>NC_053041.3:346445053-347695053 GCF_002575655.3 Aegilops tauschii subsp. strangulata
CCATCACCACCACTTCCTAGTAGTCTGTAGGATCATATTCTTTTGTGTTTCTATTGCTGCTAACCATGGCAGGATCACAAGCCGATGAGACTGATTGGGAGAACATGACAAACAAGGAGTTGCATGATAAATTTCAGCAAATGATGAGTGGCCAGGTGGGAGATGTGCTAAACAGATTTGAAGACGCTATGGAGAAGATAGATGCCGTGGAGAAGTCGTTCGAGACAAAGCTGGATAACAAGTTTAATGAATTGCTCAAGCGTCTTCCCCAACCACCACCGGCTGCACCTGTCGCACCTCTACAACAACAACAACCACCACATCTCCAACGCCGCCTTCCAAATCAAGTGGGACGAGCACAACGCGTTCCAATTGAGACTGGTGAAAATTCGGGTGCCGCTGCACCTACTGTTGATGCTTCTTTGGCTCCTGCTACTGCGGCGGCTGAGGAGGATGACGATTATGCGGGCGATTATGAGGATGAGGTTGATCAAAATCAGAACTACGTGCAGCCACCAGCACCACCACCAGCAGATCGACCTTAGGTATATATTCGCAACGGTAGGCCTGCACCACCACCTCAGGTACGAGATCATGACCATGTTCCTAAACTGAAATTGAATATTCCACCGTTTGAGGGTAGATACATTCCTGATGTATATCTTAGTTGGGAGTTAGAAACTGAACAACGTTTTACATGTTTACAATATCCCGAGGAGAGACGGGTTGATGCTGCTGTTTGTGCTTTCACTAGTTTTGCATGTGTATGGTGGTCTGAACATTCTAGATTATATCCTATTCCAGCTACTTGGGCTGCTTTGAAAACTGCTATGCGTACTCGTTGGGTTCCACCATATTATCAACGTGAATTGCTGCAAAAACTGCAGCGTTTACGACAAGGGAAAAATTCTGTAGAAGAATATTATCAGGAATTACAAACTGGCATGATTAGATGTGGTATTGTTGAGGAGAATGAAGCTATGCTTTCATGTTTTATGGGTGGTCTAAATAGAAAGATTCAGACCATTCTAGAGTATAAGGAGTATACTAATATCACTCGTTTATTCCATCTTGCTTGTAAAGCTGAACGTGAAGTGCAGGATCGACAAGCATTGGCGCGAATTAACTTTTCTGCAGGTCGGCCTTCATCATCGACACCGCGTGCATCTTCTACTTCCACTGCACCAGCACCTCCATCAGGTTCCACCTCCAGCCGTGATACAAGAAAGCAGGCACAACCACCACTATCTGCCAAGAGCGCACCTGCCGGGCCTGCACAGAGCTCTTCTTCTTCCATGGCATCGACAGGGCACACAAGTGATATTATTTGTCGTCGTTGTAAGGGAAGAGGACATTATGCGAGAGAATGCAAATCTCAACGTGTAATGATTGCTACTGAGGATGGTGGGTATGAGTCCGCTAGTGACTATGATGAGGAGACTTTGGCTCTTATTACACGTGAAGAACATGGTGGAGATGCTTCTGAAAATGAGACGCAATACATGGCTCCTGAAGACGCTGACAGGTATGAATGTTCAGTTGCTCAACGTGTTTTGAGTGTGGAGGTCACACAAGCAGAGCAAAATCAGAGGCATAATTTGTTCCATACAAAGGAAGTTGTGAAGGAACGTTCTGTTCGCGTCATCATAGATGGAGGGAGCTGTAACAACTTGGCTAGCATGGAGATGGTGGAGAAGCTATCTCTCACCACAAGACCACATCCACATCCTTACTACATCCAATGGTTCAACAACAGCGGCAAGGTTAAGGTAACACGTACTGTTCGTGTGCATTTTAGTATCTCTACATATGCTGATTATGTTGATTGTGATGTGGTACCCATGCAAGCATGTTCCTTATTACTTGGTAGACCATGGCAATTTGATAAAAATTCTGTACACCATGGTAGAAACAATCAGTATACTCTTGTTCATAAGGATAAAAAAATTTCTTTGCTTCCTATGACTCCTGATTCCATTTTGAAAGATGACATTAATAGAGCTAATAAAGCAAAACAGGAGAAAAATAAGAGTGAAAATCAGATTGTGGCAAAAGAATTTGAGTAACAAATGAAACCTAATAATAAACCATCTAGTGTTGTTTCTGAAATTAAATTGAAAAGTGCATGTTTACTTGCCACAAAATCTGATATTGATGAGCTAGATTTCAGCAAATCTGTTTGCTATGCTTTTGTGTGCAAAGAGGCATTATTTTCATTCGAGGACGTGCCTTCCTCTTTGCCCCCTGCTGTCACTAACATTTTGCAGGAGTTCGCTGACGTCTTTCCACAAGACGTGCCACCGGGATTACCACCTATTCGAGGTATTGAGCATCAAATTGACTTAATTCCCGGTGCATCGCTACCCAACCGTGCACCATACCGTACCAATCCAGAGGAGACGAAGGAGATTATGCGTCAAGTACAGGAGCTGCTCGACAAAGGTTATATATGCGAATCTCTTAGTCCTTGTGCTATTCCTATTATACTTGTGCCTAAAAAGGATGGTACATCGCGTATGTGTGTTGATTGCAGAGGCATTAATAACATTACTATTCGTTATCGTCATCCTATTCCTAGGCTAGATGATATGCTTGATGAATTGAGTGGCTCTACAATATTTTCCAAAGTTGGTTTGCGTAGTGGATACCATCAAATTCGTATGAAACTTGGAGATGAATGGAAAACAACATTTAAAACTAAGTTTGGTTTATATGAGTGGTTAGTCATGCCTTTTGGGTTAACTAATGCACCTAGTACTTTCATGAGACTAATGAACGAAGTTTTACATGCTTTTATTGGACGATTTGTGGTAGTCTATTTTGATGATATACTGATTTATAGCAAATCTTTGGAAGAACATTTGGAACATTTACGTGTTGTTTTTATTGCTCTACGTGATGCATGTTTGTTTGGTAACCTTGGGAAGTGCACCTTTTGCACCGACCGAGTATCTTTTCTTGGCTATGTTGTTACTCCACAGGGAATTGAAGTTGATAAAGCCAAGAATTAAGCTATTGAGAGTTGGCCGCAGCCCAAAACGGTCACAGAAGTGAGGAGTTTCCTTGGCCTCGTTGGTTTCTATAGGCGTTTTGTGAGAGATTTCAGCACCATTGCTGCACCTCTCAACGAGCTTACAAAGAAGGATGTGCCTTTTGTTTGGGGTACCGCACAGGAAGAAGCCTTCACGGTATTGAAAGATAAGTTGACACATGCTCCTTTACTCCAACTTCCTGATTTTTAATAAGACTTTTGAGCTTGAATGTGATGCTAGTGGAATTGGATTATGAGGTGTGTTATTACAAGATGGTAAACCTGTTGCATACTTTTATGAAAAATTGAGTGGGCCTAGTCTGAATTATTCTACTTATGATAAAGAACTATATGCTCTTGTTCGGACTTTAGAAACATGGCAACATTATTTATGGCCCAAAGAATTTGTTATACATTCTGATCATGAATCTTTGAAACATATTAAAAGTCAAGCTAAACTGAACCGTAGACATGCTAAATGGGTTGAATTCATTGAAACTTTCCCTTATGTCATTAAACACAAGAAGGGTAAAGAAAATGTTATTGCTCATGCATTGTCTCGTCGCTATACTATGCTTTCACAGCTTGACTTCAAAATATTTGGTTTGGAGACCATCAAAGATCAATATGTGCATGATGCTGATTTTAAGGATGTTTTGCAGAATTGTAAAGAAGGAAGAACCTGGAACAAGTTTGTCGTTAATGATGGATTTGTGTTCCGTGCTAACAAGCTATGCATTCCAGCTAGCTCTCTTCGTCTTTTGTTGTTGCAGGAGGCGCATGGAGGAGGATTAATGGGGCACTTTGGCGTGAAGAAGACGGAGGACGTACTTGCTACACATTTCTTTTGGCCAAAGATGAAACGGGATGTTGAGCGTTTTGTTGCTCGCTGTACTACATGTCAAAAAGCTAAGTCATGACTCAATCCTCATGGTTTATATATGCCTTTGCCTGTACCTAGTGTTCCTTGCGAATATATATCTATGGACTTTGTTTTAGGTTTACCTCGAACAAAGAAGGGGAGGGATAGCATATTTGTTGTCGTGGATAGATTCTCAAAAATGGCACACTTTATACCATGTCATAAAAGCGATGATGCTGTTAATGTTGCTGATTTGTTCTTCCGTTAATATATTTGCTTGCATGGTGTGCCAAATACTGTTGTTTCAGATCGTGATACTAAATTTCTTAGCCACTTTTGGAGATGTTTATGGGCTAAGTTGGGGACTAAACTGCTTTTTAGTACTACTTGTCACCCCCAAACTGATGGACAAACTGAAGTAGTCAATAGAACATTGTCTACTATGCTTAGGGCTGTTTTGAAGAATAATAAGAAAATGTGGGAAGAATGCTTGCCTCATATTGAGTTTGCTTATAATCGTTCATTGCATTCTACTACTAAGATGTGCCCTTTTGAAATTGTGCATGGTTTCCTACCTCGTGCACCTATTGATTTGTTGCCTCTTCCATCTTCGGAGAAGGTTAATTTTGATGCTAAACAACGTGCTGAATTGATCTTAAAAATGCATGAGTTAACTAAGGAAAACATTGAGCGTATGAATGCTAAATATAAACTTGCTGGAGATAAGGGTAGAAAACATGTTGTGTTTGCACCTGGAGATCTTGTTTGGTTACATTTGCGTAAGGACAGATTTCCTTATTTGCGCAAATCAAAGCTCATGCCACGTGTTGATGGTCCTTTTAAGGTGTTAGAGAAAACAAATGATAATGCATATAAACTTGAGCTGCCTGCAGATTTTGGGGTTAGTCCCACTTTTAACATTGCAGATTTGAAGCCTTATTTGGGTGAGGAAGATGAGCTTCCGTCGAGGACGACTTCATTTCAAGAAGGGGAGGATGATGAGGACATCAATACCGTTGTTACACCCACAACCCCTGCTTTTATACACACTGGACCGATTACTAGAGCTCGCGCACGCCAATTAAATTACCAGGTACTTTCGTTTCTTGGTAATGATTCTAATGTTCATGAGAATATGATGCTGCCTAAATTGGATACATTTGTTTTGCTTACAAATGAAGGGCCTAGCTTGGAGAAGGATGAACATTGGAGCAAGAACAAGCATGGAGTTGATGGCATGCGCAAGGGGAACAAGAACGGAGTTACATGTGATGATTTCAGGACTTTGAAGCCACCATAATGCGTGCATGAAGCCTTGGACGAAATATACAAGATGCTACTTTATAACTTTCGTCCAGAGGCTATTCTAGGTGCTGCATCACCCTATTATTGGGCCAGGCCCATGTAATTTCGAAATACTTGAGTATAGGCTGTTTTTAGAGTCCGTATGTGTGGGGAAACAAGAGATAGGGTTGGTTTCGGACCCCTTCCCCAAGGGCCACGAAATTCCCCCCCTCTTCCTCCATATATACAGCCCTTAGGGCGTCGTTTAGACTTTGGGTTTTGTTTAGATTAAAAGTTCGCCATAGCTGCAACTTCGCGTACTTCGTTTGTGTTCAACGACCAGACAAAGGCGTCACAGAACCCCACCTTGATCAATAAAGCTTTCATCTTATATTCGCAATATGCAGATTGCAATCTCAGTTTCTTGCTTGTTCTTCGTTTGCTCGCAAGAAACAGACCCTCGTGGTCAGGTTGATCGTGCTCCGGCGTGGTCAATAACCTCTCGGAGTTGGTTTAGCGATTGCTAAGGCGCGACGTCATCGCACGTTCGTAGTCGGATCGTCAAAGTCGACTTCCACCAAAGCGATATCCATCATCTCATCGAAAGACGGGACACCTTTGCCTCTATCAGTAAAGCCTTTAGGATCTTCTTGGGTGATAGTTGTTTGATCTTGCTGAAAAAGACAGAAACTTTGTGCTCATGAAAATAATTTTAATAAAACACAGAAAAGAGCTTTTGCCCTGATTCTTTTTGCAGAAGATTAATATACAAATTACCCTGGTCGTCCTAATTTGGTAGAAATTTTGGAGTTCAAGAAGTATTCGCAAAAGTCAGATTGCTACAGATTGTTCTGTTTTGACAGATTCTGTTTTCTTTGTGTTGTGTGCTTATTTTTATGGCTCTATGGTTTTCTTTGATGAGTTTTTGCCATAGAAAAGTTGGAATATAGTAGATATAATACAAAAACAAAATATGAATTGGTTTGATACATCACTTATAGTAGTGATTTATTTTTCTTACACTAACGGATCTCACGAAGGTTTTGTTGTGTTTTGTGTGATTGAAGTTTTCAAGTTTTGGGTTATCTTACGATGGATGAAAGAAGGATAGAAGAGCCTAAGCTTGGGGATACCCCGGCATCCCAAGCTATTATCCAAGAATGAGCAACCAACTAAGCTTGGGGATGCCCCCGAGTGGCATCCCCTCTTTCTTCTAACGACAATCGGTATTTTACTCGAGGCTATATTTTTATTCGTCACATGATATGTGTTTTGCTTGGAGCGTCTTGTATGATATGAGTCTTTGCTTGTTTTAGTGTTTTAAGTCATCAATCCTTGCTGGACACACCTATTTGAGAGAGCCAAAATTATATCATGACTTGTTAGATTTGCTCTCTATGCTTCACTTAAATCTTTTATGAGCTAGGACTTGCTCTAGTGCTTCACTTATATCTTTTTTAGCATGGTGTGCTTTATTATTTTTGGAGAAATGCTCTCTTGCTTACTTAAATTTTTTTGAGAGAAAGAAAATTGGTTATGCTCATGATCTTCACTTATATTTGTTTGAGCTTATGAAAAGGAACACATGAAAATTAGTCCCAAAGTGATAGATATCCAAGAAGGATAAAGAAAAAATGTCATGAAGATCATTGGACAAAATAAACTTGATTCTTAGTAATAGTTTTGAGATATGATGATGTGATATGCGAGTTATTTTGATGAGTAATTGTGCTCTAGTAAGAATATTGGTGTTAAGGTTTGTGATTCCCTATGCATGCACGAAAGTCAATAATCATGCAATGAAATTTATATCCTACTTGTGGTGCATTATTCGGTATTAATTATGCTTAATGCTTGCGTATGAGATTATTCGTTTCTTGGTTGGTCGCTTCTCAATCTTTTTGCTAGCCTTCATTTTGCACTAAGTATGATCTCTACTTGTGCATCCAAAATCCTTTAAACCAATTTTGCCTCATGAGTCCACTATATCTACCTATATGCAGTATTCTTTTACCGTTCTAAGCAAATTTTGCATGTGCCATCTCTAATTTTCAAAATAAACTTCTCTTTTGTGTATTTGTTTCGCTCGCGGAACGGTAACGGGTGGCTAATATTTTCCATGCTGGATGTGTTATTCTCACGATGAGTGTTTATTCACTTGCCATTGCACGAGTGTAAGGCAAAGGTTTTAGGGATGCCCAGTCCCGAAATGCAAAAATCAATTTACTTTATGTTGTCAAATAATAAATTCCTTGGAAAGTGTTGGTATGGAGGGCACCCGTGGATACGGTTGGCCATGGAAAGTGAAAGAATGGTGGAAAAAGTAATAAACTTTATTTTCTGTTTGGGAACAACCTATGGCATATCTAGCATGGAAAGTGTTCGGAACTCTGAGTCGTTTTCGTTGGTGGGATGGATACACCTCCCAAAATGTTTTTATCTCTAAATTTTTTCGCTATGTGCTCTGGCACCTCTACAAATCCCTACTTCCCTCTGCGAAGGGCCTTTCTTTTACTTTATGCAATTTTTATTTTTATTTTGAGTCTCCATCTTCTCTTATAAAAGCACCAACTAGGAGGCAATATGATCGTACTTAAGTATTGGGTGTAGCTAATATTCGAGTGTGTTTCATGAATGGATCAATGTTTGAGCATGATGGGCTAGGGATAACTTGTTTTAGCATTGATATTTTGAAAGACATGGTTGCTTGTGATATGCTTAAGTATCTAAATTATTATGTCAAAACTAGACTATTGCTTTGAATCACGTAAAAGTCCAATTGTCCATGCTATAAAGAAAAGAATATGATATGACATGATAAACAACACTCCACATCAAAAATTCTGTTTTTATCACTTACCTACTCGAGGACGAGCAGGAGTTAACCTTGGGGATGCTGATACGTCTCCAACGTATCTATAATTTTTGATTGTTCCATGTTGTTTATTATAAATCTTGGATGTTTTATAATCATTTTATAGTCATTTTATATCATTTTTTGGTACTAACCTATTGACATAGTGCCAAGTGCCAGTTGCTGTTTTTTCCATGTTTTTTACATCGCAGGTAATCAACATCAGACGGAGTCCAAATGCAACGAAACTTCACGATGATTTTTTATGGACCAAAAGGAAGAAGTTGGGCCCTGGTTGCACCTGGGGGAGTATTGAGGAGGGGACAACCCACCAGGGCGCGCCAGGAGGCCCAGGCGCGCCCTGGTGGGTTGTGCCCACCTCTGGTGCCCCCCGGACCGCCTATTTGCTCTATAAATACCCCAAAAATCCCAGAACCTTAGAAGCGTTGACGAAATATTCATCCAGCCGCCGCAGAGTCCAGAACCACCAGATCCAATCTCACCATCTCGGATGGGGTTCACCACCTCCATTGGTGCCTCTCCGATGATGCGTGAGTAGTTCTTTGTAGACCTTCGGGTCCGTAGTTAGTAGCTAGATGGCTTTCTCTTTCTCGCTGAATTCTCAATACAATGGTCTCTTGGAGATCCATATGATGTAACTCTTTTGCGGTGTGTTTGTTGGGATCTGATGAACTTTGAGTTTATGATTAGTCATATCTTTTTATATCCATGAAAGTTATTTGAGTTTCTTTGATCTCTTATATGCATGATCTCTTATAGCCTCGTATTTCTTCTCTGATATTTCGGTTTTGTTTGGCCAACTTGATCTATTTATCTTGCAATGGGAAGAGGTGCCCGGTAGTGGGTTCGATCTTACGGTGCTTGATCCCAGTGACAGAAAGGGAACCGACACGTATGCATCGTAGCTACTAAGGATAAAAAGTTGGGATCTATATCTACGCAATAGATAAATGGATATTGTCTACATCATGTCATCGTTCTTATTGCATTACTCCGTTTTTCCATGAACTTAATACACTAGATGCATGCTGGATACCGGTCGATGTGTGGAGTAATAGTAGTAGATGCAGGCAGGAGTCGGTCTACTAATCTTGGACGTGATGCCTATGTAATGATCATTGCCTGGATATCGTCATAATTATTTGAAGTTCTATCAATTGACCAACAGTAATTTGTTTACCCACCGTTTGCTATTTTTCTCGAGAGAAGCCACTAGTGAAACCTATGGCCCCCGGGTCTTCTTTCTCATATATTTGCTTGCGATCTACTTTTCCTTTGCATTTTTATTCAGATCTATTAAACCAAAAATACAAAAATACTTTGCTACACTTTATTTATTTGTGATATATTATTTCAATCTACTACAATTTTCTGGCATCATTACCCGAAAGGGATTGACAACCCCTTTAGCACGTCGGGTTGCAAGGTGTTGTTATTTGTGTGCAGGTGTTGTTTACGTTGTGTTGCTTGGTTCTCCTACTGGTTCTATAACCTTGGTTTCTTCACTGAGGGAAATACCTAATGTCGCTGTGCTGCATCATCCCTTCCTCTTTGGGGAAATACCGACGTAGTCCTAGCAGACAGGCGCTATAGTCAGAGAGCGATCACATAACAACATACATCATTCCCTTTGTCATCGGTATGTTACTTGCCCGAGATTCGATCGTCAGTATCAACATACCTGCCCAAGTTAAAGGTTACCAAAGAGAACTTGCTACAGTGCAGAGTTCAAACATAGGTATCCTGCCTTGAGGGCTCATTATATGTCACTTGGGGGCTTCCTGTTCAATGAACATAGCTTTACCCTTTGATTGGCTTGTATGTCAGGTGTAAACACCAAATTTCGGGTTATCCTGCCTGTATGTCTGCCACTCCGCCTAGGTAATCCTGGAATGACCCGCCGTACTCTTGACAGTCAATCTTGTCATAAAGACCCTGAACTCGTCAAGATTAAAACGGTGGTTGGTCATGTGAGGCCCGGCTTACAGGTTTGAATGAAGGATTAACTTAGTGGTTGTGCTGCCCATGAAAGCACTTGAAAATTTCGGCTTGGCGGCCTATGAAAGCTTTGTTTTTTCTGATTTTTTATTTTTTTGAACAATTTTTGGGTTCATATCCTTGTTCCATATTGACATATGGTTTAAAACACTTCAGACCATGTAGCCTTAATCTGCATGACTCATATTTGAGCATATTTTGGGTTTTGATATCCCGTTCTGGCTTTGGATGTTAAGTCACCAGTATACTTTAATTGCGTAATTGGAAGTGATGCGCTGTAAGTCTTTGAGCTACCACCCTCTTTGGATTCGGTGATGTAAGCCGGCGGTGTGAAATAATTTCACAGGTATGTTTTTACTTGTTATATGAATATGCGAGTTTTGATAACCCGCCCTGGTTATGGACTATACTGTCACCAGAAAATTTTATATGGGACATCATGACCTGCCCTGGGGTAAACCGCCGGGGCACATGTTATCTGCTTGTGTGCAGGGAATATGATAATATGACATACAGGATTGATAATATTATGAGCATAAACAACAGATCTTCCAACATCAGATCGGCGGTTTAAAGTGTTATGCAGATAAACATGCACGATGGCATGGCAGATCATTGTTTTCAGCTAGCCTATTACAGGCGTCGTACAACCCAAAAGAATAAGTGTGTTTTCCGCGCACAAATTCTATGTGGCAATCTGAGAGCCGCCTCGTGGTTCAGTTGCCCTGGTCTTGATGAGTTGAAGCTTCCAGCTTATCCAGCGCCGGTTCTTCTTCTTCCTCCACTGGCTGGAAATCAGGTGATGTCCAATTGACGTCAGTTACGGCTTTGAATACAGCCTCATCATCTATGAGCGTGGATGGATCAATATTAGGAGCAAAAGTGTGCTTACGTGTTGGTTGAATAAGATCCATAACTGGATAAACCGCCTGATACTTGGAGAGATCGGTCTCCTCAGCCAGCTTGCTTGCCAAAGGACGCATTTCCATTACAATTTTGGTGAAGTCATCTACACTAAAGGGAGGCCCATCTTCTTTTAAGCTTGAACAGCCAGTGGCCAATTCCTGCGGGTCAAGCTCTGCCGGCCATGCTTTGGCCCAGTTCAGGGCGGTGATGGCACCAGCTCTGGCGGCTGACCGCTTTATCTGCTCCACCCTTTGGGGTACGACGGACAGTTTGTCCAGTGTTTCTCTGATAAGTGAAGGTGGCTGTTTAGTATGAGAGACGACAACTATAGCTCGTTGAGTGCCGGTGTATAACTGCTCCACAAGGGTGTATGCAGCTTTAAGCTTCACGCGCATGTCTGGGCCAAGCTTGGAAATTCTGGAGCCTGCATTAGTAAAGATATTGATAAACCGGCTAATGATTGTTGTACATTGATGGTGAAACATTGAAGTACAATATTACTTACCAATGATGGCAGCTGTCATGCTATTGATTTGATGCTTTAAGCCGGATAACTCGTCATTCATTGGCTTAAGAGCAGCTTCAGCATCTTCCGCTCTTTTTAACAGAGCCGCCTTCTCGGTGTCCCAGCCGGTTCTCTCAGTGCTGGAATCCCTTTTCAACCCTTCGATCTCTTATAAGGCAGTTTTTCAGCTCTGATTTGGCCTTTGAAATCTCTGATTGTTGGGATTGGATGTTTGCCGCAGATCGGTGACTTGAGATTCCTTCATATTTAATTTAGCCTGCAATATACAAAGACAGGCAGTATGTGGTTATGATAATCATCATATTTGAAGTTGCAAGCATAATACAAGTATTTTACTTGGCACTTGGGGGCTAATGTACATTGCTCTTTTGAAGACAAATCTTTAATGACCCGACTAAGTTTTCTTCAACTAAAGTCGGTTCATGGGGGCTACATTTTTGGATTTGTTCATAAATATGGTGGTAAGTCCCATCGGCCCTTGGGGGCTACATATGCGGATTTTAGCGCTACAATTTGAAGTCCCGGCTTAACCTTCTAGTTTAAGCCGGCCCTTGGGGGCTACTTGTTTTGATTCAGCAGAGTTAACAATTGATATGGAATGGCTACAAGGTCAAAAATGCTATTTAAGTCTACAACATATTCACTCCTTTCATATTCAGTAGACTTGGCGGCTGACAGTTATATATATGAGAAGAGTTTTTCAGTGTTTACCTCAAAGCGCTCCTTCATCAGATTGACTAAGCCGACTTCGAAGTCACGGCTAGTATGAAGGCGGTTTAAATAACCCGCGTGAATCTCATGAGCATTGAACTGGGCATAACTTTCCAAGTCAAGTTTCCATTTGCCCTTGTCTACAGCTGCAAATTCCTCTTTGGCGCTATGTTTTGCTAACACAGTGGGGTTGCCCGGCTCTGCATAACCAACCCCAGTGATAATGACATCTTCAGCCTTCTCCTCAGTAGGTTTGGCGGGGCTTGGCGGCTTAGCTTTGGCCGGGTTAACGTCCATGGAATCTAGGGTGACATGGTGTTCTTCTGGCGGCGGATCATCAATGACTGCTTTAGAGGTTTGATGCAAAGATTCAGACATGGTCTGCTTCTCCAGCTCAGCGGTGTTGGTGTCATCGCCCGGCTTATTTATCTTCCCCTTCTTGCTTGGCTTGGCTTTACCACTGGCAATAAGACACAAAGATGTTAGCATGATAATTTACAAAGGGTTTAAAAGCAAATAAATTCAATGTTCTTACCCAGGGGCGACTTTGATGAGGGGGATCCGAGTCCCAGTGGAGTCACCGAATGAGGAGTGAGAAGTTCCCTGATAGTTTGAATCAGAAGGGTTAAGAGGTTGTCGAATAAGACCCGCCTACGGAAAAGCTAAGTCAAAAATCTATGAAACCTCTGCTCGGCGCTTGCGAGGAACCGGTGTGTTGGGTAGGCCGGAGGAGAGATTCCCACCGCCGCTATTCCGGGTCGTGCGGAAAATTTCGTGTTGTTGTTTCTTCAAAATAAAGTTGGGATGCAAGTAAGCTAAGGGGTGAGAAAACCTTACTTTCCGGCTCGCTCGACGAACTTTCTGTCTTGGCAGAGGTTCTGAGTCGGAGGAAAGGATAGTTACCTCTTCACCATCTGCATGGCTGGCTTCCGCGTCATCCTGATAGCAATCAGTGTCAGTTAGATGTACAAAAAATGAGCCAAGAGAATCAAGTTGTACCTCCGACTCATCATCGTTCAGTGCAAAAAGTTCTGAGGTGTTTGCCTTCTTCTTGGAGTCTTATCTCTCGTTTTTTGGGCCGGTTTATCTTGCAATTTCTTGCTCCAAAAGGGGGAATCGGCCTGCAGAAATCAAGTAATGATGAGAATGAGTTTGAGAAAATAGCTCGAAAATACCTACAGCTGGCGGCTTGTTGAGGGTGCAGAAGGGGTTCAGCCCCACTTTGCTGCAAGTTTCTAAACTCTTGTTGAGCAGAATCTTGGTCATATCATTGATCTGTTTATCATCCAGACGAATGGGAGAATAACACAGTGGATCTTTAACATCACCGGCATACTCACACATTAAGCCGGACCGGCGGCTTAAGGGCAAGATTCTCCATGCGACCCCGCAATGAACCAGATCGACTCCAGTCAAACCATTGGCCATCAAGGCTCTGATCTTTAAAAAATGGGCATATATTTGGCCCGTTCGGTGGTGCTGATCCATTCTGGGAGAGGATGCCTGTTGCTAAGCCGGTTTCACCGTAACCCGGCAGAGGATTTTCGCCTTCTAGAGAGGTGTCTTTGCAGTAGAACCAAGTTTGGTTCGAGTCCTTAGGATGGCTGGGAGGTGTGGCAGCAGGAAATGTGGCTTCTTTCCGCCTCTGAATCGAGATGCCACCTAGTTCTAGGCTGGGCCCGTCGGTGAACTCGGCCTGGCGGTTCAAGTAGTATAATTCCCTGAACAGTTCTACAGTGGGCTCTTGTTGAAGGTACACTTCGCAAAAAAACTTGGAAGTTACAAATGTTTGAAACAGAGTTGGGCCAATTATCTTGTGGATGGAGTTGGAAGAAATGTAGCACATCACGGAAGAATTTTGAGCCGGGTGGAGTGAACCCCCGGAGCATGTGATCAATAAAAACTACAACTTCGCCTTCTTTGGGGTCAGGGGTCGTTGATACGTCTCCAACGTATCTATAATTTTTGATTGCTCCATGCTATATTATCTACTGTTTTGGACATTATTGGGCTTTATTATTCACTTTTATATTATTTTTGGGACTAATCTATTAACCGGAGGCCCAACCCAGCATTGCTGTTTTTTGCCTATTTCAGAGTTTCGCAGAAAAGGAATATCAAACGGAGTCCAAACGGAATGAAACCTTCGGGAACGTGATTTTTAGGAAGATTATGATCCAGGAGACTTGGACCCTACGTCAAGAAACAAAAGAGGAGGCCACGAGGTAGGGGGCGCGCCCTCCACCCTCGTGGGCCCCCTGTTGCTCCACCGACGTACTCCTTCCTCCTATGTATACCTACGTACCCCCAAACGATCAGATACGGAGCCAAAAACCTAATTCCACCGCCGCAACCTTCTGTACTTACGAGATCCCATCTTGGGGCCTGTTCCGGAGCTCCGCCGGAGGGGGCATCCATCACGGAGGGCTTCTACATCAACACCATAGCCTCTCCGATGAAGTGTGAGTAGTTTACCTCAGACCTTCGGGTCCATAGTTAGTAGCTAGATGGCTTCTTCTCTCTTTTTGGATCTCAATACAATGTTCTCCCCCTCTCTCGTGGAGATGTATTCGATGTAATCTTCTTTTGCGGTGTGTTTGTTGAGACCGATGAATTGTGGGTTTATGATCAAGTTTATCCATGAACAATATTTGAATCTTCTCTGAATTCTTTTATGTATGATTGGTTATCTTTGCAAGTCTCTTCGAATTATCAGTTTGGTTTGGCCTACTAGGTTGATCTTTCTTGCAATGGGAGAAGTGCTTAGCTTTGGGTTCAATCTTGCGGTGTCCTTTCCCAGTGACAGTAGGGGCAGCAAGGCACGTATTGTATTGTTGCCATCGAGGATAACAAGATGGGGTTTTTATCATATTGCATGAATTTATCCCTCTACATCATGTCATCTTGCTTAAGGCGTTACTCTATTTTCATGAACTTAATACTCTAGATGCATGCTGGATAGCGGTCGATGAGTGGAGTAATAGTAGTAGATGCAGGCAGGAGTTGGTCTACTTGTCTCGGACGTGATGCCTATATACATGATCATACCTAGATATTCTCATAACTATGCTCAATTCCGTCAATTGCTCAACAGTAATTCGTTCACCCACCGTAAAATACTTATGCTCTTGAGAGAAGCCACTAGTGAAACCTATGGCCCCCGGGTCTATCTTCATCATATCAATCTTCCAACACTTAGTTATTTCCTTTGCTTTTTACTTTGCTTTTATTTTACTTTGCATTTTTATCACAAAAATACCAAAAATATTATCCTATCATATCTATCATATCTCACTCTCGTAAGTGACCGTGAAGGGACTGACAACCCCTTATCGCGTTGGTTGCGAGGATTTATTTGTTTTGTGTAGGTACGAGGGACTCGCGCGTAGCCTCCTACTGGATTGATACCTTGGTTCTCAAAAACTGAGGGAAATACTTACGCTACTTTGCTGCATCACCCTTTCCTCTTCAAGGGAAAACCAACGCAGTGCTCAAGAGGTACCAAGAAGGATTTCTGGCGCCGTTGCCGGGGAGGTCTAGGCAAAAGTCAACATACCAAGTACCCATCACAATCCCTTATCTCCCGCATTACATTATTTGCCATTTGCCTCTCGTTTTCCTCTCCCCCACTTCACCCTTGCCGTTTTATTCGCCCTCTCTTTTTTGTTCGCCTCTTTTTCGCTTGCTTTTTGTTTGCTCGTGTGTTGGATTGCTTGTCATGATGGCTCAAGATAATACCAAATTATGTGACTTTACCAATACCAACAATAATGATTTCCTTAGCACTCCGATTGCTCCTCTTACCAATACTGAATCTTGTGAAATCAATGCTGCCTTGTTGAATCTTGTCATGAAAGATCAATTCGCCGGCCTTCCTAGTGAAGATGCCGCTACTCATCTAAATAGCTTCGTTGATTTGTGTGATATGCAAAAGAAGAAAGATGTTGACAATGATATTGTTAAATTGAAGCTATTTCCTTTTTCGCTTAGAGATCGTGCTAAAGCTTGGTTTTCGTCTTTGCCTAAAAATAGTATTGATTCTTGGAACAAGTGCAAAGATGCTTTTATCTCTAAGTATTTTCCTCCCGCTAAGATCATCTCTCTTAGAAACGATATTATGAGTTTTAAGCAACTTGATCATGAACATGTTGCACAAGCTTGGGAGAGGATGAAATTAATGATACGTAATTGCCCTACTCATGGTTTGAATTTGTGGATGATTATACAAAATTTTTATGCCGGATTGAATTTTGCTTCTAGAAATCTTTTAGATTCAGCAGCGGGAGGCACTTTTATGGAAATCACTTTAGGAGAAGCTACTAAACTCCTCGATAATATTATGGTTAATTATTCTCAATGGCACACTGAAAGATCTACTAATAAAAAAGTGCATGCGATAGGAGAAATTAATGTTTTGAGTGGAAAGATGGATGAACTTATGAAATTATTTGCTACTAAGAGTGTTTCTTCTGTTCCTAATGATATGCCTTTGTCTACTTTGATTGAGAATAATAACGAATCTATGGATGTGAATTTTGTTGATAGGAATAATTTTGGTAACAACGCGTATAGAGGAAACTTTAATCCTAGGCCTTATCCTAGTAATTCCTCTAATAATTATGGTAATTCCTACAACAACTCTTATGGAAATTTTAATAAGATGCCCTCTGAATTTGAGACTAGTGTTAAAGAGTTTATGAATTCCCAAAAGAATTTCAATTCTTTACTTGAAGAGAAATTGCTTAAAGTTGATGAATTGGCTAGGAACGTTGATAGAATTTCTCTTGATGTTGATTCTTTAAAAATTAGATCTATTCCTCCTAAGCATGATATCAATGAGTCTCTCAAAGCCATTAGAATTTCCATTGATGAGTGCAAAGAAAGAACCGCTAGGATGCGTGCTAAGAAAGATTGCTTTATGAAAGCGTGTTCTTCAAATTTCTATGAAAATAAAGATGAAGATCTAAAAGTTATTGATGTGTCCCCTATTAAATCTTTGTTTTGCAATATGAATCTTGATAATGATGGGACTGAATATGATCCACCTTTACCTAGAAGGCATTCCAAATATTCGGAGTTTTTAGATCTTGATGCTAAAATTGATAAAAGTGGGATTGAAGAGATCAAAACCCTAGATGTTAATAAACCCACTATTTTGGATTTCAAGGAATTTAATTATGAAAATGCGCTTTGATAGATTGTATTTCCTTGTTGCAATCCGTGCTAAATTCTCCTAATGCTTATAGTCAAAATAAAGCATTTACTAAACATATCGTTGATGCCTTGATGCAATCTTATGAAGAAAAGCTTGAGTTGGAAGTTTCTATTCCTAGAAAACTTTATGATGAGTGGGAACCTACTATTAAAATTAAGATCAAGGATCATGAGTTCTATGCTTTATGTGATTTGGGTGCTAGTGTTTCCACTATTCCCAAAACTTTGTGCGATTTGCTAGATTTCCGTGATTTTGATGATTGCTCTCTAAACTTGCACCTTGCGGATTCCACCATTAAGAAACCTATGGGAAGAATTAATGATGTTCTTATTGTTGCAAATAGGAATTATGTGCCCGTAGATTTTATTGTTCTTGATATAGATTGCAATCCTTCATGTCCTATTATTCTTGGTAGACCTTTCCTTAGAACGATTGGTGCAATTATTGATATGAAGGAAGGGAATATTATATTCCAATTTCCATTAAAGAAAGGCATGGAACACTTACCTAGGAAGAAAATAAAATTACCATATGAATCTATCATGAGAGCCACTTATGGATTGCCTACCAAAGATGGCAATACCTAGATCTATCCTTGCTTTTATGCCTAGCTAGGGGCGTTAAACGATAGCGCTTGTTGGGAGGCAACCCAATTTTATTTTTAGTTTTTTGCTTTTGCTTCTGTTTAGGAATAAATATTTGTTCTAGCCTCTGGCTAGATGTGTTTTTATGTTTTAATTAGTGTTTGTGCGAAGTTAAACCTATAGGATCTTCTTGGATGATAGTTATTTGATCTTGCTGTAATTTCCAGAAACTTTCTGTTCACGAAAACAATTGTTAAAAATCACCAGAACGTGATAAAATAGTGATTCCAATTTCTGATGATCAATAAACAAATTGTCTAGGTCGTCCTATTTTGGCTGATTTTTTGGAGTTCCAGAAGTTTGCGTTAGTTACAGATTACTACAGACTATTCTGTTTTTGACAGATTCTGTTTTTCGTGTGTTGTTTGCTTATTTTGATGAATCTATGGCTAGGAAAATAGTTTATAAACCATAGAGAAGTTGGAATACAGTAGGTTTAACACCAATATAAATAAAGAATGAGTTCATTACAGTACCTTGAAGTGGTCTTTTGTTTTCTTTCGCTAACGGAGCTCACGAGATTTTCTGTTGAGTTTTGTGTTGTGAAGTTTTCAAGTTTTGGGTGAAAGATTTTGATGGATTATGGAACAAGGAGTGGCAAGAGCCTAAGCTTGGGGATGCCCATGGCACCCCCAAGACAATCTAAGGACACCATAAAGCCAAAGCTTGGGGATGCCCCGGAAGGCATCCCCTCTTTCGTCTACTTCCATCGGTAACTTTACTTGGAGCTATACTTTTATTCACCACATGATATGTGTTTTGCTTGGAGCGTCTTGTACGATTTGAGTCTTTGCTTTTTAGTTTACCACAATCATCCTTGCTGTACACACCTTTTGAGAGAGCCATACATGATTTGGAATTTGTTAGAATACTCTATGTGCTTCGCTTATATCTTTTGAGTTATATAGTTTTGCTCTAGTACTTCACTTATATCTTTTAGAGCACGGTGGTGGATTTGTTTTATAGAAACTATTGATCTCTCATGCTTCACTTAGATCATTTTGAGAGTCTTAAATAGCATGGTAATTTGCTTAAATAATCCTAATATGCTTGGTATTCAAGATTAGTAAAAACTTTCTTATGAGTGTGTTGAATGCTAAGAAAAGTTTGATGCTTGATAATTGTTTTGAGATATAAAGATGGTGATATTAGAGTCATGCTAGTTGAGTAGTTGTGAATTTGAGAAATACTTGTGTTAAAGTTTGTGATTCCCGTAGCATGCACGTATGGTGAACCGTTATGTGATGAAGTCGGAGCGTGATTTATTTATTGATTGTCTTCCTTATGAGTGGCGGTCGAGGACGAGCGATGGTCTTTTCCTACCAATCTATCCCCCTAGGAGCATGCACATAATACTTTGCTTTGATAACTTGTAGATTTTTGCAATAAGTATATGAGTTCTTTATGACTAATGTTTAGTCCATGGATTATATGCACCCTTCTTCCTCCCACCATTGCTAGCCTCTCTAATACCGCGCACTTTTCGCCGGTATCATAAACCCACCATATACCTTCCTCAAAACAGCCACCATACCTACCTATCATGGCATTTCCATAGCCATTCCGAGATATATTGACATGCAACTTTCCACCATTCCATTTATTATGACACGCTCCATCATTGTCATAATGCTTTGCATGATCATGTAGTTGACATCGTATTTGTGGCAAAGCCACCGTTCATAATTCTTTCATACATGTCACTCTTGATTCATTGCATATCCCGGTACACCGCCGGAGGCATTCATATAGAGTCATATTTTGTTCTAAGTATCGAGTTGTAATTGTTGAGTTGTAAGAAAATAAAAGTGTGATGATCTTCATTTTTAGAGCATTGTCCCAAGTGAGGAAAAGGATGATGGAGACTATGATTCCCCCACAAGTCGGGATGAGACTCCGGACGAAAAAAAAGAGGCCATAAAAAAGGCCCAAATAAAAAAAATGAGAGAAAAAGAGAGAAGGGACAATGTTACTATCCTTTTACCACACTTGTGCTTCAAAGTAGCACCATGATCTTCATTTTGTCACTTTCATATACTAGTGGGAATTTTTCATTATAGAACTTGGCTTGTATATTCCAATGATGGGCTTCCTCAAAATGCCCTAGATCTTCGTGAGCAAGCGAGTTGGATGCACACCCACTTAGTTTCTTTTGTTGAGCTTTCATATACTTATAGCTCTAGTGCATCCGTTGCATGGCAATCCCTACTCACTCACATTGATATCTATTGATGGGCATCTCCATAGGCCGTTGATACGCCTAGTTGATGTGAGACTATCTTCTCCCTTTTTTGTCTTCTCCACAACCACCATTCTATTCCACATATAGTGCTATATCCATGGCTCACGCTCATGTATTGCGTGAAGATTGAAAAAGTTCGAGAACGTCAAAAGTATGAAACAATTGCTTGGCTTGTCATCGGGGTTGTGCATGATTTAAATACTTTGTGTGGTGAAGATAGAGCATAGCCAGACTATATGATTTTGTAGGGATAACTTTCTTTGGCCATGTTATTTTGAGAAGACATGATTGCTTTGTTAGTATGCTTGAAGTATTATTATTTTTATGTCAATATTAAACTTTTGTCTTGAATCTTTCGGATCTGAATACTCATACCATAATTAAGAAGAATTACATTGAAATGATGCCAAGTAGCACTCCGCATAAAAAATTCTATTTTTATCATTTACCTACTCGAGGACGAGCAGGAATTATGCTTGGGGATGCTTGATACGTCTCCAACGTATCTATAATTTTGATTGCTCCATGCTATATTATCTACTATTTTGGACATTATTGGGCTTTATTATTCACTTCTATATTATTTTTGGGACTAAACTATTAACCGGAGGCCCAGCCCAGAATTGCTGTTTTTTGCCTATTTCAGAGTTTCGCAGAAAAGGAATATCAAACGGAGTCCAAACGGAATGAAACCTTTGGGAACGTGATTTTTAGGAAGATTATGATCCAGGAGACTTGGACCCTACGCCAAGAAACAAAAGAGGAGGCCACGAGGTTGGGGGCGCGCCTACCCCCAGGGCGCGTTCTCCACCCTCGTGGGCCCCCTGTTGCTCCACCGACGTACTCCTTCCTCCTATATATACCTACGTACCCCCAAACGATCAGATACAGAGCCAAAAACCTAATTCCACCGCCGCAACCTTCTGTACCTACGAGATCCCATCTTGGGGCCTGTTTCGGAGCTCCACTGGAGGGGGCATCCATCACGGAGGGCTTCTACATCAACACCATAGCCTCTCCGATGAAGTGTGAGTAGTTTACCTCAGACCTTCAGGTCCATAGTTAGTAGCTAGATGGCTTCTTCTCTCTTTTTGGATCTCAATACAATGTTCTCCCCTCTCTCGTGGAGATCTATTCGATGTAATCTTCTTTTGCGGTGTGGTTGTTGAGGCCGATGAATTGTGGGTTTATGATCAAGTTTATCTATGAACAATATTTGAATCTTCTCTGAATTCTTTTATGTATGATTGGTTATCTTTGCAAGTCTCTTCGAATTATCAGTTTGGTTTGGCCTACTAGGTTGATCTTTCTTGCAATGGGAGAAGTGCTTAGCTTTGGGTTCAATCTTGCGGTGTCGTTTCCCAATGACAGTAGGGGCAGCAAGGCACGTATTGTATTGTTGCCATCGAGGATAACAAGATGGGGTTTTTATCATATTGCATGAATTTATCCCTCTACATCATGTCATCTTGCTTAAGGCGTTACTCTGTTTTCATGAACTTAATACTCTAGATGCATGCTGGATAGCGGTCGATGAGTGGAGTAATAGTAGTAGATGCAGGCAGGAGTCGGTCTACTTGTCTCGGACGTGATGCCTATACATGATCATACCTAGATATTCTCATAACTATGCTCAATTCTCTCAATTGCTCAACAGTGATTCGTTCACCCATCGTAAAATACATATGCTCTTGAGAGAAGCCACTAGTGAAACCTATGGCCTCCGGGTCTATCTTCATCATATTAATCTTCCAACACTTAGTTATTTCCTTTGCTTTTTTACTTTGCTTTTATTTTACTTTGCATCTTTATCACAAAAATACCAAAAATATTATCCTATCATATCTATCAGATCTCACTCTCGTAAGTGACCGTGAAAGGATTGACAACCCCTTATCGCGTTGGTTGCGAGGATTTATTTGTTTTGTGTAGGTACGAGGGACTCGCGCGTAGCCTCCTACTGGATTGATACCTTGGTTCTCAAAAACTGAGGGAAATACTTACGCTACTTTGCTGCATCACCCTTTCCTCTTCAAGGGAAAACCAACGCAGTGCTCAGGAGGTAGCATCGTCTCGATTCCTGGACTCTCTAGTGGATAACGTTCTTTGCGGCTAAGACGCCCACTTGAACATGTTCATTCAGTGTTTGCTCTGTACCCCGAGAGGCGACCCAGTTGCATGTAGTGACGGTTTTGGTCATTTTGTTGATGAAAGCCTAGAAAGGAAAATATTGCTGGATTAAGGTTATGATGTTAAGCCGGCCAGTGATCAAAAAGTAAGTGCATTATGCAAGGCCAATTCATATGTAGAACAATAGGTGCTATAAAGATCAGCATGGTTAAATCCGAAGATAATGCCTGGTTATACACATTGTGAACATATACTGGCGGCTTAAAAAGGGGACTAATGCTATATGGCAGGTTACGGCCTATTGTATAAGCCGCCCGCACGGCTGCAGTGCTACAGATCTATAAGTGAAGTTTTGCTAAGTGATGGACAAACAGGTTTCATAGATCAGTTCTATTATTTTGGATCTCTAGCAGTTTAGAAAAGAAAATAAATCCTAAACCTAAGGTGGCGGCAGCGGAAGAACTCATGTGCTCAGATGGGATCTTATGTAGAAAAGGGGCTTTCTGCGATTGGAAACGGATGCTAAAACTACTACCGCACAATTTTAGTGATGTGTTCAAATCCAGCTACGTGGTCTAAAGGAGAAAAAATGAAGAACAGGGAAGAACTCCAATGAATTGAGCAAACCCTAATGCTGCTACACGGGAAGTTGAGTATTTACTGACGCTGGTGAGCAGCGGAGGTGCGCCGCGTTTCTCTGGTCCGTTTAAGTTGATGCAGCGGCCAGAGTTGATGACGCTGGAGAAAGACGGTGGCGGTGGAGCTCGGGCTTCCAGAGTCGTCGCAAGGAGGAAGACGAAGACGAGGGCGCAAGGGTAAAAAGTGAAAAGAAGGACCCCTGCCCCTATTTATAAGGAAGTGACTAGACGGCATGCGCGGAAATCGAGGAGGCCAAAAAATGATTATGTGGCTATGTGGGCGGCTCAATTTTCGGGAGGTCCATTAAGATAAGGATCCGTTGAGATATCCCGGGCTTTGTGCAAAGTTAATGTGCATGATGTCATGGCGGGTTAGTGCGGTTCTATGATGTGATGTCATGGCGGGTTACAGCGAGTTGATGAGGATTGATGATGGAAGATTCTGCTAAGTCAAGTAGTGAAGATTGATGTGAACAAGTTCAAATCAACCTGGGGCCTAATGTTGGGGATATAGCTACTAGGTATGACCTGCTCAGGAGGGGTCGGGTCATGCCATTGGCGGCTTAAAGATGAAGAGGCCCGACAAGGTCCAAGAAGACATGAAGATGGCGGTTCATGGAGCAAGCCTATTGAAGGCCCAAGACCCGAAGGCGACTTGAGGCCCAAAGGGATGAGCCGCCATATGTTAACTTGTTCTGTAAGGCAAGCTTAGTTAGAAACCGAGCCGATCACGTTTGTGTGAGCTGGCCGGGACTCTGTAAGCCACCGGGCATCAACCTGTATATAAAGGGGTGACCCGGCGGCGGGTTAACTCAAGAAACAACTGATCGAGAACTAGGTCAAGCGTATTCGCTCCCTGGTAATCGAAACCCAAGCAATACAACCAAAAGCAGGAGTAGGCTTTTACCTCGTTGAGAGGGGCCGAACCTGGGTAAACTCTCTATGTTCTTTGTCCCGTTCAACCCCTTCAAGATAACCTAGTCGCGATAGCTCCACACCTAAGTCCTTTTGCTAGGGCATCTGCCGTGTTAAGTCCACGACAAGACCGCTGCTTGCCCGGAAAGCGGCGCCAACATCGAGGGCCAAGTAAGCGCAGACGCCTACTCTCGTTTCTTTTCGCCATGTGCGTCGCTGACCCCTGTTCTTCGGCGTAGATGGTTCGGATGTTCGCCATGTACCGCCAGGACAATAGCACCGATCAAGAGTTCAAGTACCTCCACATGTTCTCCCGGATCAAGAAGTGCGAGAAGTGGGCGGATGACCGGCGCACCCTCGCCAAGGCCAAGGAGACGTACAAGCCGGCGCAACAAACGAGCCAAGACGGCGAAGGACACGGCACCGGCTACCGAGCGTCTGCACTCGTCCATCGAGCAATGCATCGCCGACGCCAAGAACCACGCCGCCCAGAGGGAAGAGAAATCCGAGGCGAGGTGGTCGGCCTTGATGATGAAAAGCGCCATCAAGCTCGACCTACTCCGGACCAACATCGTCGCGAAGAAGAGGAACACTGACCTGGTTTTCCTGATGGGGGCAGACATGTCGACGATGGACGAGCAGGTCAAGACGTGGTACTTGGCGGAGCGCGGCCTCATCTTGAACCAGATGCCACCGACGGCCGCGCCAACTCCGACGCCAACACGAATGCCGCCGCCAAGCCCGAGTGATGATGCCTCCACGACGCCCAGCACAGAATCCGTGCCGACAATGACTAGCCCGAGCACGCCGACTCCCGCAAGTCCGACGCCGGAGGAGCACACCGCCGTTTGATGCATTGCCTACCCGTCCTTCCTTTTGAACGCCGAACTTTCGAGTATGATTGATCGCCGAACTGTGGCATGGTGATCGCTGAACTTGTGGCGTCTTTTTGGGTAGCCGGAAATGTCATGTTTGAAATTGTATGCGTCTTGGGGCCGAAACTGGGGGAGTGACTGGGAACTAGATCGCCCCCAGGACCAAAAAAGCACCGGCCGAACGGCCAAACCACAATCGCCGGGTGCGCCTGGGTGCCGAACGAGTGGAGATGCTCTAACCTCCTGCGCAAAATAAAAGAGTAACCTCGTAGGCCGGCCCACCTAACCCCTAAAGCCCAGCCCCACCACTCTAACCCTAGCCCGATGCCCTTAGTTTCCCGATCCACATCTTCTCCCAGCATCGTCGTGTACAAAGGTGCACTTTTTCTAGCCCTAAAAAAGGCGCATTTTTCTCCAAAAAAATGCACAGGCGCACAGAGGCGGTGACCAGCGCCCCTAGATCCCGCTCGCCACTCCCGTTCGCCATTTCGACGAGGCTGCCGCCACTCCGACCTCCACTCTCATCCGCCAGCCGCCTTCTTCCTTCCATGCTCCTCCTCCTCTTGTTTTCTGCCCGCTGATCTACAAACTCTAGCCGCCACCGCCGATCCAGCTACCCTGCGGTTCTACATCGAGCAGCCCCCCTTGACCCTGCTCCACCTCGCCGCGCAGCATAAACCATCTCCGCCGCTGGCAAGGGCGCCGCCCCTCACCCGAGCACACACCCTGGCGAGGCATCCTCCATCCTCCCACGCAAGGCACGGCGGCCGCCGGGCGCCATGGGTAAGAGGAGAGGAAGACGCTTTTTCTGAATAAAGGATCGTGGGCTGAATACAAATAAATGCAGTGGTTTTTTGTAAAAACAAAACTTTCGCAGATCCACTTAAAAGGGATTGCGGTTCAATTACCAAAAACACAAGGATTTTTTTGCAAAAAATGTGCGACGGTGAACGAGCAGAAGCACTGCATGCTTTATTATTATATATATAAGTAAAGATTTTTGCTTAGGCGCAATTTGCTTGAAAGTTTGTGGTAGAAAAATAACTTGATGAAGTTCAACCTTGAGAGTGATAGGAAACAATACATGTAACAAACTTAGTTATTAAGGACAGTATAACCGCACCTAAAGCGAGCCCTCACAACGATTTGAGTTTCCGACCGTCCATTTTATTGATCTGGCGGTTTAACCCAACTCCAGCGCGCGACCCCATCCTGTCCGGGTGTGTCTGTTTGGGAAAAAAAGGACAAACCAGACGGCCCAACACGCGGGCGCAAACGGACTTTTGTCCGTTTTCTCTCCGCTTTCGACCCATCGCCGAGCCAAGTTTGGGCGGCTTTTGGGGTGAAACGGACAGCGCGCGGACGGGCGGGACGCGTGCGCTTGTCCTCCCCTGGCCCGCCCGTTGGTGGCACAAAGCAAAACCCCCACGCCCCATCTGGCGCCATTTCCCCCAAACCCTCCCACGTCCCGCCTCCACCCTCCCCTGTCCATGGCCGACGCCCCGCCGAATTCCGGCAGCCTGGCCGTCGACCCGCCCGTAAAGGTGAAGAAGAAGGCGGCCAGGGGTGGAATGCTGTATTTGATGAATATTCTTGTACCTGGAATGCTGTATCATGGACCTATCGTGCGTCAAGTGTTATCCTGGGCTGACGTGCGAAGGCCCCCTGCTCCATGCGGATCGGGGTGCCACAAGAGATGGTATCAGAGCAGCGAGGCTGGCATAGGTTATCCTAGCATTAGATCACCGCTAACATTAACCCGTAATGACCCTAAAGGATTTGACCCATCCCTGGCGTCCGGCATGACCACTGTTGAGCAACAGGTGGTGCAGGCAGGAATGACACGTCCCTACCCTGCTGTCCCCGCCTAGTTTTTCGCGGAGCGGATAGCAACCCTATCCATTCTGGTCGGCCGCACAGCGTACCCTTCGCCATTAAGGGAAAGGGGCCATGCCATGCGGGTGTGTCTTGCATAGCTGCCTAGAAAGCCCCTTTTCCGCTAGCCGCATCACTCCCCACTCAGTCAGCCATGTCCATGCAGAGAAGCCTAGCTAGTAACTCCGAAGCCATGAATCGCTCTCTCAAAGCACCCAAATTTTACACCCAAACCTTCGCCGTCAATCATGCTGGCTTTCCACCCCTGCTTAATGAGATGCTCACCAAAGCCCTTGGTTGTAATGCTAGCCCTGATTACCTGTTGTTCCAATCAGCATCCGTTCCTCACCTTCACCGATACGAGGCAAGAGTGCATATCTACCCAGGTCCCACGGAAGATGGTAAGCCCTTGATTTTTCAGGGCAGATCCATTCCCACAACTGAGTTGGCCATTCAGGCCACTACTGTGGAGGCTATTCTATACCTCCGAACCCAATTTCCGCAAGTGGCAGTGATAGAGGCAAAGGTGTCCCGTCTTTCGATGAGATGATGGATATCGCTTTGGCGGAAGTCGACTTTGACGATCCGACTACGAACGTGCCATGACGTCGTGCCTTAGCAATCGCTAAACCAACTCCGAGAGGTTATTGACCACGACGGAGCACGATCAACCTGACCACGAGGGTCTGTTTCCTGCGAGCAAACGAAGAACAAGCAAGAAACTGACATTGCAATCTGGATATTGCGAATATAAGATGAAAGCTTTATTGATCAAGGTGGGGTTCTGTGACGCCTTTGTCTGGTCGTTGAACACAAAAGAAGTATGCGAAGTTGCGGCTATGGCGAACTTTTAATCTAAAAAAAACCCAAAGTCGAAACGACGCCCTAAGGGCTATATATATGCAGGAAGAGGGGGGAATTTCGTGGCCCTTGGGGAAGGGGTCCGAAACCAACCCTATCTCTTGTTTCCCCACACATACGGACTCTAAAAATAGCCTACACTCAAGTATTTCGAAATTACATGGGCCTGGCCCAATAATAGGGTGACGCAGCACCTAGAATAGCCTCTGGACGAAAGTTATGAAGTAGCATCTTGTATATTTCGTCCAAGGCTTCATGCACGCATTATGGTGGCTTCAATGTCCTGAAATCATCACTTGTAACTCCGTTCTTGTCCCCCATGCGCATGCCATCATCTCCATGCTTGTTCTTGCTCCAATGTTCATCCTTCTCAAAGCTAGGCCCTTCATTTGTAAGCAAAACAAATGTATCCAATTTAGGCAGCATCATATTCTCATGAACATTAGAATCATTACCAAGAAACGAAAGTACCTGGTAATTTAATTGGCGTGCGCGAGCTCTAGTAATTGGTCCAGTATGTATAGCGGCAGGGGTTGTGGGTGTAACAATGGTATTGATGTCCTCATCATCCTCCCCTTCTTGAAATGAAGTCGTCCTCGACGGAAGCTCATCTCCCTCACCCAAATAAGGCTTCAAATCTGCAATGTTAAAAGTGGGACTAACCCCAAAATCTGCAGGCAGCTCAAGTTTATATGCATTATCATTTATTTTCTCTAACACCTTAAAAGGACCATCAGCACGTGGCATTAGCTTTGATTTGCGCAAATCAGGAAATCTATCCTTACGCAAATGTAACCAAACAAGATCTCCAGGTGCAAACACAACATGTTTTCTACCCTTATCTCCAGCAAGTTTATATTTAGCATTCATACGCTCAATGTTTTCCTTAGTTAAGTCATGCATTTTTAAGATCAATTCAGCACGTTGTTTAGCATCAAAATTAACCTTCTCCGAAGATGGAAGAGGCAACAAATCAATAGGTGCACGAGGTAGGAAACCATACACAATTTCAAAAGGGCACATCTTAGTAGTAGAATGCAATGAAAGATTATAAGCAAACTCAATATGAGGCAAGCATTCTTCCCACATTTTCTTATTATTCTTCAAAACAGCCCTAAGCATAGTAGACAATGTTCCATTGACTACTTCAGTTTGTCCATCAGTTTGGGGGTGACAAGTAGT
Organism: Aegilops tauschii subsp. strangulata; assembly: GCF_002575655.3. Taxonomy (NCBI): domain Eukaryota; kingdom Viridiplantae; phylum Streptophyta; class Magnoliopsida; order Poales; family Poaceae; genus Aegilops; species Aegilops tauschii. The sequence goes on from NC_053041.3 coordinate 346,473,824, forward strand.
ACTAAAAAGCAGTTTAGTCCCCAACTTAGCCCATAAACATCTCCAAAAGTGGCTAAGAAATTTAGTATCATGATCTGAAACAATAGTATTTGGCACACCATGCAAACGAATAATTTCACGAAAGAACAAATCAGCAACATTAACAGCATCATCACTTTTATGACATGGTATAAAGTGTGCCATTTTTGAGAATCTATCCACGACAACAAATATGCTATCCCTCCCCTTCTTTGTTCGAGGTAAACCTAAAACAAAGTCCATAGATATATCCTCCCAAGGAACACTAGGTACAGGCAAAGGCATATATAAACCATGAGGATTGAGTCGTGACTTAGCTTTTTGACATGTAGTGCAGCGAGCAACAAAACGCTCAACATCCCGTCTCATCTTTGGCCAAAAGAAATGTGTAGCAAGTACGTCCTCCGTCTTCTTCACGCCAAAGTGTCCCATTAATCCTCCTCCATGCGCCTCCTGCAACAACAAAAGACGAAGAGAGCTAGCTGGAATGCATAGCTTGTTAGCACGGAACACAAATCCATCATTAACGACAAACTTGTTCCAGGTTCTTCCTTCTTTACAATTCTGCAAAACATCTTTAAAATCAGCATCATGCACATATTGATCTTTGATGGTCTCCAAACCAAATATTTTGAAGTCAAGTTGTGAAAGCATAGTATAGCGACGAGACAATGCATCAGCAATAACATTTTCTTTACCCTTCTTGTGTTTAATGACATAAGGGAAAGTTTCAATGAATTCAACCCATTTAGCATGTCTATGATTCAGTTTAGCTTGACTTTTAATATGTTTCAAAGATTCATGATCAGAATGTATAACAAATTCTTTGGGCCATAAATAATGTTGCCATGTTTCTAATGTCCGAACAAGGGCATATAGTTCTTTATCATAAGTAGAATAATTCAGACTAGGCCCACTCAATTTTATAGAAAAGTATGCAACAGGTTTGCCATCTTGTAATAACACACCTCCTAATCCAATTCCACTAGCATCACATTCAAGCTCAAAAGTCTTATTAAAATCAGGAAGTTGGAGTAAAGGAGCATGTGTCAACTTATCTTTCAATACCGTGAAGGCTTCTTCCTGTGCGGTACCCCAAACAAAAGGCACATCCTTCTTTGTAAGCTCGTTGAGAGGTGCAGCAATGGTGCTAAAATCTCTCACAAAACGCTTATAGAAACCAGCGAGTCCAAGAAAACTCCGCACTTGTGTGACCGTTTTGGGCTGCGGCCAACTCTCAATAGCTTCAATCTTGGCTTTATCAACTTCAATTCCCTGTGGAGTAACAACATAGCCAAGAAAAGGTACTCGGTCGGTGCAAAAGGTGCACTTCCCAAGGTTACCAAACAAACGTGCATCACGTAGAGCAATAAAAACAGCACGTAAATGTTCCAAATGTTCTTCCAAAGATTTGCTATAAATAAGTATATCATCAAAATAGACTACCACAAATCGTCCAATGAAAGCACGTAAAACTTCGTTCATTAGTCTCATGAAAGTACAAGGTGCATTAGTTAACCCAAAAGGCATGACTAACCACTCATATAAACCAAACTTAGTTTTAAATGCAGTTTTCCATTCATCTCCCAATTTCATACGAATTTGATGGTATCCACTACGCAAATCAACTTTGGAGAATATTGTAGAGCCACTCAATCCATCAAGCATATCATCTAGCCTAGGAATAGGATGACGATAACGAATAGTAATATTATTAATGCCTCTACAATCAACACACATACGCGGCGTACCATCCTTTTTAGGCACTAGTATAATAGGAACAGCACAAGGACTAAGAGATTCGCGTATATAACCTTTGTCGAGCAGCTCCTGTACTTGACGCATAATCTCCTTCGTCTCCTCTGGATTGGTATGGTATGGTGCACTGTTGGGTAGCGATGCACCGGGAATTAAATCAATTTGATGCTCAATCCCTCGAATAGGTGGTAATCCCGGTGGCACGTCTTGTGGGAAGACGTCAGCGAGCTCCTGCAAAATGTTAGTGACAGCAGGGGCACAGAGGAAGGCACGTCCTCGAATGAAAATAATGCCTCTTTGCACACAAAAACATAGCAAACAGATTTGTTGAAATCTAGCTCATCAATATCAGATTTTGTGGCAAGTAAACATGCACTTTTCAATTTAATTTCAGAAACAACACTAGATGGTTTATTATTAGGTTTCATTTGTTGCTCAAATTCTTTTGCCACAATCTGATTTTCACTCTTATTTTTCTCCTGTTTTGCTTTATTAGCTCTATTAATGTCATCTTTCAAAATGGAATCAGGAGTCATAGGAAGCAAAGTAATATTTTTATCCTTATGAACAAGAGTATACTGATTGTTTCTACCATGGTGTACAGAATTTTTATCAAATTGCCATGGTCTACCAAGTAATAATGATGAGGACATGACTACCTTTGATACGACCAAAAATATTGCATATATGCATATTTGTCAGGTGATTTCTAGTGCAAACTATTCAATAATCTATTTATGTTATACAGAACAAAAATACTTCACACACTTTTGTGTTTTGTCTAATTGCAGGTGTATGAGACATTTGTGCAATCCACATATGAAGATTAGGGAGAAAGAGATGTTTACTTGTTGTTCAAAAAGTTCTCTCACGTCACTTTTGGCCCAAGAGAAGATAGAGTCCAAGTCTCTCACGTTCTGGATTCAGATTCGGACTGCACAGACATACCTGACTCACAACGCCAACAACTTTTTCATACGGACTCCGAATTGGGTGATTCTTTTTTTGTTGGAAACTAGATTTCGTGCTCTTTCCAACCCAATTGGATTCACCTTTAAATTCGTCCGGAGCATTGAGTTATGGTCGAAACAATCTGACGTTGCACCAGAATCCGAGTCAAACTACAAGTCCAAAGGTGTTGCATCACCTCCACTTGGGCCCATGAGCCTTGTACGACCTAGGGTTGGTTTTAGGCTGCCTTGGGACGTCCTCCCACCTCCTTGGCCGCCACCCCTTGCTCCTATATAAGTAGATCCATCTAGTAGCTTTTTCCTTGGGATTTGTTTAGTTAAAAGTTAGCCATTGCAACTTTGTGTACTTCGTTCGTGTCCAACGACCAGACCAAGACCGCTTACGGATCCCCACCATTATCAATACTTCATATATATTCGCAATATTCAGATTGCTTTATCATATTCTTGCTCGTTCTTCGATTGCTTGCAGGAATAGACCTTCGTGGTCAGGCTGATCGTGCTTCCGGCATCGTCAGTAACCTCAGGAGATTGGTTTAGCGAGATCTAAGGCGCAACGTCGTGCACGTTTGTAGTCGGATCGTCAAAGTCGACTCCACCAAATCGATAGTTATCATCTCATCGAAAGATCGGGACACCCTCGCCTCTATCAAATAAGGAACATGCTTGCATGGGTACCACATCACAATCAAAATAATCAGCATATGTAGAGATACTAAAATGCACACGAACAGTACGTGTTACCTTAACCTTGCCGCTGTTGTTGAACCATTGGATATAGTAAGGATGTGGATGTGGTCTTGTGGTGAGAGATAGCTTCTCCACCATCTCCATGCTAGCCAAGTTGTTACAGCTCCCTCCATCTATGATGACGCGAACAGAACGTTCCTTCACAACTCCCTTTGTATGGAACAAATTATGCCTCTGATTTTGCTCTGCTTGTGTGACCTGCACACTCAAAACACGTTGAGCAACTAAACATTCATACCTGTCAGTGTCTTCAGGAGCCATGTATTGCGTCTCATTTTCAGAATCATCTCCACCATGTTCTTCACGTGTAATAAGAGCCAAAGTCTCCTCATCATAGTCACTAGCGGACTCATACCCACCATCCTCAGTAGCAATCATCACACGCTGAGATTTGCATTCTCTCGCATAATGTCCTCTTCCCTTACAACGACGACAAATAATATCACTCGTGTGCCCTGTTGACGCCATGGAAGAAGAAGAGCTCTGCGTAGACCCGGCAGGTGTGCTCTTGGCAGAGAGTGGTGGTTGTGCCTGCTTTCTTGTATCACGGCTGGAGGTGGCACCTGATGGAGGTGATGGTGAAGTGGAAGTAGAGGATGCACGTGGTGTCCATGATGAAGGTCGACCTGCAGAAAAGTTAGTTCGCGCCAATGCTTGTCGATCCTGCACTTCACGTTCAGCTTTACAAGCAAGATGGAATAAACGAGTGATATTATTATAATCCTTATACTCTAGAATGGTCTGAATCTCTTTATTTAATCCACCCATAAAACGTGCAAGCATAGCTTCATTCTCCTCAACAATACCACATCTAATCATGCCAGTTTGTAATTCCTGATAATATTCTTCTACAGAATTTTTCCCTTGTCTTAAGCGCTGCAATTTTTGAAGTAATTCACGTTGATAATATGGTGGAACCCAACGAGTACGCATAGCAGTTTTCAAAGCAGCCCAAGTAGATGGAACAGGATATAATCTACAATGTTCAGACCACCAAACACATGCAAAGCTAGTGAAAGCACAAACAGCAGCAGGAACACGTCTCTCCTCAGGATATTGTAAACATGTAAATCGTTGTTCAGTTTCTAACTCCCAAGTAAGATATATATCAGGAACATATCTACCCTCAAATGGTGGAATATTCAATTTCAGTTTAGGAAGATGGTCATGATCTCGTACCTGAGGTGGTGGTGCCGGCCTACCGTTGCGAATATATACCTGAGGTCGACCTGCTGGTGGTGGTGCTGGTGGCTGCACGTAGTTCTGATTTTGATCAACCTCATCCTCATAATTGCCCGCATAATCGTCATCCTCCTCAGCCGCCGCAGTAGCAGGAGCCAAAGAAGCATCAACAGTAGGTGCAACGGCACCCGAATTTTGACCAGTCTCAATTGGAATGCGATGTGCTCGTCCCACTTGATTTGGAAGGCGGCGTTGGAGATGTGGTTGTTGTTGTTGTAGAGGTGCGACATATGCAGCCGGTGGTGGTTGGGGAAGAAGCTTGAGTAATTCAGTAAACTTGTTACCCAGCTTTGTCTCGAACGACTTCTCCACGGCATCTATCTTCTCCATAGCCTCTTCAAATCTGTTTAGCACATCTCCCACCTGGCCACTCATCATTTGCTGAAGTTTATCATGCAACTCCTTGTTCGTCATGTTCTCCCAATCAGTCTCATCGGCTTGTGATCCTGCCATGGTTAGCAGCAATAGAAACACAAAAGAATATGATCCTACAAACTACTAGGAAGTGGTGGTGATGGTGGTGTGTCACAAATCCTTCAAGCGAATCTCAAATTCTTACCAGTTCTTACCCAGCAGCAGGTGGTGATCGGCAACCGTTGTAGTCAAAACTCTCAAAGCTTGGATAGAGCGATTACCAGGGAGAGTCAAACGCACGATGTAGATGTATGTGGAGCTGGGAAGGCTAATAATATGGTAGCAAAAATGGTCAGCAATAATCAATTCAGAGATGCAAAGTTGAATAAACGCTCAACGACGGTACTGTGCTGGTCCTAGGCTAGACCGTGCTAGAGACGCGAGCCTAGAACACTAACAAAATCACGGCGCTGCACGTAAACAAGGGAAAAGCACACTCTGGAATTTATTTTTTTGCTCTTTTTTTTGCGCTCTTTTTTTTTGCGAAAAATCACTATAATGGCGAGTGTCTCAAAACTCTTCCCAGGTCAAACTGACAGGATAGGCACAAAAAAATTTTGGCTATTTTTTTTCGGAAATCAGGGCAGCGACGACAAAAAAGTGCGACAAAAAAATCACTATGATGGCGAGTGTCTCAAAACACTCCCCGGGACCTAAAAATAGGATAGGGAAAAAATATTTTTGGTCGCCAAAATTTTGGCCTAAAAACTGCCCGGGGGTCTCCAGACTTTTTTTTTCGAGACCTACTCAGGCAAGGAAACACGAAACGGAAAATAGATGGATCTCTAAAACAAACCGAATATGAAAAGAACTCGGATTGGTTGTGGATATATGGTGGTAGGATATGGCAGCGGTGGTGGTATATGGTAGCGGTGGTGGTATATGGATACGGATCGGTGGTGGTATATGGATACGGATTGGTGGTGGTATATGGATACGGATTCAAAGCGGTGGCGGATAAGCAATGGTGGTAGATGGCAAGGCGATGATGATGGTGCGGCGGCGGCGTGACAACTTATGACCAGAACTCGAAACTCTAAAAGACTAGACTCTAAGACCAGCAACTTAACACGACAATGCAACTGCAAATTCAACAAAGCAAAAACCCTAAAAAAGATTATGCAAAGGCTCAGATTGGTTCAGATATGATGAACTAACCCTAATTTTTTTTTGTGTGGATTTTTCGTGGACTGTAGGTATGAAGAACAGACTCGATCTAAACTACGAGAAACTGTAAAATCTCACCGAGCAACCTGGAAATCTGATACCACTTGATAGAGGCAAAGGTGTCCCGTCTTTCGATGAGATGATGGATATCGCTTTGGTGGAAGTCGACTTTGATGATCCGACTACGAACGTGCGATGACGTCGCGCCTTAGCAATCGCTAAACCAACTCCGAGTGGTTATTGACCACGACGGAGCACGATCAACCTGACCACGAGGGTCTGTTTCCTGCGGGCAAACGAAGAACAAGCAAGAAACTGAGATTGCAATCTGGATATTGCGAATATAAGATGAAAGCTTTATTGATCAAGGTGGGGTTCTGTGACGCCTTTGTCTGGTCGTTGAACACAAACGAAGTACGCGAAGTTGCGGCTATGGCGAACTTTTAATCTAAACAAAACCCAAAGTCTAAACGACGCCCTAAGGGCTGTATATATGGAGGAAGAGGGGGGGGATTTCGTGGCCCTTGGGGAATGGGTCCGAAACCAACCCTATCTCTTGTTTCCCCACACATACGGACTCTAAAAATAGCCTACACTCAAGAATTTCGAAATTACATGGGCCTGGCCCAATAATAGGGTGACGCAGCACCTAGAATAGTCTCTGGACGAAAGTTATGAAGTAGCATCTTGTATATTTCGTCCAAGGCTTCATGCACGCATTATGGTGGCTTCAATGTCCTGAAATCATCACTTGTAACTCCGTTCTTGTCCCCCATGTGCATGCCATCATCTCCATGCTTGTTCTTGCTCCAATGTTCATCCTTCTCAAAGCTAGGCCCTTCATTTGTAAGCAAAACAAATGTATCTAATTTAGGCAGCATCATATTCTCATGAACATTAGAATCATTACCAAGAAACGAAAGTACCTGGTAATTTAATTGGTGTGCGCGAGCTCTAGTAATTGGTCCAGTATGTATAGCAGCAGGGGCTGTGGGTGTAACAATGGTATTGATGTCCTCATCAGGCAGAGAAGCGAGAGTTCTGCGTCTTCCTCATTGCGGCAGAATTAGGAAGCAAGCATCCCATCACTGTCCATGAAGATGACCCAGCAATCGCTCGCCTAGTGCAATATATCACTGCCCAGGGGATGATGATTGCTAAGATGATTGCCGAGTTTAGAGCCTTGGACCGCGATGCTGCTCGAGTCGTCACGGAAGCTTATCGTGAGGCTCGTCGATTTGCATCTCAAGCCATCCAACCCATGCCATCCAGCCCAGTGCTACCCTGTCAGCCTGTGCCGTGGGTGAAGCCAAGTATCATCACCCTCGACTCCTTCAACAAGGCTCTTTGCCTATTCACCAGCAACATTTGCTTGGATCAGTTCCAGTCGCACCCCCAGCAGTTGAGCCCCAACCCATAGTAGTGTCTGACGATGAAGGTGGAGATTGGCTCAGTCTCTGTCCTCCAGGAGAGCCCCAGCAAGACCAGCCCTCTGGGTGACCTCAGTCACGCAGTCAGGTGATTCTGCGAGTAGGTCGATCAGTCTGTTCATCCTCGATATGAGGATAAAACTATGTATCCCGGAGTGAGTTGTTTCTTTAAGCGCGTAGCGCTTTCGTGCTTTGTTGTATGCTTGCACTGTTTGTAACCCGTATGATGTGTTTTATGTATGCTTTCCTGCTTTTGGTTTTGTTTTTCATTGTCTCTCTGTCAAGCAGAAATGTTTGATAGGGTTGGCAATGTCTTGCTAACAAGATTTTAATTAGGAGATCACATACACTAAATAACATTGACTCGTCTCGAGTCTATAATAAAATGCGCGCTGGTGTAGGTATTTAGTATGATTTGTCTGATGTGTTTTTCCTTTTGCATATTTGTTGCATCTGTCTGTTTGTTAGTTTAGATTGTACTGCATACTGCACGCACACCCGGTTCACCCACGAGTACATTCGGGCAGTACTCGGGGGAATGCAAAGTCACGTATCCCTCTCTATCTATGCATACCCCGTGTGCCAGATTTCCCAATCCAGAGTCTCGAAGAGGCATTTCCGTATGGCAGTTCCTCGTCTCTAATTCTTTTTCCCAATTTCATTTCCGGAGGATCGCTACCAACTTTATTTCGCTCGATCCAGTACATCTGCCCCAATACAAATTTAAACTCTGATTCTACCTCGACACCTACTTATTCGTGGAGATATCCGTGAAATTTTCCCATACCCCAGTGTGCTTCCTGAGCTGGCACAACCACCTCACCTGGATCTGGACCCCACCACCACCATCGTCTCTGCCTTGCGTGGCGCAGGCAAGTCGCCACCCCGCTCCACCGCAGCACCCGATCACTCCGCCGGCGCGAAGCGACGGAGGATCAAGCATGGCGGAGGACCACCCAGTGCACCATCTTCTCCCGCATCTCGAGCCACCGAGCCCAGCCGCGCGTTGTCCCGAGCTCGATCATACCTGATGAGTATCAGCAGGAGGATCGACGAGTCGATCAGCGTGCCTAGCAGCGCCGCGAGGAACAACTGTAGCGCCGCCAAGAACACCTCCTCGCCGAAGGAGCTCGGCTCGATCACGCCCAAACCGAAGAGGTAGTAGAGCGGCATTGTGTTTGTGTGTTAGAGGAGAGCCACACTGCCGTCTTTTATAGCCCAACCCCGGTGTACGGTGAGCGAGGTCCAGGAGAACCGCTCGTCGCTCGACCACCGGCGTCCAGGAGGCGAATCCGCGAGCAGCGCGGACAAGGAGCTGGCCCGCGACGTGAGTGCTCTCTGCACCGGCACCGTGCACGCCGCGCACTATGGTACTAGGGTCCTCATCGCCCTAGGAGCTAGATGCGTGCTGCGCCAAGCCGCACGCGGAGCAGCGACGAAGAAGAAGCAGTAAGCTGGAGGTACAAGAAGGAGGCTGCCTGTGGGCCCTGGACCCACGTGTCAGCCGGTGAAACCACTGTTCGTTGGGGTGCATCCATCATTTTTTGGGAGTCTGATCTCGAGTGTCCCTAGCTGTGGAGATAGCCTTGATTTGCCCATATCTCCCCCTGGGTGTACCAATTATCGGTATCCCAACTCGTCTGTATCTGACCAAAGGGTTAAATCCGGAGATTCCCCCCCGGAGTGTCCATCTGTTAATTGGTGCTGTAACCCTAGGAATCTTGGGGACGAGATTCTTTTAAGGGGGGAGAGTTGTAATAGCCACAAAATTGGGTTATCAATTTTTGTGCTATTATTCCTTCCTGGCAATCATTTTTCAAATTTTCTCCCGAGTTTACTGGATGACTCTAAGAATTCTTGGTATTTTCAACTTTTCAAAACCTTGCTCATGTCTTTGTTAGTGGGTAAGACCTCATCTGCATCATCTCAAACCATCAAAACCCTAATTCCAAATTTTGGAATTTAAATATTTCCTTTGTGCTTGCAAAGGAGCCATCATTTCTCTTGATCTGTTGATCTCCCAAATCCTCTCAGAGACCCTCCTACCCTTTCAAATCTTGTATATGCAAAAATATTGCTAAGTCCTATGCAATATTTTTCATTTGTGATTTATTCCTTTTCTTGTCTATTTGAGGAACAAAATCCAAAGGCATAGCTAGTCATCTCCTAAATTCATGAAAATTTGTGGAGATGATATTTATGTCCAATCTTAGCTCTGGCAAAAATATTGGCCACATTTAAATAAGGAAAATTGCCTTTTCCTATTTTAAGTCAATATTGCATTTCTTCCATTTTCCATAGGAGCTACCATTTTTATAGCAAGGAAAATTCCCAATAATTTGTGGAGCTTATACTTGCTATATCTTCACCATTTCCATCCAAACCCATGCTTCAAAGATCATAATTTGAGCACATGATCCAATGCAAGTTTCTGCCCTATCTAATTTTTTTGCAAAGGAAGTGGTTGAACCCTTGATCCATTTGAGCTGAGATTTGGCAGGGTGATTAACATTGATAAATCACCATTGGATACCAAAAATCAGCTCAATCCATCTATCCAATCTTCATTGGCAATTTTCTCAACTTTCTGCTCAGATTGCTTGTCTGTGAAGGAAGTACCCTCATAGATGATCAAAATAAGATGAAACTTTTCCATTAGTCTCTATTGACCATATCATCTTTCTCCACCAAAATTAAGCTCATTCCATTGAACTATGTGAGCACAGGAGCAATTCATTGATTCTGTCCAAATTTTCAGTTTGTGAAGCAAGTATGTTTTATCTTGCTCCATTAGGGCTGAAAATTTTCCCAACTCTTCTCCTACCCATATAACCTACCTCCAACTTTTTTTGGCTCATTTCATCTAGCCATTTGCCCTGAGGATTTTTCTCAAGTTTCTAGGAAGAAATAATAGTTGTGAAGGAAGTACCATTTTGGCAAGTCCATTTGGTATGAAATTCATACAGCATCATTACATGTCGAAATCATCAAGCTTTGCCTAGTTTCAGCCCAATCCAACACTCCTAGTCAGTGCTTCTTTATCATTTGGTTTCTGGACCAGATTTGGCATTTGTACTGCAACTATGTTAAATTCTTGTCCTAATGCCCTCATAATTCCCAGGACCGTAGTCCTTACTAGCCTAAGCCTCCGAGACAACAAGTTTACCTTTTAACCTCCCTGGTTTTATCTCAAGGATGTGGTCAAGTTTGCTACAGCAAACTTGTGGAGCTTAGTTTACTCCACTCCCTATGTCTTTGCTTGTCTCTTTATGGCAGTATTACTCTATCTTGGACGGACTACGTTGTAGACATGAGCTGGCATCGTCAAGGAGGCCAGAGCGTGCCTTGCCGGTGGTGACCACGGGCGATGCCAGCCAAAACGGTGGTCTAGCCACTGTTGTCGTCGGCACGTCTGCTCCGACCGGTTCTGGCGCCCTCATGAATGTCCAACGACACCCCCGCGGCGTCCTCTTCCCCTGGATCTCTCGCCCCCTCCGTTTTCTTCTCCGATGAGTCGTTCCAATGGCCGCACAGTTCGCTCCCGTGGCCATCGTCTCCTTACTTCCCTCTGTCCTCTTCCTCCTCTTGTCTCAGAGCGCGGCTCGTCTCCGTGACCCTCTGGCGCTCGTCCGCTTCCCTCTCGTCGGCTTCCCGTGCCTTCCCGTGACCTTTGTGATGCGGAGCATCCTACGATCATCCCCATGTACACTCGAGCCTACGCCTTTGGACCTAAGGTGAACCCGCTCCTAAATGCTTCTCCTTTCCATTCATGTGAGACATGGTTGCTACCTAATGCAAGGACACTACACATGCCTAGGTACCAAGGAGACCCTCTCGGAGATGCTCGGAATGATGGACAAGTCCCCAAGTACAAGGATGAAGGAGCACGACGAGAGGAACCGGAGAAAGGCTACAGGACCCGCACATCCGGCCCCGGCCCGGACATCTGGCCCCTCCCGCAAGCCCGGACATCCGGCACCAGCACGGAAATCCGGCGCCCATCACAGAAGAAACCCGAAGCTGAACCAAGTCAGCCCGGACATACGGCCCGTCGCGAGCCGCCGAACATCCGGCCCAGCTCCCGGAAATCCGGCGCCCCATCACAGAAGCTGGACCCTGCCAGCCCGGATATCCGGCCCCAGCGCCCGGACATCCGGCGTCTCGGGAAGGCCCGGACATCCGGCCCCCTCTGCCTGTGTGCAGCGCATCTGGGCCGAGGCCCATGTACCCCTTCGTCCCTTAGACTATATATACTCCCCCACCTCCTCCTAGTTAGGGTTAGCAAAGGATTAGCTCATATGTGAGATAGAGCTTTGCTCATCCATTACGGATCTACTCCACGAGAGAGACCGCGGCCCCTCTACGGAGAAGATCCCCCTTGGATTCAAGACCTCCTCACGGAGAAGACCCCCATCAAGACCTCCTCACGGAGAAGAACCGGTTACCCTTTGTATTGTCCTTTGTTGATCGTGGATCTTGTATCTCACTCTCGTGTTTCGAGGATCTAGCACATGTGTGATTGATCTTGTTGGTTGAGTGATATCTCTTGTGTTTCCCCTCGTGTTTTCCCCCGTTTTCCCCTCGTGTTCTTCGTGTTCATCGCGGGATCCGCTCCTTTCGTGAAAGATCGGCCCCATAGGGTTCCACCCTACATCATCTTGGATCAGAGCTTAGGTTTATCACGAATTTGGAGCCTCCCCGTTGTGTTTTCTAGCCTAGTTTTGTTGATTTTGTCCCAAAATTCGAAAATCCCCACCAAAAAATAGCCCCAAATTTTTTTGTGATTTGTTGGTTTGATGATGTTTTGTTGAATTTGATCCATGGATTTGCTTTGTTACTTGTGGATCTAGCTTTCCCCCAATTTTTCCCACTTTCCATCCACGAAATCTCTCCAATTTTGCCCTTGAAATCATCAATCCGCCCCGAAATCGAGTTCCTCGAGTTCATCCTCGGATTTGGAGCCCGGACATCCGGCTCTTGGAGCGCATTTTCGCGCGTGGTTCTGGACATCAGGTCCCGGAAATCCGGCCAAAGCCCCGGATCTCCGGCCCCTGTACATTTCGGCTTTTCCGTTTCACCGTTTTGTGCATAACTTCCCCATCCGGAGTCCGATTTTCGCGTTCTTTAGCTCGTTGAGTAGCTATTGACATCCTCTACCCCTCTAGATAGGTCCCATCCCCATTTGACTCCATCAAATTTTGACAACTTTGGCATCTTTGCCTAGGGCTTCCACCACAACATCCGCATAACCACCACCGACTTCCGCAACCTAACCCAATTTGTTCCCTATAGCATTTGAGGTTGTTTGAGTTGTGATTCAAGTCTCCTAAGGTGTTTCGGCTACTTAGGGACGGTTGCTTCTTCATCAACCACCACCATAACTTCCGTATAGGCTTACCCACCATACACTTCCGACAACAACCTAACCCAATTTTGTTTGTGTTGTGAGTTGTGTCTCCTAAGGTGTTTCGGCTACTTAGGGACTGTGCTTCCAACTCCCACACCGTGTATAGTTCACCACCTTACCCTCCACTTCCACATTGCCTACTCGCAAAAACCCATCATTGCATTTTCGCAATCCCTTTGAGCTTCCGCAAAACCGCCACCGCTTTCCACTACCACCATTTTGACATTTGACATTTGAGATTTTGAGTTCGCGGTTTTTCCGTTTCCTAAGGTGTTTCGGCTACTTAGGGACGAGTCTCCATCATCTTGGTATCTACATCAAGAACACCGCCACTCATCATCGCCTCGGACGGTAACCTCCATATCATCTCGGTATCGTGGTATCCCTCCATTGTATATTCCCTTGCACATTGCATTGATAACCCCTAGCCTATTTTGCGTCACTTGCCCATCGAGACTAGCCATTTGAGTATTGCCGGCAACGTTACTTGTGCACATTAGTGGTCTGCACCTTCCATTGCATACATACCATATCATATTGGTATCATATAATCTCGTGTGCCTCAAGTTTGTTCCCGCATATACAGAATTGCTATCTTGGTTTGTGCATTGTGCAAAAGTGGCCATATCATACAAAAAAAGAAGAATAAAGCTTTTAAGCAAAAGAGAAAGAGCAAAGAAGCTTGTAAGCAAGTGCCATAGCATCATCCCACATTACATAAGATTGTCATATCCGATCATCTTGGATCAAACACCGGGAACCATACATACATAGCATACTTGGGATAGAAGTTTATCCATTTTGCATATCATAGGTTGTGCACAAGTGTCGTATCCGCCTATAGAGCAATCGTGCTAGTGTCTCTCTTGAGTTGTGCAACACGAGCGTTTTCCATGGACTCCACATTTTGTGCTCATTCTTTGGTTGCACGACCCCATTTATCTATCCGTGTGTGTGTTTCCGTGTACCATTCTTTGCTATTGGTCTACTTGTTTCACTTGCGAATTTGTGAATCTTTTTCAACATTATTGACTCTTGCTAACATTTTGCATCAAATTTTTGTGCCACTATCCTCACCGAGCTCCACTATAAGCCTTACTTGTGTAGGCGTGAGAAGACAAGAATTGTACCAATTGTGCTATTTCCTTGTTACACATTGAGTGATCATTGATCCATTTTCAACATCGGTCAAGGTACATTTGGTATAGTTCTTCTCTTTCTCCCACTCATATTTGCTCGAGTCTTGTGATGGATAGGCAAGGCATTTCATCTCCGGTCTTCGACAACAACGACGACGCGAACAACCACATCACCAAAGCGTCCATCTTCGATCTACAATGACAAATGCAAGGAACACAATCTACCTTGCGAGAGCGCCTCGACAACCTCGCCATCGACATACACCACTCCGAAGCAAGGAAAAGGGACTACATCGACACCAAGTTGGCGAGCTAAAGGATCAACTACGCGACGGGGTGGCCGACTACAAGTCTTCTTCCCCTTCATCATCCTCAAGGCGGCGGCGAGCAAGTCGATCATCTTCGGAGTGCAAACAAGATGCAAGCGCAAGTCGTCCACGTCCACATCTCCATGGCGACCATCGCCAACATTGTCATGAAGGGCGAGACACCTCCAAGCATCATGTGCACGACGACGACGAACAACATCTACTACGAGCTCAAGTACGACAATGACATCATCAACATGAAGATGCTCAACAAGCGCAAATGCACAAGTCCCAACGAGCTCTACTTCACGCCAAGTCCAATCTTCATGAGCACAAGAGAAGACCGCGAGACGAGCACCACCAAAACGGAGCTACGACTACACCAACCACTTCGGCATCTTCGCCAAGTGTTCTCAAGGCATCTTCGCCTTTGGACGTACGGCATCTTCGCCTACTTCCCATGAGTTCGCCTACATCAACATCTTCAACAACAAGGCGACCACCTACGAGTGAGGGCGACACTTCCATCTTTGGAAGTCCCTCAAAGAAGATGGCCGAGCATGGGAAATTCCCTTCGGTCATGGAGACGAGCTATGAGGTGCCACATCATATGGGCCTCCAACAACAAGACGGCGACAAGAAGGTTGAGCATGGGACTATCCCTTCAACCAAGGCGGCGATAGGAGTTGAGCATGGAGACATTTGCACCAACATCTCTCCGACACCCACATATGTGCCCCAATTCCCATGTGAGGAGAGCCACCCCACCATGAGTGATATGAGTGACTCCACCATATGTGACATTGAGTGCATTTCCTATGAGAGGATGAGTGTGACCACCACTAGCCCCACACATGAGAGCATGCCACACATCTTATGTGAGGTTAAGCACCATTTGAGTGACTCCACCAACAATATGAGTGAGAGCATCTTTGAGGGAGTGAGTGAGCCACAACACTTAATGAGTGAGGTAGTTGACACGGCATGTGAGGCCACTATGATTTCTAACGACTTACCCTCTACTCCGTGTGTGTTTTCTTCTTTGGTGCTAGGTCTCCTACATGACGACACGCCTATCCTCGACGAGTCCATACCTCCAATGGGAAAACCGATGGCCATGGTGGACAATGATGAACCCCCCACATGGTACCATCAAGTTGCAACCTCACCTACAACACATGAGCGATGCTCCAAAGGTAACATAGGTGATGGTGCTTCTCTTGTCCCACTAGTGGACTATCTTACCTATGATTGCTTGCATGATGTTGATCCACCTATTCCCATGCTTCATGCTAGTGCAACTTCTTCATGTCATGACTTACCAGTTTATGATGAATATGATGATGAGCATGTTGAGTTGCCTAGTTGTGATGCTATGCTCCATAGGATATCATGTGAAAATTCTATTGGTCACTTCATGTTTGACAATCCATTGAACTTGTCATATGCTATGAGTGAGATCTCCCATATTGCTTCATTTCAATCTCAACATAGTAACTATGCATGCCCCATTAAGATAAATCCCATTTGCACTTATGGCATAGATGACGAGATGATGGTCATTGGCTTTTGTTTTTCGTGTGATGATATTGCTAGGCTTCCTTTACATGATTTGTGCAATTCATCTAATATACCATGCCATGATCACATTGTTCCAAATATGCTTTGTTTTGGATGTTGTCAATATTCTCCATGTGATGTTTCTACAAATGCTCATGAGGAGACCCCCATAGTTTCCTCATACATATTAGGAGATTTTGATGCATTCCATACTTTGCATGATTCCCATGATTGCTTCCACCATATGCATTCCATGAATAACAATGCTCTACATATTTCTCATGATGCATTACATAATTTGAGTCTCCATTATGCTATCCATAATAACTAACCTATCATGATGGATGACATGTTTCTATATCACGCATCTCATTTATTTGAGCATTGGATATTTTGTGCTAACCGACACAAGCACGTATACATCATGATGGATGATGTGTACATCTACCACGCACACACAATTTCCCCTTTGTCTTTGTTTTGTGTAGGTACTTATGGACACTCGTCAACCCCACAATCCCATGAGTTGACGAAACGAGCTCTTGAGAGCAAAGATGACTTGGGATCCCGTGGATTGTCCTTCCCACCATTCCCTTCGCGCATTCCTTTTACTTGGCTCTCACACGGCTTTGGGCTATATATCACTTGTTACGTTATGTCCATTTTCCCGTGTTCACTTTGCATGCTATGCCTCTTTCTATGATTTGCCATGCAATTGTGATGAGGACATGACTACCTTGGATACGACCAAAAATATTGCATACATGCATATTTGTCAGGTGATTTCTAGTGCAAACTATTCAATAATCTATTTATGTTATCCAGAACAAAAATACTTCACACACTTTTGTGTTTTGTCTAATTGCAGGTGTATGGGACATTTGTACAATCCACATATGAAGATAAGGCAAAAGGAGAAGTTTAGGTTCTGTTCAAAAAGTCCTCTCACGTCACTTTTGGGCCAAGAGAAGATAGAGTCCAAGTCTCTCACGTTCTGGATTCAGATTCGGACTGCACAGACATACCTGACTCAAAACGCCAACAACTTTTTCATACGGACTCCGAATTGGGTGATTCTTTTTTTGTTGGAAACAAGATTTCGTGCTCTTTCCAACCCAATTGGATTCACCTTTAAATTCGTCCGGAGCATTGAGTTATGGTCGAAACAATCTGACGTTGCACCAGAATCCGAGTCAAACAACAAGTCCAAAGGTGTTGCATCACCTCCACTTGGGCCCATGAGCCTTGTACGACCTAGGGTTGGTTTTAGGCTGCCTTGGGACGTCCTCCCACCTCCTTGGCCGCCACCCCTTGTTCCTATATAAGTAGATCCATCTAGTAGCTTTTTCCTTGGAATTTGTTTAGTTAAAAGTTAGCCATTGCAACTTCGTGTACTTCGTTTGTGTCCAACGACCAGACCAAGACCGCTTACGGATTCCCACCATTATCAATACTTCATATATATTCGCAATATTCAGATTGCTTTATCATATTCTTGCTCGTTCTTCGATTGCTTGCAGGAATAGACCTTCGTGGTCAGGCTGATCGTGCTTCCGGCATCGTCAGTAACCTCAGGAGATTGGTTTAGCGATTGCTAAGGCGCAACGTCGTGCACGTTTGTAGTCGGATCGTCAAAGTCGACTCCACCAAATCGATAGTTATCATCTCATCGAAAGATCGGGACACCCTCGCCTCTATCAAGTGGTATCAGTTTTCAAGTTGCTCGGTGAGAATTTCCAGTTTCCCCTAGATTAGATTTATTTTCTTACCTATTGTCCAAGAAAAAGCCACAAAAAAGTTAGATCTATTCATCCTTTTGTCCAAGCCAGTCTGAGCCTTTGCAATTTTCTATTCATTGTTTGCATTATTGAATTATCGGTTGCATCGTCGTGTCGAGTTGCTGGTCTTAGGGTCTAGTTCGTTTAGAGTTTCGAGTTCTGTTCACATTAGTCACGTCGCCGCTGCATCGTTATCCCTTCTGCTGTCCACCACACCATCCATCAAATTCCACCATGTGCTACCCATATAGTTCATTGTCACAATCATAGTTGAGGTCGTTCACATCTTCGCTTGATCCAATCTGCATCTTATCTAGTTTGTCTTGGAAAGAGGGAGAGAAAAAAAAGACAGAGAAAAAAAAGAGAAAAAAAGAAAAAGAAGTCAGAAAAAAATGAGAAGAAAAAAAGTGTGAGAAAAAAAAAGAGAGAAGAAAAAAAAAACAAAATTCGGATCTATCTAGACTCAATCTCGTAGTTGAATTCGGATTGGAATCTGTTTTGTGCACTGTTTAGTAAAACATGCATACCTTCCTCATACGAAGTCCGTTTTGACTCCGCGAGTACTCAAATGAAAGCTAGCGACGAGCCGCATCTAAATAGTTGCAGAGACTAGTTCAATATTTGACACCTCAAAATCGTCTTCTAAATAGGTCTTTTTGCCCTCCGAAGTTCGCGGACACAACTTATTCCAGTTTTTCAAGCCAGTTTCAGAATTCTTTCACTCCTCATATCAACTCGGAATTGAGTGATTCTTTTTGCATTGGAAAGCTTGAGTTAGTAGCATTCTTTGAAAAAAATTATCAGGAAATTGGCACAAACTTTTCAAGAGGAAAGTTGGAGAGAGTTGTTGTATATCCTGCTTGGCAGTTGTTTTTCATCATTATCTTTACTGCCGTTGTGATCTTCACTTATATCTTGCTGTCCAGAGCTACTTAGTATCCTTAATTGATGCTAGTTGTGCTACGCCGTGACCTCATTAGTGTTCTAGGCTCGCGTCTCTAGTCCGGTCTAGCCTAGGACCAGCACAGTACCGTCGTTGAGCGTTTATTCAACATTGCATCTCTGAATTGATTATTGCTAATATTTTGCTACCATATATAGCCAACCCAGCTCCACATATTTCTACACCGTGTATACGTACGTTCCCCTGGAAATCGCTTTACTCAATCTTTGGAGTTATTTGACACCGCTGGTTGCCTGTCACCACCTGCTGCTTGGTAAGAACTTGTAAGATATTGATATTTGCTTTACTGTGAGCGCTTTACCACCACATCCTAGTAGTTCATAGGAACATTATTCTTGAATTTTGTTTCTTGTTTCTACTAATCATGACAGGATCTAGAGTCAATTCATGGGGTTTGTCGATCATGGGAGATGTGCCATCACCTATGCAAATACCACAACCGTCACGAGAGGTGCACAAACATCCAAATGCACATGATCAGGTTAATGTTTCTATACCACCATTTAATGGCCGTTTTAGACCCGCTTTATATATTGAATGGGAGTTTGACCTAAATAATATATTTGCTTCCAATAATTTTGATGTGCGTAAAAAAGTTAAGGTTGCGGTTGGTTCTTTCACTGGTTATGCTGTAGTTTGGTGGAGTGAATATTGTCGGTTACACCCTAATGATATACTTACTACTTGGGATGATTTGAAACTTGCCATGCGACATACATTCGTTCCCGCTTATTATACTCGCGACATGATTACAAAGTTGCAACATTTAAAACAAGGTAGTGACACCGTAACGAAATATTATGATACTTTACAAACTACCTTGCTGCATTCCTCTTTAGAAGAAAGTGAAGAAGATTTTATGGATAGATTTTGGGGAGGATTAAATCGTGACATTCAGGAGATACTAATACATGAAGAGTGTTATCCTATGGACCATTTGTTTCATCTTGCTTGCAAAGCTGAACAGGAAATAAAACGACGTGCTGCGCACAAGGAGAACAAGCGCGAGATGCACATTCCAAGAGTTGATACGGTTATCCCTTCAACTACTAAGCATACTATGACAACCACATCCGTTGTTGTGAGGACTACATCACCTCCACCATGTGACACATCATCACCGAGAGTGCCTACCTCATCTGAGTTGATCATAAGAGGTAATGACAAAGGTACTAATCTTCCACTTCCACATGAGTATGATGAATGTCTTGTCAATTTAAGTGCACCATGCGGTGAGCTACCCACTACTTTGATCACACCAGCTACCTTAGAGGACTATGTTGATGATTTGACTTTGCCATGTGATCAAACAATTTTGAGTGAGCCCATTGAATTAACTATCGATGCAAAAGAATCAAGTGAATCAGGGAATAAATCAGATTTGGATCAAATATGTTTGAAAATAATTGTGCCAATGTTTAATCATTTTGATATGACCTCTAATCTTGGTGATGGTTCATCAATGTTGGGATGGTTTAATGATGAATATTGTCAATCTTTTCATATGAATAAGAGCTTCACTTATATGTGCAAACTGAGTTGCAATACTTTCATGCCTTCTACTTCTTGTGATAATATTTTGGCTTTATATTTTATTAACTATGAAAGTTACTCATGTATACATGTGTCATATGTGCAAAATCCACGGGAAGTAAAAATGGATGACATATACATATACAACATGTACACCTTGTCTCTTTTGTTAGCCACATTTCAGATTAAGCAACGCCGAGGACGGCTTTGTTTTCAAGAAGGGGAGGATGATGAGGACATGACTACCTTGGATACGACCAAAAATATTGCATACATGCATATTTGTCAGGTGATTTCTAGTGCAAACTATTCAATAATCTATTTATGTTATCCAGAACAAAAATACTTCACACACTTTTGTGTTTTGTCTAATTGCAGGTGTATGGGACATTTGTACAATCCACATATGAAGATAAGGCAAAAGGAGAAGTTTAGGTTCTGTTCAAAAAGTCCTCTCACGTCACTTTTGGGCCAAGAGAAGATAGAGTCCAAGTCTCTCACGTTCTGGATTCAGATTCGGACTGCACAGACATACCTGACTCAAAACGCCAACAACTTTTTCATACGGACTCCGAATTGGGTGATTCTTTTTTTGTTGGAAACTAGATTTCGTGCTCTTTCCAACCCAATTGGATTCACCTTTAAATTCGTCCGGAGCATTGAGTTATGGTCGAAACAATCTGACGTTGCACCAGAATCCGAGTCAAACAACAAGTCCAAAGGTGTTGCATCACCTCCACTTGGGCCCATGAGCCTTGTACGACCTAGGGTTGGTTTTAGGCTGCCTTGGGACGTCCTCCCACCTCCTTGGCCGCCACCCCTTGTTCCTATATAAGTAGATCCATCTAGTAGCTTTTTCCTTGGAATTTGTTTAGTTAAAAGTTAGCCATTGCAACTTCGTGTACTTCGTTTGTGTCCAACGACCAGACCAAGACCGCTTACGGATTCCCACCATTATCAATACTTCATATATATTCGCAATATTCAGATTGCTTTATCATATTCTTGCTCGTTCTTCGATTGCTTGCAGGAATAGACCTTCGTGGTCAGGCTGATCGTGCTTCCGGCATCGTCAGTAACCTCAGGAGATTGGTTTAGCAATTGCTAAGGCGCAACGTCGTGCACGTTTGTAGTCGGATCGTCAAAGTCGACTCCACCAAATCGATAGTTATCATCTCATCGAAAGATCGGGACACCCTCGCCTCTATCAAATTGTGACCCTTGCTTGCATCTACCCATGATTCACCATTATGCTACTCCTATGTGTATTTGCATGTTTGGTGGAGATCCTTGTTGCTATTGCCATGTTTATCATGTGCCTCATGCTATTGTCAATTCTTGTGTTGGGAGAGTCATGATGTTCCATTGCTATTTACATAGGACTTCTTGCCAATACATTGATGATATATTGCTCATATCTTGCTTTCATGCTTGTGATATGTCTTGTGAATTATTTATGCCCACTATTTGCACACATGACATGCTTGCCATGATTCCTTCTAGTATGTTGCATCTTCGCACTACTAGCTTGTTTGACTTGATCAATATGATTGCTTGGTTTGTTGCATCACCCATGTTCCATTCTTACTCGCTTTCTTGGGTTGATGACATATATATTCATGCCTCTCACTTGATTTGTCTTGATCATTGTCTCTTGTCTCCATTAGTTGCATCTCTCATATCACCTTGTATTGAGTGCCAACTTGCTATGCTTATTGATCGTGGAGACTTGGACATGTTACTTGTGCAGCATGCTTGTTTCATTGAGCCTATTGTATTTGGTTGTTCTCGCATCATACGCCTCCATACCATGAACTACACCGTTGTACTTTCTTATGTTGAGCATGATGCATACACTTGTTGGGTATCTTACCACACGAATGCTAGGTTTTGCATTTACGCTAACCTCATTTGTTTTTCCGAGTGTTTGTCATGTTCTTTCGTTTTGAAGGATTCACAAGGCGGTACGATCATGAAACATTTTGGTTATGAGAAGGCATGCATGATGCGCAACTCCATCACCCTTGAGAAACTACTAAAGGTGAACTCCTTCCCTTTGAGCCATTCTCAAATACGCATGTTGGATAGGTCATTCTTTCATTGTTGTTTCCTTCTTGTTTTCTACATGATACATCTCGTGAACGGAGGACCGACATTGGAGATGGACCCTATGGACCTTCAAGTTGAGGACTTGATAGAGGCAAAGGTGTCCCGTCTTTCGATGAGATGACGGATATCGCTTTGGTGGAAGTCGACTTTGACGATCCGACTACGAACGTGTGATGACGTCGCGCCTTAGCAATTGCTAAACCAACTCCTAGAGGTTATTGACCACGCCGGAGCACGATCAACCTGACCACGAGGGTCTGTTTCCTGCGAGCAAACGAAGAACAAGCAAGAAACTGAGATTGCAATCTGGATATTGCGAATATAAGATGAAAGCTTTATTGATCAAGGTGGGGTTCTGTGACGCCTTTGTCTGGTCGTTGAACACAAACGAAGTACGCGAAGTTGCAGCTATGGCGAACTTTTAATCTAAACAAAACCCAAAGTCTAAACGACGCCCTAAGGGCTATATATTTGCAGGAAGAGGGGGGAATTTCGTGGCCCTTGGGGAAGGGGTCCGAAACCAACCCTATCTCTTGTTTCCCCACACATACGGACTCTAAAAACAGCCTATACTCAAGTATTTCGAAATTACATGGGCCTGGCCCAATAATAAGGTGACACAGCACCTAGAATAGCCTCTGGACGAAAGTTATGAAGTAGCATCTTGTATATTTCGTCCAAGGCTTCATGCACGCATTATGGTGGCTTCAACGTCCTGAAATCATCACTTGTAACTCCGTTCTTGTTCCCCATGCGCATGCCATCATCTCCATGCTTGTTCTTGCTCCAATGTTCATCCTTCTCAAAGCTAGGCCCTTCATTTGTAAGCAAAACAAATGTATCCAATTTAGGCAGCATCATATTCTCATGAACATTAGAATCATTACCAAGAAACGAAAGTACCTGGTAATTTAATTGGCGTGCGCGAGCTCTAGTAATTGGTCCAGTATGTATAGCAGCAGGGGCTGTGGGTGTAACAATGGTATTGATGTCCTCATCATCATCCCCTTCTCAAAATGAAGTCGTCCTCGACGGAAGCTCATCTCCCTCACCCAAATAAGGCTTCAAATCTGCAATGTTAAAAGTGGGACTAACCCCAAAATCTGCAGGCATCTCAAGTTTATATGCATTATCATTTATTTTCTCTAACACCTTAAAAGGACCATCAGCACGTGGCATTAGCTTTGATTTGCGCAAATCAGGAAATCTATCCTTACGCAAATGTAACCAAACAAGATCTCCAGGTGCAAACACAACATGTTTTCTACCCTTATCTCCAGCAAGTTTATATTTAGCATTCATACGCTCAATGTTTTCCTTAGTTAACTCATGCATTTTTAAGATCAATTCAGCATGTTGTTTAGCATCAAAATTAACCTTCTCCGAAGATGGAAGAGGCAACAAATCAATAGGTGCATGAGGTAGGAAACCATACACAATTTCAAAAGGGCACATCTTAGTAGTAGAATGCAATGAACGATTATAAGCAAACTCAATATGAGGCAAGCATTCTTCCCACATTTTCTTATTATTCTTCAAAACAGCCCTAAGCATAGTAGACAATGTTCTATTGACTACTTCAGTTTGTCCATCAGTTTGGGGGTAACAAGTAGTACTAAAAAGCAGTTTAGTCCCCAACTTAGCCCATAAACATCTCCAAAAGTGGCTAAGAAATTTAGTATCACGATCTCAAACAATAGTATTTGGCACACCATGCAAACGAATAATTTCACGGAAGAACAAATCAGCAACATTAACAGCATCATCGCTTTTATGACATGGTAAAAAGTGTGCCATTTTTGAGAATCTATCCACGACAACAAATATGCTATCCCTCCCCTTCTTTGTTCGAGGTAAACCTAAAACAAAGTCCATAGATATATCCTCTGAAGGAACACTAGGTACAGGCAAAGGCATATATAAACCATGAGGATTGAGTCGTGACTTAGCTTTTTGACATGTAGTGCAGCGAGCAACAAAACGCTCAACATCCCGTCTCATCTTTGGCCAAAAGAAATGTGTAGCAAGTACGTCCTCCGTCTTCTTCACGCCAAAGTGTCCCATTAATCCTCCTCCATGCGCCTCCTGCAACAACAAAAGACGAAGAGAGCTAGCTGGAATGCATAGCTTGTTAGCACGGAACACAAATCCATCATTAACGACAAACTTGTTCCAGGTTCTTCCTTCTTTACAATTCTGCAAAACATCTTTAAAATCAGCATCATGCACGTATTGATCTTTGATGGTCTCCAAACCAAATATTTTGAAGTCAAGTTGTGACAGCATAGTATAGCGACGAGACAATGCATCAGCAATAACATTTTCTTTACCCTTCTTGTGTTTAATGACATAAGGGAAAGTTTCAATGAATTCAAGCCATTTAGCATGTCTACGATTCAGTTTAACTTGACTTTTAATATCTTTCCAAGATTCATGATCAGAATGTATAACAAATTCTTTGGGCCATAAATAATGTTGCCATGTTTCTAAAGTCCGAACAAGAGCATATAGTTCTTTATCATAAGTAGAATAATTCAGACTAGGCCCACTCAATTTTTCAGAAAAGTATGCAACAGGTTTACCATCTTGTAATAACACACCTCCTAATCCAATTCCACTAGCATCACATTCAAGCTCAAAAGTCTTATTAAAATCAGGAAGTTGGAGTAAAGGAGCATGTGTCAACTTATCTTTCAATACCGTGAAGGCTTCTTCCTGTGCGGTACCCCAAACAAAAGGCACATCCTTCTTTGTAAGCTCGTTGAGAGGTGCAGCAATGGTGCTGAAATCTCTCACAAAACGCCTATAGAAACCATCGAGGCCAAGGAAACTCCTCACTTGTCTGACCGTTTTGGGCTGCGGCCAACTCTCAATAGCTTCAATCTTGACTTTATCAACTTCAATTCCTTGTGGAGTAACAACATAGCCAAGAAAAGATACTTGGTCGGTGCAAAAGGTGCACTTCCAAAGGTTACCAAACAAACGTGCATCACGTAGAGCAATAAAAACAGCACGTAAATGTTCCAAATGTTCTTCCAAAGATTTGCTATAAATCAGTATATCATCAAAATAGACTACCACAAATCGTCCAATAAAAGCACGTAAAACTTCGTTCATTAGTCTCATGAAAGTACTAGGTGCATTAGTTAACCCAAAAGGCATGACTAACCCTCGAATTTGATGGTATCCACTATGCAAATCAACTTTGGAGAATATTGTAGAGCCACTCAATTCATCAAGCATATCATCTAGCCTAGGAATAGGATGACGATAACGAATAGTAATATTATTAATGCCTCTACAATCAACACACATACGCGACGTACCATCCTTTTTAGGCACAAGTATAATAGGAACAACACAAGGACTAAGAGATTCGCGTATATAACCTTTGTCGAGCAGCTCCTGTACTTGACGCATAATCTCCTTCGTCTCCTCTGGATTGGTACGGTATGGTTCACGGTTGGGTAGCGATGCACCGGGAATTAAGTCAATTTGATGCTCAATCCCTCGAATAGGTGGTAATCCCGGTGGCACGTCTTGTGGAAAGACGTCAGCGAACTCCTGCAAAATGTTAGTGACAGCAGGGGGCAAAGAGGAAGGCACGTCCTCGAATGAAAATAATGCCTCTTTGCACACAAAAGCATAGCAAACAGATTTGTTGAAATCTAGCTCATCAATATCAGATTTTGTGGCAAGTAAACATGCACTTTTCAATTTAATTTCAGAAACAACACTAGATGGTTTATTATTAGGTTTCATTTGTTGCTCAAATTCTTTTGCCACAATCTGATTTTCACACTAATTTTTCTCCTGTTTTGCTTTATTAGCTCTATTAATGTCATCTTTCAAAATGGAATCAGGAGTCATAGGAAGCAAAGTAATATTTTTATCCTTATGAACAAGAGTATACTGATTGTTTCTACCATGGTGTACAGAATTTTTATCAAATTGCCATGGTCTACCAAGTAATAAGGAACATGCTTGCATGGGTACCACATCACAATCAACATAATCAGCATATGTAGAGATACTAAAATGCACACGAACAGTACGTGTTACCTTAACCTTGCCGCTGTTGTTGAACAATTGGATGTAGTAAGGATGTGGATGTGGTCTTGTGGTGAGAGATAGTTTCTCCACCATCTCCATGCTAGCCAAGTTGTTACAGCTCCCTCCATCTACGATGACGCGAACAGAACGTTCCTTCACAACTCCCTTTGTATGGAACAAATTATGCCTCTGATTTTGCTCTGCTCGTGTGACCTGCACACTCAAAACACGTTGAGCAACTAAACATTCATACCTGTCAGCGTCTTCAGGAGCCATGTATTGCGTCTCATTTTCAGAATCATCTCAACCATGTTCTTCACGTGTAATGCGAGCCAAAGTCTCCTCATCATAGTCACTAGCGGACTCATACCCACCATCCTTAGTAGCAAGCATTACACGCTGAGATTTGCATTCTCGCGCATAATGTCCTCTTCCCTTACAACGACGACAAATAATATCACTTGTGTGCCCTGTTGATGCCATGGAAGAAGAAGAGCTCTGTGCAGGCCCGGCAGGTGCACTCTTGGCAAATAGTGGTGGTTGTGCCTGCTTTCTTGTATCACGGCTGGAGGTGGAACCTGATGGAGGTGCTGGTGCAGTGGAAGTAGAAGATGCACGCGGTGTCCATGATGAAGGTCGACCTGCAGAAAAGTTAGTTCGCGCCAATGCTTGTCGATCCTGCACTTCACGTTCAGCTTTACAAGCAAGATGGAATAACCGAGTGATATTAGTATACTCATTATACTCTAGAATGGTCTGAATCTCTCTATTTAAACCACCCATAAAACGTGCAAGCATAGCTTCATTCTCCTCAACAATACCACATCTAATCATGCCAGTTTGTAATTCCTGATAATACTCTTCTACAGAATTTTTCCCTTGTCGTAAACGCTGCAGTTTTTGAAGCAATTCACGTTGATAATATGGTGGAACCCAACGAGTACGCATAGCAGTTTTCAAAGCAGCCCAAGTAGCTGGAATAGGATATAATCTACAATGTTCAGACCGCCATACACATGCAAAACTAGTGAAAGCACAAACAGCAGCAGCAACCCATCTCTCCTCGGGATATTGTAAACATGTAAAACGTTGTTCAGTTTCTAACTCCCAAGTAAGATATACATCAGGAATGTATCTACCCTCACACGGTGGAATATTCAATTTCAGTTTAGGAACATGGTCATGATCTCGTACCTGAGGTGGTGGTGCAGGCCTACCGTTGCGAATATATACCTGAGGTCGACCTGCTGGAGGTGGTGCTGGTGGCTGCACGTAGTTCTGATTTTGATCAACCTCATCCTCATAATCGCCCGCATAATCGTCATCCTCCTCAGCCGCCGCAGTAGCAGGAGCCAAAGAAGCATCAATAGTAGGTGCAGCGGCACCCGAATTTTGACCAGTCTCAATTGGAACGCGCTGTGCTCGTCCCACTTGATTTGGAAGGCGGCGTTGGAGATGTGGTTGTTGTTGTTGTAGAGGTGCGACAGGTGCAGCCGGTGGTGGTTGGGGAAGACGCTTGAGAAATTCATTAAACCTGTTATCCAGGTTTGTCTCAAACGACTTCTCCACGGCATCTATCTTCTCCATAGCCTCTTCAAATCTGTTTAGCACATCTCCCACCTGGCCACTCATCATTTGCTAAAATTTATCATGCAACCCCTTGTTCGCCATGTTCTCCCAATCAGTCTCATCGGCTTGTGATCCTGCCATGGTTAGCAGCAATAGAAACACAAAAGAATATGATCCTACAGACTACTAGGAAGTGGTGGTGATGGTGGTGTGTCACAAATCCTTCAAGCGAATCTCAAATTCTTACCAGCTCTTACCCAGCAGCAGGTGGTGATCGGCAACCGTTGTAGTCAAAACTCTCAAAGCTTGGATAGAGCGATTACCAGGGAGAGTCAAACGCACGACGTAGATGTATGTGGAGCTGGGAAGGCTTATAATATGGTAGCAAAAAGGGTCAGCAATAATCAATTCAGATATGCAAAGTTGAATAAACGCTCAACGACGGTACTGTGCTGGTCCTAGGCTAGACCGTGCTAGAGACGCGAGCCTAGAACACTAACAAAATCACGGCGCTGCACGTAAACAAGGGAGGAGCACACTCTGAATTTTTTTTCACTTTTTTTTGCACTTTTTTCCTCTCTTTTTTTTCTCTGCAACAAATTTTTTTGGAAAATGCCTACAAATGGTCTAAAAACTGCCTAGCCAGAATTTTCCAGACTTAGTTTTTTTTGAAACTGGAACTATTTTTCTACTGCGGGTAACACAAAAGTTTGGGAGTCCTTCTCTGTCACGACTCGGAGTATGGCGTGATCTGAAAATCCAAAACAGAGTAACAAAATACTGGACTTGGACTGGTGGCGGAGATGAATCTGGTGGAACTCGGACTGGTGGCGGAGATGAATCTGGTGGAACTCGGACTCGTGGCGGATATATGTTGCAGGTGTACTCGGATTGGAGTGATGGCGGCGGATATGTGGTGGCGTATATGGACTCGGATTGGCGGTGAATATGTGGTGGTAGTATATGGCAGCGGCGACGTGACAACCTGTGAACAGAACTCGAAACTCTAAAGGACTAGACGCTATGACCAGCAACTTGACACGACGATGCAACCGCAAATTCAACAAAGCAAACACAGAAAAGATTATGCAAAGGCTCAGATTGGTTCGGATAGGATGAACTAACCCTAATTTTTTTTTTTGCTTTTTCGTGGACTATAGGTATGAAGAACAAACTCGATCTAAACTACGAAAAACTGCAAAATCTCACCGAGCAACCTGGAAATCTGATACCACTTCATAGAGGCAAAGGTGTCTCGTCTTTCGATGAGATGATGGATATCGCTTTGGTGGAAGTCGACTTTGACGATCCGACTAGGAACGTGCGATGACGTCGCGCCTTAGCAATCGCTAAACCAACTCCGAGAGGTTATTGACCACGCCGGAGCACGATCAACCTGACCACGAGGGTCTGTTTCCTGCGAGCAAACGAAGAACAAGCAAGAAACTGAGATTGCAATCTGGATATTGCGAATATAAGATGAAAGCTTTATTGATCAAGGTGGGGTTCTGTGACGCCTTTGTCTGGTCGTTGAACATAAACGAAGTACGCGAAGTTGCAGCTATGGCGAACTTTTAATCTAAACAAAACCCAAAGTCTAAACGACGCCCTAAGGGCTGTATATATGGAGGAAGAGGGGGAAATTTCGTGGCCCTTGGGGAAGGGGTCCAAAACCAACCCTATCTCTTGTTTCCCCACACATACGGACTCTAAAAACAGCCTATACTCAAGTATTTCGAAATTACATGGGCCTGGCCCAATAATAAGGTGACGCAGCACCTAGAATAGCCTCTGGACGAAAGTTATGAAGTAGCATCTTGTATATTTCGTCCAAGGCTTCATGCACGCATTATGGTGGCTTCAACGTCCTGAAATCATCACTTGTAACTCCGTTCTTGTCCCCCATGCGCATGCCATCATCTCCATGGTTGTTCTTGCTCCAATGTTCATCCTTCTCAAAGCTAGGCCCTTCATTTGTAAGCAAAACAAATGTATCCAATTTAGGCAGCATCATATTCTCTTGAACATTAGAATCATTACCAAGAAACGAAAGTACCTGGTAATTTAATTGGCGTGCGCGAGCTCTAGTAATTGGTGCAATATGTATAGCAGCAGGGGCTGTGGGTGTAACAATGGTATTGATGTCCTCATCGGGAGTGCTCGGACTTAGTGGATGCACCACCGGACCAACACTTCTACCACGACATCGAGCTATGGTACAACACCACCCATGACAAATTTGCATCTTATGCATGGATTGACACACATTATGCTTGTCTTGTTGCACCTATTCCCATGTCATCCATGATATATGAGCGTGTGCATTTTCTTGGCAAATTTGTTGTGATCCTTCTTGATGGCATATTCATACATCATGATCATATTGCCTACCATCAATTGCATGATAACATAATCATTGAGCATCCATTACCATATTCATGCTATTGATCAACCGTCTCACTATGACATCATTTTGCACCGTGGTTGCATTGATCATATTCACAACACATTTGTGTGCACAATGAATGCTTTTGCTCCCATGAATGCTTTACATCTCATTCCATATCATCTTGCTAAGCTTCATGTGCTTTGTCATGAACAACCTTGCCTCGCGGACTCATTCTTACATGATGGACACCTTGTGTGCGCTAACCATTGTATTTCCGAGTGTCGCTTGTGTTTGCTCTCTTTGCATGTATACCACTCCGGAGACACCTTGGAGTACTTGGATTGCGCCATGACTTCCACTCCGTCCAATTACAAGTCCGTCCACGACAACCGTTTCCATGGTGATGAGGATTTCGATCCGAGGTTGGATCTTTCCCAAGGGAGGGGAGATGATGCGGAGCATCCTACGATCATCCCCATGTACACTCGAGCCTACGCCTTTGGACCTAAGGTGAACCCGCTCCTAAATGCTTCTCCTTTCCATTCATGTGAGACATGGTTGCTATCTAATGCAAGGACACTACACATGCCTAGGTACCAAGGAGACCCTCTCGGAGATGCTCGGAATGATGGACAAGTCCCCAAGTACAAGGATGAAGGAGCACGACGAGAGGAACCGGAGAAAGGCTACATGACCCGGACATCCGGCCCCTCCCGCAAGCCCGGACATCCGGAACCAGCCCGAAAATCCGGCGCCCATCACAGAAGGCACCCGAAGCTGAACCAAGTCAGCCCGGACATCCGGCCCCCAGGCCCGGACATTCGGCCCGTCGCGAGCCGCCGAACATCCGGCCCAGCTCCCGGAAATCCGGCGCCCCATCACAGAAGCTGGACCCTGCCAGCCCAGACATCCGGCCCCAGCGCCCGGACATCCGGCGTCTCAGGAAGGCCCGGACATCCGGCCCGTCGCCCGGACATCCGGCCCCCTCTGCCTGTGTGCAGCGCATCTGGGCCGAGGCCCATGTACCCCTTCGCCCCTTAGACTATATATACTCCCCCACCTCCTCCTAGTTAGGGTTAGCAAAGGATTAGCTCATATGTGAGATAGAGCTTTGCTCATCCATTACTGATCTACTCCACGAGAGAGACCGCGGCCCCTCTACGGAGAAGATCCCCCTTGGATTCAAGACCTCCTCACGGAGAAGACCCCCATCAAGACCTCCTCACGGAGAAGAACCGGTTACCCTTTGTATCGTCCTTTGTTGATCGTGGATCTTGTATCTCCTCTCGTGTTTCGAGGATCTAGCACATGTGTGATTGATCTTGTTGGTTGAGTGATTTCTCTCGTGTTTCCCCTCGTGTTTTCCCCCGTTTTCCCCTCGTGTACTTCGTGTTCATCGCGGGATCCGCTCCTTTCATGAAAGATCGGCCCCATAGGGTTCCACCCTACATCACTTTGGGCATGACTAGAGCCACTGCCAGACGCGCTCGGCGTTGCCCGGCTCGGGTGCCCTTGCCCCGGCAATAAATAGCCCGCCCTCGACCCTTTGGGGATCATCAGCAGCCTCTCCTCACTCCTCTACGCCTCCCCGAGCCACTCATCCCTCCCCGAAGCCCCTCTCCGACCCCACCATCTGCATGGCCACCGCCTCGGGACCCGCTCGATTCCGGCGATACCGAGCCCTCCTCTCCGTTCCCTCACCACCACTTCATCCCCCAGGCTCTAGCGAACCTCTCCGTGGCCTCGGCCCCTCCTTTTCCCCATCGTAGCCCCACTTCACCAGCGACCGAAGCTCCTCCCCACCGCGAGCTAAACCGCGGCCAGTCCAGCGCTCCTCGTCGGTAGGGCTCGCCGCGACCTGATGCGCCTCTCCCCCCTGATCACCTGGGTAGGTCGCGCGCCCCGAGTTGTGGCCGGACGCGCCGACAATCGCCGTCGGGGCGATCTTGATAGAGGCGAAGGTGTCCCGATGTTTCGATGAGATAGCAATCGTTTTCTGTGGGTGTCGACTTTGACGATCCGACTATGAACGTGCGAAGACGTCGCGCCTTAGCAATCGCTAAACCAACTTCCGAGGGGTTATTCACCACGCCGGAGCACGATCAACCTGACCACGAGGGTCTATTTCCTGCGAGCAATGGAAGAACAAGCAAGAAACTGAGATTGCAATCTGGATATTGCGAATAAAAGAGGAAAGCTTTATTAATGAAGGTGGGGTTCTGTGACGCCTTTATCTGGTCGTTGAACACAAATGAAGTACGCGAAGTTGCAGCTATGGCAAACTTTTAATCTAAACAAAACCCAGAGTCTAAACGATGCCCTAAGGGCTGTATATATGAGAGAGGGGGGAATTTCGTGGCCCTTGGAGGAGGGGTCCGAAACCAACCCTAACTCTTGTTTCCCCACACATACGGACTCTAAAAACTGCTTATAATCAAGTATTTCGAAATTACATGGGCCTGGCCCAATAATAAGGTGACGCAGCACCTAGAATAGCCTCTGGAGGAAATTTATGAAGTGGCATCTTGTATATTTCGTCCAAGGCTTCATGCACTCATTATGATGGCTTCAAAGTCCTGGAATCATCACTTGTAACTCCGTTCTTGTTCCCCTTGCACATGCCATCATCCCCATGCTTGAACTTGCTCCAAGGTTCATCTTTCTTGTCCAAGCTAGGCCCTTCATGATAGAGGCAAAGGTGTCCCGTCTTTCGATGAGATGATGGATATCGCTTTGGTGGAAGTCGACTTTGACGATCCGACTACGAACGTGCGATAACGTCGCGCCTTAGCAATCGCTAAACCAACTCCGAGAGGTTATTGATCACGCCGGAGCACGATCAACCTGACCACGAGGGTCTGTTTCCTGCGAGCAAACGAAGAACAAGCAAGAAACTGAGATTGCAATCTGGATATTGCGAATATAAGATGAAAGCTTTATTGATCAAGGTGGGGTTCTGTGGCGCCTTTGTCTGGTCGTTGAACACAAACGAAGTACGCGAAGTTGCAGCTATGGCGAACTTTTAATCTAAACAAAACCCAAAGTCTAAACGACGTCCTAAGGGTTGTATATATGGAGGAAGAGGGGGGAATTTCGTGGCCCTTGGGGAAGGGGTCCGAAACCAACCCTATCTCTTGTTTCCCCACACATACGGACTCTAAAAACAGCCTATACTCAAGTATTTCGAAATTACATGGGCCTGACCCAATAATAAGGTGACGCAGCACCTAGAATAGCCTCTGGACGAAAGTTATGAAGTAGCATCTTGTATATTTCGTCCAAGGCTTCATGCACGCATTATGGTGGCTTCAACGTCCTGAAATCATCACTTGTAACTCCGTTCTTGTTCCCCATGCGCATGCCATCATCTCCATGCTTGTTCTTGCTCCAATGTTCATCCTTCTCAAAGCTAGGCCCTTCATTTGTAAGCAAAACAAATGTATCCAATTTAGGCAGCACCATATTCTCATGAACATTAGAATCATTACCAAGAAACGGAAGTACCTGGTAATTTAATTGGCGTGCGCGAGCTCTAGTAATTGGTCCAGTATGTATAGCAGCAGGGGCTGTGTGTGTAACAATGGTATTGATGTCCTCATCATCCTCCCCTTCTTGAAATGAAGTCGTCCTCGACGGGAGCTCATCTCCCTCACCCAAATAAGGCTTCAAATCTGCAATGTTAAAAGTGGGACTAACCCCAAAATCTGCAGGCAGCTCAAGTTTATATGCATTATCATTCATTTTCTCTAACACCTTCAAAGGACCATCAGCACGTGGCATTAGCTTTGATTTGCGCAAATCAGGAAATCTATCCTTACGCAAATGTAACCAAACAATATCTCCAGGTGCAAACACAACATGTTTTCTACCCTTAACTCCAGCAAGTTTATATTTAGCATTCATACGCTCAATGTTTTCCTTAGTTAACTCATGCATTTTTAAAATCAATTCAGCACGTTCATTAGCATCAAAATTAACCTTCTCCGAAGATGGAAAAGGCAACAAATCAATAGGTGCATGAGGTAGGAAACCATTCACAATTTCAAAAGGGCACATCTTAGTAGTAGAATGCAATGAACGATTATAAGCAAATTCAATATGAGGCAAGCATTCTTCCCACATTATCTTATTATTATTCAAAATAGCCCTAAGCATAGTAGACAATGTTCTATTGACTACTTCAGTTTGACCATCTGTTTGGGGGTGACAAGTAGTACTAAAAAGCAGTTTAGTCCCCAACTTAGCCCATAAACATCTCCAAAAGTGGCTAAGAAATTTAGTATCACGATCTCAAACAATAGTATTTGGCACACCATGCAAGCGAATAATTTCATGAAAGAACAAATCAGGAACATTAACAGCATCATCGCTTTTATGACAAGGTATAAATTGTGCCATTTTCAAGAATCTATCCACGACAACAAATATGCTATCCCTCCCCTTCTTTGTTCGAGGTAAACCTAAAACAAAGTCCAGAGATATATCCTCCCAAGGAACACTAGGTACATGCAAAGGCATATAAAACCATGAGGATTGAGTCGTGACTTAGCTTTTTGACATGTAGTGCAGCGAGCAACAAAACGCTCAACATCCTGTCTCATCTTTGGCCAAAAGAAATGTGTAGCAAGTACGTCCTCCGTCTTCTTCACGCCAAAGTGTCCCATTAATCCTCCTCCATGCGCCTCTTGCAACAACAAAAGACGAACGGAGCTAGCTGGAATGCATAGCTTTTTAGCACGAAACACAAATCCATCATTAATGACGAACTTGTTCCACGTTCTTCCTTCTTTACAATTCTGCATTATATCTTTAAAATCAGCATCATGCACATATTGATCTTTGATGGTCTCCAAACCAAATATTTTGAAGTCAAGTTGTGAAAGCATAGTATAGCAACGAGACAATGCATCAGCAATAACATTTTCTTTACCCTTCTTGTATTTAATGACATAAGGGAAAGTCACAATGAATTCAACCCATTTAGCATGTCTACGATTCTGTTTAGCTTGACTTTTAATATGTTTCAAAGATTCATGATCAGAATGTATAACAAATTCTTTGGGCCATAAATAATGTTGCCATGTCTCTAAAGTCCGAACAAGAGCATATACTTCTTTATCATAAGTGGAATAATTCAGACTAGGCCCACTCAATTTTTCATAAAAGTATGCAACAGGTTTGCCATCTTGTAATAACACACCTCCTAATCCAATTCCACTAGCACCACATTCAAGCTCAAAAGTCTTATTAAAATCAGGAAGTTGGAGTAAAGGAGCATGTGTCAACTTATCTTTCAATACCGTGAAGGCTTCTTCCTATGCGGTACCCCAAACGAAAGGCACATCCTTCTCTGTAAGCTCATTGAGAGGTGCAGCAATGGTGCTAAAATCTCTCACAAAACGCCTAAGAAACCAGCGAGTCCAAGAAAACTCCTCACTTGTGTGACCGTTTTGGGCTGCGGCCAACTCTCAATAGCTTCAATCTTGGCTTTATCAACTTCAATTCCCTGTGGAGTAACAACATAGCCAAGAAAAGATACTCGGTCGGTGCAAAAGGTGCACTTCCCGAGGTTACCAAACAAACGTGCATCACGTAGAGCAATAAAAACAGCACGTAAATGTTCCAAATATTCTTCCAAAGATTTGCTATAAATCAGTATATCATCAAAATAGACTACCACAAATCGTCCAGTGAAAGCACGTAAAACTTCGTTCATTAGTCTCATGAAAGTACTAGGTGCATTAGTTAACCCAAAAGGCATGGCTAACCACTCATATAAACCAAACTTAGTTTTAAACGATGTTTTCCATTCATCTCCCAATTTCATACAAATTTGATGGTATCCACTATGCAAATCAACTTTGGAGAATATTGTAGAGCCACTCAATTCATCAAGCATATCATCTAGCCTAGGAATAGGATGACGATAACGAATAGTAATATTATTAATGCCTCTACAATCAACACACATACGCGACGTACCATCCTTTTTAGGCACTAGTATAATAGGAACAACACAAGGACTAAGAGATTCGCGTATATAACCTTTGTCGAGCAGCTCCTGTACTTGACGCATAATCTCCTTCGTCTCCTCTGGATTGGTACGGTATGGTGCACGGTTGGGTAGCGATGCCCCGGGAATTAAGTCAATTTGATGCTCAATCCCTCGAATAGGTGGTAATCTCGGTGGCACGTCTAGTGGGAAGACGTCAACGAACTCCTGCAAAATGTTAGTGACAGCAGGGGGCAAAGTGGAAGGCACGTCCTCGAATGAAAATAATGCCTCTTTGCACACAAAAGCATAGCAAACAGATTTGCTAGAATCTAGCTCATTAATATCAGATTTGGTGGCAAGTAAACATGCACTTTTCAATTTAATTTCAGAAGCAACACTAGATGGTTTATCATTAGGCTTCATTTGTTGCTCAAATTCTTTTGCCACAATCTGATTTTCACTCTTATTTTTCTCCTGTTTTGCTTTATTAGCTCTATTAATATCATCTTTCAAAATGGAATCAGGAGTCATAGGAAGCAAAGTAATATTTTTATCCTTATGAACAAGAGTAACTGACTGTTTCTACCATGGTGTACAGAATTTTTATGAAATTGCCATGGTCTACCAAGTAATAAGGAACATGCTTGCATAGGTACCACATCACAATCAACATAATCAGCATATGTAGAGATACTAAAATGCACACGAACAGTACGTGTTACCTTAGCCTTGCCGCTGTTGTTGAACCAATGGATGTAGTAAGGATGTGGATGTGGTCTTGTGGTGAGAGATAGCTTCTCCACCATCTCCATGCTAGCCAAGTTGTTGCAGCTCCCTCCATCTATGATGACACGAACAGAATGTTCCTTCACAACTCCCTTTGTATGAAACAAATTATGCCTCTGATTTTGCTCAGCTTGTGTGACCTGCACACTCAAAACACGTTGAGCAACTAAACATTCATACCTGTCAGCGTCTTCAGGAGCCATGTATTGCGTCTCATGATCAGAATCATCTCCACCGTGTTCTTCACGTGTAATAAGAGCCAAAGTCTCCTCATCATAGTCACT
Organism: Aegilops tauschii subsp. strangulata; assembly: GCF_002575655.3. Classification (NCBI taxonomy): domain Eukaryota; kingdom Viridiplantae; phylum Streptophyta; class Magnoliopsida; order Poales; family Poaceae; genus Aegilops; species Aegilops tauschii. The sequence continues at coordinate 346,511,448 of NC_053041.3, forward strand.
AGCGGACTCATACCCACCATCCTCAGTAGCAATCATCACACGCTGAGATTTGCATTCTCTCGCATAATGTCTTCTTCCCTTACAACGATGACAAATAATATCACTAGTGTGCCCTTTTGATGCCATGGAAGAAGAAGAGCTCTGTGCAGGCCCGGCAGGTGTGCTCTTGGTAGATAGTGGTGGTTGTGCCTGCTTTCTAGTATCACGGCTGGAGGTGGCACCTGATGGAGGTGATGGTGCAGTGGAATTAGAGGATGCACGTGGTGTCCATGTTGTAGGTCGACCTGCAGAAAAGTTAGTTCACGCCAATGCTTGTCGATCCTGCACTTCACGTTCAGCTTTACAAGCAAGATGGAATAAACGAGTGATATTATTATACTCCTTATACTCTAGAATGGTCTGAATCTCTCTATCTAATCCACCCATAAGACATGCAAGCATAGCTTCATTATCCTCAACAATACCACATCTAATCATGCCAGTTTGTAATTCCTGAGAATATTCCTCTACAGAATTTTTTCCTTGTCTTAAACGCTGCAATTTTTGAAGTAATTCACGTTGATAATATGGTGGAACCCAACGAGTACGCATAGCAGTTTTCAAAGCAGCCCAAGTATTAGGAATATTATTTGGATATAATCTACGATGTTCAGACCACCACACACAAGCAAAACTAGTGAAAGCACAAAGTGCAGCAGCAACACGTCTCTCCTCGGGGTATTGTAAACATGTAAAACGTTGTTCAGTTTCTAATTCCCAAGTAAGATATATATCAGGAACATATCTACCCTCAAAAGGTGGAATATTCAATTTAGTTTAGGGAGATGGTCAGGATCTCGTACCTGAGCTGGTGGTGCAGCCCCACCGTTGCGATTATATGCATGTGGACGACCTGGTGCTGGTGGTTGCACGTAGTTCTGATTTTGATCAACATCATCCTCGTAATCGCCCGCATAATCGTCATCCTCCTCGGCACCAGCAGCGGCAGTAGCAGGAGCCAAAGAAGCATCAACAATAGGTACAACAGCTCCAGAAATTTGACCATCCACAATAGGAACATGCTTCGCTCGTCCGAACTGATTCGGAAGAGGCCGTTGTTGTTGTCGTTGTAGATGTGCGATAGGTGCAGCCGGTGGTGGTGGGGGAAGACGCGTGAGCAATTCATTAAACTTGTTATCCAGCTTTGTCTCGAACGACTTCTCCATTCCATCTATCTTCTCCATGGCCTCTTCAAATCTGTTTAGCACATCTCCCACCTGGCCACTCCTCATTTGCTGAAATTTATCATGCAACTCCTTGTTCGTCATGTTCTCCCAATCAATCTCGTAGGCTTATGATCCTGCCATGGTTAGCAGCAATAGAAACACACAAGAATATGATCCTACAGACTACTAACAAGTGGTGGTGGTGGGTGTCACAAATCCGTCAAGCAAAACTCAAATTCTCACCAGTTCTTACCCAGCAGCATGTGGTGATCGGCAACCGTTGTAGTCAAAACTCTCAAAGCTTGGATAGAGCGATTACCAGGGAGAGTCAAACGCACAACGTAGATTTATGTGGAGCTAGGAAGGCTTATAATATGGTAGCAAAAAGATTAGCAATAATCAATTCAGAGATGCAAAGTTGAATAAACGCTCAACGACGGTACTATGCTGGTCCTAGGCTAGACCGTGCTAGAGACGCGAGCCTAGAACACTAACAGAATCACGGCGCTGCACGTAAACAAGGGAAAAGCACACTCTGGAAAAAAATCGCTCCGTTTTTTTCTGCGCTCTTTTTTTTGCGCTCCTTTTTTTTGCGAAAAATCACTATAATGGCGAGTGTCTCAAAACTCTTCCCAGGTCAAACTAACAGAATGGGCACGAAATTTCTTTGACTATTTTTTTCGAAAATCAGGGCAGCGACGACGAAAAAGTGCGACAAAAAATCACTATGATGGCGAGTGTCTCAAAAGACTCAGAAAAGCCTAAAAGTAGGATAGGGAAAAAATATTTTCGGTCACCGAAATTTTGGCCTAAAAACTGCTCGGGGGTCTCCAGATGGCGAGTGTCTCAAAAGACTCAGAAAAGCCTAAAAATAGGATACGGAAAAATCACTATTTTTTCCGAGACCTACTCAGGCAAGGAAACACAAAACGAAAACTAGATGGATCTCGAAAACAAACCTAATATGAAAAGAACTCGGATTGGTGATGGACAGGCGGTGGTATATGTGGTATATGTGGTATATGTGGACTCGGATTGGTGATGGACAGGCTGTGGTATATGTGGACTCGGATTGGTGATGGACAGGCGGTGGTATATGTGGACTCGGATTGGTGGCGTAGTATATATGGACTCGGATTTGTGGCGGATATATCGTGGTATTTGGCGGCGGCGATGTGTCTGGTGTGGTGGTGGTATATGCCAGCGGAAGATGAATCTAGTGTGGTGGTATATGGCAGCGGATGATGATGGTGCGGCGGCGGCGTGAATACCCGTGAACAGAACTCGAAACTCTAAAAGACTAGACGCTAAGACCAGCAACTAGACACGACGATGCAACCGCAAATTCAACAAAGCAAATACAGAAAAGATTATGCAAAGGCTCAGATTGGTTCGGATATGATGAACTAACCCTAATTTTTTTGTGGCTTTTTCGTGGACTGTAGGTATGAAGAACAGACTCGTTCTAAACTACAAAAAACTGTAAAATCTCACCGAGCAACCTGAAAATCTGATACCACTTGATAGAGGCGAAGGTGTCCCAATGTTTTGATGACATAGCAATCATTTTCTGTGGGTGTCGACTTTGACGATCCGACTACGAATGTGCGAAGATGTCGTGCCTTAGCAATCGCTAAACCAACTTCCGAGGGGTTATTGACCACGCCGGAGCACGATCAACCTGACCACGAGGGTCTATTTCCTGCGAGCAATCGAAGAACAAGCAAGAAACTGAGATTGTAATCTGGATATTGCGAATAAAAGAGGAAAGCTTTATTAATGAAGGTGGGGTTCTGTGACGCCTTTGTCTGGTCGTTGAACACAAACGAAGTACGCGAAGTTGCATCTATGGCGAACTTTTAATCTAAACAAAACCCAAAGTCTAAACGATGCCCTAAGGGTTGTATATATGGGGGAGAGAGGGGGGAATTTCGTGGCCCTTGGAGGAGGGGTCCGAACCAACCCTAACTCTTGTTTCCCCACACATACGGACTCTAAAAACTGTCTATAATCAAGTATTTCGAAATTACATGGGCCTGGCCTAAAAATAAGGTGACGCAGCACCTAGAATAGCCTCTGGACGAAATTTATGAAGTGGCATCTTGTATATTTCTTCCAAGGCTTCATGCACTCATTATGGTGGCTTCAAAGTCATGGAATCATCACTTGTAACTCCGTTCGTGTTCCCCTTGCACATGCCATCATCTCCATGCTTGAACTTGCTCCAAGTTTTATCTTTCTTGTCCAATCTAGGCCCTTCATTTGTAAGCAAAACAAATGTATCCAATTTAGGCAGCATCATATTCTCATGAACATTAGAATCGTTACCAAGAAATGAAAGTACCTGATAATTCAATTGGCGTGCACGAGCTCTAGTAATTGGTCCAGTATGTATAGCAGCAGGGGCTGTGGGTGTAACAATGGTATTGATGTCCTCATCAAATCTCCTCCCTGGGCCACGCTCACTCCCGCGCGGGAGGAAGAAGAAGCCAGGGCCAGGCGGGCCCCACCCCGCGCGACCCCACCTGTCGGCGAGAGGGTGATGCCATGTCAGATAAGTGGAGACGCCCCCAGCCCGTTACGTTTTCCGTTGCCGGAGACGTATTGCCTGAAATACGCTTTCTATTTTCTGGAAACGTATTTTCTCAAATGCGCTTTCTGTTTTCAGCCCCACCGGCCGAAGTGGCTATATTGTGACGTTCACCCGTTAAGGCCAGAAATGGACAGTTTTCTGTTTGTTTTCTGCCTAACGAACGAACGGCCATAACTTTGCAACCGTGACTCTGATTAAGGTGATTCCACCACTCATGTTCTTTGTTCGTCAAGCTCTTTTTGATGGGACTATTTTCATGATGTTTGCACATTCTGAAAATGCCTATTTTGCGCTTGCCCGTAAACAGCCCCCTCCTTGAGAGAACTATTTTTGGCAAATCTTTCCGCGATCTTTCCACACTTCTTCCCAGAGTATTCCTCGACCCCTAGGCAATCCAACCTCTTATCATGAGCCCCGAACTTGCATGTTGACTTTTCTTTTGCCTTGTGTGTGTGTAGTTGCAGTTGTTTCCGATCTGTTTCGTCTGCATTTATTTCAGTTGTGGTATATGTTGTATTGCTTGCCATGTCATGCTTGCCCTTTATTATATCTTTTGCCATGCTAGATATATTTATTAATAATATCATGAGTTTGTTGTGGATTAGTTTCATGCCCGTAGTATTCATGTTATGATGATTCTTTTACATCGTTGATATGCTAGTGCTTTGGTTATGTGTCCCATATGCTATAACTGTTCAGTTGAGAAGCTTGGTATTTTGTTCATGCATTTGTATGCTGCGTGCTCATTGTTGCATTCATGTTAAATATGCTCATGATGATGGAGAAGATAATAAGGTGACTTAATAATAACAAACCTCCTCCGTCATCGATGGGATCGAGTCATAGTGCCACCAAATCGAACTTCTTCAAGTGCAGCCACATTTGCCTTTATGGGAAGGCCTTAATGCGATCTATTGTCATGCCTCTCGCCGGTGCCTCCAACGAGGGAAGGTGATAGAGGCAAAGGTGTCCCGTCTTTCGATGAGATGATGAATATCGCTTTGATGGAAGTCGACTTTGACGATCCGACTACGAACGTGCGAGGACGTCGCGCCTTAGCAATCGCTAAACCAACTCCGAGAGGTTATCGACCACGCCGGAGCACGATCAACCTGACCACGAGGGTCTGTTTCCTGCGAGCAAACGAAGAACAGGCAAGAAACTGAGATTGCAATCTGGATATTGCGAATATAAGATGAAAGCTTTATTGATCAAGGTGGGGTTCTGTGACGCCTTTGTCTGGTCGCTGAACACAAACGAAGTACGCGAAGTTGCAGCTATGGCGAACTTTTAATCTAAACAAAACCCAAAGTCTAAACGACGCCCTAAGGGCTGTATATATGGAGGAAGAGGGGGGGAATTTCGTGGCCCTTGAGGAAGGGGTCCGAAACCAACCCTATCTCTTGTTTCCCCACACATACGGACTCTAAAAACAGCCTATACTTATGTATTTCGAAATTACATGGGCCTGGCCCAATAATAAGGTGACGCAGCACCTAGAATAGCCTCTGGACGAAAGTTATGAAGTAGCATCTTGTATATTTCGTCCAAGGCTTCATGCACGCATTATGGTGGCTTCAACGTCCTGAAATCATCACTTGTAACTCCGTTCTTGTTCCCCATGCGCATGCCATCATCTCCATGCTTGTTCTTGCTCCAATGTTCATCCTTCTCAAAGCTAGGCCCTTCATTTGTAAGCAAAACAAATGTATCCAATTTAGGCAGCATCATATTCTCATGAACATTAGAATCATTAGCAAGAAACGAAAGTACCTGGCTATTTAATTGGCGTGCGCGAGCTCTAGTAATTGGTCCAGTATGTATAGCAGCAGGGACTGTGGGTGTAATAATTGTATTGATGTCCTCATCATCCTCCCCTTCTTGAAATGAAGTCGTCCTCGACGGAAGCTCATCTTCCTCACCCAAATAAGGCTTCAAATCTGCAATATTAAAAGTGGGACTAACCCCAAAATCTGCAGGCAGCTCAAGTTTATATGCATTATCATTTATTTTCTCTAACACCTTAAAAGGACCATCAGCACGTGGCATTAGCTTTGATTTGCGCAAATCAGGAAATCTATCCTTACGCAAATGTAACCAAACAAGATCTCCAGGTGCAAACACAACATGTTTTCTACCCTTATCTCCAGCAAGTTTATATTTAGCATTCATACGCTCAATGTTTTCCTTAGTTAACTCATGCATTTTTAAGATCAATTCAGCACGTTGTTTAGCATCAAAATTAACCTTCTCCGAAGATGGAAGAGGCAACAAATCAATAGGTGCACGAGGTAGGAAACCATACACAATTTCAAAAGGGCACATCTTAGTAGTAGAATGCAATGAACGATTATAAGCAAACTCAATATGAGGCAAGCAGTCTTCCCACATTTTCTTATTATTCTTCAAAACAGCCCTAAGCATAGTAGACAATGTTCTATTGACTACTTCAGTTTGTCCATCAGTTTGGGGGTGACAAGTAGTACTAAAAAGCAGTTTAGTCCCCAACTTAGCCCATAAACATCTCCAAAAGTGGCTAAGAAATTTAGTATCACGATCTGAAACAATAGTATTTGGCACACCATGCAAGCGAATAATTTCACGAAAGAACAAATCAGCAACATTAACAGCATCATCGCTTTTATGACATGGTATAAAGTGCGCCATTTTCGAGAATCTATCCACGACAACAAATATGCTATCCCTCCCCTTCTTTGTTCGAGGTAAACCTAAAACAAAGTCCATAGATATATCCTCCCAAGGAACACTAGGTACAGGCAAAGGCATATATAAACCATGAGGATTGAGTCGTGACTTAGCTTTTTGACATGTAGTGCAGCGAGCAACAAAACGCTCAACATCCCGTCTCATCTTTGGCCAAAAGAAATGTGTAGCAAGTACGTCCTCCGTCTTCTTCACGCCAAAGTGTCCCATTAATCCTCCTCCATGCGCCTCCTGCAACAACAAAAGACGAAGAGAGCTAGCTGGAATGCATAGCTTGTTAGCACGGAACACAAATCCATCATTAACGACAAACTTGTTCCAGGTTCTTCCTTCTTTACAATTCTGCAATACATCTTTAAAATCAGCATCATGCACATATTGATCTTTGATGGTCTCCAAACCAAATATTTTGAAGTCAAGTTGTGAAAGCATAGTATAGCGACGAGACAATGCATCAGCAATAACATTTTCTTTACCCTTCTTGTGTTTAATGACATAAGGGAAAGTTTCAATGAATTCAACCCATTTAGCATGTCTACGATTCAGTTTAGCTTGACTTTTAATATGTTTCAAAGATTCATGATCAGAATGTATAACAAATTCTTTGGGCCATAAATAATGTTGCCATGTTTCTAAAGTCCGAACAAGAGCATATAGTTCTTTATCATAAGTAGAATAATTCAGACTAGGCCCACTCAATTTTTCAGAAAAGTATGCAACAGGTTTGCCATCTTGTAATAACACACCTCCTAATCCAATGCCACTAGCATCACATTCAAGCTCAAAAGTCTTATTAAAATCAGGAAGTTGGAGTAAAGGAGCATGTGTCAACTTATCTTTCAATACCGTGAAGGCTTCTTCCTGTGCGGTACCCCAAACAAAAGGCACATCCTTCTTTGTAAGCTCGTTGAGAGGTGCAGCAATGGTGCTAAAATCTCTCACAAAACGCCTATAGAAACCAGCGAGTCCAAGAAAACTCCGCACTTGTGTGACCGTTCTGGGCTGCGGCCAACTCTCAATAGCTTCAATCTTGGCTTTATCAACTTCAATTCCCTGTGGAGTAACAACATAGCCAAGAAAAGATACTCGGTCGGTGCAAAAGGTGCACTTCCCAAGGTTACCAAACAAACGTGCATCACGTAGAGCAATAAAAACAGCACGTAAATGTTCCAAATGTTCTTCCAAAGATTTGCTATAAATCAGTATATCATCAAAATAGACCACCACAAATCGTCCAATGAAAGCACGTAAAACTTCGTTCATTAGTCTCATGAAAGTACTAGGTGCATTAGTTAACCCAAAAGGCATGACTAACCACTCATATAAACCAAACTTAGTTTTAAATGCAGTTTTCCATTCATCTCCCAATTTCATACGAATTTGATGGTATCCACTACGCAAATCAACTTTGGAGAATATTGTAGAGCCACTCAATTCATCAAGCATATCATCGAGCCTAGGAATAGGATGACGATAACGAATAGTAATATTATTAATGCCTCTACAATCAACACACATACGCGACGTACCATCCTTTTTAGGCACGAGTATAATAGGAACAGCACAAGGACTAAGAGATTCGCGTATATAACCTTTGTCGAGCAGCTCCTGTACTTGACGCATAATCTCCTTCGTCTCCTCTGGATTGGTACGGTATGGTGCACGGTTGGGTAGCGATGCACCGGGAATTAAGTCAATTTGATGTTCAATCCCTCGAATAGGTGGTAATCCCGGTGGCACGTCTTGTGGGAAGACGTCAGTGAACTCCTGCAAAATGTGAGTGACAGCAGGGGGCAAAGAGGAAGGCACGTCCTCGAATGAAAATAATGCCTCTTTGCACACAAAAGCATAGCAAACAGATTTGCTGAAATCTAGTTCATCAATATCAGATTTTGTGGCAAGTAAACATGCACTTTTCAATTTAATTTCAGAAACAACACTAGATGGTTTATTATTAGGTTTCATTTGTTGCTCAAATTCCTTTGCCACAATCTGATTTTCACTCTTATTTTTCTCCTGTTTTGCTTTATTAGCTCTATTAATGTCATCTTTCAAAATGGAATCAGGAGTCATAGGAAGCAAAGTAATATTTTTATCCTTATGAACAAGAGTATACTGATTGTTTCTACCATGGTGTACAGAATTTTTATCAAATTGCCATGGTCTACCTAGTAATAAGGAACATGCTTGCATGGGTACCACATCACAATCAACATAATCAGCATATGTAGAGATACTAAAATGCACACGAACAGTACGTGTTACCTTAACCTTGCCGCTGTTGTTGAACCATTGGATGTAGTAAGGATGTGGATGTGGTCTTGTGGTGAGAGATAGCTTCTCCACCATCTCCATGCTAGCCAAGTTGTTACAGCTCCCTCCATCTATGATGACGCGAACAGAACGTTCCTTCACAACTCCCTTTGTATGGAACAAATTATGCCTCTGATTTTGCTCTGCTTGTGTGACCTGCACACTCAAAACACGTTGAGCAACTAAACATTCATACCTGTCAGCGTCTTCAGGAGCCATGTATTGCGTCTCATTTTCAGAATCATCTCCACCATGTTCTTCACGTGTAATAAGAGCCAAAGTCTCCTCATCATAGTCACTAGCGGACTCATACCCACCATCCTCAGTAGCAATCATGACACGCTGAGATTTGCATTCTCTCGCAAAATGTCCTCTTCCCTTACAACGACGACAAATAATATCACTTGTGTGCCCTGTCGATGCCATGGAAGAAGAAGAGCTCTGCACAGGCCCGGCAGGTGTGCTCTTGGCAGAGAGTGGTGGTTGTGCCTGCTTTCTTGTATCACGGCTGGAGGTGGCACCTGATGGAGGTGATGGTGAAGTGGAAGTAGAAGATGCACGCGGTGTCCATGATGAAGGTCGACCTGCAGAAAAGTTAGTTCGCGCCAATGGCTGTCGATCCTGCACTTCACGTTCAGCTTTACAAGCAAGATGGAATAAACGAGTGATATTATTATAATCCTTATACTCTAGAATGGTCTGAATCTCTTTATTTAATCCACCCATAAAACGTGCAAGCATAGCTTCATTCTCCTCAACAATACCACATCTAATCATGCCAGTTTGTAATTCCTGATAATATTCTTCTACAGAATTTTTTCCTTGTCTTAAACGCTGCAATTTTTGAAGTAATTCACGTTGATAATATGGTGGAACCCAACGAGTACGCATAGCAGTTTTCAAAGCAGCCCAAGTAGCTGGAACAGGATATAATCTACAATGTTCAGACCACCAAACACATGCAAAGCTAGTGAAAGCACAAACAGCAGCAGGAACACGTCTCTCCTCAGGATATTGTAAACATGTAAATCGTTGTTCAGTTTCTAACTCCCAAGTAAGATATATATCAGGAACATATCTACCCTCAAATGGTGGAATATTCAATTTCAGTTTAGGGAGATGGTCATGATCTCGTACCTGAGGTGGTGGTGCCGGCCTACCGTTGCGAATATATACCTGAGGTCGACCTGCTGGTGGTGGTGCTGGTGGCTGCACGTAGTTCTGATTTTGATCAACCTCATCCTCATAATCGCCCGCATAATCGTCATCCTCCTCAGCCGCCGCAGGAGCAGGAGCCAAAGAAGCATCAACAGTAGGGACAGCAGCACCCGAATTTTGACCAATCTCAATTGGAACGCGCTGTGCCCGTCCCACTTGATTTGGAAGGCGGCGTTGGAGATGTGGTTGTTGTTGTTGTAGAGGTGCGACATGTGCAGCCGGTGGTGGTTGGGGAAGACGCTTTAGTAATTCAGTAAACTTGTTATCCAGCTTTGTCTCAAACGACTTCTCCACGGCATCTATCTTCTCCATAGCCTCTTCAAATCTGTTTAGCACATCTCCCACCTGGCCACTCATCATTTGCTGAAATTTATCATGCAACTCCTTGTTCGTCATGTTCGCCCAATCAGTCTCATCGGCTTGTGAACCTGCCATGGTTAGCAGCAATAGAAACACAAAAGAATATGATCCTGCAGACTACTAGAAGTGGTGGGATGGTGGTGTGTCACAAAACCTTCAAGCGAATCTCAAATTCTTACCAGTTCTTACCCAGCAGCAGGTGGTGATCGGCAACCGTTGTAGTCAAAAACTCTCAAAGCTTGGATATAGCGATTACCAGGGAGAGTCAAACGCACGATGTAGACTTATGTGGAGCTAGTTAATATCATGTCGTGCTCAGTACTTCTTATGAGGTAGGTTGTTTCATGCGCTTGGTTCTTGCTTTGTCATCTGCTTGTTTGGATGCTATATATTTGGTTGTCTTGCGAGTACATTCAATGAACTGACCTGGCGTGTCACGCCAGTTTGTAGGTCGTGCCCGGATTGCTTGTTCGTTTCGTCGCGCTAGGCCGTAAACTTGGCAGTCCTGTGAGTTGTGGAGCCCAGCCAGAGTCGATGAGCTGCCAAACCAAGACTTCCGTCGCCTTTTTACATAGCCTTAGAGCTATGCCAGATGACTGTATTCATCAATGATGTAATCCTATACACATGTATTTCATGAATATTCTTGTACCTAGAATGTTGTATCATGGACCTGTCGTGCGTCAGGTGTTATCCTGGGCTAACGTGCGAAGGCCCCTGCTCCATGTGGATCGGGGTGCCACAGGCTATCACAATTGTAGCATTTCCTTCGTCCAAACGATCTTCCTTGAAGATTCTTCCCTTTTGATTGCCATGGTCCCGGAGTACTTTTTGACTAAGAGAGCCAAGTCTTCCGCAAAGTCATATGCCAGGCATGAAGTGTCAACATCTTCCTCACATGTCTCTTCAATCACTTCTTCATCCCTTGAGGGTTGACTAACCACTTTCTTGGCCTTCAAGGCAAGATTGGAGTTCTTGGTTGCTTGAGTAATTGCGAAGGTCTTCTTGGACTTGGTCTCCAAAAGAACATTAGTGGAGAAAGTGGAGACACCTTGAGCTGTGGTCAACTTGTGATAATCCGGGTGTTGATGTATCATTATGACCATGGTATGTTCCGCAAGAACCATAGCATCTATGAACTTGTCCTTGATGAAACCATCATTTGCCCAAGTGCACCCAAAGGCTCTCAAGTTGAGCACAAGGGACTTCACACTTCGGTAGACCTCTTCCATGGACTCACCCTCATTCCTCACAAAGAGATTGACTTCTTGCTTGAGCAAAGCCAACCGAGAGCTTTGAATTGCTTCATCTCCTTCGAGAGCCTCCTCAAGGCAATCCCAAATTTCCTTAGCGGTCTTAGGGAGAGCAATGGAGTCACTATAGTCATCTGTCACCACAGTGCGCAACATGTTGTGGCCGGTTGCACAAAGTTGATCATCAACTACTTCTCTTGGAGCGAGATTCATTGGGTCCTTGGGATTGAATCCATTGACTATAATCCACCATAGTTGAGTTGATGCACTGTGAATGTGAGACTCCATATCTAGCTTCCATTTAGCAAACACATTAGCTTTCAAAGGGGGCGGAGGCCCAACAGGATTAATGCGAGGGTGTTGCAAGGGTTGGGGTGAGTAAAAGGGTTCCACGACATTGTTCATGAGGACATCAATACCAGTGTTACACCCACAGGCCCTGCTGCTATACATACTGGACCAATTACTAGAGCTCGCGCACGCCAATTGAATTACCAGGTACTTTCGTTTCTTGGTAACAATTCTAATGTTCATGAGAATATGATGTTGCCTAAATTGGATACATTTGTGTTGATTACTAATGAAGGGCCTAGCATGGACAAGAGAGATGAACACTGGAGCAGAAACAAGCATGGAGATAAAGGCGCACGCGAAGGGAACCAGAACGGCGTTTCTGGTGCAGACTCAGTATTTTGAAGCCTCCTTGATGACGTACAAGGACATGGATGAAATATACAAGACGCCCTTTCATAAATTTCGTCCATAGGTTATAATAGGTGTTGCGCCACCTTATTTTTGGGTCAGGCCTATGTAATTTCGAAATCCTTGAGTATAAGATGTTTTTAGAGTCTGTATGTGTGTGTCGGTGTTCTCGGAATGGAGTCCCCAGACTTGCCTGCCTGCGGCCCACGGCGTGGCTTTGCTAGCAGGCCTGTACGGCCCATCTTCATCAACAAGGCAATCAAGACCCTCGTCAGGGGCCAAGCCTCGCGGGGCGGACGACGCAAGACCTCCTCAGGAGAGGCCTAGCCAGGCAGGCTCACGAGGAGCAGAGATATCAAGGCGGGGCAAACCTCACGAGGCTCTCGTGACGTAAGCCATGACGATCGACACCAGGCGGGTACCAGGACGCGCAGCGTCCTTGTTTCCTCTTTGGTGCTAAAGAGGCAGGCGCAGGCGCGGAGTACCGAGGCGTCTAGCAAAGGTTTCCATATCGGTGCAACGAGACCAAGACCAGCAGGACGGCAAGACGGAGGTCACCGTGGAGCCCAAGACGGCGTCATCACCAGAGCCTTTAGCAGGCGAAGACCACTTTTGTCAGGATAGCTTGTACTAGCTGTCCCCTTTCAAATTTGCCCGTCGTTGTTGGCTCCCTTCCCGCTCAATATTTGGGGAGAGGACCAGGCTAAGTAGAGCTAGCCACCACAGTAGAGGCATCTGATCTAGAGGAATCGAGACCCACGCTAGTTCACCAAGCACAAGAACACCTCAACCTCAGGAGGCTGTTCTTCCCCTTGTACTATTCATCATCAGCCCAAGATGCAATCCACCACCACACACACTGGAGTAGGGTATTACACCACAACGGTGGCCCGAACCAGTATAAATCTTGTGTCTTTCTGTATTGCGAGTGCGTCGAGTTCGTCCGCGAGACCTTAGTGAGCTAGGGTGTGGAACGGTAGGAGGGGAAGATCTTCGCGCGCACCCCAGAGTTTGAACCTTAAGGGTTTTGCCGGAACCCGAGATCCGACATTTGGCGCGCCAGGTAGGGGTGCGCCGGAGCTTCCTCTCTGTCAATCAGCTTGCCGACGCTTCGTAGCCACGATGTCCGGCGACCCAAGGGCTGACTCCGACTGCTGGGCAGCTTGGCCAGCCCGGGCAGTGACACCTGCCCACGAAGACCTCGACCCCGCACTCTGGGCAGCGCGAGCGCCGCCCAACGCTGCGGGGCGCAGGCGGTGCGGCCAGGCATCGTCCACCCTCACTCCACGACAAGCGCGAGCCGCTGCAAGGGCAGCAAGCCATGCCGCAGTGACGGCGCCGCACTCGCGGCGGGAGCAGGCGAACATGCGGGCAGCACTCACAGTGGCGAGAGAGCTGCTGTGGTGCCGGCTGATGGAGAGCGGCCGGGATGCGCTGCTGGAGCGCGTTGCCGAGCTGCTGGACGCGGCGGCGTCGGGAGCACCGCCCTTCTGCTATCGGCTCCCTTCTCAGGCCGTTACGGGGTCTCATGGCAGGCCTCGCCGCAACCACGCGCCGTCAGGCGTGCATGGGGGCTCCGTCAACACCAGCGCGGCCGGCGGCGCCGGGGGCTCCGCCGCCCCCATACCACCCGCGACAAGCACGGGCGCAAACGTCGCCCCCCATGGTCCCAGCGAGATGCCGTGCTACTATCCTCAGGCACCACGCTGGGCCGGGCAACATGGAGTGTGGGGCACTATGGCGAGGTGTTCGGGGTAACAGCCCCTGAAGCCTACGTGCCCCGCATGATGGACCAGGAGTACGCACCGGAGGACGACCCCGGCTCGTTCCTCGGAGAGGATTGGGAAGAAGGGGCGCTAGGAGTGGAAGCCTTCCAGGAACCGACGGAGGACCGCAATGATCACGCCAGCAACAACGACTACAGGGTACCGCTAACCTCTTAGGAGCAAGCTTACACTAACCATGGGCTTCCAGTGAACCAGGTCACAGCCTCGGCGAACCACAATGGCGCAGCGACACCTCTCCCGCCAGGGGAAGCTCGTTGGGGGTTGCATGGAGGGGCCAGGAGCAGGGCCCCTCTCCACGTCACGTGAAGCCGGGTGACACCCGGAGGTAGGCCCTCTACCGGGGAGGCCTTGACGACCTTTCCCCCGGCAGAGGACCTGTGGTCGCCGAGGGCGCCGCTGGCGTCCCCTTTCCCCCCTTTGTGTCGTCTAGGTTGCCGGTCGGCTCAAAGGTGGTCGAGGGTGATGCAAGGCGGGGCCCTCGTCTGGCGATATGAAGCAAGGCCGGTACCTGTGTAGAAGGCCCAGTGCCTGTGAAGCTCGCCGCCCGTGACACTCTCACATAATAATGAGTTGGGGCTGTACACGCTCTGGAGTCTCAGGGGTGCCAGCCTCAGGCCCTGGGGCTCCCTCCCACGCCTAGTGGCAGCACTTAGCTCCGCGCTGGTGAGAAGACTTGAAGACCAGAAGACTAGAACAGGCGCCGGACGCGGCCTTTCGTTTTGGATCTCTTTTTTCTGTAGCCTTGCTTTCTGGATCTGGATTTAAGTTGAAGTCGAGTTTTTGTCGATGCGCGCGGGGGGTGCCTTTTCTCGTTCGAGCAATTTCTTGCTTTCTGGATTTCGTTCTGCTTAGGACTCATGTCCGTCGCCTTCCCCTCACGAGCCCCTCGCGAGCGGGACTGCGCGAAGCGCACGCGTGCCGAGCGCGCGTTAACGCTGCAATTGGTGCTTGCCTCTTGCGGAGCCCCTCCTGACGGATCGACAAGCTCCACAGGATTCTCAAAAACTCGTCGCCTCACGACCCAGCTCGAGGCTGGCACTGACTAAGGTAACCCATGACGGGAAACTCACCCCTGGACTTACGAGTTCGCAAGGGCACATACTCAATACTGCGTACGAAAGTAAAGGCTGCAACATGCTTACATGAGGAGCTCCCCCTCTCAAAATGCTCTTACAAAGTTTCCAAGGGCCGCACCCGAGTTTTTTTCGTACAGGATGCAACGACAGGAGAACATGGGATCAGCCAGATACGTCGCTCGCTGCATCACCCTCGGACGCGTCACTCGCATCGTCTTCGTCTTCGCCGGCACCGTCGCCGCCTTCGGCGGCGCCTTCATCGTCGTTGTCAACCACGTCGCCTTCGTCTGCGACGACCACCACCGCGTCGTCGGGAGCGAAGGCTCTGACCAGCGCATCCACGTTGTCCTCCACCCACCGCGCCAGGTCACCCCGGACGGCCTGCGGCACGGGGGCAATGGCGGCGTCGAAGTCGAAGTCAGGAAAGGTGTTCCTGAGGTGGCTAAAGACGCGAGAGAACGCTCGCCTGAGCAGGCCCCGGCTTCTCTCTTCCATGAGTCGGCAAGCCCTGTCAGACCGGACTTCCAGGCGCGTCACCACGTCGGTGAAGAAGGTCAGGTGGCTGGCATAGTCACTCGAGTAGGGTGCGTAGCATTCTCGTCGCAGATGTGGCCCAAGGCGGTATTAGCCCTATTCCGGAGATCCTGAAGCATTGGGGCGTGCTCGCGCTCCAGCGTCCGCCGTTGGAGCACTTCATCCATGTTTTGCCGCGCGACAGCCTCGGTGTCATCAACCCGCTTCCGAAGAGAAAGCAGCTCGGCGCGGGCGGAGGCCAAGTCCGCCTGCGCTGTGACCAGGGCGGCGGCCGTGGCCTCCCCACGCCTCTCCGCCTCATCCAACCTGGGCCTGAGGGCAGCGGCCCTGCCCTCATCCTCCGTCCCTACAAGCTTCAGCTTCAAGTCATACCTACCTTCCAGATCTGCGCGAACCTCGGCAACCCGGCGGTCGACTTCTTCCTGTACCTTGGCCTCGCGAACCCCAACGGCATCTTCTGCTTGAGCAACTTGACGCTCCCTCGTCTCCAGTCGCTCGAGCTCAAGGCTGCGTTCCACGGCTTCTAGGGCCAGCGCCTCCTCGCGCTTCCGGACATCCTTCTCCTCGGCAGGTGTCCCCCTCAGCGACGCAAGAGCGGCTCTGCGCGCCTCCACCTGCTGCTCGAGGGACACACTCCAGGCCTGGAGCTCCCACGCGCGCTTCTCCGCAGCCTCGCGACGGCGGTCAGCCTCGCGAGCCTCCTCCAAGGCTCGGGAGCGAGCCTCGCAGGAAACCTTGAGGGACGCCTCGGCCTTCGAGTTCTCAAGATCACGCTGGTAACGGCCAAGGTTGATAGCCACCTTCAGCTTGCGCCGTTCCTCCACCAGCCAAAGAGCCTCTGCCTCGAGGCGCGAGTCAACACCCGCGAGTCTTCACCAAGTCGGCTCATTGCGCCCATTGCCTCCTGGAAGAGCTCATGACAAACTGCGCTCCGCCCGCGCTCCAGCTCGAACGCACGCCCCCCCTCGTCCTCCACCTCGGGGGCTGCGGGCGGGGCACCGAGCGGCACACCACCTCTTGGCAGGGGGCTGGGGCTAGTGCTGCACCTGGCGTCAACTGGCCCTCGCGAGGAGTCCAAGCCCATCGGGGCTCGCTGCTTGAAGAGGGGCCGAGGATTGAAGCCAACCAGCTACTGCCCATGACTAGAGGAGGGGTCTTGGGCACGCCCGCCAAACTCCACGCCAGACAGTGGGGGAGGGGCGACAAAGCCACGGATTCAGCGCGCCACGAAGGCAAGAGCGCTCCTTCAACCAACCCTGCTCCAGGGGTGGCAAGTGGACTCGGAACGCTCAAGGCCGACGGGGGAGTCGAGGAAGGAGGAGGCCGTCTCTCAGGAGACGCGGCAGCCTCAGCGGAAGGAGCCCTGAAAGACTGATGTCAGGAGAAGAAAACAGCACGCAAGAAGCCATAACAGTAAGGTACTTACGCGTCGATGGCGATGTACTTTCGTCGCTTCAGCGGCCCAAAGATGTTGCTGCCGCTCGGTGATGAGGACATCAATACCATTGTTACACCCACAGCCCCTGCAGCTATACATATTGGACCAATTACTAGAGCTCGCGCACGCCAATTAAATTACCAGGTACTTTCGTTTCTTGGTAATGATTCTAATGTTCATGAGAATATGATGCTGCCTAAATTGGATACATTTGTTTTGCTTACAAATGAAGGGCCTAGCTTTGAGAAGGATGAACATTGGAGCAAGAATGATAGAGGCAAAGGTGTCCCGTCTTTCGATGAGATGATGGATATCGCTTTGGTGGAAGTCGACTTTGACGATCCGACTACGAACGTGCGAGGACGTCGCGCCTTAGCAATCGCTAAACCAACTCCGAGAGGTTATCGACCACGCCGGAGCACGATCAACCTGACCACGAGGGTCTGTTTCCTACGAGCAAACGAAGAACAAGCAAGAAACTGAGATTGCAATCTGGATATTGCGAATATAAGATGAAAGCTTTATTGATCAAGGTGGAGTTCTGTGACGCCTTTGTCTGGTCGCTGAACACAAACGAAGTACGTGAAGTTGCAGCTATGGCGAACTTTTAATCTAAACAAAACCCAAAGTCTAAACGACGCCCTAAGGGCTGTATATATGGAGGAAGAGGGGGGAATTTCGTGGCCCTTGAGGAAGGGGTCCGAAACCAACCCTATCTCTTGTTTCCCCACACATACGGACTCTAAAAACAGCCTATACTTATGTATTTCGAAATTACATGGGCCTGGCCCAATAATAAGGTGACGCAGCACCTAGAATAGCCTCTGGACGAAAGTTATGAAGTAGCATCTTGTATATTTCGTCCAAGGCTTCATGCACGCATTATGGTGGCTTCAACGTCTTGAAATCATCACTTGTAACTCCGTTCTTGTTCCCCATGCGCATGCCATCATCTCCATGCTTGTTCTTGCTCCAATGTTCATCCTTCTCAAAGCTAGGCCCTTCATTTGTAAGCAAAACAAATGTATCCAATTTAGGCAGCATCATATTCTCATGAACATTAGAATCATTACCAAGAAACGAAAGTACCTGGTAATTTAATTGGCGTGCGCGAGCTCTAGTAATTGGTCCAGTATGTATAGCAGCAGGGGCTGTGGGTGTAACAATGGTATTGATGTCCTCATCATCCTCCCCTTCTTGAAATGAAGTCGTCCTCGACGGAAGCTCATCTTCCTCACCCAAATAAGGCTTCAAATCTGCAATGTTAAAAGTGGGACTAACCCCAAAATCTGCAGGCAGCTCAAGTTTATATGCATTATCATTTATTTTCTCTAACACCTTAAAAGGACCATCAGCACGTGGCATTAGCTTTGATTTGCGCAAATCAGGAAATCTATCCTTACGCAAATGTAACCAAACAAGATCTCCAGGTGCAAATACAACATGTTTTCTACCCTTATCTCCAGCAAGTTTATATTTAGCATTCATACGCTCAATGTTTTCCTTAGTTAACTCATGCATTTTTAAGATCAATTCAGCATGTTGTTTAGCATCAAAATTAACCTTCTCCGAAGATGGAAGAGGCAACAAATCAATAGGTGCACGAGGTAGGAAACCATACACAATTTCAAAAGGGCACATTTTAGTAGTAGAATGCAATGAACGATTATAAGCAAACTCAATATGAGGCAAGCATTCTTCCCACATTTTCTTATTATTCTTCAAAACAGCCCTAAGCATAGTAGACAATGTTCTATTGACTACTTCAGTTTGTCCATCAGTTTGGGGGTGACAAGTAGTACTAAAAAGCAGTTTAGTCCCCAACTTAGCCCATAAACATCTCCAAAAGTGGCTAAGAAATTTAGTATCACGATCGGAAACAATAGTATTTGGCACACCATGCAAGCGAATAATTTCACGAAAGAACAAATCAGCAACATTAACAGCATCATCGCTTTTATGACATGGTATAAAGTGTGCCATTTTCGAGAATCTATCCACGACAACAAATATGCTATCCCTCCCCTTCTTTGTTCGAGGTAAACCTAAAACAAAGTCCATAGATATATCCTCCCAAGGAACACTAGGTACAGGCAAAGGCATATATAAACCATGAGGATTGAGTCGTGACTTAGCTTTTTGACATGTAGTGCAGCGAGCAACAAAACGCTCAACATCCCGTCTCATCTTTGGCCAAAAGAAATGTGTAGCAAGTACGTCCTCTGTCTTCTTCACGCCAAAGTGTCCCATTAATCCTCCTCCATGCGCCTCCTGCAACAACAAAAGACGAAGAGAGCTAGCTGGAATGCATAGCTTGTTAGCACGGAACACAAATCCATCATTAACGACAAACTTGTTCCAGGTTCTTCCTTCTTTACAATTCTGCAATACATCTTTAAAATCAGCATCATGCACACATTGATCTTTGATGGTCTCCAAACCAAATATTTTGAAGTCAAGTTGTGAAAGCATAGTATAGCGACGAGACAATGCATCAGCAATAACATTTTCTTTACCCTTCTTGTGTTTGTTGACATAAGGGAAAGTTTCAATGAATTCAACCCATTTAGCATGTCTACGATTCAGTTTAGCTTGACTTTTAATATGTTTCAAAGATTCATGATCAGAATGTATAACAAATCTTTGGGCCATAAATAATGTTGCCATGTTTCTAAAGTCCGAACAAGAGCATATAGCTCTTTATCATAAGTAGAATAATTCAGACTAGGCCCACTCAATTTTTCAGAAAAGTATGCAACAGGTTTGCCATCTTGTTATAACACACCTCCTAATCCAATTCCACTAGCATCACATTCAAGCTCAAAAGTCTTATTAAAATCAGGAAGTTGGAGTAAAGGAGCATGTGTCAACTTATCTTTCAATACCGTGAAGGCTTCTTCCTGTGCGGTACCCCAAACAAAAGGCACATCCTTCTTTGTAAGCTCGTTGAGAGGTGCAGCAATGGTGGTAAAATCTCTCACAAAACGCCTATAGAAACCAGCGAGTCCAAGAAAACTCCGCACTTGTGTGACCGTTTTGGGCTGCGGCCAACTCTCAATAGCTTCAATCTTGGCTTTATCAACTTCAATTCCCTGTGGAGTAACAACATAGCCAAGAAAAGATACTCGGTCGGTGCAAAAGGTGCACTTCCCAAGGTTACCAAACAAACGTGCATCACGTAGAGCAATAAAAACAGCACGTAAATGTTCCAAATGTTCTTCCAAAGATTTGCTATAAATCAGTATATCATCAAAATAGACTACCACAAATCGTCCAATGAAAGCACGTAAAACTTCGTTCATTAGTCTCATGAAAGTACTAGGTGCATTAGTTAACCCAAAAGGCATGACTAACCACTCATATAAACCAAACTTAGTTTTAAATGCAGTTTTCCATTCATCTCCCAATTTCATACGAATTTGATGGTATCCACTACGCAAATCAACTTTGGAGAATATTGTAGAGCCACTCAATTCATCAAGCATATCATCTAGCCTAGGAATAGGATGACGATAACGAATAGTAATATTATTAATGCCTCTACAATCAACACACATACGCGACGTACCATCCTTTTTAGGCACGAGTATAATAGGAACAGCACAAGGACTAAGAGATTCGCGTATATAACCTTTGTCGAGCAGCTCCTGTACTTGACGCATAATCTCCTTCGTCTCCTCTGGATTGGTACGGTATGGTGCACGGTTGGGTAGCGATGCACCGGGAATTAAGTCAATTTGATGCTCAATCCCTCGAATAGGTGGTAATCCCGGTGGCACGTCTTGTGGGAAGACGTCAGCGAACTCCTGCAAAATGTTAGTGACAGCAGGGGGCAAAGAGGAAGGCACGTCCTCGAATGAAAATAATGCCTCTTTGCACACAAAAGCATAGCAAACAGATTTGCTGAAATCTAGTTCATCAATATCAGATTTTGTGGCAAGTAAACATGCACTTTTCAATTTAATTTCAGAAACAACACTAGATGGTTTATTATTAGGTTTCATTTGTTGCTCAAATTCCTTTGCCACAATCTGATTTTCACTCTTATTTTTCTCCTGCTTTGCTTTATTAGCTCTATTAATGTCATCTTTCAAAATGGAATCAGGAGTCATAGGAAGCAAAGTAATATTTTTATCCTTATGAACAAGAGTATACTGATTGTTTCTACCATGGTGTACAGAATTTTTATCAAATTGCCATGGTCTACCTAGTAATAAGGAACATGCTTGCATGGGTACCACATCACAATCAACATAATCAGCATATGTAGAGATACTAAAATGCACACGAACAGTACGTGTTACCTTAACCTTGCCGCTGTTGTTGAACCATTGGATGTAGTAAGGATGTGGATGTGGTCTTGTGGTGAGAGATAGCTTCTCCACCATCTCCATGCTAGCCAAGTTGTTACAGCTCCCTCCATCTATGATGACGCGAACAGAACGTTCCTTCACAACTCCCTTTGTATGGAACAAATTATGCCTCTGATTTTGCTCTGCTTGTGTGACCTGCACACTCAAAACACGTTGAGCAACTAAACATTCATACCTGTCAGCGTCTTCAGGAGCCATGTATTGCGTCTCATTTTCAGAATCATCTCCACCATGTTCTTCACGTGTAATAAGAGCCAAAGTCTCCTCATCATAGTCACTAGCGGACTCATACCCACCATCCTCAGTAGCAATCATGACACGCTGAGATTTGCATTCTCTCGCAAAATGTCCTCTTCCCTTACAACGACGACAAATAATATCACTTGTGTGCCCTGTCGATGCCATGGAAGAAGAAGAGCTCTGCGCAGGCCCGGCAGGTGTGCTCTTGGCAGAGAGTGGTGGTTGTGCCTGCTTTCTTGTATCACGGCTGGAGGTGGCACCTGATGGAGGTGATGGTGAAGTGGAAGTAGAAGATGCACGCGGTGTCCATGATGAAGGTCGACCTGCAGAAAAGTTAGTTCGCGCCAATGGCTGTCGATCCTGCACTTCACGTTCAGCTTTACAAGCAAGATGGAATAAACGAGTGATATTATTATAATCCTTATACTCTAGAATGGTCTGAATCTCTTTATTTAATCCACCCATAAAACGTGCAAGCATAGCTTCATTCTCCTCAACAATACCACATCTAATCATGCCAGTTTGTAATTCCTGATAATATTCTTCTACAGAATTTTTCCCTTGTCTTAAACGCTGCAATTTTTGAAGTAATTCACGTTGATAATATGGTGGAACCCAACGAGTACGCATAGCAGTTTTCAAAGCAGCCCAAGTAGCTGGAACAGGATATAATCTACAATGTTCAGACCACCAAACACAGGCAAAGCTAGTGAAAGCACAAACAGCAGCAGGAACACGTCTCTCCTCAGGATATTGTAAACATGTAAATCGTTGTTCAGTTTCTAACTCCCAAGTAAGATATATATCAGGAACATATCTACCCTCAAACGGTGGAATATTCAATTTCAGTTTAGGGAGATGGTCATGATCTCGTACCTGAGGTGGTGGTGCCGGCCTACCGTTGCGAATATATACCTGAGGTCGACCTGCTGGTGGTGGTGCTGGTGGCTGCATGTAGTTCTGATTTTGATCAACCTCATCCTCATAATCGCCCGCATAATCGTCATCCTCCTCAGCCGCCGCAGGAGCAGGAGCCAAAGAAGCATCAACAATAGGTGCAGCAGCACCCGAATTTTGACCAATCTCAATTGGAACGCGCTGTGCCCGTCCCACTTGATTTGGAAGGCGGTGTTGGAGATGTGGTTGTTGTTGTTGTAAAGGTGCGACATATGCAGCCGGTGGTGGTTGGGGAAGACGCTTGAGTAATTCAGTAAACTTGTTATCCAGCTTTGTCTCAAACGACTTCTCCACGGCATCTATCTTCTCCATAGCCTCTTCAAATCTGTTTAGCACATCTCCCACCTGGCCACTCATCATTTGCTGAAATTTATCATGCAACTCCTTGTTCGTCATGTTCTCCCAATAAGTCTCATCGGCTTGTGAACCTGCCATGGTTAGCAGCAATAGACACACAAAAGAATATGATCCTGCAGACTACTAGAAGTGGTGGTGATGGTGGTGTGTCACAAAACCTTCAAGCGAATCTCAAATTCTTACCAGTTCTTACCCAGCAGCAGGTGGTGATCGGCAACCGTTGTAGGCAAAAACTCTCAAAGCTTGGACATAGCGATTACCAGGGAGAGTCAAACGCACGATGTAGACTTATGTGGAGCTGGGAAGGCTTATAATATGGTAGCAAAATGGTAAGCAATAATCAATTCAGAGATGCAAAGTTGAATAAACGCTCAACGACGGTACTGTGCTGGTCCTAGGCTAGACCGTGCTAGAGACGCGAGCCTAGAACACTAACAAAATCACGGCGCTGCACGTAAACAAGGGAAAAGCACACTCTGGAATTTTTTTTCGCTCTTTTTTTTTTTGCGCTCCTCTTTTTTTTTTGCGAAAAATCACTATAATGGCGAGTGTCTCAAAACTCTTCCCAGGTCAAAATGACAGGATGGGCACAAAATTTTTTGACTATTTTTTTTCGAAAATCAGGGCAGCGACAACGAAAAAGTGCGACAAAAAATCACTATGATGGCGAGTGTCTCAAAACACTACCCGGGGCCTAAAAATAGGATAGGGAAAAAATATTTTTGGTTGCCGAAATTTTGGCCTAAAAACTGCCCGGGGGTCTCCAGACTCTTTTTTTTTGAGACCTACTCAGGCAAGGAAACACGAAACGGAAAATGTATGGATCTCTAAAACCAACCGAATATGAAAAGAACTCGGATTGGTTGTGGATATATGGCGGTAGGATATGGCAGCGGTGGTGGTATATGGTAGCGGTAGTGGTATATGGATACGGATCGGTGGTGGTATATGGATACGGATTGGTGGTGGTATATGGATACGGATTCAAAGCGGTGGCGGATAAGCAATGGTGGTAGATGGCAAGGCGATACCACTTGATAGAGGCAAAGGTGTCCCGTCTTTCGATGAGATGATGGATATCGCTTTGGTGGAAGTCGACTTTGACGATCCGAGAGGTTATCGACCACGCCGGAGCACGATCAACCTGACCACGAGGGTCTGTTTCCTGCGAGCAAACGAAGAACAAGCAAGAAACTGAGATTGCAATCTGGATATTGCGAATATAAGATGAAAGCTTTATTGATCAAGGTGGAGTTCTGTGACGCCTTTGTCTGGTCGCTGAACACAAACGAAGTACGCGAAGTTGCAGCTATGGCGAACTTTTAATCTAAACAAAACCCAAAGTCTAAACGACGCCCTAAGGGCTGTATATATGGAGGAAGAGGGGGGAATTTCGTGGCCCTTGAGGAAGGGGTCCGAAACCAACCCTATCTCTTGTTTCCCCACACATACGGACTCTAAAAACAGCCTATACTTATGTATTTCGAAATTACATGGGCCTGGCCCAATAATAAGGTGACGCAGCACCTAGAATAGCCTCTGGACGAAAGTTATGAAGTAGCATCTTGTATATTTCGTCCAAGGCTTCATGCACGCATTATGGTGGCTTCAACGTCTTGAAATCATCACTTGTAACTTTGTTCTTGTTCCCCATGCGCATGCCATCATCTCCATGCTTGTTCTTGCTCCAATGTTCATCCTTCTCAAAGCTAGGCCCTTCATTTGTAAGCAAAACAAATGTATCCAATTTAGGCAGCATCATATTCTCATGAACATTAGAATCATTACCAAGAAACGAAAGTACCTGGTAATTTAATTGGCGTGCGCGAGCTCTAGTAATTGGTCCAGTATGTATAGCAGCAGGGGCTGTGGGTGTAACAATGGTATTGATGTCCTCATCAAAGAACAAGCATGGAGATGATGGCATGCGCATGGGGAACAAGAACGGAGTTACAAGTGATGATTTCAGGACGTTGAAGCCACCATAATGCGTGCATGAAGCCTTGGACGAAATATACAAGATGCTACTTCATAACTTTCGTCCAGAGGCTATTCTAGGTGCTGCGTCACCTTATTATTGGGCCAGGCCCATGTAATTTCGAAATACTTGAGTATAGGCTGTTTTTAGAGTCCGTATGTGTGGGGAAACAAGAGATAGGGTTGGTTTCGGACCCCTTCCCCAAGGGCCACGAAATTCCCCCCCTCTTGCTCCATATATACAGCCCTTAGGGCGTCGTTTAGACTTTGGGTTTTGTTTAGATTAAAAGTTCGCCATAGCTGCAACTTCGCGTACTTCGTTTGTGTTCAACGACCAGACAAAGGCGTCACAGAACCCCACCTTGATCAATAAAGCTTTCATCTTATATTCGCAATATCCAGATTGCAATCTCAGTTTCTTGCTTGTTCTTCGTTTGGTCGCAGGAAACAGACCCTCGTGGTCAGGTTGATCGTGCTCCGGCGTGGTCAATAACTTCTCGGAGTTGGTTTAGCGATTGCTAAGGCGCGACGTCATCGCACATTCGTAGTCGGATCGTCAAAGTCGACTTCCACCAAAGCGATATCCATCATCTCATCGGAAGACGGGATGCCTTTGCCTCTATCAAGTGGTATCAAATTTCCAGGTTGCTCGATGAGATTTTACAGTTTTTCGTAGTTAGATGGAGTTTGTTCTTCATACCTATAGTCCACGAAAAAGCCAAAAAAAAAATTTAGGGTTAGTTCATCCTATCCGAACCAATCTGACCTTTGCATAATCTTTTCTGTGTTTGCTTTGTTGAATTTGCGGTTGCATCGTCATGTCAAGTTGCTGGTCTTAGCGTCTAGTCCTTTAGAGTTTCGAGTTCTGTTCACAGGTTGTCACGTCGCCACTGCCATATATCACCACCGCATCATCATCATCGTTGCTGCCATATACCACCACCGCACCAACTTCATCGCCGCTGCCATATACCACCACCACATATTCACCGCCAATCCGAGTCCATATACGCCACCACATATCCGCCGCCATCACGCCAATCCGAGTACACCTGCAACATATATCCGCCACCAGTCGAGTTCCACCAGATTCATCTCCGCCACCAGTCCGAGTTCCACCAGATTCATCTCCACCACCAGTCCTAGTCCAAGTCCAGTATTTTGTTACTCTGTTTTGGATTTCCAGATCACGCCATATTCCGAGTCGTGACAGAGAAGGACTCCCAAACTTTTGTGTTACCCGCAGTAGAAAAATAGTTCCAGTTTCAAAAAAAAACTAAGTCTGGAAAATTCTGGCTAGGCAGTTTTTAGACGATTTGTAGACTTTTTCGAAAAAAAAATTGTTGCGGAGCAAAAAAAAGAGGAAAAAAAGTGCAAAAAAAAGTGAAAAAAAATTCAGAGTGTGCTCCTCCCTTGTTTACGTGCAGCGCCGTGATTTTGTTAGTGTTCTAGGCTCGCGTCTCTAGCACGGTCTAGCCTAGGACCAGCACAGTACCGTCGTTGAGCGTTTATTCAACTTTGCATATCTGAATTGATTATTGCTGACCCTTTTTGCTACCATATTATAAGCCTTCCCAGCTCCACATACATCTACGTTGTGCGTTTGACTCTCCCTGGTAATCGCTCTATCCAAGCTTTGAGAGTTTTGACTACAACGGTTGCCGATCACCACCTGCTGCTGGGTAAGAACCGGTAAGAATTTGAGATTCGCTTGAAGGATTTGTGACACACCACCATCACCACCACTTCCTAGTAGTCTGTAGGATCATATTCTTTTGTGTTTCTATTGCTGCTAACCATGGCAGGATCACAAGCCGATGAGACTGATTGGGAGAACATGACGAACAAGGGGTTGCATGATAAATTTCAGCAAATGATGAGTGGCTAGGTGGGAGATGTGCTAAACAGATTTGAAGAGGCTATGGAGAAGATAGATGCCGTGGAGAAGTCGTTTGAGACAAAGCTGGATTACAGGTTTAATGAATTGCTCAAGCGTCTTCCCCAACCACCACCGGCTGCACCTGTCGCACCTCTACAACAACAACAACCACGTCTCCAACGCCGCCTTCCAAATCAAGTGGGACGAGCACAGTGCGTTCCAATTGAGACTGGTCAAAATTCGGGTGCCGCTGCACCTTGGTGACATGGAGCGCCTTCTCCGTGGCTGTACTGCACTCGAGTACCTTCGTCTTCAGGCGATCAATGGGTTGAGTAGCTTCCACATCACCTCCTTGACTCTCCAGACTATTTATGTGTGTTGCTGGTGCGGCAAGAAGACATCACAAGATGTGTACCACGGTATGGTCATTGAGGACACACCTTCACTTGAGAGATTACTTGTAGTTGATCAAGAAAGTCCAAGAAGAATCCATGTCATCTCTGCGCTGAAATTGATAGTGGTGGGCTGCTCGTCTGACAAATACTCCAAACTTATTATTAGATCCACACTCGTTTAGGTACAACAGCCGCCTTCTACCTCTCCTTCTAGAAATTAATATTATTTCTAATTCTGAAGATGTATGTTCGTCTGTCATCCAGAAAATGGTTCCAACAAGCTTGACCCCGAAACTGCGCACAGTGAAGGTCTTGGCACTAGAATCTATCAGCCCCAACCTGGAGCAAGTTGTCAGTTTCCTGAGATGCTTTCCGTGCCTAGAGAATCTATATATCGAGGTGATGTTCCTTTCCTGTTAAATGTTAACCATAAGGGAGTTCAATTTTTGACACCTTTTTCCAAGTTTACAATGACAATCTACTACGATTTCTGAAGGATTTTTTGGAGGATTTTAGTACATACATGTCCCCCCCCCATATTGGTTGCTTGATCCATATGGTTACAATCCATAAGCATTTCTCCTCGGATTTATCTATACTAGTTTTCTTAGGGAACTTTTCATCCACTCCAACCTCTTGTGGAGAAGGCTACATTTTTCTAGATTGTAATCAAATGCCCATGTTAATCATGTAGGATCAAAGATGGCATGTTAGTGCATTTTACAAATCCTGCAAACCAAATAGGCATGTAGTAGTGTTGAAAACTGCATGTAGGCACTAAGCTGGAAGCTGCACTAGTGTACAGAGAAGACTGGATGTGAACACGGGAGAAATATTAGGCCCAAACTGAGAAGTGTCGCACCCCCTTGAAATGAGGTCGGTCCCATACCCGAACAAAGGCTAGACCGAAGGTCCCGTCCCTCTAACTTGTCTAAGGAATCAAGGAGCTACATGAGTATACCGCCGAGTACTTACTATCTTGGATAGCTTTTTGAAAGAACTGGGCATGAAAGTGAAAGTGGAAAGAGAAGGGAGCGTGATTTGTTTGAACGGTCAAATTCCACAAGCATTCCGTCCATTGAATCCGGAAAAAAAAAGGATCCATCGTGACTCCCCATTTTTTTCAGTCGGCTACATACTGGATGCTTTTCCATCATTGTTCGACTTGCACAGAAACAATGGGAAGGCGCCACCCAAGTCTCCTTTGATACTTCGGAGTCAGGAAGAACCCCATATTCATACCACTTTCCCACCTATGTATTATTTTTAAAAAGAAAACCGTAGGGATTTTGATATTGATTTTGATACATTCCAACGGATAATGCAAATCGAAGCCCATTTTGGGCGGAACAAATCTACTAATTCTTTTATTCCAGAGCTCAAAGGTTTGTGCAACTTATCTATCAAGCCACACTTCTTTACTTCGAGATAGCATGACGAAATAGATATACGAATTGTATAGGATCAAAGCCTAAGCAAAAGATAGAATGTTGTATTGCCATAACCTATGTACTTAAGCGAACTAGCGAAGAAAGGCGAAGAATGGCTTTGTTCAAGCCCAACCCACAAGGAGAGGGAATCCACAATAATATCTGTTTTAGATGCCTCACTTTGTGATCAGATTGATCAAGGTTGTAGTCATTGAAGGTCCACTAGACCTTAGCTACTTAATTTCATGGTATTTAGCACGGACGATAGAAGATTGGAATGAAGCTATTCGCTTAATACATGCTAGTAGGTAGGCTGGTTGTGGTCAATTTGCCCAAATTTTCAATTCGCAAAATTCATGTGACTAAAATACATACCTTTCTGACTCATTTTAACAGAGTGTCTGGGCTTTCAGTTAATGCCAAAAAAGTAAGATCAACCCATCAAAAGTTAGTACACACTGCTAGATCCTGGAAATTGAGCAGAAAGTGAGAGATTGTTCATCCAAAATAGGAAACTGGTAGCGACTTGCATTTGATGGACTCTTCCTTCCTGTAGGAGTAGGGGAGAGTGGTAACATGAGAAAACCGTTTTTTTTTCACTGTGATTTCCTGGATTTCTTGTTGATTCTGCTTCCCCTTAGCTTCAGCTTTTCCCTCGCGGTAAATAGGAGTTCCATCTACCATGCTCGCCCCACACTCCAGCTAACTTCAGCATCCATACTCCTAATTGGTATGGTAGGAAACATAACAATCTAATTAGCTCCCCCCTCTATTCCTGGCCATCGTATGGACGAGGGCTCCTCTCCCTCTGCTCTGGGGAAACAGCATCTCTAAAGAAAACAGATCCTCCCTCATTCTCCCACAGATCTTGATTCTCCATTCTCTGCTCGGATGATTGCCGCTTGCAGCACGAACAGGGTGTACAGAAGATCGATGTGCCATCTTTCTAACCACCTTCCCCGATGTCGAATGACAAACCCTAGGAATTTGCCTGGAAGGAGCAATTGTCTATTGCTTTTATCTCATCCAAGATAGTGTCTCGTCTCCCCATAAAATAGATAAGCCTGTAGTTGAGCACACGTTTTCTTCTTTTTGCAGATAAGATTAGGCCCGGTGGTGGATAATGTGATATAATATAACAATCACATCGAATGCCTAGATCTGCATCTCTCAGAAATTACTTTGAACTCTTACCGAGGGACCTTACCGGAGATTATATCCGCCAGGTTCTTTGTTGTTAGATAAAGGGTGTTGAAGGTAATTAGGTTTGCCCTACATTTATTTTGCAAAAATGAATGGTTTCTTGAACAGCGCCGGCGGCTGCGGCAGAATGGAATAGGCTCCAAAAATGCTGAATTTCATTTTGGAACTTCAGATGACATAGTAATCGGAAGTCATCATTTCAACCACATAGATGACTTCTCAGTGGCTGACCCCTTCCCCAAGGGCCACGAAATTCCCCCCCTCTTCCTCCATATATACAGCCCTTAGGGCGTCGTTTAGACTTTTGGTTTTGTTTAGATTAAAAGTTCGCTGATAGAGGCAAAGGTGTCCCGATCTTTCGATGAGATGATAACTATCGATTTGGTGGAGACGACTTTGACGATCCGACTACAAACGTGCACGACGTTGCGCCTTATCAATCGCTAAACCAATCTCCTGAGGTTACTGACGATGCCGGAAGCACGATCAGCCTGACCACGAAGGTCTATTCCTGCAAGCAATCGAAGAACGAGCAAGAATATGATAATGCAATCTGAATATTGCGAATATATATGAAGTATTGATAGTGGTGGGAATCCGTAAGCGGTCTTGGTCTGGTCGTTGGACACAAACGAAGTACACGAAGTTGCAATGGCTAACTTTTAACTAAACAAATTCCAAGGAAAAAGCTACTAGATGGATCTACTTATATAGGAGCAAGGGGTGGCGGCCAAGGAGGTGGGAGGACGTCCCAAGGCAGCCTAAAACCAACCCTAGGTCGTACAAGGCTCATGGGCCCAAGTGGAGGTGATGCAACACCTTTGGACTTGTAGTTTGACTCGGATTCTGGTGCAACGTCAGATTGTTTCGACCATAACTCAATGCTCCGGACGAATTTAAAGGTGAATCCAATTGGGTTGGAAAGAGCACGAAATCTAGTTTCCAACAAAAAAAGAATCACCCAATTCGGAGTCCGTATGAAAAAGTTGTTGGCGTTTTGAGTCAGGTATGTCTGTGCAGTCCGAATCTGAATCCAGAACGTGAGAGACTTGGACTCTATCTTCTCTTGGCCCAAAAGTGACGTGAGAGGACTTTTTGAACAGAACCTAAACTTCTCCTTTTGCCTTATCTTCATATGTGGATTGTACAAATGTCCCATACACCTGCAATTAGACAAAACACAAAAGTGTGTGAAGTATTTTTGTTCTGGATAACATAAATAGATTATTGAATAGTTTGCACTAGAAATCACCTGACAAATATGCATGTATGCAATATTTTTGGTCGTATCCAAGGTAGTCATGTCCTCATCATCCTCCCCTTCTTGAAAACAAAGCCGTCCTCGGCGTTGCTTAATCTGAAATGTGGCTAACAAAAGAGACAAGGTGTACATGTTGTATATGTATATGTCATCCATTTTTACTTCCCGTGGATTTTGCACATATGACACATGTATACATGAGTAACTTTCATAGTTAATAAAATATAAAGCCAAAATATTATCACAAGAAGTAGAAGGCATGAAAGTATTGCAACTCAGTTTGCACATATAAGTGAAGCTCTTATTCATATGAAAAGATTGACAATATTCATCATTAAACCATCCCAACATTGATGAACCATCACCAAGATTAGAGGTCATATCAAAATGATTAAACATTGGCACAATTATTTTCAAACATATTTGATCCAAATCTGATTTATTCCCTGATTCACTTGATTCTTTTGCATCGATAGTTAATTCAATGGGCTCACTCAAAATTGTTTGATCACATGGCAAAGTCAAATCATCAACATAGTCCTCTAAGGTAGCTGGTGTGATCAAAGTAGTGGGTAGCTCACCGCATGGTGCACTTAAATTGACAAGACATTCATCATACTCATGTGGAAGTGGAAGATTAGTACCTTTGTCATTACCTCTTATGATCAACTCAGATGAGGTAGGCACTCTCGGTGATGATGTGTCACATGGTGGAGGTGATGTAGTCCTCACAACAACGGATGTGGTTGTCATAGTATGCTTAGTAGTTGAAGGGATAACCGTATCAACTCTTGGAATGTGCATCTCGCGCTTGTTCTCCTTGTGCGCAGCACGTCGTTTTATTTCCTGTTCCGCTTTGCAAGCAAGATGAAACAAATGGTCCATAGGATAACACTCTTCATGTATTAGTATCTCCTGAATGTCACGATTTAATCCTCCCCAAAATCTATCCATAAAATCTTCTTCACTTTCTTCTAAAGAGGAATGCAGCAAGGTAGTTTGTAAAGTATCATAATATTTCGTTACGGTGTCACTACCTTGTTTCAAATGTTGCAACTTTGTAATCATGTCACGAGTATAAT
Source organism: Aegilops tauschii subsp. strangulata (assembly GCF_002575655.3). Taxonomy (NCBI): domain Eukaryota; kingdom Viridiplantae; phylum Streptophyta; class Magnoliopsida; order Poales; family Poaceae; genus Aegilops; species Aegilops tauschii. Next base: position 346,543,805 of record NC_053041.3, read on the forward strand.
AAGCGGGAACGAATGTATGTCGCATGGCAAGTTTCAAATCATCCCAAGTAGTAGGTATATCATTAGGGTGTAACCGACAATATTCACTCCACCAAACTACAACATAACCAGTGAAAGAACCAACCGCAACCTTAACTTTTTTTACGTACATCAAAATTATTGGAAGCAAATATATTATTTAGGTCAAACTCCCATTCAATATATAAAGCAGGTCTAAAACGGCCATTAAATGGTGGTATAGAAACATTAACCTGATCATGTGCATTTGGATGTTTGTGCACCTCTCGTGACGGTTGTGGTATTTGCATAGGTGATGGCACATCTCCCACGATCGACAAACCCCATGAATTGACTCTAGATCCTGTCATGATTAGTAGAAACAAGAAACAAAATTCAAGAATAATGTTCCTATGAACTACTAGGATGTGGTGGTAAAGCGCTCACAGTAAAGCAAATATCAATATCTTACAAGTTCTTACCAAGCAGCAGGTGGTGACAGGCAACCAGCGGTGTCAAATAACTCCAAAGATTGAGTAAAGCGATTGCCAGGGGAACGTACGTATACACGGTGTAGAAATATGTGGAGCTGGGTTGGCTATATATGGTAGCAAAATATTAGCAATAATCAATTCAGAGATGCAATGTTGAATAAACGCTCAACGACGGTACTGTGCTGGTCCTAGGCTAGACCGAACTAGAGACGCGAGCCTAGAACACTAATGAGGTCACGGCGTAGCACAACTAGCATCAATGAAGGATACTAAGTAGCTCTGGACAGCAAGATATAAGTGAAGATCACAACGGCAGTAAAGATAATGATGAAAAACAACTGCCAAGCAGGATATACAACAACTCTCTCCAACTTTCCTCTTGAAAAGTTTGTGCCAATTTTCTGATAATTTTTTTCAAAGAATGCTACTAACTCAAGATTTCCAATGCAAAAAGAATCACTCAATTCCGAGTTGATATGAGGAGTGAAAGAATTCTGGAACTGGCTTGAAAAACTGGAATAAGCTGTGTCCGCGAACTTCGGAGGGCAAAAAGACCTATTTAGAAGACGATTTTGAGGTGTCAAATATTGAACTAGTCTCTGCAACTATTTAGATGCGGCTCGTCACTAGCTTTCATTTGAGTACTCGCGGAGTCAAAACGGACTTCGTAAGAGGAAGGTATGCCTGTTTTACTAAACAGTGCACAAAACAGATTCCAATCCGAATTCAACTACGAGATTGAGTCTAGATAGATCCGAATTTTGTTTTTTTTTCTTCTCTTTTTTTTTCCTCACACTTTTTTTTCTTTCTCTTTTTTTTCTGACTTCTTTTTCTTTTTTTTCTCTCTTTTTTTTTCTCTGTCTTTTTTTTCTCTCCCTCTTTCCAAGACAAACTAGATAAGATGCATATTGGATCAAGCGAAGATGTGAACGACCTCAACTATGATTGTGACAATGAACTATGGGTAGCACATGGTGGAATTTGATGGATGGTGTGGTGGACAGCAGAAGGGATAACGATGCAGCGGCGACGTGACTAATGTGAACAGAACTCGAAACTCTAAACGAACTAGACCCTAAGACCAGCAACTCGACACGACGATGCAACCGATAATTCAATAATGCAAACAATGAATAGAAATTTGCAAAGGCTCAGACTGGCTTGGACAAAAGGATGAATAGATCTAACTTTTTTGTGGCTTTTTCTTGGACAATAGGTAAGAAAATAAATCTAATCTAGGGGAAACTGGAAATTCTCACCGAGCAACCTGAAAACTGATACCACTTGATAGAGGCAAAGGTGTCCCGATCTTTCGATGAGATGATAACTATCGATTTGGTGGAGACGACTTTGACGATCCGACTACAAACGTGCACGACGTTGCGCCTTATCAATCGCTAAACCAATCTCCTTAGGTTACTGACGATGCCGGAAGCACGATCAGCCTGACCACGAAGGTCTATTCCTGCAAGCAATCGAAGAACGAGCAAGAATATGATAATGCAATCTGAATATTGCGAATATATATGAAGTATTGATAGTGGTGGGAATCCGTAAGCGGTCTTGGTCTGGTCGTTGGACACAAACGAAGTACACGAAGTTGCAATGGCTAACTTTTAACTAAACAAATTCCAAGGAAAAAGCTACTAGATGGATCTACTTATATAGGAGCAAGGGGTGGCGGCCAAGGAGGTGGGAGGACGTCCCAAGGCAGCCTAAAACCAACCCTAGGTCGTACAAGGCTCATGGGCCCAAGTGGAGGTGATGCAACACCTTTGGACTTGTAGTTTGACTCGGATTCTGGTGCAACGTCAGATTGTTTCGACCATAACTCAATGCTCCGGACGAATTTAAAGGTGAATCCAATTGGGTTGGAAAGAGCACGAAATCTAGTTTCCAACAAAAAAAGAATCACCCAATTCGGAGTCCGTATGAAAAAGTTGTTGGCGTTTTGAGTCAGGTATGTCTGTGCAGTCCGAATCTGAATCCAGAACGTGAGAGACTTGGACTCTATCTTCTCTTGGCCCAAAAGTGACGTGAGAGGACTTTTTGAACAGAACCTAAACTTCTCCTTTTGCCTTATCTTCATATGTGGATTGTACAAATGTCCCATACACCTGCAATTAGACAAAACACAAAAGTGTGTGAAGTATTTTTGTTCTGGATAACATAAATAGATTATTGAATAGTTTGCACTAGAAATCACCTGACAAATATGCATGTATGCAATATTTTTGGTCGTATCCAAGGTAGTCATGTCCTCATCACAAGGACAAGCGTGCCTGGCACTCGGCCTGGATAGAGAAACTCGACAAAGCTCACGTCGTGTATGCGGCCAAGGAGGCGTACACGAGCTACAACATGTACAAGCGGATCGTTGACATGAGGAAGTGCCTCCTTCCCCAAAACGGCCAGGGATCCAGCCAGAGGCAGAGCAATGGCAAGCGTCATCGCAACAATAAGTAGATGATTAGATCCTCGTTTCTCCTAGTTTAGTATGCATGTTATTGCTTACTTTGGTGTGTGGAAATGTTATGTGTGTAGTCACTTGTTTAATTGTATGCTTAATTTGGTTTTGCAATGTTGTATTTTTAAGTATATATGTTGATGCTCTGTAGATAGAGCATAGATGTTGTGCGGACAGAGCAAATCACATCGCACACGGACTAAACAATGGAACCCGTCGGTGATGTTTTCATCAACACTCACAATTGTATACCAGCAATCATTTGCTCACAACACACACGACTTGTTAACAGGAATCGTCAGTGTTGTTATCGGTCTTCCCACATGTTTCCGATTACAAACCTGTTTGCCGTGTATCACACACATCTTGTTCAATTGAACCATTTCTATTCTCTTGGCTCAACGCAGACAGTTCATCCGAGTGAACTGTATGTCGTATATCGCACACACCTTCATCTGGCTGCCCGTTTCTGTTGTTCCGCCTCATCACAAACAGTTTATTCGAGTGAACTGTATTCCGTATATCGCACACGCCTTCAATTGTCTGCCCATTTCTTTTGTTCTGCCTCGTCGCAAACAGTTAATTGAACTGAACCTTATGCCCCGCATCGCACACGCAACTAAAATCTGAACAGTGTTTGATGTATCCTTCATCGCAAATGTTTTGCATCATTTTTGACGGTTATTTTACATCACCGTTTGCGATTAATGCATCACACACAGTTTCGTCAAAGGGTCTCCGATCGTAATGTCACGTTAGCAGCATCCTGCAGTAGTGAAGGTAACCTAATGCTTTCATGGACATCATCATATGTGTGTTTCAATCTATGTCCATAGATATCCTTGCATGTTCCTTGTGGGACTAACCCATGTAGGTATTGAAAGTGCAACACTCCAATGGATTGCTCCAAAAGATCAACATCAACATTGAGCATCCACATCTACAACATGGACATGAAGTCATCATCGACAAAACCCAAGGTTAGTTCATCCCTCTTAGGGGGATGTCACATTTAGGGCGAGCTTTGCTCTAAAAATTGAGCTAAAGCAACTCTAATGGTGTGAACACAACAATGCTTTATGTAAAAGTGGTAACCTTACTTGTGCTTAAACGATGAGTATGACCTATGATCAAATGTCCTCATTTGAATCCTAAGTCAATGTACTCATATATAGATGACCTAGTCATCGCCAATTGCTTGATAGATGCTAGAGTGTATGTGCATGCTTTGTCACATGTTTCATTTGCTATCTTATTGTGTGACCATGTTGGTTGCATAATTTTCTCCATTCAAGGACATCCATTAGTAGTTTTGATTGTTTGGTTTTTGTTGACCAAATGGATGGACAAGAATGCCTAAGTTCTCCCTCTAGCTATCTATGCTTTTTCTGGTCTCGAATTTTATTCATGCTACATCACAAAATTTGAACAAGTCTTTTTCGGACCCTCCGAGTGAGGAGCACTCGGAGCCACCGATCCGTCAAGGGCTGACTTCCAAAACCTTCTGGTGAATTTCGGTCAGACCAACACACTCATATTCGATCCCACCGAAACCACTAGATTGATCTAGGTTTTCACCTTGGTGCCACTGATTAGAAGTATTTGGTCTCACCGAGTTGCAGCAACTTCAAGCAGTTTTGCATCTCAGTGCCACCGAGCCGTTCCACCCGGCGCCACCGACAGCTAATGCGTATATTGATACGTCTCCAATGTATCTATAATTTTTTATTTTTCCATGTTATTATATTATCTGTTTTGGATGTTTTGTATGCATGAATATGCTATTTTATATTATTTTAGGGACTAACCTATTAACCTAGAGCCCACTGCCAGTTCCTATTTTTGAGTTTCGCAGAAAAGGAATACCAAATGGAGTCCAAACGGAATAAAACCTTCGCGATGATTTTTCTTGGACCAGAAGACAACTAGGAGCCTTGGAGATGAAGTCAGAGGAGCGACGAGGCGGCCACAAGGACGGAGGGCGCGCCCCACGCTTGTGGGCCCCTTGTGCACCTCCTGACCTAATTCTTTCGCCTATATATTCCCATATATCCCCAAACCACCAGAGGCATCCACGAAAACACTGTTCCACCACCGCAACCTTCTGTACCCGTGAGATCCCATCTAGGCACCTTTTCCGGCACCCTGCCGGAGGGGGATTCGATCACGAAGGGCTTCTACATCAACTCTATTGCCCTTCCGATGAAGCGTGAGTAGTTTACCACAGACCTACGGGTCCATAGCTAGTAGCTAGATGGCTTCTTCTCTCTCTTTGATTCTCAATACCATGTTCTCCTCGATGTTCTTGGAGATCTATTCGATGTAATACTTTTTTTGCGGTGTGTTTGCCGAGATCCGATGAATTGTGGATTTATGATCAGCTTATCTATGAATATTATTTGAATCTTCTCTGAATTCTTTTATGCATGATTTGATATCTTTGTAATTCCCTTCGAACTATTGGTTTGGTTTGGCCAACTAGATTGGTTTTTCTTGCAATGGGAGAAGTGCTTAGCTTTGGGTTCAATCTTGCGGTGTCCTTTCCCAGTGACAGTAGGGGCAGCAAGACACGTATTGTATTGTTGCCATCGAGGATAAAAAGATGAGGTTTTCATCATATTGCTTGAGTTAATTCCTCTACATCATGTCATCTTACTTAATGCATTACTCCGTTCTTTATGAACTTAATACTCTGGACGCATGCTGGATAGCGGTCGATGTGTGGAGTAATAATACCAGAGGCAGAATCGTTTCTGTCTACTTGACACGGACGTGATGCCTATATCCATGATCATTGCCTTAGATATCATCATAACTTTGCGCTCTTCTATCAATTGCTCGGCAGTAATTTGTTCACCCACCGTATTATTTTCCATCTTGAGAGAAGCCTCTAGTGAAACCTATGGCCCCCGGGTCTATTTTCCATCATATAAGTTTCCGATTTGCTATTTTGCAATATTTTACTTTCCGATCTATAAACCAAAAATACCAAAAATATTTACTTCATCATTTATCTCTCTCTATCAGATCTCATTTTGCAAGTAACGTGAAGGGATTGACAACCCCTTTATCGTGTTGGGTGCAAGTTATTTGATTGTTTGTGCAGGTATTCGGTGATTTGTGCGTTGTCTCCTACTGGATTGATACCTTGGTTCTCAAACTGAGGGAAGTACTTATCTCTACTTTGTCGCATCACCCTTTCCTGTTCAAGGGAAAAACCAACGCAAGCTCAAGAAGTAGCTGTTTTTATTCGAGGCTATATTTTTGTTCACCACATGATATGTGTTTTGCTTGGAATGTCTTGTATGATTTGAGTCTTTGCTTTTTAGTTTGCCACAATCATCCTTGATGTACACACCTTTTGAGAGGGACACACATGAATCGTGATTTATTAGAATACTCTATGTGCTTCACTTATATCTTTTGAGCTAGGCAATATTGCTCTAGTGCTTCACTTATACCTTTTTAGAGCACGGTGGTGGTTTTATTTTATAGAAATTGATGAACTCTCATGCTTCACTTATATTATTTTGAGAGTCTTTAAACAGCATGGTGATTTGCTTTGGTTATAAATTTAGTCCTACTATGATAGACATCCAAGAGGGATATAATAAAAACTTTCATATAAAGTGCATTGAATACTATGAGAAGTTTGATTCATTATGATTGTTATGAGATATGAAGATGGTGATATTAGAGTATGCTAGTGAGTAGTTGTGAATTTGAGAAATACTTGTGTTAAAGTTTGTGATTCTCGTAGCATGCACGTATGGTGAACCGTTATGTGATGAAGTCGGATCATGATTTATTTTTGATTGTCTTCCTTATGAGTGGCGGTTGGGGACGAGCGATGGTCTTTTCCTACCAATCTATCCCCCTAGGAGCATGCGTGTAGTACTTCGTTTCGATAACTAATAGAATTTTGCAATAAGTATGTGAGCTTTATGACTAATGTTGAGTACATGGATTATACGCACCCTCACCCTTCCACCATTGCTAGCCTCTCTAGTGCCGCGCAACTTTCGCCGGTACCATATACTTTCCTCAGAATAGCCACCATACCTACCTATTATGGCATTTCCATAGCCATTCCGAGATATATTGCCATGCAACTTTCCACCGTTCCATTTATTATGACACGCTCCATCATTGTCATATTGCTTTGCATGATCATGTAGTTGACATCGTATTTGTGGCAAAGCCACCGTTCATAATTCTTTCATACATGTCACTCTTGATTCATTGCACATCCCGATACACCGGCGGAGGCATTCATATAGAGTCATATTTTGTTCTAAGTATTGAGTTGTAATTCTTGAGTTGTAACTAAACAAAAGTGTGATGATCTTCATTATTAGAGCATTGTCCGATGTGAGGAAAGGATGATGGAGACTATGATTCCCCCACAAGTCGGGATGAGACTCCGGACGAAAAAAAAGAGGCCAAAAAAATGAGATAAGGCCCAAATAAAAAAATGAGAGAAAAGAGAGAAGGGGCAATGTTACTATCCTTTTACCACACTTGTGAGTCAAAGTTGCACCATGATCTTCATGATAGAGATCCTCCTATGTTGTCACTTTCATATACTAGTGGGAATTTTTCATTATAGAACTTAGCTTGTATATTCCAATGATGGGCTTCCTCAAATTGCCCTAGCTCTTCGTGAGCAAGCGAGTTGGATGCACACCCACTTAGTTTTATTTTGAGCTTTCATAAACTTATAGCTCTATTGATGGGCATCTACATAGCCCGTTGATACGCCTAGTTGATGTGAGACTATCTCCTTCTTTTTGTCTTCTCCACAACCACCTTCTATTCCACCTATAGTGCTATGTCCATGGCTCACGCTCATGTATTGAGTGAAAGTTGAAAAAGTTTGAGAACATCAAAAGTATGAAACAATTGCTTGGCTTGTCATTGGGGTTGTGCATGATTTGAATATTTTGTGTGATGAAGATGGAGCATAGCCAGACTATATGATTTTGTAGGGATAAGCTTTCTTTGGCCATGTTATTTTGAGAAGACATAATTGCCTTGTTAGTATGCTTGAAGTATTATTGTTTTTATGTCAATATTAAACTTTTATTTTGAATCTTACAAATCTGAACATTCATGCCACAATAAAGAAATTACATGGATAAATATGTTAGGTAGCATTTCACATCAAAAATTCTGTTTTTATCATTTACCTACTCGAGGACGAGCAGGAATTAAGCTTGGGGATGCTTGATACGTCTCCAATGTATCTATATTTTTTGATTGTTCCATGCTATTATATTATCTGTTTTGGATGTTTTATATGCATAATATGTTATTTTATATTATTTTTGGGACTAACCTATTAACCTAGAGCCCAGTGCCAGTTCCTGTTTTTCCCTGTTTTTGAGTTTCACAGAAATGGAATGCCAAACGGAGTCCAAATGGAATAAAACCTTCGCGATGATTTTTCTTGGACCACAAGACAACCAAGAGACTTGGAGATGAAGTCGGAGGAGCCATGAGGCAGCCACAAGGACGAAGGGCGCGCCCCCACCCTTGTGGGCCCCTCGTGCACCTCCTAACCTAATTCTTTCGCCTATATATTCCCATATATCCCAAAACCAACAGAGGCATCCACCAAAACACTTTTCCACCGCCGCAACCTTCTGTACCCGTGAGATCCCATCTAGGGACCTTTTCCGGCACCCCGCCGGAGGGGGATTCGATCACGGAGGGCTTCTACATCAACTCTATTGCCCTTCCGATGAAGCGTGAGTAGTTTACCACAGACCTACGGGTCCATAGCTAGTAGCTAGATGGCTTCTTCTCTCTCTTTGATTCTCAATACCATGTTCTCCTCGATGTTCTTGGAGATCTATTCGATGTAATACTTTTTTTACAGTGTGTTTGCCGAGATCCGATGAATTGTGGATTTATGATCAGCTTATCTATGAATATTATTTGAATCTTCTTTGAATTCTTTTATGCATGATTTGATATCTTTGTAATTCTCTTCGAACTATCGGTTTGGTTTGGACAACTAGATTGGTTTTCCTTGCAATGGGAGAAGTGCTTAGCTTTGGGTTCAATCTTGCGGTGTCCTTTCCCAGTGACAGTAGGGGCAGCAAGGCACGCATTGTATTGTTGCCATCGAGGATAAAAATATGGGGTTTTCATCATATTGCTTGAGTTAATTCCTCTGCATCATGTCATCTTACTTAATGCATTACTCTGTTCTTTATGAACTTAATACTCTAGATGCATGCTGGATAGCGGTCGATGTGTGGAGTAATAGTAGTAGATTCAGAATCGTTTCGGTCTACTTGACACGGACGTGATGCCTATATTCATGATCATTGCCTTAGATATCGTCATAACTTTGCGTTTTTCTATCAATTGCTCGGCAGTAATTTGTTCACCCACCGTATTATATATTTTCTATCTTGAGAGAAGCCTCTAGTGAAACCTATGGCCCCCGGGTCTATTTTCCATCATATAAGTTTCTGATTTACTTTTTTACAATCTTTTACTTTCCGATCTATAAACCAAAAATACCAAAAATATTTACTTTATCATTTATCTATCTCTATCAGATCTCACTTTTGCAAGTAACCGTTAAGGGATTGACAACCCCTTTATCGTGTTGGGTGCAAGTTGTTTGATTGTTTGTGTAGGTATTCGGTGATTTGTGCGTTGTCTCCTACTGGATTGATACCTTGGTTCTCAAACTGGGGGAAATACTTATCTCTACTTTGCTGCATCACCCTTTCCTCTTCAAGGGAAAAACCAACGCAAGCTCAAGAAGTAGCATATTGCTTGAGTAAAAATATGGGGTTTTCATCATATTGCTTGAGTTAATTCCTCTACATCATGTCTTCTTACTTAATGCATTGCTCCATTCTTTATGAACTTAATACTCCAGATGCATGCTGGATAGCGGTCGTTTGGGAATTTGTACAAACTCTCGAGCCTGCGCCCCCCATTTCTGCAGCCCCTTGGTCTCCGGATCGTCGTTGTCTCCACCTGTGCACCGTCGTCGCAGGTCTCCGCCGTCGTCAATGGGAATCGCCTCCGATGTTGCCGCCGCAGCGAGCCATCACCGAGTTAGGGCATGGTTCGAGCCCTTTGTGCAAATTCCTTTATCGGATTCAATGCACAAAGTTATTGCATGTATTCTTGCCACGACTGAAAACTTCGTATCCACACAAAAGTTCCTTTAGATTAGATTTGATGCAAAATTTTAGGGTTAGGTTTCCGCCGAACTCATCTCGGACCAACCTAAATGAAGTTTTCAGCCCCACCGATTGGCCCTGGCCATTGCACTAAGTACAACTCGGTCTGACCGAAATGTACTGATCGGTGAGACCGAAAGCAAATTCTCAGTGAAATCCTAGCATCTCAGAGTCACCAAACTGCAACATGGTCTGACCGAAACTGCATGTTTAGACTCTGTTAAGTGCTTCGGTGTCACCAAGATTATCATACTGGTAGCTCCGAAATGCTTTCTGCGAAAAACTAAAGTTAAGATTTTGACTCAACTTTTGCACAAAAAAAACAGTTATCTTTTGTGATGCTCATCCTCTCTACCCATATCCATCTATTCACAGGGTCGGTTTCCAAAAGATGTCTGAAGCCGGTGATAGTCAGAATAGATCAGAGGAGCAAGTCAACCTCAGTCAGGGCACTAGTCCTAGCAACAGCTATGATGAGGGCAGTAGGAGCACTCCTAGAAACTTGCCTAAAGCTGCTACTAGATAGAGGAAGAAGAAGAATTCTGACAGTGAGGATGAAGATTTTGTGACTGAGGAAGAAGTGACTTCTAAGAAGAAAGTGGTCAAGAAAGAGTATGTTGGTGCTGTAGCCACCACCAAGCCAGGTCTACAAAAGAAACCTCCTGCCAAGAGAGCTCCCATGTCGAAAGCCATGAAATCAACTGCTGCACATGAGACTATGGAGTTCACACTTGAGCCCGGAGAGGAAGATGAAGCTGCTGGTGGAAAGAAGAGAAGGAAAGAGAGAGTTAAGAAGACTATTGCCAGAGTTATTGGTAGACCTTCCATGATGAGGGATGATGACAATCAAGATGAGGAGGAGGAAGAGCCTGTTGCACCTCCTGCAAAGACACAGAAGCTCATGGGTGATGCCATGAAATCTGTTGGTGCTGCTCCCTCCAAGCCCAAGACAAAACCTCCACCTGCTGCACCCAAGACTTTATCCCCAAAGAGATCCACTGGAAACATATCAACTGCATAGAAGAACAAGGCCCCAGCGCCAGAGGTCCAAGAGGCTGAATGAAGTTGAAGATTTTGTTGGACAAGAGCTGACTAAATGGAATGATGAGATGATTATGCAGTTTTACTCCACCGCACACTTCTATCCAGCTGGGAAGATAGTGTGGATGACTGAGGGAACCAGGCATCAGTCATCAATCTCTGAGTGGGTTGAGCTCATTAATGCTCCAAAGGAAGAAGAAGATGATCTTGATGTGTATGGCAAACCCAGGAAGGATCACAACTCCATGGCTCACATGTATAAGCCTATTCCTGATGCAGCTCTAGAGGCTCACAAGTTTGGATCCATATACTATCTGCTAGTTGGACTGACCACCATAAACACCATACTAAGGCATACCCTCTTGCCTAAGTCTGGAGATCACTAAATGATACGTGGCCATTCCATCGACTTGCTACACCTGTTTGATGTTCCCCAAAAGTTCAAGGTCATGAGCTTGATAGTTGAGACAGTCAAGAGGACAGCAGCTGACCAAAAGAGGACATGTGGATATGCTCCACATATTCAGATGTTGATCTACTCCAAGGTTGGAACTAGAACATATCTACTTGACAAAGAGCATCTACCTCTTAGGCCAGATTTTGAAGACAATGAAGTTGTCATGGATGCATCACATCCTACATCTGTTGAGGTTCAGGAGAAGATTGAGAAGGCAAAGGCAGCAAGTGCTCTGATACGTCTCTGTCGTATCTATAATTTTTGATTGTTTCATGCCAATATTATACAACTTTTACATATTTTTGGCAACAATTTATATGATTTATTGGACGAACCTATTGATCCAGTGCCCGGTGCCAATTCCTGTTTGTTGCATTTTTTTCGCGGAAAATCCATATCAAACGAAGTCCAAATGCGATAAAAATTTACAGAGAATTATTTTGGAATATATGTGATTTTTGGGACTTGGAATCAACGCAAACGGAAACCCACAGTGCCCAAGAGACACCAGGGCACGCCCTAGGCTCCAGGCGCGTGGTGGTGGGTTGTTCTCACCTCGTACGTCGGTTGGAGCTCTACTTCGGGCGCAAGGAAGCTTATATCCGGAAAACAACCGTGTTAAAATCTCAGCGCAATCGGAGTTACGGTTCTCGGGAATATAAGAAACGGTTTTCGGCCAGATCTGGGGAACGCGAAACAGAAGGGAACAGAGAGGGAGATCCAATCTCAGAGGGGCTCCCGCCCCTCCGCCGCCATGTAAGTTAAGGACCATGGGGGAACTCTCCTCCCATCTAGGGGAGTCCAAGGAAGAAGAAGAAGGAGGGGGGCTCTCTCCCCCTCTCTCCCTGTGGCGCCGGAGTGCCGCCGGGGCTAGGATCGTGACGACGATCTACATCAACAAGCTTTCTACCGTCAACACCAACTCTCTCCCCCTCTATGCAGCGGTGTAACACCCCTTCTCCCCGCTGTAATCTCTACTTAAACATGGTGCTCAACTCCATATATTATTTCCCAATGATCTATGGTTATGTTATGATGTTTGAGTAGATCCATTTTGTCCCGTGGGTTAATCGTAAACTTGGTTGGTATGATTGTATATTTTATTTATGGTGTTATCCTACGATGCCCTCCGTCTCGCGCAAACGTGAGAGGTCCCCGCTGTAGGGTGTTGCAATACGTTCATGATTTGCTTATGGTGGGTTGCGAGAGTGACAGAAGCTTAAACCCGAGTAGGTGGGTTGTGATAAAGAGGACTTGATACTTAATGCTATGGTTGGGTTTCACGACCTTAATGATCTTTAGTAGTTGCGGATGCTTGATAGAGTTCCAATCATAAGTGCATATGATCCAAGTAGAGAAAGTATGTTAACTCATGCCTCTCCCTCATATAAAATTACAAGAATGATTACCGGTACTTATTATCGATTGCCTAGGGACAAATGACTTTCTTATTGACAAAAGCTATCTACTTTTATTACCTTGCAATTTATTCGTAGTTTTATTCCCGCAAAGTACTCGTAGTTTTATTCTCGCAAAATAGTTTCATACTTGTTTTAGGTAAAGCAAACGTCAAGTGAGCGTAGAGTTGCATCGGTGGTCGATAGAACTTGAGGGAATATTTGTTCTACCTTTAGCTCCTCATTGGGTTCGACACTCTTATTTATCGAAGAAGGCTACAAACGATCCCCTATACTTGTGGGTTATCAAGACCTTTTTATGACGCCGTTGCCGGGGAGCAATAGTGTGGGGTGAATATTCTCGTGTGTGCTTGTTTGCTTTACCACTAAGTAGTTTTTATTTCCTGTTCTAAGCTGTTCTCTATCTTTAGTTATGGATATCAAACAAGAAACACCAAAATAATTAGTGGTACTTGCTACTCATGGAGATGGGGAACCTCCTAAAACCCTCGATGCTCGTTATGTGAAAACGATTATGCACTACTTTGATAATCCTGAGAAAATCCCATTCAACTTGATAATGGGAGTAACGTTGGATCAACATGTATACTTTAGGTATTATCGCTTGACTCAAAAAGGAAAACTGTTATGGGATCAAATTCATATGTTGCATTGGTATGCTCGTGAGCTATGCTTGAGATATGATTATACTTGTTGCTCTAGGATGAAGTCTCCATATTTTCCCCTTTCATGCAAATTTAATGATAATGAAACCTTGGCTTCTTACGCTAATGGTATATATGATTATTATGATGTGGAACGAATAGAAGAATTTGTTGCTTTTAAGGGTGCTTATGAAATTGAATCTTTGTTTGAAAAGTTTGAAGATTTTGATGATTAAGTTTATAGACCTAATTTTTTTCTATCCTTAAATATTGCTATGAGAATTATAAATACAATTCCGATATTGATAAATTTATTGAGAGAGTCTCCACTGTCAAACAAGAGATTAATATTTTGTAGGAGTCTATTGAAGAAGGAATTGAAGAAACTGTGAGCTCATTGGATGAAAAAGAGGATGAAGAGAGCGAAGAACAAAAGGAGGAAGAGCGGATTAGCTACCCGTTCCCACCTTCTAATGAGACTAACTCTTCAACTCATACATTATTTAATTTCCCTTCATGCTTACTGAAGGATGAATGCTATGATAATTGCTATGATCCCATTGATTCTTTCAAAAAAATCCATTTTTGATGAACTTGATGATTGCTATGTTTGGGGCCAAGATGCCAATATGAATTATGCTTATGGAGATGAACTTGCTATAGTTCCTTATGTCAAGAATGGAATTGTTGCTATTGCACCCACGCATGATAGTCCTATTATATTTTTGAATTCTCCAAACTACACTATATCGGAGAAGTTTGCACTTATTAAGGATTACATTGATGGGTTTCGTTTTAACATTGCACATGATAATTTTGATGAATGTAATATGCATGTGCTTGCTACTCCTACTTGCAATTATTATGAGAGAGGAACTACATCTCCGCCTCTCTATGTTTCCAACACGAAAGAATTGCAAGAAATTTCTTATGCTATGTATTGGCCTTTACTTGATGTGCATGAACTGTTCTTGTATGACATGTCGATGCATAGGAAGAGAGTTAGACTTCATTATTGCATGATATATGTTGCTTTGTGCTCATTACTAAATGCCAAATCATTGTTAATTAGAATTGGCTTTGATATACCTTCGGATCCAGGTGGATTCATTACTTGACCACTTTATGCCTAGCTTAATGGCTTTAAAGAAAGTGACACAACCCGAAAGTTTTAGAGAGTCATTTCTTTCAGTTGAGTGCTTTTATAAAGTTTAAAAACAAAAAAAATATAGAGGAGGACTTCAAAACTTTTTCACAAAAGAGAAGCGATTGGAAGTTGTGCATTGGAGAAGTGAGGGTCGACCTTGAACACTTGTGTTCATGCTCATGGAAATAATGTAGAATTTTTCATGAAGATTCTCACAAAAATAATTATCCCATTGTATTATAAAAATAATGTGCCAAGATTTTCCTTTAGGATGAATAGATTTCTTGTTGGTATGTGCGGTGCAAAAATAGAAACTTTGGCTGTAGTGCGCGATTTTACATTTTTACTAGAACGTCGAAAGCTTCTGAAACTATTTGCACAGTCTTGCTATGCAAATTGTTTATTTTTCCTAATTTTTCAGAATTTATGGAGTACTAGATGTACGGTATAGGTTCAGATTGCTACAGACTGTCTTGTTTAAGACAGATTCTGTTTTTGATGCATTGTTTTGCTTGTTTTGATGAAACTATCGATTCTATCGATGGTATAAGCCATGGAAAAGTTATAATACAGTAGCTACAATGCAAAAATAAAATATGAATTGGTTTGCAACAGTACTTAGAGTAGTGATTTGCTTTATTATACTAACAGATCTTACCGAGCTTTCTGTTTAGTTTTCTGTGGATGAAGTGATCAAAGATCGAGGAGGTCTCGATATGAGGAGAAGGAGGAGAGGCAAGATCTCAAGCTTGGGGATGCCCAAGGCACCCCAAGTAAATATTCAAGGAGACGCGAGCATCTAAGTTTGGGGATGCCCCGGAAGGCATCCCATCTTTCTTCAACAAGTATTGGTATGTTTTCATCTCGTTTCGTTCATTTGATATGTGCAAATATTGGAGCGTATTTTGTGTTTATTTCATTTTTCTTTTATGCACCATGCTGGTATGAGATAGTCCGTGGTTGATTTATAGAATGCTCATTGTACTTCACTTATATCTTTTGAGTATGGCTTTGTAAAATGCTTCATGTGCTTCACTTATATCAATTGAAGTTTGGATTGTCTGTTTCTCTTCACATGGAAAACCGTTATTTGTAGAATGATATTTTGCTTCACTTATATTTATTTGAGCATGGTCTTTTGTAGAAAGAATTAAACTCTCTTGCTTCACTTATATTTATTTAGAGAGTAAACGGGAATTGGTCATTTGCATGGTTAGTCATGAAATCCTACATAAAACTTATGGATCACTGAATATGATATGATATGTTTGATTCCTTGCAATAGTTTTGTGATGTAGTGATGGAATATGTGGGAGGTACTAGTAAACGGTTGTGGCTAGTAAGAATATTGGTGTTAAGGCTTGTGATTCCCGAAGCATGCACATATAGTCTCTCGTTATGCTATGAAGTTGGAGCATGATTTATTATTGATTGTCCTCCTTATGAGTGGCGGTCGGGGACGAGCGATGGTCTTTTCCTACCAATATATCCCTCTAGGGGCATGCGTAGTAGTACTTTGCTTAGAGGGCTAATAAACTTTTGCAATAAGTATATGAGTTCTTTATGACTAATGTGAGTCCATGGATTATACGCACTCTTACCTTTCCGCAATTTGCTAGCCTCTACGGTAGTGTGCATTGCCCTTTCTCACCTCGAGAGTCGGTGCAAACTTCACAGTTGCATCCAAACCCCGTGATATGATACGCTCTATCACACATAAGCCTTATTATGTCTTCCTCAAAACAGCCACCATACCTACCTATTATGGCCCTCCCATAGCCATTCCGAGATATGTTTCCATGCAACTTCCACCGCTTCCGTTTTGATGACTTGAGCATTCATTGTCATATTGCTTTGCATGATCGTAAGATAGCTAGCATGATATTTCCATGGCTTGTCCGTTTTTTGATATCGTTGTTATGCTAGATCATTGCACATCCTGGTACACTGCCAGAGGCATTCATATAGTCATATTTTGTTATAGGTATCGAGTTGTAATTTTTATTTCTTTTGAGTTATAAGTAAATAGAAGTGTGATGATCATCATTATTCATTATTAGAGCATGTCCCAGTGAGTAAAGGATGATGGAGACTATGATTCCCGTACAAGTCGGGATGAGACTCTGAACAATGAGAGAGAAAAAGGAGAAAAGGCAAAAAAAGGAAAAAGAAAAAGAAAAAACAAAAAAAGAGAAAAAAGAGAGAAGGGGCATTGTTACTATCTTTTACCACACTTGTGCTCCAAAGTAGCACCATGTTTTTCATATAGAGAGTCTCATATGTAGTCAGTTTCATATACTAGTGGGAATTTTTCATTATAGAACTTGGCTTGTATATTCCGACGACGGGCTTCCTCAAATGCCTGAGGTCTTCATGAGCAAGCAAGTTGGATGCACACCCACTTAGTTTTCATATTGAGCTTTCATACACTTATAGCTCTTAGTGCATCCGTTGCATGGCAATCCCTACTCCTCACGTTGATATCAATTGATGGGCATCTCCATAGCCCGTTGGTTAGCCGCGTTGATGTGAGACTTTCTTACTTTTTTGTCTTCTCTATATTAACCCCTGTCATCATACTCTATTCCACCCATAGTGTTATATCCATGGCTCGCGCTCATGTATTGCGTGAGGGTTGAAAAAGCTGAAGCGCGTTAAAAAGTATGAACCAATTGCTCGGCTTGTTATAGGGGTTGTGCATGATAAATACTTTGTGTTAAGAAGACAGAGCATGACAAGACTATATGATTTTGTAGGGATAGATTTCTTTACCGTTGATCTTTTGAAAGACATGATTGTTTGTTAGGAGGCCTGAAGATTGATGTATTTATGTCAAATTATAGACTATTGCCTTGAATCACTCGTGTTTGAATATTCATGCCATGATTAGATATATGATCAAGTTTATGCTAGGTAGCATTCCACATCAAAAATTATCCTTTTTTTTCATTTACCTGCTCGAGGATGAGCAGGAATTAAGCTTGGGGATGCTGATACGTCTCCATCGTATCTATAATTTTTGCTTGTTTCATGCCAATATTATACAACTTTTACATATTTTTGGCAACAATTTATATGATTTATTGGACTAACCTATTGATCCAGTGCCCGGTGCCAGTTCCTGTTTGCTGCATGTTTTTTGTTTCGCAGAAAATCCATATCAAACGAAGTCCAAACGCGATAAAAATTTATGGAGAATTATTTTGGAATATATGTCATTTTGGGACTTGGAATTAATGCAAACGAAGGCCCACGGTGCCCAAGAGACACCAGGGCGCGCCCCAGGCTCCAGGCGCGTGGTGGTGGGTTGTGCTCACCTCGTACGTCGGTGAGCTCTACTTCAGGCGCAAGGAAGCTTATATCCGGAAAACAATCGTGTTAAAATCTCACCGCAATCGGAGTTACGGATCTCCGAGAATATAAGAAACGGTTTTCAGCCAGATCTGGGGAACGCGAAACAGAAGGGAATAGAGAGGGAGATCCAATCTCGGAGGGGCTCCCTCCCCTCCACCGCCATGGAGGCCATGGACCAGAGGGGGAACTCTCCTCCCATCTAGGGGAGGCCAAGGAAGAAGAAGGAGGGCTCTCTCTCCCCCTCTCTCCCGGTGGCGCCGGAGTGCCGCCGGGGCTAGGATCGTGACGACGATCTACATCAACAATCTTGCTACCGTCAACACCAACTCTCTCCCCCTCTATGAAGCGGTGTAACACCCCTTCTCCCCGCCGTAATCTCTACTTAAACATGGTGCTCAACTCCATATATTATTTCCCAATGATCTATGGTTATCCTATGATGTTTGAGTAGATCCGTTTTGTCCTGTAGGTTAATCGTGATCTTGGTTGGTATGATTGTATATTTTATTTATGATGTTGTCCTACAGTGCCCTCCGTCTCGCGCAAACGTGAGGGGTCCCTGTTGTAGGGTGTTGCAATACGTTCATGATTTGCTTATGGTGGGTTGCGAGAGTGACAGAAGCTACAGCCCGAGTAGGTGGGTTGTTGCGTATGGGATAAAGAGGACTTGATACTTAATGCTATGGTTGGGTTTCACGACCTTAATGATCTTTAGTAGTTGCGGATGCTTGCTAGAGTTCCAATCATAAGTGCATATGATCCAAGTAGAGAAAGTATGTTAACTCATGCCTCTCCCTCATATAAAATTACAATAATGATTACCGATACTTGCTATCGATTGCCAAGGGAAATATGGCTTTCTTATTGACAAAAGCTATCTACTTTTATTATTATGCAATTTATTCATAGTTTTATTCCTGCAAAGTACTCGTAGTTTTATTCTCGCAAAATAGTTTCATACTTGTTTTAGGTAAAGCAAACGTCAAGTGTGCGTAGAGTTGCATCGGTGGTCGATAGAACTTGAGGGAATATTTGTTCTACCTTTAGCTCCTTGTTGCGTTCGACACTCTTATTTATCGAAGAAGGCTACAAACGATCCCCTACACTTGTGGGTTATCATGCTCCAGATGCATCTAGTGTGAATCTCAAGACCAAGCAAGATCAGCTCACATACCTGCTAGAAGCAACCCTGAGGATAGAGAAGAGTCTGGCCAACTTGACTAAGAATCAGGAGAGCTTAGAGAGGATTCTGGAGGATAAGATGTACAACCTTGATGTGAAAGTCAGAGAGATTCAGACTATAGTTGAGAAGCTGAGGGATGATGCTGAGGACCATTATGACAGACCAACTACAGATAGGTTCCGGTCAGTGCCAAGGGCACAAAGGTCTATTGCTGAGCCAGTTGTAGATTTGAGGTCTGCTCATTCTGCTCCTGCCACCACAGCCACAGTTTCTCCACCAGTATCTACTCCACCAACTCCACAGACATCGGCTAAAGCATTTGCAGATGGACTCCTCTCAACGCCGTCTACGCACACCAGAGCTACAAGCCAGAACACCCCTTCAGGAGCTCCCAGAGATCGTACCTAGAGTATCGTATAGCACTATACGTTTTCAAACTTTTTGGTAACTTGTTGCCAAAGGGGGAGAAAGTGTATAGATCCTAGGCTTCGAGAGAGAGTGTCTTTTGCTTTTGTTGGTTTTTCATTTGCCTTGCTACTTTGGTTTGGTTGGTTGTTGCTACTTGATGCTACTTGTGTGTTATGCTCATGAGATACCTTGTGTGATCATGTGTTTGATCATACTACGCTTAATGTGTGCTTGCATGATTATCTCTATGAATGTTTGTGTATGATCAATCACTTGTATCTTTGGTGATGAGTGGATGTTATTTATTTTTTATCATTTTGTGCGCTCCACAAAGATGTATGTGACATGGAAGAGTGACCCATGATCCTAATCGATTGTGCATTTGCATTCAAACGCAAATTTTAAATAATGCACAAATTTAGGGGGGGGGGCTCTTGCTTATCACATACTTCTCAAAGCGACGATGTATTTCATTCATATTATCATTTGTCAAAGCTTTGATCTATATGTTGTCATCAATTACCAAAAAGGGGGAGGTTGAAAGTGCAACTAATCCCCGAGTGGTTTTGGTAATTTATAACAACATATAGCTCACTGAACTAGTAGCCATTCAAATTTAATATTTCAGAAAGTTCAATGAATGGCATGGCATGGACTAGAGATGTGGACCCCTCAAAATGCTAAGGACACATATTGGCAAAAGCTCAAGACTCTGCATTTCATTTTTAGTGATCCAAGACCACATTGAGTCCACATGAAAGCTAATACTATTAAAAGGGGATGAGGTGTTGCTTAATGGCTTGCTTGCTCAAATGTTTAGTGATATTGCTCCAAATCCCACAACCACTTTCTCATTCCAAATATGTCAAAACCCTAAACTCCAACTCGGCCCCACCGATTCTTTCTATCTGGCGCCACTGAGTTCATATGACATAGCCACTGCCAAAAATCCTATGTTCATGAGAGCTTTAGGCTGAATGAAGTTGATGATTTTGTTGGGCAAGAGCTGACTAAATGGAATGATGAGATGATTATGCAGTTTTACTCCACTTCACACTTCTATCCAGATGGGAAGATAGTGTGGACGACTGAGGGAACCAGGTATCAGTCATCAATCTCTGAGTGGGTTGAGCTCATTAATGCTCCAAAGGAAGAAGATGATGATCTTGATGTGTATGGCAAACCAGGAAGGATCACAACTCCATGGCTCACATGTATAAGCCTATTCCTGATGCATCTCTAGAGACTCACAAGTTTGGATCCATATACTATCTGCTAGCTGGACTGACCACCATAAACACCATACTAAGGCATACCCTCTTTCCTAAGTCTGGATATCACATAATGATACGTGGCCATGCCATCAACTTGCTACACCTGTTTGAGGTTCCCCAAAAGTTCAAGGTCATGAGCTTGATAGTTGAGACAATCAAGAGGACAACAGCTAACCAAAAGAGGTCATGTGGATATGCTCCACATATTTAGATGTTGATCAACTCCAAGGTTGGAACTGGAACATATCTACTTGACAAAGAGCATATACCTCTTAGGCCAGATTTTGAGGACAACGAAGTTGTCATGGATGCATCACATCCTACATCTGTTGAGGCCCATGAGAAGATTGAGAAGGCAAAGGCTACAAAAGCAGCAAAGGCAGCAAGTGCTCCAGATGCATCTATTGTGAATCTCAAGACCAAGCAAGATCAGCTCACATACCTGCTAGAAGCAACCCTGAGGATAGAGAAGAGTCTGGCCAACTTGACTAAGAATCAGGAGAGCTTAGAGAGGATTGTGGAGGATAAGATGTACAACCTTGATGTGAAAGTCAGAGAGATTCAGACTATAGTTGAGAAGCTGAGGGATGATGCTGAGGACAATGATGACAGACCAACTACAGATAGGTTTCGGTCAGTGCCAAGGGCACAAAGGTCTATTGCTGAGCCAGTTGCAGATTTGAGGTCTGCTCATTCTGCTCCTGCCACCACAGCCATAGTTTCTCCACCAGTATCTACTACACCAACTCCACAGACATCGGCTAAAGCATTTGCAGATGGACTCCTCTCAACACCGTCTACACACACCAGAGCTACAAGCCAGAACACCCCTTCAGGAGCTCCCAGAGATCGTACCTAGACTGTCGTATAGCACTATACGTTTTCAAACTTTTTGGTAACTTGTTGCCAAAGGGGGAGAAAGTGTATAGATCCTAGGCTTCGAGAGAGAGTGTCTTTTGCTTTTGTTGGTTTTTCATTTGCCTTGCTACTTTGGTTTGGTTGGTTGTTGCTACTTGATGCTACTTGTGTGTTATGCTCATGAGATACCTTGTGTGATCATGTGTTTGATCATACTACGCTTAATGTGTGCTTGCATGATTATCTCTATGAATGTTTGTGTATGATCAATCACTTGTATCTTTGGTGATGAGTGCATGTTATTTATTTTTTATCATTTTGTGCGCTCCTAAAAGATGTATGTGACATGGAAGAGTGACCTATCATCCTAATCGATTGTGCATTTGCATTCAAACGCAAATTTTAAATAATGCACAAATTTAGGGGGGGGGGCTCTTGCTTATCACATACTTCTCAAAGCGACGATGTATTTCATTCATATTATCATTTGTCAAAGCTTTGATCTATATGTTGTCATCAATTACCAAAAAGGGGGAGGTTGAAAGTGCAACTAATCCCCGAGTGGTTTTGGTAATTTATAACAACATATAGCTCACTGAACTAATAGCCATTCAAATTTAATATTTCAGAAAGTTCAACAAATGGCATGGCATGGACTAGAGATGTGGACCCCTCAAAATGCTAAGGACACATATTGGCAAACGCTCAAGACTCTGCATTTCATTTTTAGTGATCCAAGACCACATTGAGTCCATAGGAAAGCTAATACTATTAAAAGGGGATGAGGTGTTGCTTAATGGCTTGCTTGCTCAAATGCTTAGTGATATTGCTCCAAATCCCACAACCACTTTCTCATTCCAAATATGTCAAAACCCTAAACTCCAACTCGGCCCCACCGATTCTTTCTATCTGCCGCCACTGAGTTCATATGACATAGCCACTGCCAAAAATCCTATGTTCATGAGAGCTTTAGGCTGAATGAAGTTGATGATTTTGTTGGGCAAGAGCTGACTAAATGGAATGATGAGATGATTATGCAGTTTTACTCCACTTCACACTTCTATCCAGATGGGAAGATAGTGTGGATGACTGAGGGAACCAGGTATCAGTCATCAATCTCTGAGTCGGTTGAGCTCATTAATGCTCCAAAGGAAGAAGATGATGATCTTGATGTGTATGGCAAACCAGGAAGGATCACAACTCCATGGCTCACATGTATAAGCCTATTCCTGATGCATCTCTAGAGACTCACCAGTTTGGATCCATATACTATCTGCTAGCTGGATTGACCACCATAAACACCATACGCATACCCTCTTTCCTAAGTCTGGATATCACATAATGATACGTGGCCATTCCATCAACTTGCTACACCTGTTTGATGTTCCCCAAAAGTTCAAGGTCATGAGCTTGATAGTTGAGACAATCAAGAGGACAACAGCTAACCAAAAGAGGTCATGTGGATATGCTCCACATATTTAGATGTTGATCAACTCCAAGGTTGGAACTGGAACATATCTACTTGACAAAGAGCATATACCTCTTAGGCCAGATTTTGAGGACAATGAAGTTGTCATGGATGCATCACATCCTACATCTGTTGAGGCCCATGAGAAGATTGAGAAGGCAAAGGCTACAAAAGCAGCAAAGGCAGCAAGTGCTCCAGATGCATCTATTGTGAATCTCAAGACCAAGCAAGATCAGCTCACATACCTGCTAGAAGCAACCCTGAGGATAGAGAAGAGTCTGGCCAACTTGACTAAGAATCAGGAGAGCTTAGAGAGGATTGTGGAGGATAAGATGTACAACCTTGATGTGAAAGTCAGAGAGATTCAGACTATAGTTGAGAAGCTGAGGGATGATGCTGAGGACAATGATGACAGACCAACTACAGATAGGTTCCGGTCAGTGCCAAGGGCACAAAGGTCTATTGCTGAGCCAGTTGCAGATTTGAGGTCTGCTCATTCTGCTCCTGCCACCACAGCCATAGTTTCGCCACCAGTATCTACTCCACCAACTCCACAGACATCGGCTAAAGCATTTGCAGATGGACTCCTCTCAACACCGTCTACACACACCAGAGCTACAAGCCAGAACACCCCTTCAGGAGCTCCCAGAGATCGTACCTAGAGTGTCGTATAGCACTATACGTTTTCAAACTTTTTGGTAACTTGTTGCCAAAGGGGGAGAAAGTGTATAGATCCTAGGCTTCGAGAGAGAGTGTCTTTTGCTTTTGTTGGTTTTTCATTTGCCTTGCTACTTTGGTTTGGTTGGTTGTTGCTACTTGATGCTACTTGTGTGTTATGCTCATGAGATACCTTGTGTGATCATGTGTTTGATCATACTACGCTTAATGTGTGCTTGCATGATTATCTCTATGAATGTTTGTGTATGATCAATCACTTGTATCTTTGGTGATGAGTGCATGTTATTTATTTTTTATCATTTTGTGCGCTCCTAAAAGATGTATGTGACATGGAAGAGTGACCTATCATCCTAATCGATTGTGCATTTGCATTCAAACGCAAATTTTAAATAATGCAAAATTTAGGGGGGGGGGCTCTTGCTTATCACATACTTCTCAAAGCGACGATGTATTTCATTCATATTATCATTTGTCAAAGCTTTGATCTATATGTTGTCATCAATTACCAAAAAGGGGGAGGTTGAAAGTGCAACTAATCCCCGAGTGGTTTTGGTAATTTATAACAACATATAGCTCACTGAACTAATAGCCATTCAAATTTAATATTTCAAAAAGTTCAACAAATGGCATGGCATGGACTAGAGATGTGGACCCCTCAAAATGCTAAGGACACATATTGGCAAAAGCTCAAGACTCTGCATTTCATTTTTAGTGATCCAAGACCACATTGAGTCCACATGAAAGCTAATACTATTAAAAGGGGATGAGGTGTTGCTTAATGGCTTGCTTGCTCAAATGCTTAGTGATATTGCTCCAAATCCCACAACCACTTTCTCATTCCAAATATGTCAAAACCCTAAACTCCAACTCGGCCCCACCGATTCTTTCTATCTGGCGCCATTGAGTTCATATGACATAGCCACTGCCAAAAATCCTATGTTCATGAGATCTTTAGGCTGAATGAAGTTGATGATTTTGTTGGGCAAGAGCTGACTAAATGGAATGATGAGATGATTATGCAGTTTTACTCCACTGCACACTTCTATCCAGATGGGAAGATAGTGTGGATGACTGAGGCAACCAGGTATCAGTCATCAATCTCTGACTGGGTTGAGCTCATTAATGCTCCAAAGGAAGAAGATGATGATCTTGATGTGTATGGCAAACCAGGAAGGATCACAACTCCATGGCTCACATGTATAAGCCTATCCCTGATGCATCTCTAGAGACTCACAAGTTTGGATCCATATACTATCTGCTAGCTGGACTGGCCACCATAAACACCATACTAAGGCATACCCTCTTGCCTAAGTCTGGATATCACATATTGATACGTGGCCATTCCATCAACTTGCTACACCTGTTCGATGTTCCCCAAAAGTTCAAGGTCACGAGCTTGATAGTTGAGACAATCAAGAGGACAACAGCTAACCAAAAGAGGTCATGTGGATATGCTCCACATATTTAGATGTTGATCAACTCCAAGGTTGGAACTGGAACATATCTACTTGACAAAGAGCATATACCTCTTAGGCCAGATTTTGAGGACAACGAAGTTGTCATGGATGCATCACATCCTACATCTGTTGAGGCCCATGAGAAGATTGAGAAGGCAAAGGCTACAAAAGCAGCAAAGGCAGCAAGTGCTCCAGATGCATCTATTGTGAATCTCAAGACCAAGCAAGATCAGCTCACATACCTGCTAGAAGCAACCCTGAGGATAGAGAAGAGTCTGGCCAACTTGACTAAGAATCAGGAGAGCTTAGAGAGGATTGTGGAGGATAAGATGTACAACCTTGATGTGAAAGTCAGAGAGATTCAGACTATAGTTGAGAAGCTGAGGGATGATGCTGAGGACAATGATGACAGACCAACTACAGATAGGTTCCGGTCAGTGCCAAGGGCACAAAGGTCTATTGCTGAGCCAGTTGCAGATTTGAGGTCTGCTCATTCTGCTCCTGCCACCACAGCCATAGTTTCTCCACCAGTATCTACTCCACCAACTCCACAGACATCGGCTAAAGCATTTGCAGATGGACTCCTCTCAACACCGTCTACACACACCAGAGCTACAAGCCAGAACACCCCTTCAGGAGCTCCCAGAGATCGTACCTAGACTGTCGTATAGCACTATACATTTTCAAACTTTTTGGTAACTTGTTGCCAAAGGGGGAGAAAGTGTATAGATCCTAGGCTTCGAGAGAGAGTGTCTTTTGCTTTTGTTGGTTTTTCATTTGCCTTGCTACTTTGGTTTGGTTGGTTGTTGCTACTTGATGCTACTTGTGTGTTATGCTCATGAGATACCTTGTGTGATCATGTGTTTGATCATACTACGCTTAATGTGTGCTTGCATGATTATCTCTATGAATGTTTGTGTATGATCAATCACTTGTATCTTTGGTGACGAGTGCATGTTATTTATTTTTTATCATTTTGTGCGCTCCACAAAGATGTATGTGACATGGAAGAGTGACCCATGATCCTAATCGATTGTGCATTTGCATTCAAACGCAAATTTTAAATAATGCACAAATTTAGGGGGGGGCTCTTGCTTATGACATACTTCTCAAAGCGACGATGTATTTCATTCATATTATCATTTGTCAAAGCTTTGATCTATATGTTGTCATCAATTACCAAAAAGGGGGAGGTTGAAAGTGCAACTAATCCCCGAGTGGTTTTGGTAATTTATAACAACATATAGCTCACTGAACTAATAGCCATTCAAATTTAATATTTCAGAAAGTTCAATGAATGGCATGGCATGGACTAGAGATGTGGACCCCTCAAAATGCTAAGGACACATATTGGCAAAAGCTCAAGACTCTGCATTTCATTTTTAGTGATCCAAGACCACATTGAGTCCACATGAAAGCTAATACTATTAAAAGGGGATGAGGTGTTGCTTAATGGCTTGCTTGCTCAAATGCTTAGTGATGAGGACATGATTACCTTGGATACGACCAAAAATATTGCATACATGCATATTTGTCAGGTGATTTCTAGTGCAAACTATTCAATAATCTATTTATGTTATCCAGAACAAAAATACTTCACACACTTTTGTGTTTTGTCTAATTGCAGGTGTATGGGACATTTGTACAATCCACATATGAAGATAGGGGAAAAGGAGAAGTTTAGGTTCTGTTCAAAAAGTCCTCTCACGTCACTTTTGGGCCAAGAGAAGAAAGAGTCCAAGTCTCTCACGTTCTGGATTCAGATTCGGACTACACAGACATACCTGACTCAAAACGCCAACAACTTTTTCATACAGACTCCGAATTGGGTGATTCTTTTTTTGTTGGAAACTAGATTTCGTGCTCTTTCCAACCCAATTGGATTCACCTTTAAATTCATCCGGAGCATTGAGTTATGGTCGAAACAATCTGACGTTGCACCAGAATCCGAGTCAAACTACAAGTCCAAAGGTGTTGCATCACCTCCACTTGGGCCCATGAGCCTTGTACGACCTAGGGTTGGTTTTAGGCTGCCTTGGGACGTCCTCCCACCTCCCTGGCCGCCACCCCTTGCTCCTATATAAGTAGATCCATCTAGTAGCTTTTCCTTGGAATTTGCTTAGTTAAAAGTTAGCCATTGCAACTTCGTGTACTTCGTTTGTGTCCAACGACCAGACCAAGACCGCTTACGGATTCCCACCACTATCAATACTTCATATATATTCGCAATATTCAGATTGCATTATCATATTCTTGCTCGTTCTTCGATTGCTTGCAGGAATAGACCTTCGTGGTCAGGCTGATCGTGCTTCCGGCATCGTCAGTAACCTCAGGAGATTGGTTTAGCGATTGATAAGGCGCAACGTCGTGCACGTTTGTAGTCGGATCGTCAAAGTCGTCTCCACCAAATCGATAGTTATCATCTCATCGAAAGATCGGGACACCCTCGCCCCTATCAAGTGGTATCAGTTTTCAGGTTGCTCGGTGAGAATTTCCAGTTTCCCCTAGATTAGATTTATTTTCTTACCTATTGTCCAAGAAAAAGCCACAAAAAAGTTAGATCTATTCATCCTTTTGTCCAAGCCAGTCTGAGCCTTTGCAATTTTCTATTCATTGTTTGCATTATTGAATTATCGGTTGCATCGTCGTGTCGAGTTGCTGGTCTTAGGGTCTAGTTCGTTTAGAGTTTCGAGTTCTGTTCACATTAGTCACATCGCCGCTGCATCGTTATCCCTTCTGCTGTCCACCACACCATCCATCAAATTCCACCACGTGCTACCCATAGTTCATTGTCACAATCATAGTTGAGGTCGTTCACATCTTCGCTTGATCCAATCTGCATCTTATCTAGTTTGTCTTGGAAAGAGGGAGAGAAAAAAAAGATAGAAAAAAAAAAGAAAAAGAAGTCAGAAAAAAAAAGAGAAAGAAAAAAAAAGTGTGAGAAAAAAAAGAGAGAAGAAAAAAAAACAAAATTCGGATCTATCTAGACTCAATCTCGTAGTTGAATTCGGATTGGAATCTGTTTTGTGCACTGTTTAGTAAAACAGGCATACCTTCCTCATACGAAGTCCGTTTTGACTCCGCGAGTACTCAAATGAAAGCTAGCGACGAGCCGCATCTAAATAGTTGCAGAGACTAGTTCAATATTTGACACCTCAAAATCGTCTTCTAAATAGGTCTTTTTGCCCTCCGAAATTCGCGGACACAGCTTATTCCAGTTTTTCAAGCCAGTTTCAGAATTCTTTCACTCCTCATATCAACTCGGAATTGAGTGATTCTTTTTGCATTGGAAAGCTTGAGTTAGTAGCATTCTTTGAAAAAAATTATCAGAAAATTGGCACAAACTTTTCAAGAGGAAAGTTGGAGAGAGTTGTTGTATATCCTGCTTGGCAGTTGTTTTTCATCATTATCTTTACTGCCGTTGTGATCTTCACTTATATCTTGCTGTCCAGAGCTACTTAGTATCCTTCATTGATGCTAGTTGTGCTACGCCGTGACCTCATTAGTGTTCTAGGCTCGCGTCTCTAGTCCGGTCTAGCCTAGGACCAGCACAGTACCGTCGTTGAGCGTTTATTCAACATTGCATCTCTGAATTGATTATTGCTAATATTTTGCTACCATATATAGCCAACCCAGCTCCACATATTTCTACACCGTGTATACGTACGTTCCCCTGGCAATCGCTTTACTCAATCTTTGGAGTTATTTGACACCGCTGGTTGCCTGTCACCACCTGCTGCTTGGTAAGAACTTGTAAGATATTGATATTTGCTTTACTGTGAGCGCTTTACCACCACATCCTAGTAGTTCATAGGAACATTATTCTTGAATTTTGTTTCTTGTTTCTACTAATCATGACAGGATCTAGAGTCAATTCATGGGGTTTGTCGATCGTGGGAGATGTGCCATCACCTATGCAAATACCACAACCGTCACGAGAGGTGCACAAACATCCAAATGCACATGATCAGGTTAATGTTTCTATACCACCATTTAATGGCCGTTTTAGACCTGCTTTATATATTGAATGGGAGTTTGACCTAAATAATATATTTGCTTCCAATAATTTTGATGTACGTAAAAAAGTTAAGGTTGCGGTTGGTTCTTTCACTGGTTATGCTGTAGTTTGGTGGAGTGAATATTGTCGGTTACACCCTAATGATATACCTACTACTTGGGATGATTTGAAACTTGCCATGCGACATACATTCGTTCCCGCTTATTATACTGGTGACATGATTACAAAGTTGCAACATTTAAAACAAGGTAGTGACACCGTAACGAAATATTATGATACTTTACAAACTACCTTGCTGCATTCCTCTTTAGAAGAAAGTGAAGAAGATTTTATGGATAGATTTTGGGGAGGATTAAATCGTGACATTCAGGAGATACTAATACATGAAGAGTGTTATCCTATGGACCATTTGTTTCATCTTGCTTGCAAAGCTGAACAGGAAATAAAACGACGTGTTGCGCACAAGGAGAACAAGCGCGAGATGCACATTCCAAGAGTTGATACGGTTGTCCCTTCAACTACTAAGCATACTATGACAACCACATCCGTTGTTGTGAGGACTACATCACCTCCACCATGTGACACATCATCACCGAGAGTGCCTACCTCATCTGAGTTGATCATAAGAGGTAATGACAAAGGTACTAATCTTCCACTTCCACATGAGTATGATGAATGTCTTGTCAATTTAAGTGCACCATGCGGTGAGCTACCCACTACTTTGATCACACCAGCTACCTTAGAGGACTATGTTGATGATTTGACTTTGCCATGTGATCAAACAATTTTGAGTGAGCCCATTGAATTAACTATCGATGCAAAAGAATCAAGTGAATCAGGGAATAAATCAGATTTGGATCAAATATGTTTGAAAATAATTATGCCAATGTTTAATCATTTTGATATGACCTCTAATCTTGGTGATGGTTCATCAATGTTGGGATGGTTTAATGATGAATATTGTCAATCTTTTCATATGAATAAGAGCTTCACTTATATGTGCAAACTGAGTTGCAATACTTTCATGCCTTCTACTTCTTGTGATAATATTTTGGCTTTATATTTTATTAACTATGAAAGTTACTCATGTATACATGTGTCATATGTGCAAAATCCACGGGAAGTAAAAATGGATGACATATACATATACAACATGTACACCTTGTCTCTTTTGTTAGCCACATTTCAGATTAAGCAACGCCGAGGACGGCTTTGTTTTCAAGAAGGGGAGGATGATAAGGACATGACTACCTTGGATACGACCAAAAATATTGCATACATGCATATTTGTCAGGTGATTTCTAGTGCAAACTATTCAATAATCTATTTATGTTATCCAGAACAAAAATACTTCACACACTTTTGTGTTTTGTCTAATTGCAGGTGTATGGGACATTTGTACAATCCACATATGAAGATAAGGCAAAAGGAGAAGTTTAGGTTCTGTTCAAAAAGTCCTCTCACGTCACTTTTGGGCCAAGAGAAGATAGAGTCCAAGTCTCTCACGTTCTGGATTCAGATTCGGACTGCACAGACATACCTGACTCAAAACGCCAACAACTTTTTCATACGGACTCCGAATTGGGTGATTCTTTTTTTGTTGGAAACTAGATTTCGTGCTCTTTCCAACCCAATTGGATTCACTTTTAAATTCGTCCGGAGCATTGAGTTATGGTCGAAACAATCTGACGTTGCACCAGAATCCGAGTCAAACTACAAGTCCAAAGGTGTTGCATCACCTCCACTTGGGCCCATGAGCCTTGTACGACCTAGGGTTGGTTTTAGGCTGCCTTGGGACGTCCTCCCACCTCCTTGGCCGCCACCCCTTGCTCCTATATAAGTAGATCCATCTAGTAGCTTTTTCCTTGGAATTTGCTTAGTTAAAAGTTAGCCATTGCAACTTCGTGTACTTCGTTTGTGTCCAACGACCAGACCAAGACCGCTTACGGATTCCCACCACTATCAATACTTCATATATATTCGCAATATTCAGATTGCATTATCATATTCTTGCTCGTTCTTCGATTGCTTGCAGGAATAGACCTTCGTGGTCAGGCTGATCGTGCTTCCGGCATCGTAAGTAACCTCAGGAGATTGGTTTAGCGATTGATAAGGCGCAACGTCGTGCACGTTTGTAGTCGGATCGTCAAAGTCGTCTCCACCAAATCGATAGTTATCATCTCATCGAAAGATCGGGACACCCTCGCCCCTATCAAGTGGTATCAGTTTTCAGGTTGCTCGGTGAGAATTTCCAGTTTCCCCTAGATTAGATTTATTTTCTTACCTATTGTCCAAGAAAAAGCCACAAAAAAGTTAGATCTATTCATCCTTTTGTCCAAGCCAGTCTGAGCCTTTGCAATTTTCTATTCATTGTTTGCATTATTGAATTATCGGTTGCATCGTCGTGTCGAGTTGCTGGTCTTAGGGTCTAGTTCGTTTAGAGTTTCGAGTTCTGTTCACATTAGTCACGTCGCCGCTGCATCGTTATCCCTTCTGCTGTCCACCACACCATCCATCAAATTCCACCACGTGCTACCCATAGTTCATTGTCACAATCATAGTTGAGGTCGTTCACATCTTCGCTTGATCCAATCTGCATCTTATCTAGTTTGTCTTGGAAAGAGGGAGAGAAAAAAAAAGATAGAAAAAAAAAAGAAAAAGAAGTCAGAAAAAAAAAGAGAAAGAAAAAAAAAGTGTGAGAAAAAAAAGAGAGAAGAAAAAAAAACAAAATTCGGATCTATCTAGACTCAATCTCGTAGTTGAATTCGGATTGGAATCTGTTTTGTGCACTGTTTAGTAAAACAGGCATACCTTCCTCATACGAAGTCCGTTTTGACTCCGCGAGTACTCAAATGAAAGCTAGCGACGAGCCGCATCTAAATAGTTGCAGAGACTAGTTCAATATTTGACACCTCAAAATCGTCTTCTAAATAGGTCTTTTTGCCCTCCGAAATTCGCGGACACAGCTTATTCCAGTTTTTCAAGCCAGTTTCAGAATTCTTTCACTCCTCATATCAACTCGGAATTGAGTGATTCTTTTTGCATTGGAAAGCTTGAGTTAGTAGCATTCTTTGAAAAAAATTATCAGAAAATTGGCACAAACTTTTCAAGAGGAAAGTTGGAGAGAGTTGTTGTATATCCTGCTTGGCAGTTGTTTTTCATCATTATCTTTACTGCCGTTGTGATCTTCACTTATATCTTGCTGTCCAGAGCTACTTAGTATCCTTCATTGATGCTAGTTGTGCTACGCCGTGACCTCATTAGTGTTCTAGGCTCGCGTCTCTAGTCCGGTCTAGCCTAGGACCAGCACAGTACCGTCGTTGAGCGTTTATTCAACATTGCATCTCTGAATTGATTATTGCTAATATTTTGCTACCATATATAGCCAACCCAGCTCCACATATTTCTACACCGTGTATACGTACGTTCCCCTGGCAATCGCTTTACTCAATCTTTGGAGTTATTTGACACCGCTGGTTGCCTGTCACCACCTGCTGCTTGGTAAGAACTTGTAAGATATTGATATTTGCTTTACTGTGAGCGCTTTACCACCACATCCTAGTAGTTCATAGGAACATTATTCTTGAATTTTGTTTCTTGTTTCTACTAATCATGACAGGATCTAGAGTCAATTCATGGGGTTTGTCGATCGTGGGAGATGTGCCATCACCTATGCAAATACCACAACCGTCACGAGAGGTGCACAAACATCCAAATGCACATGATCAGGTTAATGTTTCTATACCACCATTTAATGGCCGTTTTAGACCTGCTTTATATATTGAATGGGAGTTTGACCTAAATAATATATTTGCTTCCAATAATTTTGATGTACGTAAAAAAGTTAAGGTTGCGGTTGGTTCTTTCACTGGTTATGCTGTAGTTTGGTGGAGTGAATATTGTCGGTTACACCCTAATGATATACCTACTACTTGGGATGATTTGAAACTTGCCATGCGACATACATTCGTTCCCGCTTATTATACTCGTGACATGATTACAAAGTTGCAACATTTAAAACAAGGTAGTGACACCGTAACGAAATATTATGATACTTTACAAACTACCTTGCTGCATTCCTCTTTAGAAGAAAGTGAAGAAGATTTTATGGATAGATTTTGGGGAGGATTAAATCGTGACATTCAGGAGATACTAATACATGAAGAGTGTTATCCTATGGACCATTTGTTTCATCTTGCTTGCAAAGCTGAACAGGAAATAAAA
Source organism: Aegilops tauschii subsp. strangulata (assembly GCF_002575655.3). Lineage (NCBI taxonomy): Eukaryota > Viridiplantae > Streptophyta > Magnoliopsida > Poales > Poaceae > Aegilops > Aegilops tauschii. Next base: position 346,577,603 of record NC_053041.3, read on the forward strand.
CGACGTGTTGCGCACAAGGAGAACAAGCGCGAGATGCACATTCCAAGAGTTGATACGGTTGTCCCTTCAACTACTAAGCATACTATGACAACCACATCCGTTGTTGTGAGGACTACATCACCTCCACCATGTGACACATCATCACCGAGAGTGCCTACCTCATCTGAGTTGATCATAAGAGGTAATGACAAAGGTACTAATCTTCCACTTCCACATGAGTATGATGAATGTCTTGTCAATTTAAGTGCACCATGCGGTGAGCTACCCACTACTTTGATCACACCAGCTACCTTAGAGGACTATGTTGATGATTTGACTTTGCCATGTGATCAAACAATTTTGAGTGAGCCCATTGAATTAACTATCGATGCAAAAGAATCAAGTGAATCAGGGAATAAATCAGATTTGGATCAAATATGTTTGAAAATAATTATGCCAATGTTTAATCATTTTGATATGACCTCTAATCTTGGTGATGGTTCATCAATGTTGGGATGGTTTAATGATGAATATTGTCAATCTTTTCATATGAATAAGAGCTTCACTTATATGTGCAAACTGAGTTGCAATACTTTCATGCCTTCTACTTCTTGTGATAATATTTTGGCTTTATATTTTATTAACTATGAAAGTTACTCATGTATACATGTGTCATATGTGCAAAATCCACGGGAAGTAAAAATGGATGACATATACATATACAACATGTACACCTTGTCTCTTTTGTTAGCCACATTTCAGATTAAGCAACGCCGAGGACGGCTTTGTTTTCAAGAAGGGGAGGATGATGAGGACATGACTACCTTGGATACGACCAAAAATATTGCATACATGCATATTTGTCAGGTGATTTCTAGTGCAAACTATTCAATAATCTATTTATGTTATCCAGAACAAAAATACTTCACACACTTTTGTGTTTTGTCTAATTGCAGGTGTATGGGACATTTGTACAATCCACATATGAAGATAGGGGAAAAGGAGAAGTTTAGGTTCTGTTCAAAAAGTCCTCTCACGTCACTTTTGGGCCAAGAGAAGAAAGAGTCCAAGTCTCTCACGTTCTGGATTCAGATTCGGACTACACAGACATACCTGACTCAAAACGCCAACAACTTTTTCATACAGACTCCGAATTGGGTGATTCTTTTTTTGTTGGAAACTAGATTTCGTGCTCTTTCCAACCCAATTGGATTCACCTTTAAATTCATCCGGAGCATTGAGTTATGGTCGAAACAATCTGACGTTGCACCAGAATCCGAGTCAAACTACAAGTCCAAAGGTGTTGCATCACCTCCACTTGGGCCCATGAGCCTTGTACGACCTAGGGTTGGTTTTAGGCTGCCTTGGGACGTCCTCCCACCTCCCTGGCCGCCACCCCTTGCTCCTATATAAGTAGATCCATCTAGTAGCTTTTCCTTGGAATTTGCTTAGTTAAAAGTTAGCCATTGCAACTTCGTGTACTTCGTTTGTGTCCAACGACCAGACCAAGACCGCTTACGGATTCCCACCACTATCAATACTTCATATATATTCGCAATATTCAGATTGCATTATCATATTCTTGCTCGTTCTTCGATTGCTTGCAGGAATAGACCTTCGTGGTCAGGCTGATCGTGCTTCCGGCATCGTCAGTAACCTCAGGAGATTGGTTTAGCGATTGATAAGGCGCAACGTCGTGCACGTTTGTAGTCGGATCGTCAAAGTCGTCTCCACCAAATCGATAGTTATCATCTCATCGAAAGATCGGGACACCCTCGCCCCTATCAAGTGGTATCAGTTTTCAGGTTGCTCGGTGAGAATTTCCAGTTTCCCCTAGATTAGATTTATTTTCTTACCTATTGTCCAAGAAAAAGCCACAAAAAAGTTAGATCTATTCATCCTTTTGTCCAAGCCAGTCTGAGCCTTTGCAATTTTCTATTCATTGTTTGCATTATTGAATTATCGGTTGCATCGTCGTGTCGAGTTGCTGGTCTTAGGGTCTAGTTCGTTTAGAGTTTCGAGTTCTGTTCACATTAGTCACATCGCCGCTGCATCGTTATCCCTTCTGCTGTCCACCACACCATCCATCAAATTCCACCACGTGCTACCCATAGTTCATTGTCACAATCATAGTTGAGGTCGTTCACATCTTCGCTTGATCCAATCTGCATCTTATCTAGTTTGTCTTGGAAAGAGGGAGAGAAAAAAAAAGATAGAGAAAAAAAAAGGAGTCAGAAAAAAAAGAGAAAGAAAAAAAGTGTGAGAAAAAAAAGAGAGAAGAAAAAAAAACAAAATTCGGATCTATCTAGACTCAATCTCGTAGTTGAATTCGGATTGGAATCTGTTTTGTGCACTGTTTAGTAAAACAGGCATACCTTCCTCATACGAAGTCCGTTTTGACTCCGCGAGTACTCAAATGAAAGCTAGCGACGAGCCGCATCTAAATAGTTGCAGAGACTAGTTCAATATTTGACACCTCAAAATCGTCTTCTAAATAGGTCTTTTTGCCCTCCGAAATTCGCGGACACAGCTTATTCCAGTTTTTCAAGCCAGTTTCAGAATTCTTTCACTCCTCATATCAACTCGGAATTGAGTGATTCTTTTTGCATTGGAAAGCTTGAGTTAGTAGCATTCTTTGAAAAAAATTATCAGAAAATTGGCACAAACTTTTCAAGAGGAAAGTTGGAGAGAGTTGTTGTATATCCTGCTTGGCAGTTGTTTTTCATCATTATCTTTACTGCCGTTGTGATCTTCACTTATATCTTGCTGTCCAGAGCTACTTAGTATCCTTCATTGATGCTAGTTGTGCTACGCCGTGACCTCATTAGTGTTCTAGGCTCGCGTCTCTAGTCCGGTCTAGCCTAGGACCAGCACAGTACCGTCGTTGAGCGTTTATTCAACATTGCATCTCTGAATTGATTATTGCTAATATTTTGCTACCATATATAGCCAACCCAGCTCCACATATTTCTACACCGTGTATACGTACGTTCCCCTGGCAATCGCTTTACTCAATCTTTGGAGTTATTTGACACCGCTGGTTGCCTGTCACCACCTGCTGCTTGGTAAGAACTTGTAAGATATTGATATTTGCTTTACTGTGAGCGCTTTACCACCACATCCTAGTAGTTCATAGGAACATTATTCTTGAATTTTGTTTCTTGTTTCTACTAATCATGACAGGATCTAGAGTCAATTCATGGGGTTTGTCGATCGTGGGAGATGTGCCATCACCTATGCAAATACCACAACCGTCACGAGAGGTGCACAAACATCCAAATGCACATGATCAGGTTAATGTTTCTATACCACCATTTAATGGCCGTTTTAGACCTGCTTTATATATTGAATGGGAGTTTGACCTAAATAATATATTTGCTTCCAATAATTTTGATGTACGTAAAAAAGTTAAGGTTGCGGTTGGTTCTTTCACTGGTTATGCTGTAGTTTGGTGGAGTGAATATTGTCGGTTACACCCTAATGATATACCTACTACTTGGGATGATTTGAAACTTGCCATGCGACATACATTCGTTCCCGCTTATTATACTGGTGACATGATTACAAAGTTGCAACATTTAAAACAAGGTAGTGACACCGTAACGAAATATTATGATACTTTACAAACTACCTTGCTGCATTCCTCTTTAGAAGAAAGTGAAGAAGATTTTATGGATAGATTTTGGGGAGGATTAAATCGTGACATTCAGGAGATACTAATACATGAAGAGTGTTATCCTATGGACCATTTGTTTCATCTTGCTTGCAAAGCTGAACAGGAAATAAAACGACGTGTTGCGCACAAGGAGAACAAGCGCGAGATGCACATTCCAAGAGTTGATACGGTTGTCCCTTCAACTACTAAGCATACTATGACAACCACATCCGTTGTTGTGAGGACTACATCACCTCCACCATGTGACACATCATCACCGAGAGTGCCTACCTCATCTGAGTTGATCATAAGAGGTAATGACAAAGGTACTAATCTTCCACTTCCACATGAGTATGATGAATGTCTTGTCAATTTAAGTGCACCATGCGGTGAGCTACCCACTACTTTGATCACACCAGCTACCTTAGAGGACTATGTTGATGATTTGACTTTGCCATGTGATCAAACAATTTTGAGTGAGCCCATTGAATTAACTATCGATGCAAAAGAATCAAGTGAATCAGGGAATAAATCAGATTTGGATCAAATATGTTTGAAAATAATTATGCCAATGTTTAATCATTTTGATATGACCTCTAATCTTGGTGATGGTTCATCAATGTTGGGATGGTTTAATGATGAATATTGTCAATCTTTTCATATGAATAAGAGCTTCACTTATATGTGCAAACTGAGTTGCAATACTTTCATGCCTTCTACTTCTTGTGATAATATTTTGGCTTTATATTTTATTAACTATGAAAGTTACTCATGTATACATGTGTCATATGTGCAAAATCCACGGGAAGTAAAAATGGATGACATATACATATACAACATGTACACCTTGTCTCTTTTGTTAGCCACATTTCAGATTAAGCAACGCCGAGGACGGCTTTGTTTTCAAGAAGGGGAGGATGATGAGGACATGACTACCTTGGATACGACCAAAAATATTGCATACATGCATATTTGTCAGGTGATTTCTAGTGCAAACTATTCAATAATCTATTTATGTTATCCAGAACAAAAATACTTCACACACTTTTGTGTTTTGTCTAATTGCAGGTGTATGGGACATTTGTACAATCCACATATGAAGATAGGGGAAAAGGAGAAGTTTAGGTTCTGTTCAAAAAGTCCTCTCACGTCACTTTTGGGCCAAGAGAAGAAAGAGTCCAAGTCTCTCACGTTCTGGATTCAGATTCGGACTACACAGACATACCTGACTCAAAACGCCAACAACTTTTTCATACAGACTCCGAATTGGGTGATTCTTTTTTTGTTGGAAACTAGATTTCGTGCTCTTTCCAACCCAATTGGATTCACCTTTAAATTCATCCGGAGCATTGAGTTATGGTCGAAACAATCTGACGTTGCACCAGAATCCGAGTCAAACTACAAGTCCAAAGGTGTTGCATCACCTCCACTTGGGCCCATGAGCCTTGTACGACCTAGGGTTGGTTTTAGGCTGCCTTGGGACGTCCTCCCACCTCCCTGGCCGCCACCCCTTGCTCCTATATAAGTAGATCCATCTAGTAGCTTTTCCTTGGAATTTGCTTAGTTAAAAGTTAGCCATTGCAACTTCGTGTACTTCGTTTGTGTCCAACGACCAGACCAAGACCGCTTACGGATTCCCACCACTATCAATACTTCATATATATTCGCAATATTCAGATTGCATTATCATATTCTTGCTCGTTCTTCGATTGCTTGCAGGAATAGACCTTCGTGGTCAGGCTGATCGTGCTTCCGGCATCGTCAGTAACCTCAGGAGATTGGTTTAGCGATTGATAAGGCGCAACGTCGTGCACGTTTGTAGTCGGATCGTCAAAGTCGTCTCCACCAAATCGATAGTTATCATCTCATCGAAAGATCGGGACACCCTCGCCCCTATCACTTAGTGATATTGCTCCAAATCCCACAACCACTTTCTCATTCCAAATATGTCAAAACCCTAAACTCCAACTCGGCCCCACCGATTCTTTCTATCTGGCGCCACTGAGTTCTTATGACATAGCCACTGCCAAAAATCCTATGTTCATGAGAGCTTTAGGCTGAATGAAGTTGATGATTTTGTTGGGCAAGAGCTGACTAAATGGAATGATGAGATGATTATGCAGTTTTACTCCACTTCACACTTCTATCCAGATGGGAAGATAGAGTGGACGACTGAGGGAACCACGTATCAGTCATCAATCTCTGAGTGGGTTGAGCTCATTAATGCTCCAAAGGAAGAAGATGATGATCTTGATGTGTATGGCAAACCAGGAAGGATCACAACTCCATGGCTCACATGTATAAGCCTATTCCTGATGCATCTCTAGAGACTCACAAGTTTGGATCCATATACTATCTGCTAGCTGGACTGGCCACCATAAACACCATACTAAGGCATACCCTCTTGCCTAAGTCTGGATATCACATAATGATACGTGGCCATTCCATCAACTTGCTACACCTGTTCGATGTTCCCCAAAAGTTCAAGGTCACGAGCTTGATAGTTGAGACAATCAAGAGGACAACAGCTAACCAAAAGAGGTCATGTGGATATGCTCCACATATTTAGATGTTGATCAACTCCAAGGTTGGAACTGGAACATATCTACTTGACAAAGAGCATATACCTCTTAGGCCAGATTTTGAGGACAACGTAGTTGTCATGGATGCATCACATCCTACATCTGTTGAGGCCCATGAGAAGATTGAGAAGGCAAAGGCTACAAAAGCAGCAAAGGCAGCAAGTGCTCCAGATGCATCTATTGTGAATCTCAAGACCAAGCAAGATCAGATCACATACCTGCTAGAAGCAACCCTGAGGATAGAGAAGAGTCTGGCAACCTTGACTAAGAATCAGGAGAGCTTAGAGAGGATTGTGGAGGATAAGATGTACAACCTTGATGTGAAAGTCAGAGAGATTCAGACTATAGTTGAGAAGCTGAGGGATGATGCTGAGGACAATGATGACAGACCAACTACAGATAGGTTTCGGTCAGTGCCAAGGGCACAAAGGTCTATTGCTGAGCCAGTTGCAGATTTGAGGTCTGCTCATTCTGCTCCTGCCACCACAGCCATAGTTTCTCCACCAGTATCTACTCCACCAACTCCACAGACATCGGCTAAAGCATTTGCAGATGGACTCCTCTCAACACCGTCTACACACACCAGAGCTACAAGCCAGAACACCCCTTCAGGAGCTCCCAGAGATCGTACCTAGACTGTCGTATAGCACTATACATTTTCAAACTTTTTGGTAACTTGTTGCCAAAGGGGGAGAAAGTGTATAGATCCTAGGCTTCGAGAGAGAGTGTCTTTTGCTTTTGTTGGTTTTTCATTTGCCTTGCTACTTTGGTTTGGTTGGTTGTTGCTACTTGATGCTACTTGTGTGTTATGCTCATGAGATACCTTGTGTGATCATGTGTTTGATCATACTACGCTTAATGTGTGCTTGCATGATTATCTCTATGAATGTTTGTGTATGATCAATCACTTGTATCTTTGGTGATGAGTGCATGTTATTTATTTTTTATCATTTTGTGCGCTCCACAAAGATGTATGTGACATGGAAGAGTGACCCATGATCCTAATCGATTGTGCATTTGCATTCAAACGCAAATTTTAAATAATGCACAAATTTAGGGGGGGGCTCTTGCTTATCACATACTTCTCAAAGCGACGATGTATTTCATTCATATTATCATTTGTCAAAGCTTTGATCTATATGTTGTCATCAATTACCAAAAAGGGGGAGGTTGAAAGTGCAACTAATCCCCGAGTGGTTTTGGTAATTTATAACAACATATAGCTCATTGAACTAATAGCCATTCAAATTTAATATTTCAGAAAGTTCAATGAATGGCATGGCATGGACTAGAGATGTGGACCCCTCAAAATGCTAAGGACACATATTGGCAAAAGCTCAAGACTCTGCATTTCATTTTTAGTGATCCAAGACCACATTGAGTCCACATGAAAGCTAATACTATTAAAAGGGGATGAGGTGTTGCTTAATGGCTTGCTTGCTCAAATGCTTAGTGATATTGCTCCAAATCCCACAACCACTTTCTCATTCCAAATATGTCAAAACCCTAAACTCCAACTCGGCCCCACCGATTCTTTCTATCTGGCGCCACTGAGTTCATATGACATAGCCACTGCCAAAAATCCTATGTTCATGAGAGCTTTAGGCTGAATGAAGTTGATGATTTTGTTGGGCAAGAGCTGACTAAATGGAATGATGAGATGATTATGCAGTTTTACTCCACTTCACACTTCTATCCAGATGGGAAGATAGTGTGGACGACTGAGGGAACCAGGTATCAGTCATCAATCTCTGAGTGGGTTGAGCTCATTAATGCTCCAAAGGAAGAAGATGATGATCTTGATGTGTATGGCAAACCAGGAAGGATCACAACTCCATGGCTCACATGTATAAGCCTATTCCTGATGCATCTCTAGAGACTCACAAGTTTGGATCCATATACTATCTGCTAGCTGGACTGACCACCATAAACACCATACTAAGGCATACCCTCTTTCCTAAGTCTGGATATCACATAATGATACGTGGCCATGCCATCAACTTGCTACACCTGTTTGAGGTTCCCCAAAAGTTCAAGGTCATGAGCTTGATAGTTGAGACAATCAAGAGGACAACAGCTAACCAAAAGAGGTCATGTGGATATGCTCCACATATTTAGATGTTGATCAACTCCAAGTTTGGAACTGGAACATATCTACTTGACAAAGAGCATATACCTCTTAGGCCAGATTTTGAGGACAACATAGTTGTCATGGATGCATCACATCCTACATCTGTTGAGGCCCATGAGAAGATTGAGAAGGCAAAGGCTACAAAAGCAGCAAAGGCAGCAAGTGCTCCAGATGCATCTATTGTGAATCTCAAGACCAAGCAAGATCAGTTCACATACCTGCTAGAAGCAACCCTGAGGATAGAGAAGAGTCTGGCCAACTTGACTAAGAATCAGGAGAGCTTAGAGAGGATTGTGGAGGATAAGATGTACAACCTTGATGTGAAAGTCAGAGAGATTCAGACTATAGTTGAGAAGCTGAGGGATGATGCTGAGGACAATGATGACAGACCAACTACAGATAGGTTCCGGTCAGTGCCAAGGGCACAAAGGTCTATTGCTGAGCCAGTTGCAGATTTGAGGTCTGCTCATTCTGCTCCTGCTACCACAGCCATAGTTTCGCCACCAGTATCTACTCCACCAACTCCACAGACATCGACTAAAGCATTTGCAGATGGACTCCTCTCAACACCGTCTACACACACTAGAGCTACAAGCCAGAACACCCCTTCAGGAGCTCCCAGAGATCGTACCTAGACTGTCGTATAGCACTATACGTTTTCAAACTTTTTGGTAACTTGTTGCCAAAGGGGGAGAAAGTGTATAGATCCTAGGCTTCGAGAGAGAGTGTCTTTTGCTTTTGTTGGTTTTTCATTTGCCTTGCTACTTTGGTTTGGTTGGTTGTTGCTACTTGATGCTACTTGTGTGTTATGCTCATGAGATACCTTGTGTGATCATGTGTTTGATCATACTACGCTTAATGTGTGCTTGCATGATTATCTCTATGAATGTTTGTGTATGATCAATCACTTGTATCTTTGGTGATGAGTGCATGTTATTTATTTTTTATCATTTTGTGCGCTCCTAAAAGATGTATGTGACATGGAAGAGTGACCTATCATCCTAATCGATTGTGCATTTGCATTCAAACGCAAATTTTAAATAATGCACAAATTTAGGGGGGGGGGGGGCTCTTGCTTATCACATACTTCTCAAAGCGACGATGTATTTCATTCATATTATCATTTGTCAAAGCTTTGATCTATATGTTGTCATCAATTACCAAAAAGGGGGAGGTTGAAAGTGCAACTAATCCCCGAGTGGTTTTGGTAATTTATAACAACATATAGCTCACTGAACTAATAGCCATTCAAATTTAATATTTCAAAAAGTTCAACAAATGGCATGGCATGGACTAGAGATGTGGACCCCTCAAAATGCTAAGGACACATATTGGCAAAAGCTCAAGACTCTGCATTTCATTTTTAGTGATCCAAGACCACATTGAGTCCACATGAAAGCTAATACTATTCAAAGGGGATGAGGTGTTGCTTAATGGCTTGCTTGCTCAAATGCTTAGTGATATTGCTCCAAATCCCACAACCACTTTCTCATTCCAAATATGTCAAAACCCTAAACTCCAACTCGGCCCCACCGATTCTTTCTATCTGGCGCCATTGAGTTCATATGACATAGCCACTGCCAAAAATCCTATGTTCATGAGAGCTTTAGGCTGAATGAAGTTGATGATTTTGTTGGGCAAGAGCTGACTAAATGGAATGATGAGATGATTATGCAGTTTTACTCCACTTCACACTTCTATCCAGATGGGAAGATAGTGTGGATGACTGAGGGAACCAGGTATCAGTCATCAATCTCTGAGTGGGTTGAGCTCATTAATGCTCCAAAGGAGGAAGATGATGATCTTGATGTGTATGGCAAACCAGGAAGGATCACAACTCCATGGCTCACATGTATAAGCCTATTCCTGATGCATCTCTAGAGACTCACAAGTTTGGATCCATATACTATCTGCTAGCTGGACTGACCACCATAAACACCATACTAAGGCATACCCTCTTTCCTAAGTCTGGATATCACATAATGATACGTGGCCATTCCATCAACTTGCTACACCTGTTTGATGTTCCCCAAAAGTTCAAGGTCATGAGCTTGATAGTTGAGACAATCAAGAGGACAACAGCTAACCAAAAGAGGTCATGTGGATATGCTCCACATATTTAGATGTTGATCAACTCCAAGGTTGGAACTGGAACATATCTACTTGACAAAGAGCATATACCTCTTAGGCCAGATTTTGAGGACAATGAAGTTGTCATGGATGCATCACATCCTACATCTGTTGAGGCCCATGAGAAGATTGAGAAGGCAAAGGCTACAAAAGCAGCAAAGGCAGCTAGTGCTCCAGATGCATCTATTGTGAATCTCAAGACCAAGCAAGATCAGCTCACATACCTGCTAGAAGCAACCATGAGGATAGAGAAGAGTCTGGCCAACTTGACTAAGAATCAGGAGAGCTTAGAGAGGATTGTGGAGGATAAGATGTACAACCTTGATGTGAAAGTCAGAGAGATTCAGACTATAGTTGAGAAGCTGAGGGATGATGCTGAGGACAATGATGACAGACCAACTACAGATAGGTTCCGGTCAGTGCCAAGGGCACAAAGGTCTATTGCTGAGCCAGTTGCAGATTTGAGGTCTGCTCATTCTGCTCCTGCTACCACAGCCATAGTTTCGCCACCAGTATCTACTCCACCAACTCCACAGACATCGGCTAAAGCATTACAGATGGACTCCTCTCAACACCGTCTACACACACCAGAGCTACAAGCCAGAACACCCCTTCAGGAGCTCCCAGAGATCGTACCTAGACTGTCGTATAGCACTATACGTTTTCAAACTTTTTGGTAACTTGTTGCCAAAGGGGGAGAAAGTGTATAGATCCTAGGCTTCGAGAGAGAGTGTCTTTTGCTTTTGTTGGTTTTTCATTTGCCTTGCTACTTTGGTTTGGTTGGTTGTTGCTACTTGATGCTACTTGTGTGTTATGCTCATGAGATACCTTGTGTGATCATGTGTTTGATCATACTACGCTTAATGTGTGCTTGCATGATTATCTCTATGAATGTTTGTGTATGATCAATCACTTGTATCTTTGGTGATGAGTGCATGTTATTTATTTTTTATCATTTTGTGCGCTCCTAAAAGATGTATGTGACATGGAAGAGTGACCTATCATCCTAATCGATTGTGCATTTGCATTCAAACGCAAATTTTAAATAATGCACAAATTTAGGGGGGGGGGCTCTTGCTTATCACATACTTCTCAAAGCGACGATGTATTTCATTCATATTATCATTTGTCAAAGCTTTGATCTATATGTTGTCATCAATTACCAAAAAGGGGGAGGTTGAAAGTGCAACTAATCCCCGAGTGGTTTTGGTAATTTATAACAACATATAGCTCACTGAACTAATAGCCATTCAAATTTAATATTTCAAAAAGTTCAACAAATGGCATGGCATGGACTAGAGATGTGGACCCCTCAAAATGCTAAGGACACATATTGGCAAAAGCTCAAGACTCTGCATTTCATTTTTAGTGATCCAAGACCACATTGAGTCCACATGAAAGCTAATACTATTCAAAGGGGATGAGGTGTTGCTTAATGGCTTGCTTGCTCAAATGCTTAGTGATATTGCTCCAAATCCCACAACCACTTTCTCATTCCAAATATGTCAAAACCCTAAACTCCAACTCGGCCCCACCGATTCTTTCTATCTGGCGCCATTGAGTTCATATGACATAGCCACTGCCAAAAATCCTATGTTCATGAGAGCTTTAGGCTGAATGAAGTTGATGATTTTGTTGGGCAAGAGCTGACTAAATGGAATGATGAGATGATTATGCAGTTTTACTCCACTTCACACTTCTATCCAGATGGGAAGATAGTGTGGATGACTGAGGGAACCAGGTATCAGTCATCAATCTCTGAGTGGGTTGAGCTCATTAATGCTCCAAAGGAGGAAGATGATGATCTTGATGTGTATGGCAAACCAGGAAGGATCACAACTCCATGGCTCACATGTATAAGCCTATTCCTGATGCATCTCTAGAGACTCACAAGTTTGGATCCATATACTATCTGCTAGCTGGACTGACCACCATAAACACCATACTAAGGCATACCCTCTTTCCTAAGTCTGGATATCACATAATGATACGTGGCCATTCCATCAACTTGCTACACCTGTTTGATGTTCCCCAAAAGTTCAAGGTCATGAGCTTGATAGTTGAGACAATCAAGAGGACAACAGCTAACCAAAAGAGGTCATGTGGATATGCTCCACATATTTAGATGTTGATCAACTCCAAGGTTGGAACTGGAACATATCTACTTGACAAAGAGCATATACCTCTTAGGCCAGATTTTGAGGACAATGAAGTTGTCATGGATGCATCACATCCTACATCTGTTGAGGCCCATGAGAAGATTGAGAAGGCAAAGGCTACAAAAGCAGCAAAGGCAGCTAGTGCTCCAGATGCATCTATTGTGAATCTCAAGACCAAGCAAGATCAGCTCACATACCTGCTAGAAGCAACCATGAGGATAGAGAAGAGTCTGGCCAACTTGACTAAGAATCAGGAGAGCTTAGAGAGGATTGTGGAGGATAAGATGTACAACCTTGATGTGAAAGTCAGAGAGATTCAGACTATAGTTGAGAAGCTGAGGGATGATGCTGAGGACAATGATGACAGACCAACTACAGATAGGTTCCGGTCAGTGCCAAGGGCACAAAGGTCTATTGCTGAGCCAGTTGCAGATTTGAGGTCTGCTCATTCTGCTCCTGCTACCACAGCCATAGTTTCGCCACCAGTATCTACTCCACCAACTCCACAGACATCGGCTAAAGCATTACAGATGGACTCCTCTCAACACCGTCTACACACACCAGAGCTACAAGCCAGAACACCCCTTCAGGAGCTCCCAGAGATCGTACCTAGACTGTCGTATAGCACTATACGTTTTCAAACTTTTTGGTAACTTGTTGCCAAAGGGGGAGAAAGTGTATAGATCCTAGGCTTCGAGAGAGAGTGTCTTTTGCTTTTGTTGGTTTTTCATTTGCCTTGCTACTTTGGTTTGGTTGGTTGTTGCTACTTGATGCTACTTGTGTGTTATGCTCATGAGATACCTTGTGTGATCATGTGTTTGATCATACTACGCTTAATGTGTGCTTGCATGATTATCTCTATGAATGTTTGTGTATGATCAATCACTTGTATCTTTGGTGATGAGTGCATGTTATTTATTTTTTATCATTTTGTGCGCTCCTAAAAGATGTATGTGACATGGAAGAGTGACCCATCATCCTAATCGATTGTGCATTTGCATTAAAACGCAAATTTTAAATAATGCACAAATTTAGGGGGGGGGGCTCTTGCTTATCACATACTTCTCGAAGCGACGATGTATTTCATTCATATTATCATTTGTCAAAGCTTTGATCTATATGTTGTCATCAATTACCAAAAAGGGGGAGGTTGAAAGTGCAACTAATCCCCGAGTGGTTTTGGTAATTTATAACAACATATAGCTCACTGAACTAATAGCCATTCAAATTTAATATTTCAGAAAGTTCAACGAATGGCATGGCATGGACTAGAGATGTGGACCCCTCAAAATGCTAAGGACACATATTGGCAAAAGCTCAAGACTCTGCATTTCATTTTTAGTGATCCAAGACCACATTGAGTCCACATGAAAGCTAATACTATTAAAAGGGGATGAGGTGTTGCTTAATGGCTTGCTTGCTCAAATGCTTAGTGATATTGCTCCAAATCCCACAACCACTTTCTCATTCCAAATATGTCAAAACCCTAAACTCCAACTCGGCCCCACCGATTCTTTCTATCTGGCGCCATTGAGTTCATATGATATTGCCACTGCCAAAAATCCTATGTTCATGAGAGCTTTAGGCTGAATGAAGTTGATGATTTTGTTGGGCAAGAGCTGACTAAATGGAATGATGAGATGATTATGCAGTTTTACTCCACTGCACACTTTTATCCAGATGGGAAGATAGTGTGGATGACTGAGGGAACCAGGTATCAGTCATCAATCTCTGACTGGGTTGAGCTCATTAATGCTCCAAAGGAAGAAGATGATGATCTTGATGTGTATGGCAAACCAGGAAGGATCACAACTCCATGGCTCACATGTATAAGCCTATCCCTGATGCATCTCTAGAGACTCACAAGTTTGGATCGATATACTATCTGCTAGCTAGACTGGCCACCATAAACACCATACTAAGGCATACCCTCTTGCCTAAGTCTGGATATCACATAATGATACGTGGCCATTCCATCAACTTGCTACACCTGTTTGATGTTCCCCAATAGTTCAAGGTCATGAGCTTGATAGTTGAGACAATCAAGAGGACAACAGCTAACCAAAAGAGGTCATGTGGATATGCTCCACATATTTAGATGTTGATCAACTCCAAGGTTGGAACTGGAACATATCTACTTGACAAAGAGCATATACCTCTTAGGCCAGATTTTGAGGACAATGAAGTTGTCATGGATGCATCACATCCTACATCTGTTGAGGCCCATGAGAAGATTGAGAAGGCAAAGGCTACAAAAGCAGCAAAGGCAGCAAGTGCTCCAGATGCATCTATTGTGAATCTCAAGACCAAGCAAGATCAGCTCACATACCTGCTAGAAGCAACCCTGAGGATAGAGAAGAGTCTGGCCAACTTGACTAAGAATCAGGAGAGCTTAGAGAGGATTGTGGAGGATAAGATGTACAACCTTGATGTGAAAGTCAGAGAGATTCAGACTATAGTTGAGAAGCTGAGGGATGATGCTGAGGACAATGATGACAGACCAACTACAGATAGGTTCCGGTCAGTGCCAAGGGCACAAAGGTCTATTGCTGAGCCAGTTGCAGATTTGAGGTCTGCTCATTCTGCTCCTGCCACCACAACCACAGTTTCTCCACCAGTATCTACTCCACCAACTCCACAAACATTGGCTAAAGCATTTGCAGATGGACTCCTCTCAACACCGTCTACACACACCAGAGCTACAAGCCAGAACACCCCTTCAGGAGCTCCCAGAGATCGTACCTAGAGTGTCGTATAGCACTCTACGTTTTCAAACTTTTTGGTAACTTGTTGCCAAAGGGGGAGAAAGTGTATAGATCCTAGGCTTCGAGAGAGTGTGTCTTTTGCTTTTGTTGGTTTTTCATTTGCCTTGCTACTTTGGTTTGGTTGGTTGTTGCTACTTGATGCTACTTGTGTGTTATGCTCATGAGATACCTTGTGTGATCATGTGTTTGATCATACTACGCTTAATGTGTGCTTGCATGATTATCTCTATGAATGTATGTGTATGATCAATCACTTGTATCTTTGGTGATGAGTGCATGTTATTTATTTTTTATCATTTTGTGCGCTCCACAAAGATGTATGTGACATGGAAGAGTGACCCATCATCCTAATCGATTGTGCATTTGCATTCAAACGCAAATTTTATATAATGCACAAATTTAGGGGGGGGGGTTCTTGCTTATCACATACTTCTCAAAGCGACGATGTATTTCATTCGTATTATCATTTGTCAAAGCTTTGATCTATATGTTGTCATCAATTACCAAAAAGGGGGAGGTTGAAAGTGCAACTAATCCCCGAGTGGTTTTGGTAATTTATAACAACATATAGCTCACTGAACTAATAACCATTCAAATTTAATATTTCAGAAAGTTCAACGAATGGCATGGCATGGACTAGAGATGTGGACCCCTCAAAATGCTAAGGACACATATTGGCAAAAGCTCAAGACTCTGCATTTCATTTTTAGTGATCCAAGACCACATTGAGTCCACAGGAAAGCTAATACTATTAAAAGGGGATGAGGTGTTGCTTAATGGCTTGCTTGCTCAAATGCTTAGTGATTGCTCCAAATCCCACAACCACTTTCTCATTCCAAATATGTCAAAACCCTAAACTCCAACTCGGCCCCACCGATTCTTTCTATCTGGCGCCACTGAGTTCATATGACATAGCCATTGCCAAAAATCCTATGTTCATGAGAGCTTTAGGCTGAATGAAGTTGATGATTTTGTTGGGCAAGAGCTGACTAAATGGAATGATGAGATGATTATGCAGTTTTACTCCACTGCACACTTCTATCCAAATGGGAAGATAGTGTGGATGACTGAGGGAACCAGGTATCAGTCATCAATCTCGGAGTGGGTTGAGCTCATTAATGCTCCAAAGGAAGAAGATGATGATCTTGATGTGTATGGCAAACCAGGAAGGATCACAACTCCATGGCTCACATGTATAAGCCTATCCCTGATGCATCTCTAGAGACTCACAAGTTTGGATCCATATACTATCTGCTAGCTAGACTGGCCACCATAAACACCATACTAAGGCATACCCTCTTGCCTAAGTCTGGATATCACATAATGATACGTGGCCATTCCATCAACTTGCTACACCTGTTTGATGTTCCCCAAAAGTTCAAGGTCATGAGCTTGATAGTTGAGACAATCAAGAGGACAACAGCTAACCAAAAGAGGTCATGTGGATATGCTCCACATATTTAGATGTTGATCAACTCCAAGGTTGGAACTGGAACATATCTACTTGACAAAGAGCATATACCTCTTAGGCCAGATTTTGAGGACAATGAAGTTGTCATGGATGCATCACATCCTACATCTGTTGAGGCCCATGAGAAGATTGAGAAGGCAAAGGCTACAAAAGCAGCAAAGGCAGCAAGTGCTCCAGATGCATCTATTGTGAATCTCAAGACCAAGCAAGATCAGCTCACATACCTGCTAGAAGCAACCCTGAGGATAGAGAAGAGTCTGGCCAACTTGACTAAGAATCAGGAGAGCTTAGAGAGGATTGTGGAGGATAAGATGTACAACCTTGATGTGAAAGTCAGAGAGATTCAGACTATAGTTGAGAAGCTGAGGGATGATGCTGAGGACAATGATGACAGACCAACTACAGATAGGTTCCGGTCAGTGCCAAGGGCACAAAGGTGTATTGCTGAGCCAGTTGCAGATTTGAGGTCTGCTCATTCTGCTCCTGCCATCACAACCATAGTTTCTCCACCAGTATCTACTCCACCAACTCCATAGACATCGGCTAAAGCATTTGTAGATGGACTCCTCTCAACGCCGTCTACACACACCAGAGCTACAAGCTAGAACACCCCTTCAGGAGCTCCCAGAGATCATACCTAGAGTGTCGTATAGCACTATACGTTTTCAAACTTTTTGGTAACTTGTTGCCAAAGGGGGAGAAAGTGTATAGATCCTAGGCTTCGAGAGAGAGTGTCTTTTGCTTTTGTTGGTTTTTCATTTGCCTTGCTACTTTGGTTTGGTTGGTTGTTGCTACTTGATGCTACTTGTCTGTTATGCTCATGAGATACCGTGTGTGATCATGTGTTTGATCATACTACGCTTAATGTGTGCTTGCATGATTATTTCTATGAATGTGTGTGTATGATCAATCACTTGTATCTTTGGTGATGAGTGCATGTATTTATTTTTTATCATTTTGTGCGCTCCACAAAGATGTATGTGACATGGAAGAGTGACCCATCACTATTGCAGGATGTTGCTAACGCGACACTATGATCAAAGACCCTTCGACGAAACTGTGTGCGATGCAATAATCGCAAACGGTGGTGTAGAAAAACCGTCAAAAAGGTGCAAAACATTTGCGATGGAGGATGCATCAAACACGGCTCAGATTTTACTTGCGTGTGCAATGTAGGGCATACGGTTCAGTTCAATTAATTGTTTGCAATGAGGAGGAGCAAAAGAAACGGGCAGCCAGATGGAGGTGTGTGCGATATACAGCATACGGTTCACTCAGATGAACTATTTGTGATTAGGCAACACAAAAGAAACGGTCAGCCAGATCAAGATGTGTGTGATATACGGCATGCAGTTCACTCGGATGAACTGTTTGAGTTGAGACAAGAGAACAGAAATGGTTCAATATATCAAGATGTGTGTGATACGCGGTAAACAGGTCTGTAATCAGAAATATGTGCGAAGGCCAATAATAACACAGACGATTGCTTCTAGTAAGACGTATGTGATATGCTCTATCTACACAACATCTATTGGCCATTGGGGGACGGGCGGTCATCTGGATACGCCATAAGGATGCGAAGAGGTATCCTATATCAGCAAGGACTAGCTATTCCACCAGTAGCTCATGTAAGAGAAATTTCAAGTTAAGTGTGCTCAGGCTGGAGCAGCCATCAGATGGGTGACTGGATGGGAAGTTGTGTTGATGTTGAATTAACTAATAGGATGGGTCATACCTGTCAGATTAAATGACTGATATGACCCAGCCCATCAGTTAAATTAACCTCGAGGTCCTTGTTTTTTTAACACATGTTAAAGAAGGTCTATCGCATTACTTTTTGACAATGTGCGATACGTGGCATACAGTTGATCCATCCGACCTGTTTGTGATGGAATAAGTTGTGTGTGTTGTGGGCAAACGCTTGCTGGTATTCGACCATTTGCGATTGATGAATTCATCACCGACGGGTTCCCTAGTGTGGTCCGTGTTCATCTGATCATCATCTACTTCTTGTGCTAGCTCGATGTTCCTTCTATGTTAAGTTTCCATTAATTGATGGCGTTTTATGGACACGCCACCGTTTCCTGCCAATTCCTCACCTGTTTCCCGCCACCCAACGATGTTGCGCATAAACCTAGGCGGCGCGCGACGCAAGGAGGCAACAAGCACAGCCTGTAGCACATCCACCTTTTCCAAGCATGCCAACCCATCAAAGCGTCGCCGCTGCCATCAACCTCGTCGACGAGGAAAACGAGCAGGCGCCACGGCCGGTCGAGGCCGAGACGCTCCCCGGCAACGTGATGGATGACGTCGTGATGCGCGTCGTCGCCAGGGTTGAGCAGACCTTTGGTGCATGGCGCTTGAGCGCCGCGGATCAAGATAGGCATGTCAGCGCCGACAGGCTGCAGCTCGCCGCACAACATGATCGATGGCGCGCCGCAGAGCAAGCTAGGCGCGTCCGCGCTGATAGGCTGCGGCTCGCCGCACGGCGAGACCGTTGGAGCGCCGCAGAGTGAGAGGCGCAGCGCGCCGCACAGCAAGAGCAGATCCATCAGCGCTTGCCTGCTGTCGACACAGCGTCGCAGCTGGATACACATCTCGTCAGTACCCCCATTCCTCACCAGGAGTGGGCAGAGGCCCTCTGCGCCGTACTTGCACCAGAGGCCGACCGCGCCATACTTGCACCGGACACCAGCCGCGCTGTTTGCATGGGTCGCGTCGTTCGCCTTGTTCGCGGCCCGCTCGATGCCAACGCACTGGTCGGTAGGCTCGACCGCCTCCTTGGCCCAGGTGTCCACCTGGGCGCAGTAGAGGAACATGGTCGTCGCATCCTCGAGCTGGTGATCTCCGATGAAATAGCCAACTTGGAGCTCAAGATCACGCTCCAGATGTACCGCGAGCGTGTCAACCGCTTGGATGAACGCCTGCACGAGTTCACGCAGAGCCAAGAGCTACCGTAGGCAAGGGTTGCTGGTCATGGTCTCATGGACGTGTTTTAGTTTGTTGAGTCGTTTCGACGTGGATAGCTATGTATTCACAGCAATCATAGTATTGCTCTGTTTATTCCTCTGTTTCAATGTGTGTACTCTGTTTTCCGTTCTTATATGTTCTGTTTCAATGTGTGTATATACGCTTTCCATTCTGTATATGGATGATAACAGCTAGATTCAAATTAGTATACAAAAACAGAAAGAAAATGGAATTCATAATATATATGATGAGGACATCAATACCATTGTTACACCCACAACCCCTGCTACTATACATACTGGACCGATTACTAGAGCTCGCGCACGCCAATTAAATTACCAGGTACGTTCGTTTCTTGGTAACGATTCTAATGTTCATGAGAATATGATGCTGCCTAAATTGGATACATTTGTTTTGCTTACAAATGAAGGGCCTAGCTTGGAGAAGGATGAACATTGGAGCAAGAACATGCATGGAGTTGATGGCATGCGCAAGGGAGACAAGATGATAGAGGCAAAGGTGTCCCATCTTTCGATGAGATGATGGATATCGCTTTGGTGGAAGTCGACTTTGATGATCCGACTACGAACGTGCGATGACGTCGCGCCTTAGCAATCGCTAAACCAACTCCGTGAGGTTATTGACCACGCCGGAGCACGATCAACCTGACCACGAGGGTCTGTTTCCTGCGAGCAAACAAAGAACAAGCAAGAAACTGAGATTGCAATCTGGATATTGCGAATATAAGATGAAAGCTTTATTGATCAAGGTGGGGTTCTGTGACGCCTTTGTCTGGTCGCTGAACACAAACGAAGTACGCGAAGTTGCAGCTATGGCGAACTTTTAATCTAAACAAAACCCAAAGTCTAAACGACGCCCTAAGAGCTGTATATATGGAGGAAGAGGGGGGAATTTCGTGGCCCTTGAGGAAGGGGTCTGAAACCAACCCTATCTCTTGTTTCCCCACACATACGGACTCTAAAAACAGCCTATACTTATGTATTTCGAAATTACATGGGCCTGGCCCAATAATAAGGTGACGCAGCACCTAGAATAGCCTCTGGACGAAAGTTATGAAGTAGCATCTTGTATATTTCGTCCAAGGCTTCATGCACGCATTATGGTGGCTTCAACGTCCTGAAATCATCACTTGTAACTCCGTTCTTGTTCCCCATGCGCATGCCATCATCTCCATGCTTGTTCTTGCTCCAATGTTCATCCTTCTCAAAGCTAGGCCCTTCATTTGTAAGCAAAACAAATGTATCCAATTTAGGCAGCATCATATTCTCATGAACATTAGAATCATTACCAAGAAACGAAAGTACCTGGTAATTTAATTGGCGTGCGCGAGCTCTAGTAATTGGTCCAGTATGTATAGCAGCAGGGGCTGTGGGTGTAACAATGGTATTGATGTCCTCATCACCCTCCCCTTCTTGAAATGAAGTCGTCCTCGACGGAAGCTCATCTCCCTCACCCAAATAAGGCTTCAAATCTGCAATGTTAAAAGTGGGACTAACCCCAAAATCTGCAGGCAGCTCAAGTTTATATGCATTATCATTTATTTTCTCTAACACCTTAAAAGGACCATCAGCACGTGGCATTAGCTTTGATTTGCGCAAATCAGGAAATCTATCCTTACGCAAATGTAACCAAACAAGATCTCCAGGTGCAAACACAACATGTTTTCTACCCTTATCTCCAGCAAGTTTATATTTAGCATTCATACGCTCAATGTTTTCCTTAGTTAACTCATGCATTTTTAAGATCAATTCAACACGTTGTTTAGCATCAAAATTAACCTTCTCCGAAGATGGAAGAGGCAACAAATCAATAGGTGCACGAGGTAGGAAACCATACACAATTTCAAAAGGGCACATCTTAGTAGTAGAATGCAATGAACAATTATAAGCAAACTCAATATGAGGCAAGCATTCTTCCCACATTTTCTTATTATTCTTCAAAACAGCCCTAAGCATAGTAGACAATGTTCTATTGACTACTTCAGTTTGTCCATCAGTTTGGGGGTGACAAGTAGTACTAAAAAGCAGTTTAGTCCCCAACTTAGCCCATAAACATCACCAAAAGTGGCTAAGAAATTTAGTATCACGATCTGAAACAATAGTATTTGGCACACCATGCAAACGAATAATTTCACGGAAGAACAAATCAGCAACATTAACAGCATCATCGCTTTTATGACATGGTATAAAGTGTGCCATTTTTGAGAATCTATCCACGACAACAAATATGCTATCCCTCCCCTTCTTTGTTCGAGGTAAACCTAAAACAAAGTCCATAGATATATCCTCCCAAGGAACACTAGGTACAGGCAAAGGCATATATAAACCATGAGGATTGAGTCGTGACTTAGCTTTTTGACATGTAGTGCAGCGAGCAACAAAACGCTCAACATCCCGTCTCATCTTTGGCCAAAAGAAATGTGTAGCAAGTACGTCCTCCGTCTTCTTCACGCCAAAGTGTCCCATTAATCCTCCTCCATGCGGCTCCTGAAACAACAAAAGACGAAGAGAGCTAGCTGGAATGCATAGCCTGTTAGCACGGAACACAAATCCATCATTAACGACAAACTTGTTCCAGGTTCTTCCTTCTTTACAATTCTGCAAAACATCTTTAAAATCAGCATCATGCACATATTGATCTTTGATGGTCTCCAAACCAAATATTTTGAAGTCAAGTTGTGACAGCAAAGTATAGCGACGAGACATGTTTTCTTTTGAAGGCACATCCTTCTTTGTAAGCTCGTTGAGAGGTGCAGCAATGGTGCTGAAATCTCTCACAAAACGCCTATAGAAACCAGCGAGGCCAAGGAAACTCCTCACTTGTGTGACCGTTTTGAGCTGCGGCCAACTCTCAATAGCTTCAATCTTGGCTTTATCAACTTCAATTCCCTGTGGAGTAACAACATAGCCAAGAAAAGATACTCGGTCGGTGCAAAAGGTGCACTTCCCAAGGTTACCAAACAAACGTGCATCACGTAGAGCAATAAAAACAACACGTAAATGTTCCAAATCTTCTTCCAAAGATTTGCTATAAATCAGTAATCATCAAAATAGACTACCACAAATCGTCCAATAAAAGCACGTAAAACTTCGTTCATTAGTCTCATGAAAGTACTAGGTGCATTAGTTAACCCAAAAGGCATGACTAACCACTCATATAAACCAAACTTAGTTTTAAATGTTGTTTTCCATTCATCTCCCAGTTTCATACGAATTTGATGGTATCCACTACGCAAATCAACTTTGGAAAATATTGTAGAGCCACTCAATTCATCAAGCATATCATCTAGCCTAGGAATAGGATGACGATAACGAATAGTAATGTTATTAATGCCTCTACAATCAACACACATACGCGATGTACCATCCTTTTTAGGCACAAGTATAATAGTAACAGCACAAGGACTAAGAGATTCACGTATATAACCTTTGTCGAGCAGCTCCTGTACTTGACGCATAATCTCCTTCGTCTCCTCTGGATTGGTACGGTATGGTGCACGGTTGGGTAGCGATGCACCGGGAATTAAGTCAATTTGATGCTCAATCCCTCGAATAGGTGGTAATCCCGGTGGCACGTCTTGTGGAAAGACGTCAGCGAACTCCTGCAAAAAGTTAGTGACAGCAGGGGGCAAAGAGGAAGGCACGTCCTCGAATGAAAATAATGCCTCTTTGCACACAAAAGCATAGCAAACAGATTTGTTGAAATCTAGCTCATCAATATCAGATTTTGTGGCAAGTAAACATGCACTTTTGAATTTAATTTCAGAAGCAACACTAGATGGTTTATTATTAGGTTTCATTTGTTGCTCAAATTCTTTTGCCACAATCTGATTTTCACTCTTATTTTTCTCCTGTTTTGCTTTATTAGCTCTATTAATGTCATCTTATACTGATTGTTCTACCATGGTGTACAGAGTTTTTATCAAATTGCCATGGTCTACCAAGTAATAAGGAACATGCTTGCATGGGTACCACATCACAATCAACATAATCAGCATATGTAGAGATACTAAAATGCACACGAACAGTACGTGTTACCTTAACCTTGCCGCTGTTGTTGAACCATTGGATGTAGTAAGGATGTGGATGTGGTCTTGTGGTGAGAGATAGTTTCTCCACCATCTCCATGCTAGCCAAGTTGTTACAGCTCCCTCCATCTATGATGACGCGAACAGAACGTTCCTTCACAACTCCCTTTGTATGGAACAAATTATGCCTCTGATTTTGCTCTGCTTGTGTGACCTGCACACTCAAAACACGTTGAGCAACTAAACATTCATACATGTCAGCGTCTTCAGGAGCCATGTATTGCGTCTCATTTTCAGAATCATCTCCACCATGTTCTTCACGTGTAATAAGAGCCAAAGTCTCCTCATCATAGTCACTAGCGGACTCATACCCACCATCCTCAGTAGCAATCATTACATGCTGAGATTTGCATTCCCGCGCATAATGTCCTCTTCCCTTACAACGACGACAAATAATATCACTTGTGTGCCCTGTTGATGCCATGGAAGAAGAAGAGCTCTGTGCAGGCCCGGCAGGTGCGCTCTTGGCAGATAGTGGTGGTTGTGCCTGCTTTCTTGTATCACGGCTGGAGGTGGAACCTGATGGAGGTGCTGGTGCAGTGGAAGTAGAAGATGCACGCGGTGTCCATGATGAAGGTCGACATGCAGAAAAGTTAGTTCGCGCCAATGCTTGTCGATCCTGCACTTCACGTTCAGCTTTACAAGCAAGATGGAATAAACGAGTGATATTAGTATACTCCTTATACTCTAGAATGGTCTGAATCTCACTATTTAAACCACCCACAAAACGTGCAAGCATAGCTTCATTCTCCTCAACAATACCACATCTAATCATGCCAGTTTGTAATTCCTGATAATATTCTTCTACATAATTTTTCCCTTGTCGTAAACGCTACAGTTTTTGAAGCAATTCACGTTGATAATATGGTGGAACCCAACGAGTACGCATAGCAGTTTTCAAAGCAGCCCAAGTAGCTGGAATAGGATGTAATCTACAATGTTCAGACCACCATACACATGCAAAACTAGTGAAAGCACAAACAGCAGCAGCAACCCGTCTCTCCTCGGGATATTGTAAACATGTAAAACGTTGTTCAGTTTCTAACTCCCAAGTAAGATATACATCAGGAATGTATCGACCCTCAAACGGTGGAATATTCAATTTCAGTTTAGGAACATGGTCATGATCTCGTACCTGAGGTGGTGGTGCAGGCCTACCGTTGCGAATATATACCTGAGGTCGACCTGCTGGAGGTGGTGCTGGTGGCGCACGTAGTTCTGATTTTTATCAACCTCATCCTCATAATCGCCCGCATAATCGTCATCCTCCTCAGCCGCCGCAGTAGCAGGAGCCAAAGAAGCATCAACAGTAGGTGCAGCGGCACCCGAATTTTGACCAGTCTCAATTGGAACGCGCTGTGCTCGTCCCACTTGATTTGGAAGGCGGCGTTGGAGATGTGGTTGTTGTTGTTGTAGAGGTGCGACAGGTGCAGCCGGTGGTGGTTGGGGAAGACGCTTGAGCAATTCATTAAACCTGTTATCCAGCTTTGTCTCAAACGACTTCTCCACGGCATCTATCTTCTCCATAACCTCTTCAAATCTGTTTAGCACATCTCCCACCTGGCCACTCATCATTTGCTGAAATTTATCATGCAACCCCTTGTTCGTCATGTTCTCCCAATCAGTCTCATCGGCTTGTGATCCTGCCATGGTTAGCAGCAATAGAAACACAAAAGAATATGATCCTACAGACTACTAGGAAGTGGTGGTGATGGTGGTGTGTCACAAATCCTTCAAGCGAATCTCAAATTCTTACCAGTTCTTACCCAGCAGCAGGTGGTGATCGGCAACCGTTGTAGTCAAAACTCTCAAAGCTTGGATAGAGCGATTACCAGGGAGAGTCAAACGCACGACGTAGATGTATGTGGAGCTGGGAAGGCTTATAATATGGTAGCAAAAAGGGTCAGCAATAATCAATTCAGGTATGCAAAGTTGAATAAACGCTCAACGACGGTACTGTGCTGGTCCTAGGCTAGACCGTGCTAGAGACGCGAGCCTAGAACACTAACAAAATCACGGCGCTGCACGTAAACAAGGGAGGAGCACACTCTGAATTTTTTTTTGCACTTTTTTTTCCTTTTTTTTTGCTCCGCAACAAATTTTTTTCAAAAAAGTCTACAAATGGTCTCAAAACTGCCTAGCCAGAATTTTCCAGACTTAGTTTTTTTTAAACTGGAACTATTTTTCTACTGCAGGTAACACAAAAGTTTGGGAGTCCTTCTCTGTCACGACTCGGAGTATGGCGTGATCTGGAAATCCAAAACAGAGTAACATAATACTGGACTTGGACTAGGACTGGTGGCGGAGATGAATCTGGTGGAACTCGGACTGGTGGCGGAGATGAATCTGGTGGAACTCGGACTGGTGGCGGATATATGTTGCAGGTGTACTCGGATTGGCGTGATGGCGGCGGATATGTGGTGTCATATATGGACTCGGATTGGCGGTGAATATGTGGTGGTGGTATATGGCAGCGGCGATGAAGTTGGTGCGGTGGTGGTATATGGCAGCAGCGATGATGATGATGCGGTGGTGATATATGGCAGCGGTGACGTGACAACCTGTGAACAGAACTCGAAACTCTAAAGGACTAGACGCTAAGACCAGCAACTTGACACGACGATGCAACCGCAAATTCAACAAAGCAAACACAGAAAAGATTATGCAAAGGCTCAGATTGGTTCAGATAGGATGAACTAACCCTAAAAAATTTTTGGCTGTTTCGTGGACTATAGGTACGAAGAACAAACTCGATCTAAACTACGAAAAACTGTAAAATCTCACCGAGCAACCTGGAAATCTGATACCACTTGATAGAGGCAAAGGTGTCCCGTCTTTTGATGAGATGATGGATATCGCTTTGGTGGAAGTCGACTTTGACGATCCGACTACGAACGTGCGATGACGTCGCGCCTTAGCAATCGCTAAACCAACTCCGAGAGGTTATTGACCACGCCGGAGCACGATCAACCTGACCACGAGGGTCTGTTTCCTGCGAGCAAACGAAGAACAAGCAAGAAACTGAGATTGCAATCTGGATATTGCAAATATAAGATGAAAGCTTTATTGATCAAGGTGGGGTTCTGTGACGCCTTTGTCTGGTCGTTGAACACAAACGAAGTACGCGAAGTTGCAGCTATGGCAAACTTTTAATCTAAACAAAACCCAAAGTCTAAACGACGCCCTAAGGGCTGTATATATGGAGGAAGATGGGGGAATTTCGTGGCCCTTGGGGAAGGGGTCCGAAACCAACCCTATCTCTTGTTTCCCCACACATACGGACTCTAAAAACAGCCTATACTCAAGTATTTCGAAATTACATGGGCCTGGCCCAATAATAAGGTGACGCAGCACCTAGAATAGCCTCTGGACGAAAGTTATGAAGTAGCATCTTGTATATTTCATCCAAGGCTTCATGCACGCATTATGGTGGCTTCAACGTCCTGAAATCATCACTTGTAACTCCGTTCTTGTTCCCCATGCGCATGCCATCATCTCCATGCTTGTTCTTGCTCCAATGTTCATCCTTCTCAAAGCTAGGCCCTTCATTTGTAAGCAAAACAAATGTATCCAATTTAGGCAGCATCATATTCTCATGAACATTAGAATCATTACCAAGAAACGAAAGTACCTGGTAATTTAACTGGCGTGCGCGAGCTCTAGTAATTGGTCCAGTATGTATAGCAACAGGGGCTGTGGGTGTAACAATGGTATTGATGTCCTCATCACAAGAACAGAGTTTCAAGTGATGATTTCAGGACTTTGAAGCCACCATAATGAGTGCATGAAGCCTTGGACGAAATATACAAGATGCCACTTCATAATTTTCGTCCAGAGGCTATTCTAGGTGCTGCGTCACCTTATTTTTGGGCTAGGCCCATGTAATTTCAAAATATTTCAATATAGGCTGTTTTTAGAGTCCGTATGTGTGGGGAAACAAGAGTTAGGGTGGGTTTCGGACCCCTCCTCCAAGGGCCACGAAATTTCCCCCCTCTTCCTCCATATATACAGCCCCTAGGGCATCGTTTAGACTTTGGGTTTTGTTTAGATTAAAAGTTCGCCATAGCTGCAACTTCGCGTACTTCGTTTGTGTTCAACGACCAGACAAAGGCGTCACAGAACCCCACCTTCATTAATAAAGCTTTCCTCTTTTATTCGCAATATCCAGATTGCAATCTTGGTTTCTTGCTTTTTCTTCGTTTACTCGCAGGAAATAGACCCTCGTGGTTAGGTTGATCGTGCTCCGGCGTGGTCAATAACCCCTTGGAAGTTGGTTTAGCGATTGCTAAGGCGCGACGTCTTCGCACGTTCGTAGTCGGATCGTCAAAGTCGACTCCCACAGAAAACGATTGCTATCTCATCGAAACATCGGGACACCCTCGCCTCTATATATATATATATATATATATATATATTATATATATATATTAATTGTTCATCAGTTCATCACAGAATATATATATATATATATTATATAATCACCACATATACGTGATGATACTTAACTACTAGGTACAGTTCATAAAATTGAAAACGAACAATACTAAAACTAATAATCCCTCCTGGGGCCAGTATTCCAGCAGCCCCTCG
This sequence comes from Aegilops tauschii subsp. strangulata, assembly GCF_002575655.3. Lineage (NCBI taxonomy): Eukaryota > Viridiplantae > Streptophyta > Magnoliopsida > Poales > Poaceae > Aegilops > Aegilops tauschii. The sequence continues at coordinate 346,606,143 of NC_053041.3, forward strand.
CCAGCAGCTCCCTGGTGCGCGGCGTCTTCCCAGTCCGGAGGCAGTACCCAGCCTCCTCCGCCTCGCAGCGCTTGACGTACCAATCTGCCTCTTGCTGACGGACGAGCGCGAATGATCTTGCCATTTCGTTGGGCGCCCACCGGAGCTCCTCGTCGGTGGCACGCTGGAGCTTATCGGCCCACCTCCACGCAGCGACGAGGCGCCCAGTGCTTTGACCTTCCTCGCGAAGTATCCATCTTCGAACACCTCCTCCGCACGACGACGCGCCTGTAATTCCTGCTCGTCCTCGAGTAGGTAAATGATAAAAGAAATAATTTATGAAGTGTGAATGCTAGCAGGTGCACAAGTTTGATCAATGATAATTTCAATCACCTTTTCTAGCATCATTATATGTCATAAGAGTAGCTCAACTCATAAAACTTTTCATGATCAAGTAACAAACTATTCACATGTTAAAGTATAGATCATAAACTTTCTTGAAAACTAACAAACCGTGTTATTAGTCATCAAACAATTACAATTCATCTTATTTTCAGGAAGAGACTATGTCAGAGCTTTGATTCAGCAAACTTCACATACTCAACTATCATTTAGTCTTCCATGATTGCTACCACTCAAAGCATATTTTTAGAACAAATAGTATTCATCGAACACACAGAAAGATAGGGGCTTAATGTTTCACCTCCCAACCTTTTACCTCAAGGGTAATGTCAACAATAATAATTCATGCTCAAATATATTTGAATGGCCATATATGCTTAGATCTTTCCATCACATGATGCTTGCCAACTAAAGAGTAGATTGGAATGAGAAGGAATACTACTGACTCTTGCATAAAAGTAAAAGATGGGCCCTTCGCAGAGGAAAGCAGGGATTTGCAGAGGTGCCAGAGCTCGAAGCTAAAACAGAGATGAAAATAATTTTGAGAGGTATGCTTTCATTGTCAACATAACGACCAAGAGTTCCCAATATCTTCCATACTAGATACATTATAGGCAATTCCCACGCAAAAAGGTAAAGTTTTTACTCCCCCTCCACCAACATTCACACTCCATGATGAGGACATCAATACAATTATTACACCCACAGTCCCTGCTGCTATACATACTGGACCAATTACTAGAGCTCGCGCACGCCAATTAAATTACCAGGTACTTTCGTTTCTTGCTAATGATTCTAATGTTCATGAGAATATGATGCTGCCTAAATTGGATACATTTGTTTTGCTTACAAATGAAGGGCCTAGCTTTGAGAAGGATGAACATTGGAGCAAGAACAAGCATGGAGATGATGGCATGCGCATGGGGAACAAGAACGGAGTTACAAGTGATGATTTCAGGACGTTGAAGCCACCATAATGCGTGCATGAAGCCTTGGACGAAATATACAAGATGCTACTTCATAACTTTCGTCCAGAGGCTATTCTAGGTGCTGCGTCACCTTATTATTGGGCCAGGCCCATGTAATTTCGAAATACATAAGTATAGGCTGTTTTTAGAGTCCGTATGTGTGGGGAAACAAGAGATAGGGTTGGTTTCGGACCCCTTCCTCAAGGGCCACGAAATTCCCCCCCTCTTCCTCCATATATACAGCCCTTAGGGCGTCGTTTAGACTTTGGGTTTTGTTTAGATTAAAAGTTCGCCATAGCTGCAACTTCGCGTACTTCGTTTGTGTTCAGCGACCAGACAAAGGCGTCACAGAACCCCACCTTGATCAATAAAGCTTTCATCTTATATTCGCAATATCCAGATTGCAATCTCAGTTTCTTGCCTGTTCTTCGTTTGCTCGCAGGAAACAGACCCTCGTGGTCAGGTTGATCGTGCTCCGGCGTGGTCGATAACCTCTCGGAGTTGGTTTAGCGATTGCTAAGGCGCGACGTCCTCGCACGTTCGTAGTCGGATCGTCAAAGTCGACTTCCATCAAAGCGATATTCATCATCTCATCGAAAGACGGGACACCTTTGCCTCTATCAAGTGGTATCAGATTTCCAGGTTGCTCGGTGAGATTTTACAGTTTTTCGTAGTTTAGATCGAGTCTGTTCTTCATACCTACAGTCCACGAAAAAGCCACAACAAAAAAAATTAGGGTTAGTTCATCATATCCGAACCAATCTGAGCCTTTGCATAATCTTTTTAGGGTTTTTGCTTTGTTGAATTTGCGGTTGCATCGTCGTGTCAAGTTGCTGGTCTTAGAGTCTAGTCTTTTAGAGTTTCGAGTTCTGGTCATAAGTTGTCACGCCGCCGCCGCACCATCATCATCGCCTTGCCATCTACCACCATTGCTTATCCGCCACCGCTTTGAATCCGTATCCATATACCACCACCGCTGCCATATACTACCGCCATATATCCACCACCAATCCGAGTTCTTTTCATAGTCGGTTTGTTTTAGAGATCCATATATTTTCCGTTTCGTGTTTCCTTGCCTGAGTAGGTCTCGGGAAAAAAAAAAAAAAGAGAGAGCGCAAAAAAAAAAAAAAAAAAAGAGCGAAAAAAAAAATCCCTGAGTGTGCTTTTCCCTTGTTTACGTGCAGCGCCGTGATTTTGTTAGTGTTCTAGGCTCGCGTCTCTAGCACGGTCTAGCCTAGGACCAGCACAGTACCGTCGTTGAGCGTTTATTCAACTTTGCATCTCTGAATTGATTATTGCTTACCATTTTGCTACCATATTATAAGCCTTCCCAGCTCCACATAAGTCTACATCGTGCGTTTGACTCTCCCTGGTAATCGCTATATCCAAGCTTTGAGAGTTTTTGACTACAACGGTTGCCGATCACCACCTGCTGCTGGGTAAGAACTGGTAAGAATTTGAGATTCGCTTGAAGGTTTTGTGACACACCACCATCCCACCACTTCTAGTAGTCTGCAGGATCATATTCTTTTGTGTTTCTATTACTGCTAACCATGGCAGGTTCACAAGCCGATGAGACTGATTGGGCGAACATGACGAACAAGGAGTTGCATGATAAATTTCAGCAAATGATGAGTGGCCAGGTGGGTGATGTGCTAAACAGATTTGAAGAGGCTATGGAGAAGATAGATGCCGTGGAGAAGTCGTTTGAGACAAAGCTGGATAACAAGTTTACTGAATTACTAAAGCGTCTTCCCCAACCACCACCGGCTGCACATGTCGCACCTCTACAACAACAACAACCACATCTCCAACGCCGCCTTCCAAATCAAGTGGGACGGGCACAGCGCGTTCCAATTGAGATTGGTCAAAATTCGGGTGCTGCTGTCCCTACTGTTGATGCTTCTTTGGCTCCTGCTCCTGCGGCGGCTGAGGAGGATGACGATTATGCGGGCGATTATGAGGATGAGGTTGATCAAAATCACAACTACGTGCAGCCACCAGCACCACCACCAGCAGGTCGACCTCAGGTATATATTCGCAACGGTAGGCCGGCACCACCACCTCAGGTACGAGATCATGACCATCTCCCTAAACTGAAATTGAATATTCCACCATTTGAGGGTAGATATGTTCCTGATATATATCTTACTTGGGAGTTAGAAACTGAACAACGATTTACATGTTTACAATATCCTGAGGAGAGACGTGTTCCTGCTGCTGTTTGTGCTTTCACTAGCTTTGCATGTGTTTGGTGGTCTGAACATTGTAGATTATATCCTGTTCCAGCTACTTGGGCTGCTTTGAAAACTGCTATGCGTACTCGTTGGGTTCCACCATATTATCAACGTGAATTACTTCAAAAATTGCAGCGTTTAAGACAAGGAAAAAATTCTGTAGAAGAATATTATCAGGAATTACAAACTGGCATGATTAGATGTGGTATTGTTGAGGAGAATGAAGCTATGCTTGCACGTTTTATGGGTGGATTAAATAAAGAGATTCAGACCATTCTAGAGTATAAGGATTATAATAATATCACTCGTTTATTCCATCTTGCTTGTAAAGCTGAACGTGAAGTGCAGGATCGACAGCCATTGGCGCGAACTAACTTTTCTGCAGGTCGACCTTCATCATGGACACCGCGTGCATCTTCTACTTCCACTTCACCATCACCTCCATCAGGTGCCACCTCCAGCCGTGATACAAGAAAGCAGGCACAACCACCACTCTCTGCCAAGAGCACACCTGCCGGGCCTGTGCAGAGCTCTTCTTCTTCCATGGCATCGACAGGGCACACAAGTGATATTATTTGTCGTCGTTGTAAGGGAAGAGGACATTTTGCGAGAGAATGCAAATCTCAGCGTGTCATGATTGCTACTGAGGATGGTGGGTATGAGTCCGCTAGTGACTATGATGAGGAGACTTTGGCTCTTATTACACGTGAAGAACATGGTGGAGATGATTCTGAAAATGAGACGCAATACATGGCTCCTGAAGACGCTGACAGGTATGAATGTTTAGTTGCTCAACGTGTTTTGAGTGTGCAGGTCACACAAGCAGAGCAAAATCAGAGGCATAATTTGTTCCATACAAAGGGAGTTGTGAAGGAACGTTCTGTTCGCGTCATCATAGATGGAGGGAGCTGTAACAACTTGGCTAGCATGGAGATGGTGGAGAAGCTATCTCTCACCACAAGACCACATCCACATCCTTACTACATCCAATGGTTCAACAACAGCGGCAAGGTTAAGGTAACACGTACTGTTCGTGTGCATTTTAGTATCTCTACATATGCTGATTATGTTGATTGTGATGTGGTACCCATGCAAGCATGTTCCTTATTACTAGGTAGACCATGGCAATTTGATAAAAATTCTGTACACCATGGTAGAAACAATCAGTATACTCTTGTTCATAAGGATAAAAATATTACTTTGCTTCCTATGACTCCTGATTCCATTTTGAAAGATGACATTAATAGAGCTAATAAAGCAAAACAGGAGAAAAATAAGAGTGAAAATCAGATTGTGGCAAAGGAATTTGAGCAACAAATGAAACCTAATAATAAACCATCTAGTGTTGTTTCTGAAATTAAATTGAAAAGTGCATGTTTACTTGCCACAAAATCTGATATTGATGACCTAGATTTCAGCAAATCTGTTTGCTATGCTTTTGTGTGCAAAGAGGCATTATTTTCATTCGAGGACGTGCCTTCCTCTTTGCCCCCTGCTGTCACTCACATTTTGCAGGAGTTCGCTGACGTCTTCCCACAAGACGTGCCACCGGGATTACCACCTATTCGAGGGATTGAGCATCAAATTGACTTAATTCCCGGTGCATCGCTACCCAACCGTGCACCATACCGTACCAATCCAGAGGAGACGAAGGAGATTATGCGTCAAGTACAGGAGCTGCTCGACAAAGGTTATATACGCGAATCTCTTAGTCCTTGTGCTGTTCCTATTATACTCGTGCCTAAAAAGGATGGTACGTCGCGTATGTGTGTTGATTGTAGAGGCATTAATAATATTACTATTCGTTATCGTCATCCTATTCCTAGGCTCGATGATATGCTTGATGAATTGAGTGGCTCTACAATATTCTCCAAAGTTGATTTGCGTAGTGGATACCATCAAATTCGTATGAAATTGGGAGATGAATGGAAAACTGCATTTAAAACTAAGTTTGGTTTATATGAGTGGTTAGTCATGCCTTTTGGGTTAACTAATGCACCTAGTACTTTCATGAGACTAATGAACGAAGTTTTACGTGCTTTCATTGGACGATTTGTGGTGGTCTATTTTGATGATATACTGATTTATAGCAAATCTTTGGAAGAACATTTGGAACATTTACGTGCTGTTTTTATTGCTCTACGTGATGCACGTTTGTTTGGTAACCTTGGGAAGTGCACCTTTTGCACCGACCGAGTATCTTTTCTTGGCTATGTTGTTACTCCACAGGGAATTGAAGTTGATAAAGCCAAGATTGAAGCTATTGAGAGTTGGCCGCAGCCCAAAACGGTCACACAAGTGCGGAGTTTTCTTGGACTCGCTGGTTTCTATAGGCGTTTTGTGAGAGATTTTAGCACCATTGCTGCACCTCTCAACGAGCTTACAAAGAAGGATGTGCCTTTTGTTTGGGGTACCGCACAGGAAGAAGCCTTCACGGTATTGAAAGATAAGTTGACACATGCTCCTTTACTCCAACTTCCTGATTTTAATAAGACTTTTGAGCTTGAATGTGATGCTAGTGGCATTGGATTAGGAGGTGTGTTATTACAAGATGGCAAACCTGTTGCATACTTTTCTGAAAAATTGAGTGGGCCTAGTCTGAATTATTCTACTTATGATAAAGAACTATATGCTCTTGTTCGGACTTTAGAAACATGGCAACATTATTTATGGCCCAAAGAATTTGTTATACATTCTGATCATGAATCTTTGAAACATATTAAAAGTCAAGCTAAACTGAATCGTAGACATGCTAAATGGGTTGAATTCATTGAAACTTTCCCTTATGTCATTAAACACAAGAAGGGTAAAGAAAATGTTATTGCTGATGCATTGTCTCGTCGCTATACTATGCTTTCACAACTTGACTTCAAAATATTTGGTTTGGAGACCATCAAAGATCAATATGTGCATGATGCTGATTTTAAAGATGTATTGCAGAATTGTAAAGAAGGAAGAACCTGGAACAAGTTTGTCGTTAATGATGGATTTGTGTTCCGTGCTAACAAGCTATGCATTCCAGCTAGCTCTCTTCGTCTTTTGTTGTTGCAGGAGGCGCATGGAGGAGGATTAATGGGACACTTTGGCGTGAAGAAGACGGAGGACGTACTTGCTACACATTTCTTTTGGCCAAAGATGAGACGGGATGTTGAGCGTTTTGTTGCTCGCTGCACTACATGTCAAAAAGCTAAGTCACGACTCAATCCTCATGGTTTATATATGCCTTTGCCTGTACCTAGTGTTCCTTGGGAGGATATATCTATGGACTTTGTTTTAGGTTTACCTCGAACAAAGAAGGGGAGGGATAGCATATTTGTTGTCGTGGATAGATTCTCGAAAATGGCGCACTTTATACCATGTCATAAAAGCGATGATGCTGTTAATGTTGCTGATTTGTTCTTTCGTGAAATTATTCGCTTGCATGGTGTGCCAAATACTATTGTTTCAGATCGTGATACTAAATTTCTTAGCCACTTTTGGAGATGTTTATGGGCTAAGTTGGGGACTAAACTGCTTTTTAGTACTACTTGTCACCCCCAAACTGATGGACAAACTGAAGTAGTCAATAGAACATTGTCTACTATGCTTAGGGCTGTTTTGAAGAATAATAAGAAAATGTGGGAAGACTGCTTGCCTCATATTGAGTTTGCTTATAATCGTTCATTGCATTCTACTACTAAGATGTGCCCTTTTGAAATTGTGTATGGTTTCCTACCTCGTGCACCTATTGATTTGTTGCCTCTTCCATCTTCGGAGAAGGTTAATTTTGATGCTAAACAACGTGCTGAATTGATCTTAAAAATGCATGAGTTAACTAAGGAAAACATTGAGCGTATGAATGCTAAATATAAACTTGCTGGAGATAAGGGTAGAAAACATGTTGTGTTTGCACCTGGAGATCTTGTTTGGTTACATTTGCGTAAGGATAGATTTCCTGATTTGCGCAAATCAAAGCTAATGCCACGTGCTGATGGTCCTTTTAAGGTGTTAGAGAAAATAAATGATAATGCATATAAACTTGAGCTGCCTGCAGATTTTGGGGTTAGTCCCACTTTTAATATTGCAGATTTGAAGCCTTATTTGGGTGAGGAAGATGAGCTTCCGTCGAGGACGACTTCATTTCAAGAAGGGGAGGATGATGAGGACATCAATACAATTATTACACCCACAGTCCCTGCTGCTATACATACTGGACCAATTACTAGAGCTCGCGCACGCCAATTAAATTACCAGGTACTTTCGTTTCTTGCTAATGATTCTAATGTTCATGAGAATATGATGCTGCCTAAATTGGATACATTTGTTTTGCTTACAAATGAAGGGCCTAGCTTTGAGAAGGATGAACATTGGAGCAAGAACAAGCATGGAGATGATGGCATGCGCATGGGGAACAAGAACGGAGTTACAAGTGATGATTTCAGGACGTTGAAGCCACCATAATGCGTGCATGAAGCCTTGGACGAAATATACAAGATGCTACTTCATAACTTTCGTCCAGAGGCTATTCTAGGTGCTGCGTCACCTTATTATTGGGCCAGGCCCATGTAATTTCGAAATACATAAGTATAGGCTGTTTTTAGAGTCCGTATGTGTGGGGAAACAAGAGATAGGGTTGGTTTCGGACCCCTTCCTCAAGGGCCACGAAATTCCCCCCCTCTTCCTCCATATATACAGCCCTTAGGGCGTCGTTTAGACTTTGGGTTTTGTTTAGATTAAAAGTTCGCCATAGCTGCAACTTCGCGTACTTCGTTTGTGTTCAGCGACCAGACAAAGGCGTCACAGAACCCCACCTTGATCAATAAAGCTTTCATCTTATATTCGCAATATCCAGATTGCAATCTCAGTTTCTTGCCTGTTCTTCGTTTGCTCGCAGGAAACAGACCCTCGTGGTCAGGTTGATCGTGCTCCGGCGTGGTCGATAACCTCTCGGAGTTGGTTTAGCGATTGCTAAGGCGCGACGTCCTCGCACGTTCGTAGTCGGATCGTCAAAGTCGACTTCCATCAAAGCGATATTCATCATCTCATCGAAAGACGGGACACCTTTGCCTCTATCACTCCACGGCTTGTCCGAAACAACGGGTGCCGTCCAACTATCAACATTCCTGGGGGAGTTTTGTTTAAATTATTTGCGAATTTGTTTTTGATCTTTTGATCATAGGACTGGGCATCCCAGTTACCAGCCATTTTCTCATGAATGATGAGCGGAGTCCACTCATTGTGAGAATAACCCACCTAGCATGGAAGATACTGCTAGCCCTAGTCGCTACATGAGCGATTCAGGCATACAAAACAGATTATTATTTGAAGGTTTAGAGTTTGGCACATGCAAATTTACTTGGAACGGCAGGTAAATACCGCATATAGGTAGATATGGTGGACACTCATGGAAGAAACTTGGTTCAAGGATTTTGGATGCACAAGCAGTATTCCCGCTTAGTACAGAAATTTAGGCTAGCAAAAGATTCTAAATAGCAAGCACCACATGTTAGAGGATCCATAACAATATAACTTCTATACAAATATACCCAAGCATAACTCATTATGTTGTCTTCCTTGTCCAACTTTAACTAATTTGCTCAGTTTTGAAAATAATTAATGGGGCTCACAATCATAGAAGATGTCCAAGATAGTATATTTATATGTGAAATATCTCTTCCTTCAATATTCTTTCATGAATTGTTCAAGTGACCAATACAATGTTTTCTACCCTTCAAAAAAATTACCACCTCTACTTCTTATAGGTGAAGTCATTACTCCCCATGGGATAAGCATATGAAACATATATAATTTCAGATTTATGACATTCAAATCATTCAACCATTTACTCATAAGATATAAGTGAAGCACACGAGTAAATGACAAACTACTCCAAAAAGATATAAGTGAAGATCAATGATTAGTTAAATAATTATGTAGCTATGTGAAGACTCTCTCTCATTTAAGAATTTCAGATCTTGGTATTTTATTCAAACAGCAAGCAAAGCTAAAGAAAATAAAATGACGCTCCAAGCAAAACACATATCATGTGGTGAATAAAAATATAGCTCCAAGTAAAGTTACCGATGAACGAAGACGAAAGAGGGATGCCATCCGGGGCATCCCCAAGCTTAGGCTCTTGGTTGTCCTTGAATATTACCTTGGGGTGCCTTGGCCATCCCCAAGCTTAGGCTCTTGCCACTCCTTATTCCGTAGTCCATCAAATCTTTACCCAAAACTTGAAAACTTCACAACACAAAACTTAACAGAAAATCTCGTGAGCTTCGTTAGCGAAAGAAAACAAAACACCACTTCAAGGTACTGTAATGAAGTCATTCTTTATTTGTATTAGTGTTAAATCTACTGTATTCCAACTTCTCTATGGTTTATAAACTATTTTACTAGCCATAGATTCATCAAAATAAGCAAACAACACACGAAAAACAGAACAGTCTGTAGTAATCTGTAACTAACGCAAACTTCTGGAACTCAAAAATTTCTACCAAAATAGGGAGACCTAGATAATTTGATTACTGATCTGCTGCAATTGGAATTAGTATTTTATCACGTTCTGGTGATTTTAAACAATTGGTTTCGTGAGCAGAAAGTTTCTGTCTTTTTCAGCAAGATCAAATAATTATCATCCAAGAAGATCCTATAGGTCTTACTTGGCACAAACACAAATTAAAACATAAAACCACATCTAACCAGAGGCTAGATGATTTATTTATTACTAAACAGGAGCAAAAAGAAGAAGAAAATGGGTTGCCTCCCAACAAGCGCTAACGTTTAACGCCCTTAGCTAGGCATGATGATTTCAATGATGCTCACATAAAAGATAAGAATTGAAACATAAAGAGAGCATCATGAAGCATATTACTAACACATTTAAGTCTAACCCACTTCCTATGCATAGGGATTTTGTGAGCAAATAATTTATGGGAACAAGAATCAACTAGCATAGGAAAGCAAAACAAGCATAACTTCAAGATTTTAAGCACATAGAGAGGAAACTTGATATTATTGCAATTCCTACAAGCATATGGTCCTCCCTCATAATAATTTTCAGTAACATCATGAATGAATTCGACAATATAACCATCACATAAAGCATTCTTTTCATGATGTACAATCATAGAATATTTATTACTCTCCACATAAGCAAATTTCTTCTCATGAATAGTAGTGGGAGCAAACTCAACAAAATAACTATCATGTGAAGCATAATCCAATTGAAAATTAAAATCATGATGACAAGTTTCATGGTTATCATTATTCTTTATATCATACATGTCATCACAATAATCATCATAGATAGCAACTTTGTTCTCATAATCAATTGGAACCTCTTCCGAAATAGTGGATTCATCACTAAATAAAGTCATGACCTCTCCAAATCCACTTTCATCAATATAATCATCATAAATAGGAGGCATGCTTTCATCATAATAAATTTGCTCGTCAAAACTTGGGGGACAAAACATATCATCTTCAGCAAACATAGCATCCCCAAGCTTGTGGCTTTGCATATCATTAGCATCATGGGTATTCAAAGAATTCATACTAACAACATTGCAATCATATTCATCATTCACATATTTTATGCCAAGCATTCTATGTAATTCTTCTTCTAGTACTTGAGCACAATTTTCCTTCCCATCATTTTCGCGAAAGACATTAAAAAGATGAAGCATATGAGGCAACCTTAATTCCATTTTTTGTAGTTTTATTTTATAGACTAAACTAGTGATAAAACAACAAACTAAAAGATTCGATTGCAAGATCTAAAGATATACCTTCAAGCACTCACCTCCCCGGCAACGGCGCCAGAAAAGAGCTTGATGTCTACTACACAACCTTCTTCTTGTAGACGTTGTTGGGCCTCCAAGTGCAAAGGTTTGTAGGACAGTAGCAAATTTCCCTCAAGTGGATGACCTAAGGTTTATCAATCCGTGGGAGGTGTAGGTTGAAGATGATCTCTCTCAAACAACCCTGCAACCAAGTAACAAAGAGTCTCTTGTGTCCCCAGCACACCCAATACAATGGTAAATTGTATAGGTGCACTAGTTCGGCGAAGAGATGGCGATACAAGTGCAATATGGATGATAGATATAGGTTTTTATAATCTGAAATTATAAAAATAGCAAGGTAACTAATGATAAAAGTGAGCGTAAACGGTATTGCAATGCTAGGAAACAAGGCCTAGGGTTCATACTTTCACTAGTGCAAGTTCTCTCAACAATAATAACATAATTGGATCATATAACTATCCCTCAACATGCAACAAAGAGTCACTCCAAAGTCACTAATAGCGGAGAACAAACGAAGAGATTATTGTAGGGTACGAAACCACCTCAAAGTTATCCTTTCTGATCGATCTATTCAAGAGTCCGTAGTAAAATAACACAAAGCTATTCTTGCCGTTCGATCTATCATAGAGTTCGTACTAGAATAACACCTTAAGACACAAATCAACCAAAACCCTAATGTCACATAGATACTCCAATGTCACCTCAAGTATCCGTGGGTATGATTATACAATATGCATCACACAATCTCAGATTCATCTATTCAACCAACACAAAGTGCTTCAAAGAGTGCCCCAAAGTTTCTACCGGAGAGTCAAGATGAAAACGTGTGCCAACCCCTATGCATAAGTTCACGAGGTCACGGAACCCGCAAGTTGATCACCAAAACATACATCAAGTAGATCACGTGATATCCCATTGTCACCACAGATAAGCACATGCAAGACATACATCAAGTGTTCTCAAATCCTTAAAGACTCAATCCGATAAGATAACTTCAAAGAGAAAGCTCAATCCATTACAAGAGAGTAGAGGGGGAGAAACATCATAAGATCCAACTATAATAGCAAAGCTCGCGATACATCAAGATCGTGCCGAATCAAGAACACAAGAGAGAGATCAAACACATAGCTACTGGTACATACCCTCAGCCCCGAGGGTGAACTACTCCCTCCTCGTCATGGAGAGCGCCGGGATGATGAAGATGGCCACCGGTGAGGGATTCCCCCTTCGGCAGGGTGCCAGAACAGGGTCCCGATTGGTTTTTGCTGGCTACAGAGGCTTGCGGCGGCGGAACTCCCGATCTATTATGTTCCCCCATGGTTTTAGGGTATATGGATATATATATAGGCGAAAAAAGTCGGTCAGGGGAGCCACGAGGGGCCCATGAGGGTGGAGGGCGCGCCTAGGGGGTGGGCGCGCCCCCCTGCCTCGTGCTCTCCTTGTTGATCCCCTGACGTGCACTCCAAGCCTCCTGGATTGCTTTCTTTCCAAAAATAACTCTCCCGAAGGTTTCATTCCGTTTGGACTCCGTTTGATATTCCTTTTCTTCGAAACACTGAAACAAGGGAAAAAACAGGAACTGGCACTGGGCTCTGGGTTAATAGGTTAGTCCAAAAAATAATATAGAAGTGTTTAATAAAGCCCATAAACATCCAAAACAGATAGTATAATAGCATGAATACTTCATAAATTATAGATACGTTGGAGACGTATCAGCCTGCCCCCAAAGCTCCGCCGCCTCCTTTTTTCAGGCGGCATCACGGGCTTCACAGGCCGCCTGGTACCTGGCTTCCTCCTCTGCCATCTCCTTTTTGAACGCCACTTGACTGGCTTTCTCAGCCGGCGGCAGTGACTTCCATAGACAAAGATTGTACTGGCCCCAAAACCAATCCAAAGTTGGGGGCTCCGGCGCAACCTCGTCCGGCGGCGCGTAGGGGTCCTCGTCGCAGCTATTCGAGTGAGCGTCCTCGCGGGGCAGCGACTCCTCGTCTGCGCGTGGGCACACTGGCGGCTCCATGGCAAAGATTTGAGAGAGAGAGGGCGAGCGAGGGGAGGATGTAGATGAGAATGCAGGCGGGACGACGTGAGCAAGGTAGTATTTATTGGCGGCCAGAATCTAGATCGACGGCACTACTCGTGCATGTCGCAGTTTAGTACCAACTCAGGGCCTAAGTGGTGCATAACGGACTGAAAGCCGTATAAGCGCGTATTGACCGCGTATCCGACAGGTCGGGCCCACATGTCAGGTGACACGCTGGCCGAATCGGCGCGTGGACGGGTCGCTGACTAGGACGAGGCCGACGCGGTCGGTTATACTCCATGGGCTCGGTCGGTTACATGGGCTCGGTCGGACTCGCCTCACTGTCGCTCGACGGTCGACCTCACTCTCACTCTGGCTCTCCCTCCTCTCTCCGATTCGCCGCCGCCGCCGCCACCTCAACCGGCTCATCGTCGCGCCATGGAGGACGAGAGCAGCCAGGACTCAAGCGTGCAATACATGAACCTCTCCGACGACGAAGCCACGCATTTCCGGGTGAGTTGTAGAGCTAGGGTTAGGGTTGGGTTATCAGATTTGGGATTTGGGGGGATTTGATTTGATTTGGGGATTTTGTTTTCCTTTTGTTCCTGTAGATCCCTACTAGCATTGAAGACCAAGACTACAGTGGCATTGAGACAGCACCCAGAGTTCTTTGCCATCAGCATGGCGTGGCGGCTGAGAGGCGTGTAGCATTCGAAGCATTTAACACGGGCAGGAGGTTCTTAGTCTGTCCTATGAGTGTAAGATTCTGTCCAAACTCTGTGTTAATTGTATTGTTTAATCTAGCCATGTGCATAGAATTGTTCACTCTAGAGCATAGAATTCATGTTCTTTAATCTAGCCATGTGCTGATGCACATTGTTTAATGAGTACTCTTGTAGCATAGCTGTGATGGTCATTTTGTAGCTGTCATGGTCATTTTGTAGTTGTGTTTGGCCTGCCTGGACACACCACCACCAACCTGGAATTGTATTGTTTACTGGGTAGCTGTGAGGGTCATTTTGTAGCCATTTAGTACTACTGATGCTAATCAGTGGATTAGAAAATGTGTTGATGCTTGCCATGTATATTTAATTTGGCCAGTAATTTTATAATTGGTCAACAGCTTAGTTTGCAGTGCAGATAATCATTGTTTAGCTCACAAGAGTACTCACTTTGCAAATTATTTGGTTGTTTTAGGTCAGGGAGATTCAATGTCAGAAGCTCAAAATTCAGATAGTGTTTAGTGTCAGAGGTTCATTCTTTAGTTGGCTATATTATTAAAGTTGTTTCTCAAAGATGCTTAAAGTTCATTTTTTAATTCAGTGGCTAGTCATTTAGGGTCCTACATTGTTTAAAGATGCTCAAAGTTCATTGTTTAAAGCTAGTTGCTCAAAGTTTATTGCTTAAATAATTTACCTAGGAGATTGATTTTGCACATGCTATGGTTGTTTATATTGCAGGAAGATGACAACTGTGGTATTGTTCTCTGGGTTGACCCAGAGTGGCCTCCTACATTGCAGAATGCCTTGTTGAAGCTATGGGAAATGTATCATGACAGCAAGAGTGATAGGAGGAAGGATAACCTGGAGAGTTCACTCACTATTCACCATCTCACTGAAGAAAAAAATAATCTAGAGGCCAACTATGACAAATTGGTTGAAGATGTGCACCAACTGTTGAATGCTCAAGAGGATAGGAGGGTAGATTTCAGCTATTTGCAGGCTAAGATGCAGGATGTGCATGTTTCTGATTCAGTTGTATCTGACATGAAGACAGAGATGGGGAAGAAAGATGCAGAGATCTTCAAGCTGCAGGAGAAGTATAAAGTACTGATGAACCTGACACAATCTCAAGGCACTTGCATCAGGAACCTGAAGTTTAATCATCTAAAAGAGAAGGAAGTGCTTAGTACATCCACCAGGAACCTGCAATTCCAGGTTGATGAACTCAAAAAATCTGAGGAAAAGCTCACCCAGGAGAACACCCAGCTGCTCCTTCACATGGGAGATCTCAAGAAGGGGCATGACAAGCTCACAGCAAGGAGGGATCAGCTAAAGATTCAGATTGCTGAACTGTTGAAGTCAGAGGAGAAGAACAAGCAGAAATTGAAGGGGATCCTGGACATCTTGTCAGAATGAATATGTACAGGAAGAGCAAGAGCAAGATCCAGATCAACATGAAGAAGAAGAATGCTGGCTTTGCTGACCTTTTGTGAAGTATGGTGTTGTTGTGAACTAAGTTATGTACTATGGATGTGTAGTTGTTGTGAACCACTATGTTGTTGCTTTAGTTGTTGTGAACCACTATGGTGTTGCTTTAGTTGTTGTGAACCACTATGTTGTTGCTGTGAACCACTATGTTAACTGTTAGTTGTTGTGAACCACTATGTTAATCAATATGTTGTTGTTGTGAACCAGTTTGTTGTGAACCAGTATGTTAACTCTTAGTTGCTGCTTGTCTTAGTTGCTTGAACTCTTTTATGAACCCCCTAAACCAAAGTTGCTTGAACTCTAAGGCATTTAGGCTCCGTCGACGTCGAGAACCCCCTAAACCTAAGTGGTTAGGCATTTAGTCTCCGTCGACGTCGAGAACCCCCTAAACCAAAGTGGTTAGGCATTGAGGCTCCGTCGACGTCGAGAACCCCCTAAACTAAAGTGGTTAGGCATTTAGTCTCCGTCGACGTCGAGAACCCCCTAAACCAAAGTGGTTAGGCATTTAGTCTCCGTCGACGTCGAGAACCCCCTAAACCAAAGTGGTTAGGCATTTAGTCTCCGTCGACGTCGAGAACCCCCTAAACCAAAGTGGTTAGGCATTGAGGCTGCGTCGACGTCGAGAACCCCCTAAACCAAAGTGGTTAGGCATTTAGTCTCCGTCGACGTCGAGAACCCCCTAAACCAAAGTGGTTAGGCATTTAGTCTCCGTCGACGTCGAGAACCCCCTAAACCAAAGTGGTTAGGCATTCAGTCTCCGTCGACGTCGAGAACCCCCTAAACCAAAGTGGTTAGGCATTTAGTCTCCGTCGACGTCGAGAACCCCCTAAACCAAAGTGGTTAGGCATTTAGTCTCCGTCGACGTCGAGAACCCCCTAAACCAAAGTGGTTAGGCATTTAGTCTCCGTCGATGTCGAGAACCCCCTAAACCAAAGTGGTTAGGCATTTAGTCTCCGTCGACGTCGAGACCCCCCTAAACCAAAGTGGTTAGGCATTTAGTCTCCGTCGACGTCGAGAACCCCCTAAACCAAAGTGGTTAGGCATTTAGTCTCCGTCAACGTCGAGAACCCCCTAAACCAAAGTGGTTAGGCATTTAGTCTCCGTCGACGTCGAGAACCCCCTAAACCAAAGTGGTTAGGCATTTAGGCTCCGTCGACGTCGAGAACCCCCTAACATTGCCAATAACACTAATCACCAAATTGATAGCATAACATTGCCCATAACACTAAGATAGTTGATAGCAATTCAGTACACTCAAACATAATCATCCAACCAGTTTGACTTGTAGGTTCAGTACAATCAAACCTAAGCATCAAACCATGGTTCAGGACACAAAACATTGATCAGTACCATAGTTTTGAGAAACAACAACTCATTACAACACTCATCTGTTACCACTAGGAGAAAACCAGGTCATCCAACCAGTGTGACTTCTTGGGGCAGAAGATGTAGAAGGAGTTGCATATCTTGGGGCAGTGAATGGCCTTGCACCACTAGTTGATGGCTGTGAACTTGCACCAGACCTTGCTCCAGATCTTGCACCAGTCCTTGCACCAGACCTTGCTCCAGAGCTTACACCAGTCCTTGCAGGTGGAGGCTGTGATCTTGGTGCAAGCTGGGATCTTGCAGGTGGAGGCTGCTGCTGGGATCTTGCAGGTGGAGGCTGCTGCTGGGATCTTGCAGGTGGAGGCTGCTGCTGTGATCTTGCAGGTGGGGGTTGTGATCTTGCAGGTGTAGGTTGCTGCTGTGATCTTGCAGGTGTAGGTTGCTGCTGTGACCTCTTGGTCTTGCAAAAAGGAGTGAGATTGGTATTAGTAGACAACATTAAAATATTAACAAATGCACTAGTCAACTAATACAAAAGAAGTGAGATTTGGTATTACCACATGCTTGTTTTTCCTCATAGCCAAATCTGGTTTCAATTGTTTCAGGCAGTTGGTGTATCTATGGCCTTGGAGACCACAGTTAGAGCATGTTATTGTGGCCATTCTACTGCTGTCCTTTGGCTTTGGCACTTCAAACTTGCCCTTGATCCTCTTCTCTTGCTTTCTTCCTCTCCTAACATGAAATTCTGGTGGCTCTATGTCTGGTCCAGATGTCCTTATCCAGTCATGTTCACCAGGAACAGGAAAGATCATAGGTTCATATGCTGCCACATAAAATGGTTTTCTGAAGAATTTACAAACAAAGTCCTCTGGAAACCTCTTGGCCTTGTTAATTGCTGAAATTGCATGGTTGCATGGTAGGCCACTGAGGTCCCATTTTCTGCAACCACATGTATGATTATCCAAGTTCACAGGGTGTGTTTGCTACCCACTGGTCACTTGCCATAAATTAACACCAGCTTGAATGGGTTTGCAGTATCTAGCCCTCTCCTTTTCCAGCTCTAGCTTCTCAGCATAGTGTGGTGTGATCTCCCAGAAAGCTGCCTTTCCTCTCTCTCTTTTCTCATGCCACCTCACCATTTGCTTGTCCTTAATACCATCAACCATAGTCCTAATAGGCTTTTTCCTAAAATCAAGGATATACTTGTTGAACACCTCAGATAGGTTGTTAACAACCAAATCTGTCTTGCAGTTAGTGTCAAAAGCATGCCTTGCCCATGTTTTCTTAGGAATTGCATTAAGCCAGATCCAAGCATCCTCACACTCATTTCTCAAATCATTCATAGCAATATTAAACTTATATTCATTGTAAGCATAACTGGCATTATCCATGCATTTCTTTAGATCTTCCCCCCTAAAACCAGCATTCTGGAAATTTGCATATAAGTGTCTAAGACAATATCTCTGGTGGCAGTTTGGAAATACTCTATTCACTGCATTGAGTAGCCCCTGTTGAAATTACAACAGCAAACTAAGCTACTGACTACAGATATAGTTGAAAAAAAAACCTAAGCAACTGAAATCACACAGCAAACTAAGTACTTACCTTCTGTCTATCTGACATGATAGTATAAGGACCAAATTGGCCAACTTCTCCTCCTAGACATATCTTGAGTTGGTGCAGAAACCAGCACCAATTTGCTGTATCCTCCTGACCAACAATGGCAAATGCAATTGGATAAATGTTGTTATTGCCATCTCTGCCAGTGGCAGCAAGGATCTGTGCACCTGTGGTCAGCTTAATAAAGCATCCATCAACACCTGTTTTGCAAAAAAAAGAACCAATTAAGTCAGTACATAGCAAAGAAACTACAGCAAAGGTGTAATCATGTACATAGCAATGGACTAAAGCAAAGAAACAACTAACTAACCAATGAAAGGTCTGCATCCATTGAGAAATCCCTCCCTTGCTCCATTTAAGCAGAAAAACATTGCATGAAACCTTGGCCCTGGATGTGGTATTTTTTTGGTTGCTTTAGGAACTAGAGTTGTAACTACAACCCTACTTCCAGGGTTTGTCTGCATTATGGTTGCTGCATAGTCCCTTAACCTGGGATACTGCTTCTTGTGCTCTCCTAAGACAGATTCCACAGCTAAGTTTTTGGCCCTATAGGCCATGTGCTTAGGAACCTCAACACCATACTTCTCATTGCAGGCATCAATCAGAGTTTGTATGCTAGTGGTTGGATCAGACCTAAACAATGACTCATATGTCTTTGCAAGCCACTTTGCACTAACCCTGGAAGACTCTGTAGTGGTAGGGCAAGTGTGCTCCAGGTTCATTTTTTTTATAGCAAAAGTCTTTTCACCTTTGATCACAACAGCAACAATGTGGAACTGACAGTGCTCATTTCTGCAACATGCAATGATCCTTTGGTCAGAGTTTCTATGATATCTGAAATCTCTTGCCTGTGAAATGTGCAAGCTCAACAGAGCATCTCTGAATTGCTGCTGATTTGTGAAGCACATGTACTTACATAATTGCTGGTGTGGGTGCTCCATTTTTTCATTGAACCATATCCTAGGTTTTCTTTTCTGTGCCCTACTCTTCTTGCTTTTCTTTAGGACAAATTGCAGTGGCTCATGCCCATCATCTTCACTATCCATCAGCCAACCAGTTTCTTCTTCATCTGATGAAGGAATGAAATCTTTCTTCACCTCCTTTAAAACACTAGAATGTGTTCTAGTGGTGGGGCACCTCCTAATTGGCAGCTTCTGTCTCTTCTTTGGAGGTTCTACCTGCAAAGGTTGAGCTAACTCCACATTCAAGCTCTCCTCCCTCTCTTCATCCCCACTCTCTTCCTCCTCCTTCTCAAACAGATCCTCAACCTCAGTGTCACCCTCATAATGCAGTTGTTCCTCCTCTTCTGACTCATCATCTGAATATTCATCTTGATCATCTGCTAGTTGTTCCTCATCTGCTTGTCTCTTTCCATCTATTATCTCTGTGTCTTGAGAAATCCTGTACTTCTCCAAGTAGTTGTCACTGTCATATGCCCCTTCTGGATTATCACTACTGTAATATCCCTCCTCCAACAAAACTTCATCCTCCATCACAGAATTCAGCTTTTGTTTACCTAGATTTTTGCTTTCTTGTGTGCAAAAACCACTAGCTTCAACATTGGTACTACTACTGCACTGACTATTAAAAACAACCCCTTGGTCATCAACAGCAAGCACAGCTGGCTCACTGAAATCATACACAACTGGTGGTGCATAAAGAATGGTCTGTAATTCAGCATTTCTCTGAATTGCAGCACTGTCAGTGGCTGTTGCTCTAACTAACAGATTCAAAACTAAAGTATGCTCATGCTGCTTCTTAATTTGCTGCAATTTAATGTTTGTGTCAATCAAGTCTAGGCCATGCTCTCTCTGCTCTCCTATGCATGTGTTCTCCATGTGATACAATTCATCAGAGAATGTAAATCCTTGTGTATGCAACAGTGCATACAGATTGAGAAAAGTGACATCAGAACTGCATATCTTCCTATCCAAATTATGTAGGGCATCAAAGTGAATCCTAACATCCCAGATAGCCTCCTCCACACTACAAGTGCCAGCAAATTTGGACATTTTCATTAACACTAAGCCTAGCCCCAAATTGGAAGAAAGAACGGAGGAAAGGGAGGAGGACTTACAGCACCCCACCACATCCATGGGTCCAGTGATGGCTCGTCAAAGGGTTGGCGACCCAGATCTCTGCCATCCGCAGGCGCTGCTCCATGGTCAGCGGGGCCTCCTCCATTTCTTCCTCGCCGCTCGAGTAGTACGACGAACTGTCGCCGTCTCCCTCGGCCAATCCTGGGTGCGCATCGGCCCCGAGGCCAGGAAGATCTCCGTACCCGCCCACACCGCCACCGCTGCTCGAGCCGCCGCCTACACTGCCGCCGCCCGGGTTCGCCGTCGCCATTGACACAGAGGAGCACGGGGAGGAGAGGGAGAGGGGAACGAGAGTTAGCGTTCGAACCGGCGGCTCGGTTCGACCTAGCCCGTTAGGTCGGCCTCGTCCTAGTCAGCGACCCGTCCACGCGCCGATTCGGCCAGCGTGTCACCTGACATTGGGTCCGACCTGTCGGATACGCGGTCAATACGCGCTTATACGGCTTTCAGTCCGTTATGCACCACTTAGGCCCTGAGTTAGTACTGAACTGCGACATGCACGAGTAGTGGTACTGATTCGTGAGTAGGTGCGCAAGTGTGGTACCAACGTGCAATTAACTGGTACACACGCCAGTCGCCAGAATTTACGAGTATTGTAGTTTGAATTACACATGATTCCCGCAGCAAAATCCGCGTGTGAACATAATAGCTGGCGGTTTCCAATACAGAACCGTGTCTGATTAATGATCCCTGCCACTCACCTACCAAACCTTGAGCTGCGAGATAGAGTGCCAATCATGTGGGGGGCGGTTGTCTTGCCATATCTTTACATTTTCTTTTTTGAACACTAGATATTTACATCGTCTGATGATTTTTTAACTCGCACACAAGTACACAAATATGTTTTTTCAAACCGTTATGGTTAGCCGCATGTAGATGTAGTTCAAATTTGAATTACGGTCATTAAATGGCTAGAAAATCACTTAAATGTCTTTAAAAGGTCAAATGACCCCTGGAATTTTCCAAATTTTCACATGACATTTGTATTAGTGCACGTTAAACGTAGAAAAAAATTGAAGGCCGTAAGAGGAAGCTATCTCCCGTTCGTCATCAAACATACATTGTTCCCTCTCGGAACCACGAACCTTCTAGTGAGTTGCTCCGGTTTGTGAAGGGGGTGTCCAAACTTTCGTCAAATAGGCCAATTTTTTACCACATCATCTTGGTGGCATGACATTACATCAACCAAGGTTTCATGTTTTTCTGATCATTTTTTTTATTTTTTGGAATTAAAATGCCATGGCACTTCATGCATGTGCCCATGCCGTGAGACCAATATGTTTGAAAATTCCTTCTATTTTACTGCACATGGAATTAACTCACACACAAGTACACAAATATGATTTTTCAAACCGTTATGGTTAGCCGTTGCATGTAGATGTAGTTCAAATTTGAATTACGGTTATTAAATGGCTAGAAAATCCCTTAAATGTCTTTAAAAGGTCAAATGACCCATGAAATTTTCCAAATTTTCACATGGCAGTTGTATTAGTGCACGTTAAACGTAGAAAAAAATTGAAGGCCGTAAGAGGAAGCTATCTCCCGTTCGTCATCAAACATGCATTGTTCCCTCTCGGAACCACGAACCTTCTAGTGAGTTGCTCCGGTTTGTGAGGGGGGTGTGTCCAAACTTTCGTCAAACAGGCCAATTTTTTTACCACTTCATCTTGGTGGCATGACATTACATCAAGCAAGGTTTCATGTTTTTCTGATCATTTTTTAATTTTTTTGGAATTAAAATGCCATGGCACTCCATGCATGTGCCCATGCCGTGAGACCAATATGTTTGAAAATTCCTTCTATTTTACTGCATATGGAATTAACTCGCACACAAGTACACAAATATGATTTTTCAAACCGCTATGGTTAGCCATTGCATGTAGATGTAGTTCAAATTTGAATTACGGTCATTAAATGGCTAGAAAATCACTTAAATGTCTTTAAAAGGTCAAACGACCGCTAGAATTTTCCAAATTTTCACAGTACAGTTGTAGTAGTGCACGTTAAACGTAGAAAAAAATTGAAGGCCGTAAGAGGAAGCTATCTCATGTTCGTCATCAAACATGCATTGTTCCTTCTCGAAACCACGAGCCTTCTAGTGGGTTGCTCCGGTTTGTGAGGGGTGTGTGTCCAAACTTTCGTCAAACATACCAATTTTTTTACCACATCATCTTGGTGGCATGACATTACATCAAGCAAGGTTTCATGTTTTTTAATCATTTTTTAATATTTTGGAATTAAAATGCCATGGCACTCCATTCATACATATGCTTGTGTCCATGTCGTGAGACCGATATGTTTGAAAATTCCTTCTAATTTACTGCACATGGAATTAACTCGCACACAAGTACACAAATATGATTTTTCAAACCGTTATGGTTAGCCGTTGCATGTAGATGTAGTTCAAATTTGAATTATGGTCATTAAATGGCTAGAAAATCACTTAAATGTCTTTAAAAGGTCAAATGACCCATAGAATTTTCCTAATTTTCACATTATAGTAGTAGTAGTGCACATTAAACATAGAAAAAAATTGAAGGTCGTAAGAGGAATCTGTCTCCCGTTCGTCATCAAACATGCATTGTTCCCTCTCGGAACCACGAGCCTTCTAGTGAGTTGCTCCGGTTTGTGAGGAGTGTGTGTCCAAACTTTCGTCACACATGCCAAATCTTTTACCACATCATCTTGGTGGCCTGACATTACATCAACCAAGGTTTCATGTGTTTGTGATATTTTTTTAATTTTTTGGAATTTAAATGACATGACACTCCATGCTTAATTGTGTCATAGCCGTTAGACCAATATGTTTAAAAAATCCTTCCAATTTAATGCACATGGAATTAAATCGCACACAAGTACACAAAATATGACTTTTCAAACCGTTATGGTTAGCTGTTGCATGTACATCTAGTTTAAATTTCAATTACGGTCATTAAATGGCTAGAAAATCACTTAAATGTCTTAAAAGTTCAAATGACCCTTGAAATTTTCCAAAATTTGACATGATAGTTGTATTAGTACTACAAAATTTCTCATTCATTTAAAACACCATCCGTTGCAACTTTACTCCAAATTTGTCTTTCACAGCTAATAAAAAATATCTACAACATCACACACAGTTGTTTTCTAGGAACCGTTTGCGATGAAAATATCTGGGTCTATTTAAGTCTCCCTCCTTAAGCTTCGCCAGCTCATCTGCTCCAGTTCCGACAACCCCCGAATCCACGAATCCCGATCCCCATTCCCGCACCCCCTTCTTGGAAAGATGACGCCGTGGAAACGCTTCGTGAAGGCCCGTAGATGGTCGCGTCCCCCCCCCCCCCGAGCGCCGCCGCCTGTGCCGAGAGCGCGGCCGCCTACGCCGAGAGTGTCGCCGCATCCGCATTGAGTGCGGCCCCTTCCGTCGAGAGGGCGTCTGCGGCAGCCGACAGGGTAGCTGCAGCAGTCGAGACAGCTGCAGCTGCTGCAGCGACGACGGCTCCAAACGCCGAGAGTGCTCGAGCTGCCGTCCGTGCCGCCGATGTCGCCCTGGCCCGGGTCGAGGCCATCCACGCCAAGATCGAGGATGCACACGCCAAGATATTCCAGGCCACCTTGGACTCCAGCATGAAACCCACGTCCGAAAAGGCGGCGGTGGCCATGGAGCACCTGCTTCCTCATGAGGTCTCCGAGCGGGAGCTGGAGATGCATGAGGCGGCGGAGATCGAGGAGCGCCGGGAGGAGGAGTTGCGCGTGGCCGAGGTCGAGGTAGAGAAGAGTCTGTCCGTCGAGGAATCGGCGGTGGAGTACCAACACGAGCTCTGGCGCAACCACTACTACGAGTACTACAACCTTGAGGGCGGCGTCGAGGACGCGGTCGACTTCAGCAGGAGGGATGCGGAGTCCACCAATGGCGACATGTCACCAGGACAAGTCATCGACGTCTCATCTCACACCGGCGATGCATAGGCCGGCGCGGCGGCAGATTTGTTAAAATTAATCGTACTTAGGCTTTGTTTTTAATGCTGGTCTTTTGTTAGAGCAATGTTTAGGTCAACTGGCTCTGATTACTAAAATTGCTTGATTCAGTAAGTGTGGTCTGTCTTCTGTACGCTCTTTTGTGTGCCCAAATTAGCAAGCAATGTTAAATTATGCAATGACGTACCCGGGGAAATTTTCACCAAAATTTGAATTATCAAACTCATCCCATGCGCGTAAAGCAAAAGAATCCTTTGCGATGCACACAATCGTTCAAAGTGAATGGTCCGGCGGCAGCGTGCGCAAAGTTTCCCTCCACATTTCTAAAATTTTGGCCTACCGCTAAAATATCTACCCCCGCCCCCTCCCCCTTCCCCGCCCCCTTTTCTCCCCGACCACAAGTCACATTTCCCCTGTTTCCTCCTTCCTTCCTAAGCTATAGCCGCTTCCTCGCTCTCGACGTCTCGCATCCTACCGTCGGGGTCGCCATGGTCTTCTTCAAAGACCTCTCCAGCGGTTCCTCCTTCGGTGACGACTCCTTCACCACCCTAGTATGCCTCTCTTCTCTCTCTCGGGCTATGACTTGGAATGAAGATTTTTACCCGGCGGTCGATTTGAGTCATTTCTTCCTCTTGTAGCTCCCTAGGACCATCAGTGGCAACGAATGGAGCAGGGTGGCTGAAGATCTATCTGCTCGTTGTCACCATCAATCTCCATGCGTGAAGCTAGTTGCGTTTGAATCTATGGATAGTGGGAGGGAGTTTCTGGCATGTGCAGAGAAGGTTAGACCCTCTTTCGTTGTTACAAATCATTTGTTAGATGTGATTCAGACACTGTCATGGTCCCAATCCATTCATACCACACCTTCAACCAAACGCATCCTAAGATAGTGTCACAGTTTGTACCTAGTATCTAAAATTGTTGCCATCTCATCAGCGGTGCCATTAGAAAATTATTTGGCACCGCTTCAGAAGTTTGTGCAGCCAACTTTGGTCCAAACATCTGAGCAGCCAAGCAGTAAAATACTAAATCTTTATGGCACGAAGGAACTGGGCATCGGAGCAACTAGGTGCTCCGGAGTCCGGGTCCCTGATTTTTTTCCACTGCATTGGCTCGCCAGTGCAGGGCACCGGTGCGAGATGTAGCAACAGTTGTCTTTACACCAGTTTTCGCATACATAGTGGACGGCCTTAGTGCTATTAGTTCTATGTTACTAAATTTGTGCATGTACACACCTGTTAGTATCAATTTGTTGTCATCCAAACACTGTCGCTATGTTGTTGCAGTTATATTTACCTTCCTCATAAAATGTTCAATTTGTTATTTATTGTACATGAGTAAGAACTTGTAGCGTTGTTGTAGTTAATTATAGCTTATGATGTTTCAGAATTTGTTTGTTGTCACAGTAGCAATTAATTCATTTGCACATTGATCTTTTTGAGAAGATATGTCATAATTAACATGGTTCTTCAGTTTTTCAAAATAAGCATTGGTGATTTTCTATGTTGCTATAAACCCATTTCCCCTACAATTGTTACTGATCTAGTTTTAAATATTATAGGATGAACGGAAGTGTTCTTACTTGGAGTGGGTTGATCAAGAGTGGATACAGTCTTTGAAGATGTGCCTAGCGAAGCTCTGGAGCATGTATGAGGAAGAGAACAGAGAAAGTGTTGTCAACGCTGAAGAATATTTGAAGATCGGGATAAAAAGAGGAAGGTGGAGAATGAGCTCAGATTTTTTAAATCAGACTTTGCTAAGATGGTGTTGGCGAAGGAGGAGGCACTTTCCCAGTTGGCCAGTGCAAAACAGGTTCTTACTGAACTGAAAGCAGAGGTGGATAAGACGAGCCTGGATGATCTCGATTAGGGAAATGAATATATTGTTCTTATGAAGTTGAATAGCTATATGTTGTATTGTGATGTTTTCATGTAGCTTTCATAGTGTGATGTTATAATATATTTATGTGACTGATATGAAATTGGCAAAGAGCTATTCGATATGAAATGTGAATTTGCGTAATACTAGAATTATTAATTGTAAACTAATAAACCTGCTAAATGTGTCATGGAACTTTGCAAACGGTTCTAGCAGTAAAAGCGCTTGTGATGGATAGCCCAATGCCACACGGTTTTCTTCATCAAATCGTGTGTGATGTAGTTGATAAAAGCAAATATTTAACCAAGGCAGAGCATGTGTGATAGTTACACCTTTCACACACGAGCCTACACATAAAACTGTGTGGGATGTACATACGAACGGAAACGTTTTCCCTGGATTGACTGTGTGGGATGTACATAAGAACGGAAACGTTTTCCCTGGATTGACTGTGTGGGATGTACATAAGAACGGAAACGTATTCCTTGGATTGACTGTGTGTGATATACATACCCATGGAAATGTTCTTCTGGGATTCACCGTGTGGGATGTACATACCTACGGAAATGATTGGGTTTCGATGCTTCGCCTGATCGCACACGAGCTCATTTGGTGTCCCAGGAGGGCCTATCCCCGATGATTTCTGGGTCGTGTGGGAAGGACCCCCCTATCGCCACACTCACTTGGCGACGGTTCCAAATGTCGTCGCGGAAAGGGGTTAAAAACCGTTTGTATAGCACCGACGCGTACCAGTGCATGATCCTAATCGATTGTGCATTTGCATTCAAATGCAAATTTTAAATAATGCACAAATTTAGGGGTGCTCTTGCTTATCACATACTTCTCAAAGCAACGATGTATTTCATTCATATTATCATTTGTCAAAGCTTTGATTTATATGTTGTCATCAATTACCAAAAAGGGGGAGATTGAAAGTACAACTAATCCCCGGGTGGTTTTGGTAATTTATAACAACATATAGCTCATTGAACTAATAATCATTCAAGTTTAATGTAACATCCCAAATTTTTAATTTGGAATGTTACACATAGGTCATTCTTCATACATATCATAGTTTATGCATTTTCGTTTCGTGATCCAAGAAATTCTAAGCAACTCAAGGACCCACGGAGAGAGTTGGGGATTTCACGTTCTTCATATTTGAATTTTATCAAATATTGAGACAAGGATCATTTTGGTTTTAATAATTTTTCTCTCCGAAAATATTTGTATTAAAATATATGAGAGGAGATAATATGACTTCTGCAAAATAAATGAAATATTGGAGGAAAAATATTAAATTCAATAAATAAATTTATTTGGATTTTATCGCAATTTTATTTGAATTAGGAAAAATATGCGTTTTAAAAAATTGCATTAGAGGCCTAAATAAATGTTCACTTCATCCGAAATATTTTTAGAGGACCGTGAAAATTTATTTCAGAATTTTTGGAGTCAGTTTAGTATTTCTTTTATTCGTTTTTCCGCGTCAGGATTTATTTTAAAAAAAAGAGCACCGACCTAACGGGCCGTGTCCGACTAGGACTCCAGCCCGGCCGGCCTTTATAAGCCGGGAGGCCCGAGGCCCCGCCCCAAGCCACCAGCCTCGCCGCCCTAACCCTAGCGCCGCCGCGCCGCCGCCGCCGTCCCGCACGGCCGCCGCCGCCGACCTCGCCGGAGGTAGCCGCCATCGCCGCCGTTCGTCGGTTTTCTTAGAAAACCGATCGGTTTTTTTTCAAAACCCTAGATCTAGTTTTTTTTAAATAGATCGGTTCGTTTTTTCTGTTTATTTATTTAGCGGACGTTCGTCCGTGTGTTCGTTTTAACGAATGTTGTTCGTCGGTTAGTCGCAGACAACGAACGTTCGTTCGTTAGCCTGTTCGTCAGTTTTTCTTTTTCCACGGTTGTTCCGCGATTATTTTTGATCGTGATTTCTGCCCTAATCTTCGATCTAGTATATCTTTTCGCTCGTTTACCCAAATCGGGTGAAACAAGCGCCTAGATCTTCGTCTCGAAGCCCTCTTTCTGTTTAACCGACTTGAACAAGATTTTGGTACTGTAGAATTTGACTTTAGTCCAGATTAGTAATCGGATCTTGTTTCTTCCGCAGTTTGTGTTTCGTTGCTCCGTTTGATTTGATTTTTTTTTGCAAACCGGAGTTCTTCGGTTGAACTTTCTAGTTAGGTCTTCTTGTTTGAGTTTTACCCATGCATCTTTGTTAGATTGCTTATGTATGCTATTGTTTGTTTGTGATAGAATTCCCGGAGTGCGAAGCGTGCTACTACGAGTCGCTAGGTTTTGCGGATCGTCAGCAAGGCAAGTAACACATTGATCACACTCTTTCATACCCAATTTTTATGCATTAGTTACAATCCTCAAACATTGCATGATTAGGATGTGATTAACATGAGGGTATTGGGAAGTAGTTGATGAGGTAGAACCTATTACCTGTTTTATTATCAAACCCTTGGGAGTTACTTCTACGTTATGCTTTATATTGCTATGCTATGCTCGTAGACAAGGATTGGGTTTGAGTGTATCCATGACAGATGTGAGTGTTTAATTAATGATTCAATTCTAAGGTGGCAACTTTAAATACACATCTCGGGGGATTGTTGGTTTTGGGCACCTGGGGTTATACCAGTGTTGTCCTAGGAGATCCCGGGGTTATACCGTGTGATCGTCCTATGGTCCACCACCCAGGCTCAAAGGGATCATAAGATTATTCATGCTAGAAACTTCCGTGTGCAGCCACAAGCTATTATGGGCTCTAGCATAGTTGAGTAGGTTGCATGACCTCTTCCAGTGGTAGGCTAGCAGATGTAGGGGATGTAGGTTGGTACTGTCTACCCGGGGTTAGAGTTAATGCTTCTGAAAGACTGTGTCTCGGTCATCCGTTTCTCAAACACCATGCAGTGCAAGAAATCCAACGGAGGAGATCGAGTCTTGTGGGGAAAAGTGCGCAAACCTCTGTAGAGTGTCAAACTAATCATGGTTAGCCGTGTCCCCAGTTATGGACATCTTGAGTATCTGGTTCTTGGATTATCATTTGGATCTCATCACTCTAAATTAATTTGTTGGGTTGATAATTACTTTTAATTGGGATTGAGATGGGGGTACCATTCTCAATGTTTCAACCACCATGATAGTTCAATAAAGTATATTCCTTTGTTGTAGGGAAAAATTGGCTTTTCGCAAAACATTATAACCATAGAGCCTCCACCAGCCATATATGCATGTAGTGATAGCATTTATCTGTTCATTGCTCTACTGTGTTATATTGCCAGCATATTCCATGTGCTGACCCGTTTTCGGGCTGCAACATATCATGTTGCAGACTTTTCAAACGAGGAGTAAGGTGCGATAGGTCGTTTGTCATGCACTCAGCTATGCCGTTGGAGTTGATGGACTCACTTTATCTTCCAAGCCTTCCGCTGTTATCGTTTTTAGATGGCCTTAAGCCATATTTATTGTAATAAGATCTCTTTTGAGACATTCAATGTAATAAGTGTGTGATTGCTACTTTGTTATAAATCCTTCGAGTACTGTGTGTGTCAGCATTACCGATCCAGGGATGACACTGAGCACAGAGACCGTCTGAGGTCGGGTCGCTACATTTCATATTTCAGAAAGTTCAACGAATGGCATTGATGAGGACATGACTACCTTGGATACGACCAAAAATATTGCATACATGCATATTTGTCAGGTGATTTCTAGTGCAAACTATTCAATAATCTATTTATGTTATCCAGAACAAAAATACTTCACACACTTTTGTGTTTTGTCTAATTGCAGGTGTATGGGACATTTGTACAATCCACATATTAAGATAAGGCAAAAGGAGAAGTTTAGGTTCTGTTCAAAAAGTCCTCTCACGTCACTTTTGGGCCAAGAGAAGATAGAGTCCAAGTCTCTCACGTTCTGGATTCAGATTCGGACTGCACAGACATACCTGACTCAAAACGCCAAGAACTTTTTCATACGGACTCCGAATTGGGTGATTCTTTTTTTGTTGGAAACTAGATTTCGTGCTCTTTCCAACACAATTGGATTCACCTTTAAATTCGTCCGGAGCATTGAGTTATGGTCGAAACAATCTGACGTTGCACCAGAATCCGAGTCAAACTACAAGTCCAAAGGTGTTGCATCACC
Source organism: Aegilops tauschii subsp. strangulata (assembly GCF_002575655.3). NCBI lineage: Eukaryota > Viridiplantae > Streptophyta > Magnoliopsida > Poales > Poaceae > Aegilops > Aegilops tauschii. Next base: position 346,636,781 of record NC_053041.3, read on the forward strand.
TCCACTTGGGCCCATGAGCCTTGTACGACCTAGGGTTGGTTTTAGGCTGCCTTGGGACGTCCTCCCACCTCCTTGGCCGCCACCCCTTGCTCCTATATAAGTAGATCCATCTAGTAGCTTTTTCCTTGGAATTTGTTTAGTTAAAAGTTAGCCATTGCAACTTCGTGTACTTCGTTTGTGTCCAACGACCAGACCAAGACCGCTTACGGATTCCCACCATTATCAATACTTCATATATATTCGCAATATTCAGATTGCTTTATCATATTCTTGCTCGTTCTTCGATTGCTTGCAGGAATAGACCTTCGTGGTCAGGCTGATCGTGCTTCCGGCATCGTCAGTAACCTCAGGAGATTGGTTTAGCGATTGCTAAGGCGCAACGTCGTGCACGTTTGTAGTCGGATCGTCAAAGTCGACTCCACCAAATCGATAGTTATCATCTCATCGAAAGATCGGGACACCCTCGCCTCTATCAGGCATGGCATGGACTAGAGATGTGGACCCCTCAAAATGCTAAGGACACCTATTGGCAAAAGCTCAAGACTCTTAATTTCAATTTTAGTGGTGCAAGATCACATTGAGTCCATAGGAAAGCCAATACTATTAAAAGGGGATGAGGTGTTGCTTAATGGCTTGCTTGCTCAAATGCTTAGTGATATTGCTCCAAATCCCTCAACCACTTTCTCATTCCAAATATGTCAAAACCCTAAACTCCAACTCGGCCCCACCAATTCTTTCTATCCGGCGCCACCGAGTTCATATGACATAGCCACTGCCAGAAACCCGAACAGTTCGGTCACATTGATACGGATCTCGGTCTCACCGAGATGGCCTTGCCAATTCTTTGTTGCCTGTTGCAATTATTTCGGTCTCATCGAAATAGCGATCGGTCTCATCGAGATGGCTTGACCAATTCTCTGTTGCCCTATTGCTTCACTTCGCTCTCACCGAGTTGATGCAATCGGCACCACCGAGATGAGATTTGCCCTAAGCCCTAGCACATCGGTCCCACCGAGTTGTTCAAGTCGGTCCCACCGAGATTCCTAACGTTAACATTTTGAACTAAATCGGTCTCACTGAGTTCATCTATTCAGTCTGACCGATAGCACCACCTATCGGAACCACGCCAAAAATCTCCGTGTCTCCATTGCGTTTGCACTCTCCAAACCCTTCACTTTACCTTCATATGCAATGTGTTTGCTTTCCGCTGCTACACTCTTAGAATTGCATGTGTAGGTTGATTGCTTGACTTGTGCTAGTTGCTAAAATCTGCCCACAACTAAAATTGGGAAAAGGTTAGATTTTTATTTGGTCAAGTAGTCTAATCACCCCCCCCCCTCTAGACCTACTTTCGATCCTACACACCTCAACCTGGATTCTCGAATGGATGACAGGCAGAGAAAAGATCAAATGCTCGACATATCAGTTTTTGGCCATGATAAATCTTCCTCGGTGCGAGTTTGAAAAAGATAGAGAACACAAGCTTCATTTCTGGGAAGTGTCCGAAGCACAACTCCACATTCTAATGGATCCCAACTTAGTTGGTGATGAATGTGTTGATGTGGATCCCAAGAAGTTGGCCTATGACAACGAAGTGATGTTTCACATTTTGTGCAATACTCTCACGCCAACGAACAGACCAAATTCCATCAATGGCATTTTGGGAAATGCACTTCTGGCCATCTCACAAGGAATTTGGTTCGATGTTCCTGGTCTTTTCATTCGCAACTTGGCTTGTGCTGTTGACAGCCCTCAATCATTGAAGCCATATGCTCCATGGATCATGTTTGCAATTGAACAGCTCATCAATGAAAAATTCTTCTGGGCTCATGTTCCAAAAGTTTTTATGCCACCAGTATGTGACACTCTCCATATGGTGAAGGGTATTGGAAAAGGGAAGGAACCTGTTGATGCTGCTGGCACTGCGTATGCGTCTGAAAATGCTCCCAAGGTTAAGAAAGCCAAGGTCGAAATCTCTTGTGAGGAAAATCCATCTCTTTATGAGATTTGCATTCGCACACAGCAAGCATTGGAGAGCCACATCAAGCTCAATCGAAAGGAAAAGCTGGACTTGATGACTGAGCTGAATTCACTTCATAATTATGCTCGTCAAACTCTTTTGAATGAGAAGGAAGCAAAGAAGCGCTCCTGGACTCTTCTAAGGCAACATTATTCGCGCAAGCAACTAGCTGACAAGGGCATCAAGAAGGAGTATGACTACCTGGACTTACTTGTTGTTCCTCGCATCCGAAGACAAACTCATGTGCTCCCACATCGTTCTGCGTCAACTGACCTGCTGTTTGTCGGACACGATGATGAAATTGCAGACATAGCCGGTACTCTCATTTACAAGCCAGATGTTCATCGCGCCAAGTCCTCCAGTGCCCATGTTGCCACTCCTGCTTCCGCCTCAACCATTCCTCGCTCTGCGGATTCTGGTTCGTCGAGTGGTTTTAATTATGATTCTGAGGACACTCCGGAAGAGTAGTTCTTTGTATGTTTTCTCTTTCCTTTTTGACACTTTTTGACAAAAAGGGGGAGAATTACATCGAGTGATAGTTTATCGGGGTATTTCCAGGGTGTTTTATTCACCATTTGCTCTTCGCAGTCAAACATTTGGTTTTCTCTCGAACAATTTGCTTGATAAACTTAACGCACCGCTTGTGGTGTTGAAATACTCGGTCACCATGTCATGTTAATAACCCCCCTGCAATGTTATTTGCTTCGTACTATCTTTTTGCAGGCTCCATGTTCATCTATCAAGCAGGGAAAGTGTTTGCTCTACGAGAAGAACAGGAAATCATATAGTGATGATACTAAGGGGGGAATTACTTCGAGTACTAAATGAACTATATTTTGTTGTGGTTGGATATGCTATGACTATTATCTCTCATATCTAACCCTGCAGGAAAAGAAAGTCAGCCTGAGCTTTAACTCTCTAATGCTGTGAAAGCCATCTACATGACCGACAAAGTGTTTTTTCCTCGCATATATATTTTGTATCATTTTTTTGCAGGAAAACCTCATTTGAAGCATATCCACTTTGAGCAACATACTCATACTTATCTTGCTCTATTCTAACTCGTATATCTAACTCGCAGGAAACCTACATCTCGTGTGGATTCGAATTGTGTTCTAAGAAAACCCTCATGTTATATCCTTCGTCACAAAATCTTTCAAAGTACATCTTATATCTAATTCTTTTTCGAAGATTGTGTGACAGGAACTACCTCACACACCATCGAGTGCATTGAAAGAAATCAAGTTTGAGATCATATGTCAATGACACTCATACGAAGATTCACCTGCACCCTTCCGATTTAACTACACACTCAAATGATGCATATCTTCAGGGGGAGCGTGTTTTATCTTCGTAATTATCTCTCGTCTTTTATTATCCTTCGCATTCCATTCCATTCATTATCTATCCTTTGATGTGATCTGTTTTGTCAACAATCGTCCAAAAGGGGGGAGAATGTTGGTGCAATATCAGCCTCCCTTGTGTTTTGGAATTGTTGACAGAATCAAGTATGGACTAATTTGTTTGCTAGTGCATACAGAGAGAAATAGTCCATACAGAACCGAAGAGAATGATGTCTTTGGTGCTAAGTTCGAGGAACTTCACCGAAGAATATCTGCATTGCAGAGGAGAACGAGCTACAAGATATGTAGACGAGAAGACTGATGTGAAGGAATTAACCCCTCGAGCATTTACTGCTGAAGCAAAGCATATGTTTCGGTATGGCCGTCCGAAGAAATTGACTACATCGAATGGAAGTCGAAGACAAAGTGAAGATGTAGTATTCATTTCGTTGTTCTTCTTTCACTTATTTGAGTCATAGGACCTCCGTACTATTAAGAGGGTTATAGGTTCTCGAAGCTTAGATCCGCTGTGATGCTTAGCCAAAACCTATGAAAGTTGCGAGAGAAATCTCTTTGTGTTCCGAGCAAGCAAGAGACTGTGATCTTCTTCGTTGCGAGAGATTTGTCTAAGACCGAGGAGTTAGCATTACTTGCTCCGCAAGTAATGTTACCGTTGTGCTCAAATCCGACCATTGGACTCGTGTCGTTCAGCCATTGGCTACTCTCGATGTCCAATTTGGTCTTTTCCCATCAGGAAGGCTGCGGCTATAAATAACCACCCCGCTCCAATGTTGTTCCCTAGCTACTCCGCTTGAGATTTTTGAGAAGATTGATTTGAGCAACCCCTCTCCAAGTCATTTGAATTTAAGATCCACCGAGAGAAAAATCAAGAGCCCAAACTTAGACAGTGATTTAGCATCACAGTAGTTCTAGGTTAGAGTTCTTGTACCTATTACTCTTGAGAGTTGTGCACTCTCTAGATGGATAGGTTTCTGCTCGAGTGTTGAAGAGCTGTCTTCTTCACCAAGCTAGATCTTCAGCAACCAAGAGTGATTTTGGTTCGCCAAGGTCGACCAAATGTTTGGAGATCGCCAACAAGGATCTACCACGATTGAAAACAACTAGGGCCTGACCAGCTTCGAGTTGAAGGAGAATAGGGTGAAGAGAGTTTATCTTCCGTGTTAAGTCACAGCCCCTGCAAATAGACGTAGCCCTTTGGCAGAAGGGTGAATTGGTCTACCAAATCTCTCTGTCGCCATCGAGCACCACTAGTTCTATTTACTTCACTGCAAAATTCTTTCAACAGTTTTCATTCGTGCTCTATGACGATAGTTTGTCCGATCACTCATACTGTGTTGCATATCATTCGCTCTTAGTTCATTTGTCACCTCTATCAGTTATTGTTCGATGCCCCCGGTGTTGTATCTTTTTCATTCCGTTATGCTATCTTGGTTCTCACCGTCATCTGTGTTGTGATCATTTATTTCACCGTAGTTGTTTATCATAGTTTTTCATCGCAATTCAGTTCCAGCTCTTTATCATGATAGTATATCTATTGGCATATTGCATTACCATCGTTATCATCAAGGCTATCGTATATTGTGCCCGAACCATTATTACATCTTATCTCGAAGAATTTGTTCCTCAAAAGTATGTTCGATTGAGTGCTTATCTACCGAACCTCTTTTCCGCTGCTGGGTTTGGGATCAGTTCAAAACTTTTGAAAGAAATTTTGAATCTCCCATTCACCCTCCCTCTGGTCGATATACTCTCGATCCTAGCAAAACAGAAGAGCAGGATCCGACTATGGATGAAATCAAACGAAAAAGAAGAATGACATCCACCCTACTAATCCTAGGCTCCTGACTCGGAACCCATCCTATGATCGACAAGGAGGAAGAAGCCGAAGAAGAACTCCAAAAGCAAACGTGCATCGCTCTCACGTCAAAGAATCGCTTTACCTGTACCTGCACCTGCTGTTGTAGTAATTTGTGAGCCACGAGGACTCAGCAACCCCATTACCATGGGTATCAAAACTAGCAGAACTTAATGTGTATGGAATGGTTAACTAGCGAGGTTGCAGCAAGCACTAAGCATTGCATGTGGCTAACTTGCAGGTACAAGATTAAGAAGAGTAACTACGCATAATCGGTCGCAAATTAATATGATCAGGAAGTGATCCTGAACTACTTACGAGTCATTCATAACCCCACCATGTTCTCTTCCCGAACTCCCTCGAAAAGAGACAATCATGGTTACGCACACGGTTGGTGTATTTTATTTGGAATTAGTTTCAAGTTCTCTACAATCGGACATTATAAATTTCCAAGTCGCCACATAACCACGGGCACGACTTCTGAAAAGATTTAACCCTGCAAGGGTGCTCCAAGTAGTCCATTATAAATTACCACACGCATCTGATGGAACATCCTCACACCATGATAACACGATGCTTACGATAAGGAATCTCGGTGGACAAGTCACTCTTTCAAAGGTAAAACTAAACCAACAAGACCACCAGGTGTGTCGTCACCACGATAAGAGTTGCGCGTATCTCGTTCTTAGGACACAACCATCTATGCAAAGTTGACGATAGCCAAGTGACCTCGAGTTGCCCCGAGGTGGCACCGCCGACTGCTAGGTGGGGGGCAACACACATGAGGAGCACTAGCCCGATTTGTGGATTAATTATCCACGGGGTCTGGAAAGTCTCTATGCAAGTTTTAGGTGTTATTACGCAAAGGTAAAACAAAAGTTGGGCCTTGATGGAAGAGTTAAACCTAAGCGAATGATCAGGGGATCCCCATAAAACCTCACACATGTTAGGATCACTCATCATGGAACATAGCACCGGTATGACGGAAACTAGGGCGGCAAGAGTGGAACAAAACACCAAGCAAAAGGCCGAGCCTTCCACCCTTTACCAACTATATATATGCATTAATTAAATAAAAGATATTGTGATATCCCATGATATCCACGTCCCAACATTGAACAACCTGCAACTAGCAACGCTATAAGAGGGGCTGAGCAAAGCGGTAACATAGCCAATCAATAGTTTGTTAGGATGGTCGAGGTTAGAGGCTTATCATGCCATATTGGGAGGCTTGACAAACAAGTGGTGGGTAGCGACACATAGCGATAACATCGAGACACTAGCAAGCAAAGATAGTAGTGATATCCAAGGTAATGATAATTTTGCCTAAAATTCCGCTTGGAAGAAGACTGAATCCATGAAGTAGACGAACCAACATAGTCGAACGAATCCACACACTCGCAACGTAATCGGAACTATCGAGAAGAAGCACATCTGGAAAGAAGCAAACAACATGGTAAACAAACAAGCATAAACATGGCATGACGCACAATCAAGTATGATGCATATCCATTTTAATGAGGCATGGCATGTGATACGTCTCCAATGTATCTATAAATTTTGATTGTTCCATGCTATTAAAGTATCAATTTTGGATGTTTTATACTCATTTACTAGCAACTTATCATTTTTTTGGGACTAACCTATCGACATAGTGCCCAGTGCCAGTTGTTGTTTTTACTTCATAGAAAATCAATACCAAACGGAGTCCAAATGCCATGAAACTTCTTGGAGAATTTTTTCTGCCCAAAAGACACCTAGGAGGCCAAGGAACTGCACCAGAGGAGGCCCGTGGGGCCCACTAGGCACCAGGGCGTGCCAGAGGCCCCAGGCGCGCCCTGGTGGCCAGTGGGGCCCACGGGAAGCTTCTCCACTGACCTTTAGCTCTATAAATACTCTAAAATCCCAAAAACCCTAGGGGAGTCGACGAAACACTTTTCCAGCCGCCGCAAGTTCCAGAACCACGAGATCCAATCTAGAGGCCTTTTTCGTCACTCAGCCGGAGGGGTCAACGATCACAGAGGGGTTCGTCATCATCCTTGTTGCCCCTGCGATGATGCGTGAGTAGTTTACCACAGACCTACGGGTCTGTAGCTAGTAGCTAGATGGCTTCTTCTCTCTTTTTGATCTTCAATACAATGTTCTCCACGATGTTCTTGGAGATCTATTTGATATAATGACATTTTACGGTGTGTTTGTTGGAATCAAATGAATTGCGAGTTTATGATTACATCTATCCATGAAATTATTTGAGTATTTGTTGAACTCTTTTATGCATGATCTTTATAGCCTCGTATTTCTTCTCTGAAACTTTGGTTTTGTTTGGCTAACTAGATTGATTTTTCTTGCAATGGGAAGAGGTGTTTTGTGATGGGTTCGAGCTTGCGATGCTCAATCTTAGTGACAGAAAGAGACATGACACGCATGTATCGTTGCTATTAAGGATAACAAGATGGGGTCTATTCCTACATGAATATATCTTCTCTACATAATGTCATCATTCTTATTGCATTACTTTGTTTTTCCATGAACTTAATGCACTAGATGCATGCTGGATAGCGGTCGATGTGTGGAGTAATGATGAGGACATCAATACCATGGTTACACCCACAACCCCTGCTGCTATACATACTGGACCAATTACTAGAGCTCGCGCACGCCAATTAAATTACCAGGTACTTTCGTTTCTTGGTAATGATTCTATTGTTCATGAGAATATGATGCTGCCTAAATTGGATACATTTGTTTTGCTTACAAATGAAGGGCCTAGCTTTGAGAAGGATGAACATTGGAGCAAGAACAAGCATGGAGATGATGGCATGCGCATGGGGGACAAGAACGGAGTTACAAGTGATGATTTCAGGACATTGAAGCCACCATAATGCGTGCATGAAGCCTTGGACGAAATATACAAGATGCTACTTCATAACTTTCGTCCAGAGGCTATTCTAGGTGCTGCGTCACCTTATTATTGGGCCAGGCCCATGTAATTTCGAAATACATAAGTATAGGCTGTTTTTAGAGTCCGTATGTGTGGGAAAACAAGAGATAGGGTTGGTTTCGGACCCCTTCCTCAAGGGCCACGAAATTCCCCCCTCTTCCTCCATATATACAGCCCTTAGGGCGTCGTTTAGACTTTGGGTTTTGTTTAGATTAAAAGTTCGCCATAGTTGCAACTTCGCGTACTTCGTTTGTGTTCAGCGACCAGACAAAGGCGTCACAGAACTCCACCTTGATCAATAAAGCTTTCATCTTATATTCGCAATATCCAGATTGCAATCTCAGTTTCTTGCTTGTTCTTCGTTTGCTCGCAGGAAACAGACCCTCGTGGTCAGGTTGATCGTGCTCCGGCGTGGTCGATAACCTCTCGGAGTTGGTTTAGCGATTGCTAAGGCGCGACGTCCTCGCACGTTCGTAGTCGGATCGTCAAAGTCGACTTTCACCAAAGCGATATCCATCATCTTATCGAAAGACGGGACACCTTTGCCTCTATCAAGTGGTATCAGATTTCCAGGTTGCTCGGTGAGATTTTACAGTTTTTCGTAGTTTAGATCGAGTCTGTTCTTCATACCTACAGTCCACGAAAAAGCCACAAAAAAAATTAGGGTTAGTTAATCATATCCGAACCAATCTGAGCCTTTGCATAATCTTTTTCGGGTTTTTGCTTTGTTGAATTTGCGGTTGCATCGTCGTGTCAAGTTGCTGGTCTTAGAGTCTAGTCTTTTAGAGTTTCGAGTTCTGGTCATAAGTTGTCACGCCGCCGCCACACCATCATCATCGCCTTGCCATCTACCACCATTGCTTATCTGCCACCGCTCTGAATCTGTATCCATATACCACCACCAATCCGTATCCATATACCACCACCGATCCATATCCATATACCACCACCGCTACCATATACCACCACCGCTGCCATATCCTACCACCATATATCCACCACAAATCTGAGTTCTTGTCATATTCGGTTTGTTTTAGAGATCCATCTCTTTTCCGTTTCGTGTTTTCCTTGCCTGAGTAGGTCTCGGAAAAAAAAAAGTCTGGAGACCCCCGGGCAGTTTTTAGGCCAAAATGTCGGCGACCAAAAATATTTTTTCCCTATCCTATTTTTAGGTCACGGGGAGTGTTTTGAGACACTCGCCATCATAGTGATTTTTTGACGCACTTTTTCGTCGTCGCTGCCCTGATTTCCGAAAAAATAGTCAAAAAAAATTTGTGCCTATCCTGTCAGTTTGACCTGGGAAGAGTTTTGAGACACTCGCCATTATAGTGATTTTTCGCAAAAAAAGAAAAAGAAAAAAGAGGAGCGCAAAAAAAAAAGAGCGCGAAAAAAAGAGCAAAAAAAATTTCCAGAGTGTGCTTTTCCCTTGTTTACGTGCAGCGCCGTGATTTTGTTAGTGTTCTAGGCTCGCGTCTCTAGCACGGTCTAGCCTAGGACCAGCACAGTACCGTCGTTGAGCGTTTATTCAACTTTGCATCTCTGAATTGATTATTGCTGACCATTTTTGCTACCATATTATAAGCCTTCCCAGCTCCACATACATCTACATCGTGCGCTTGACTCTCCCTGGTAATCGCTCTATCCAAGCTTTGAGAGTTTTGACTACAACGGTTGCCGATCACCACCTGCTGCTGGGTAAGAACTGGTAAGAATTTGAGATTCGCTTGAAGGATTTGTGACACACCACCATCACCGCCACTTCCTAGTAGTCTGTAGGATCATATTCTTTTGTGTTTCTATTGCTCAAACCATGGCAGGATCACAAGCCGATGAGACTGATTGGGAGAACATGACGAACAAGGAGTTGCATGATAGTAGTAGATGCAGGCAGGAGTCGGTCTACTAATCTTGGACGTGATCCCTATATACATGATCATTGCCTTGGATATCATCGTAATTATTTGCTTTTCTGTCAATTGCCCAACAGTAATTTGTCTACCTACCGTATGCTATTTTCTCAAGAGAAGCCTCTAGTGAAATCTACGGCCCCGGGGTCTATTTTCATATCATACAAAACCAAAAAATACCCTGCTGCACTTTTTCTTTATTTATTTTATTTTGTGTTTTAGTTAGATCTATTTATCAAATCTCATACAATTGAATCTATCTTAATACCGAGGAGGGATTGACAACCCCTCTTACGCGTTGGGTTGCAAGTTTGTGTGGTTTGTGTGCAGGTGTTGTTTACATAGTATTGCTTGGTTCTCCTACTGGATTGATAACCTTGGTTTCATAACTGAGGGAAATACTTACCTTTGTTGTGCTGGATCATCCTCTACTCTTCGGGGAATTACCAACGCAGATACAAGCAATCAGCATGGCATGGCAAAGTGCAACAAACAATACTACAAATTAAGTGGAGCTCAATATGCAATGAATTGCATATTAACGAAACACCAAATTCAATTATTTAGTTCGCTCTCGTTTATGTACATGATAAGATTAAATGTTGGTTAACATGGCAAGAGGTGAAGCACGCACGATCTGCCTAGCTAGGCAAGTTTAAATAGGCCTGAAACAACACATAACCACTCCAGAAAAAACCCATATGAAAATTTCGAATTTGGTACTGTTTTAGATAAAACACAATTTGAATGTTGTTAAACAACAAAAAGTGCACCGTGTTAATCTACGCATTTTTCTACACCATTTACATATGTAATTTATTTAATTCGGAGCTACGGTTAATAAGTTATGAAATAAGTCATTTTAGCGTGTCATTTATGCAAATTAATGCAAATAGCAATTTTAAACACGGATAGAAGTTGGATATTGTGAAACTACATGAAATTCTACCCATATTACATATATGTCATGTTTTTATTTGCATGCATGGATATTTAGTTATGCGCATTTTAAATCAGTGGCATTCCTATAAATATGCAGTCGTGGATATTTGGCAAATTCGCAACAGGGAAAAAATACAATACAGGCCGAATCTGAATGGCCCAACAGTGCACAAGCGAGGGCACTGGATCTGGTGGTGCTCACCATGGGCTAAGGGCCCAGGTCGGTGTTGGGTTGGGGCAGGCTAAGCCTTGGGCCGGCTCCTGGCCCAGGCGGCAGGTGTGGAAGCAGGCCGGGGGTTGGCGTCGGTCCACGACGCAGGCGAGCGGTAGGTCGTGCTCTCGGGCGCGACCACGGCAGGGGATCAGCAGCTGATGACAAGGCGCCGCTGGTGTTGGACTTGACGAAGGACGGCAGGATCCGATCGAGGAGGAGGTGGATCCGGGAGGTGAAAGCGGAGCAGCGCCGGATCCGGGCGGAGGCACCTCGGCGACAGCGGCTGGGTCGAACGACGATGGGGAGCTCCATCCTTGGCATCCATGGTGGTCTTGATGTAGGGTAGAACCCTAGATGCCCGATCTTTCACGAAATGGAGGGGATCCCGCGAAGAGCACGAAGAACACGAGGGGAAACATGAGAGGAATCACTCAAACCAACAAGATTCGATTACACATGTGCTAGATCCTCGAAACACAAAGACATACATGATCCATAATCAACAAGGGACGATACAAGTAGCAAGTTCTTCTCCGTGAGGAGGTCTTGAGGGGGCTTCCCGTGAGGGGTCTTGAATCCACTTGGGGGATCTTCTCCGTAGAGGTCGTGAACTCCGATGGAGAAGGGATCAAGTGGAGAGCAAAGCTTTATCTCAAATGAGCTACTACTTTGTTGACCCTAATACGAAGCTAGGGGACGAGTATTTATAGTCCAAGGGGTAAGTTGGGGATACATGGGGCGAAACCCCTTTCACTGCGCACAGGCAGGGCGGTAGTACCGGTCATGGGGGCGGTTGTACCGCTTGGAGGCCTTGTACTGGTTCCTGGAGGTGTTTCCGGAGGTGCTTAGCGGTTGCACCGGTGTTTGGAGCGGTTGTACCGGTCTGATGGCTGTTACGGGGATAAATCGGTGTTGTACCGGCCTTGCACCGCTCGATCACACAAGCTGGACCGGTAGTTGGGCGGTAGTCGAGCGGTTGTATCGCCCGGGCGGTAGTTGGGCGGTTGTCCCGGGATTTCTGGACTGGGCAGATTCTCTTTATGCTCTTGATGTCCATCTTGCACCATAACTTCTCCTTGGTTGCTTCCTTGGTACCTAAGCACACAAGGCATCTCCGTTTGAGGTAGTAGCCATGTCTCAAGTGGGTCCAAGGGGAGTTCAACAAGGAGAGAGTTAACCTCGTTCTCGATAGCCCTTGCACGAGCTCGTGTCATCGGTCCATGTGGTCTCTTGGGAGACGAAGGTAGGTCCATGGGGATGGTCGTAGGATGCTCCGCATCATCCCCCCCCCCTTGGGAAAGATCCGACCTCGGATCGAAAACCTCATCACCATGGTAGGGAGAGAGATCTTTGACGTTGAATATGTCACTAACGAAGTACTTGTCGCGTGGGATGTCGATCTTGTAGGCGTTGTTGTTGTAGCACCTTGAAGGGTCCTTCGGCTCGGGGTAGAAGCTTGGACTTGGCGTTCGTTGGGGAAGCGGTCCTTGCGAAGGTGTAGCCACACAAGATCTCCGATGTTGAATATCATGGGTTTCTTGTTAGTGTTGATCTTGGTCGCGAGGCATTGTACTTGACACTCGATGGTGTGCCTTGTATCTTCATGCACCTTTTTGAGATAGCTCTCTCGTGCACTCGCGTCCATGTTGATGCGCTCTTGTAGTGGTAGAGGTAGAATGTCCAATGGGGACAACGAGTTGAAACCATAGACGACCTCAAAGGGGGACTTGCCGATAGTCGAATGTCGTGCGTGGTTGTAGGCGTACTCGGCGATGGGTAGGCACTCCTCCCACTCCTTGATGTCCTTCTTGATCAACACGCGTAGTAGAGTGGAGAGTGTCTGGTTCGTGACCTCCGTTTGGCCATCGGTTTGTGGGTGGTATGCCGAAGAGAACAAGAGCTTGATTCCGAGCTTGGGGCATAAGGTCTTCCAAAAGTAGCTCAAGAACTTGACGTCACGGTCCGAGACAATAGTCTTTGGCACTCCATGTAGGCGCAAGATTTCCCCACAAAAAAGATTTGCAACATGTGAAGCATCGTCTATCTTCTTGCATGGTATAAAATGTGCCATCTTAGAGAATCAGTCCACAACAACAAACACGGAATCTTTGCCATTTCGAGTTCGAGGCAAACCAAGCACAAAGTCCATACTAATATCTTCCCATGGGTGATATGGAATAGGAAGTGGCATATATATACCATGGGATTGAGCTTTAGACTTAGCTTTGCGACATGTAGAGCATCAGTTGGTGAAGCGTGAGACGTCGCGGAACATCTTGGGCCAAAAGTAGTTCTTGGAGAGTGTTGCAAATGTCTTGTCGCGTCCAAAGTGTCCCATTAGTCCTCCTCCATGAGCCTCTTGCAAAAGTAACAAACGAAGAGAAGACTCGGGGATACTAAGTGTTAGCTCTCATAAGATAATCATCTTTGATGTAATAGCGTTCCCAAGATGTATGCGTCAGACATTTAGCATATGGAATAGCAAAAGTAGGATCATGCGCATACAAGTCTTTTATGTGCTCAAAGCCAATGACATTCAATTCAAGTTGGGTAAGAAGCATGCATCTACAGGAAAGCGCATCCACCACAACATTCTTGTTGCCTTTGATGTACTTGATGACATAAGGAAATGATTCAATGAATTCACTCCACTTAGCATGACGCTTCTTTAACTTAGTTTGACCCTTAAGGCACTTAAGTGTTTCATGATCCGTGTGAAGAATGAACTCATGAGGACGGAGATAATGCTCCCAAACATGCAAGACTCTCACTAAAGCATATAGCTCTTTGTCATAGATGGGACAATTGGGTTGCGCTCCGGAAAGTTTTTCACTAAAGTAAGCTATAGGGCGCTTCTCTTGCATTAACACACCTCCTATGCCATAACCGCTAGCATCGCAATGTATATCAAAAGGTTTATCAAAGTTGGGTAAAGCAAGCAAAGGAGCATGTGTAAGCAAATTCTTAAGCTCATTGAAAGCGGTATCTTGAGATGGTCCCAAACAAATGGTGCATTTTTCTTACTGAAGGCATGCAAAGGTAAAGCAATGGTGCTAAAATCCTTCACAAAGCGACGATAAAATCCAGCTAAGCCAAGAAAACTACGCACTTCTTGCAAGTTGGTTGGTTGGGGCCAAGTTTTAATAACTTCAATCTTAGATTCATCTACATGAACACCCTTAGAAGGCACGAAGAAACCCAAGAAAACAAGCTTATCAACACCAAAAAGGCATGTGTCCATATTAGCATAAAGGCGCTCTTTCCTAAGGGTTTGTAACACATTTCTAAGATGGGTGACATGATCTTTGAGAGATTTGCTAAACACAAGAATATCGTCAAAATAGACCACAACAAATACGCCAATGTATGGGCGGAGAACAAAATGCATGACTCGCATGAAAGTACCAGGTGCTTCGGATAAGCCTATTGGCATAACAAGCCATTCATATAAGCCAAACTTGGTTTTGAAAGCGGTTTTCCATTCGTCACCCTCTTGGGTGCAAATTTGGTAATAGCCACTCTTAAGATCAATCTTAGAGAAAATGGTGGCTCCGCTAAGCTCATCTAGCATATCATCTAGGCGTGGAATGGGGTAACGATAACGAACGGTGATAGCATTGATAGGACGACAATCGGAACACGTGCAATATGTACCATCTTTCTTGGGAACAAGGATTATCGGAACATCACAAGGGCTCAAGCTTTCTCGTACATGGCCGTTGTCGATGAGTTGTTGTACTTGCCATTGGATCTCCTTGGTTTCCTCGGGTTTGATGCGGTAGGCAGCCTTGTTAGGAAGAGGTGCTCCGGGGATGAGGTCGATGTGGTGTTCGATGCCTCGAAGAGGAGGTAGTCCCGGAGGTAGCTCATCGGGGAATACATCTTGGAATTCTTGCAATGGAGAAGATAACACTAAAGGTAGATTGTGAGCGGTGTTAGTTTTGGGTGCCTCGTCCTTGCACAAAAGGACATAGTGCATGACACTTGATGGGTTCTCGCACACTTCTCGCATCTCACTTTTGGTGGCAAATAGCACTAAGTTTTTCTTGTCGCTCATCGTGGAGGCACTCAATTTGGGCTTGTGGCGCTCACTCTCTTTTTGGTGGTTCGCTCTCTCACTATTCTCTCCACGATGGGTGGCTTGCTTGTCGGCGATCACTTGGCTTGGAGACATAGGTTGTAGCACGTACTCCTTTCCCTTCATCTTGAAGCTATAGTGATTGGTACGCCCGTTCTGGATGACGCCTCGGTCAAATTGCCATGGTCGTCCAAGAAGGAGGTGGCAAACGGACATCGGGACGAGATCACACTCCGAAGTGTCTTCGTATGCTCCTATCTTGAAGGAAACTTGCACCATGTGTTCCACTTGGATAGTGCCGGAGTCGCTTAGCCATTGGACCTTGTAGGGGTGAGGGTGCTTCATCTTGACCAATTGGAGCTTGGAGCATAGCTCTTCACTCGCCAAGTTATGGCAACTCCCTCCATCGATGATGACCTTCACGGACCTTCCATTGATGCCCGCCTTGGTGTGGAAGATATGGCATCTTTGGTCCTCGTCTTGTTGATGTTGAAGTGTGAAGACCATGGAGACAACGAGAGCGGGGCTCGAATCTTCGTCACAAAAGACTTGGTCATCTTCGTTCACTTGTCGGTGCATGGCCACTTGCTCAAGGGCTTCCATTTCCTCATCACTCATGGAGTCATAGGTTCCGTCATCGTTGAGGATCATGGTTCGCTTGTTGGTACACTCGAAGGACTTGTGGCCTCGGCCGCCGCATGTGAAGCACTTGATTGAACTTGTCTTGATGGTCTCATCGGTTGGAGTAGATGTTGATGAAGCTCTCGGCTTGAAGTTGCTTGTAGTAGGGGGACGACTTGAGTTTGTTGAAGTTTTATTGTAACTTGACTTGTCGTCGTTGCTTGTAGGAGGTTTGGTCGAGGTAGAAGGCGTTGGAGTCGTTGAAGCTTGGTTGTTGAAGAAGCCGTAGCTATTGGAAGAGTATTTGGCATACTTGAAGTCATCTTGCACTTGTCGCTCCGCCTTGGTGGCTTGGTTCATTAGCTCGATGAGGTTTGAGTATGGTTGGAAGTCGGCGATCTTCTTGATAGGGTGATTGAGTCCATTCAAGAAACGTGCCATAGTTTGCTCATCATCTTTCGTGACATTAGCTCGTATCATGGCAATCTCCATTTCCTTGTAGTACCCTTGAACGCTCTTTGTTCCTTGCTTGAGAAGTTGCAATTTCTTGAAGAGGTCGCGGTTGTAGTATGTTGGCACAAAACGTGCTCGCATGACATTCTTCATTTGAGCCCATGTTGTGATGGGTGGCTCGCCTCTTGCCTCACGGTGCTCAATGACTTGCGCCCACCAAATGAGGACGTAGTCGTGGAACTCAAGGGATGCCATGGCGATCTTCTTCTCTTCCTCATAGTTGTGCAAAACGAAAGATTTTGTCGACCTTCAATGCCCATGAAAGATATTCTTCGGGATCATTTCTTCCGTTGAACTTGGGCATGGTGAACTTTACCTTTCCGTAGTGTTGCTCTTCATTGTGTTGGGGTCGAGGGTGATGACGTCCTTGATGAGGAGGATTGTCTCCCTCAACTTGCTCTTGGCGTGGGGGTTTCCCATTGTCTTGTTGCTCTTGGCGAACTTGGGGTTCTTGTCGAGGAGCTTGTGGAACTTGTCGGTGTACTCTTGCTTGATAGTTCCTCTCTTGAACTTCGTCGCGAAGCGCTTCTTCTTGCTCACGAGTTTGCTAGTTGCGTGCGGCAATGACACGATTGGTGTTGAGGAGGGCGCGTTCCACCTCAAGGGCTTGTGGTTCACGCCATTGTTGTTGTAGACGAGCAACTTTGGCATCTTGCTCGTCTTGATGTTGGCATGCGCGCTCTTCCTCTTGTTGTAGACATTGTCTTTCTTGTGCTTGCTCAAAGGTAGCTTGATTTTGACGATGTCGATGTTCTTGCGCAAGAAGTTGCTCTTGATGATCGGTGTCATGTAGAGGATTGCGGTTTGCTTGACGGTCTTGGCGCGCGGCTCGACGTGCAGTGTTCGATGTCGGTGTACTTGAGCCGGAGATGGTGTCGTCGGAGTATCGACTCGAGCGGCTCCGTCTTGAATATGATGAAGTAGAAGAGCGGTTGACCAACAAGGCACGTATCTCGTCCATTCTTGCATTGTTCTCTTGTTTTTGTTCGTCGAGCTTGTTGTCGAAGTAGTCTCTTGTACGTTGCTCAGAGAGACGCAAGTCGGTGGCGAGGTTGTCGATGCGGTCGCTCAATGCTTGTTGTTCTTGATGCAAAGCTCGTTGTGCGCCAAAAGAGGTGGTTCTTGGTGACATAGGAGGTTGAGTCGCCATCTTGCTCGATGAAGGGTGGGTTGGTATAAGAACTTGGCCTATCCATCATTGCAAGTAAATGTGTGAGTGGAAAAGAAAAGAACGATACCAAATGTACCTTGACCGATGTTGGAAATGGATCAATGATCACTCAAATGTGTAACAAGGGAATAACACAATTGGTACCAATTCTTGTCGGTTCTCACACCTACACAAATAAAGTTTATAGTGGAGCTCGGTTAGGATGGAAGCACAAAATTTATGCAATTGTTAGTGAGACTCGATAATGTTGAAAAATATTCGCAAATTTGTAAATGCAACAAGTAGACCAATAGCAAGATATGTAACACGGAAACACACACACGGATAGATAGATGGGGTCGTGCAACCAAGGAATGAGCCAAAATATGGAATCCACGAAAATGCTCTTGTTGCACAACGCTAGAGAGACGCTAGCACGATTGCACAATAGGCGGATACGAGACTTGTGCACAACCTACTAAGCAAAAATGCAACGACTTCTATCCCAAGTATGCGATATGTATGGTGTTCCGGTGATATGATCTAAGATGATCGAGTATGACAATCTTAATGTAGTATGATGCTATGGTTCTTACTTAAAAGCTCTTTGCTTATCTTTTCCTTTTGCTTAAAAACTTGTTTGGCTCTTTCGCTTTTGAGCTCTTTTCCATGCAAAACTTGATGAACCAAAATAGCAATTGAGTATATGTGACGACAACCTTGTGACACAAGAGATGATATCAAGATATGAATACCAAGATGATATGATATATGCAACGAGATGATGATCACTAATGTGCACAAGTAACGTTGCCGGCAATACTCAAAGGCTAGTCTCGATAGGAAAGTGACGCAAAATGGGCTATGGGGTTATCAATGCAATGGCAAGGTGTACACAAAGGTGTCGTCGAAGTTACCGTCAATGGTTTGTATAGTGTAAACAAGGACGGATAATGATGAAGTGGTCGGTGTCGATGACGAGTCCGTGTTGAAGATGAGCAGCGGTGATGTCGATTTCGAACTGTTCCTAGTTAGCCGAAACACCCTAGGAAACGATGAACCACAACTCAAATTCTCAAAACCAAAGTCAAATGATGGTAGCGGGATGTGGTGGTGGTTTCGAAATTGGCAATGCGGAAATGGCGGTGGTGCTTGATGAAGAAGCAACCGTCCCTAAGTAGCCGAAACACCTTAGGAGACTCAAATCACAACTCAAACAAGCACAAATGCTATGGGAATCAAAATGGGTTAAGTTGCGGAAGTCGGTGGTGGTATAGCGGATGATGTGGTGAAGGCCCTAGGAAAATATGCCAAAGTTCCAAAACTTTGATGGAGTCAAATGACGTTGGAAGTATTTTTTTGGATGGGGGATGTCAATAGCTTCAAAACGAGCTAAAGAACGTCAAAATCCGAGTCCGGATGAATTAGTTATGGTCAAAACTGTCAATCAGCCGAGGCTGAAACTGGAAGGGGCAGTTGTACCGCTTGCGAGGGCGGTTGTACCGCTCCTGGAGCGTCATGGGGTTCCAGTTTTGGGCTGACAGAAGTATTAGGGGATGGGGTAGCGGTTGTACTGCCTCGGAGGCCGGTTGTACCGCTTTTGTTGGGAGGATTTTCAAATCTGAGTATCGGATGGATTTGGGGCGGAAGTGGATGATTTTGGGGCAAAATTGCGAAGATTTCAAGGATGGAAGGTGGGGAAACTTGTGGGGAAGCTAGATCTACCTGTTACACATGAAATTCACAGATCAAATCCAACAAAACTTCATCACACCAACAAATCATAAAAAAAATTGGGGCTATTTTTGGTGGGGATTTTTTGAATTTAGGACAAAAATCAAACAAAAGAAGGCTAGAAAGTGGGGGTAGGGGCTCCAAATTCGTGATCAACATGGCTCATGATACCAAGATGATGTAGGGTAGAACCCTAGATGCCCGCTCTTTCACGAAATGGAGGGGATCCCGCGAAGAACACGAGGGGAAACACGAGAGGAATCACTCAAACCAACAAGATTCGATTACACATGTGCTAGATCCTCGAAACACAAAGAGATACACGATCCACAATAAACAAGGGACGATACAAGTAGCAAGTTCTTCTCCATGAGGAGATCTTGAGGGGTCTTCCCATGAGGGGTCTTGAATCCACTTGGGGGATCTTCTCCGTAGAGGTTGTGAACTCCGATGGAGAAGGGATCAAGTGGAGAGCAAAGCTCTATGTCAAATGAGCTACTACTTTGCTGACCCTAATACGGAGCTTGGGGACGAGTATTTATAGTCCAAGGTGTAAGTTGGGGATACATGGGGCGAAACCCCTTTCACTGCGCACAGGCAGGGCGGTGGTACCGGTCATGGGGGCGGTTGTACCGCTTGGAGCCCTTGTACTGGTTCCTGGAGGTTTTTCCGGAGGTGCTTAGCGGTTGTACCGGTGTTTGGAGCGGTTGTACCTGTCAGATGGCTGTTACGGGGATAAACCGGTGCTGTACCGGCCTTGCACCGCTCGATCACATAAGTTGGACCGGTAGTTGGGCGGTAGTTGGGCGGTTGTATCGAGATTTCTAGACTGAGCAGATTCTCTTTATGCTCTTGATGTCCATCTTGCACCATAACTTCTCCTTGGTTGCTTCATTGGTACCTAAGCACACAAAGCATCTCCGTTTGAGGTAGTAGCCATGTCTCAAGTGGGTCAAAAGGGACATCGGTCCACGTGGTGTCTTGGGAGACGAAGGTAGGTCCATGGGGATGGTCGTAGGATGCTTCACATCAGGCCTCCTGTTGCTGCGAGTTACAGAGAGAGAGAGAGGGAGATCTTGAGGAGACAGAAAGAAGAAGAAAAGGAGAGATGGACAGAGTAGGGAGCAGGGGAGGCGCGACGGAGGTGGTGGTTCAGCAAGCTGGTAACACTCCGGTGCGAAGGAGGCGACAGAGGGGCTCGATCGGGAGCCCTTCTCCCGATCCAAATCGGGATCAAGAGAAGGGGTCGGGAGCTCGGGCGTCTGGAACGACGTACGGCGGTGTGCGGGCTCGGCGGGCCCTGGATGGGCTTCGGCGGGCTCCACGACTAAGAGGGAGACATGGGCGCATGGGAGACGCCAAGTGGCGACGGAGGAGTTGGGCGGTGCGGAATTCTAGGAGGGTGGCGGCGGTTGCAGGTAGGTGGAGGGTTAGGGGAATAGGGTTTCGAAAATGGAAGGGTTAGGCCTTCCATTTATAGCAGGTTTAGCTAGGGTTTGGGTTTTGGGGTGTTTCGGGGCCGTCCGATCTCGATTAGACGGCTCCGGACGAGGGGTAGTGAAGGTGGGTTAGATGAGTTATAGAGAGTGGCAGTGTGGAGGCCTCGGGCTGAGAATAGAGGTAATTGGGTGACCCGACACAAGTTTTATTACGAAAAACGTCCGACAATTAAACCGGCTATAATGCCGCTATAGTTTAATGGTTGGGTTATGAAACGACCTCCGAATGCGTCCAAATTTGGCAGACGGTCTACCTATAAAATAACATGACCGCACGCCAACTTTCAACTCATTTCGAGAATGTTTAATTCTCACTTAGAAAATAACTTTAACGATGGCGCGACCGCGTGCAAGTGTGTGGTTGGTCTCAGAACGGCCAACGACAACAACGGGGAGAAACGACAATGAATGTTTTATGAAAACATGCGGATGCAATGCGCATGATGCCATGATGGAATGCAACAAGCAAGCAATTAACACGGCTAACACAAAAACATGGAAGGCATCTGGAGCGTCGGTCTCGGATCGTTACAAAGGTTGTGGACGGGTTCCCCTTACAAGTAGGCGACGACGGTGGTGGATGATGACTACTTCTCCGTCGCCATGGTCTCCATGGCCGCCATGGACGATGCCGTACGTAGGACGCGAGTGGAGTCGGCTGGGAGCACAACGACATCAATAAATTTTGGAAGGGGGATGGGATCGAGTGGGAGCACATTGGCGACAATAAAATTTTAGAAGAGAGATGGGATCGAGGCCGAGGGGTTGGGGCAAGATTCGGAAGTGTGTGCATGGGTTGCTGAACTTTCCTTTTTCCCGGGTTGTGCCCTTGTGCGTACGTGGCAGATTTTCGCGCGGGGGGTGAGGGGAGGATCGATCGGTTGAGCCATCATGATAAGGGGGGAGATCGGTAGGTTGAGCCATCATGGCGTTTGATTTTTTTTAGTACTGAAAATAGCGATCATCGATTCGCCAAAAAGATGATAATGCCTTTATTTCCAAACTGCCAAAAAGATGATAATGCCTTTATTTCCAAACTTTTGGTGGGGCTAGCTTGGGAGCAAACATTGCTCTTACTCGGGATTAAATTACGGCAGGTCGAAGACGATCGGGAAAAGGATCACACGATCGTCCCGTGTTACAAATCCCAAATCAATCCCAACTCCTTCCCGGCTTGGCTTGGCTTTGCTTCGCTTCCGCATGCCTCCTCCTCGTCGCCATCTTCCCAAACCCTAGCCCGCGCCGCCCTTTCCCCCGAAACCCTAGATCTCCCTATGGCCTCCGCCGCTGCGGCGGCCCCAGTCGTGGGCCAGGTCGTGGAGCGGTTCCGCGCGCGGCTGCGGGAGGAGGCGGGAGAGGAGCCGGGGGCGGCCGCGGTGGTGGGCGTCTACAAGGAGGCCCTCGCCGAGCTCACCTTCAACTGCAAGCCCATCATCACCGAGCTTACCATCATCGCGGGCCAGCACGCCGCGCTCGCCGCCAGGGGCATCGCCGACGCCATCTGCGCCCGCATCCTTGAGGTGGTTGCTCTCCCTTCCATGCTTTTCCCGAGGGCGGTCATGTTGTATTTTGAGAAAGAAAGGCTTGGGATTTGAGGGCTATGTTTGCATGAGGAGCTGCTTGCTGTGCTTATTCGGGCGATGCTTACCTGTAGATTTCCGCTGGTGCTAGGGTTTGCTCAAAGTTGAGAAGTTTCGTGAAACTACTGTTGAAGTTTGGGCTTGATGTCCTTTACACACCCTTTGTCCCTAGAATAGTGTGTTCACTGCATTTTCATGCGAAACATTTAGATGCGTTGGTGCTCATGTAGTGTGCAATCTCAGAGTTACTGTTTTTAGATACGTTGCTGGTTACAAATTCGACAGCTAGAATTTAGTAATCACAGTGACTTGGATTTAGGAATTTTGAAGCAAATACATGCAATTTGAGTTGTATACACTGTGATCTAATTTGCTCTGTCTATTCTTAACACTATTATTTTTCTGATATAGGGTGCATAGTTGGTAATGTGGTTGAAACCCACCTTGTGCATAGGCATTGCGGTTGCATAATTTGGTTGCCAGATACGGCAACTGCTATTTTGGCTAGGAACTTTTGAGAGGGTGAACTGAATAAAATTAGCAGTGGAGACAGTTAGTTATGATGAAAGCTGGTTTTCCTGGATACTTTATTCTGTTCAGATGTCCTGTTGTCAACTTGTAAAATAGGATTGCAGCCTGAAGTGGAAGTGTTAGGGAATACTCGCTCCGTCCCATAATATAAGAACGTTTTTGACACTAGTGTAGTGTTAAAAACGTTCTTATATTTTGGGACAGAGGGAGTAGTATTTTAAAACTATGGGGATTTCTGGATTGGATGTGAACTAATTAGATGTTACTTGGCAGATATGATTTTGTCTATTTATGTTTGGTGATAGAACAATGTTTCCTTTTTCTTTTCTGAAGAGGGCATTATGCAGCTATAGATGGAAAAATATGAGAGTTAATCCTGGTAGAATTTTTATTTTGCATGCTTGCTTCTATCAATTATCTCTACACCTAAGGTTTCTTTGCATGATAGGCATCATTCTGCAATGTTCTTGCAGGTGCCAGTCGAGCAGAAATTGCCATCTTTGTATCTGCTAGATAGTATCGTGAAGAACATAGGACAAGAATATGTAGAGGACTTTGCCACTCGATTGCAGAAGGTATTTTGTTTTGCATACAGGGAAGTTCATCCCAAACAGCATCCTGCAATGCGACACCTCTTCCGTACCTGGTCGCAAGTGTTCCCTTCTTCTGTCCTTCAAGGGATCGAGGATGAGCTTCAGTTTTCTCCTTCAGAGAATAAGCGTCCTGCCACAACGACTATTCCGCGACAGTCAGAGTCGTTATCTCCTAGGCCATCTCATGGCATCCATGTAAATCCAAAGTATCTAGAAGCGCAACACCAACTCAAGAACGGTACCAAGGTAAGAATATTGTTATATCCGTTAAATGGGACAGTTCAATAATGGCCAATAGTTGGGTGTATTTTTTGGAATTCAAGAATGGTCTTGTTATCCTCTGTGGCTGGCAACCTTTGAGGCTTGTTGCAGATCAAAATTAAAATTGTTGAAGTCAGTGATTTTTAATAATCAGGTGGATCAGCTAGCAACTCGAGGCAGGCAAATGCTTGACGTGGCGGAGGATCATATTAATGGGTTAACAACAAATAGTTTGCGG
Source organism: Aegilops tauschii subsp. strangulata (assembly GCF_002575655.3). Lineage (NCBI taxonomy): Eukaryota > Viridiplantae > Streptophyta > Magnoliopsida > Poales > Poaceae > Aegilops > Aegilops tauschii. The sequence continues at coordinate 346,660,822 of NC_053041.3, forward strand.
GGATTTCCTTCCACTTCTTCAAAGCTCCAGGTATTCAGTATTCCATCTGCCCTTTTGCTCCTTTTGTCATATCTTTTCCTTTGTGTCCTACTCCTAGCCTGGCTTCCAAACCTAGGAGCCGTTCTCTGTGTATGAACTAGAGAAGTTGTACTCTTCTCATTTTGAGTAGTTGGTAGTGCTTCCATGCTTTCATCCATAACTAAATTGCACAAATTAAATCGTATTGTCAGTAGCGGAGTACTTGGTGGTAGCAACATGCAAGTCAGACCTTTTGCATTTTTCACCCTTTTTAGGTATGCAACATATCACCTGCCTTGTCTTGGAAATCCACATAACCGAGTATGTTGGGGCTTCCGACTTACAATATTATAAATTTTGGTAGCATAACAGTGTAAACCGAGCCATCAAGGTCATAAGCAAAGCATTACAAGCAGTCAAGCACCCCACATACAGTCTCATCATTCCAAGTTCTTGTGTAGGAGAGCATATGATGTGGGGCAAAGCCTTATTTGATGCTTAATCTTCACAACAAGGAGAGAAAACACAAATAGCTCAAGAAACACAAGAGGATAAACTAGATTGAACAAGTTTCATCACACATGTGCTTTCCAAACACCCAAACAAAGATACACATAGATCCACAAGCAACAAGTAGGAAGTAAAAGCTCTTCCAAAACATCTAAGAGAGGTGGGGCCTTGAGAGACGTTCTTCTCCAAATCCTAGTGGGAAAGGAGGCCTTGGTGCTCCAATTGGTGAATCCTTCTCCCTTAGGATACCTTGGGAGGCTAGGAGGAGATATGATGACCAAAGCTCTCTCAAGGTCTAGTTATATGCTTTGCTAACCCTAATGGGAGTCCAGGGTACAGTATATAGTGTAGGGGCAAAGGAGGGTGGTAGGAGAGGGGTACATGACCTCTTGGCTTGAGTTGCACGCAGGCAGGGGTTGGATGGCGGATAGTCTGTCCGCTGATGCAGGCGTTGCTCCAGCTGGTGCGGTCGGGCATGGAGCGATCTCTAGGAGCCGGACGTCCGGGCTGGAAGCTGGATTGTCCTGGGTCAGGTCGGACGTCCGCGTTGGAGGCCGCAGTCGTCCGGACGTCCGACCGCTATAGCTTCGGCTGCATTTCTTCCTTGTCTCCTCGCTTCTCCTCCACTATGACTTGGCCTTCTCCCCTCGCTTCTTCATGGTCAATTCCTTGGTACCTGAGTATGCATAGAGTCCCAGTTGTAGGTAGTAACCATGTCTCATGGGAAGGCATAGGAAATTCGAAGAGGAGTGAATTCACCTCGGATTCCATGGGTCGAGCCCGTGCTCTAGTCATTGGTCCAATTGGCATTTCGGGTGTTGGCGTAGGATCCATGGTGATGTCGATGGGCTAAAGGTATGATGTTACTTTCCTGATACCACTGGAAGTATTTGAGTTGGTGACGATTGCGGTGGGTGCTACATTTGATCTCTCACCTCCTAGTTCAATCTCCCTTGGTGATCTCTTCACAATAATGATAAGTACAAACAACCTCCTAACAAACATGCACCAGAATGCAAATCATGATTTGGGTCACAACAAATATTGACGAGGGCCATTGCTGGCAGCTGGGAGGAGCTTGTCTGAGCGCAGTTGTGGCTCCAACTCCCAAGGGCTAGGAGCAGGCTAAGCCTGATGACAGCATCTTGGTGTGCTGGTATATCTTTTTTTTTTTCATTTTTAGTAGTCTAGCAGAATACCTGCTTTAGGCTAGTTACGTACATACTGCTTACTGACCCGGCAGTAGTCTGATTGTGCTCCTTCATTGGTAGACACAAGGAGACTGTTTCTATTATAGATTTTCCTAGGGGATAATACATTTATTTGAGATGACAATCATGTGCTATTTCTATTTGTAAACTCTTCCTCTGTTCTAGGTCATTTGAAGTTCTGATAGCTCCTAGCCCATTACCATTTCTTGTTGCTGGGTTGATACAGCTCACTTTCAGTATTAGCTAGATGTCTTCCATCAAGAGAATGCAAGGTCCTTCAGATTTATTTAGATGAAATGGTATCCATATATTTCAGAATGCATTTGACCCTTTCAGTTTTATAACTTACAATGTAGCATGTCATTTCTACTTATAACGCAAGTGTTGCTTATAATCTTTCCTGGAATCATATGGACAGAGATCTATGATACTGTATACTGAAAATCCTGATCAACAAGAAACATTTCAATCACGTATTGGATTGATAAGAAGAGATATGTCCAGATCACCACCTCCTGATGTGCTCCCTAGGAATGCATCCCCAAAAAGACCACTAGAGATGCCGCGGCTGTCTCATTCTGCATTGGGGCATGATCCTAGAAGATTGCCTGGTAGGAATGGTTGGTTTGAACGGCAACGTGCTTTTGAGGATAGTGCACAACGGCCTTCGATGAGCACGCTTGATGAAGAATATAGGAAACAAAGTGCAAGAGAACTTATTGATGCCTACGGAAATTCTCAAGGCAATGATGCTGATGATAGGCTTCCCAAGATGCAACGGCTAGAATCAAATGGCATGGCAAGTAGATCCAGTGCACAAAAATGGCTCACTTCAGAGGAAGAGGAGTATACTTGGGAGGATATGCGTCCAACTTTGTCCCGAAATAGAAACAACATTCCGTCTTTACCTTCCTCTGAAACCTTGAGAGCTGGATTTCCTGGGCCAAACACTGGGCAGCTGGATTCTGATATTGGGATGCGCAGCTGGCGAAGCCAGGCTCCTCGACCAGCACTAAATCTCGAAGACAGGACTGATGTACGCTTGTCTGACCTTTTTTTTATTACGATGAATAGTAACATTGACACAACACTTCTCATACCTTATATCACTTCTCCTTTTTCAGTGATTTTTCTTCTATTGATCTTTTAACCCCTGCTTTGAGATATAATTTGTTTTTCACTTTATCATGATGACAGTTTTATACAACCTAGATCAGCAATTTTTATTATAGTGTGTTTGTAAATTTGATTAATTATACAGTTATGTTTTGTGGAAGTATTCTTTGCAACAAATCATAGATTTCTGGCAGCTAATCTAATTATGTACAAAGATATTGTTCTTACACTTTATGACTGAAAAGGGTATCTGTCTCGTATGGCTTATATGTTTTCTTTCATGGTGATTCCTTTCCTTTTGATGGGCTACATATTTGTCCAAATGCATCTTCAGTACCTGCATACAATGTTAGGGATCACTTGAACAAAACAGACCTTCCACTTCTTCAGCACTTCTTCATTTGGGTTTTGGAACTTGAATGCTATGGAAATGCATATATTCTGTCTGCCAACAAGTTTTTTAACACTCAGGAGTGCATACACCATGCGTAGTAGATTCCAAAGTAGCCTTCTGAAGTTTGAATTCTGAATAGTGCACTTTTTTTTGAGGGAATGCCTTGTGGCTATCTTTATTGATTCTCAAATGGAGTTATGTCGTTTATCATCATGGGCATAGTACAACCAGTAGGGTCTTCATCCCAAACACTAGTTTCAAGAAAAAGGAAACAACTTTTAGCAATGTCATGGGCTACCTCATTTGATTCTCTTGGACAGTGTTCAGTTTTGACTTCAGAGAAACCAGTAGCAAGGATGGTGCAGTCCTGGAATATATTACTCCATTGCCATAATGTTTAAATGCAACTTATCAATATTTAATCCTTTATCGGTTCAACTTATAAGCTAATGTTGTATTGAGGTGGACCCACTTTACTACCTGTTGACTTAGCGTTGGTCTTTATTGCAGCATGTTGACATAGCCACTAGTAGGAGATATCCAGGCAATTTTGGTCTGCACAATGGAGCTATTTCAGAGTACCATAGTTCTGTGAATACCCTTGATCCTGGAAGAATTCTTGCTATGTCAGCTCCACCGTGGCAGCAGACTAATGGCCTGCCTTTGCGAATACAAGCACCTCAACCTTCATCAACACTGAATAGGTTGGCACTGCCCACTGATGTTGAAATGCCTGTCAAGATGTTGGCCACTGGTGGTCCATATGATGCTATGCATGTAGACTTACCCTTGACTAATAGGTCCTCGCCTGCTCCTGCTCCCATAGAATGGCCTCTTCATCATAGTCAACCACCACATAATACAAAAGATATTAGAGGTGCAACAGATAGTCTTGAAGTTAGGCCATTTATCAGGCATGGAGTCAATTCATCTGTATTTGTTCCTCGGCATCTATATGATGCATTGGATCGGAAAACTGTAAGTACCGGTAACTTAGCTCAACCACCATACCAGCACCCAGATTTGTTGTCATCGAGTCAACAGAATCAAGGTACAAATTTTGGAAATCAATCTCAGCCTCATGATGTGCCACAGTTTCATCCTCATTCCCATTCCCATCCTCCGGAGGCATTTAGAAGCTTTGCCCCCAGCATGCCTATAGCTCCCCCCCAAAATCCATTCCAAGGACAAGGAGGTAGTGCAGCAGTACCACCAGTTACACCTCTACCAAACACCTTTTCTGTAACACCTACTGTGCAACCCTATGGTGTGTCGTCAGTGTCTAGTTTTGCTCTGCCACCATTACATCGTGGCCTACCTCCTGCTTTGTTGCAGATGGGTCCATCTTCATCACAAGTTGGTGGGCCTACAACATATTTCTCTGGAATTTTAAGTAACCTTATGAATCACGGTGTAATTACACTGGAGCCTTCTAGTCAACCTCAGGTACTTCTCATGCATGTGTGCATCTTATTACGTTACAGCTATCTAATATTATTTTGTTATGCAGTTAATGCAATGATTTTTATTGTATATGTATACATGTTCATTTAGGACTCTGTTGGAGTTGACTTCAATGTAGACCTCAAGGTGCGCAACGAGTCTGTCATTAATGCTCTGTATCAGGATCTCCACAGGCAATGCAAAACGTGTGGCCTTCGTTTTAAATGCCAGGAAGAGCACCGTGCTCATATGGATTGGCATGTTACGAAAAACAGAAATTCCAAAAATCGCAAGCAATCTTCACGTAAATATTTTGTCACCGTGGGGGAATGGTTAAGAGCAGCAGAAACAGTAGGAAATGATGGTGTTCCTTCTTTCGAGCTCACGGAACCAATCCCTGACAGAAATGAAGAGAAAGAAATGGCTGTTCCTGCCGATGAAAACCAAACAACATGTGCTTTATGTCAAGAGCCATTTGAGGATTTCTACAGCGATGAAACTGAAGAGTGGATGTACAAAGGTGCAGTTTACATGAATGCACCTGATGGTAATATTGTTGGTCTCCAAAGGTCGCATTTGGGGCCTATTGTCCATTCCAAATGTCGATCTGGCCCCAGTAATATTTCTTAGGTGGGCCTAGCTGGTGAGTATCTGTGCAATTTCATGCTGCGACCAAAAATGCAAAAAATGATTTGGAGAACATACCATATAACCCTGATCTTGCAACTTGGCTATATTATATTCGAGACCATATTTTTTGCCTTCTATACAAGGAACTGAGAGCGTAATTTGTCCTGTATTCTAATACACATTCGGCTGTGGTTATATTTTTATTATACGTGACCTAGAGGAGCTAGACAATAACGCTGAATGTGATACTCCTTTATTATCTCACTCATAGTTGATAGTTGATTTACATGCAATATACTCCCTCCGTTCCTAAATAGAAGTCTTTGTAGAGATTCCACCATGAACCACATACGGATGTATACAGATGCATTTCAGAGTGTAGATTCATTCATTTTGCTCCGTATGTAGTCCATAGTGGAATCTCTACAAAGACTTATATTTAGGAACGGAGGGAGTACATGCTTTGTAGCAATATTAGTTCATCAAATACTGTTTCCTTGCATATACATGCTTTGTAGCAGTATTAGTTCATCAAATACTGCTTCCTTTTGGTTGGGGACATTCTTTCTGTTCTGTTTGAAGGGTTGTGATTCTTAATATCTTTGAGTGTTTCTGTCACTTCCATGGTACTATTCATTGTTAGCCTGCTTCATAACCTAGATCTTAGGACGTTCTCATATAACTCATGGCATGATAAGATTCCGTACAAGATGTCGTTCAAAGAGGTAATTATGTTGATTTGTTGATTGCAGGAACCCTTGCCCCATTATTTCAGTTTCTTTGGTTGCGGCTAGACAAGACATGTAAAATTACTGGAGAGATCAGATTTTGGTATGCTTAGTTTCCCCCCTCTCCTGGCAACAGTTTGAATAGAATGTTAATGTGACAATAGTAGTGTAAAATTGTAAAATACTTGTGTTTTAGTGATGGAGCATGAGTAACTTGCTCTGCAGTCGCCACAGTTGTCGCCTGCTGCTTTTACATTAATAGATATGGAATCCTCTTGATCTAGGATGACATGCATACCCTTCATGAACAGGCGAAACAAACATGCTCCTACCCTTTTCTTGTCCCCTTCCTCTTTGCAATCTCATATGCAGGACAATGTCAGCCCATGAGTGCTGGTAACTTCCGAGAAAACCCAGGACGAAAGAATCAAGGCATCCGTCAACAGCTCTCCTATACTAATAGATGAGCAAGATGTTGCTGTTATTTCTTTGGTTTGTCTTTCTTTGCACGTCTCTGCATTGTAACAGTGTGTGACAATAAATTCTTGGTCGCTTGTATAACTCCACCCTCCTGGATTGTCTGCTGTTAAAGAAAAAACCTGTTTGTGCAATATGTTGCTATGTCTTTTTGTAGGGAGCATTTTCCTTAGAGTAAAATGCATCATAGGTCCTATAACTATCCAAGGTGTGTCACTTTAGTCCTATAACTATCAAAGTGCAGATTTGGGTCCCAAAACTATTTTGAGTCGTTCACTGCAGGTCCTATGGTCGCCCCAGCCGTGATTGTTGGCTGACGTGTCACCTGGACCAGTGCCAGAACGACCCAGGGCGCGTGGTGGAAGATTTCCCGCCATTGGTGGTTGATACATTTTGCAATTTGGTCCATCAAACTGTTTGCTCTCCAGCCGCAGCCCTCCTCTCTGCAATCTCATCTCTCTTTCATCAGTTCTGCCATGTTTGGAACAAGCTCGACGGCAGCAAGATGTAGCAGGAACAAGCCAGCGCGGCAAATGATCATGCAAATGACAAATGAATATATATTTCACACCATCTCTCTAAGATTACAAATGATAAATGATACTTGGTCTGGACAATCATAGAAGAGAGAAATGATGTTGCAACTTAACAGGCAAATATATAGATGAGAATTGCCACAATTCCAGGAAGTAGCACATCATATTGTCATTACATAAAGAGTGCTCTTACATAAACATAGATACACACTAAAGCTTGCAACTATGTAATGTGGTACTGGGTTGCACTCTGCATGATGCAGTACCACATTACATAAGTAGTACCTCCGTCCTGAGAATGAGACGAGCTGAGATTTCAAGGGCTTTCCTGCAAATAAACGCTTCATTGTTTAGCCTGGTGGGCCCCTCTGGTCGATGTGGCACCGGTCCAGGTGACACGTCGGACGGTCAACGCTGCTGGGGCGACCATAGGACCTGCAGTGAACGACTCAAAATAGTTTTGGGACCCAAATATGCACTTTGATAGTTATAGGACTAAAGTGACACACCTTGGATAGTTATAGGACCTATGATGCATTTTACTCCCTTCCTTAATACACCGATCTGCAGACAAAAAACTCGTCTCTTTTGCTATGGCGATCGCTCACTTATTTGCAGACAAAAAAACTCAGCTCTCCATTTAACCAGTACAAGAAACATCTCAAAAAGATAATACCCTCCGTCCCAAAATAGTTAAGACACTGTACTAAAGTTGATATAAAGTTAAGATACTTATTTTGGGACGGAGGGGGTAGTGCTTTCATTCTGTCCATAATAAGTGTCTCAATTAAAGTACAACTTTGTATTAAAGTTAGTACAAAGTTAAGACACTTATTTTGGAATGAAGGGAGTAGTGCTTAGCCTTTCCGTCAGTGTCTTAACTTTGTAGAACTTTGTTAAGACACTTATTTTGAGACGAAGGGAGCAGTACTCTAACAATTTACTAGAGCTGAGCAAACATCTCTAATTGATCCCCAAAACAAGAGTTATGTTTTTGTTGAAGCTACACAACAGACTTCCCAAGCATAACAAAAAAGGTATTATGACATTTATAATAAGAAACGTAACGAATTTGAAAATTTAAATTATATGCGTATAATATAGTATACATGAAGATATAAACAAAACAACCTAACCGCCCAAATGTGCGGGGCACACAACTAGTTTTAACATATCCGAACAGAACTATCAATAGAACTGGAAGCGCCGGGACCGTGAACTCCTCAGCTCCGCAACAGAGAGTCATATGCGGGACCAAGATCCCGGCTTTGTCGAGGACCCTCAAACATCCCTCATCTTCAAAGATGTTTTTTTAATCAGGGAAGTATTGATGGTGCCGAGGTGGCCGTTATTATTGATCGCCTGGGGGTCAGCCCTCCTTAAATGCGGTTGCTGCCCTTCATCCTTCTACACGAAAATGAACCATCACTGCTGCCGCATCGGTCGCGAGCACCTTCGCCCCTTATAACACGTGCCGTCGCTTGAAGCGCTAGAAGAGCACCTCAGCTCCCAAGGGGCTTGAGGAAAGATGAATCCTGGGCCAACCATTGGCCAGGCCGCCGTCGCCGAGGACGTAGTACATGAACCACCTTGCTCTGGCGCATAAGTATTGCTTTCCATGTAATCTTTTAAACCTTCCTCATCTCATTTTATCTATGCAGTTTTACCTATGAACTTGCACGCCTCCCCCTTCTGTCTTTGTGCCGGCTGCCGAGGTCTCGGGCACTCATGTCCCCGTCCCCGAGGCGGCTTCCAAACAACCACAACCCTTCGAGGAACCTCGCGGCGCTCCTCAACTAGAGTCTTCAGTGGCGCATTCCGCAATCGTCTCTGAGGTCAAACCATGTCGCATCATCGGGTGAGGACTTCACTGGTCAACCCTATTTTTAATGACTAGGAATTCAACGCCCTCCGAACAATGGATGCCCACCTCAGAGCTGCTCGCATGGGGCTTAAAGAGGCTATCGACGTGCTAGCAGTGGGTTTGCAGGTAAATGCTAATTTTGTGAATGTAGAGTTCTTGGTCAACCTAGTGGCCCTCAAGGTGTATGCGTATTTTAGGCTCGCGTACACCAAAGACAAATTTGTCAAGGACTTTTGCAAGGTTTAGCCTTATACTCTTTTGCATAGCCGAGGAGCTTTTGAGAAGAATGCTAGGTGCAGTAGCCCCCGAGCCACTGGTCGGGTACCAGTACCGGACCAGGGGATCGAAATATCTCATGGTGCTTAATGGCATGTATTTGTATAAGCGCGAAGCCCAGTAACTCTCGAGCCTTAGTTTGGGCACTGGTGGCCGAATTAAGTATCGATTTTAACTGGCTAACAGTGCCTTTTCTTTGATGCAGACTTCTCGGCAAGAGAACAAAAAACTCTTGAAGGAGCTGGGGGTAGACAAGGCTAGCCATGCTGAGTCTCAAAAGGAAGTGGCGGACATCAAGAAATTCACTCGTGAGGCTCATGGTAAGTTTTGTTCCCGGACGACTATTGACTAGGGGCTTTGTTGGGTACTTAATCTCTATACTATTTATTAGCAGCGGAGACTATTGGCGAGCTCGAAGAGGATCCGAAGTAGGCTTGAGAGGCCGCCCGCTATGCCGAAGCACAAGAGGCTATCGGTCGTTGGGTCCATACCAGGAAGATCGAGGATTACGAGGAAGATCGAGGAGTGTAATCAACTCCAGGTGGAGAAAGATCAACAGTCGCTGGAGATTGAAAGACTTAAAATCTCAGTTGGTCGCCTCCGAGGAGGAGACCAGGTGGGCATGTGAAGCTCTTGCGGGTAAGTATCTTACTAGTATCAGCATAAGTCTTTGTTTCGACTTCTACGTAAAACATTTACTGTATTATGTGCAGCTGACCTACCCGGGAAATTCGGCGAGCCCGGCTGCACGTCTATGAAATACATCCTGGAGGTGGTCAAAGAGCTGCATATGTGAAATTATTTCGTGCTTTGTGGCCGGATGATGCCCTGTCGGAAGATGTGATCGTGCTGGTGCAAATGCCTCAAGGGAGCCATACGTCGGATACAGACGTGGAAGGTGTCGGCCTGCTGAGAAGGTGCTCGGGAGGCTTGGGCTATGGCCAAGACACACTACCGTCTTTTGAAGACCGAAGTGCTTGCCGAGGTTGGTCCTAAAGGAGTTAACGAGAATGAAATTAAGCCTGTTATCAATTATGAGAACGTTATGCCTGCGGCCCACTTTTCCGAGCGGGATTGTCGCCTCAACATTTTTATTGAGAACTTTCGCCTCGACAAAATCATTGATGGCCTCGAATAATTTTTGTAAACAGTAAAAGATTAATTATGACTTTATGTATCCATGTACGTTGTCACTTTCGATGCTCATATCCGTAGATTTTATACTTTGTTAACCAACCATTGGCTTCCACCTCCTTAGCCAGAGGACGAAGAGTGTTGCCAACATTAGCCTAAGTCCTCGGGCGACGTTTTTGTTTTATGGAACGAGGCAATCCAGCCTTAGGGTCAAAATTTAAGTCTTACATAGAGTTATATGATATTGCTTTTTAACGCAATTTCACATCTTTGGCAAAAAATAGTTCCTCTATCAATTCCTTTCTGCCGGGGTGTCGTATTTATCACAACCAGCACAACCGATATCTCGATGCTTTGCTAGAAGGCAGTGTTCGGGAACATAATCAACATTAATAATGTAGGTTCTAAACTCTACGCGGCTACCTTCATGTTGCAAATGTTGCAAGCTGTTGCATTTTTCACTTCCCTCATGCTAACCAATTGTGTTCTTGTGATCGCTAGCTTTCGGCTTCACCCGTCTGAGATACTATACCAGGTTGACCCGAATGTAACAATCGTAGAGGTGCTCCCTTTACGCCCTTAGATAAATTGATCGGAAACATAAGGGGTAAGCACAGGAGCCAGGCAACCCAACTTGGCAAAACATCTCAAGTTAAATTGATGCATATTGTGGCTTTATAACGATTTTTGCGAAGGCGGTACACATCTATGTGAGATGATACCGAGGATGTATTGGGCTCCTGAGGAAAACCAAGAAGGTTGCCGAGGTGTCTCAAGAAGACCCCAATACATGTTATCGGATTCTTTTATAGATCCAAGGTGTTTTATGTCGACGAGTTGTTTCTTTCTAAAAGAAGACTCTTGGCTTCAAGTTAAAGACTGCGCATTGTGTGGCCATGAGCCGTACTTTGCATAGTAGATCATTAGAAGAAATAAGATATATTAGTATGATACATCGATGCTAATGTTTATTCAAAAAGTACCTTTCAACTAAGTTTTTAAGTACGAGAAAAATAAAAGCAAAAGATCCTCTTAATCATGAAAATGGCACAGCCGGGCAGCGTTCCATGGATGCGGCTCCAGGCGGTTATCCTAGTGTTCCAAATACGATATGCCCCTCTAGTGAGCACCATATCGATGATGAACGGCCTGCCCCATTTTACCGATAGTTTATGATGATCTGGCTTGTCTGGATGGTGTCGTAAGACTAGGTCTTTGACATTGCACGCCTTTGCTCGGACCTCCCGATCTGGTAGCGCCGCGCCTGTTGTTCATAAAAGGTTGAATGTGCCCGATGTCAGTGCTAAGACTGGCGGATCTCGGGTCACTACTGCAGGAAGGTCCTGAGACGACACATGTATAGGGGACCATTCGACCAAACTGTGTGCGATGCATGAATTGCAAATGATATTGTAATAAAATCGTCACCAATAAAATGAACTGTGTGTGATGGCTAATCCATCAAGCATGATTTAGATAAGAGTTGCGTGTGCGTAACGTGGCATACAGTTGATCCATACGAACTGTTTGCGATGAGCCAAAAAACACAAACGGTTACCCAGGTCTAGATGTGTGCGATAGACGGCATACAAGTCACTCAGATGAACTGTTTGCAATGAGCCAGAAGGAACACAAACGATTTGACTTAACAACATGTGTGTGATATCCGACAAATAGGTCAGTAATCCGAATTATGTGAGAAGACCGATAATAACATAGACGAGTCCTGCTAATAAGCTGTATGTGTTGTTGGCAAAGGCTTGTTGGTAAACAATTGTGCGTGATTGCTGAAATCATCACCGACGGGTCCCGTAGTTTAATCATATGCGATGTGATTTGCTATGTGTGCACAAAATCTATGCTCTATATATAGAACAACAACATATATACTTATAAGAACATGATTGCATAACCAAATTAAACATCCAATTACATAAGTGACTACATATAATATTTGCACACCTCAGTAAACAATTATATGCATAATAAACTAGGAGAAAAGATCATCAAATCATCTAATTCTTGTGACGCTTGCCGCCACTACTCTGCTTGTGGCTCGATCCCTTGCTTGGGGCAGGATAGAGGCAGTTCCTCATGTTCACCTACACATCTCGTAGCTTGTGTATGCGTCCTTGGCCGCGTACTTGACGTGATCTTCATCCAGTATCTGCACCTAGGCCCTGTGCCAGGCAGGCTTATTCTTGTTGCAGTCATCCTTCATGTTACTGTAGTAGGGGTCGATGATGGCCACGATGAGGTCAACCAGGGAGTCCTCCTTCTTGCTGCCTGAGACCTTGTACTGGCCTTGGACGTCGACAAGATTCTGGCAGGCCAAGCCCTAAGTCTTGAGAACCTTTAGATCGTTGATGCTGTCCACGTAGCAAACCTGTAGTCGGGGCTACTGACAAACCTATCGAATCACTTGCAAGGTCTTGTGGACAAGCAGTAGTGGTAGACAAGGACGTGATGACGCACGCACAACTGGGCGATGACAACCTTCTGATCATACCCCACACGACCGTTGGTGTACTCGAGGTCGAAGCCGATCACTTGGTACTTGTCCTCAGCAAGCACTTGCTCCATAGTGTTGATGGAGCTCTCCGCCCAGACCGGGTCATGGATGTACACCATGAGAGGTCCGTCTCCCTCACGTGGGTGTCCACTACGGGACACAAGGTGAACTGCCGCTCATCATTGTTGTTAGCCATTGGGAGCACCATTGGAGCCGCTAGATATCATGTATGTATGTCATCGTGGGTGTGCTTATTGTGTTGTGGGGCGCGATCGAAAGGTTGAAGAGAATAAGGTAAATTGCTGTTGAATAACTGGGTGCCAGACGACCTGGAATCTCAGCACGTCCGTATGGCAGTTTCTGCAACGCGTAACCGCATCATGGCGCCAGGCCGGCGCAACTGCATGCATATGGCGCCCCGAATGTACGTGATCGTGCGCCGGCTCCAAACGTTGGCAACGCGTGTAGAGGGACACGAGGAAAGCACACACAGAGGGGCGCGAGCAGAGCGTGTCGTGGCCGCCTCAACAATGAGCAGCCACACGGACACAAAGCAATTGAATATGTAGGGAATGACCGTCTACAAGTCGGTCGGCGGTTGCGAGCCGGTGGCGTCCTGGGAAACGATGTCACATGTCACATCACATCATGGGCTAACAATTGTTCACGACGCTGCGTAGAGAATGTCCGTTTGCTAGGTAACTAAGTTGCAAACGTTTTTTATTAACCATATGTGTACGCGTCATTTCCTCCTCTTGCACGTCTTGTCACCGCGTTGCCGCCAGAGGATTCGAGTGCAAGCATGTGCACTGCGCATGCATTTTGTTTGGCCACACGTTGGCTCGAAGAGGTGACAATGGATCGTCGGTGAGCCCGTTCTCGCGCAAGGTTCCTGCCTGGCTCGGCAAAATCCCCCAAAACCCCAATGCTTACCGACCTGCTATATAAATCCTCACGGCCGGTAACTCCGCATCAAATTCTCCACTCCCTCCCCGTAGCTTATCTCGTCTGCTTCTTCCCCAATCACCAATGGCACCGGTCCGTCATCATAGCTCAGCCACTCCACCAGAGGACAATTCCAGTTGGGAGGCTACACTGCTGTGGCGGCGCAGTCCCCGGTCGCGTGTAGTGTGGGTGGCGGCCCTGTTGGGTGTGCACACACCACCCACCACATGCTCCACCACCACTGCCTGATGGCAGCTGGTGCCTGCTGCCGTGGACGCCACCCCACCATCGACCGCCGTGGCCGCGAACCCACCGTCGGCCGCCACCCCACCGTCAGCCGCCGATCCCATCACCTGCTCCGCTATTGCGGCCCGAAGGCGGGAGATGGCGGCCGCCGAAGGCCAGCCGCTCGGCATTTGTGTCAGCGATGTTGCACTCTACATTGACTTGCTGGTGGAGGAGGAGGAGCGCCAGGTCGCGCACGCAATGAAGCTTATCAGAACGGAATGTGGAGATCTACGAGGAGTCCTACCGCTTCGAGCGGGATCGTCAGGAGCGAAAGAGGGCGTACGAGCCGCATGTCGCTCAACATGCAGTAGCGGCAGGCAGCGGATTCCATTCCTCCAGCTCGTAGGTAGGCTCCTCATCCTCTGCCTTTTATTGAGCACGCTCGATGACACGTCTCCAACGTATCTATAATTTTTTATTGTTTCATGCTATTATATTACCAATCTTAGATACTTTATATGCAATTTTATATCATTTTGGGGGACTAACCTATTAACTCAGTGCCCAGTGCCAGTTGCTATTTTTTTGCTTGTTTTTTGCTTTTTAGAAAGTCTGTACCAAACGAAGTCCAAACATGATGAAACTTTACGGTGTTTTTTTGGACCAGAAGGGACCCTAGAATGTTCAGGAGGAGGTGAGAAGATCTACGGGAGAGCGACAAGTATAGGGGATCGCAACAGTTTTTGAGGGTAGAGTATTCAACCCAAATTTATTGATTTGACACAGTGGGAGCCCCAAAATATTCACGAGTATTAGCAGTTGAGTTGTCAATTCAACCACACCTGAAAGACTTAATATCTGCAGCAAAGTATTTAGTGGCAAAGTAGTATCGAAGTAACGGTAACGGTGGCAATAGTAACAGTAGCAGTTTGTAGTGATTGTAACAGCAACAACAACAAAAGTAACTTAGCAAAGATCAATATGTGAAAAGCTCATGGGCATTGGATCAGCAATGATAATTGTGTTGGATGATATTCATCAAGTAGTAGTCATAACCTAGGGTGACACAGAACTAGCTCCAATTCATCAATGTAATGTAGGCATGTATTCCGTATATAGTCATATGTGCTTATGGAAAAGAACTTGCATGACATCTTTCGTCCTACCCTCTCGTGGCAGTGGGGTCCGAATGAAAACTAAGGGATATTAAGGCCTCATTTTAATAGAGAACCGAAACAAAGCATTAGCACTTAGTGAATACAAGAACTCCTCAACTACGGTAATCACCGGAAAGAATCCCAATTATTATCACATTGGGGTATGCAGATCATAACTCGTAATAGGTGTCTACAACTTGCAAGATAGTATCAAGAACACACATATATTCATGAAGACATAAGAGGTCCAGATTTGAAATCATGGCGCTCGGGCCCTAGTGACAAGCATTAAGCATAGCAAAGTCATAGCAACATCAATCTTAGAACATAGTGGATACTAGGGATCAAACCCTAACAAAACTAACTCGATTATATGATAAATCTCATCCAACCCATCATCATCCCACAATCCTACGATGGAATGACTTACTCCCGGTAGTGAGCATCATGAAATTGGTGATGGAGGAAGGTTGATGATGATGACGGCGACGAATTCCACCCTCCGGAGCCCCGAACGGACTCCGGATCAGCCCTCCTGATGAAGAACGGGAGGTGACCACGGCTCCGTATCATAAAACGCGATGAATCCTTCTCTTTGATTTTTTTCTCTGTGAATAGGTATATATGGAGTTGGAGTTAGGGTTGCCGGAGCTCTAGGGGCCCCACAAGCCAGGGAGCGCGCCCTGGGGGGGGGGGGGGGGTAGGCGCTCCCCCGGGCTTGTGGACCAGGGGTGGCCCCCCTCTGGTATCTTTTGATGCCAGTAATTTGATATATTCTAGAAATATTCTCCGTAAATTTTCAGGTCAATCCGAGAACTTTTATTTCTGCAAAAAAATAACACCACGACAATTTTGTTGAAAACAACATCAGTACGGGTTAGTTCCATTCAAATCATGCAAATTAGAGTCCAAAACAAGGGCAAAAGAGTTTGGAAAAGTATATACGATGGAGACGTATCAACTCCCCCAAGGTTAACCCATTGCTTGTTCTCAAGCAATTCAGTTGACAAACTGAAAGTGACAAACAATAACTTTTACAAACTTTGTTTGATCTTGTTGTTGCAAATATGTCTAGCCAATATTCAGGTTTTCAGCAAAGATTATGAACTAACCATATTCACAATAATATTTATGTCTCACATTTAATCATATCAATGGCATAACAAACTAGCGAGTAATAATAAGATATCTCATATGACAACACTTTATCAAAACAATCATGATATAATATGACAAAATGGTATCTTGCTAGCCCTTTATGAGACCGTAAAACATAAATGCAGAGCACGCCTGAAGATCAAGGACTGACTGGACATTGTAATTCATGGCAAAAGAGATCCAGTCACAGTCATACTGAAAGTGCAACTAATCCCTGGGTGGTTTTGTTAATTCATAACAACATATAGCTCATTGAACTAATATTCATTCAAGTTAAATATTTCAGAAATTTTAATGATTGGCATGGCATGGACTAGAGATGTGGACCCCTCAAAATGCTAAGGACAAAGATTGGCAAAAACTCAAGACTCTTAATTTCTATTATAGTGATCCAAGATCACATTGAGTCCATAGGAAAGCCAATACTATTAAAAGGGAATGAGGTGTTGCTTAATGGTCTACTTGCTTAAAGTGCTTAGTGATATTGCTCCAAAAACACTCAACCACTTTCTCATTTCCATATTTTTCCGAAACTCAAAGCCAAACTCAGCCCCACCGAAATGACCTATCCGGCGCCACCGCGTTCAGTTGATATAGCCATTGCCAGAAACCCTAGGCAATTCGGTCACACTGATATGGATCTCGGTCTCACCAAGATGGCCCTGCAAACTCTCTGTTCCCTGTTGTAATTATTCGGTCTCACCGAAATGTGCAATCGGTCCCACCGAGTTTGCTTGACCAACTCTCTGTTTGCTCTTTGCTGAAATCGGTCTCACCGAGTTCAAGCAATCGGTCTCACCGAGACGAGGTTTTGACCTAGCCCTTGCACATCGGTCCCACCGAGATTCCTAACGTTCACATTTTGAACTGAATCGGTCTCACCGAGTTCTTCTATTCGGTCTGACCGAGTTGGGTCAAATGTGTGTAACGGTTGGATTTTGTTTAGAGGCTATATATACCCCTCCACCCCCTTCTCCATATGAGAGAGAGCCATCAGAACGTGTACACTTCCACTACTCATTTTCCGAGAGACAACTGCCTACTCATGTGTTGAGACCAAGACATTGCAATCCAACCAGAAGAATCTTGATCTCTAGCCTTCCGCAAGTTGTTTTCCACTCAAATCATCTTTCCACCATAGCCAAATCTGTGTGAGAGAGAGTTAGTGGGGAGACTATCAGTTGAAGCACAAGAGAAAGGAGTTCATCATTAACACACCATCTATTACCTTTTGGAGAATGGTGTCTCCTAGTTTGGTTAGGTGTCACTTGGGAGTCTCCTACAAGATTGTGAGTTGAACCAAGAAGTTTGTAAGGGCAAGGAGATCGCCTACGTCGTGAAGATCTACCCGAGTGAGGCAAGTCCTTCGTGGGCGATGGCCATGGTGGGATAGACAAGGTTGCTTCTTCGTGGACCCTTCGTGGGTGGAGCCCTCCGTGGACTCGCGCAACCGTTACCCTTCGTGGGTTGAAGTCTCCATCAACGTGGACGTACGATAGCACCACCTATCGGAACCACGCCAAAAAAATTCGTGTCTACATTGCGTTTGCCTTCTCCAAACCCTTCCCTTTACCTTCATATGCAATGATTTAATTTCTGCTGCTACACTCTTAGAATTGCATGTGTAGGTTGATTGCTTGACTTGTACTGGTTGCTAAAATCTGCCAACACTTAAAATTGGGAGAATGTTAGATTTTTATTTGGTCAAGTAGTCTAATCTCCCCCCTCTAGACCTACTTTCGATTCTACAAGTGGTATAAGAGCTTTGGTCTCCATTTGCGTTGATTTCCATAGGTTTGGTGATCATAGCCTTGATTTCACAACCTAGGAGAGTATGGCGTCTAGCGAGGGAAATAACCACCGTAGAGGTCCTTACTTTGATGGTACTAATTTTGATAGTTGGAAGCACAAGATGAAAATGCATATTCTTGGTCATAACCCCGCCGTTTGGGCTATTGTGCGTATTGGCTTGCAAGGTGAATACTTCGAGGATGGAAAAGAACCGGATCGTGAAGCGTCCGTGGAAGAATTAAAGATGTTGCAATACAAATACATTGCTCAAGCTTGCGATATTCTCTTCAACGGATTGTGCCCCGAAGAATTCAACATAATCAGTCGCCTTGAGGATGCAAAGGAAATTTGGGATACTTTGGTTGATATGCACAAAAGTATTGAGTCCATTAAGGAATCCAAATTGGATGTGCTTCAAAGTCAACTTGAAAAGTTCAAAATGAAGGATGGTGACGGAGTCGCTGAGATGTACTCTAGGCTCGCTCTCATCACAAATGAGATTGTCGGCTTAGGAAGCGAAGAGATGACCGACAAATTCATCATCAAGAAGATCCTAAGAGCCTTCGATGGAAAATATGATACCATGTGCACCGTGATCCAAATGATGCCCAACTACAAAGATCTCAAGCCAACGGAAGTCATTGGTAGAATGTTGCTCATGAGATGTCACTCAAGGATAAGGAAGAGCTCCACAACAAGTCTAGTGGTGCTTATAAAGCTTCATGTGATGCTCCTACAACATCAAGTGAGAAACAAGTCTTGTTGGGGAACGTAGTAATTTCAAAAAAATTCCTACGCACACACAGGATCATGGTGATGCATAGCAACGAGAGGGAAGAGTGTGTCCACGTACCCTCATAGACCGAAAGCGGAAGCGTTAGCATAACGCGGTTGATGTAGTCGTACGTATTCACGATCCGACCGATCCAAGTACCGAACGCACGACACCTCCGAGTTCAGCACATGTTCAACTCGATGACGTCCCACGAGCTCCGATCCAGCAAAGCTTCGCCAGAGAGTTTCGTCAGCACGACGGCGTGATGACGGTCATGATGATGCTATCGACGCAGGGCTTCACCTAAGCACCGTTACGATATGATTGAGGTGGATTATGGTGGAGGGGGGCACCACACACGGCTGGGAGAGATCAATAGATCAACTTGTGTGTCTAGAGGTGCCCCCTGCCCCCGTATATAAAGGAGCAAGGGGGGAGGCCGGCCGGCCCTATGGGGCGCGCCAGGAGGAGGAGTCCTCCTCCTAGTAGGACTAGGACTCCCCTCTTTCCTACTCCTACTAGGAGGGGAAAAGGAAGGGGAAGAGGGAGAAGGAAAGGGGGGCGCCGCCCCCCTCTCCTAGTCCAATTCAGACCAAAGGGGGAGGGGCGTGCGGCCTGCCCTAGGCCAGCCCTCTCTCTCTCCACTAAGGCCCATAAGGCCCACTATTTCTCCCGGGGGGGGGGGGGGTTCCGGTAACCCTCTGGCACTCCAGTTTTCTCCGAAACCACCCGGAACTCTTTCGGTGTCTGAATATAGTCGTCCAATATATCGATCTTTACGTCTCAACCATTTCGAGACTCCTTGTCATGTCCGTGATCATATCCGGGACTCCGAACTACCTTCGGTCCATCAAAACACAAAAACTCATAATACCGATCGTCACCGAACTTTAAGCGTGCGGACCCTACGGGTTCGAGAACTATGTAGACATGACCAAGACACGTCTCCGTTCAATAACCAATAGCGGAACCTGGATGCTCATATTGGCTCCTACATATTCTACGAAGATCTTTATCGGTCAAACCGCATAACAACATACGTTGTTCCCTTTGTCATCGGTATGTTACTTGCCCGAGATTCGATCGTCGGTATCTCAATACCTAGTTCAATCTCGTTACCGACAAGTCTATTTACTCATTCCGTAATACATCATCGCGCAACTAACTCATTAGTTACAATGCTTGCAAGGCTTATAGTGATGTGCATTACCGAGTGGGCCCAGAGATACCTCTCCGACAATCGGAGTGACAAATCCTAATCTCGATATATGCCAACTCAACAAGTACCTTTGGAGACACCTGTAGAGCACCTTTATAATCACCCAGTTACTTCGTGACATTTGGTAGCACACAAAGTGTTCCTCCGGTATTCGGGAGTTGCATAATCTCATAGTCATAGGAACATGTATAAGTCATGAAGAAAGCAATAGCAACATACTAAACGATCAAGTGCTAAGCTAACGGAATGGGTCAAGTCAATCACATCATTCTCCTAATGATGTGATCCCGTTTATCAAATGACAACTCATGTCTATGGTTAGGAAACATAACCATCTTGATCAACGAGCTAGTCAAGTAGAGGCATACTAGTGACACTCCGTTTGTCTATGTATTCACACATGTATCATGTTTCCGGTTAATACAATTCTAGCATGAATAATAAACATTTATCATGATATAAGGAAATAAATAATAACTTTATTATTGCCTCTAGGGCATATTTCCTTCAGTCTCCCACTTGCACTAGAGTCAATAATCTAGATTACACAGTAATGATTCTAACACCCATGGAGTCTTGGTGCTGATCATGTTTTGCTCGTGAGAGAGGCTTAGTCAACGGGTCTGCAACATTCAGATCCGTATGTATCTTGCAAATCTCTATGTCTCCCACCTGGACTTGATCCCGGATGGAATTGAAGCGTCTCTTGACGTGCTTGGTTCTCTTGTGAAATCTGGATTCCTTTGCCAAGGCAATTGCACCAGTATTGTCACAAAAGATTTTCATTGGACCCGATGCACTAGGTATGACACCTAGATCGGATATGAACTCTTTCATCCAGACTCCTTCATTTGCTACTTTCGAAGCAGCTATGTATTCCGCTTCACACATAGATCCCGCCACGATGCTTTGTTTAGAACTGCTCCAACTGACAGCTCCACCGTTTAATATAAACACGTATCCGGTTTGCGATTTAGAATCGTCCGGATCAGTGTCAAAGCTTGCATCGACGTAACCATTTACGACGAGCTCTTTGTCACCTCCATAAACGAGAAACATATCCTTAGTCCTTTTCAGGTACTTTAGGATGTTCTTGACCGCTGTCCAGTGATCCACTCCTGGATTACTTTGGTACCTCCCTGCTAAACTAATAGCAAGACACACATCAGGTCTGGTATACAACATTGCATACATGATAGAGCCTATGGCTGAAGCATAGGGAACATCTTTCATTTTCTCTCTATCTTCTGCATTGGTCGGGCATTGAGTCTTACTCAACTTCACACCATGTAACACAGGCAAGAACCCTTTCTTTGCCTGATCCATTTTGAACTTTTTCAAAGCTTTGTCAAGGTATGTGCTTTGTGAAAGTCCAATTAAGCGTCTTGATCTATCTCTATAGATCTTGATGCCTAATATGTAAGCAGCTTCACCGAGGTCTTTCATTGAAACACTCTTATTCAAGTATCCTTTTATGCTATCCAGAAATTCTATATCATTTCCAATCAACAATATGTCATCCACATATAATATTAGAAATGCTACAGAGCTCCCACTCACTTTCTTGTAAATACAGGCTTCTCCAAAAGTCTGTATAAAACCATATGCTTTGATCACACTATCAAAACGTTTATTCCAACTCCGAGAGGCTTGCACCAGTCCATAAATGGATCGCTGGAGCTTGCACACTTTGTTAGCACCCTTTGGATCGATAAAACCTTCAGGTTGCATCATATACAACTCTTCTTCAAGAAATCCATTCAGGAATGCAGTTTTTACATCCATTTGCCAAATTTCATAATCATAAAATGCGGCAATAGCTAACATGATTTAGACGGACTTAGCATCGCTACGGGTGAGAAAGTGTCATCGTAGTCAACTCCTTGAACTTGTCGAAAACCTTTCGCGACAAGTCGAGCTTTGTAGACAGTAACATTACCGTCAGCGTCTGTCTTCTTCTTGAAGATCCATTTATTCTCGATGGCTTGCCGATCATCGGGCAAGTCAACCAAAGTCCACACTTTGTTCTCATACATGGATCCCATCTCGGATTTCATGGCCTCAAGCCATTTTGCGGAATCTGGGCTCATCATCGCTTCCTCATAGTTCGTAGGTTCGTCATGGTCTAGTAACATGACCTCTAGAACGGGATTACCGTACCACTCTGGTGCGGATCTTACTCTGGTTGACCTACAAGGTTCGGTAGTAACTTGATCTGAAGTTTCATGATCATCATCATTAGCTTCCTCACTAATTGGTGTAGATGTCACATGAACCGGTTTCTGTGATGAACTACTTTCCAATAAGGGAGCAGGTACAGTTACCTCATCAAGTTCTACTTTCCTCCCACTCACTTCTTTCAGGAGAAACTCCTTCTCTAGAAAGGATCCATTCTTAGCAACAAAAGTCTTGCCTTCAGATCCGTGATAGAAGGTGATGCGGAGCATCCTACGGTCATCCCCATGGACCTACCATTGTCTCATCAAGAGCCAAGAGGACCTATGACACGAGCACGAGCTAGAGCTCTCGAGAACGAGGTGACTTCCTTCCTTAGTGATATCACATATGATCCACTCGAGACATGGCTACTACCTAAGTCCGATATGCTATGCATGATTAGGTGTCAAGAGGAGCCTCCCGAGGATGCACGTGAAGACGGACAAGCCGCCAAGTTCACGGATGAAGAGAACCAACGGAAACGGGCAAGTTCACCTTCCAGGCCCCGGACATCCGACCAAGTCCCCGGACATCCGGCCCCTGGAGCAACAACAGCAGCAGCAGCCCAGACGCCCAAGCCTACAGGGCTCGGACATCCGGCGTCCAGCCCGGACATCCGGCCCCAGCCTGGAAATCCGGCCAAAAGCCCGGACATCCGGCGCCACGCTACAGAACATCCAGAAGTTTTGCCCTCCAGCCCGGACATCCGGCCCCTCCTGAAGCCCCGGACATCCGGCCCGTCGCCCGGACATCCGGCCACCCCTGTCTGCGCACAGTAAGAGCCGAGGCCCGTGTACCCCTTCGACCCCCTAGACTATATATACTCCTTCTCCTCCATCTTTCTAGGGTTAGCATTGGTTTAGCTCATATGTGAGATAGAGCATTGCTCATCCATACGGATCTCCTCCTCGAGAAAGATTGCGGCCCCACTTCGGAGACGATCCACGTTGGATTCAAGACCCCCTCTTGGGTGGACCCCATCAAGACCTCCTCACGGAGAAGAACCGGTTACCCTTTGTATCGTCCTTTGTTGATCGTGGATCGTGTATCTCCCTTTGTAT
The DNA here is from genome assembly GCF_002575655.3 of Aegilops tauschii subsp. strangulata. Lineage (NCBI taxonomy): Eukaryota > Viridiplantae > Streptophyta > Magnoliopsida > Poales > Poaceae > Aegilops > Aegilops tauschii. The sequence continues at coordinate 346,684,222 of NC_053041.3, forward strand.
TCTTTGATCTAGCGCATGTGTAATCGAATCTTGTTGGTTTGAGTGATTCTGTTGTGTTTCCCCTCGTGTTCTTCGTGTTCTTAGTTGGGATCCGCTCCTTTCGTGAAAGATCGGCCATCTAGGGTTCCGCCCTACATCATCTTGGTATCATGAGCCACGTTGATCACGATTTCGGAGCCCCCTCTCTTTGTTTTCTAGCTTGATTTTGTTGTTTTTCGTCCTAACCCGAAAATTGCCCGACAAAAATAGCCCCAATTTTTTTTGTGATTTGTTGGTGTGATGAAGTTTTGTTGAATTTGATCCGCGGGTTTCGTGTGTTGCAGGTAGATCTAGCTTTTCCCCATCTTTTCCCCAAATTCCATCCACAAATTCCTCCGAATTTTTGCCCCGGATTTGACCTCTCCACGCGGTGTTCTTCGGATCTCGAGCCCGGACATCCGGCCCGACCAGCCCGGACATCCGGCCCCTAGCAGCATCACTTCCATCCTCCACTCCGCTTTCCGCCTAACTCTCACCAAATTTTGTCCCGGTGCCCACATACACTTCTGCATACCACCACCACTTCCGCATAGCACCACCATAGCCTTTCTCGTTATCAACTCCGACAATTTTTGATGAGGACATCAATACCATTGTTACACCCACAGGCCCTGCTGCTATACATACTGGACCAATTACTAGAGCTCGCGCACACCAATTAAATTACCAGGTACTTTCGTTTCTTGGTAATGATTCTAATGTTCATGAGAATATGATGCTGCCTAAATTGGATACATTTGTTTTGCTTACAAATGAAGGGCCTAGCTTGGAGAAGGATGAACATTGGAGCAAGAACAAGCATGGAGATGATGGCATGCGCATGGGGAACAAGAACGGAGTTACAAGTGATGATTTCAGGACGTTGAAGCCACCATAATGCGTGCATGAAGCCTTGGACGAAATATACAAGATGCTACTTCATAACTTTCGTCCAGAGGCTATTCTAGGTGCTGCGTCACCTTATTATTGGGCCAGGCCCATGTAATTTCGAAATACTTGAGTATAGGCTATTTTTAGAGTCCGTATGTGTGGGGAAACAAGAGATCACACCAGCTACCTTAGAGGACTATGTTGATGATTTGACTTTGCCATGTGATCAAACAATTTTGAGTGAGCCCATTGAATTAATTATCGATGCAAAAGAATCAAGTGAATCAGGGAATAAATCAGATTTGGATCAAATATGTTTGAAAATAATTGTGCCAATGTTTAATCATTTTGATATGACCTCTAATCTTGGTGATGGTTCATCAATGTTGGGATGGTTTAATGATGAATATTGTCCATCTTTTCATATGAATAAGAGCTTCACTTATATGTGCAAACTGAGTTGCAATACTTTCATGCCTTCTACTTCTTGTGATAATATTTTGGCTTTATATTTTATTAACTATGAAAGTTACTCATGTATACATGTGTCATATGTGCAAAATCCACGGGAAGTAAAAATGGATGACATATACATATACAACATGTGATGAGGACATCAATACCATTGTTACACCCACAGTCCCTGCTGCTATACATACTGGACCAATTACTAGAGCTCGCGCACGCCAATTAAATTACCAGGTACTTTCATTTCTTGCTAATGATTCTAATGTTCATGAGAATATGATGCTGCCTAAATTGGATACATTTGTTTTGCTTACAAATGAAGGGCCTAGCTTTGAGAAGGATGAACATTGGAGCAAGAACAAGCATGGAGATGATGGCATGCGCATGGGGAACAAGAACGGAGTTACAAGTGATGATTTCAGGACGTTGAAGCCACCATAATGCGTGCATGAAGCCTTGGATGAAATATACAAGATGCTACTTCATAACTTTCGTCCAGAGGCTATTCTAGGTGCTGCGTCACCTTATTATTGGGCCAGGCCCATGTAATTTCGAAATACTTGAGTATAGGCTGTTTTTAGAGTCCGTATGTGTGGGGAAACAAGAGATAGGGTTGGTTTCGGACCCCTTCCCCAAGGGCCACGAAATTCCCCCATCTTCCTCCATATATACAGCCCTTAGGGCGTCGTTTAGACTTTGGGTTTTGTTTAGATTAAAAGTTCGCCATAGCTGCAACTTCGCGTACTTCGTTTGTGTTCAACGACCAGACAAAGGCGTCACAGAACCCCACCTTGATCAATAAAGCTTTCATCTTATATTCGCAATATCCAGATTGCAATCTCAGTTTCTTGCTTGTTCTTCGTTTGCTCGCAGGAAACAGACCCTCGTGGTCAGGTTGATCGTGCTCCGGCGTGGTCAATAACCTCTCGGAGTTGGTTTAGCGATTGCTAAGGCGCGACGTCATCGCACGTTCGTAGTCGGATCGTCAAAGTCGACTTCCATCAAAGCGATATTCATCATCTCATCGAAAGACGGGACACCTTTGCCTATATCAAGTGGTATCAGATTTCCAGGTTGCTCGGTGAGATTTTACAGTTTTTCGTAGTTTAGATCGAGTCTGTTCTTCATACCTACAGTCCACGAAAAAGCCACAAAAAAAATTAGGGTTAGTTCATCATATCCGAACCAATCTGAGCCTTTGCATAATCTTTTTAGGGTTTTTGCTTTGTTGAATTTGCGGTTGCATCGTCGTGTCAAGTTGCTCGTCTTAGCGTCTAGTCTTTTAGAGTTTCGAGTTCTGGTCATAAGTTGTCACGCCGCCACTGCACCATCATCATCGCCTTGCCATCTACCACCATTGCTTATCCGCCACCGCTCTGAATCCGTATCTATATACCACCACCAATCCGTATCCATATACCACCGATCCGTACCATATACCACCACCGCTGCCATATCCTACCGCCATATATCCACCACCAATCCGAGTTCTTTTCATATTCGGTTGGTTTTAGAGATCCATATATTTTCCGTTTCGTGTTTCCTTGCCTGAGTAGGTCTCGGAAAAAAAAACAATAGTCTGGAGACCCCCGGGCAGTTTTTAGGCCAAAATTTCGGCAACCAAAAATATTTTTTCCCTATCCTATTTTTAGGCCACGGGTAGTGTTTTGAGACACTCGCCATCATAGTGATTTTTTGTCGCATTTTTTCGTCGTCGCTGCCCTGATTTCCGAAAAAAAATAGTCAAAATTTTTTTTGTGCCCATCCTGTCAGTTTGACCTGGGAAGAGTTTTGAGACACTCGCCATTATAGTGATTTTTCGGAAAAAAAAGAGCGAAAAACAAATTTCCAGAGTGCTTTTCGCTTGTTTACGTGCAGCGCCGTGATTTTGTTAGTGTTCTAGGCTCGCGTCTCTAGCACGGTCTAGCCTAGGACCAGCACAGTACCGTCGTTGAGCGTTTATTCAACTTTGCATCTCTGAATTGATTATTGCTTACCATTTTGCTACCATATTTTAAGCCTTCCCAGCTCCACATAAGTCTACATCGTGCGTTTGACTCTCCCTGGTAATCGCTATATCCAAGCTTTGAGAGTTTTTGACTACAACGGTTGCCGATCACCACCTGCTGCTGGGTAAGAACTGGTAAGAATTTGAGATTCGCTTGAAGGTTTTGTGACACACCACCATCACCACCACTTCTAGTAGTCTGGAGGATCATATTCTTTTGTGTTTCTATTGCTGCTAACCATGGCAGGTTCACAAGCCGATGAGACTGATTGGGAGAACATGATGAACAAGGAGTTGCATGATAAATTTCAGCAAATGATGAGTGGCCAGGTGGGAGATGTGCTAAACAGATTTGAAGAGGCCATGGAGAAGATAGATGCCGTGGAGAAGTCGTTCGAGACAAAGCTGGATAACAAGTTTACTGAATTACTCAAGCGTCTTCCCCAACCACCACCGGCTGCACATGTCGCACCTCTACAACAACAACAACCACATCTCCAACGCCGCCTTCCAAATCAAGTGGGACGGGCACAGCGCGTTCCAATTGAGACTGGTCAAAATTCGGGTGCTGCTGCACCTACTGTTGATGCTTCTTTGGCTCCTGCTCCTGCGGCGGCTGAGGAGGATGACGATTATGCGGGCGATTATGAGGATGAGGTTGATCAAAATCAGAACTACGTGCAACCACCAGCACCACCACCAGCAGGTCGACCTCAGGTATATATTCGCAACGGTAGGCCGGCACCACCACCTCAGGTACGAGATCATGACCATCTCCCTAAACTGAAATTGAATATTCCACCATTTGAGGGTAGATATGTTCCTGATATATATCTTACTTGGGAGTTAGAAACTGAACAACGATTTACATGTTTACAATATCCTGAGGACAGACGTGTTCCTGCTGCTGTTTGTGCTTTCACTAGCTTTGCAAGTGTTTGGTGGTCTGAACATTGTAGATTATATCCTGTTCCAGCTACTTGGGCTGCTTTGAAAACTGCTATGCGTACTCGTTGGGTTCCACCATATTATCAACCTTAATTACTTCAAAAATTGCAGCGTTTAAGACAAGGGAAAAATTCTGTAGAAGAATATTATCAGGAATTACAAACTGGCATGATTAGATGTGGTATTGTTGAGGAGAATGAAGCTATGCTTGCACGTTTTATGGGTGGATTAAATAAAGAGATTCAGACCATTCTAGAGTATAAGGATTATAATAATATCACTCGTTTATTCCATCTTGCTTGTAAAGCTGAACGTGAAGTGCAGGATCGACAGCCATTGGCGCGAACTAACTTTTCTGCAGGTCGACCTTCATCATGGACACCGCGTGCATCTTCTACTTCCACTTCACCATCACCTCCATCAGGTGCCACCTCCAGCCGTGATACAAGAAAGCAGGCACAACCACCACTCTCTGCCAAGAGCACACCTGCTGGGCCTGCGCAGAGCTCTTCTTCTTCCATGGCATCGACAGGGCACACAAGTGATATTATTTGTCGTCGTTGTAAGGGAAGAGGACATTTTGCGAGATAATGCAAATCTCAGCGTGTTATGATTGCTACTGAGGATGGTGGGTATGAGTCCGCTAGTGACTATGATGAGGAGACTTTGGCTCTTATTACCCGTGAAGAACATGGTGGAGATGATTCTGAAAATGAGACGCAATACATGGCTCCTGAAGACGCTGACAGGTATGAATGTTTAGTTGCTCAACGTGTTTTGAGTGTGCAGGTCACACAAGCAGAGCAAAATCAGAGGCATAATTTGTTCCATACAAAGGGAGTTGTGAAGGAACGTTCTGTTCGCGTCATCATAGATGGAGGGAGCTGTAACAACTTGGCTAGCATGGAGATGGTGGAGAAGCTATCTCTCACCACAAGACCACATCCACATCCTTACTACATCCAATGGTTCAACAACAGCGGCAAGGTTAAGGTAACACGTACTGTTCGTGTGCATTTTAGTATCTCTACATATGCTGATTATGTTGATTGTGATGTGGTACCCATGCAAGCATGTTCCTTATTACTAGGTAGACCATGGCAATTTGATAAAAATTCTGTACACCATGGTAGAAACAATCAGTATACTCTTGTTCATCAGGATAAAAATATTACTTTGCTTCCTATGACTCCTGATTCCATTTTGAAAGATGACATTAATAGAGCTAATAAAGCAAAACAGGAGAAAAATAAGAGTGAAAATCAGATTGTGGCAAATGAATTTGAGCAACAAATGAAACCTAATAATAAACCATCTAGTGTTGTTTCTGAAATTAAATTGAAAAGTGCATGTTTACTTGCCACAAAATCTGATATTGATGAGCTAGATTTCAGCAAATCTGTTTGCTATGCTTTTGTGTGCAAAGAGGCATTATTTTCATTCGAGGACGTGCCTTCCTCTTTGCCCCCTGCTGTCACTAACATTTTGCAGGAGTTCGCTGACGTCTTTCCACAAGACGTGCCACCGGGATTACCACCTATTCGAGGGATTGAGCATCAAATTGACTTAATTCCCGGTGCATCGCTACCCAACCGTGCACCATACCGTACCAATCCAGAGGAGACGAAGGAGATTATGCGTCAAGTACAGGAGCTGCTCGACAAAGGTTATATACGCGATTCTCTTAGTCCTTGTGTTGTTCCTATTATACTAGTGCCTAAAAAGGATGGTACGTCGCGTATGTGTGTTGATTGTCGAGGCATTAATAATATTACTATTCGTTATCGTCATCCTATTCCTAGGCTAGATGATATGCTTGATGAATTGAGTGGCTCTACAATATTGTCCAAAGTTGATTTGCGTAGTGGGTACCATCAAATTCGTATGAAATTGGGAGATGAATGGAAAACTGCATTTAAAACTAAGTTTGGTTTATATGAGTGGTTAGTCATGCCTTTTGGGTTAACTAATGCACCTAGTACTTTCATGAGACTAATGAACGAAGTTTTACGTGCTTTCATTGGACGATTTGTGGTAGTCTATTTTGATGATATACTGATTTATAGCAAATCTTTGGAAGAACATTTGGAACATTTACGTGTTGTTTTTATTGCTCTACGTGATGCACGTTTGTTTGGTAACCTTGGGAAGTGCACCTTTTGCACCGACCGAGTATCTTTTCTTGGCTATGTTGTTACTCCACAGGGAATTGAAGTTGATAAAGCCAAGATTGAAGCTATTGAGAGTTGGCCGCAGCCCAAAACGGTCACACAAGTGCGGAGTTTTCTTGGACTCGCTGGTTTCTATAGGCGTTTTGTGAGAGATTTTAGCACCATTGCTGCACCTCTCAACGAGCTTACAAAGAAGGATGTGCCTTTTGTTTGGGGTACCGCACAGGAAGAAGCCTTCACGGTATTGAAAGATAAGTTGACACATGCTCCTTTACTCCAACTTCCTGATTTTAATAAGACTTTTGAGCTTGAATGTGATGCTAGTGGAATTGGATTAGGAGGTGTGTTATTACAAGATGGCAAACCTGTTGCATACTTTTCTATAAAATTGAGTGGGCCTAGTCTGAATTATTCTACTTATGATAAAGAACTATATGCCCTTGTTCGGACTTTAGAAACATGGCAACATTATTTATGGCCCAAAGAATTTGTTATACATTCTGATCATGAATCTTTGAAACATATTAAAAGTCAAGCTAAACTGAATCATAGACATGCTAAATGGGTTTAGCATCAAAATTCAACCCATTTAGCATGTCTACGATTCAGTTTAGCTTGACTTTTAATATGTTTCAAAGATTCATGATCAGAATGTATAACAAATTCTTTGGGCCATAAATAATGTTGCCATGTTTCTAAAGTCCGAACAAGAGCATATAGTTCTTTATCATAAGTAGAATAATTCAGACTAGGCCCACTCAATTTTTCAGAAAAGTACCGAACAGGTTTACCATCTTGTAATAACACACCTCCTAATCCAATTCCACTAGCATCACATTCAAGCTCAAAAGTCTTATTAAAATCAGGAAGTTGGAGTAAAGGAGCATGTGTCAACTTATCTTTCAATACCGTGAAGGCTTCTTCCTGTGCGGTACCCCAAACAAAAGGCACATCCTTCTTTGTAAGCTCGTTGAGAGGTGCAGCAATGGTGCTGAAATCTCTCACAAAACGCCTATAGAAACCAGTGAGGCCAAGGAAACTCCTCACTTGTGTGACCGTTTTGGGCTGCGGCCAACTCTCAATAGCTTCAATCTTGGCTTTATCAACTTCAATTCCCTGTGGAGTAACAACATAGCCAAGAAAAGATACTCGGTCGGTGCAAAAGGTGCACTTCCCAAGGTTACCAAACAAACGTGCATCACGTAGAGCAATAAAAACAGCACGTAAATGTTCCAAATGTTCTTCCAAAGATTTGCTATAGTATATCATCAAAATAGACTACCACAAATTGTCCAATAAAAGCACGTAAAACTTCGTTCATTAGTCTCATGAAAGTACTAGGTGCATTAGTTAACCCAAAAGGCATGACTAACCACTCATATAAACCAAACTTAGTTTTAAATGCTGTTTTCCATTCATCTCCCAGTTTCATACGAATTTGATGGTATCCACTACGCAAATCAACTTTGGAAAATATTGTAGAGCCACTCAATTCATCAAGCATATCATCTAGCCTAGGAATAGGATGACGATAACGAATAGTAATATTATTAATGCCTCTACAATCAACACACATACGCGATGTACCATCCTTTTTAGGCACAAGTATAATAGGAACAACACAAGGACTAAAAGATTCGCTTATATAACCTTTGTCGAGCAGCTCCTGTACTTGACGCATAATCTCCTTCGTCTCCTCTGGATTGGTACGGTATGGTGCACGGTTGGGTAGCGATGCACCGGGAATTAAGTCAATTTGGTGCTCAATCCCTCGAATAGGTGGTAATCCCGGTGGCACGTCTTGTGGAAAGACGTCAGCGAACTCCTGCAAAATGTTAGTGACAGCAGGGGGCAAAGAGGAAGGCACGTCCTCGAATGAAAATAATGCCTCTTTGCACACAAAAGCATAGCAAACAGATTTGTTGAAATCTAGCTCATCAATATCAGATTTTGTGGCAAGTAAACATGCACTTTTCAATTTAATTTCAGAAACAACACTAGATGGTTTATTATTAGGTTTCATTTGTTGCTCAAATTCTTTTGCCACAATCTGATTTTCACTCTTATTTTTCTCCTGTCTTGCTTTATTAGCTCTATTAATGTCATCTTTCAAAATGGAATTAGGAGTCATAGGAAGCAAAGTAATATTTTTATCCTTATGAACAAGAGTATACTGATTGTTTCTACCATGGTGTACAATTTTTTTATCAAATTGCCATGGTCTACCAAGTAACAAGGAACATGCTTGCATGGGTACCACATCACAATCAACATAATCAACATATGTAGAGATACTAAAATGCACACGAACAGTACGTGTTACCTTAACCTTGCCGCTGTTGTTGAACCATTGGATGTGATAGAGGCAAAGGTGTCCCGTCTTTCGATGAGATGATGAATATCGCTTTGATGGAAGTCGACTTTGACGATCCGACTACGAACGTGCGAGGACGTCGCACCTTAGCAATCGCTAAACCAACTCCGAGAGGTTATCGACCACGCCGGAGCACGATCAACCTGACCACGAGGGTCTGTTTCCTGCGAGCAAACGAAGAACAGGCAAGAAACTGAGATTGCAATCTGGATATTGCGAATATAAGATGAAAGCTTTATTGATCAAGGTGGGGTTCTGTGACGCCTTTGTCTGGTCGCTGAACACAAACGAAGTACGCGAAGTTGCAGCTATGGCGAACTTTTAATCTAAACAAAACCCAAAGTCTAAACGACGCCCTAAGGGCTGTATATATGGAGGAAGAGGGGGGGGGGGAATTTCGTGGCCCTTGAGGAAGGGGTCCGAAACCAACCCTATCTCTTGTTTCCCCACACATACGGACTCTAAAAACAGCCTATACTTATGTATTTCGAAATTACATGGGCCTGGCCCAATAATAAGGTGACGCAGCACCTAGAATAGCCTCTGGACGAAAGTTATGAAGTAGCATCTTGTATATTTCGTCCAAGGCTTCATGCACGCATTATGGTGGCTTCAACGTCCTGAAATCATCACTTGTAACTCCGTTCTTGTTCCCCATGCGCATGCCATCATCTCCATGCTTGTTCTTGCTCCAATGTTCATCCTTCTCAAAGCTAGGCCCTTCATTTGTAAGCAAAACAAATGTATCCAATTTAGGCAGCATCATATTCTCATGAACATTAGAATCATTAGCAAGAAACGAAAGTACCTGGTAATTTAATTGGCGTGCGCGAGCTCTAGTAATTGGTCCAGTATGTATAGCAGCAGGGACTGTGGGTGTAATAATTGTATTGATGTCCTCATCAGGATGTAGTAAGGATGTGGATGTGGTCTTGTGGTGAGAGATAGTTTCTCCACCATCTCCATGCTAGCCAAGTTGTTACAGCTCCCTCCATCTATGATGACGCGAACAGAACGTTCCTTCACAACTCCCTTTGTATGGAACAAATTATGCCTCTGATTTTGCTCTGCTTGTGTGACCTGCACACTCAAAACACGTTGAGCAACTAAACATTCATACCTGTCAGCGTCTTCAGGAGCCATGTATTGCGTCTCATTTTCAGAATCATCTCCACCATGTTCTTCACGTGTAATAAGAGCCAAAGTCTCCTCATCATAGTCACTAGCGGACTCATACCCACCATCCTCAGTAGCAATCATTACACGCTGAGATTTGCATTCTCGCGCATAATGTCCTCTTCCTTACAACAACGACAAATAATATCACTTGTGTGCCCTGTTGATGCCATGGAAGAAGAAGAGCTCTGTGCAGGCCCGACAGGTGCGCTCTTGGCAGATAGTGGTGGTTGTGCCTGCTTTCTTGTATCACGACTGGAGGTGGAACCTGATGGAGGTGCTGGTGCAGTGGAAGTAGAAGATGCACGCGGTGTCCATGATGAAGGTCGACCTGCAGAAAAGTTAGTTCGCGCCAATGCTTGTCGATCCTGCACTTCACGTTCAGCTTTACAAGCAAGATGGAATAAACGAGTGATATTAGTATACTCCTTATACTCTAGAATGGTCATAATCTCTATTTAAACCACCCATAAAACGTGCAAGCATAGCTTCATTCTCCTCAACAATACCACATCTAATCATGCCAGTTTGTAATTACTGATAATATTCTTCTACATAATTTTTCCCTTGTCATAAACGCTGCAGTTTTTGAAGCAATTCACGTTGATAATATGGTGGAACCCAACGAGTACGCATAGCAGTTTTCAAAGCAGCCCAAGTAGCTGGAATAGGATATAATCAACAATGTTCAGACCACCATACACATGCAAAACTAGTGAAAGCACAAACAGCAGCAGCAACCCGTCTCTCCTCGGGATATTGTAAACATGTAAAACGTTGTTCAGTTTCTAACTCCCAAGTAAGACATACATCAGGAATGTATCGACCCTCAAACGATGGAATATTCAATTTCAGTTTAGGAACATGGTCATGATCTCGTACCTGAGGTGGTGGTGTAGGCCTACCGTTGCGAATATATACCCGAGGTCGACCTGCTGGAGGTGGTGCTGGTGGCTGCACGTAGTTCTGATTTTGATCAACCTCATCCTCATAATCGCCCGCATAATCGTCATCCTCCTCAGCCGCCGCAGTAGCAGGAGCCAAAGAAGCATCAACAGTAGGTGCAGCGGCACCCGAATTTTGACCATTCTCAATTGGAACGCGCTGTGCTCGTCCCACTTGATTTGGAAGGCGGCGTTGGAGATGTGGTTGTTGTTGTAGAGGTGCGACAGGTGCAGCCGGTGGTGGTTGGGGAAGACGCTTGAGCAATTCATTAAACCTGTTATCCAGCTTTGTCTCAAACGACTTCTCGACGGCATCTATCTTCTTCATAGCCTCTTCAAATTTGTTTAGCACATCTCCCACCTGGCCATTCATCATTTGCTGAAATTTATCATGCAACCCCTTGTTCGTCATGTTCTCCCAATCAGTCTCATCGGCTTGTGATCCTGCCATGGTTAGCAGCAATAGAAACACAAAAGAATATGATCCTACAGACTACTAGGAAGTGGTGGTGATGGTGGTGTGTCACAAATCCTTCAAGCGAATCTCAAATTCTTACCAGTTCTTACCCAGCAGCAGGTGGTGATCGGCAACCGTTGTAGTCAAAACTCTCAAAGCTTGGATAGAGCGATTACCAGGGAGAGTCAAACGCACGACGTAGATGTATTTGGAGCTGGGAAGGCTTATAATATGGTAGCAAAAAGGGTCAGTAATAATCAATTCAGATATGCAAAGTTGAATAAACGCTCAACGACGGTACTGTGCTGGTCCTAGGCTAGACCGTGCTAGAGACGCGAGCCTAGAACACTAACAAAATCACGGCGCTGCACGTAAACAAGGGAGGAGCACAGTCTGAATTTTTTTTCACTTTTTTTCGTCTTTTTTTTTGCTCCGCAACAATTTTTTTCGAAAAAGTCTACAAATGGTCTAAAAACTACCTAGCCAGAATTTTCCAGACTTATTAATTTTTTTTTGAAACTGGAACTATTTTTCTACTGCGGGTAACACAAAAGTTTGGGAGTCCTTCTCTGTCACGACTCGGAGTATGGTGTGATCTGGAAATCCAAAACAGAGTAACAAAATACTGGACTTGGACTGGTGGCGGAGATGAATCTGGTGGAACTCGGACTAGTGGCGGAGATGAATCTGGTGGAACTCGGACTGGCGTGATGGCGGCGGATATGTGGTGGCGTATATGGACTCGGATTGGCGGTGAATATGTGGTGGTGGTATATGGCAGTGGCGATGAAGTTGGTGTGGTGGTGGTATATGGCAGCAGCGATGATGATGATGCGGTGGTGATATATGGCAGCGGCGACGTGACAACCTGTGAACAGAACTCGAAACTCTAAAGGACTAGACGCTAAGACCAGCAAATTGACACGACGATGCAACCGCAAATTCAACAAAGCAAACACAGAAAAGATTATGCAAAGGCTCAGATTGGTTCGGATAGGATGAACTAACCCTAATTTTTTTTGGCTTTTTCGTGGACGGTATGAAGAACAAACTCGATCTAAACTACGAAAAACTGTAAAATCTCACAGAGCAACCTGGAAATCTGATACCACTTGATAGAGGCAAAGGTGTCCCGTCTTTCGATGAGATGATGGATATCGCTTTGGTGGAAGTCGACTTTGACGATCCGACTACGAACGTGCGATGACGTCGCGCCTTAGCAATCGCTAAACCAACTCCGAGAGGTTATTGACCACGCCGGAGCACGATCAACCTGACCACGAGGGTCTGTTTCCTGCGAGCAAACGAAGAACAAGCAAGAAACTGAGATTACAATATGGATATTGCGAATATAAGATGAAAGCTTTATTGATCAAGGTGGGGTTCTGTGACGCCTTTGTCTGGTCGTTGAGCACAAACGAAGTACGCGAAGTTGCAGCTATGGCGAACTTTTAATCTAAACAAAACCCAAAGTCTAAACGACGCCCTAAGGGCTGTATATATGGAGGAAGAGGGGGGAATTTCGTGGCCCTTGGGGAAGGGGTCCGAAACCAACCCTATCTCTTGTTTCACCACACATACGCACTCTAAAAACAGCCTATACTCAAGTATTTCGAAATTACATGGGCCTGGCCCAATAATAAGGTGACGCAACACCTAGAATAGCCTCTGGACGAAAGTTAAGAAGTAGCATCTTGTATATTTTATCCAAGGCTTCATGCACGCATTATGGTGGCTTCAACGTCCTGAAATCATCACTTGTAACTCCGTTCTTGTTCCCCATGCGCATGCCATCATCTCCATGCTTGTTCTTGCTCCAATGTTCATCCTTCTCAAAGCTAGGCCCTTCATTTGTAAGCAAAACAAATGTATCCAATTTAGGCAGCATCATATTCTCATGAACATTAGAATCATTACCAAGAAACGGAAGTACCTGGTAATTTAATTGGCGTGCGCGAGCTCTAGTAATTGGTCCAGTATGTATAGCAGCAGGGGCTGTGGGTGTAACAATGGTATTGATGTCCTCATGAGATCTTAAAAGTGGTTACTATCAAATTCGCATACAAGAGGGTGATGAATGGAAAACCGCTTTCAAAACAAAGTTTGGTCTATATGAGTGGTTAGTCATGCCTATGGGTTTATCGGAAGCACCCGGTACTTTCATGCGTCTTATGCATTACGTGTTTCACCCTTACATTGGTGAATTTGTTGTTGTCTACTTTGATGATATCCCTGTGTTTAGAAAATCTCTCAAAGAGCATGTCACCCACCTTCGCACCGTGCTACAAACTCTTCGAAAAGAGCAACTTTATGCTAATATGGAAAAATGCCTATTTGGTGTTGATAAGCTTGTTTTCTTGGGTTTCGTAGTATCTTCTAAGGGTGTTCATGTTGATGAATCTAAGATCAATGCTATTAAAACTTGGCCCCAACAAACCAATTTGAAACAAGTGCGTAGTTTTCTTGGTTTAGCCGGTTTCTATCGCAGATTTGTGAAGGATTTTAGCACCATTGCTTCACCTTTGCATGCTTTGAGCAAGAAAAATGCACCGTTTGTTTGGGGAACATCTCAAGATATCGCTTTCAATGAGCTTAAGAATTTGCTTACTCATACTCCCGTGCTTGCATTACCCAACTTTGACAAAACCTTTCGAAATTCATTGCGATGCTAGTGGTAATGGCATAGGAGGTGTGTTAACGCAAGAGAAGCGCCCGATTGCTTATTTTAGTGAGATACTCTCCGGAGCGCAACTCAATTACCCTATCTATGACAAAGAGCTATATGCTTTGGTGCGAGTTTTGCATGAATGGGAACATTACCTACGCCCTCATGAGTTCATCATCCATACCGACCATGAAACGCTTAAATACCTTAAGGGTCAAACTAAGTTGAACAAGCGTCATGCTAAATGGAGTGAGTTCATTGAGTCGTTTCCTTATGTCATCAAGTATATTAAAGGTAAGGAAAATGTTGTGGCGGATGCACTTTCCGGTATATGCATGCTTGTTAATCAACTTGAGTTAAATGTCATTGGCTTTGAGCATATAAAAGACTTGTATGAGCATGATCCTACATATTCTATTCCTTATGCCAAGTGTTTGACGCATACTTCTTGGGATCGATACTACATCAAAGATGGATATCTTATGAGAGCTAACAAACTTTGCATCCCCGAGTCCTCTCTTCGCTTGTTGCTTTTGCAGGAATCTCATGGAGGCGGACTCATGGAACACTTTGGACGCGACAAGACATTTGCTACGCTCTCCAAGAACTACTTTTGGCCCAAGATGTTCCGCGACGTCAATCGCTTCACCAACCGATGCTCTACATGTCGCAAAGCTAAGTCCAAAGCTCAATCTCATGGCCTCTATATGCCACTTCCAATTCCATATCACCCATGGGAAGACATTAGCATGGACTTTGTGCTTGGTTTGCCTAGAACTCGAAATGGCAAGGATTCCGTTTTTGTTGTTGTGGAACGATTCTCCAAAATGGCACATTTCATTCCTTGCAACAAGATAGACGATGCTTCACATGTTGCAAATTTGTTTTGTAGGGAAATCTTGCGCCTTCATGGAGTGCCAAAGACGATTGTCTCGGACCGCGACGTCAAGTTCTTGAGTTACTTTTGGAAGACATTGTGCGCCAAGCTCGGAATCAAGCTTTTGTTCTCTTCGGCATACCATCCACAAACCGACGGCCAAACGGAGGTGACCAACCGCACGCTCTCCACTCTACTACGCGTGTTGATAAAGAAGAACATCAAGGAGTGGGAGGAGTGCCTACCCATCGCCGAGTACGCCTACAATCGTGCAAGACATTCGACTACCGGCAAGCCCCCCTTCGAGGTCGTCTATGGCTTCAACCCATTGTCTCCATTGGACATTCTACCTCTACCGCTACAAGAGCGCACAAACATGGACGCGAGTGCCCGAGTCAACTTCCTCATGCATGAAGATACAAGGAACACCATCGAGCGCCAAGTACAACGACTCGCGACCAAGCTCAACGTCAACAAGCAACCCATGATGTTCAATGTTGGAGATCTTGTGTGGCTACACCTTCGCAAGGATCGCTTCCCCAAGGAACACAAGTCCAAGCTACTACCCCGAGCAGATGGACCCTTCAAGGTGCTTGCACGCTACAACAACAACGCATACAAGATCGACATCCCACGCGACAAGTACTCCGTGAGCGACATCTTCAACATCAAAGATCTATCCCCGTACCATGGTGATGAGGATTTCGATCCGAGGTCGGATCTTTCCCAAGGGAGGGGAGATGATGCGGAGCATCCTACGGTCATCCCCATGGACCTACCATCTTCTCATCAAGAGCCAAGAGGACCTATGACACGAGCACGAGCTAGAGCTCTCGAGAACGAGGTGACTTCCTTCCTTAGTGATATCACATATGATCCACTCGAGACATGGCTACTACCTAAGTCCGATATGCTATGCATGATTAGGTGTCAAGAGGAGCCTCCCGAGGATGCACGTGAAGACGGACAAGCCGCCAAGTTCACGGATGAAGAGAACCAACGGAAACGGGCAAGTTCACCTTCCAGGCCCCGGACATCCGGCCAAGTCCCCGGACATCCGGCCCCTGGAGTAACCACAGCAGCAGCAGCCCAGACGCCCAAGCCTACAGGGCCCGGACATCCGGCGTCCAGCCCGGACATCCGGCCCCAGCCCGGAAATCCGGCCAAAAGCCCGGACATCCGGCGCCACGCTACAGAACATCCAGAAGTTTTGCCCTCCAGCCCGGACATCCGCCCCCCAGCCCGGACATCCGGCCCCTCCTGAAGCCCCGGACATCCGGCCCGTCGCCCGGACATCCGGCCACCCCTGTGTGCGCACAGTAAGGGCCGAGGCCCGTGTACCCCTTCGACCCCCTAGACTATATATACTCCTTCTCCTCCATCTTTCTAGGGTTAGCATTGGTTTAGCTCATATGTGAGATAGAGCATTGCTCATCCATACGGATCTCCTCCTCGAGAGAGACTGCGGCCCCTCTTCGGAGACGATCCACGTTGGATTCAAGACCCCCTCTTGGGTGGCCCCCATCAAGACCTCCTCACGGAGAAGAACCGGTTACCCTTTGTATCGTCCTTTGTTGATCGTGGATCGTGTATCTCCCTTTGTATTCTTGGATCTAGCGCATGTGTAATCGAATCTTGTTGGTTTGAGTGATTCTCTTGTGTTTCCCCTCGTGTTTCCCTCGTGTTCTTAGTTGGGATCCGCTCCTTTCATGAAAGATCGGCCATCTAGGGTTCCGCACTACATCATCTTGGTATCATGAGCCACGTTCATCACGAATTCGGAGCCCCCTCTCTTTGTTTTCTAGCTTGATTTTGTTGTTTTTCGTCCTAACCCAAAAATTGCCCGACAAAAATAGCCCCAATTTTTTTTGTGATTTGTTGGTGTGATGAAGTTTTGTTGGATTTGATCCGCGGATTTCGTGTGTTGCAGGTAGATCTAGCTTTTCCCCATCTTTTCCCCAAATTCCATCCACAAATTCCTCCGAATTTTTGCCCCGGATTTGACCTCTCCACGCGGTGTTCTTCGGATCCCGAGCCCGGACATCCGGCCCGACCAGCCCGGACATCCGGCCCGGCCCGGACATTCGGCCCCTGGCAGCATCACTTCCATCCTCCACTCCGCTTTCCGCCTAACTCTCACCAAATTTTGTCCCGGTGCCCACATACACTTCCGCATACCACCACCACTTCCGCATAGCACCACCATAGCCTTTCCCGTTATCAACTCCGACAATTTTGACCCGTTTTGTTTTGAGAATTTGAGTTGTGGTTTCCGTGTCCTATTGTGTTTCGGCTATCTAGGTACAGTTCGGCATCAACATCACCACCGCTCATCTTCGCCAAGGACTACTACGAACGGCTACATTACTTTGGTATCACCTTCACCTTCATATCATCTTGGTATCGTGATATTATCATACTCTCTTGCATTTGCATTGATAACCCCATAGCCTCACTTTCGCGTAGCTTACCCATCGAGACTAGCCTTTGAGTATTGCCGGCAACGTGACTTGTGCACATTAGTGTTCATACTTCACATAGCATACATACCATCATTGAGTTGCATATCTTGGTATCATCTCTGGTGTCACAAAAGTTGTCTTCGCATACACAATTGCTATCTTGGTTCGTGAAGCATTGCATAAGAAAAGAGCTCAAACAACAAGGAGCCAAACAAGCTTTTAAGCAAAAAGGAGAAAGATAAGCAAAGAGCTTAAGCAAGAACTATAGCATCATACAACATTAAGATTGTCATACTCGATCATCTTGGATCAAAGCATAGAAACATCATACATATAGCATACTTGGGATAGAAGTCGTTGCATTTTTGCTTAGTAGGTTGTGCACAAGTTCGTATCCGCCTATTGTGCAATCGTGCTAGCGTCTCTCTAGCGTTGTGCAACAAGAGCATCTTGGTGGATTCCACATTTTGGCTCACCCTTGGTTGCCCAACCCCACTTATCTATTTGCGTGTGTGTTTCCATGTACCATATCTTGCTATTGGTCTACTTGCCGCATTTGCAAAGTGAATCTTTTCCAACATTATTGAGTCTCACTTACAATTGCATCAAATTTTGTGCCACCATCCTAACCAAGCTCCACCATAAGCTTTTACTTGTGTAGGTGCGAGAACCGACAAGAATTGGTACCAATTGTGCTATTTCCTTGCTACACATTGGAGTGATCTTTGATCCATTTTCAACATCGGTCAAGGTACATTTGGTATTGGTTCTTCTCTTTCTCCCACTCACATATCTCTGTTTCGAATGATGGATAGGCCAAGTACTTCTACCAACCCACTCTTCTTGGAGCAAGACGACGACATGTCATCCTACGTCACCAAGACTCAACTATTTGGTGCACACCGAGCTTTGCATCAAGAACAACTTGCTTTGGGCGATCGCATCGACAACCTCGCCACCGATCTACGACAATCTGAGCAACATACAAGAGACTACTTCGACACATCCATGAGTTCCCTCAAAGAAGATATCCGAACCATGATGGTCCGCTCTTCTACAACTTCGTCCTCGTCAAGACGGAGCCGCTCAAGTCGACACTACGACGACACCATCTCCGGTTCAAGTACACCGACATCGAACACTCTTCGTCGTGCCGCGCGTCAAGACCGTCAAGCTAACCGCAATCCTCTACACGACACCAATTCTCAAGAGCATCGACATCGTCACAACCAAGTTGCTTTCGCACAAGCACAAGAACGGCAACGCCAACGACAACAAGAACAAGAGGAGCGAGCGCGACAACATCAAGATGCACAAGACGCCGAGGCGCAACGTCAACAACGACAACTACGTGAAGCTCAAGCACTTGAGGCGCAACGTGCTCTTCAAGACTCAAGTCGTGCCATAGCCAATCGAGGCCGACAAGCTCGACTACATCAAGAAGCACTTCGCGACGAAGCTCAAGAAAGGATTTACGAAGCACGTGTGCATCGTCAAGCCCCTCGTCAAGATCGACAAACTCCTCGTCAAGATAGACAAGTTTCTCCTCAAGCGAGACAAGAACGTCAAGTCCATCGAGAGCAAGAAGACAATGGACCACCTCCTCGCCAAGAGCATCATGAGGAAGACAACCCTCCTCACCAAGAGCAACATGAGGAAGACAACCCTCCTCGCCAAGAGCAACATGAGATTGCCAATCCTCACCGACATGGGCGTCATCATCCCCGACCCCAACACAATGAAGAGCAACGATATGGCAAGCTAAAGTTCACCATGCCCAAGTTTACCGGAAGCAATGACCCCGAAGAGTACATATCATGGGCATTGAAGGTTGACAAAATCTTCCGCTTGCACAACTACGAAGAAGAGAAGAAGATCGCAATGGCATCCCTCGAATTCCAAGACTACGTCCTCATTTGGTGGGAACAAGTCATTGAGCGCCATGCGGCAAGAGGTGAACCACCCATCACCACTTGGGCACAAATGAAGGATGTCATGAGAGCACGATTCGGGCCAAACTACTACAACCGCGACCTCTTCAAGAAACTCCAACAACTCAAGCAAGGAACCAAGAGCGTTGAAGAGTACTACAAGGAAATGGAGATTGCCATGATACGAGCCAATGTCAAAGAAGATGATGAGCAAACTATGGCACGTTTCTTGAATGGACTCAATCACCCTATCAAGAAGATTGCCGACTTCCAACCATACTCGAACCTCATCGAGCTAGTGCATCAAGCTACCAAAGCGGAACGGCAAGTACAAGACGACTTCAAGTATGCCAAGTTCTCATCCAAGTCCTATGGCCTCTCCAACAATCAAGCTTCGACGACTCCCACCACGAGCAATGGCGACAAGTCAAGTTACAAGAAAGCTTCGACAAGCTCAAGTCGTCCTCCTACTACAAGCAACTTCAAGCCGAAAGCTTGATGAGGACATCAATACCATTGTTACACCCACAACCCCTGCTGCTATACATACTGGACCAATTACTAGAGCTCGCGCACGCCAATTAAATTACCAAGTACTTTCGTTTCTTGGTAATGATTCTAATGTTCATGAGAATATGATGCTGCCTAAATTGGATACATTTGTTTTGCTTACAAATGAAGGGCCTAGCTTTGAGAAGGATGAACATTGGAGCAAGAACAAGCATGGAGATGATGGCATGCGCATGGGGGACAAGAACAGAGTTACAAGTGATGATTTCAGGACATTGAAGCAACCATAATGCGTGCATGAAGCCTTGGACGAAATATACAAGATGCTACTTCATAACTTTCGTCCAGAGGATAGGCTGTTTTTAGAGTCCGTATGTGTGGGGAAACAAGAGATAGGGTTGGTTTCAGACCCCTTCCCCAAGGGCCACGAAATTCCCCCCTCTTCCTCCATATATACAGCCCTTAGGGCGTCGTTTAGACTTTGGGTTTTGTTTAGATTAAAAGTTCGCCATAGCTGCAACTTCGCGTACTTCGTTTGTGTTCAACGACCAGACAAAGGCGTCACAGAACCCCACCTTGATCAATAAAGCTTTCATCTTATATTCACAATATCCAGATTGCAATCTCAGTTTCTTGCTTGTTCTTCGTTTGCTCGCAGGAAACAGACCCTCGTGGTCAGGTTGATCGTGCTCCGGCGTGGTCAATAACCTCTCGGAGTTGGTTTAGCGATTGCTAAGGCGCGACGTCATCGCACGTTCGTAGTCGGATCGTCAAAGTCGACTTCCACCAAAGCGATATCCATCATCTCATCGAAAGACGGGACACCTTTGCCTCTATCAAGTGGTATCAGATTTGCAGGTTGCTCGGTGAGATTTTACAGTTTTTCGTAGTTTAGATCGAGTTTGTTCTTCATACCTACAGTCCACGAAAAAGCCACAAAAAAAAATAGGGTTAGTTCATCATATCCGAACCAATCTGAGCCTTTGCATAATCTTTTTAGGGTTTTTGCTTTGTTGAATTTGCGGTTGCATCGTCGTGTCAAGTTGCTGGTCTTAGAGTCTAGTCTTTTAGAGTTTCAAGTTCTGGTCATAAGTTGTCACGCCGCCGCCGCACCATCATCATCGCCTTGCCATCTACCACCATTGCTTATCCGCCACCGCTTTGAATCCGTATCCATATACCACCACCAATCCGTATCCATATACCACCACCGATCCGTATCCATATACCACCACCGCTACCATATACCACCACCGCTGCCATATCCTACCACCATATATCCACCACCAATCCGAGTTCTTTTCATATTCGGTTTGTTTTAGAGATCCATCTATTTTCCGTTTCGTGTTTCCTTGCCTGAGTAGGTCTCGGAAAAAAAAGTCTGGAGACCCCCGGGCAGTTTTTAGGCCAAAATTTCGGCGACCAAAAATATTTTTCCCTATCCTATTTTTAGGTCCCGGGGAGTGTTTTGAGACACTCGCCATCATAGTGATTTTTTGTCGCACTTTTTCATCATCGATGTGCTGATTTCCGAAAAAAATAGTTAAAATTTTTTTGTGCCTATCCTGTCAGTTTGACCTGTGAAGAGTTTTGAGACACTCGCCATTATAGTGATTTTTCGCAAAAAAAAGATGAGCGCAAAAAAAAAGAGCGCGAAAAAAAAGAGCAATTTTTTTTTCCAGAGTGTGCTTTTCCCTTGTTTACGTGCAGCGCCGTGATTTTGTGAGTGTTCTAGGCTCGCGTCTCTAGCATGGTCTAGCCTAGGACCAGCACAGTACCGTCGTTGAGCGTTTATTCAACTTTGCATCTCCGAATTGATTATTGCTGACCATTTTTGCTACCATATTATAAGCCTTCCCAGCTCCACATACATCTACATCGTGCGTTTGACTCTCCCTGGTAATCGCTCTATCCAAGCTTTGAGAGTTTTGACTACAACGGTTGCCGATCACCACCTGCTGCTGGGTAAGAACTGGTAAGAATTTGAGATTCGCTTGCAGGATTTGTGACACACCACCATCACCACCACTTCCTAGTAGTCTGTACGATCATATTCTTTTGTGTTTCTATTGCTGCTAACCATGGCAGGATCACAAGCCGATGAGACTGATTCGGAGAACATGATGAACAAGGAGTTGCATGATAAATTTCAGCAAATGATGAGTGGCCAGGTGGGAGATGTGCTAAACAAATTTGAAGAGGCTATGGAGAAGATAGATGCCGTGGAGAAGTCGTTCGAGACAAAGCTGGATAACAAGTTTACTGAATTACTCAAGCGTCTTCCCCAACCACCACCGGCTGCATATGTCGCACCTCTACAACAACAACAACCACATCTCCAACGCCGCCTTCCAAATCAAGTGGGACGAGCACAGCACGTTCCAATTGAGACTGGTCAAAATTCGGGTGCCGCTGCACCTACTGTTGATGCTTCTTTGGCTCCTGCTACTGCGGTGGCTGAGGAGGATGACGATTATGCGGGCGATTATGAGGATGAGGTTGATCAAAATCAGAACTACGTGCAACCACCAGCACCACCACCAGCAGGTCGACCTCAGGTATATATTCGCAACGGTAGGCCGGCACCACCACCTCAGGTACGAGATCATGACCATCTCCCTAAACTGAAATTGAATATTCCACCATTTGAGGGTAGATATGTTCCTGATATATATCTTACTTGGGAGTTAGAAACTGAACAACGATTTACATGTTTACAATATCCTGAGGAGAGACGTGTTCCTGCTGCTGTTTGTGCTTTCACTAGCTTTGCATGTGTTTGGTGGTGTGAACATTGTAGATTATATCCTGTTCCAGCTACATGGGCTGCTTTGAAAACTGCTATGCGTACTCGTTGGGTTCCACCATATTATCAACGTGAATTACTTCAAAAATTGCAGCGCTTAAGACAAGGGAAAAATTCTGTAGAAGAATATTATCAGGAATTACAAACTGGCATGATTAGATGTGGAATTGTTGAGGAGAATGAAGCTATGCTTGCACGTTTTATGGGTGGATTAAATAAAGAGATTCAGACCATTCTAGAGTATAAGGATTATAATAATATCACTCGTTTATTCCATCTTGCTTGTAAAGCTGAACGTGAAGTGCAGGATCGACAGGCATTGGCGCGAACTAACTTTTCTGCAGGTCGACCTTCATCATGGACACCACGTGCATCCTCTACTTCCACTTCACCATCACCTCCATCAGGTGCCACCTCCAGCCGTGATACAAGAAAGCAGGCACAACCACCACTCTCTGCCAAGAGCACACCTGCCGGGCCTGCGCAGAGCTCTTCTTCTTCCATGGCGTCAACAGGGCACACAAGTGATATTATTTGTCGTCGTTGTAAGGGAAGAGGACATTATGCGAGAGAATGCAAATCTCAGCGTGTGATGATTGCTACTGAGGATGGTGGGTATGAGTCCGCTAGTGACTATGATGAGGAGACTTTGGCTCTTATTACACGTGAAGAACATGGTGGAGATGATTCTGAAAATGAGACGCAATACATGTCTCCTGAAGACGCTGACAGGTATGAATGTTTAGTTGCTCAACGTGTTTTGAGTGTGCAGGTCACACAAGCAGAGCAAAATCAGAGGCATAATTTGTTCCATACAAAGGGAGTTGTGAAGGAACGTTCTGTTCGCGTCATCATAGATGGAGGGAGCTGTAACAACTTGGCTAGCATGGAGATGGTGGAGAAACTATCTCTCACCACAAGACCACATCCACATCCTTACTACATCCAATGGTTCAACAACAGCGGCAAGGTTAAGGTAACACGTACTGTTCGTGTGCATTTTAGTATCTCTACATATGCTGATTATGTTGATTGTGATGTGGTACCCATGCAAGCATGTTCCTTATTACTTGGTAGACCATGGCAATTTGATAAAAATTCTGTACACCATGATAGAAACAATCAGTATACTCTTGTTCATAAGGATAAAAATATTACTTTGCTTCCTATGACTCCTGATTCCATTTTGAAAGATGACATTAATAGAGCTAATAAAGCAAAACAGGAGAAAAATAAGAGTGAAAATCAGATTGTGGCAAAAGAATTTGAGCAACAAATGAAACCTAATAATAAACCATCTAGTGTTGTTTCTGAAATTAAATTGAAAAGTGCATGTTTACTTGCCACAAAATCTGATATTGATGAGCTAGATTTCAGCAAATCTGTTTGCTATGCTTTTGTGTGCAAAGAGGCGTTATTTTCATTCGAGGACGTGCCTTCCTCTTTGCCCCCTGCTGTCACTAACATTTTGCAGGAGTTCGCTGACGTCTTCCCACAAGACGTGCCACCGGGATTACCACCTATTCGAGGGATTGAGCATCAAATTGACTTAATTCCCGGTGCATCGCTACCCAACCGTGCACCATACCGTACCAATCCAGAGGAGATGAAGGACATTATGCGTCAAGTACAGGAGCTGCTCGACAAAGGTTATATACGCGAATCTCTTAGTCCTTGTGCTGTTCCTATTATACTAGTGCCTAAAAAGGATGGTACGTCGCGTATGTGTGTTGATTGTAGAGGCATTAATAATATTACTATTCGTTATCGTCATCCTATTCCTAGGCTAGATGATATGCTTGATGAATTATGTGGCTTTACAATATTCTCCAAAGTTGATTTGCGTAGTGGATACCATCAAATTCGTATGAAATTGGGAGATGAATGGAAAACAGCATTTAAAACTAAGTTTGGTTTATATGAGTGTTTAGTCATGCCTTTTGGGTTAACTAATGCACCTAGTACTTTCATGAGACTAATGAACGAAGTTTTACGTGCTTTCATTGGACGATTTGTGGTAGTCTATTTTGATGATATACCGATTTATAGCAAATCTTTGGAAGAACATTTGGAACATTTACGTGCTGTTTTTATTGCTCTACGTGATGCACGTTTGTTTGGTAACCTTGGGAAGTGCACCCTTTGCACCGACCGAGTATCTTTTCTTGGCTATGTTGTTACTCCACAGGGGAATTGAAGTTGATAAAGCCAAGATTGAAGCTATTGAGAGTTGGCCGCAGCCCAAAACGGTCACACAAGTGCGGAGTTTTCTTGGACTCGCTGGTTTCTATAGGCGTTTTGTGAGAGATTTTAGCACCATTGCTGCACCTCTCAACGAGCTTACAAAGAATACCGCATAGGAAGAAGCCTTCACGGTATTGAAAGATAAGTTGACACATGCTCCTTTACTCCAACTTCCTGATTTTAATAAGACTTTTGAGCTGGAATGTGATGCTAGTGGAATTGGATTAGGAGGTGTGTTATTACAAGATGGTAAACCTGTTGCATACTTTTCTGAAAAATTGAGTGGGCCTAGTCTGAATTATTCTACTTATGATAAAGAACTATATGCTCTTGTTCGGACTTTAGAAACATGGCAACATTATTTATGGCCCAAAGAATTTGTTATACATTCTGATCATGAATCTTTGAAACATATTAAAAGTCAAGCTAAACTGAATCGTAGACATGCTAAATGGGTTGAATTCATTGAAACTTTCCCTTATGTCATTAAACACAAGAAGGGTAAAGAAAATGTTATTGCTGATGCATTGTCTCGTCGCTATACTATGCTTTCACAACTTGACTTCAAAATATTTGGTTTGGAGACCATCAAAGATCAATATGTGCATGATGCTGATTTTAAAGATGTTTTGCAGAATTGTAAAGAAGGAAGAACCTGGAACAAGTTTGTCGTTAATGATGGATTTGTGTTCCGTGCTAACAAGCTATGCATTCCAGCTAGCTCTCTTCGTCTTTTGTTGTTGCAGGAGGCGCATGGAGGAGGATTAATGGGACACTTTGGCGTGAAGAAGACGGAGGACGTACTTGCTACACATTTCTTTTGGCCAATGATGAGACGGGATGTTGAGCGTTTTGTTGCTCGTTGCACTACATGTCAAAAAGCTAAGTCATGACTCAATCCTCATGGTTTATATATGCCTTTGCCTGTACCTAGTGTTCCTTGGGAGGATATATCTATGGATTTTGTTTTAGGTTTACCTCGAACAAAGAAGGGGAGGGATAGCATATTTGTTGTCGTGGATAGATTCTCAAAAATGGCACACTTTATACCATGTCATAAAAGCGATGATGCTGTTAATGTGGCTGATTTGTTCTTCCGTGAAATTATTCGTTTGCATGGTGTGCCAAATACTATTGTTTCAGATCGTGATACTAAATTTCTTAGCCACTTTTGGAGATGTTTATGGGCTAAGTTGGGGACTAAACTGCTTTTTAGTACTACTTGTCACCCCCAAACCGATGGACAAACTGAAGTAGTCAATAGAACATTGTCTACTATGCTTAGGGCTATTTTGAAGAATAATAAGAAAATGTGGGAAGAATGCTTGCCTCATATTGAGTTTGCTTATAATCGTTCATTGCATTCTACTACTAAGATGTGCCCTTTTGAAATTGTGTATGGTTTCCTACCTCGTGCACCTATTGATTTGTTGCCTCTTCCATCTTCGGAGAAGATTAATTTTGATGCTAAACAACGTGCTGAATTGATCTTAAAAATGCATGAGTTAACTAAGGACAACATTGAGCGTATGAATGCTAAATATAAACTTGCTGGAGATAAGGGTAGAAAACATGTTGTGTTTGCACCTGGAGATCTTGTTTGGTTACATTTGCGTAAGGATAGATTTCCTGATTTGCGCAAATCAAAGCTAATGCCACGTGCTGATGGTCCTTTTAAGGTGTTAAAGAAAATAAATGATAATGCATATAAACTTGAGCTGCCTGCAGATTTTGGGGTTAGTCCCACTTTTAACATTGCAGATTTGAAGCCTTATTTCGGTGAGGGAGATGAGCTTCCGTCGAGGACGACTTCATTTCAAGAAGGGGAGGATGATGAGGACATCAATACCATTGTTACACCCACAGCCCCTGCTGCTATACATACTGGACCAATTACTAGAGCTCGCGCACGCCAATTAAATTACCAGGTACTTTCGTTTCTTGGTAATGATTCTAATGTTCATGAGAATATGATGCTGCCTAAATTGGATACATTTGTTTTGCTTACAAATGAAGGGCCTAGCTTTGAGAAGGATGAACATTGGAGCAAGAACAAGCATGGAGATGATGGCATGCGCATGGGGAACAAGAACGGAGTTACAAGTGATGATTTCAGGACGTTGAAGCCACCATAATGCGTGCATGAAGCCTTGGACGAAATATACAAGATGCTACTTCATAACTTTCGTCCAGAGGCTATTCTAGGTGCTGCGTCACCTTATTATTGGGCCAGGCCCATGTAATTTCGAAATACTTGAGTATAGGCTGTTTTTAGAGTCCGTATGTGTGGGGAAACAAGAGATAGGGTTGGCTTCGGACCCCTTCCCCAAGGGCCACGAAATTCCCCCCTCTTCCTCCATATATACAGCCCTTAGGGCGTCGTTTAGACTTTGGGTTTTGTTTAGATTAAAAGTTCGCCATAGCTGCAACTTCGCGTACTTCGTTTGTGTTCAACGACCAGACAAAGGCGTCACAGAACACCACCTTGATCAATAAAGCTTTCATCTTATATTCGCAATATCCAGATTGCAATCTCAGTTTCTTGCTTGTTCTTCGTTTGCTCGCAGGAAACAGACCCTCGTGGTCAGGTTGATCATGCTCCGGCATGGTCAATAACCTCTCGGAGTTGGTTTAGCGATTGCTAAGGCGCGACGTCATCGCTCGTTCGTAGTCGGATCGTCAAAGTCGACTTCCACCAAAGCGATATCCATCATCTCATCGAAAGACGGGACACCTTTGCCTCTATCAAAGCTTCATCATCATCTACTCCAACCGATGCGACCATCAAGACAAGTTCCATCAAATGTTTCACATGCGGAGGCCGAGGCCACAAGTCCTTCGAGTGCACAAACAAGCGCACCATGATCCTCAACGACGACGGCACGTATGACTCCATGAGTGAAGGAGAAATGGAAGCTCTTGAGCAAGTGACCATGCACCGACAAGTGAACAATGAAGAAGAAGATGATCACATCTTTTGTGACGAAGACTCAAGTCCCGCTCTTGTTGTCTCCAAGGTCTTGACTCTTCAACATCAACAAGACGAAGATCAAAGATGCCATATCTTCCACACAAAGGCCGGCATCAATGGACGGTCCGTCAAGGTCATCATCGATGGAGGGAGTTGCCATAACTTGGCAAGTGAAGAACTATGCTCCAAACTCCAATTGGTCAAGATGAAGCACCCGCACCCCTACAAGGTTCAATGGCTAAGCGACACCGGCACCATACAAGTCGAGCAGAGAGTACAAGTCTCTTTCAAGATCGGCGCCTATGAAGACACTTTGGAGTGTGATGTCCTTCCGATGACCGTGTGCCACCTCCTTCTTGGACGGCCATGGCAATTTGACCGAGGTGTCATTCACAATGGGCGCACAAATCACTATAGCTTCAAGATGAAAGGGAAAGAGTTTGTGCTACGTCCTATGTCTCCAAGCCAAGTGCTCGCCGACAAGCAAAACACCCATCGTGGAGAGAATAGTGAGAGAGTGAACCACCAAAAAGAGAGTGAGCGCCACAAGCCCAAATTGAGTGCCTCCACGATGAGCGACAAGAAAAACTTAGTCCTATTTGCCACCAAACGTGAGATGAGAGAAGTGTGTGAGAACCCATCAAGTGTCCTACACTATGTCCTATTGTGCAAGGATGAGGCACCAAAAACTAACAACTCTCACGATCTACCTTTGGTGTTATCTTCTTTATTGCAGGAATTCCAAGATGTTTTCCCCGATGAGCTACCTCCGGGTCTACCTCCACTACGAGGCATTGAGCACCGAATTGATCTCATCCCCGGAGCGCCGCTTCCAAACAAAGCGCCCTACCGCGTCAACCCCGAAGAAACCAAAGAAATTCAAAGGCAAGTAAAGCATCTCATAGACCATGGACATGTGCGTGAAAGTTTGAGTCCTTGTGCCGTACCGGTCATTCTTGTGCCAAAACGAGACGGTAGCTTTCGGATGTGTTCCGATTGTAGACCTACCAATGCTATCACCGTTCGTTATAGGTATCCCATTCCACGCCTTGATGACATGCTTGATGAACTTTGCGGTGCCACTATCTTTTCCAAAATTGATCTTAAAAGTGGTTACTATCAAATCCGCATACAAGAGGGTGATGAATGGAAAACCGCTTTCAAAAAAAGTTTGGTCTATATGAGTGGTTAGTCATGCCTATGGGTTTATCGGAAGCACCCGGTACTTTCATGCGTCTTATGCATTACGTGTTTCGCCCTTACATTGGTGAATTTGTTGTTGTCTACTTTGATGATATCCTTGTGTTTAGCAAATCTCTCAAAGAGCATGTCACCCACCTTCGCACCGTGCTACAAACTCTTCGAAAAGAGCAACTTTATGCTAATATGGAAAAATGCCTATTTGGTGTTGATAAGCTTGTTTTCTTGGGTTTCGTAGTATCTTCTAAGGGTGTTCATGTTGATGAAACTAAGATCAATGCTATTAAAACTTGGCCCCAACCAACCAATTTGAAACAAGTGCGTAGTTTTCTTGGTTTAGCCGGTTACTATCGCAGATTTTTGAAGGATTTTAGCACCATTGCTTCACCTTTGCATGCTTTGAGTAAGTAAAATGCACCGTTTGTTTGGGGAACATCTCAAGATATCGCTTTCAATGAGCTTAAGAATTTGCTTACTCATGCTCCCGTGCTTGCATTACCCAACTTTGACAAACCTTTCGAAATTCATTGCGATGCTAGTGGTAATGGCATAGGAGGTGTGTTAACGCAAGAGAAGCGCCCAATTGCTTATTTTAGTGAGAAACTCTCCGGAGCGCAACTCAATTACCCTATCTATGACAAAGAGCTATATGCTTTGGTGCGAGTTTTGCATGAATGGGAACATTACCTACGCCCTCATGAGTTCATCATCCATACCGACCATGAAACGCTTAAATACCTTAAGGGTCAAACTAAGTTGAACAAGCGTCATGCTAAATGGAGTGAGTTCATTGAGTCGTTTCCTTATGTCATCAAGTATATTAAAGGTAAGGAAAATGTTGTGGCGGATGCACTTTCCCGTATACGCATGCTTGTTAATCAACTTGAGTTAAATGTCATTGGCTTTGAGCATATAAAAGACTTGTATGAGCATGATCCTACATTTTCTATTCCTTATGCCAAGTGTTTGACGCATACTTCTTGGGATCGATACTACATCAAAGATGGATATCTTATGAGAGCTAACAAACTTTGCATCCCCGAGTCCTCTCTTCGCTTGTTGCTTTTCCAGGAATCTCATGGAGGCGGACTCATGGGACACTTTGGACGCGACAAGACATTTGCTACGCTCTCCAAGAACTACTTTTGGCCCAAGATGTTCTGCGACGTCAATCGCTTCACCAACCAATGCTCTACATGTCGCAAAGCTAAGTCCAAAGCTCAATCTCATGGCCTCTATATGCCACTTCCAATTCCATATCACCCATGGGAAGACATTAGCATGGACTTTGTGCTTGGTTTGCCTAGAACTCGAAATGGCAAGGATTCCGTTTTTGTTGTTGTGGACCGATTCTCCAAAATGGCACATTTCATTCCTTGCAACAAGATAGACGATGCTTCACATGTTGCAAATTTGTTTTGTAGGGAAATCTTGCGCCTTCATGGAGTGCCAAAGACGATTGTCTCGGACCGCGACGTCAAGTTCTTGAGTTACTTTTGGAAGACATTGTGCGCCAAGCTCGGAATCAAGCTTTTGTTCTCTTCGGCATACCATCCACAAACCGACGGCCAAACGGAGGTGACCAACCGCACGCTCTCCACTCTACTACGCGTGTTGATAAAGAAGAACATCAAGGAGTGGGAGGAGTGCCTACCCATCGCCGAGTACGCCTACAATCGTGCAAGACGTTCGACTACCGGCAAGCCCCCCTTCGAATCTATGGCTTCAACCCATTGTCTCCATAGGACATTCTACCTCTACCGCTACAAGAGCGCACAAACATGGACGTGAGTGCCCGAGTCAACTTCCTCAAGAAGATGCATGAAGATACAAGGAACACCATCGAGCGCCAAGTACAACGACTCGCAACCAAGCTCAACGTCAACAAGCAACCCATGATGTTCAATGTTGGAGATCTTGTGTGGCTACACCTTCGCAAGGATCGCTTCCCCAAGGAACGCAAGTCCAAGCTACTACCCCGAGCGGATGGACCCTTCAAGGTGCTTGCACACTACAACAACAACGCATACAAGATCGACATCCCACGCGACAAGTACTCCGTGAGCGACATCTTCAACATCAAAGATCTATCCCCGTACCATGGTGATGAGGATTTCGATCCGAGGTCGGATCTTTCCCAAGGGAGGGGAGATGATGCGGAGCATCCTACGGTCATCCCCATGGACCTACCATCGTCTCGTCAAGAGCCAAGAGGACCTATGACACAAGCACGAGCTAGAGCTCTCGAGCACGAGGTGACTTCCTTCCTTAGTGATATCACATATGATCCACTCGAGACATGGCTACTACCTAAGTCCGATATGCTATGCATGATTAGGTGTCAAGAGGAGCCTCCCGAGGATGCACGTGAAGACGGACAAGCCGCCAAGTTCACGGATGAAGAGAACCAACGGAAACGGGCAAGTTCACCTTCCAGGCCCCGGACATCCGGCCCCTGGAGTAGCCACAGCAGCAGCAGCCCAGACGCCCAAGCCTAAGGGGCCCGGACATCCGGCGTCGAGCCCGGACATCCGGCCCCAGCCCGGAAATCCAGCCAAAAGCCCGGACATCCGGTGCCACGCTACAGAACATCCAGAAGTTTTGCCCTCCAACCCGGACATCCGACCCCCTAGCCCGGACATCCGGCCACCCCTGTGTGCGCACAGTAAGGGCCGAGGCCCGTGTACCCCTTCGACCCCCTAGACTATATATACTCCTTCTCCTCCATCTTTCTAGGGTTAGCATTGGTTTAGCTCATATGTGAGATAGAGCATTGCTCAACCATACGGATCTCTTCCTCGAGAGAGACTGCGGCCCCTCTTCGGAGACGATCCACGTTGGATTCAAGACCCCCTCTTGGGTGGCCCCCATCAAGACCTCCTCACGGAGAAGAACCGGTTACCCTTTGTATCGTCCTTTGTTGATCGTGGATCGTGTATCTCCCTTTGTATTCTTGGATCTAGCGCATGTGTAATCGAATCTTGTTGGTTTGAGTGATTCTCTTGAGTTTCCCCTCGTGTTCTTCGTGTTCTTAGTTGGGATCCGCTCCTTTCGTGAAAGATCGGCCATCTAGGGTTCCGCCCTACATCAGAAGGTGATAGAGGCAAAGGTGTCCCGTCTTTCGATGAGATGATGGATATCGCTTTGATGGAAGTCGACTTTGACGATCCGACTACGAACGTGCTTCGTGCCTTAGCAATCGCTAAACCAACTCCGAGAGGTTATTGACCACGCCAGAGCACGATCAACCTGACCATGAGGGTCTGTTTCCTGCGGGCAAACGAAGAACAAGCAAGAAACTGAGATTGCAATCTGGATATTGCGAATATAAGATGAAAGCTTTATTGATCAAGGTGAGGTTCTGTGACACCTTTGTCTGGTCGTTGACACAAACAATGTACGCGAAGTTGCAGCTATGGCGAACTTTTAATCTAAACAAAACCCAAAGTCTAAACGACGCCCTAAGGGCTATATATATGGAGGAAGAGGGGGGAATTTCGTGGCCCTTGGGGAAGGGGTCCGAAACCAACCATATCTCTTGTTTCCCCACACATACGGACTCTAAAAATAGCCTATACTCAAGTATTTCGAAATTACATGGGCCTGGCCCAATAATAAGGTGACGCAGCACATAGAATAGCCTCTGGACGAAAGTTATGAAGTAGCATCTTGTATATTTCGTCCAAGGCTTCATGCACGCATTATGGTGGCTTCAACGTCCTGAAATCATCACTTGTAACTCCGTTCCTGTCCCCCATGCGCATGCCATCATCTCCATGCTTGTCCTTGCTCCAATGTTCATCCTTCTCAAAGCTAGGCCCTTCATTTGTAAGCAAAACAAATGTATCCAATTTAGGCAGCATCATATTCTCATGAACATTAGAATCATTACCAAGAAACGAAAGTACCTGGTAATTTAATTGGCGTGCGCGAGCTCTAGTAATTGGTCCAGTATGTATAGCAGCAGGGGCTGTGGGTGTAACAATGGTATTGATGTCCTCATCATCCTCCCCTTCTTGAAATGAAGTCGTCCTCGACGGAAGCTCATCTCCCTCACCCAAATAAGGCTTCAAATCTGCAATGTTAAAAGTGGGACTAACCCCAAAATCTGCAGGCAGCTCAAGTTTATATGCATTATCATTTATTTTCTCTAACACCTTAAAAGGACCATCAGCACGTGGCATTAGCTTTGATTTGCGCAAATCAGGAAATCTATCCTTACGCAAATGTAACCAAACAAGATCTCCAGGTGCAAACACAACATGTTTTCTACCCTTATCTCCAGCAAGTTTATATGTAGCATTCATACGCTCAATGTTGTCCTTAGTTAACTCATGCATTTTTGAGATCAATTCAGCACGTTGTTTAGCATCAAAATTAACCTTATCCGAAGATGGAAGAGGCAACAAATCAACAGGTGCACGAGGTAGGAAACCATACACAATTTCAAAAGGGCACATCTTAGTAGTAGAATGCAATGAACGATTATAAGCAAACACAATATGAGGCAAGCATTCTTCCCACATTTTCTTATTATTCTTCAAAACAGCCCTAAGCATAGTAGACAATGTTCTATTGACTACTTCAGTTTGTCCATCAGTTTGGGGGTGACAAGTAGTACTAAAAAGCAGTTTAGTCCCCAACTTAGCCCATAAACATCTCCAAAAGTGGCTAAGAAATTTAGTATCACGATCTGAAACAATAGTATTTGGCACACCATGCAAACGAATAATTTCACGGAAGAACAAATCAGCCACATTAACAGCATCATCGCTTTTATGACATGGTATAAAGTGTGCCATTTTTGAGAATCTATCCACGACAACAAATATGCTATCCCTCCCCTTCTTTGTTCGAGGTAAACCTAAAACAAAGTCCATAGATATATCCTCCCAAGGAAAACTAGGTACAGGCAAAGGCATATATAAACCATGAGGATTGAGTCGTGACTTAGCTTTTTGACATGTAGTGCAGCGAGCAACAAAACGCTCAACATCCCGTCTCATCTTTGGCCAAAAGAAATGTGTAGCAAGTACGTCCTCCGTCTTCTTCACGCCAAAGTGTCCCATTAATCCTCCTCCATGCGCCTCCTGCAACAACAAAAGACGAAGAGAGCTAGCTGGAATGCATAGCTTGTTAGCACGGAACACAAATCCATCATTAACGACAAACTTGTTCCAGGTTCTTCCTTCTTTACAATTCTGCAAAACATCTTTAAAATCAGCATCATGCACATATTGATCTTTGATGGTCTCCAAACCAAATATTTTGAAGTCAAGTTGTGACAGCATAGTATAGCGACGAGACAATGCATCAGCAATAACATTTTCTTTACCCTTCTTGTGTTTAATGACATAAGGGAAAGTTTCAATGAATTCAACCCATTTAGCATGTCTACGATTCAGTTTAGCTTGACTTTTAATACGTTTCAAAGATTCATGATCAGAATGTATAACAAATTCTTTGGGCCATAAATAATGTTGCCATGTTTCAAAAGTCCGAACAAGAGCATATAGTTCTTTATCATAAGTAGAATAATTCAGACTAGGCCCACTCAATTTTTCAGAAAAGTATGCAACAGGTTTACCATCTTGTAATAACACACCTCCTAATCCAATTCCACTAGCATCACATTCAAGCTCAAAAGTCTTATTAAAATCAGGAAGTTGGAGTAAAGGAGCATGTGTCAACTTATCTTTCAATACCGTGAAGGCTTCTTCCTGTGCGGTACCCCAAACAAAAGGCACATCCTTCTTTGTATGCTCGTTGAGAGGTGCAGCAATGGTGCTAAAATCTCTCACAAAACGCCTATAGAAACCAGCGAGTCCAAGAAAACTCCGCACTTGTGTGACCATTTTAGGCTGCGGCCAACTCTCAATAGCTTCAATCTTGGCTTTATCAACTTCAATTCCCTGTGGAGTAACAACATAGCCAAGAAAAGATACTCGGTCAGTGCAAAAAGTGCACTTCCCAAGGTTACCAAACAAACATGCATCACGTAGAGCAATAAAAACAGCACGTAAATGTTCCAAATGTTCTTCCAAAGATTTGCTATAAATCAGTATATCATCAAAATAGACTACCAAAAAATGTCCAATGAAAGCACGTAAAACTTCGTTCAGTAGTCTCATGAAAGTACTAGGTGCATTAGTTAACCCAAAAGGCATGACTAACAACTCATATAAACCAAACTTAGTTTTAAATGCAGTTTTCCATTCATCTCCCAATTTCATACGAATTTGATGGTATCCACTACGCAAATCAACTTTGGAGAATATTGTAAAGCCACTTAATTCATAAAGCATATCATCTAGCCTAGGAATAGGATGACGATAACGAATAGTAATATTATTAATGCCTCTACAATCAACACACATACGCGACGTACCATCCTTTTTAGGCACTAGTATAATAGGAACAGCACAAGGACTAAGAGATTCGCGTATATAACCTTTGTCGAGCAGCTCCTGTACTTGACGCATAATCTCCTTCATCTCCTCTGGATTGGTACGGTATGGTGCACGGTTGGGTAGCGATGCACCGGGAATTAAGTCAATTTGATGCTCAATCCCTCGAATAGGTGGTAATCCCGGTGGCACGTCTTGTGGGAAGACGTCAGCGAACTCCTGCAAAATGTTAGTGATAGCAGGGGGCAAAGAGGAAGGCACGTCCTCGAATGAAAATAATGCCTCTTTGCACACAAAAGCATAGCAAACAGATTTGCTGAAATCTAGCTCATCAATATCAGATTTTGTGGCAAGTAAACATGCACTTTTCAATTTAATTTCAGAAACAACACTAGATGGTTTATTATTAGGTTTCATTTGTTACTCAAATTCTTTTGCCACAATCTGATTTTCACTCTTATTTTTCTCCTGTTTTGCTTTATTAGCTCTATTAATGTCATCTTTCAAAATGGAATCAGGAGTCATAGGAAGCAAAGTAATATTTTTATCCTTATGAACAAGAGTATACTGATTGTTTCTATCATGGTGTACAGAATTTTTATCAAATTGCCATGGTCTACCAAGTAATAAGGAACATGCTTGCATGGGTACCACATCACAATCAACATAATCAGCATATGTAGAGATACTAAAATGCACACGAACAGTACGTGTTACCTTAACCTTGCCGCTGTTGTTGAACCATTGGATGTAGTAAGGATGTGGATGTGGTCTTGTGGTGAGAGATAGCTTCTCCACCATCTCCATGCTAGCCAAGTTGTTACAGCTCCCTCCATCTATGATGACGCGAACAGAACGTTCCTTCACAACTCCCTTTGTATGGAACAAATTATGCCTATGATTTTGCTCTGCTTGTGTGACCTGCACACTCAAAACACGTTGAGCAACTAAACATTCATACCTGTCAGCGTCTTCAGGAGCCATGTATTGCGTCTCATTTTCAGAATCATCTCCACCATGTTCTTCACGTGTAATAAGAGCCAAAGTCTCCTCATCATAGTCACTAGCGGACTCATACCCACCATCCTCAGTAGCAATCATTACACGCTGAGATTTGCATTCTCTCGCATAATGTCCTCTTCCCTTACAACGACGACAAATAATATCACTTGTGTGCCCTGTCGATGCCATGGAAGAAGAAGAGCTCTGTGCAGGCCCCGCAGGTGCGCTCTTGGCAGATAGTGGTGGTTGTGCCTGCTTTCTTGTATCACGGCTGGAGGTGGAACCTGATGGAGGTGCTGGTGCAGTGGAAGTAGAAGATGCACGCGGTGTCCATGATGAAGGTCGACCTGCAGAAAAGTTAGTTCGCGCCAATGGCTATCGATCCCGCACTTCACGTTCAGCTTTACAAGCAAGATGGAATAAACGAGTGATATTATTATAATCCTTATACTCTAGAATGGTCTGAATCTCTTTATTTAATCCACCCATAAAACGTGCAAGCATAGCTTCATTCTCCTCAACAATACCACAACTAATCATGCCAGTTTGTAATTCCTGATAATATTCTTCTACAGATTTTTTCCCTTGTCTTAAGCGCTGCAATTTTTGAAGTAATTCACGTTGATAATATGGTGGAACCCAACGAGTACGCATAGCAGTTTTCAAAGCAGCCCAAGTAGCTGGAACAGGATATAATCTACAATGTTCAGACCACCAAACACATGCAAAGCTAGTGAAAGCACAAACAGCAGCAGGAACACGTCTCTCCTCAGGATATTGTAAACATGTAAATCGTTGTTCAGTTTCTAACTCCCAAGTAAGATATATATCAGGAACATATCTACCCTCAAATGGTGGAATATTCAATTTCAGTTTAGGGAGATGGTCATGATCTCGTACCTGAGGTGGTGGTGCCGGCCTACCGTTGCGAATATATACCTGAGGTCGACCTGGTGGTTGTGCTGGTGGCTGCACGTAGTTCTGATTTTGATCAACCTCATCCTCATAATCGCCCGCATAATCGTCATCCTCCTCAGCCGCCGCAGTAGCAGGAGCCAAAGAAGCATCAACAGTAGGTGCAGCGGAATCCGAATTTTGACCAGTCTCAATTGGAACGCGATGTGCTCGTCCCACTTGATTTGGAAGGCGGCGTTGGAGATGTGGTTGTTGTTGTTGTAGAGGTGCGACATGTGCAGCCGGTGGTGGTTGGGGAAGACGCTTGAGTAATTCAGTAAACTTGTTATCCAGCTTTGTCTCGAACGACTTCTCCACGGCATCTATCTTCTCCATAGCCTCTTCAAATCTGTTTAGCACATCTCCCACCTGGCCACTCATCATTTGCTGAAATTTATCATGCAACTCCTTGTTCGTCATGTTCTCCCAATCAGTCTCATCGGCTTGTGATCCTGCCATAGTTAGCAGCAATAGAAACACAAAAGAATATGATCCTGCAGGCTACTAGGAAGTGGTGGTGATGGTGGTGTGTCACAAAACCTTCAAGCAAATCTCAAATTCTTACCAGTTCTTACCCAGCAGCAGGTGGTGATCGGCAACCGTTGTAGTCAAAACTCTCAAAGCTTGGATAGAGCGATTACCAGGGAGAGTCAAACGCACGATGTAGATGTATGTGGAGCTGGGAAGGCTTATAATATGGTAGCAAAAATGGTCAGCAATAATCAATTCAGAGATGCAAAGTTGAAGGAACGCTCAACGACGGTACTGTGCTGGTCCTAGGCTAGACCGTGCTAGAGACGCGAGCCTAGAACACTAACAAAATCACGGCGCTGCACGTAAACAAGGGAAAAGCACACTCTGGAAAAAAATTTTGCTCTTTTTTTGCGCTCCTCTTTGTTTTTTTTGCGAAAAATCACTATAATGGCGAGTCTCTCAAAACTCTTCCCAGGTCAAACTGACAGGATGGGCAAAAAAAATGTTTGACTATTTTTTTCGGAAATCAGGGCAGCGACGACGAAAAAGTGTGACAAAAAATCACTATGATGGCGAGTGTCTCAAAACACTCCCCGGGACCTAAAAATAGGATAGGGAAAAAATATTTTTGGTTGCGGAAATTTTGGCCTAAAAACTGCCCGGGGGTCTCCAGACTTTTTTTTTTCGAGACCTACTCAGGCAAGGAAACACGAAACGGAAAATAGATGGATCTCTAAAACAAACAGAATATGAAAAGAACTCGGATTGGTGGTGGATATATGGTGATAGGATATGGCAGCGGTGGTGGTATATGGTAGCGGTGGTGGTATATGGATACGGATCGGTGGTGGTATATGGAAACGGATTGGTGGTGGTATATGGATACGGATTCAGAGCGGTGGCGGATAAGCAATAGTGGTAGATGGCAAGGCGATGATGATGGTGCGGCGGCGGCGTGACAACTTATGACCAGAACTCGAAACTCTAAAAGACTAGACTCTAAGACCAGCAACTTGACACGACGATGCAACCGCAAATTCAACAAAGCAAAAAACCCTAAAAAGATTATGCAAAGGCTCAGATTGGTTCAGATATACTGAACTAACCCTAATTTTTTTGTGGCTTTTTCGTGCACTGTAGGTATGAAGAACAGACTCGATCTAAACTACGAAAAACTGTAAAATCTCACCAAGCAACCTGGAAATCTGATACCACTTGATAGAGGCAAAGGTGTCCCGTCTTTCGATGAGATGATGGATATCACTTTGATGGAAGTCGACTTTGACGATCCGACTACGAACGTGCGAGGACGTCGTGCCTTAGCAATCGCTAAACCAACTCCGAGAGGTTATTGACCACGCCGGAGCACGATCAACCTGACCACGAGGGTCTGTTTCCTGCGGGCAAACGAAGAACAAGCAAGAAACTGAGATTGCAATCTGGATATTGCGAATATAAGATGAAAGCTTTATTGATCAAGGTGGGGTTCTGTGACGCCTTTGTCTGGTCGTTGAACACAAACGAAGTACGCGAAGTTGCAGCTATGGCGAACTTTTAATCTAAACAAAACCCAAAGTCTAAACGACGCCCTAAGGGCTGTATATATGGAGGAAGAGGGGGGAATTTCGTGGCCCTTGGGGAAGGGGTCCGAAACCAACCCTATCTCTTGTTTCCCCACACATACGGACTCTAAAAATAGCCCATACTCAAGTATTTCGAAATTACATGGGCCTGGCCCAATAATAAGGTGACGCAGCACCTAGAATAGCCTCTGGACGAAAGTTATGAAGTAGCATCTTGTATATTTCGTCCAAGGCTTCATGCACGCATTATGGTGGCTTCAACGTCCTGAAATCATCACTTGTAACTCCGTTCTTGTCCCCCATGCGCATGCCATCATCTCCATGCTTGTTCTTGCTCCAATGTTCATCCTTCTCAAAGCTAGGCCCTTCATTTGTAAGCAAAACAAATGTATCCAATTTAGGCAGCATCATATTCTCATGAACATTAGAATCATTACCAAGAAATGAAAGTACCTGGTAATTTAATTAGCGTGCGCGAGCTCTAGTAATTGGTCCAGTATGTATAGCAGCAGGGGCTGTGGGTGTAACAATGGTATTGATGTCCTCATCAGAAGGTGTACCCAACTGTCTCTTTTGGGTACCCTATGAAGACACATTTCTCTGATTTGGGTTCGAGCTTATCAGGTTGAAGCTTTTTCACATAAGCATCGCAGCCCCAAACTTTAAGAAACAACAACTTTGGTTTCTTGCCAAAGGAGTCATCTCAACGGATTTAGATGGTGCCCTATTTAACGTGAATGCAGCCGTCTCTAAAGCATAACCCAAAAATGATAGCGGTAAATCAGTAAGAGACATCATAGATCGCACCATATCTAGTAAAGTACGATTACGACGTTCAGACACACCATTACGCTGTGGTGTTCCAGGTGGCGTAAGTTGCGAAACTATTCCGCATTGTTTCAAATGAAGACTAAACTCATAACTCAAATACTCTCCTCCACGATCAGATCGTAGAAACTTTATTTTCTTGTTACGATGATTTTCCATTTCACTCTAAAATTCTTTGAACTTTTCAAATGTTTCAGACTTATGTTTCATCAAGTAGATATACCCATATCTGCTCAAATCATCTGTGAAGGTAAGAAAATAACAATATGCGCCGCGAGCCTCATCATTCATCGGACCACATACATCAGTATGTATGATCTCCAACAAATCTGTTGCTCGCTCCATTCTTCCAGAGAACGACGT
The DNA here is from genome assembly GCF_002575655.3 of Aegilops tauschii subsp. strangulata. Classification (NCBI taxonomy): domain Eukaryota; kingdom Viridiplantae; phylum Streptophyta; class Magnoliopsida; order Poales; family Poaceae; genus Aegilops; species Aegilops tauschii. Next base: position 346,724,954 of record NC_053041.3, read on the forward strand.
TTTAGTCATCTTGCCCATGAGGCATGGTTCGCAAGTACCAAGTGATTCATAATCAAGTGATTCCAAAAGTCCATCAGAATGGAGTTTCTTCATGCGCTTTACACCAACATGACCCAAACGGCAGTGCCACAAATAAGTTGCACTATCATTATCAACTCTGCATCTTTTAGCTTCAATACTATGAATATGTGTATCTCCACTATCGAGATTCAAAAAGAATAGACCAGTCTTCAAGGGTGCATGACCATAAAAGATATTACTCATATAAATAGAACAACCATTATTCTCTGATTTAAATGAATAACCGTCTCGCATCAAACAAGATCCAGATATAATGTTCATGCTTAACGCTGGCACCAAATAACAATTATTCAGGTCTAATACTAATCCCGAAGGTAGATGTAGAGGTAGCGTGCCGACCGCGATCACATCGACTTTGGAACCATTTCCCACACGCATCGTCACCTCGTCCTTTGCCGATCTCCGCTTAATCCGTAGTCCCTGTTTCGAGTTGCAAACATTAGCAACAGAACCAGTATCAAATACCCAGGCACTACTGCGAGAATTAGTAAGGTACACATCAATAACATGTATATCACATATACCTTTGTTCACCTTGCCATCCTTCTTATCCGCCAAATACTTGGGGCAGTTCCGCTTCCAGTGACCAGTCTGCTTGCAGTAGAAGCACTCAGTCTCAGGCTTGGGTTTCTTCTCCTGAACAACAACTTGTTTGCCGTTCTTCTTGAAGTTCCCCTTCTTCTTCCCTTTGCCCTTTTTCTTGAAACTGGTGGTCTTGTTGACCATTAACACTTGATGCTCCTTCTTGATTTCTACCTCCGCAGCCTTTAGCATTGCGAAGAGCTCGAGAATCGTCTTATCCATCCCTTGCATGTTATAGTACATCACGAAGCTCTTGTAGCTTGGTGGCAGTGATTGAAGAATTCTGTCAATAACACTATCATCCGGAAGATTAACTCCCAGTTGAATTAAGTGATTGTTATACCCAGACATTCTGAGTATATGCTGACTGACAGAATTATTCTCCTCCATTTTGCAGCTGTAGAACTTATTGGAGACTTCATATCTCTCAATCCGGGCATTTGCTTGAAATATTAACTTCAACTCCTGGAACATCTCATATGCTCCATGACGTTCAAAACGTCGTTGAAGTCCCGGTTCTAAGCCGTAAAGCATGGCACACTGAACTATCGAGTAGTCACCAGCTTTGCTCTGCCAGACGTTCATAACATCCGGTGTTGCTCCTGCAGCAGGTTTGGCACCTAGCGGTGCTTCCAGGACGTAATTCTTCTGTGCAGCAATGAGGATAATCCTCAAGTTACGGACCTAGTCCGTGTAATTGCTACCATCATCTTTCAACTTTGCTTTCTCAAGGAACGCATTAAAATTCAACGGAACAACAGCACGGGCCATCTACCTACAACAACATAGACATGCAAAATACTATTAGGTACTAAGTTCATGATAAATTAAAGTTCAGTTAGTCAAATTATTAAAGAACTCCCACTCAGATAGACATCCCTCTAATCATCTAAGTGATCATGTGATCCATATCAACTAAACCATGTCCGATCATCACGTGAGATGGAGTAGTTTTCAATGGTGAACATCACTATGTTGATCATATCTACTATATGATTCACGCTCGACCTTTCGGTCTCCAGTGTTCCGAGGCCATATCTGCATATGCTAGGCTCGTCAAATTTAACCCGAGTATTCTGCATGTGCAAAACTGGCTTGCACCCGTTGTATGTGAACGTAGAGCCTATCACACCCGATCATCACGTGGTGTCTCGGCACGACGAACTTTCGCAACGGTGCATACCCAGGGAGAACACTTGTACCTTGAAATTTAGTGAGAGATCATCTTATAATGCTACCGTCGATCTAAGCAAAATAAGATGCATAAAAGATAAACATCACATGCAATCAATATAAGTGATATGATATGGCCATCATCATCTTGTGCTTGTGATCTCCATCTCCGAAGCACCGTCATGATCACCATTGTCACCGGCGCGACACCTTGATCTCCATCGTAGCATCATTGTCGTCTCACCAACTATTGCTTCTACGACTATCGCTACCGCTTAGTGATAAAGTAAAGCAATTACAGGGCGATTGCATTGCATACAATAAAGCGACAACCATATGGCTCCTGCCAGTTGCCGATAACTCGGTTACAAAACATGATCATCTCATACAATAAAATATAGCATCGTGTCTTGACCATATCACATCACAACATGCCCTGCAAAAACAAGTTAGACGTCCTCTACTTTGTTGTTGCAAGTTTTACGTGGCTGCTACGTGCTGAGCAAGAACCGTTCTTACCTATGCATCAAAACCACAACGATAGTTTGTCAAGTTAGTGTTGTTTTAACCTTCTCAAGGACCAGGCGTAGCCACACTCGATTCAACTAAAGTTGGAGAAACTGACACCCGCTAGTCACATGTGTGCAAAGCACGGCGGTAAAACCAGTCTCGCGTAATGTCGGTCCGGGCCGCTTCATCCAACAATACCGCCGAACCAAAGTGTGACATGCTGGTAAGCAGTATGACTTGTATCCCCCACAACTCACTTGTGTTCTACTCGTGCAAATAACATCTACGCATAAAACCTGGCTCTGATACCACTGTTGGGGAACGTAGTAATTTCAAAAAAATTCCTACGCACACACAGGATCATGGTGATGCATAGAAACGAGAGGGGAGAGTGTGTCCACATACCCTCGTAGACCGAAAGCGGAAGCGTTAGCACAACGCGGTTGATGTAGTCGTACGTCTTCACGATCCGACCGATCCAAGTACCGAACGCACGACACCTCCGAGTTCAGCACACGTTCAACTCGATGACGTCCCGCGAGCTCCGGTCCAGCAAAGCTTCGCTGGAGAGTTTTGTCAGCACGACGGCGTGATGACGGTGATGATGATGCTACCGACGCAGGAGCCTAAGCACCGCTACGATATGATCAAGGTGGAGTATTGTGGAGGGGGGCACCGCACACGGCTGGGAGAGATCTGATCAACTTGTGTGTCTAGAGGTGCCCCCTGCCCCCCTATATAAAGGAGCAAGGGGGGAGGCTGGCCGGACCTATGGGGCGCGCCAGGAGGAGTCCTCCTCCTAGTAGGAGTAGGACTCCCCTCTTTCCTACTCTTACTAGGAGGGGAAAATGAAGGGGAAGAGGGAGAAGGAAGGGGGGGCGCCGCCCCCCCTCTCCTAGTCCAATTCGGACCAGAGGGGGAGGGGCGCGCGGCCTGTCCTAGGCCTGCCCTCTCTCTCTCCACTAAAGCCCATGAGGCCCACTATTTCTCCGGGGGGAAGGGTTCCGGTAACCCTCGGGCACTCCGGTTTTCTCCGAAACCACCCGGAACACTTCCGGTGTCCGAATATAGTCGTCCAATATATCGATCTTTATGTCTCGACCATTTCGAGGCTCCTCGTCATGTCCGTGATCATATCCGGGACTCCGAACTACCTTCGGTACATCAAAACACAAAAACTCATAATACCGATCGCCACCGAACTTTAAGCATGCGGACCCTACGGGTTCGAGAACTATGTAGACATGACCAAGACACGTCTCCAGTCAATAACCAATAGCAGAACCTAGCTGCTCATATTGGCTCCTACATATTCTACGAAGATCTTTATCGGTCAAACCGCATAATAACATACGTTGTTCCCTTTGTCATCGGTATGTTACTTGCCCGAGATTCGATCGTCGGTATCTCAATACCTAGTTCAATCTCGTTACCGGCAAGTCTCTTTACTCGTTCCGTAATACATCATCCCGCAACTAACTCATTAGTTGCAATGCTTGCAAGGCTTATAGTGATGTGCATTACCGAGTGGGCCCAGAGATACCTCTCTGACTATCAGAGTGACAAATCCTAATCTCGATATATGCCAACTCAACAAGTACCTTTGGAGACACCTGTAGAGCACCTTTATAATCACCCAGTTACGTTGTGACGTTTGGTAGCACACAAAGTGTTCCTCCGGTATCCGGGAGTTGCATAATCTCAGTCATAGGAACATGTATAAGTCATGAAGAAAGCAATAGCAACATACTAAACGATCAAGTACTAAGCTAACGGAATGGGTCAAGTCAATCACGTCATTCTCCTAATGATGTGATCCCGTTTATCAAATGACAACTCATGTCTATGGTTAGGAAACATAACCATCTTTGATCAACGAGCTAGTCAAGTAGAGGCATACTAGTGACACTCTATTTGTCTATGTATTCACACATGTATCATGTTTCCGGTTAATACAATTCTAGCATGAATAATAAACATTTATCATGATATAAGGAAATCAATAATAACTTTATTATTGCCTCTAGGGCATATTTCCTTCAAGTCTTCAATGAAGAATTGAGCTTAATGGTGAAGAACTTCAACAAATTCTACATGAATAGAAGCAAAGAGAGAATTTCCAAGTCAATGTCCTACAAAGGCAAAAGATCTTCTAGTCGTGATCGCAATTGCTACAATTGTGGAAGACCCGGACACTACTCCAATGAGTGTACAACTCCCTATAAAAGAACAGAAGATTCACCTAAAAGGAGAAGTAAAAGAGATGAATCACCATCAAGATAGAGAAGGAGTAGAGATGATCGTTATGGACGAAGACCCTCTCGTAAAAGCAAGGATTCAGAAAGGAAGGACAAGTCATCAAAGAGCTACACAAGACGAAGACATCAAGATCACGTTGGTGAATGGGTATCCGGTTCCGACTCCGACAACTACTCCGAGAGAAGTTATCATTCAGACTTCGAATATACTCAAGATGAAGGTGTTGCCGGTCTTGCACTTGTGTCATCCTACTCCTACGACATATTTGACTCACCAAATGAAGGAATTGAAAGATGCTTCATGGCTAAAGGCCCTAAGGTATCACACCCCGAGTATGTTGATTTCAATAGTGATGAAGATGATTTGCTAGGTGATGATGATTTACTTGTTCACAACACTAGTGATGAAAACTATGATGAAATTGCTATTAATCATGCTAATCAAGATGAAACGAATGACAATGATAAGAAGGAAATTGAGCTTCTAATTAAATAAGTAAACACTCTTACGTTAGCTCATGAAACAACTCTAGAGGATCATCGAGAGCTTCTAAGGACTCATGAGAAGCTACACTTCGAGAAGCTAAATTTAGAGCAAGAGCATGGGTTCTTAAAAGCAATCAATGATGATCTTCGAAAGAAGAGTTCTTCTTACATTGCCAAGCGTTTACTCTTGTCTACTTATATGCCACAAGTAAAATCTAGCAACAAGAGCAAGAAAGATTCTTCTTCTAGTAGTAACAATAATCATGTTAAATCCAATATTGTTGCTTCTAGTAGTTCTCTTGATTCCACTAATGATTCTCTTAGCCAAGTTACACTTGAGCAAGAAAATATCTTATTGAAGGCAATTATAGAGAAAGGTGTTTACAAGAGCCTTGCCGGAAGTAAGCAATTTGAGAAAATTGTACGCAAGCAAGGAAGGCACCGGAAGAATCAAGGTGTTGGTTTTGAACGAAAGTTCAATGCCAATGGAGTTGAGTGGGAAGAAGATCAATACCCCAAGACGAAGTTTGTTCCTCAACAAGAGAAGTATGGCCCCACTTCTTTCAAGGGAACACAAGCTCAAGATGATCTTCCACCACAAGACCACAAGCTAAAAGGCAAGAAAAAGCTTCAAGAAGAAATTGATTCATTTGAAGAAGCTCCTAAGGCCATGGTCAAGTGGGTTCCCAAGACTACATCAAGTTCTACTTCATCAAGTACGACTACAACTCAAAGGATTCCCATCAAGTTGATGTGGGTCCCAAAGAAGAAGAACTAGAGAGTTCTTGAGGGTGACTCCGCCAACATATTTCACTCATATTCATTTTGGTAAGGACAAGTGCAATCAACTTCCATATCTTGCACTAGTTCATGGAGTCACAAACTCTCTTGTTGGTAAAACAAGGACAAGGTAACCTAATGCTTTCATGGACATCATCCTATATGTGTTTCACTCTATGTCTATGGATATCCTTGTGTGTTCCTTATGGGCTAAACCATGTAGGTATTGAAAGTGCAACCCACTTCAATGAATTGCTCCAAATGATCTATATCAACATTGTGCATCCACATATTCAACACCTACATGAAGTCATCATCGACAAAACCCAAAGTTAGTTCATCCCTCTAAGGGGGGATATCACATCTAGGGGGAGCTTTGCTCTAAGAATTGAGCTAAGGCAACTCTAATGGTGTGAACACAACAATGCTTTATGTTAAAGTGGTAACCCCACTTGTGCTTAAACGATGAGTATGACCTACGATCAAATGTTCTCATTTGACTCCTCAGTCAATATACTCATATATAGATGACCTAGTCATCGCCAATTGCTTATGCTAGAGTGTTTGTGCATGCTTTGCCACATGTTTTATTTGCCATCTTATTACGTGAGCATGTTGGTTGCATAATTTTCTCCATTCAAGGACATCCATTTGTTGCTTTGATTGTCTTTTTTTTGCCAAATGGATGGACAAGAATGCCTAAGTACCCCCTCTAGCTATCTATGCTTTTTCTCGTCTCAAACTCTATTCATGCTACATCACAAAGTTTGAACAAAGTCAAATTCGGACCCTCCGAGTGAGGAGCACTCGGAGCCACCGATCCGTCAAGGGCTTAACTTCCAAAACCTCTTAATGCCTTTCGGTCAGACCAACTCACTCCTACTCGGTCTCACCGAACTCATTAAATTGATCTAGGTTTTCAATCTTGGTGCAACCGATTTGGACAATTCGGTCACACCGAGTTGCAGCAACTGCTAGCAGTTTTGCATCTCGGTGCCACCGAGTCGTTCCATTCGATCACACCGACAACGTCTGGGTATATATACCGCGGGTTGAAATGTTGGAAACTTCTCCAAACCACTCGACCGCGCCTCCCAGCACTTCCGCCCCCTTTGGTCTCCGGATCATCGCCGTCGTCGCCAGCATAACGGACACAAACTAGTAATGATCAAGAAGTGATCCTGAACTACTTACGAGTCAAACATAACCCCACCGTGTTCTCTTCTCGAACTCACTCGAAAAGAGACGGTCACGGTTACGCACACGGTTGGTGTATTTTAATTCAGATCTGATGTCAAGTTCTCTACAACCGGATATAAAAAATACCCATCTGCAACATAACCGCGGTCACGGCTTCCGAAAAGATTAAAACTTGCAGGGTGTCCCAACTTAGAGCTTGTTTCGGACTGCTCTGCTCCTTAAAACTCAGCTCCGCTCTAGAAAACACAAGCCAAACAGGTAGCTCCACGATATGCCATTTCGCAAAAAAAAACTAGAATCTGGGGTACAACTCCTAGTTTTTTATGAAGCTCTTAAGGGGTGCTCCAAAAATCTCTAGAAGCTGAAGTTGGGGGGAAATTACCCACCACTGCCACCAGTAAGTGAATACCCCTTCGTTTCTCCCCCCTTATCCAATCAAATAGATCATTTCCACCAAATTTTCCATTCTTGAAGTTGGAGCTACATGAAAGCCAAACATTCTGGTAGTGCTACAACTTCTGTGTGAAACTGCTCCAAATTGGATTTAGTGGAGTGAAACTAATTTTGGTGAAGCGGAGTAGTCCCAAACAAGCCCTTAGTCCATGACAAACTCTCACGATCAGCGGAATCCTCCATCTCGGAACAACCCGATCAAGCTCGGAATCCCGGTTCACAAGACATTTCGACAATGGTAAAACAAACCAGCAAGACCGCCCGATGTACCGACAATCCTGATAGGAGTCGCACATATCTCATTCTCAGGGCACACCGGATGGGCAAGACATCGGGTTGGCTGAGACCCTGGTTGCCCAGGGGGCGCCGGACATCGCCCAGTTTGGACCAGCACCAACAGCACTGGCCCCCCTGTATTATGTTGAATTAAGAATCCTCAGGGACACGACCCCCTATGCAAATTAATTACTTATCAATATTATTATGTTGGCAAATTTTAAAACCAAGGTTGGGCCTTGCTGGAAGAGTTTTATTCAAAGCGAACTATCAAGGGGGGCCCATAAACCCCGACCGTGTTAGGAACGCAAAATCAAGGAACATAACACCGGTATGACGGAAACTAGGGCGTCAAGAGTGGAACAAGACACCAGGCAAAAGTCCGAGCCTTCCACCCTTTACCAAGTATATAGATTCATTAATTAAATAAGAGATATTGTGAAATCCCATGATATCCATGTCCCAACATGGAACAACCTGCAACTAGCAACGCTATAAGAGGAGCCGAGCAAGCGGTAACATAGCCAAACAACGGTTTGCTGGGATGGTGGAAAAGGTTAGAGGGTTATCATGACAATTTGGGAGGCTTGATAAACAAGTGATAGGTAGCGCGACATAGCGATAGCATCGAGTCAACTAGCAAAGCAAAGATAATAGTAGTATCCAGGATAACGATCATCTTGCCTAAAATCCCGCTAGGAATAAGACCGAGTCCATGAAGTAGATGAACGAGAGTAGTCGAACGAATCCTCACAATCGCAACATAACCGAAACTATCGAGAAGAAGCAACACCGGAAAGAAGCAAACAAAATGGTAAACCAACAAGCATAATCATGGCATAATGCGCAACCAAGTATGATGCATGTCTGGTTTAATGATTCATGGCATGGCAAAGTGCACAAACAATACTACAAGTTAAGTGGAGCTCAATATGCAACGAGTTGCATATTGACGGAACACCACATTAGAATTATTTAGTTCGCTCTTGTTTAAGCTACTCATCAAGTTTAAATGTTGATTAACATGGAAAGAGGTGAAGCATAATTAATCTATCTATCTAGTCAATTTAAACGAGGTCGGAAACAACAAGCAACAATTCCGAAAAATCCCCATATGCATATTTTGAATTTGCTACTGTTCTGCCCTAAATCATATTTTAATGTTGTTAAACAATAAAATAAAGTGCATCATGATAATCTATGCATTTTTCTACCCTATTTATATATAAAGTTTATTTAATTCGGAGCTACGGTTATTTAGTTATGAAATAAACCATTTTAATATGATATTTGAGCAAAACAATGCAAACAACAAGTTTAAACATTTTAAATGTTGTTATCATGATGCAAATGACATATTCAAGTTATATGCAATTTTAAGAAAAATGGACATGAAGGGTGATATCGAACATTTGTCACCATGGTGGAAAGAAAGGAGTGTCATGACAACAGATCCAAAAATGATGCCACGGCAATATCTCGGTTCCGGTAACTCGATTGAGATGCCGGTGCAAAAGAACAAGTATGAGATGTGCGGAAGGTGCAAGGGTAATGGGAAGTGACCCCGGTAATCGGGTGTCCCATGTGTCGGTGCCATGACAACGAGGTACCTGCATCTAACATGGCATCTACGAAACGAACAACATCACATCTCACAGAACCATGCATTCGTCCACGGGTGGTCGTGTCGGCGTTATACCTTCGAAGCGTGTGTTTTCGGGGCGAAACGAGTTCGATGCGGTGTAGATGGAAGTAGACGTTCTCGCGACGGTAGTGGAAGTAGTGGTATATGTCTCGGAGAGGGACTTTGACGCATCCGATGTTTCTGGGGGCGACGGTAGGGGAACTTGGCGTTTGTGCTATATGGGTCTTCGGTGATGGTAGATGTACTATGCTTCGGTCGTCGTGGTACTTGGGTCTTCGGGTCTTGATCTTGGCGACAGTTCGAATCTGGGGTCGTTCGCATCCACGGTCAACACTACACGGGTGTACAGAGGCAAAACTTGGTGGTGCTGCACATATGCGGTTGCCAGAGGATGGATGACGCCGGGTCGAGGCTGCATCTTGCGGTTCAACGAGGGTCGAATAGGAGCCGGGCGGAGCTCGTGATGGACGGGGAGAGCAGCCTGGAGGCAGCAGCAGCGGTGGCGGACAGCAAGCACGCGAGGCTATGGAGCTGGGCGCGAATGGACGAGGAGGACCCGGAGGGGATGAGGAGGAGGTGCTCGTGGAGAGGAACTTCACGGTGGTGCAGAGGTCGCCGATGGAGAAGGTGGCCAAGGCACGGGCGATGCGGGAAGGCAGGACGGCGGCTCTATTGTGGGAGGCGGCAGCGGGCGAGACAAGGTGCGGCGGAGCGCCATGGCTGAGGCCGGGCCAAGCTCAGTGATGGGGGCGGTGCTGGACCCAAGCGAACGAGGGCGGCGGAAGCGGTGAGCGGCTTGGGTGGCGCGCGACATGGAAGCAGAGGGGTGGCGGCGGCGGAGAGCTCGGCTTGGAGGCGGAGCATGGAGCAGCAGCGGCGACAGGGAGGCGCGGCCATGGTGATCGGGCGCAGCGCGCGGGAGGAAGACAGCAGGGGAAGGCGAGGAAGGTGTGGTCACAACTGGTGTCTGGCGACCGTAGTCTGGGGGGGTCGGGCAGCGGTTCACATAGGGGAGGCCAAGGCGCTCGAGCTGCTCGCACGCTCTCTCTCTCTCTCTCTCTCTCTCTCTTTCTGACGGCGGATTGAGGAAGAGGGGATCGGGTCGAGGGGAGATGGGGATCGAGCAGAGCTCTCCCTCGCGACTAGGGTTAAGAAGAGAGGGTGGTTGGGCCCCTCTGCAAATGGGTCGGCCTGCTGGGCTGCCCTCTCTCTCCCTTCTCTTTACCTACATGAGAAATAAACAGAATTTCGAAGAAAAGAAAGAGAGGGTTAGGGAAAGAATTTGAACAAGAGGTTAAATTTCTTGGACTCGCAAAAATGTGTTGCGCAAGAAAAAAATAGGAGTGGGCATGATTGTAAGATTTAAATTCAAACTCATCTGAATCTAATTCAAATGATTTGAACAAGGACAAGATTTAGTAGTGTCCAAAAATGTTGAGGTTTTAGGAGGAGCCTTCGTAAATGGAGAAAGAATTACTGACAAGGTTTGGAGGTCAAACTTGAAGTAGAAAAGACATGAGAGTTTAATTGCAAGTGTGTTTATGAATTATTCCAAAATAATGGAACATTTTATAGTAGCTCCCTAAAATATTGGGACTGTCGGTGTACAAAAGTAGGGGCTCTCTTTTTACCCCTTTACTTGTGCACGGGCAGTCAGAGCCGCGCCCACGGCCACACTAAGTAGGGCAGAGGAGGGAAGCCGGAGGCACGAGACAACCAAAGCAACGCCAAGACCAGAGACACGAAAAGCAGAAGGGCAAGGTGGGCTCCCCCAGCAAGGCCCTTGCCAGGGCGGCCTCCGCGGCCCCGGAAAGAGCCTTGCGGGGGGGGGGGGGGGGGCTTGCCCGATGCCAGCGGAGCGCGCCACCCTTGAGCCAAGGGTTCCAACGCCATCAGCCACATTGGAACCAAGGCTCGTGAGGCACCTCCGTGGTGGCATGCAGATCTTTGTGAAGATCAGAAGCATACAAGATCAGATGAAGACCAGAAGACGGCGATCCTCGGCGGAATCCTAGCTGAGGAAATCCACGAGACCCCCGGCAAGATCCTTGCCGGGGACGATCACGATGCCGCGGCAAGACCCTTGCCGGGGCCCCCAGCAAGGCCCTTGCCCTACGAGGCCACAACCAAGCCCGCGTTTGCCAAGATTCCACCGCCGTTCCCATACAGCTGCCAGCCCAACCAGCTGGACAGGCACCTGTGATGCGGAGCATCCTACGATCATCCCCATGTACACTCGAGCCTACGCCATTGGACCTAAGGTGAACCCGCTCCTAAATGCTTCTCCTTTCCATTCATGTGAGACATGGTTGCTACCTAATGCAAGGACACTACACATGCCTAGGTACCAAGGAGACCCTCTCGGAGATGCTCGGAATGATGGACAAGTCCCCAAGTACAAGGATGAAGGAGCACGACGAGAGGAACCGGAGAAAGGCTACAGGACCCGGACATCCGGCCAGGCCCTGGACATCCGGCCCCTCCCGCAAGCCCGGACATCCGGCACCAGCCCGGAAATCCGGCGCCCATCACAGAAGGCACTCGAAGCTGAACCACGTCAGCCCGGACATCCGGCTCTTCCCGAGCCGCCGGACATCCGGCCCCCCAGCCCGGACATCCGACCCCGCCTATCCAGAGACTACAGAAGTTTGCACCGCCAGCCCGGACCTCCGGCCCCCAGCCCAGACATCCAGCCCCTCCTGAAGCCCCGGACATCCGGCCCGTCGCCCGGACATCCGGCCTCGTCTGTCTGCGCACAGTAAAGGGCCGAGGCCCGTGTACCCCTTCGACCCCCTAGACTATATATACTCCTTCTCCTCCATCTTTCTAGGGTTAGCAAAGGATTAGCTCATTTAGAGATAGAGCTTTGCTCATCCATACCGGGTCTTGATGAGGACATCAATACAATTATTACACCCACAGTCCCTGCTGCTATACATACTGGACCAATTACTAGAGCTCGCGCACGCCAATTAAATTACCAGGTACTTTCGTTTCTTGCTAATGATTCTAATGTTCATGAGAATATGATGCTGCCTAAATTGGATACATTTGTTTTGCTTACAAATGAAGGGCCTAGCTTTGAGAAGGATGAACATTGGAGCAAGAACAAGCATGGAGATGATGGCATGCGCATGGGGAACAAGAACGGAGTTACAAGTGATGATTTCAGGACGTTGAAGCCACCATAATGCGTGCATGAAGCCTTGGACGAAATATACAAGATGCTACTTCATAACTTTCGTCCAGAGGCTATTCTAGGTGCTGCGTCACCTTATTATTGGGCCAGGCCCATGTAATTTCGAAATACATAAGTATAGGCTGTTTTTAGAGTCCGTATGTGTGGGGAAACAAGAGATAGGGTTGGTTTCGGACCCCTTCCTCAAGGGCCACGAAATTCCCCCCCTCTTCCTCCATATATACAGCCCTTAGGGCGTCGTTTAGACTTTGGGTTTTGTTTAGATTAAAAGTTCGCCATAGCTGCAACTTCGCGTACTTCGTTTGTGTTCAGCGACCAGACAAAGGCGTCACAGAACCCCACCTTGATCAATAAAGCTTTCATCTTATATTCGCAATATCCAGATTGCAATCTCAGTTTCTTGCCTGTTCTTCGTTTGCTCGCAGGAAACAGACCCTCGTGGTCAGGTTGATCGTGCTCCGGCGTGGTCGATAACCTCTCGGAGTTGGTTTAGCGATTGCTAAGGCGCGACGTCCTCGCACGTTCGTAGTCGGATCGTCAAAGTCGACTTCCATCAAAGCGATATTCATCATCTCATCGAAAGACGGGACACCTTTGCCTCTATCAAGTGGTATCAGATTTCCAGGTTGCTCGGTGAGATTTTACAGTTTTTCGTAGTTTAGATCGAGTCTGTTCTTCATACCTACAGTCCACGAAAAAGCCACAAAAAAAATTAGGGTTAGTTCATCATATCCGAACCAATCTGAGCCTTTGCATAATCTTTTTAGGGTTTTTGCTTTGTTGAATTTGCGGTTGCATTGTCGTGTCAAGTTGCTGGTCTTAGAGTCTAGTCTTTTAGAGTTTCAAGTTCTGGTCATAAGTTGTCACGCCGCCGCCGCACCATCATCATCGCCTTGCCATCTACCACCATTGCTTATCCGCCACCGCTTTGAATCCGTATCCATATACCACCACCGCTGCCATATACTACCGCCATATATCCACCACCAATCCGAGTTCTTTTCATAGTCGGTTTGTTTTAGAGATCCATATATTTTCCGTTTCGTGTTTCCTTGCCTGAGTAGGTCTCGAAAAAAAAAAAAAAAAAGAGTCTGGAGACCCCCGGGCAGTTTTTAGGCCAAAATTTCGGCAACCCAAAATATTTTTTCCCTATCCTATTTTTAGGCCCCGGGTAGTGTTTTGAGGCACTCGCCATCATAGTGATTTTTTGTCGCACTTTTTCGTCGTCGCTGCCCTGATTTCCGAAAAAAAAAATAGTCAAAAAATTTTGTGCCCATCCTGTCAGTTTGACCTGGGAAGAGTTTTGAGACACTCGCCATTATAGTGATTTTTTCGCAAAAAAAAAAAAAAAGGAGGAGCGCAAAAAAAAAAGAGCGCAAAAAAAAAAAGAGCGAAAAAAAAATTCCTGAGTGTGCTTTTCCCTTGTTTACGTGCAGCGCCGTGATTTTGTTAGTGTTCTAGGCTCGCGTCTCTATCACGGTCTAGCCTAGGACCAGCACAGTACCGTCGTTGAGCGTTTATTCAACTTTGCATCTCTGAATTGATTATTGCTTACCATTTTGCTACCATATTATAAGCCTTCCCAGCTCCACATAAGTCTACATCGTGCGTTTGACTCCCCCTGGTAATCGCTATATCCAAGCTTTGAGAGTTTTTGACTACAACGGTTGCCGATCACCACCTGCTGCTGGGTAAGAACTGGTAAGAATTTGAGATTCGCTTGAAGGTTTTGTGACACACCACCATCCCACCACTTCTAGTAGTCTGCAGGATCATATTCTTTTGTGTTTCTATTGCTGCTAACCATGGCAGGTTCACAAGCCGATGAGACTGATTGGGCGAACATGACGAACAAGGAGTTGCATGATAAATTTCAGCAAATGATGAGTGGCCAGGTGGGAGATGTGCTAAACAGATTTGAAGAGGCTATGGAGAAGATAGATGCCGTGGAGAAGTCGTTTGAGACAAAGCTGGATAACAAGTTTACTGAATTACTAAAGCGTCTTCCCCAACCACCACCGGCTGCACATGTCGCACCTCTACAACAACAACAACCACATCTCCAACGCCGCCTTCCAAATCAAGTGGGACGGGCACAGCGCGTTCCAATTGAGATTGGTCAAAATTCGGGTGCTGCTGTCCCTACTGTTGATGCTTCTTTGGCTCCTGCTCCTGCGGCGGCTGAGGAGGATGACGATTATGCGGGCGATTATGAGGATGAGGTTGATCAAAATCAGAACTACGTGCAGCCACCAGCACCACCACCAGCAGGTCGACCTCAGGTATATATTCGCAACGGTAGGCCGGCACCACCACCTCAGGTACGAGATCATGACCATCTCCCTAAACTGAAATTGAATATTCCACCATTTGAGGGTAGATATGTTCCTGATATATATCTTACTTGGGAGTTAGAAACTGAACAACGATTTACATGTTTACAATATCCTGAGGAGAGACGTGTTCCTGCTGCTGTTTGTGCTTTCACTAGCTTTGCATGTGTTTGGTGGTCTGAACATTGTAGATTATATCCTGTTCCAGCTACTTGGGCTGCTTTGAAAACTGCTATGCGTACTCGTTGGGTTCCACCATATTATCAACGTGAATTACTTCAAAAATTGCAGCGTTTAAGACAAGGAAAAAATTCTGTAGAAGAATATTATCAGGAATTACAAACTGGCATGATTAGATGTGGTATTGTTGAGGAGAATGAAGCTATGCTTGCACGTTTTATGGGTGGATTAAATAAAGAGATTCAGACCATTCTAGAGTATAAGGATTATAATAATATCACTCGTTTATTCCATCTTGCTTGTAAAGCTGAACGTGAAGTGCAGGATCGACAGCCATTGGCGCGAACTAACTTTTCTGCAGGTCGACCTTCATCATGGACACCGCGTGCATCTTCTACTTCCACTTCACCATCACCTCCATCAGGTGCCACCTCCAGCCGTGATACAAGAAAGCAGGCACAACCACCACTCTCTGCCAAGAGCACACCTGCCGGGCCTGCGCAGAGCTCTTCTTCTTCCATGGCATCGACAGGGCACACAAGTGATATTATTTGTCGTCGTTGTAAGGGAAGAGGACATTTTGCGAGAGAATGCAAATCTCAGCGTGTCATGATTGCTACTGAGGATGGTGGGTATGAGTCCGCTAGTGACTATGATGAGGAGACTTTGGCTCTTATTACACGTGAAGAACATGGTGGAGATGATTCTGAAAATGAGACGCAATACATGGCTCCTGAAGACGCTGACAGGTATGAATGTTTAGTTGCTCAACGTGTTTTGAGTGTGCAGGTCACACAAGCAGAGCAAAATCAGAGGCATAATTTGTTCCATACAAAGGGAGTTGTGAAGGAACGTTCTGTTCGCGTCATCATAGATGGAGGGAGCTGTAACAACTTGGCTAGCATGGAGATGGTGGAGAAGCTATCTCTCACCACAAGACCACATCCACATCCTTACTACATCCAATGGTTCAACAACAGCGGCAAGGTTAAGGTAACACGTACTGTTCGTGTGCATTTTAGTATCTCTACATATGCTGATTATGTTGATTGTGATGTGGTACCCATGCAAGCATGTTCCTTATTACTAGGTAGACCATGGCAATTTGATAAAAATTCTGTACACCATGGTAGAAACAATCAGTATACTCTTGTTCATAAGGATAAAAATATTACTTTGCTTCCTATGACTCCTGATTCCATTTTGAAAGATGACATTAATTGATAGGGGCAAAGGTGTCCCGTCTTTCGATGAGATGATGAATATCGCTTTGATGGAAGTCGACTTTGACGATCCGACTACGAACGTGCGAGGACGTCGCGCCTTAGCAATCGCTAAACCAACTCCGAGAGGTTATCGACCACGCCGGAGCACGATCAACCTGACCACGAGGGTCTGTTTCCTGCGAGCAAACGAAGAACAGGCAAGAAACTGAGATTGCAATCTGGATATTGTGAATATAAGATGAAAGCTTTATTGATCAAGGTGGGGTTCTGTGACGCCTTTGTCTGGTCGCTGAACACAAACGAAGTACGCGAAGTTGCAGCTATGGCGAACTTTTAATCTAAACAAAACCCAAAGTCTAAACGACACCCTAAGGGCTGTATATATGGAGGAAGAGGGGGGGGGGAATTTCGTGGCCCTTGAGGAAGGGGTCCGAAACCAACCCTATCTCTTGTTTCCCCACACATACGGACTCTAAAAACAGCCTATACTTATGTATTTCGAAATTACATGGGCCTGGCCCAATAATAAGGTGACGCAGCACCTAGAATAGCCTCTGGACGAAAGTTATGAAGTAGCATCTTGTATATTTCGTCCAAGGCTTCATGCACGCATTATGGTGGCTTCAACGTCCTGAAATCATCACTTGTAACTCCGTTCTTGTTCCCCATGCGCATGCCATCATCTCCATGCTTGTTCTTGCTCCAATGTTCATCCTTCTCAAAGCTAGGCCCTTCATTTGTAAGCAAAACAAATGTATCCAATTTAGGCAGCATCATATTCTCATGAACATTAGAATCATTAGCAAGAAACGAAAGTACCTGGTAATTTAATTGGCGTGCGCGAGCTCTAGTAATTGGTCCAGTATGTATAGCAGCAGGGACTGTGGGTGTAATAATTGTATTGATGTCCTCATCATCCTCCCCTTCTTGAAATGAAGTCGTCCTCGACGGAAGCTCATCTTCCTCACCCAAATAAGGCTTCAAATCTGCAATATTAAAAGTGGGACTAACCCCAAAATCTGCAGGCAGCTCAAGTTTATATGCATTATCATTTATTTTCTCTAACACCTTAAAAGGACCATCAGCACGTGGCATTAGCTTTGATTTGCGCAAATCAGGAAATCTATCCTTACGCAAATGTAACCAAACAAGATCTCCAGGTGCAAACACAACATGTTTTCTACCCTTATCTCCAGCAAGTTTATATTTAGCATTCATACGCTCAATGTTTTCCTTAGTTAACTCATGCATTTTTAAGATCAATTCAGCACGTTGTTTAGCATCAAAATTAACCTTCTCCGAAGATGGAAGAGGCAACAAATCAATAGGTGCACGAGGTAGGAAACCATACACAATTTCAAAAGGGCACATCTTAGTAGTAGAATGCAATGAACGATTATAAGCAAACTCAATATGAGGCAAGCAGTCTTCCCACATTTTCTTATTATTCTTCAAAACAGCCCTAAGCATAGTAGACAATGTTCTATTGACTACTTCAGTTTGTCCATCAGTTTGGGGGTGACAAGTAGTACTAAAAAGCAGTTTAGTCCCCAACTTAGCCCATAAACATCTCCAAAAGTGGCTAAGAAATTTAGTATCACGATCTGAAACAATAGTATTTGGCACACCATGCAAGCGAATAATTTCACGAAAGAACAAATCAGCAACATTAACAGCATCATCGCTTTTATGACATGGTATAAAGTGCGCCATTTTCGAGAATCTATCCACGACAACAAATATGCTATCCCTCCCCTTCTTTGTTCGAGGTAAACCTAAAACAAAGTCCATAGATATATCCTCCCAAGGAACACTAGGTACAGGCAAAGGCATATATAAACCATGAGGATTGAGTCGTGACTTAGCTTTTTGACATGTAGTGCAGCGAGCAACAAAACGCTCAACATCCCGTCTCATCTTTGGCCAAAAGAAATGTGTAGCAAGTACGTCCTCCGTCTTCTTCACGCCAAAGTGTCCCATTAATCCTCCTCCATGCGCCTCCTGCAACAACAAAAGACGAAGAGAGCTAGCTGGAATGCATAGCTTGTTAGCACGGAACACAAATCCATCATTAACGACAAACTTGTTCCAGGTTCTTCCTTCTTTACAATTCTGCAATACATCTTTAAAATCAGCATCATGCACATATTGATCTTTGATGGTCTCCAAACCAAATATTTTGAAGTCAAGTTGTGAAAGCATAGTATAGCGACGAGACAATGCATCAGCAATAACATTTTCTTTACCCTTCTTGTGTTTAATGACATAAGGGAAAGTTTCAATGAATTCAACCCATTTAGCATGTCTACGATTCAGTTTAGCTTGACTTTTAATATGTTTCAAAGATTCATGATCAGAATGTATAACAAATTCTTTGGGCCATAAATAATGTTGCCATGTTTCTAAAGTCCGAACAAGAGCATATAGTTCTTTATCATAAGTAGAATAATTCAGACTAGGCCCACTCAATTTTTCAGAAAAGTATGCAACAGGTTTGCCATCTTGTAATAACACACCTCCTAATCCAATGCCACTAGCATCACATTCAAGCTCAAAAGTCTTATTAAAATCAGGAAGTTGGAGTAAAGGAGCATGTGTCAACTTATCTTTCAATACCGTGAAGGCTTCTTCCTGTGCGGTACCCCAAACAAAAGGCACATCCTTCTTTGTAAGCTCGTTGAGAGGTGCAGCAATGGTGCTAAAATCTCTCACAAAACGCCTATAGAAACCAGCGAGTCCAAGAAAACTCCGCACTTGTGTGACCGTTTTGGGCTGCGGCCAACTCTCAATAGCTTCAATCTTGGCTTTATCAACTTCAATTCCCTGTGGAGTAACAACATAGCCAAGAAAAGATACTCGGTCGGTGCAAAAGGTGCACTTCCCAAGGTTACCAAACAAACGTGCATCACGTAGAGCAATAAAAACAGCACGTAAATGTTCCAAATGTTCTTCCAAAGATTTGCTATAAATCAGTATATCATCAAAATAGACCACCACAAATCGTCCAATGAAAGCACGTAAAACTTCGTTCATTAGTCTCATGAAAGTACTAGGTGCATTAGTTAACCCAAAAGGCATGACTAACCACTCATATAAACCAAACTTAGTTTTAAATGCAGTTTTCCATTCATCTCCCAATTTCATACGAATTTGATGGTATCCACTACGCAAATCAACTTTGGAGAATATTGTAGAGCCACTCAATTCATCAAGCATATCATCGAGCCTAGGAATAGGATGACGATAATGAATAGTAATATTATTAATGCCTCTACAATCAACACACATACGCGACGTACCATCCTTTTTAGGCACGAGTATAATAGGAACAGCACAAGGACTAAGAGATTCGCGTATATAACCTTTGTCGAGCAGCTCCTGTACTTGACGCATAATCTCCTTCGTCTCCTCTGGATTGGTACGGTATGGTGCACGGTTGGGTAGCGATGCACCGGGAATTAAGTCAATTTGATGCTCAATCCCTCGAATAGGTGGTAATCCCGGTGGCACGTCTTGTGGGAAGACGTCAGCGAACTCCTGCAAAATGTGAGTGACAGCAGGGGGCAAAGAGGAAGGCACGTCCTCGAATGAAAATAATGCCTCTTTGCACACAAAAGCATAGCAAACAGATTTGCTGAAATCTAGTTCATCAATATCAGATTTTGTGGCAAGTAAACATGCACTTTTCAATTTAATTTCAGAAACAACACTAGATGGTTTATTATTAGGTTTCATTTGTTGCTCAAATTCCTTTGCCACAATCTGATTTTCACTCTTATTTTTCTCCTGTTTTGCTTTATTAGCTCTATTAATGTCATCTTTCAAAATGGAATCAGGAGTCATAGGAAGCAAAGTAATATTTTTATCCTTATGAACAAGAGTATACTGATTGTTTCTACCATGGTGTACAGAATTTTTATCAAATTGCCATGGTCTACCTAGTAATAAGGAACATGCTTGCATGGGTACCACATCACAATCAACATAATCAGCATATGTAGAGATACTAAAATGCACACGAACAGTACGTGTTACCTTAACCTTGCCGCTGTTGTTGAACCATTGGATGTAGTAAGGATGTGGATGTGGTCTTGTGGTGAGAGATAGCTTCTCCACCATCTCCATGCTAGCCAAGTTGTTACAGCTCCCTCCATCTATGATGACGCGAACAGAACGTTCCTTCACAACTCCCTTTGTATGGAACAAATTATGCCTCTGATTTTGCTCTGCTTGTGTGACCTGCACACTCAAAACACGTTGAGCAACTAAACATTCATACCTGTCAGCGTCTTCAGGAGCCATGTATTGCGTCTCATTTTCAGAATCATCTCCACCATGTTCTTCACGTGTAATAAGAGCCAAAGTCTCCTCATCATAGTCACTAGCGGACTCATACCCACCATCCTCAGTAGCAATCATGACACGCTGAGATTTGCATTCTCTCGCAAAATGTCCTCTTCCCTTACAACGACGACAAATAATATCACTTGTGTGCCCTGTCGATGCCATGGAAGAAGAAGAGCTCTGCACAGGCCCGGCAGGTGTGCTCTTGGCAGAGAGTGGTGGTTGTGCCTGCTTTCTTGTATCACGGCTGGAGGTGGCACCTGATGGAGGTGATGGTGAAGTGGAAGTAGAAGATGCACGCGGTGTCCATGATGAAGGTCGACCTGCAGAAAAGTTAGTTCGCGCCAATGGCTGTCGATCCTGCACTTCACGTTCAGCTTTACAAGCAAGATGGAATAAACGAGTGATATTATTATAATCCTTATACTCTAGAATGGTCTGAATCTCTTTATTTAATCCACCCATAAAACGTGCAAGCATAGCTTCATTCTCCTCAACAATACCACATCTAATCATGCCAGTTTGTAATTCCTGATATAGCGATTACCAGGGAGAGTCAAACGCACGATGTAGACTTATGTGGAGCTGGGAAGGCTTATAATATGGTAGCAAAATGGTAAGCAATAATCAATTCAGAGATGCAAAGTTGAATAAACGCTCAACGACGGTACTGTGCTGGTCCTAGGCTAGACCGTGCTAGAGACGCGAGCCTAGAACACTAACAAAATCACGGCGCTGCACGTAAACAAGGGAAAAGCACACTCAGGAATTTTTTTTTTCGCTCTTTTTTTTTTGCGCTCTTTTTTTTTTTTGCGCTCCTCTTTTTTTTTTTTTTTTTTTTTTGCGAAAAAATCACTATAATGGCGAGTGTCTCAAAACTCTTCCCAGGTCAAACTGACAGGATGGGCACAAAATTTTTTGACTATTTTTTTTTTCGGAAATCAGGGCAGCGACGACGAAAAAGTGCGACAAAAAATCACTATGATGGCGAGTGTCTCAAAACACTACCCGGGGCCTAAAAATAGGATAGGGAAAAAATATTTTTGGTTGCCGAAATTTTGGCCTAAAAACTGCCCGGGGGTCTCCAGACTCTTTTTTTTTTTTTTTTTTTCCGAGACCTACTCAGGCAAGGAAACACGAAACGGAAAATATATGGATCTCTAAAACAAACCGACTATGAAAAGAACTCGGATTGGTGGTGGATATATGGCGGTGGTATATGGCAGCGGTGGTGGTATATGGATACGGATTCAAAGCGGTGGCGGATAAGCAATGGTGGTAGATGGCAAGGCGATGATGATGGTGCGGCGGCGGCGTGACAACTTATGACCAGAACTCGAAACTCTAAAAGACTAGACTCTAAGACCAGCAACTTGACACGACGATGCAACCGCAAATTCAACAAAGCAAAAACCCTAAAAAGATTATGCAAAGGCTCAGATTGGTTCGGATATGATGAACTAACCCTAATTTTTTTTTGTGGCTTTTTCGTGGACTGTAGGTATGAAGAACAGACTCGATCTAAACTACGAAAAACTGTAAAATCTCACCGAGCAACCTGGAAATCTGATACCACTTGATAGGGGCAAAGGTGTCCCGTCTTTCGATGAGATGATGAATATCGCTTTGATGGAAGTCGACTTTGACGATCCGACTACGAACGTGCGAGGACGTCGCGCCTTAGCAATCGCTAAACCAACTCCGAGAGGTTATCGACCACGCCGGAGCACGATCAACCTGACCACGAGGGTCTGTTTCCTGCGAGCAAACGAAGAACAGGCAAGAAACTGAGATTGCAATCTGGATATTGCGAATATAAGATGAAAGCTTTATTGATCAAGGTGGGGTTCTGTGACGCCTTTGTCTGGTCGCTGAACACAAACGAAGTACGCGAAGTTGCAGCTATGGCGAACTTTTAATCTAAACAAAACCCAAAGTCTAAACGACGCCCTAAGGGCTGTATATATGGAGGAAGAGGGGGGGGGGAATTTCGTGGCCCTTGAGGAAGGGGTCCGAAACCAACCCTATCTCTTGTTTCCCCACACATACGGACTCTAAAAACAGCCTATACTTATGTATTTCGAAATTACATGGGCCTGGCCCAATAATAAGGTGACGCAGCACCTAGAATAGCCTCTGGACGAAAGTTATGAAGTAGCATCTTGTATATTTCGTCCAAGGCTTCATGCACGCATTATGGTGGCTTCAACGTCCTGAAATCATCACTTGTAACTCCGTTCTTGTTCCCCATGCGCATGCCATCATCTCCATGCTTGTTCTTGCTCCAATGTTCATCCTTCTCAAAGCTAGGCCCTTCATTTGTAAGCAAAACAAATGTATCCAATTTAGGCAGCATCATATTCTCATGAACATTAGAATCATTAGCAAGAAACGAAAGTACCTGGTAATTTAATTGGCGTGCGCGAGCTCTAGTAATTGGTCCAGTATGTATAGCAGCAGGGACTGTGGGTGTAATAATTGTATTGATGTCCTCATCATTAATAGAGCTAATAAAGCAAAACAGGAGAAAAATAAGAGTGAAAATCAGATTGTGGCAAAGGAATTTGAGCAACAAATGAAACCTAATAATAAACCATCTAGTGTTGTTTCTGAAATTAAATTGAAAAGTGCATGTTTACTTGCCACAAAATCTGATATTGATGAACTAGATTTCGGCAAATCTGTTTGCTATGCTTTTGTGTGCAAAGAGGCATTATTTTCATTCGAGGACGTGCCTTCCTCTTTGCCCCCTGCTGTCACTCACATTTTGCAGGAGTTCGCTGACGTCTTCCCACAAGACGTGCCACCGGGATTACCACCTATTCGAGGGATTGAGCATCAAATTGACTTAATTCCCGGTGCATCGCTACCCAACCGTGCACCATACCGTACCAATCCAGAGGAGACGAAGGAGATTATGCGTCAAGTACAGGAGCTGCTCGACAAAGGTTATATACGCGAATCTCTTAGTCCTTGTGCTGTTCCTATTATACTCGTGCCTAAAAAGGATGGTACGTCGCGTATGTGTGTTGATTGTAGAGGCATTAATAATATTACTATTCGTTATCGTCATCCTATTCCTAGGCTCGATGATATGCTTGATGAATTGAGTGGCTCTACAATATTCTCCAAAGTTGATTTGCGTAGTGGATACCATCAAATTCGTATGAAATTGGGAGATGAATGGAAAACTGCATTTAAAACTAAGTTTGGTTTATATGAGTGGTTAGTCATGCCTTTTGGGTTAACTAATGCACCTAGTACTTTCATGAGACTAATGAACGAAGTTTTACGTGCTTTCATTGGACGATTTGTGGTGGTCTATTTTGATGATATACTGATTTATAGCAAATCTTTGGAAGAACATTTGGAACATTTACGTGCTGTTTTTATTGCTCTACGTGATGCACGTTTGTTTGGTAACCTTGGGAAGTGCACCTTTTGCACCGACCGAGTATCTTTTCTTGGCTATGTTGTTACTCCACAGGGAATTGAAGTTGATAAAGCCAAGATTGAAGCTATTGAGAGTTGGCCGCAGCCCAAAACGGTCACACAAGTGCGGAGTTTTCTTGGACTCGCTGGTTTCTATAGGCGTTTTGTGAGAGATTTTAGCACCATTGCTGCACCTCTCAACGAGCTTACAAAGAAGGATGTGCCTTTTGTTTGGGGTACCGCACAGGAAGAAGCCTTCACGGTATTGAAAGATAAGTTGACACATGCTCCTTTACTCCAACTTCCTGATTTTAATAAGACTTTTGAGCTTGAATGTGATGCTAGTGGCATTGGATTAGGAGGTGTGTTATTACAAGATGGCAAACCTGTTGCATACTTTTCTGAAAAATTGAGTGGGCCTAGTCTGAATTATTCTACTTATGATAAAGAACTATATGCTCTTGTTCGGACTTTAGAAACATGGCAACATTATTTATGGCCCAAAGAATTTGTTATACATTCTGATCATGAATCTTTGAAACATATTAAAAGTCAAGCTAAACTGAATCGTAGACATGCTAAATGGGTTGAATTCATTGAAACTTTCCCTTATGTCATTAAACACAAGAAGGGTAAAGAAAATGTTATTGCTGATGCATTGTCTCGTCGCTATACTATGCTTTCACAACTTGACTTCAAAATATTTGGTTTGGAGACCATCAAAGATCAATATGTGCATGATGCTGATTTTAAAGATGTATTGCAGAATTGTAAAGAAGGAAGAACCTGGAACAAGTTTGTCGTTAATGATGGATTTGTGTTCCGTGCTAACAAGCTATGCATTCCAGCTAGCTCTCTTCGTCTTTTGTTGTTGCAGGAGGCGCATGGAGGAGGATTAATGGGACACTTTGGCGTGAAGAAGACGGAGGACGTACTTGCTACACATTTCTTTTGGCCAAAGATGAGACGGGATGTTGAGCGTTTTGTTGCTCGCTGCACTACATGTCAAAAAGCTAAGTCACGACTCAATCCTCATGGTTTATATATGCCTTTGCCTGTACCTAGTGTTCCTTGGGAGGATATATCTATGGACTTTGTTTTAGGTTTACCTCGAACAAAGAAGGGGAGGGATAGCATATTTGTTGTCGTGGATAGATTCTCGAAAATGGCGCACTTTATACCATGTCATAAAAGCGATGATGCTGTTAATGTTGCTGATTTGTTCTTTCGTGAAATTATTCGCTTGCATGGTGTGCCAAATACTATTGTTTCAGATCGTGATACTAAATTTCTTAGCCACTTTTGGAGATGTTTATGGGCTAAGTTGGGGACTAAACTGCTTTTTAGTACTACTTGTCACCCCCAAACTGATGGACAAACTGAAGTAGTCAATAGAACATTGTCTACTATGCTTAGGGCTGTTTTGAAGAATAATAAGAAAATGTGGGAAGACTGCTTGCCTCATATTGAGTTTGCTTATAATCGTTCATTGCATTCTACTACTAAGATGTGCCCTTTTGAAATTGTGTATGGTTTCCTACCTCGTGCACCTATTGATTTGTTGCCTCTTCCATCTTCGGAGAAGGTTAATTTTGATGCTAAACAACGTGCTGAATTGATCTTAAAAATGCATGAGTTAACTAAGGAAAACATTGAGCGTATGAATGCTAAATATAAACTTGCTGGAGATAAGGGTAGAAAACATGTTGTGTTTGCACCTGGAGATCTTGTTTGGTTACATTTGCGTAAGGATAGATTTCCTGATTTGCGCAAATCAAAGCTAATGCCACGTGCTGATGGTCCTTTTAAGGTGTTAGAGAAAATAAATGATAATGCATATAAACTTGAGCTGCCTGCAGATTTTGGGGTTAGTCCCACTTTTAATATTGCAGATTTGAAGCCTTATTTGGGTGAGGAAGATGAGCTTCCGTCGAGGACGACTTCATTTCAAGAAGGGGAGGATGATGAGGACATCAATACAATTATTACACCCACAGTCCCTGCTGCTATACATACTGGACCAATTACTAGAGCTCGCGCACGCCAATTAAATTACCAGGTACATTCCTTTCTTGCTAATGATTCTAATGTTCATGAGAATATGATGCTGCCTAAATTGGATACATTTGTTTTGCTTACAAATGAAGGGCCTAGCTTTGAGAAGGATGAACATTGGAGCAAGAACAAGCATGGAGATGATGGCATGCGCATGGGGAACAAGAACGGAGTTACAAGTGATGATTTCAGGACGTTGAAGCCACCATAATGCGTGCATGAAGCCTTGGACGAAATATACAAGATGCTACTTCATAACTTTCGTCCAGAGGCTATTCTAGGTGCTGCGTCACCTTATTATTGGGCCAGGCCCATGTAATTTCGAAATACATAAGTATAGGCTGTTTTTAGAGTCCGTATGTGTGGGGAAACAAGAGATAGGGTTGGTTTCGGACCCCTTCCTCAAGGGCCACGAAATTCCCCCTTCTTCCTCCATATATACAGCCCTTAGGGCGTCGTTTAGACTTTGGGTTTTGTTTAGATTAAAAGTTCGCCATAGCTGCAACTTCGCGTACTTCGTTTGTGTTCAGCAACCAGACAAAGGCGTCACAGAACCCCACCTTGATCAATAAAGCTTTCATCTTATATTCGCAATATCCAGATTGCAATCTCAGTTTCTTGCCTGTTCTTCGTTTGCTCGCAGGAAACAGACCCTCGTGGTCAGGTTGATCGTGCTCCGGCGTGGTCGATAACCTCTCGGAGTTGGTTTAGCGATTGCTAAGGCGCGACGTCCTCGCACGTTCGTAGTCGGATCGTCAAAGTCGACTTCCATCAAAGCGATATTCATCATCTCATCGAAAGACGGGACACCTTTGCCTCTATCAGGTCTACTCCACGAGAGTGACTGCGGCCCCTCTACGGAGAAGATCCACCTTGGATTCAAGACCCCTCACGGGAAGATCCCCTCGTGGATTCAAGACCTCCTCACGGAGAAGAACCGGTTACCGTTTGTATCGTCCGTTGTTGACTTTGGATCTTGTATCTTACCTTTGTGTTCATCGATCTAGCGCATGTGTGATCTATTCTTGTTGGTTGTGTGATTTCTCTCGTGTTCCTCTCATGTTTCCCTCGTGTTTCCCCTCGTGTTCATCACGTTCCTCGTAGGGATCCGCTCCTTTCGTGAAAGATCGGCCATCTAGGGTTCCACCCTACATCAACCTGCGTGGCAACGTGCGGCTTCCAGACCAGCTCAGCAAGCACCTGCGTGGTGGCATGCAGATCTTCGTGAAGACCCTACCACCACGCCATCTCAGTAGCCTGCCAGCCTACATGGCGCTGCATGCATCATTGGCCTGGACGCGTGTCGGAGCGAGGCGGGGCGGCGACGGACGGGACGGGCCTCACTGCCATCCCCGATAAAGCAACGGGACACCTAAGGGAGCGCATTTAATGCGTCTTGTCCCGTAATGGCAAGCGATAAGCTCGCGCACTGTACACCTTTCCACCTCCTGTGTGCCACTGTGGCAACCCCTTTTGTCTATAAAAGGAGGCCCGAGGCGTCCAGGAGAAGGATTCGGATCTTTTGGGCTAGACACGCACGGTAGCTAGCTCAAGAACTCAAGAACACTCAAATACATACACAAAAGCAGGACTAGGGTATTACGCATCTTCGCGGCCCGAACCTGGGTAAACGATCCTTGTGCTGATCGCCAGACCCGCTCTTTGCACAACCCCGCGCCCGCCAACCGTAGAAGGGATCCTAGTGATTCCATAGGTGTTGTTTCCCCGACAGGGACGATATGTTATAAAGAGAAATCACCATGTGAACTCCCTCAACTTAAATGAATCAAAGATCCATGCAATTTATTTATTTGAGTTGCAAAATTAAATGACATGATGGCATGGTGACATGACGCAATGCAAAAGATGCCATGATGAATGCAACAAACAAATAATGAACGCGACTATGACGAAAATACATGGAAGGCATCTGAAGCATCGGTCTCAGGCCATTACAACTCTCCCCCACTTACAAGAGATCTCGCCCCGAGATCTAGGGATGACAAACGGAAGAGGAAGAGAAGAGGTAAAACTAAGTTGCTTCTTCGACAAACGAGTGAAACCACGAACCTTGGGAGGTTGAACAACTTGAATGAAAGAATACAACAGAGATGAATGATATTGCAAACAGTCCGTTGGACAAGAGGAAGAAGGAATACGACGAGAACCAAGAGCTTAAGGGACAAGATAGACCTTCAAACCACTCCGCTTAAAACGAGATAGAGAAGGAATAAGAACGAAAGAATACAGACAACACTCCGGTTGAAAAGCGAAGGAATTTAACATGAGGATGACAAGATGGGATGATACTTGACAAGAGCAACAACACGATGCCTCTGGAAGAAATGAAAGAATGGAAAGAAATGAACGGAGAAGAACATGTAAACTTGGAAGAGTAACATTACGAAGAAGGGTTGAACGGAGTTGTTGGATAATCAACAACGAAAAGATATGAAACTCGCGGGCTTATGGAAACCATCCCAAAATTACGAGGTGAAGACCTGCCACTAACGGAATCAATTAATTTGATTGAGAACACCAAAGAGATGAAAAACTTCTTCCACCAAGATGATAAAGAGATAACTTGGATCATTGATAAGCACCACCATAGCAACATTCCTTAGGGAAGGCTTTAGGTGAAATCTAATCCAATTACTCCAAGGAAGAAAAGATGGATTTAGAATATGTCATTCTTGACAACTTGTGAATCATGAAACACGAAGCGAAATTGTCAAGAATGCCATAACACCACCTCAAAAGACAAGATAGAAAGAATTGCACTTCGGAATGCAAGATGAAGAATGCTTGAACTCCTCAAAACAAAACATGTGTTGAACACCATGTTTATTTTAGAGTATAGCTTGGCAGATCTTAACTTCAAGAGAAATCTCGAAGAACAATTGAAGAATGAAAGGAATCCTTGATGAACCACCATGTTGTGCCTTCGTGAAGAACTCCGGTAAAAAAGGATAATAGAAAAGAATTGAAGGTTGAAGCGAACAAGATTGAAGCCTGGCAATGAGTTAGATGGAGTTTCAAAATGAGAAAGCTGTGAACTCCGGACAAGAAAGATGAACAACATGGAACCGAGAATTTCTTCATCATGAACAAACTCCGAAGGAAGGAATTAATCACTTGGATGAAACAAGAATAAGAATTATGTTATGCGTATCCTTCACCAATTTAAATTGGTGACAAGCAACGAATTAGGCATGCTACTTATTCTTCTTGGAAGGATTGAGGAGATATATAGAGCAAACTTGGGAAAATCTTCAATGAACCCCCGGTAGGATTTTGGAAACAGTGAATGAAATGATATGCTAATAAAGGAAGATGAATGTTGAATGAACCACCGTAAGAATTGAAAACGAATGAAGAAAAGGAACACATCACCGGGAAGAATTAGAAAATGAACAAAGATACTCACAGGAATTAAGATACACAAGAACGAAGAGATCACGAGCTGACTAAAGAATGCTCAAACGAGGCACCGGTAAGAATGGGGAAACGAGAGCAGAAAGTTGAAAATGACGAATTCTTCTAGAATGATAGCGTTCGGAGGATCAAAATGAAAATAGCTCTGAAATGCTACGAATAGACAAGAAAAGAATTCTCACAATGAAAGCAATTGTGAGGATGACATGAAGCTAGAACCATGAATCTTCGAGAGAACCGACAAGATTTCAGAGAAACTCTTCTTCGGTCTTCAAATGCTGAGAATGACGACAAGAAATACCATGAAGAATTGTTGAGACACTCTGGAATAATGAATAAGGAAAGGTTGGGCGAAAGATGAAAAGAATTTGAAAGCTATCTCGGAGAAGGCATTTGACTGATAAAAATTCATTCTTACATCAAACTTTGAAAAGAATTTGAGAATAACTCCGGAAAAATTTAGAAGAGTCAGGTAAGATCCCAGGAAAAGACCTGTGGGTTATGGGCCCACTCAAAAGAAAACACCGTTGAACGATTTTTAAAGAGATATTGCACCGGTTGATTTGAACGGCTTGAATGAGATAATAACCTCGAAATAGCTTGAACGAATAAAGAATGGAAGCACGAATCTTCTGAGATATCTTCTACACTCCAGATATGAATAGAGAGAGGTGAATTCATAAGAGAGCATTGGGTAATAAATTCCAACATGGAAAAACATGTGAAACAAGAGGAAGAGATATGATCATCACCAAAGCTTGAATTGAATCCACCGGAGAAGAAAACGAGAATGAGTGACGAACTTGTAGCTCCTGAGCATCTTCACGAGGAATCTCGGATGAAACTTGGAAGAAAAGGATGATGAAACCTCACATAAATAAAAGGATACTTGATTAAGAAATCCGAGTCCTTGAAGAAAAAGGGTGGGATGGTGAAAAGAAAACAAAGGCAACTTGGGACGGATGAAACCAACACCGTTGTGAAGAACTGAGAATTGGTCTAGAAAATATTGAAAGGATTGGATTAACTTGAAGAGAAGCACACCTGTTGGAAAAGAATTGAAATGAAAATCTCGATGATCAAGAAGAATTAGCACTCCCATAAAAAATATGATAACACCTCTTAGGAAAAGGTATGGAATCAACACTTGACTTCGAAGCAACACCAATACCACAACTCAAAACAAAACAAAGGATTTGGCTTGCAAAAAATAAGCCAGAAACAAATGCATAACCCTCATGCATTTGTTGGAAGGATAAACCTAGGTAACTACTTGAATTCCCACCTATGAACTCCCGAAACTTTCAGGTTATGCAATCTGGTGTTGGGGATACAGGGAGGCACAAATATCTCACACAACTAACAAATCTACACTCCAACTGTATCCATCCGTCAACACATAATCAAGAAAACCTCGAAAATCATGTACCTCACACCTTCGAAAGAACATCCCCTATACTAGCTGTGGCAATACATCTGGTCGCACACCCCAGTACTGGGTGGCACCAAACTACTCTCACCATAAAGAGTATAGAAGCGTTTTCGATGTCGGCGCCCTCTGGTATTCCGGAACTGAAATGATAAACAATGTGACGAAAACACCTTGGAGCTCAACTCCCCGGAACATTGCCACAACCCCTAAATGTAAGGAGGCACCAAGACAGAATTCCCGTCACAATGATATAGGACCAATTCCATAATACCCGCGTGATCCTAAAAAAAATTTGAGTGAAAAAGAAGAGTGATGGATCCAAAACACCTACGTCATGAGTCCTCACCAGAGCAACGATGGGGATAAGGAGTAAAAAAATTTCCTACTCTCCAATATATAACTAGACTCAAGATAAAAATTTTCTAGACTCGACAACGGCAGCGGTTCGATCAATCAAGGGGGCTCCTATGGTCGGTAAGGCTCTGATAACAACTTATAGCGCCCAAGATGCGATTATATCCCAATCACGTGATGAATTCATGATTGGGGCACAACCGCATTTCGAGTGCATAGCAAGGTGGATATCATTACAACATACCATGTACTGAATAGATGAGAATACAAGATAAAGGCTTACACTCGCCACAAGCTACGACATGAATACATGAATACATCAATACATAGCAATCATCATACAAAAGAGCAGGATCCGACTACGGATGAAATCAAATGAAAAAGAAGAACAACATCCACGCTGCTAATCACAGGCTCCCGACCCGGAACCTATCCCTTGAATGAAGAAGAAGAAGTAGAAGAACTCCAAAACAAGCAAGAATCGCTCTCACGTCAGATCATCGCATTACCTGTACCGGCAACTGTTGTTGTAGTAATCTGTGAGCCACGAGGAGCAATCCCATTACCATGGGTATCAAAACTAGCAAAGCTTAATGGGTATGGAATGGACAAGTGGTGAGGTTGCAGCAAGCACTAAGCACTGTATGGTGGCTAAATTACGAGTACAAGAATAAGAAGAGAAACTACGCAGAACAGACGCAAACTAGTAATGGAGGAAGGTTGATGATGATGGCACTCGGGACCTAGTGACAAGAATTAAGCATAGCAAAGTCATAGCAACATCAATCTCAGAACATAGTGGATACTAGGGATCAAACCCTAACAAAACTAACTTGATTACATGATAAATCTCATCCAACCCATCACCGTCCCACAATCCTACGATGGAATTACTCACTCCCGATGGTGAGCATCATGAAATTGGTGATGGAGGAAGGTTGATGATGATGACGGCGACGGATTCCATCCTCGGGAGCCCCGAACGGACTCCATCAGCCCTCCCGATGAAGAACATGAGGTGACGGTGGCTCTGTACCATAAAACGCGATGAATCCTTCTCTCTGATTTTTTTTTTCTGTGAATAGGTATATATGGAGTTGGAGTTAGGATTGCCGGAGCTCCAGGGGCCCCATAAGCCAAGGGAGCGTGCTCTGGGGGGGGGGGTAGGCGCTCCCTGGGCTTGTGGCCCAGGGGTGGCCTCCCTCTGGTGTCTTTGTCCGCCAGTATTTTTGATATATTCTAGAAATATTCGCCGTAAATTTTCAGGTCAATACGAGAACTTTTATTTCTGCACAAAAATAACACCATGGCAATTCTGCTGAAAACAACGTCACTCTGGGTTAGTTCCATTGAAATCATGCAAATTAGAGTCCAAAACAAGGGCAAAAGAGTTTGGAAAAGTAGATACGATGGAGACGTATCAACTCCCCCAAGCTTAACCCATTGCTTGTCCTCAAGCAATTCAGTTGAACAAACTGAAAGTGACAAACAAAAACTTTTACAAACTCTGTTTGATCTTGTTGTTGCAAATATGTCTAGCCAATATTCAGGTTTTCAGCAAAGATTATGAACTAACCATATTCACAATAACGTTTAGGTCTCACATTTACTCATATCAATGGCATAACAAACTAGCGAGTAATAATAAGATATCTCGTATGACAACACTTTATCAAAACAATCATGATATAATATGACAAAATTGTATCTTGCTAGCCCTTTCTGAGACCGCAAAACATAAATGTAGAGCACCCCTGAAGATCAAGGACTGACTGGACATTGTAATTCATGGCAAAAGAGATCCAGTCACAGTCATACTGAAAGTGCAACTAATCCCCGGGTGGTTTTGCTAATTCATAACAACATATAGCTCATAACTAATATCCATTCAAGTTAAATATTTTAGAAAGTTCAATGATTGGCATGGCATGGACTAGAGATATGGATCCCTCAAAATGCTAAGGACAAAGATTGGCAAAAGCTCAAGACTCTTGATTTCTATTTTAGTGATCCAAGATCACATTGAGTCCATAGGAAAGCCAATACTATTAAAAGGGGATGAGGTGTTTCTTAATGGTCTACTTGGTCAAAGTGCTTAGTGATATTGCTCCAAAAACCCTCAGACACTTTCTCATTTCCACATATGTCCAAAACTCAAAGTCAAACTCGGCCCCACCAAAATGACCTATCCGGCGCCACCGAGTTCAGTTGACATAGCCACTGCCAGAAACCGTAGGCAATTCGGTCACACTGATACTGATCTTGGTCTCACCGAGATGGCCCTGCAAACTCTCTGTTGCCTGTTGTAATTATTTCGGTCTCACCGAAATGTGCAATCAGTCCCACCGAGTTTGCTTGACAACCTCTCTATTTACTCTTTGCTGAAATCGGTCTCACCGAGTTCAAGAAATCGGTCTCACCGAGATGAGGTTTTGCCCTAGCCCTAGCACATCGATCCCACCGAGTTGTTCCAGTCAGTCCCACCGAGATTCCTAATGTTCACATTTTGAACGGAATCGGTCTGATCGAGTTGGGTCAAATGTGTGTAATGGTTGGATTTTGTGTGGAGGCTATATATACCCCTCCACCCCCTTCTCCATACGAGAGAGAGCCATCAGAACGTGCCTACCTTCCACTACTCATATTTTGAGAGAGAACCACCTACTCATGTGTTGAGACCAAGACATTCCAATCCAACCACAAGAATCTTGATCTCTAGCCTTCCCAAATTGCTTTCCACTCAAATCATCTTTCCACCATAGCCAAATCTGTGAGAGAGAGTCGAGTGTTGGGGAGACTATCATTTGAAGCACAAGAGCAAAGAGTTCATCATCAACACACCATCTATTACCTTTTGGAAAGTGGTGTCTCCTAGATTGGTTAGGTGTCACCTGGGAGCCTCCGACAAGATTGTGAGGGTAACCAAGAAGTTTGTAAGGGCAAGCAGATCGTCTACTTCGTGAAGATCTACCCGAGTGAGGCAAGTCCTTCATGGGCGATGGCCATGGTGGGATAGACAAGGTTGCTTCTTCGTGGACCCTTCATGGGTGGAGCCCTCCGTGGACTCGCGCAACCGTTACCCTTCGTGGGTTGAAGTCTCCATGAACGTGGACGTACGATAGCACCACCTATCAGAACCACGCCAAAAATTTCCGTGTCTACATTGCGTTTGCCTTCTCCAAACCCTTCCCTTTACCTTCATATGCAATGATTTAATTTCTGCTGCTACACTCTTATAATTGCATGTGTAGGTTGATTGCTTGACTTGTACTAGTTGCTAAAATCTGCCAACACTTCAAATTGGGAAAATGTTAGATTTTTATTTGGTCAAGTAGTCTAATCTCCTCCCTCTAGACCTACTTTCGATCCTACAAGTGGTATAAGAGCTTTCGTCTCCATTTGCCTTGATTTCCATAGCTTTGGTGATCATAGCCTTGGTTTCACAACCTAGGAGAGTATGGCGTCTAGCGAGGGAAATTACCACCGTAGATGTCCTTACTTTGTGATGAGGACATCAATGCCATTGTTACACCCACAGCCCCTGCTGCTATACATACTGGACCAATTACTAGAGCTCGCGCACGCCAATTAAATTACCAGGTACTTTCGTTTCTTGGTAATGATTCTAATGTTCATGAGAATATGATGCTGCCTAAATTGGATACATTTGTTTTGCTTACAAATGAAGGGCCTAGCTTTGAGAAGGATGAACATTGGAGCAAGAACAAGCATGGAGATGATGGCATGTGCATGGGGGACAAGAACGGAGTTACAAGTGATGATTTCAGGACGTTGAAGCCACCATAATGCGTGCATGAAGGCTTGGACGAAATATACAAGATGCAACTTCATAACTTTC
The DNA here is from genome assembly GCF_002575655.3 of Aegilops tauschii subsp. strangulata. Lineage (NCBI taxonomy): Eukaryota > Viridiplantae > Streptophyta > Magnoliopsida > Poales > Poaceae > Aegilops > Aegilops tauschii. The sequence continues at coordinate 346,760,247 of NC_053041.3, forward strand.
GTCCAGAGGCTATTCTAGGTGCTGCGTCACCTTATTATTGGGCCAGGCCCATGTAATTTCGAAATACTTGAGTATAGGCTGTTTTTAGAGTCCGTATGTGTGGGGAAACAAGAGATAGGGTTGGTTTCGGACCCCTTCCCCAAGGGCCACGAAATTCCCCCCTCTTCCTCAATATATACAGCCCTTAGGGCGTCGTTTAGACTTTGGGTTTTGTTTAGATTAAAAGTTCGCCATAGCTGCAACTTCGCGTACTTCGTTTGTGTTCAACGACCAGACAAAGGCGTCACAAAACCCCACCTTGATCAATAAAGCTTTCATCTTATATTCGCAATATCCAGATTGCAATCTCAGTTTCTTGCTTGTTCTTCGTTTGCTCGCAGGAAACAGACCCTCGTGGTCAGGTTGATCGTGCTCCGGCGTGGTCAATAACCTCTCGGAGTTGGTTTAGCGATTGCTAAGGCGCGACGTCATCGCACGTTCGTAGTCGGATCGTCAAAGTCGACTTCCACCAAAGCGATATCCATCATCTCATCGAAAGACAGGACACCTTTGCCTCTATCAAGTGGTATCAGATTTCCAGGTTGCTCGGTGAGATTTTACAGTTTTCCGTAGTTCAGATCGAGTCTATTCTTCATACCTACAGTCCACGAAAAAACCACAAAAAAATTAGGGTTAGTTCGGTATATCCGAACCAATCTGAGCCTTTGCATAATATTTTTAGGGTTTTTGCTTTGTTGAATTTGCGGTTGCATCGTCGTGTCAAGTTGCTGGTCTTAGAGTCTAGTCTTTTAGAGTTTCGAGTTCTGGTCATAAGTTGTCACGCCGCCGCCGCACCATCATCATCGCCTTGCCATCTACCATTATTGCTTATCCGCCACCGCTCTGAATCCGTATCCATATACCACCACAATTCCGTATCCCTATACCACCACTGATCCGTATCCATTTACCACCACCGCTGATGAGGACATCACTACAATTATTACACCCACAGGCCCTGCTGCTATACATACTGGACCAATTACTAGAGCTCGCGCACGCCAATTAAATTACCAGGTACTTTCGTTTCTTGCTAATGATTCTAATGTTCATGAGAATATGATGCTGCCTAAATTGGATACATTTGTTTTGCTTACAAATGAAGGGCCTAGCTTTGAGAAGGATGAACATTGGAGCAAGAACAAGCATGGAGATGATGGCATGCGCATGGGGAACAAGAACGGAGTTACAAGTGATGATTTCAGGACGTTGAAGCCACCATAATGCGTGCATGAAGCCTTGGACGAAATATACAAGATGCTACTTCATAACTTTCGTCCAGAGGCTATTCTAGGTGCTGCGTCACCTTATTATTGGGCCAGGCCCATGTAATTTCGAAATACATAAGTATAGGCTGTTTTTAGAGTCCGTATGTGTGGGGAAACAAGAGATAGGGTTGGTTTCGGACCCCTTCCTCAAGGGCCACGAAATTCCCCCTTCTTCCTCCATATATACAGCCCTTAGGGCGTCGTTTAGACTTTGGGTTTTGTTTAGATTAAAAGTTCGCCATAGCTGCAACTTCGCGTACTTCGTTTGTGTTCAGCGACCAGACAAAGGCGTCACAGAACCCCACCTTGATCAATAAAGCTTTCATCTTATATTCGCAATATCCAGATTGCAATCTCAGTTTCTTGCCTGTTCTTCGTTTGCTCGCAGGAAACAGACCCTCGTGGTCAGGTTGATCGTGCTCCGGCGTGGTCGATAACCTCTCGGAGTTGGTTTAGCGATTGCTAAGGCGCGACGTCCTCGCACGTTCGTAGTCGGATCGTCAAAGTCGACTTCCATCAAAGCGATATTCATCATCTCACCGAAAGACGGGACACCTTTGCCTCTATCAAGTGGTATCAGATTTCCAGGTTGCTCGGTGAGATTTTACAGTTTTTCGTAGTTTAGATCGAGTCTGTTCTTCATACCTACAGTCCACGAAAAAGCCACAAAAAAAAATTAGGGTTAGTTCATCATATCCGAACCAATCTGAGCCTTTGCATAATCTTTTTAGGGTTTTTGCTTTGTTGAATTTGCGGTTGCATCGTCGTGTCAAGTTGCTGGTCTTAGAGTCTAGTCTTTTAGAGTTTCGAGTTCTGGTCATAAGTTGTCACGCCGCCGCCGCACCATCATCATCGCCTTGCCATCTACCACCATTGCTTATCCGCCACCGCTTTGAATCCGTATCCATATACCACCACCGCTGCCATATACTACCACCATATATCCACCACCAATCCGAGTTCTTTTCATAGTCGGTTTGTTTTAGAGATCCATATATTTTCCGTTTCGTGTTTCCTTGCCTGAGTAGGTCTCGGAAAAAAAAAAGAGTCTGGAGACCCCCGGGCAGTTTTTAGGCCAAAATTTCGGCAACCCAAAATATTTTGGATACATTTGTTTTGCTTACAAATGAAGGGCCTAGCTTTGAGAAGGATGAACATTGGAGCAAGAACAAGCATGGAGATGATGGCATGCGCATGGGGAACAAGAACGGAGTTACAAGTGATGATTTCAGGACGTTGAAGCCACCATAATGCGTGCATGAAGCCTTGGACGAAATATACAAGATGCTACTTCATAACTTTCGTCCAGAGGCTATTCTAGGTGCTGCGTCACCTTATTATTGGGCCAGGCCCATGTAATTTCGAAATACATAAGTATAGGCTGTTTTTAGAGTCCGTATGTGTGGGAAAACAAGAGATAGGGTTGGTTTCGGACCCCTTCCTCAAGGGCCACGAAATTCCCCCTTCTTCCTCCATATATACAGCCCTTAGGGCGTCGTTTAGACTTTGGGTTTTGTTTAGATTAAAAGTTCGCCATAGCTGCAACTTCGCGTACTTCGTTTGTGTTCAGCGACCAGACAAAGGCGTCACAGAACCCCACCTTGATCAATAAAGCTTTCATCTTATATTCGCAATATCCAGATTGCAATCTCAGTTTCTTGCCTGTTCTTCGTTTGCTCGCAGGAAACAGACCCTCGTGGTCAGGTTGATCGTGCTCCGGCGTGGTCGATAACCTCTCGGAGTTGGTTTAGCGATTGCTAAGGCGCGACGTCCTCGCACGTTCGTAGTCGGATCGTCAAAGTCGACTTCCATCAAAGCGATATTCATCATCTCACCGAAAGACGGGACACCTTTGCCTCTATCAACCGCTACCATATACCACCACCGCTGCCATATCCTACCACCATATATCCACCACCAATCCGAGTTCTTTTCATATTCGGTTTGTTTTAGAGATCCATCTATTTTCCGTTTCGTGTTTCCTTGCCTGAGTAGGTCTCGAAAAAAAACTCGGATTCAAAGCGGTGGCGGATAAGCAATGGTGGTAGATGGCAAGATGATGATGGTGCGGCGGCGGCGTGACAACTTATGACCAGAACTCGAAACTCTAAAAGACTAGACTCTAAGACCAGCAACTTGACACGACGATGCAACCGCAAATTCAACAAAGCAAAAACCCTAAAAAGATTATGCAAAGGCTCAGATTGGTTCGGATATGATGAACTAACCCTAATTTTTTTTTGTGGCTTTTTCGTGGACTGTAGGTATGAAGAACAGACTCGATCTAAACTACGAAAAACTGTAAAATCTCACCGAGCAACCTGGAAATCTGATACCACTTGATAGAGGCAAAGGTGTCCCGTCTTTCGATGAGATGATGGATATCGCTTTGGTGGAAGTCGACTTTGACGATCCGACTACGAACGTGCGAGGACGTCGCGCCTTAGCAATCGCTAAACCAACTCCGAGAGGTTATCGACCACGCCGGAGCACGATCAACCTGACCACGAGGGTCTGTTTCCTGCGAGCAAACGAAGAACAAGCAAGAAACTGAGATTGCAATCCGGATATTGCGAATATAAGATGAAAGCTTTATTGATCAAGGTGGGGTTCTGTGACGCCTTTGTCTGGTCGCTGAACACAAACGAAGTACGCGAAGTTGCAGCTAGGGCGAACTTTTAATCTAAACAAAACCCAAAGTCTAAACGACGCCCTAAGGGCTGTATATATGGAGGAAGAGGGGGGGAATTTCGTGGCCCTTGAGGAAGGGGTCCGAAACCAACCCTATCTCTTGTTTCCCCACACATACGGACTCTAAAAACAGCCTATACTTATGTATTTCGAAATTACATGGGTCTGGCCCAATAATAAGGTGACGCAGCACCTAGAATAGCCTCTGGACGAAAGTTATGAAGTAGCATCTTGTATATTTCGTCCAAGGCTTCATGCACGCATTATGGTGGCTTCAACGTCCTGAAATCATCACTTGTAACTCCGTTCTTGTTCCCCATGCGCATGCCATCATCTCCATGCTTGTTCTTGCTCCAATGATCATCCTTCTCAAAGCTAGGCCCTTCATTTGTAAGCACAACAAATGTATCCAATTTAGGCAGCATCATATTCTCATGAACATTAGAATCATTAGCAAGAAACGAAAGTACCTGGTAATTTAATTGGCATGCGCGAGCTCTAGTAATTGGTCCAGTATGTATAGCAGCAGGGCCTGTGGGTGTAACAATGGTATTGATGTCCTCATCACTACAGGACCCGGACATCCGGCCCCTCCCGCAAGCCCGGACATCCGGCACCAGCCCGGAAATCCGGCGCCCATCACAGAAGGCACTCGAAGCTGAACCACGTCAGCCCGGACATCCGGCTCTTCCCGAGCCGCCGGACATCCGGCCCCCCAGCCCGGACATCCGACCCCGCCTATCCAGAGACTACAGAAGTTTGCACCGCCAGCCCGGACCTCCGGCCCCCAGCCCAGACATCCAGCCCCTCCTGAAGCCCCGGACATCCGGCCCGTCGCCCGGACATCCGGCCTCGTCTGTCTGCGCACAGTAAAGGGCCGAGGCCCGTGTACCCCTTCGACCCCCTAGACTATATATACTCCTTCTCCTCCATCTTTCTAGGGTTAGCAAAGGATTAGCTCATTTAGAGATAGAGCTTTGCTCATCCATACCGGGTCTACTCCACGAGAGTGACTGCGGCCCCTCTACGGAGAAGATCCACCTTGGATTCAAGACCCCTCACGGGAAGATCCCCTCGTGGATTCAAGACCTCCTCACGGAGAAGAACCGGTTACCGTTTGTATCGTCCGTTGTTGACTTTGGATCTTGTATCTTACCTTTGTGTTCATCGATCTAGCGCATGTGTGATCTATTCTTGTTGGTTGTGTGATTTCTCTCGTGTTCCTCTCGTGTTTCCCTCGTGTTTCCCCTCGTGTTCATCACGTTCCTCGTAGGGATCCGCTCCTTTCGTGAAAGATCGGCCATCTAGGGTTCCACCCTACATCAACCTGCGTGGCAACGTGCGGCTTCCAGACCAGCTCAGCAAGCACCTGCGTGGTGGCATGCAGATCTTCGTGAAGACCCTACCACCACGCCATCTCAGTAGCCTGCCAGCCTACATGGCGCTGCATGCATCATTGGCCTGGACGCGTGTCGGAGCGAGGCGGGGCGGCGACGGACGGGACGGGCCTCACTGCCATCCCCGATAAAGCAACGGGACACCTAAGGGAGCGCATTTAATGCGTCTTGTCCCGTAATGGCAAGCGATAAGCTCGCGCACTGTACACCTTTCCACCTCCTGTGTGCCACTGTGGCAACCCCTTTTGTCTATAAAAGGAGGCCCGAGGCGTCCAGGAGAAGGATTCGGATCTTTTGGGCTAGACACGCACGGTAGCTAGCTCAAGAACTCAAGAACACTCAAATACATACACAAAAGCAGGACTAGGGTATTACGCATCTTCGCGGCCCGAACCTGGGTAAACGATCCTTGTGCTGATCGCCAGACCCGCTCTTTGCACAACCCCGCGCCCGCCAACCGTAGAAGGGATCCTAGTGATTCCATAGGTGTTGTTTCCCCGACAGGGACGATATGTTATAAAGAGAAATCACCATGTGAACTCCCTCAACTTAAATGAATCAAAGATCCATGCAATTTATTTATTTGAGTTGCAAAATTAAATGACATGATGGCATGGTGACATGACGCAATGCAAAAGATGCCATGATGAATGCAACAAACAAATAATGAACGCGACTATGACGAAAATACATGGAAGGCATCTGAAGCATCGGTCTCAGGCCATTACAACTCTCCCCCACTTACAAGAGATCTCGCCCCGAGATCTAGGGATGACAAACGGAAGAGGAAGAGAAGAGGTAAAACTAAGTTGCTTCTTCGACAAACGAGTGAAACCACGAACCTTGGGAGGTTGAACAACTTGAATGAAAGAATACAACAGAGATGAATGATATTGCAAACAGTCCGTTGGACAAGAGGAAGAAGGAATACGACGAGAACCAAGAGCTTAAGGGACAAGATAGACCTTCAAACCACTCCGCTTAAAACGAGATAGAGAAGGAATAAGAACGAAAGAATACAGACAACACTCCGGTTGAAAAGCGAAGGAATTTAACATGAGGATGACAAGATGGGATGATACTTGACAAGAGCAACAACACGATGCCTCTGGAAGAAATGAAAGAATGGAAAGAAATGAACGGAGAAGAACATGTAAACTTGGAAGAGTAACATTACGAAGAAGGGTTGAACGGAGTTGTTGGATAATCAACAACGAAAAGATATGAAACTCGCGGGCTTATGGAAACCATCCCAAAATTACGAGGTGAAGACCTGCCACTAACGGAATCAATTAATTTGATTGAGAACACCAAAGAGATGAAAAACTTCTTCCACCAAGATGATAAAGAGATAACTTGGATCATTGATAAGCACCACCATAGCAACATTCCTTAGGGAAGGCTTTAGGTGAAATCTAATCCAATTACTCCAAGGAAGAAAAGATGGATTTAGAATATGTCATTCTTGACAACTTGTGAATCATGAAACACGAAGCGAAATTGTCAAGAATGCCATAACACCACCTCAAAAGACAAGATAGAAAGAATTGCACTTCGGAATGCAAGATGAAGAATGCTTGAACTCCTCAAAACAAAACATGTGTTGAACACCATGTTTATTTTAGAGTATAGCTTGGCAGATCTTAACTTCAAGAGAAATCTCGAAGAACAATTGAAGAATGAAAGGAATCCTTGATGAACCACCATGTTGTGCCTTCGTGAAGAACTCCGGTAAAAAAGGATAATAGAAAAGAATTGAAGGTTGAAGCGAACAAGATTGAAGCCTGGCAATGAGTTAGATGGAGTTTCAAAATGAGAAAGCTGTGAACTCCGGACAAGAAAGATGAACAACATGGAACCGAGAATTTCTTCATCATGAACAAACTCCGAAGGAAGGAATTAATCACTTGGATGAAACAAGAATAAGAATTATGTTATGCGTATCCTTCACCAATTTAAATTGGTGACAAGCAACGAATTAGGCATGCTACTTATTCTTCTTGGAAGGATTGAGGAGATATATAGAGCAAACTTGGGAAAATCTTCAATGAACCCCCGGTAGGATTTTGGAAACAGTGAATGAAATGATATGCTAATAAAGGAAGATGAATGTTGAATGAACCACCGTAAGAATTGAAAACGAATGAAGAAAAGGAACACATCACCGGGAAGAATTAGAAAATGAACAAAGATACTCACAGGAATTAAGATACACAAGAACGAAGAGATCACGAGCTGACTAAAGAATGCTCAAACGAGGCACCGGTAAGAATGGGGAAACGAGAGCAGAAAGTTGAAAATGACGAATTCTTCTAGAATGATAGCGTTCGGAGGATCAAAATGAAAATAGCTCTGAAATGCTACGAATAGACAAGAAAAGAATTCTCACAATGAAAGCAATTGTGAGGATGACATGAAGCTAGAACCATGAATCTTCGAGAGAACCGACAAGATTTCAGAGAAACTCTTCTTCGGTCTTCAAATGCTGAGAATGACGACAAGAAATACCATGAAGAATTGTTGAGACACTCTGGAATAATGAATAAGGAAAGGTTGGGCGAAAGATGAAAAGAATTTGAAAGCTATCTCGGAGAAGGCATTTGACTGATAAAAATTCATTCTTACATCAAACTTTGAAAAGAATTTGAGAATAACTCCGGAAAAATTTAGAAGAGTCAGGTAAGATCCCAGGAAAAGACCTGTGGGTTATGGGCCCACTCAAAAGAAAACACCGTTGAACGATTTTTAAAGAGATATTGCACCGGTTGATTTGAACGGCTTGAATGAGATAACAACCTCGAAATAGCTTGAACGAATAAAGAATGGAAGCACGAATCTTCTGAGATATCTTCTACACTCCAGATATGAATAGAGAGAGGTGAATTCATAAGAGAGCATTGGGTAATAAATTCCAACATGGAAAAACATGTGAAACAAGAGGAAGAGATATGATCATCACCAAAGCTTGAATTGAATCCACCGGAGAAGAAAACGAGAATGAGTGACGAACTTGTAGCTCCTGAGCATCTTCACGAGGAATCTCGGATGAAACTTGGAAGAAAAGGATGATGAAACCTCACATAAATAAAAGGATACTTGATTAAGAAATCCGAGTCCTTGAAGAAAAAGGGTGGGATGGTGAAAAGAAAACAAAGGCAACTTGGGACGGATGAAACCAACACCGTTGTGAAGAACTGAGAATTGGTCTAGAAAATATTGAAAGGATTGGATTAACTTGAAGAGAAGCACACCTGTTGGAAAAGAATTGAAATGAAAATCTCGATGATCAAGAAGAATTAGCACTCCCATAAAAAATATGATAACACCTCTTAGGAAAAGGTATGGAATCAACACTTGACTTCGAAGCAACACCAATACCACAACTCAAAACAAAACAAAGGATTTGGCTTGCAAAAAATAAGCCAGAAACAAATGCATAACCCTCATGCATTTGTTGGAAGGATAAACCTAGGTAACTACTTGAATTCCCACCTATGAACTCCCGAAACTTTCAGGTTATGCAATCTGGTGTTGGGGATACAGGGAGGCACAAATATCTCACACAACTAACAAATCTACACTCCAACTGTATCCATCCGTCAACACATAATCAAGAAAACCTCGAAAATCATGTACCTCACACCTTCGAAAGAACATCCCCTATACTAGCTGTGGCAATACATCTGGTCGCACACCCCAGTACTGGGTGGCACCAAACTACTCTCACCATAAAGAGTATAGAAGCGTTTTCGATGTCGGCGCCCTCTGGTATTCCGGAACTGAAATGATAAACAATGTGACGAAAACACCTTGGAGCTCAACTCCCCGGAACATTGCCACAACCCCTAAATGTAAGGAGGCACCAAGACAGAATTCCCGTCACAATGATATAGGACCAATTCCATAATACCCGCGTGATCCTAAAAAAAATTTGAGTGAAAAAGAAGAGTGATGGATCCAAAACACCTACGTCATGAGTCCTCACCAGAGCAACGATGGGGATAAGGAGTAAAAAAATTTCCTACTCTCCAATATATAACTAGACTCAAGATAAAAATTTTCTAGACTCGACAACGGCAGCGGTTCGATCAATCAAGGGGGCTCCTATGGTCGGTAAGGCTCTGATAACAACTTATAGCGCCCAAGATGCGATTATATCCCAATCACGTGATGAATTCATGATTGGGGCACAACCGCATTTCGAGTGCATAGCAAGGTGGATATCATTACAACATACCATGTACTGAATAGATGAGAATACAAGATAAAGGCTTACACTCGCCACAAGCTACGACATGAATACATGAATACATCAATACATAGCAATCATCATACAAAAGAGCAGGATCCGACTACGGATGAAATCAAATGAAAAAGAAGAACAACATCCACGCTGCTAATCACAGGCTCCCGACCCGGAACCTATCCCTTGAATGAAGAAGAAGAAGTAGAAGAACTCCAAAACAAGCAAGAATCGCTCTCACGTCAGATCATCGCATTACCTGTACCGGCAACTGTTGTTGTAGTAATCTGTGAGCCACGAGGAGCAATCCCATTACCATGGGTATCAAAACTAGCAAAGCTTAATGGGTATGGAATGGACAAGTGGTGAGGTTGCAGCAAGCACTAAGCACTGTATGGTGGCTAAATTACGAGTACAAGAATAAGAAGAGAAACTACGCAGAACAGACGCAAACTAGTAATGGAGGAAGGTTGATGATGATGGCACTCGGGACCTAGTGACAAGAATTAAGCATAGCAAAGTCATAGCAACATCAATCTCAGAACATAGTGGATACTAGGGATCAAACCCTAACAAAACTAACTTGATTACATGATAAATCTCATCCAACCCATCACCGTCCCACAATCCTACGATGGAATTACTCACTCCCGATGGTGAGCATCATGAAATTGGTGATGGAGGAAGGTTGATGATGATGACGGCGACGGATTCCATCCTCGGGAGCCCCGAACGGACTCCATCAGCCCTCCCGATGAAGAACATGAGGTGACGGTGGCTCTGTACCATAAAACGCGATGAATCCTTCTCTCTGATTTTTTTTTTCTGTGAATAGGTATATATGGAGTTGGAGTTAGGATTGCCGGAGCTCCAGGGGCCCCATAAGCCAAGGGAGCGTGCTCTGGGGGGGGGGGGGTAGGCGCTCCCTGGGCTTGTGGCCCAGGGGTGGCCTCCCTCTGGTGTCTTTGTCCGCCAGTATTTTTGATATATTCTAGAAATATTCGCCGTAAATTTTCAGGTCAATACGAGAACTTTTATTTCTGCACAAAAATAACACCATGGCAATTCTGCTGAAAACAACGTCACTCTGGGTTAGTTCCATTGAAATCATGCAAATTAGAGTCCAAAACAAGGGCAAAAGAGTTTGGAAAAGTAGATACGATGGAGACGTATCAACTCCCCCAAGCTTAACCCATTGCTTGTCCTCAAGCAATTCAGTTGAACAAACTGAAAGTGACAAACAAAAACTTTTACAAACTCTGTTTGATCTTGTTGTTGCAAATATGTCTAGCCAATATTCAGGTTTTCAGCAAAGATTATGAACTAACCATATTCACAATAACGTTTAGGTCTCACATTTACTCATATCAATGGCATAACAAACTAGCGAGTAATAATAAGATATCTCGTATGACAACACTTTATCAAAACAATCATGATATAATATGACAAAATTGTATCTTGCTAGCCCTTTCTGAGACCGCAAAACATAAATGTAGAGCACCCCTGAAGATCAAGGACTGACTGGACATTGTAATTCATGGCAAAAGAGATCCAGTCACAGTCATACTGAAAGTGCAACTAATCCCCGGGTGGTTTTGCTAATTCATAACAACATATAGCTCATAACTAATATCCATTCAAGTTAAATATTTTAGAAAGTTCAATGATTGGCATGGCATGGACTAGAGATATGGATCCCTCAAAATGCTAAGGACAAAGATTGGCAAAAGCTCAAGACTCTTGATTTCTATTTTAGTGATCCAAGATCACATTGAGTCCATAGGAAAGCCAATACTATTAAAAGGGGATGAGGTGTTTCTTAATGGTCTACTTGGTCAAAGTGCTTAGTGATATTGCTCCAAAAACCCTCAGACACTTTCTCATTTCCACATATGTCCAAAACTCAAAGTCAAACTCGGCCCCACCAAAATGACCTATCCGGCGCCACCGAGTTCAGTTGACATAGCCACTGCCAGAAACCGTAGGCAATTCGGTCACACTGATACTGATCTTGGTCTCACCGAGATGGCCCTGCAAACTCTCTGTTGCCTGTTGTAATTATTTCGGTCTCACCGAAATGTGCAATCAGTCCCACCGAGTTTGCTTGACAACCTCTCTATTTGCTCTTTGCTGAAATCGGTCTCACCGAGTTCAAGAAATCGGTCTCACCGAGATGAGGTTTTGCCCTAGCCCTAGCACATCGATCCCACCGAGTTGTTCCAGTCAGTCCCACCGAGATTCCTAATGTTCACATTTTGAACGGAATCGGTCTGATCGAGTTGGGTCAAATGTGTGTAATGGTTGGATTTTGTGTGGAGGCTATATATACCCCTCCACCCCCTTCTCCATACGAGAGAGAGCCATCAGAACGTGCCTACCTTCCACTACTCATATTTTGAGAGAGAACCACCTACTCATGTGTTGAGACCAAGACATTCCAATCCAACCACAAGAATCTTGATCTCTAGCCTTCCCAAATTGCTTTCCACTCAAATCATCTTTCCACCATAGCCAAATCTGTGAGAGAGAGTCGAGTGTTGGGGAGACTATCATTTGAAGCACAAGAGCAAAGAGTTCATCATCAACACACCATCTATTACCTTTTGGAAAGTGGTGTCCCCTAGATTGGTTAGGTGTCACCTGGGAGCCTCCGACAAGATTGTGAGGGTAACCAAGAAGTTTGTAAGGGCAAGCAGATCGTCTACTTCGTGAAGATCTACCCGAGTGAGGCAAGTCCTTCATGGGCGATGGCCATGGTGGGATAGACAAGGTTGCTTCTTCGTGGACCCTTCATGGGTGGAGCCCTCCGTGGACTCGCGCAACCGTTACCCTTCGTGGGTTGAAGTCTCCATGAACGTGGACGTACGATAGCACCACCTATCAGAACCACGCCAAAAATTTCCGTGTCTACATTGCGTTTGCCTTCTCCAAACCCTTCCCTTTACCTTCATATGCAATGATTTAATTTCTGCTGCTACACTCTTATAATTGCATGTGTAGGTTGATTGCTTGACTTGTACTAGTTGCTAAAATCTGCCAACACTTCAAATTGGGAAAATGTTAGATTTTTATTTGGTCAAGTAGTCTAATCTCCTCCCTCTAGACCTACTTTCGATCCTACAAGTGGTATAAGAGCTTTCGTCTCCATTTGCCTTGATTTCCATAGCTTTGGTGATCATAGCCTTGGTTTCACAACCTAGGAGAGTATGGCGTCTAGCGAGGGAAATTACCACCGTAGATGTCCTTACTTTGTGATGAGGACATCAATGCCATTGTTACACCCACAGCCCCTGCTGCTATACATACTGGACCAATTACTAGAGCTCGCGCACGCCAATTAAATTACCAGGTACTTTCGTTTCTTGGTAATGATTCTAATGTTCATGAGAATATGATGCTGCCTAAATTGGATACATTTGTTTTGCTTACAAATGAAGGGCCTAGCTTTGAGAAGGATGAACATTGGAGCAAGAACAAGCATGGAGATGATGGCATGTGCATGGGGGACAAGAACGGAGTTACAAGTGATGATTTCAGGACGTTGAAGCCACCATAATGCGTGCATGAAGGCTTGGACGAAATATACAAGATGCAACTTCATAACTTTCGTCCAGAGGCTATTCTAGGTGCTGCGTCACCTTATTATTGGGCCAGGCCCATGTAATTTCGAAATACTTGAGTATAGGCTGTTTTTAGAGTCCGTATGTGTGGGGAAACAAGAGATAGGGTTGGTTTCGGACCCCTTCCCCAAGGGCCACGAAATTCCCCCCTCTTCCTCAATATATACAGCCCTTAGGGCGTCGTTTAGACTTTGGGTTTTGTTTAGATTAAAAGTTCGCCATAGCTGCAACTTCGCGTACTTCGTTTGTGTTCAACGACCAGACAAAGGCGTCACAAAACCCCACCTTGATCAATAAAGCTTTCATCTTATATTCGCAATATCCAGATTGCAATCTCAGTTTCTTGCTTGTTCTTCGTTTGCTCGCAGGAAACAGACCCTCGTGGTCAGGTTGATCGTGCTCCGGCGTGGTCAATAACCTCTCGGAGTTGGTTTAGCGATTGCTAAGGCGCGACGTCATCGCACGTTCGTAGTCGGATCGTCAAAGTCGACTTCCACCAAAGCGATATCCATCATCTCATCGAAAGACAGGACACCTTTGCCTCTATCAAGTGGTATCAGATTTCCAGGTTGCTCGGTGAGATTTTACAGTTTTCCGTAGTTCAGATCGAGTCTATTCTTCATACCTACAGTCCACGAAAAAACCACAAAAAAATTAGGGTTAGTTCGGTATATCCGAACCAATCTGAGCCTTTGCATAATCTTTTTAGGGTTTTTGCTTTGTTGAATTTGCGGTTGCATCGTCGTGTCAAGTTGCTGGTCTTAGAGTCTAGTCTTTTAGAGTTTCGAGTTCTGGTCATAAGTTGTCACGCCGCCGCCGCACCATCATCATCGCCTTGCCATCTACCATTATTGCTTATCCGCCACCGCTCTGAATCCGTATCCATGTACCACCACAATTCCGTATCCATATACCACCACTGATCCGTATCCATATACCACCACCGCTACCATATACCACCACCGCTGCCATATCCTACCACCATATATCCACCACCAATCCGAGTTCTTTTCATATTCGGTTTGTTTTAGAGATCCATCTATTTTCCGTTTCGTGTTTCCTTGCCTGAGTAGGTCTCGAAAAAAAGTCTGGATAACCCGGGCAGTTTTTAGGCCAAAATTTCGGCAACCAAAAATATTTTTTCCCTATCCTATTTTTAGGTCCCGGGGAGTGTTTTGAGACACTCGCCATCATAGTGATTTTTTGTCGCACTTTTTCGTCGTCACTGCCCTGATTTCCGAAAAAATAGTCAAATTTTTTTTTGTGCCCATCCTGTCAGTTTGACCTGGGAAGAGTTTTGAGACACTCGCCATTATAGTGATTTTTCGCAAATAAAAAGAAGCGCAAAAAAGAGAGCGAAAAAAAGAGCAAAAATAAAATTCCAGAGTGTGCTTTTCCCTTGTTTACGTGCAGCGCCGTGATTTTGTTAGTGTTCTAGGCTCGCGTCTCTAGCACGGTCTAGCCTAGGACCAGCACAGTACCGTCGTTGACCGTTTCTTCAACTTTGCATCTCTGAATTGATTATTGCAGACCATTTTTGCTACCATATTATAAGCCTTCCCAGCTCCACATACATCTACATCGTGCGTTTGACTCTCCCTGGTAATCGCTCTATCCAAGTTTTGAGAGTTTTGACTACAACGGTTGCCGATCACCACCTGCTGCTGGGTAAGAACTGGTAAGAGTTTGAGATTCGCTTGAAGGTTTTGTGACACACCACCATCACCACCACTTCCTAGTAGTCTGCAGGATCATATTCTTTTGTGTTTCTATTGCTGCTAACTATGGAAGGATCACAAGCCGATGAGACTGATTGGGAGAACATGACGAACAAGGAGTTGCATGATAAATTTCAGCAAATGATGAGTGGCCAGGTGGGAGATGTGCTAAACAGATTTGAAGAGGCTATGGAGAAGATAGATGCCGTGGAGAAGTCGTTCGAGACAAAGCGGGATAACAAGTTTACTGAATTACTCAAGCGTCTTCCCCAAACACCACCGGCTGCACATGTCGCACCTCTACAACAACAACCACATCTCCAACGCCGCCTTCCACATCAAGTGGGATGAGCACAGCGCGTTCCAATTGAGACTGGTCAAAATTCGGGTGCCGCTGCACCTACTGTTGATGCTTCTTTGGCTCCTGCTACTGCGGCGGCTGAGGAGGATGACGATTATGCGGGCGATTATGAGGATGAGGTTGATCAAAATCAGAACTACGTGCAGCCACCAGCACCACCACCAGCAGGTCGACCTCAGGTATATATTCGCAACGGTAGGCTGGCACGACCACCTCAGGTACGAGATCATGACCATCTCCCTAAACTGAAATTGAATATTCCACCATTTGAGGGTAGATATGTTCCTGATATATATCTTACTTGGGAGTTAGAAACTGAACAACGATTTACATGTTTACAATATCCTGAGGAGAGACGTGTTCCTGCTGCTGTTTGTGCTTTCACTAGCTTTGCATGTGTTTGGTGGTCTGAACATTGTAGATTATATCCTGTTCCAGCTACTTGGGCTGCTTTGAAAACTGCTATGCGTACTCGTTGGGTTCCACCATATTATCAACGTGAATTACTTCAAAAATTGCAGCGCTTAAGACAAGGGAAAAATTCTGTAGAAGAATATTATCAGGAATTACAAACTGGCATGATTAGATGTGGTATTGTTAAGGAGAATGAAGCTATGCTTGCACGTTTTATGGGTGGATTAAATAAAGAGATTCAGACCATTCTAGAGTATAAGGATTATAATAATATCACTCGTTTATTCCATCTTGCTTGTAAAGCTGAACGTGAAGTGTAGGATCGACAGCCATTGGCGGGAACTAACTTTTCTGCAGGTCGACCTTCATCATGGACACCGCGTGCATCTTCTACTTCCACTGCACCAGCACCTCCATCAGGTTCCACCTCCAGCCGTGATACAAGAAAGCAGGCACAACCACCACTATCTGCCAAGAGCGCACCTGCCGGGCCTGCACAGAGCTCTTCTTCTTCCATGGCATCGACAGGGCACACAAGTGATATTATTTGTCGTCGTTGTAAGGGAAGAGGACATTATGCGAGAGAATGCAAATCTCAGCGTGTAATGATTGCTACTGAGGATGGTGGGTATGAGTCCGCTAGTGACTATGATGAGGAGACTTTG
Source organism: Aegilops tauschii subsp. strangulata (assembly GCF_002575655.3). NCBI lineage: Eukaryota > Viridiplantae > Streptophyta > Magnoliopsida > Poales > Poaceae > Aegilops > Aegilops tauschii. The sequence continues at coordinate 346,776,666 of NC_053041.3, forward strand.
GCTCTTATTACACGTGAAGAACATGGTGGAGATGATTCTGAAAATGAGACGCAATACATGGCTTCCGAAGACGCTGACAGGTATGAATGTTTAGTTGCTCAACGTGTTTTGAGTGTGCAGGTCACACAAGCAGAGCAAAATCAGAGGCATAATTTGTTCCATACAAAGGGAGTTGTGAAGGAACGTTCTGTTCGCGTCATCATAGCTGGAGGGAGCTGTAACAACTTGGCTAGCATGGAGATGGTGGAGAAGCTATCTCTCACCACAAGACCACATCCACATCCTTACTACATCCAATGGTTCAACAACAACGGCAAGGTTAAGGTAACACGTACTGTTCGTGTGCATTTTAGTATCTCTTACATATGATGATTATGTTGATTGTGATGTGGTACCCATGCAAGCATGTTCCTTATTACTTGGTAGACCATGGCAATTTGATAAAAATTCTGTACACCATGGTAGAAACAATCAGTATACTCTTGTTCATAAGGATAAAAACATAACTTTGCTTCCTATGACTCCTGATTCCATTTTGAAAGATGACATTAATAGAGCTAATAAAGCAAAACAGGAGAAAAATAAGAGTGAAAATCAGATTGTGGCAAAAGAATTTGAGCAACAAATAAACCTAATAATAAACCATGTAGTGTTGTTTCTTAAATTAAATTGAAAAGTGCATGTTTACTTGCCACAAAATCTGATATTGATGAGCTAGATTTCAGCAAATCTGTTTGCTATGCTTTTGTGTGCAAAGAGGCATTATTTTCATTCGAGGACGTGCCTTCCTCTTTGCCCCCTGCTGTCACTAACATTTTGCAGGAGTTCGCTGACGTCTTCCCACAAGACGTGCCACCGGGATTACCACCTATTCGAGGGATTGAGCATCAAATTGACTTAATTCCCGGTGCATCGCTACCCAACCGTGCACCATACCGTACCAATCCAGAGGAGACGAAGGAGATTATGCGTCAAGTACAGGAGCTGCTCGACAAAGGTTATATACGCGAATCACTTAGTCCTTGTGCTATTCCTATTATACTAGTGCCTAAAAAGGATGGTACGTCGCGTATGTGTGTTGATTGTAGAGGCATTAATAATATTACTATTCATTATCGTCATCCTATTCCTAGGCTAGATGATATGCTTGATGAATTGAGTGGCTCTACAATATTCTCCAAAGTTGATTTGCGTAGTGGATACCATCAAATTTGTATGAAATTGGGAGATGAATGGAAAATTGCATTTAAAACTAAGTTTGGTTTATATGAGTGGTTAGTCATGCCTTTTGGGTTAACTAATGCACCTAGTACTTTCATGAGACTAATGAACGAAGTTTTAGGTGCTTTCATTGGACGATTTGTGGTAGTCTATTTTGATGATATACTGATTTATAGCAAATCTTTGGAAGAACATTTGGAACATTTACGTGCTGTTTTTATTGCTCTACGTGATGCACGTTTGTTTGGTAACCTTGGGAAGTGCACCTTTTGCACCGACCGAGTATCTTTTCTTGGCTATGTTGTTACTCCACAGGGAATTGAAGTTGATAAAGCCAAGATTGAGGCTATTGAGAGTTGGCCGCATCCCAAAACGGTCACACAAGTGCGGAGTTTTCTTGGACTCGTTGGTTTCTATAGGCGTTTTGTGAGAGATTTTAGCACCATTGCTGCACCTCTAAACGAGCTTACAAAGAAGGATGTGCCTTTTGTTTGGGGTACCGCACAGGAAGAAGCTTGAATGTGATGCTAGTGGAATTGGATTAGGAGGTGTGTTATTAAAAAAGATGGTAAACCTGTTGCATACTTTTCTGAAAAATTGAGTGGGCCTAGTCTGAATTATTCTACTTATGATAAAGAACTATATGCTCTTGTGCGGACTTTAGAAACATGGCAACATTATTTATGGCCCAAAGAATTTGTTATACATTCTGATCATGAATCTTTGAAACATATTAAAAGTCAAGCTAAACTGAATCGTAGACATGCTAAATGGGTTGAATTCATTGAAACTTTCCCTTATGTCATTAAACACAAGAAGGGTAAAGAAAATGTTATTGCTGATGCATTTTCTCGTCGCTATACTATGCTTTCACAACTTGACTTCAAAATATTTGGTTTGGAGACCATCAAAGATCAATATGTGCATGATGTTGATTTTAAAGATATTTTGCAGAATTATAAAGAAGGAAGAACCTGGAACAAGTTTGTCGTTAATGATGGATTTGTGTTCCGTGCTAACAAGCTATGCATTCCAGCTAGCTCTCTTCGTCTTTTGTTGTTGCAGGAGGCGCATGGAGGAGGATTAATGGGACACTTTGGCGTGAAGAAGACGGAGGACGTACTTGCTACACATTTCTTTTGGCCAAAGATGAGACGGGATGTTGAGCGTTTTGTTGCCCGCTGCACTACATGTCAAAAAAGCTAAGTCACGAATCAATCCTCATGGTTTGTATATGCCTTTGCCTGTACCTAGTGTTCCTTGGGAGGATATATCTATGGACTTTGTTTTAGGTTTACCTCGAACAAAGGAGGGGAGGGATAGCATATTTGTTGTCGTGGATAGATTCTAAAAAATGGCACACTTTATACCATGTCATAAAAGCGATGATGCTGTTAATGTTGCTGATTTGTTCTTCCGTGAAATTATTCGTTTGCATGGTGTGCCAAATACTATTGTTTCAGATCGTGATACTAAATTTCTTAGCCACTTTTGGAGATGTTTATGGGCTAAGTTGGGGACTAAACTGCTTTTTAGTACTACTTGTCACCCCCAAACTGATGGACAAACTGAAGTAGTCAATAGAACATTGTCTACTATGCTTAGGGCTGTTTTGAAGAATAATAAGAAAATGTGGGAAGAACGCTTGCCTCATATTGAGTTTGCTTATATTCGTTCATTGCATTCTACTACTAAGATGTGCCCTTTTGAAATTGTGTATGGTTTCCTACCTCGTGCACCTATTGATTTGTTGCCTCTTCCATCTTCGGAGAAGGTTAATTTTGATGCTAAACAACGTGCTGAATTGATCTTAAAAATGCATGAGTTAACTAAGGAAAACATTGAGCGTATGAAAGCTAAATATAAACTTGCTGGAGATAAGGGTAGAAAACATGTTGTGTTTGCACCTGGAGATCTTGTTTGGTTACATTTGCGTAAGGATAGATTTCCTGATTTGCGCAAATCAAAGCTAATGCCACGTGCTGATGGTCCTTTTAAGGTGTTAGAGAAAATAAATGATAATGCATATAAACTTGAGCTGCCTGCAGATTTTGGGGTTAGTCCCACTTTTAACATTGCAGATTTGAAGCCTTATTTGGGTGAGGGAGATGAGCTTCCGTCGAGGACGACTTCATTTCAAGAAGGGGAGGATGATGAGGACATCAATACCATTGTTACACCCATAGCCCCTGCTGCTATACATACTGGACCAATTACTAGAGCTCGCGCACGCCAATTAAATTACCAGGTACTTTCGTTTCTTGGTAATGATTCTAATGTTCATGAGAATATGATGTTGCCTAAATTGGATACATTTGTTTTGCTTACAAATGAAGGGCCTAGCTTTGAGAAGGATGAACATTGGAGCAAGAACAAGCATGGAGATGATGGCATGCGCATGGGGGACAAGAATGGAGTTACAAGTGATGATTTCAGGACGTTGAAGCCACCATAATGCGTGCATGAAGCCTTGGACGAAATATACAAGATGCTACTTCATAACTTTCGTCCAGAGGCTATTCTAGGTGCTGCGTCACCTTATTATTGGGCCAGGCCCATGTAATTTCGAAATACTTGAGTATAGGCTGTTTTTAGAGTCCGTATGTGTGGGGAAACAAGAGATAGGGTTGGTTTCGGACCCCTTCCCTAAGGGCCACGAAATTCCCCCCCTCTTCCTCAATATATACAGCCCTTAGGGCGTCGTTTAGACTTTGGGTTTTGTTCAGATTAAAAGTTCGCCATAGCTGCAACTTCGCGTACTTCGTTTGTGTTCAACGACCAGACAAAGGCATCACAGAACCCCACCTTGATCAATAAAGCTTTCATATTATATTCGCAATATCCAGATTGCAATCTCAGTTTCTTGCTTGTTCTTCGTTTGCTCGCAGGAAACAGACCCTCGTGGCCAGGTTGATCGTGCTCCGGCGTGGTCAATAACCTCTCGGAGTTGGTTTAGCGATTGCTAAGTTGTGACGTCATCGCACGTTCGTAGTCGGATCGTCAAAGTCGACTTCCACCAAAGCGATATCCATCATCTCATCGAAAGACGGGACACCTTTGCCTCTATCACTTTGATGGTACTAATTTTGCTAGTTGGAAGCATAAGATGAAAATGCATATTCTTGGTCATAACCCTACCGTTTGGGCTATTGTGCGTATTCGCTTGCAATGTGAATACTTCGAGGATGGAAGAGAACCGGATCGTGAAGCGTCCGCGAAAGAATTGAAGATGTTGCAATACAATGCTCAAGCTTGCGATATTCTCTTGAACGGATAGTGCCCCAAAGAATTCAACAAAATCATCCACCTTGAGAATGCAAAGGAAATTTGGGATACTTTGGTTGATATGCACAAAGGTACCAAGTCCGACAAGGAATCCAAATTGGATGTGCTTCAAAGTCAACTTGACAAGTTCAAAATGAAGGATGGTGAATGAGTCGTTGAGATGTACTCTAGGTTCGCTCTCATCACAAATGAGATTGTCGGCTTAGGAAGCAAAGAGATGACCGACAAATTCATCATCAAGAAGATCCTAAGAGCCTTGGATGGAAAATATGATACTGTGTGCACCTTGATCCAAATGATGCCCAACTACAAAGATCTCAAGCCAACGGAAGTCATTGGTAGAATTGGTGCTCATGAGATGTCACTCAAGGATAAGGAAGAGCTCCACAACAAGTATAGTGGTGCTTATAAAGCTTCATGTGATGCTCCTACACCATCAAGTGAGAAACAAGTCTTCAATGAAGAATTGAGCTTAATGGTGAAGAACTTCAACAAATTCTACAAGAATAGAAGCAAAGAGAGAAGTTCCAAATCAAGGTCCTACAATGACAAAAGATATTCTAGTCGTGATCGCAATTGCTACAATTGTGGAAGACCCGGACACTACTCCAATGAGTGTACGGCTCCCTATAAGAGAAGATTCACCTAAAAGGAGAAGTAAAAGAGATGAATCACCACCAAGAGAGAGAAGCAGTAGAGATGATCGTTATGAACGAAGACCCTCTCGTAGAAGCAAGGATTCAGAAAGGAAGGAAAATTCATCAAAGAGCTACACAAGACGAAGACATCAAGATTACGTTGGTGAATGGGTATCCGGTTTCGACTCCGACAACTACTCCGAGAGAAGTCATCACTCCGACTCCGAAAATACTCAAGATGAAGGTGTTGTCGGTCTTGCACTTGTGTCATGCAACTCCTACAACATATTTGACTCACCAAATGAAGGAATTAGAATATGCTTCATGGCTAAAGGCCCTAAGGTATCACACCCCGAGTATGTTGATTTCAATAGTGATGAAGATGATTTGCTAGGTGATGATGATTTACTTGTTGACAACACTAGTGATGAAAACTATGATGAAATTGCTATTAATCATGCTAATCAAGATGAGACGAATGAGAATGATAAGAAGGAGATTGAGCGTCTAACTAAAGAACTAAACACTCTTACGTAGCTCATGAAACAACTCTAGATGATCATCAAGAGCTTCTAAGGACTCATGAGAAGCTACACTTCGAGAAGCTAAATTTAGAGCAAGAGCATGGGTTCTTAAAAGCAATCAATGATGATCTTTGAAAGAAGAGTTCTTCTTACATTGCCAAGCGTTTACTCTTGTCTACTTATATGCCACAAGTAAAATCCTGCAACAAGAGCAAGAAAGATTCTTCTTCTAGTAGTAACAATAATCATGTTAAATCCAATATTGTTGCTTCTAGTAGTTCTCTTGATTCCACTAATGATTCTCTTAGCCAAGTTACACTTGAGCAAGAAAATAGCTTATTGAAGGCAATTATAGAGAAAGGTGTTACAAGAGCCTTGCCGGAGGTAAGAAGTTTGAGGAAATTGTACGCAAGCAAGGAAGGCACCGGAAGAATCAAGGTGTTGGTTTTGAGCGAAAGTTCAATGCCAATGGAGTTGAGTGGGAAGAAGATCAATACCCCAAGACGAAGTTTGTTCCTCAACAAGAGAAGTATGGCCCCACTTCTTTCAAGGGAACACAAGCTCAAGATGATCTTCCACCACAAGACCACAAGCTAAAAGGCAAGGAAAAGCTTCAAGAAGAAATTGATCCATTTGAAGAAGCACCTAAGGCCATGGTCAAGTGGGTTCCCAGGACTACATCAAGTTCTACTTCATTAAGTACGACTACAACTCCAAGGATTCCCATCAAGTTGATGTGGGTCCTAAAGAAGAAGAACTAGAGAGTTCTTGAGGGTGACTCCGCCAACGTATTTCACTCATATTCATTTTGGCAATTACAAGTGCAATCAACTTCCATATCTTGCACTAGTTCATGGAGTCACAAACCCTCTTGTTGGTAAGACAAGGGACAAGGTAACCTAATGCTTTCATGGACATCATCCTATATGTGTTTCACTCTATGTCTATGGATATCCTTGTGTGTTCCTTGTGGGACTAACCCATGTAGGTATTGAAAGTGCAATTAACTTCAATGGATTGCTCCAAATGATCTGCATCAACATTTTGCATCCACATTTCAACACGTACATGAAGTCATCATCGACAAAACCCAAGGTTAGTTCATCCCTCTAAGGGGGATATCACATCTAGGGGGACCTTTGCTCTAAGAATTGAGCTAAAGCAACTCTAATGGTGTGAACACAACAATGCTTTATGTATAAGTGGTAACCCCACTTGTGCTTAAACGATGAGTGTGACCAACGATCAAATGTTCTCATTTGGCTCCTCACGTCAATATACTCATATATAGATGACCTAGTCACCGCCAATTGCTTATGCTAGAGTGTTTGTGCATGCTTTGCCACATGTTTTATTTGCCATATTATTGTGTGAGCATGTTGGTTGCATAATTTTCTCCATTCGAGGACATCCATTTGTTGCTTTGATCGTTTGGTTTTTATTTTTGCCAAATGGATGGACAAGAATGCCTAAGTACCCCCTCTAGCTATCTATGCTTTTTCTCGTCTCAAACTCTATTCATGCTACATCACAAAGTTTGAACAAAGTCGAATTCGGACCCTCCGAGTGAGGAGCACTCGGAGCCACCGATCCGTCAAGGGCTTAACTTCCAAAACCTCTTAATGCCTTTCGGTCAGACCAACTCACTCCTACTTGGTCTCACCGAACTCATTAAGTTGATCTAGGTTTTCAATCTTGGTGCAACTAATTTGAACAATTCGGTCACACCGAGTTGCAGCAACTGCTAGCAGTTTTGCATCTCGGTGCCACCGAGTCGTTCCACTCGGTCACACCAACAGTGTCTGGGTATATATACCGCTGGTTGAAATTTTGGAAACTCCTCCAAACCACTCGACCGCGCCTCCCAGCACTGCCGCCCCCTTTGGTCTCCGGATCGTGGCCATCGTCGCTAGTGACCTCCTACCGCTAGTCGCTGCCGCCGTCAATGGAATTCTCACCGTAGTTATCGCCGTAGCAAGTTCGTCGCCAAGTTAGGGTACGGATTTGACCCCTTTATGCTTTCCATAACTCCGGTTCTTTCACAAATTACAGTGCCTATGTTCTTACCACGTATGAGATTGATCTATCCACCAAAAGAATTCTATAGAATAGATTTGATGCAAAAACTTAGGGTTAGGTTTCCGCCAAACTCATCTTGGCCAACCGATCTGAGGATCTTGGTCGCACCGACTGGCCCTGGCCATTGCACAAGTACAACTTGGTCTGACCGAAGTGTACTGATCGGTGCGACCGACATCACTTTTCTGTGAAAGCCTAGCATCTCGGAGTCACCGAACTGCATTTCGGTCTGACCGAAACTGTGTGTTTAGACTTTGTTAGTGCTTCAGTGTCACCGAGTTTGTCAAATCGGTAGCTTCGAAATGCTTTCTGCAGAAAACTAAAATTAAGTTTTTGTCTCAATATTTTTGCAAAATAAGCTGCACTTTGTGATGCTCATCCACTCTATCTATACCCAACTATTCACAGGGCCAGTTTCAGCAATGTCAGAGGGCAGTGATAGCTAAAACAAGTCTGAAGAGCAGGTCAACCTCAGTGAGGGCACTAGTCCCTCAAGCAGTTATGATGAGGGGAGCAAAAGCACTCCCAGCAACTGGCCTAAGGTAGCCACCAGGACAAGGAAGAAGATAACATCTGAATCCGAGGATGAAGATTTTGTTATGGAGGAGGAAGTGACCTCCAAGAAGAAGGTGCTCAAGAAAGAGTATGCTGCTGCTGCTACCACCAAGCCTGGAATGCAGAAGAAAGCTCCTACTAAGAGAGCTCCAATGTCCAAAGCCAGAGCCTCAACTCAAGAAACCATGGAGTTCACTCTTGAACCAAGAGAGGAAGAGGTTGCTAGAGGAAAGAAGAGGAAGGAGAGAGTCAGAAAGACCATTGCTAGAGTCATTGGCAAACCTTCTATGATGAGAGATTCTGATGAAGATGAGGAGGAAGAGCCTGTTGCATCTCCTACAAAGACTCAGAAGCTCATGGGGGATGCCATATGGACTGGGGCTGCTCCATCTAAGCCCAGGTCTGCCCCAAAGCTTTCAGCTAAAGCTCAAGCTCCCAAACCATCTACACCAAAGAGACCAACAAGGAACATTTCTATTGCTGAGAAGAATAAGGCCCCAATGCGTGAAGCTCAAGAAGAAGAAGAGCCACCAGTGCTCAGAAAACCCAAGCCCAAGATTCCAGATCATAGTGATGATCATCTTGTGGCAGAAAATATGAAGCTAAGAAAGTATGCAGGTCTGAGACTTTGGAGAAAGACTGATCCCTATGCCACCAGGAGGAGAACTGCTATGGACTACTGATTTCACACGAAGGAACAACATGATTTCTATGAGACTATCCTTTTGGCCAAGAAGCCCATTGTCTATGATATGAAGTGGGTTGACTGGAAATACATTGATGAGAATGAGGACTATTTCCCAGGTGTGCATGAGAGCTTCAGAATGAATGAAGTTGACAAGTATGTTGGCCAGAAGTTGACTAAGTGGAACGATGAGATGTTCATGAAATTCTATTCCACTGCTCACTTCTACCCCGATGGAAAGATTGTCTGGATGACTAAAGCTACAAGGTATCAATCAACAATCTCAGAAGGGGCCAAGCCGATCAATGCCCCAAAGGAAGAGGAGAATGACACTGATGTATATGCCAAGCCTAGGAAGGATCACAACTCCATGGCCAACATGTACAAGACTATTCCCGATGATGCCCTGGAGACACACAAGCTTGGATCCATATACTATATGCTGTCTGGTTTGACCACTGTCAACACTATCTTGAGGCACACTCTTTTGCCCAAGTCAGGAGATCATAGAATGATCCGTGGTCACTAAATCAATTTGCTTGACATGTTTGATGTACCTTAGAAGTTCAAGGTGATGAGCTTGATTGTTGAGACTGTGAAGAGAACAACTACTGATCAGAAGAGATCTTGTGGATATGCCCCTCACATTCAAATGTTGATCAATTCCAAGATGGGAACCTGATAGAGGCAAAGGTGTCCCGTCTTTCGATGAGATGATGGATATCGCTTTGGTGGAAGTCGACTTTGACGATCCGAATACGAACGTGCGATGACGTTGCGCCTTAGCAATCGCTAAACCAACTCCGAGAGGTTATTGACCACGCCGGAGCACGATCAACCTGACCACGAGGGTCTGTTTCCTGCGAGCAAACGAAGAACAAGCAAGAAACTGAGATTGCAATCTGGATATTGCGAATATAAGATGAAAGCTTTATTGATCAAGGTGGGGTTCTGTGACGCCTTTGTCTGGTCGTTGAACACAAACGAAGTACGCGAAGTTGCAGCTATGGCGAACTTTTAATCTAAACAAAACCCAAAGTCTAAACGACGCCCTAAGGGCTGTATATATTGAGGAAGAGGGGGGAATTTCGTGGCCCTTAGGGAAGGGGTCCGAAACCAACCCTATCTCTTGTTTCCCCACACATACGGACTCTAAAAACAGCCTATACTCAAGTATTTCCAAATTACATGGGCCTGGCCCAATAATAAGGTGACGCAGCACCTAGAATAGCCTCTGGACGAAAGTTATGAAGTAGCATCTTGTATATTTCGTCCAAGGCTTCATGCACGCATTATGGTGGCTTCAATGTCCTGAAATCATCACTAGTAACTCCGTTCTTGTCCCCCATGCGCATGCCATCATCTCTATGCTTGTTCTTGCTCCAATGTCCATCCTTCTCAAAGCTAGGCCCTTCATTTGTAAGCAAAACAAATGTATCCAATTTAGGCAGCATCATATTCTCATGAACATTAGAATCATTACCAAGAAACGAAAGTACCTGGTAATTTAATTGGCGTGCGGGAGCTCTAGTAATTGGTCCAGTATGTATAGCAGCAGGGGCTGTGGGTGTAACAATGGTATTGATGTCCTCATCATCCTCCCCTTCTTGAAATGAAGTCGTCCTCGACGGAAGCTCATCTCCCTCACCCAAATAAGGCTTCAAATCTGCAATGTTAAAAGTGGGACTAACCCCAAAATCTGCAGGCAGCTCAAGTTTATATGCATTATCATTTATTTTCACTAACACCTTAAAAGGACCATCAGCACGTGGCATTAGCTTTGATTTGCGCAAATCAGGAAATCTATCCTTACGCAAATGTAACCAAACAAGATCTCCAGGTGCAAACACAACATGTTTTCTACCCTTATCTCCAGCAAGTTTATATTTAGCATTCATACGCTCAATGTTTTCCTTAGTTAACTCATGCATTTTTAAGATCAATTCAACACGTTGTTTAGCATCAAAATTAACCTTCTCCGAAGATGGAAGAGGCAACAAATCAATAGGTGCACGAGGTAGGAAACCATACACAATTTCAAAAGGGCACATCTTAGTAGTAGAATGCAATGAACGATTATAAGCAAACTCAATATGAGGCAAGCATTCTTCCCACATTTTCTTATTATTATTCAAAACAGCCCTAAGCATAGTAGACAATGTTCTATTGACTACTTCAGTTTGTCCATCAGTTTGGGGGTGACAAGTAGTACTAAAAAGCAGTTTAGTCCCCAACTTAGCCCATAAACATCTCCAAAAGTGGCTAAGAAATTTAGTATCACGATCTGAAACAATAGTATTTGGCACACCATGCAAACGAATAATTTCACGGAAGAACAAATCAGCAACATTAACAGCATCATCGCTTTTATGACATGGTATAAAGTGTGCCATTTTTGAGAATCTATCCACGACAACAAATATGCTATCCCTCCCCTTCTTTGTTCGTGGTAAACCTAAAACAAAGTCCATAGATATATCCTCCCAAGGAACACTAGGTACAGGCAAAGGCATATATAAACCATGAGGATTGAGTCGTGACTTAGCTTTTTGACATGTAGTGCAGCGAGCAACAAAACGCTCAACATCCCGTCTCATCTTTGGCCAAAAGAAATGTGTAGCAAGTACGTCCTCCGTCTTCTTCACGCCAAAGTGTCCCATTAATCCTCCTCCATGCGCCTCCAGCAACAACAAAAGACGAAGAGAGCTAGCTGGAATGCATAGCTTGTTAGCACGGAACACAAATCCATCATTAACGACAAACTTGTTCCAGGTTCTTCCTTCTTTACAATTCTGCAATACATCTTTAAAATCAGCATCATGCACATATTGATCTTTGATGGTCTCCAAACCAAATATTTTGAAGTCAAGTTGTGAAAGCATAGTATAGCGACGAGACAATGCATCAGCAATAACATTTTCTTTACCCTTCTTGTGTTTAATGACATAAGGGAAAGTTTCAATGAATTCAACCCATTTAGCATGTCTACGATTCAGTTTAGCTTGACTTTTAATATGTTTCAAAGATTCATGATCAGAATGTATAACAAATTCTTTGGGCCATAAATAATGTTGCCATGTTTCTAAAGTCCGAACAAGAGCATATAGTTCTTTATCATAAGTAGAATAATTCAGACTAGGCCCACTCAATTTTTCAGAAAAGTATGCAACAGGTTTACCATCTTGTAATAACACACCTCCTAATCCAATTCCACTAGCATCACATTCAAGCTCAAAAGTCTTATTAAAATCAGGAAGTTGGAGTAAAGGAGCATGTGTCAACTTATCTTTCAATACCGTGAAGGCTTCTTCCTGTGCGGTACCCCAAACAAAAGGCACATCCTTCTTTGTAAGCTCGTTGAGAGGTGCAGCAATGGTGCTAAAATCTCTCACAAAACGCCTATAGAAACCAGCGAGTCCAAGAAAACTTCGCAGTTGTGTGACCGTTTTGGGCTGCGGCCAACTCTCAATAGCTTCAATCTTGGCTTTATCAACTTCAATTCCCTGTGGAGTAACAACATAGCCAAGAAAAGATACTCGGTCGGTGCAAAAGGTGCACTTCCCAAGGTTACCAAACAAACGTGCATCACGTAGGAGCAATAAAAACAGCACGTAAATGTTCCAAATGTTCTTCCAAAGATTTGCTATAAATCAGTATATCATCAAAATAGACTACCACAAATCGTCCAATGAAAGCACGTAAAACTTCGTTCATTAGTCTCATGAAAGTACTAGGTGCATTAGTTAACCCAAAAGGCATGACTAACCACTCATATAAACCAAACTTAGTTTTAAATGCAGTTTTCCATTCATCTCCCAATTTCATACGAATTTGATGGTATCCACTACGCAAATCAACTTTGGAGAATATTGTAGAGCCACTCAATTCATCAAGCATATCATCTAGCCTAGGAATAGGATGACGATAACGAATAGTAATATTATTAATGCCTCTACAATTAACACACATACGCGACGTACCATCCTTTTTAGGCACTAGTATAATAGGAACAACACAAGGACTAAGAGATTCGCGTATATAACCTTTATCGAGCAGCTCCTGTACTTGACGCATAATCTCCTTCGTCTCCTCTGGATTGGTACGGTATGGTGCACGGTTGGGTAGCGATGCACCGGGAATTAAGTCAATTTGATGCTCAATCCCTCGAATAGGTGGTAATCCCGGTGGCACGTCTTGTGGGAAGACGTCAGCGAACTCCTGCAAAATGTTAGTGACAGCAGGGGGCAAAGAGGAAGGCACGTCCTCGAATGAAAATAATGCCTCTTTGCACACAAAAGCATTGCAACCAGATTTGCTGAAATCTAGCTCATCAATATCAGATTTTGTGGCAAGTAAACATGCACTTTTGATGAGGACATCAATACAATTATTACACCCACAGTCCCTGCTGCTATACATACTGGACCAATTACTAGAGCTCGCGCACGCCAATTAAATTACCAGGTACTTTCGTTTCTTGCTAATGATTCTAATGTTCATGAGAATATGATGCTGCCTAAATTGGATACATTTGTTTTGCTTACAAATGAAGGGCCTAGCTTTGAGAAGGATGAACATTGGAGCAAGAACAAGCATGGAGATGATGGCATGCGCATGGGGAACAAGAACGGAGTTACAAGTGATGATTTCAGGACGTTGAAGCCACCATAATGCGTGCATGAAGCCTTGGACGAAATATACAAGATGCTACTTCATAACTTTCGTCCAGAGGCTATTCTAGGTGCTGCGTCACCTTATTATTGGGCCAGGCCCATGTAATTTCGAAATACATAAGTATAGGCTGTTTTTAGAGTCCGTATGTGTGGGGAAACAAGAGATAGGGTTGGTTTCGGACCCCTTCCTCAAGGGCCACGAAATTCCCCCCCTCTTCCTCCATATATACAGCCCTTAGGGCGTCGTTTAGACTTTGGGTTTTGTTTAGATTAAAAGTTCGCCATAGCTGCAACTTCGCGTACTTCGTTTGTGTTCAGCGACCAGACAAAGGCGTCACAGAACCCCACCTTGATCAATAAAGCTTTCATCTTATATTCGCAATATCCAGATTGCAATCTCAGTTTCTTGCCTGTTCTTCGTTTGCTCGCAGGAAACAGACCCTCGTGGTCAGGTTGATCGTGCTCCGGCGTGGTCGATAACCTCTCGGAGTTGGTTTAGCGATTGCTAAGGCGCGACGTCCTCGCACGTTCGTAGTCGGATCGTCAAAGTCGACTTCCATCAAAGCGATATTCATCATCTCATCGAAAGACGGGACACCTTTGCCTCTATCAAGTGGTATCAGATTTCCAGGTTGCTCGGTGAGATTTTACAGTTTTTCGTAGTTTAGATCGAGTCTGTTCTTCATACCTACAGTCCACGAAAAAGCCACAAAAAAAAATTAGGGTTAGTTCATCATATCCGAACCAATCTGAGCCTTTGCATAATCTTTTTAGGGTTTTTGCTTTGTTGAATTTGCGGTTGCATCGTCGTGTCAAGTTGCTGGTCTTAGAGTCTAGTCTTTTAGAGTTTCGAGTTCTGGTCATAAGTTGTCACGCCGCCGCCGCACCATCATCATCGCCTTGCCATCTACCACCATTGCTTATCCGCCACCGCTTTGAATCCGTATCCATATACCACCACCGCTGCCATATACTACCGCCATATATCCACCACCAATCCGAGTTCTTTTCATAGTCGGTTTGTTTTAGAGATCCATATATTTTCCGTTTCGTGTTTCCTTGCCTGAGTAGGTCTCGGAAAAAAAAAAGAGTCTGGAGACCCCCGGGCAGTTTTTAGGCCAAAATTTCGGCAACCAAAAATATTTTTTCCCTATCCTATTTTTAGGCCCCGGGTAGTGTTTTGAGACACTCGCCATCATAGTGATTTTTTGTCGCACTTTTTCGTCGTCGCTGCCCTGATTTCCGAAAAAAAAATAGTCAAAAAAATTTTGTGCCCATCCTGTCAGTTTGACCTGGGAAGAGTTTTGAGACACTCGCCATTATAGTGATTTTTTCGCAAAAAAAAAAAAAAAAAAAAGAGGAGCGCAAAAAAAGAGGAGCGCAAAAAAAAAAGAGCGCAAAAAAAAAACGAAAAAAAAATTCCTGAGTGTGCTTTTCCCTTGTTTACGTGCAGCGCCGTGATTTTGTTAGTGTTCTAGGCTCGCGTCTCTAGCACGGTCTAGCCTAGGACCAGCACAGTACCGTCGTTGAGCGTTTATTCAACTTTGCATCTCTGAATTGATTATTGCTTACCATTTTGCTACCATATTATAAGCCTTCCCAGCTCCACATAAGTCTACATCGTGCGTTTGACTCTCCCTGGTAATCGCTATATCCAAGCTTTGAGAGTTTTTGACTACAACGGTTGCCGATCACCACCTGCTGCTGGGTAAGAACTGGTAAGAATTTGAGATTCGCTTGAAGGTTTTGTGACACACCACCATCCCACCACTTCTAGTAGTCTGCAGGATCATATTCTTTTGTGTTTCTATTGCTGCTAACCATGGCAGGTTCACAAGCCGATGAGACTGATTGGGCGAACATGACGAACAAGGAGTTGCATGATAAATTTCAGCAAATGATGAGTGGCCAGGTGGGAGATGTGCTAAACAGATTTGAAGAGGCTATGGAGAAGATAGATGCCGTGGAGAAGTCGTTTGAGACAAAGCTGGATAACAAGTTTACTGAATTACTAAAGCGTCTTCCCCAACCACCACCGGCTGCACATGTCGCACCTCTACAACAACAACAACCACATCTCCAACGCCGCCTTCCAAATCAAGTGGGACGGGCACAGCGCGTTCCAATTGAGATTGGTCAAAATTCGGGTGCTGCTGTCCCTACTGTTGATGCTTCTTTGGCTCCTGCTCCTGCGGCGGCTGAGGAGGATGACGATTATGCGGGCGATTATGAGGATGAGGTTGATCAAAATCAGAACTACGTGCAGCCACCAGCACCACCACCAGCAGGTCGACCTCAGGTATATATTCGCAACGGTAGGCCGGCACCACCACCTCAGGTACGAGATCATGACCATCTCCCTAAACTGAAATTGAATATTCCACCATTTGAGGGTAGATATGTTCCTGATATATATCTTACTTGGGAGTTAGAAACTGAACAACGATTTACATGTTTACAATATCCTGAGGAGAGACGTGTTCCTGCTGCTGTTTGTGCTTTCACTAGCTTTGCATGTGTTTGGTGGTCTGAACATTGTAGATTATATCCTGTTCCAGCTACTTGGGCTGCTTTGAAAACTGCTATGCGTACTCGTTGGGTTCCACCATATTATCAACGTGAATTACTTCAAAAATTGCAGCGTTTAAGACAAGGAAAAAATTCTGTAGAAGAATATTATCAGGAATTACAAACTGGCATGATTAGATGTGGTATTGTTGAGGAGAATGAAGCTATGCTTGCACGTTTTATGGGTGGATTAAATAAAGAGATTCAGACCATTCTAGAGTATAAGGATTATAATAATATCACTCGTTTATTCCATCTTGCTTGTAAAGCTGAACGTGAAGTGCAGGATCGACAGCCATTGGCGCGAACTAACTTTTCTGCAGGTCGACCTTCATCATGGACACCGCGTGCATCTTCTACTTCCACTTCACCATCACCTCCATCAGGTGCCACCTCCAGCCGTGATACAAGAAAGCAGGCACAACCACCACTCTCTGCCAAGAGCACACCTGCCGGGCCTGTGCAGAGCTCTTCTTCTTCCATGGCATCGACAGGGCACACAAGTGATATTATTTGTCGTCGTTGTAAGGGAAGAGGACATTTTGCGAGAGAATGCAAATCTCAGCGTGTCATGATTGCTACTGAGGATGGTGGGTATGAGTCCGCTAGTGACTATGATGAGGAGACTTTGGCTCTTATTACACGTGAAGAACATGGTGGAGATGATTCTGAAAATGAGACGCAATACATGGCTCCTGAAGACGCTGACAGGTATGAATGTTTAGTTGCTCAACGTGTTTTGAGTGTGCAGGTCACACAAGCAGAGCAAAATCAGAGGCATAATTTGTTCCATACAAAGGGAGTTGTGAAGGAACGTTCTGTTCGCGTCATCATAGATGGAGGGAGCTGTAACAACTTGGCTAGCATGGAGATGGTGGAGAAGCTATCTCTCACCACAAGACCACATCCACATCCTTACTACATCCAATGGTTCAACAACAGCGGCAAGGTTAAGGTAACACGTACTGTTCGTGTGCATTTTAGTATCTCTACATATGCTGATTATGTTGATTGTGATGTGGTACCCATGCAAGCATGTTCCTTATTACTAGGTAGACCATGGCAATTTGATAAAAATTCTGTACACCATGGTAGAAACAATCAGTATACTCTTGTTCATAAGGATAAAAATATTACTTTGCTTCCTATGACTCCTGATTCCATTTTGAAAGATGACATTAATAGAGCTAATAAAGCAAAACAGGAGAAAAATAAGAGTGAAAATCAGATTGTGGCAAAGGAATTTGAGCAACAAATGAAACCTAATAATAAACCATCTAGTGTTGTTTCTGAAATTAAATTGAAAAGTGCATGTTTACTTGCCACAAAATCTGATATTGATGAACTAGATTTCAGCAAATCTGTTTGCTATGCTTTTGTGTGCAAAGAGGCATTATTTTCATTCGAGGACGTGCCTTCCTCTTTGCCCCCTGCTGTCACTCACATTTTGCAGGAGTTCGCTGACGTCTTCCCACAAGACGTGCCACCGGGATTACCACCTATTCGAGGGATTGAGCATCAAATTGACTTAATTCCCGGTGCATCGCTACCCAACCGTGCACCATACCGTACCAATCCAGAGGAGACGAAGGAGATTATGCGTCAAGTACAGGAGCTGCTCGACAAAGGTTATATACGCGAATCTCTTAGTCCTTGTGCTGTTCCTATTATACTCGTGCCTAAAAAGGATGGTACGTCGCGTATGTGTGTTGATTGTAGAGGCATTAATAATATTACTATTCGTTATCGTCATCCTATTCCTAGGCTCGATGATATGCTTGATGAATTGAGTGGCTCTACAATATTCTCCAAAGTTGATTTGCGTAGTGGATACCATCAAATTCGTATGAAATTGGGAGATGAATGGAAAACTGCATTTAAAACTAAGTTTGGTTTATATGAGTGGTTAGTCATGCCTTTTGGGTTAACTAATGCACCTAGTACTTTCATGAGACTAATGAACGAAGTTTTACGTGCTTTCATTGGACGATTTGTGGTGGTCTATTTTGATGATATACTGATTTATAGCAAATCTTTGGAAGAACATTTGGAACATTTACGTGCTGTTTTTATTGCTCTACGTGATGCACGTTTGTTTGGTAACCTTGGGAAGTGCACCTTTTGCACCGACCGAGTATCTTTTCTTGGCTATGTTGTTACTCCACAGGGAATTGAAGTTGATAAAGCCAAGATTGAAGCTATTGAGAGTTGGCCGCAGCCCAAAACGGTCACACAAGTGCGGAGTTTTCTTGGACTCGCTGGTTTCTATAGGCGTTTTGCGAGAGATTTTAGCACCATTGCTGCACCTCTCAACGAGCTTACAAAGAAGGATGTGCCTTTTGTTTGGGGTACCGCACAGGAAGAAGCCTTCACGGTATTGAAAGATAAGTTGACACATGCTCCTTTACTCCAACTTCCTGATTTTAATAAGACTTTTGAGCTTGAATGTGATGCTAGTGGCATTGGATTAGGAGGTGTGTTATTACAAGATGGCAAACCTGTTGCATACTTTTCTGAAAAATTGAGTGGGCCTAGTCTGAATTATTCTACTTATGATAAAGAACTATATGCTCTTGTTCGGACTTTAGAAACATGGCAACATTATTTATGGCCCAAAGAATTTGTTATACATTCTGATCATGAATCTTTGAAACATATTAAAAGTCAAGCTAAACTGAATCGTAGACATGCTAAATGGGTTGAATTCATTGAAACTTTCCCTTATGTCATTAAACACAAGAAGGGTAAAGAAAATGTTATTGCTGATGCATTGTCTCGTCGCTATACTATGCTTTCACAACTTGACTTCAAAATATTTGGTTTGGAGACCATCAAAGATCAATATGTGCATGATGCTGATTTTAAAGATGTATTGCAGAATTGTAAAGAAGGAAGAACCTGGAACAAGTTTGTCGTTAATGATGGATTTGTGTTCCGTGCTAACAAGCTATGCATTCCAGCTAGCTCTCTTCGTCTTTTGTTGTTGCAGGAGGCGCATGGAGGAGGATTAATGGGACACTTTGGCGTGAAGAAGACGGAGGACGTACTTGCTACACATTTCTTTTGGCCAAAGATGAGACGGGATGTTGAGCGTTTTGTTGCTCGCTGCACTACATGTCAAAAAGCTAAGTCACGACTCAATCCTCATGGTTTATATATGCCTTTGCCTGTACCTAGTGTTCCTTGGGAGGATATATCTATGGACTTTGTTTTAGGTTTACCTCGAACAAAGAAGGGGAGGGATAGCATATTTGTTGTCGTGGATAGATTCTCGAAAATGGCGCACTTTATACCATGTCATAAAAGCGATGATGCTGTTAATGTTGCTGATTTGTTCTTCCGTGAAATTATTCGCTTGCATGGTGTGCCAAATACTATTGTTTCAGATCGTGATACTAAATTTCTTAGCCACTTTTGGAGATGTTTATGGGCTAAGTTGGGGACTAAACTGCTTTTTAGTACTACTTGTCACCCCCAAACTGATGGACAAACTGAAGTAGTCAATAGAACATTGTCTACTATGCTTAGGGCTGTTTTGAAGAATAATAAGAAAATGTGGGAAGACTGCTTGCCTCATATTGAGTTTGCTTATAATCGTTCATTGCATTCTACTACTAAGATGTGCCCTTTTGAAATTGTGTATGGTTTCCTACCTCGTGCACCTATTGATTTGTTGCCTCTTCCATCTTCGGAGAAGGTTAATTTTGATGCTAAACAACGTGCTGAATTGATCTTAAAAATGCATGAGTTAACTAAGGAAAACATTGAGCGTATGAATGCTAAATATAAACTTGCTGGAGATAAGGGTAGAAAACATGTTGTGTTTGCACCTGGAGATCTTGTTTGGTTACATTTGCGTAAGGATAGATTTCCTGATTTGCGCAAATCAAAGCTAATGCCACGTGCTGATGGTCCTTTTAAGGTGTTAGAGAAAATAAATGATAATGCATATAAACTTGAGCTGCCTGCAGATTTTGGGGTTAGTCCCACTTTTAATATTGCAGATTTGAAGCCTTATTTGGGTGAGGAAGATGAGCTTCCGTCGAGGACGACTTCATTTCAAGAAGGGGAGGATGATGAGGACATCAATACAATTATTACACCCACAGTCCCTGCTGCTATACATACTGGACCAATTACTAGAGCTCGCGCACGCCAATTAAATAGCCAGGTACTTTCGTTTCTTGCTAATGATTCTAATGTTCATGAGAATATGATGCTGCCTAAATTGGATACATTTGTTTTGCTTACAAATGAAGGGCCTAGCTTTGAGAAGGATGAACATTGGAGCAAGAACAAGCATGGAGATGATGGCATGCGCATGGGGAACAAGAACGGAGTTACAAGTGATGATTTCAGGACGTTGAAGCCACCATAATGCGTGCATGAAGCCTTGGACGAAATATACAAGATGCTACTTCATAACTTTCGTCCAGAGGCTATTCTAGGTGCTGCGTCACCTTATTATTGGGCCAGGCCCATGTAATTTCGAAATACATAAGTATAGGCTGTTTTTAGAGTCCGTATGTGTGGGGAAACAAGAGATAGGGTTGGTTTCGGACCCCTTCCTCAAGGGCCACGAAATTCCCCCCCTCTTCCTCCATATATACAGCCCTTAGGGCGTCGTTTAAACTTTGGGTTTTGTTTAGATTAAAAGTTCGCCATAGCTGCAACTTCGCGTACTTCGTTTGTGTTCAGCGACCAGACAAAGGCGTCACAGAACCCCACCTTGATCAATAAAGCTTTCATCTTATATTCGCAATATCCAGATTGCAATCTCAGTTTCTTGCCTGTTCTTCGTTTGCTCGCAGGAAACAGACCCTCGTGGTCAGGTTGATCGTGCTCCGGCGTGGTCGATAACCTCTCGGAGTTGGTTTAGCGATTGCTAAGGCGCGACGTCCTCGCACGTTCGTAGTCGGATCGTCAAAGTCGACTTCCATCAAAGCGATATTCATCATCTCATCGAAAGACGGGACACCTTTGCCTCTATCAACTTTTCAATTTAATTTAAGAAACAACACTAGATGGTTTATTATTAAGTTTCATTTGTTGCTCAAATTCTTTTGCCACAATCTGATTGTCACTCTTATTTTTCTCCTGTTTTGCTTTATTAGCTCTATTAATGTCATCTTTCAAAATGGAATCAGGAGTCATAGGAAGCAAAGTAATATTTTTATCCTTATGAACAAGAGTATACTGATTGTTTCTACCATGGTGTATAGAATTTTTATCAAATTGCCATGGTCTACCAAGTAATAAGGAACATGCTTGCATGGGTACCACATCACAGTCAACATAATCAGCATATGTAGAGATACTAAAATGCACACGAACAGTACGTGTTACCTTAACCTTGCCGCTGTTGTTGAACCATTGGATGTAGTAAGGATGTGGATGTGGTCTTGGGGTGAGAGATAGTTTCTCCACCATCTCCATGCTAGCCAAGTTGTTACAGCTCCCTCCATCTATGATGACGCGAACAGAACGTTCCTTCACAACTCCCTTTGTATGGAACAAATTATGCCTCTGATTTTGCTCTGCTTGTGTGACCTGCACACTCAAAACACGTTGAGCAACTAAACATTCATACCTGTCAGCGTCTTCAGGAGCCATGTATTGCATCTCATTTTCAGAATCATCTCCACCATGTTCTTCACGTGTAATAAGAGCCAAAGTCTCCTCATCATAGTCACTAGCGGAGTCATACCCACCATCCTCAGTAGTAATCATCACACGCTGAGATTTGCATTCTCTCGCATAATGTCCTCTTGCCTTACAACGACGACAAATAATATCACTTGTGTGCCCTGTTGACGCCACGGAAGAAGAAGAGCTCTGCGCAGGCCCGGCAGGTGTGCTCTTGGCAGAGACTGGTGGTTGTGCCTGCTTTCTTGTATCATGGCTGGAGGTGGCACCTGATGGAGGTGATGGTGAAGTGGAAGTAGAGGATGCACGTGGTGTCCATGATGAAGGTCGACCTGCAGAAAAGTTAGTTCGCGCTAATGCCTGTCGATCCTGCACTTCACGTTCAGCTTTACAAGCAAGATGGAATAAACGAGTGATATTATTATAATCCTTATACTCTAGAATGGTCTGAATCTCTTTATTTAATCCACCCATAAAACGTGCAAGCATAGCTTCATTCTCCTCAACAATACCACATCTAATCATGCCAGTTTGTAATTCCTGATAATATTCTTCTACAGAATTTTTCCCTTGTCTTAAGCGCTGCAATTTTTGAAGTAATTCACGTTGATAATATGGTGGAACCCAACGAGTACGCATAGCAGTTTTCAAAGCAGCCCAAGTAGCTGGAACAGGATATAATCTACAATGTTCAGACCACCAAACACATGCAAAGCTAGTGAAAGCACAAACAGCAGCAGGAACACGTCTCTCCTCAGGATATTGTAAACATGTAAATCGTTGTTCAGTTTCTAACTCCCAAGTAAGATATATATCAGGAACATATCTACCCTCAAATGGTGGAATATTCAATTTCAGTTTAGGGAGATGGTCATGATCTCGTACCTGAGGTGGTGGTGCCGGCCTACCGTTGCGAATATATACCTGAGGTCGACTTGCTGGTGGTGGTGTTGGTGGCTGCACGTAGTTCTGATTTTGATCAACCTCATCCTCATAATCGCCCGCATAATCGTCATCCTCCTCAGCCGTCGCAGTAGCAGGAGCCAAAGAAGCATCAACAGTAGGTGCAGCGGCACCCGAATTTTGACCAGTCTCAATTGGAACGCGCTGTGCTCATCCCACTTGATTTGGAAGGCGGCGTTGGAGATGTGGTTGTTGTTGTTGTAGAGGTGCGACATAGGCAGTCGGTGGTGGTTGGGGAAGACGCTTGAGTAATTCAGTAAACTTGTTATCCAGCTTTGTCTCGAACGACTTCTCCACGGCATCTATCTTCTCCATAGCCTCTTCAAATCTGTTTAGCACATCTCCCACCTGGCCACTCATCATTTGCTGAAATTTATCATGCAACTCCTTGTTCGTCATGTTCTCCCAATCAGTCTCATCGGCTTGTGATCCTGCCATGGTTAGCAGCAATAGAAACACAAAAGAATATGATCCTACAGACTACTAGGAAGTGGTATTGATGGTGGTGTGTCACAAATCCTTCAAGCGAATCTCAAATTCTTACCAGTTCTTACCCAGCAGCAGGTGGTGATCGGCAACCGTTGTAGTCAAAACTCTCAAAGCTTGGATAGAGCGATTACCAGGGAGAGTCAAACGCACGACGTAGATGTATGTGGAGCTGGGAAGGCTTATAATATGGTAGCAAAAAGGGCTAGCAATAATCAATTCAGATATGCAAAGTTGAATAAACGCTCAACGACGGTACTGTGCTGGTCCTAGGCTAGACCGTGCTAGAGACGCGAGCCTAGAACAATAACAAAATCACGGCGCTGCACGTAAACAAGGGAAAAGCACTCTGGAAATTTTTTTTTTGCTCTTTTTTTTTGCGAAAAATCACTATAATGGCGAGTGTCTCAAAACTCTTCCCAGGTCAAACTGACAGGATAGGCACAAAATTTTTTTGACTATTTTTTTCGGAAATCAGGGTAGCGACGACGAAAAAGTGCGACAAAAAACCACTATGATGGCGAGTGTCTCAAAACACTCCCCGGGACCTAAAAATAGGATAGGGAAAAAATATTTTTGGTCACCGAAATTTTGGCCTAAAAACTGCCCGGGGGTCTCCAGACTCTTTTTTTTCCGAGACCTACTCAGGCAAGGAAACACGAAACGAAAAATAGATGGATCTCTAAAACAAACCGAATATGAAAAGAACTCGGATATGTTGTGGATATATGGTGGTAGGATATGGCAGCGGTGGTGGTATATGGTAGCGGTGGTGGTATATGGATACGGATCGGTGTTGGTATATGGATACAGATTGGTGGTGGTATATGGATACGGATTCAGAGCGGTGGCGGATAAGCAATGGTGGTAGATGGCAAGGCGATGATGATGGTGCGGCGGCGGCGTGACAACTTATGACCAGAACTCGAAACTCTAAAAGACTAGACTCTAAGACCAGCAACTTGACACGACGATGCAACCGCAAATTCAACAAAGCAAAAACCCTAAAAAGATTATGCAAAGGCTCAGATTGGTTCGGATATGATGAACTAACCCTAACTTTTTGTGTGTGGCTTTTTCGTGGACAGTAGGTATGAAGAACAGACTCGATCTAAACTACGAAAAACTGTAAAATCTCACCGAGCAACCTGGAAATCTGATACCACTTGATAGAGGCAAAGGTCTCCCGTCTTTCGATGAGATGATGGATATCGCTTTGGTGGAAGTCAACTTTGACGATCCGACTACGAACGTGCGATGACGTCGCGCCTTAGCAATCGCTAAACAAACTCCGAGAGGTTATTGACCACGCCGGAGCACGATCAACCTGACCACGAGGGTCTGTTTCCTGCGAGCAAATGAAGAACAAGCAAGAAACTGAGATTGCAATCTGGATATTGCGAATATAAGATGAAAGCTTTATTGATCAAGGTGGGGTTCTGTGACGCCTTTGTCTGGTCGTTGAACACAAACGAAGTACGCGAAGTTGCAGCTATGGCGAACTTTTAATCTAAACAAAACCCAAAGTCTAAACGACGTCCTAAGGGCTGTATATATGGAGGAAGAGGGGGGAATTTCGTGGCCCTTGGGGAAGGGGTCCGAAACCAACCCTATCTCTTGTTTCCCCACACATACGGACTCTAAAAATAGCCTATACTCAAGTATTTCGAAATTACATGGGCCTGGCCCAATAATAAGGTGACGCAGCACCTAGAATAGCCTCTGGACGAAAGTTATGAAGTAGCATCTTGTATATTTCGTCCAAGGCTTCATGCACGCATTATGGTGGCTTCAATGTCCTGAAATCATCACTTGTAACTCCGTTCTTGTCCCCCATGCGCATGCCATCATCTCCATGCTTGTTCTTGCTCCAATGTTCATCCTTCTCAAAGCTAGGCCCTTCATTTGTAAGCAAAACAAATGTATCCAATTTAGGCAGCATCATATTCTCATGAACATTAGAATCATTACCAAGAAACGAAAGTACCTGGTAATTTAATTGGCGTGCGCGAGCTCTAGTAATTGGTCCAGTATGTATAGCAGCAGGGGCTGTGGGTGTAACAATGGTATTGATGTCCTCATCAGAACCGGGACATATCTTCTTGATAGAGAGCATCTTCCCCTAAGACCAGATTTTGAGGACAACGAGGTTGTCATGGATGCATCCCATCGTACTTGTGCAGAAGCCCAGGAGAAGAGAGAGAAAGCAAAGGCTATAAAAACAGCAAAGGCAGCAAGTGCACCAGATGCTTCCACAGTGATGCTCAAGACCAAGCAAGATCAACTCAGTTACCTACTTGAGGCTATAGTGAGAATTGAGAAGGGCTTGGCCACCCTGACTCAAAATCAAGAAAGTCTTGAGAGGATCATTGAGACTAAATTCCATGACCTAGATGTGAAGGTCACTGAGATACAGACCACCATGGAGAAGCTCCAAGAAGAAGCTGAGGACAGGGAGGATAGACCAACCACAGATACTTTCCAGAGAGTGCCAAGGGCACAAAGGTCATCAGCAGTGCTAGTTGTCAGAGACTCCAGGACTACTATTTCAGCACCTGCAGCAACTGCCACGGTTGCACCTCCAGTGTCAACCTCTCCAGCTCCACAGGCCTCTGCCGAAGCTTTTGCTGATGCCCTCCTCTCCACGCCATCTATGCACACTGGAGCAACAAGCCAGAAGACCTCTTTAGGAGCTCCCGGAGATCGTGCCTAGAGTGCCGCATAGCACTATACGTTTTCAAACAAGGTACCTTGTTGCCAAAGGTGGAGAAAGTGTATAGATCATTAGGCTTCGAGAGAGTGTGTGTGTGTGTCTTTTGCCTTTTATTTGCTTCTCTTGCTAGTTTGATCGTTTGGTTGTTTGATTTCCATGCTACTATTTGTGTTATGCTCGTGAGATACCTATGCGATCATGTGTTTGATCATAATATGCCTTAATGTGTGCTTGCACGATTATATTCATGAATTTGTGTATGATCAATAACTTCTACCCTTGGCGATGAGTGCGTGTTATCTAACTCTTATCATTTTGAACGCTCCACCAAGATGTATGTGACATGGAAGAGTGACCCATGATCCTAATTGATTGCGTATTTGCATTCAAAAGCAAATTTTAAATAATGCACAAACTTAGGAGGAGCTCTTGCTTATCACATACTTCTCAAAGGGGCAATGTATTTCACTCATATTATCATTTGTTGAAGCTTTGATCTATATGTTGTCATCAATTACCAAAAAGGGGGAGATCGAAAGTCCAACTAATTCCCAGCTGGTTTTGGTAATTCGTAACAACATACAACTCATTGAACTAATATCCATTCAAGTTAAATATTTTAAAAAGTTCAATGATTGGCATTGATGAGGACATCAATATCATTGTTACACCCACAACCCCTGCTGCTATACATACTGGACCAATTACTAGAGCTCGCGCACGCCAATTAAATTACCAGGTACTTTCGTTTCTTGGTAATAATTCTAATGTTCATGAGAATATGATGCTGCCTAAATTGGATACATTTGTTTTGCTTACAAATGAAGGGCCTAGCTTTGAGAAGGATGAACATTGGAGCAAGAACAAGCATGGAGATGATGGCATGCGCATGGGGAACAAGAACGGAGTTACAAGTGATGATTTCAGGACGTTGAAGCCACCATAATGCGTGCATGAAGCCTTGGACGAAATATACAAGATGCTACTTCATAACTTTCGTCCAGAGGCTATTCTAGGTGCTGCGTCACCTTATTATTGGGCCAGGCCCATGTAATTTCGAAATACTTGAGTATAGGCTGTTTTTAGAGTCCATATGTGTGGGGAAACAAGAGATAGGGTTGGTTTCGGACCCCTTCCCCAAGGGCCACGAAATTCCCCCCTCTTCCTCCATATATACAGCCCTTAGGGCGTCGTTTAGACTTTGGGTTTTGTTTAGATTAAAAGTTCGCCATAGCTGCAACTTCGCGTACTTCGTTTGTGTTCAACGACCAGACAAAGGCGTCACAGAACCCCACCTTGATCAATAAAGCTTTCATCTTATATTCGCAATATCCAGATTGCAATCTCAGTTTCTTGCTTGTTCTTCGTTTGCTCGCAGGAAACAGACCCTCGTGGTCAGGTTGATCGTGCTCCGGCGTGGTCAATAACCTCTCGGAGTTGGTTTAGCGATTGCTAAGGCGCGACGTCATCGCACGTTCGTAGTCGGATCGTCAAAGTCGACTTCCACCAAAGCGATATCCATCATCTCATCGAAAGACGGGACACCTTTGCCAGGTTTCCAGGTTGCTCGGTGAGATTTTACAGTTTTTCGTAGTTTAGATCGAGTTTGTTCTTCATACCTATAGTCCACGAAAAAGCCAAAAAAAAATTAGGGTTAGTTCATCCTATCCGAACCAATCTGAGCCTTTGCATAATCTTTTATGTGTTTGCTTTGTTGAATTTGCGGTTGCATCGTCGTGTCAAGTTGCTGGTCTTAGCGTCTAGTCCTTTAGAGTTTCGAGTTCTGTTCCCAGGTTGTCACGTCGCCGCTGCCATATATCAACACCGCATCATCATCATCGCTGCTGCCATATACCACCACCGCACCAACTTCATCGCCGCTGCCATATACCACCACCACATATTCACCGCCAATCCGAGTCCATATACGCCACCACATATCCGCCGCCATCACGCCAATCCGAGTACACCTGCAACATATATCCGCCACTAGTCCGAGTTCCACCAGATTCATCTCCGCCACCAGTCCGAGTTCCACCAGATTCATCTCCGCCACCAGTCCGAGTTCCACCAGATTCATCTCCGCCACCAGTCCAAGTCCAGTATTTTGTTACTCTGTTTTGTTCCAGATCACGCCATACTCCGAGTCGTGACAGAGAAGGACTCCCAAACTTTTGTGTTACCCGCAGTAGAAAAATAGTTCCAGTTTCAAAAAAAAAAGTCTGGAAAATTCTGGCTAGGCAGTTTTTAGACCATTTGTAGACTTTTTCGAAAAAAAATTGTTGCGGAGCAAAAAAAAGAGGAAAAAAAGTGCAAAAATAAAGTGAAAAAAAATCAGAGTGTGCTCCTCACTTGTTTACGTGCAGCGCCGTGATTTTGTTAGTGTTCTAGGCTCGCGTCTCTAGCACGGTCTAGCCTAGGACCAGCACAGTACCGTCGTTGAGCGTTTATTCAACTTTGCATATCTGAATTGATTATTGCTGACCCTTTTTGCTACCATATTATAAGCCTTCCCAGCTCCACATACATCTACGTCGTGCGTTTGACTCTCCCTGGTAATCGCTCTATCCAAGCTTTGAGAGTTTTGACTACAACGGTTGCCGATCACCACCTGCTGCTGGGTAAGAACTGGTAAGAATTTGAGATTCGCTTGAAGGATTTGTGACACACCACCATCCCACCACTTCTAGTAGTCTGCAGGATCATATTCTTTTGTGTTTCTATTGCTGCTAACCATGGCAGGTTCACAAGCCGATGAGACTGATTGGGCGAACATGACGAACAAGGAGTTGCATGATAAATTTCAACAAATGATGAGTGGCCAGGTGGGAGATGTGCTAAACAGATTTGAAGAGGCTATGGAGAAGATAGATGCCGTGGAGAAGTCGTTTGAGACAAAGCTGGATAACAAGTTTACTGAATTACTCAAGCGTCTTCCCCAACCACCACCGGCTGCACATGTCGCACCTCTACAACAACAACAACCACATCTCCAACGCCGCCTTCCAAATCAAGTGGGACGGGCACAGCGCGTTCCAATTGAGACTGGTCAAAATTCGGGTGCCGCTGCACCTACTGTTGATGCTTCTTTGGCTCCTGCTCCTGCGGCGGCTGAGGAGGATGACGATTATGCGGGCGATTATGAGGATGAGGTTCATCAAAATCAGAACTACGTGCGCCACCAGCACCACCACCAGCAGGTCGACCTCAGGTATATATTCGCAACGGTAGGCCGGCACCACCACCTCAGGTACGAGATCATGACAATCTCCCTAAACTGAAATTGAATATTCCACCGTTTGAGGGTAGATATGTTCCTGATATATATCTTACTTGGGAGTTAGAAACTGAACAACGATTTACATGTTTACAATATCCCGAGGAGAGACGGGTTGCTGCTGCGGTTTGTGCTTTCACTAGCTTTGCATGTGTTTGGTGGTCTGAACATTGTAGATTATATCCTGTTCCAGCTACTTGGGCTGCTTTGAAAACTGCTATGCGTACTCGTTGGGTTCCACCATATTATCAACGTGAATTACTTCAAAAATTGCAGCGCTTAAGACAAGGGAAAAATTCTGTAGAAGAATATTATCAGGAATTACAAACTGGCATGATTAGATGTGGTATTGTTGAGGAGAATGAAGCTATGCTTGCACGTTTTATGGGTGGATTAAATAAAGAGATTCAGACCATTCTAGAGTATAAGGATTATAATAATATCACTCGTTTATTCCATCTTGCTTGTAAAGCTGAACGTGAAGTGCAGGATCGACAGGCATTAGCGCGAACTAACTTTTCTGCAGGTCGACCTTCATCATGGACACCACGTGCATCCTCTACTTCCACTTCACCATCACCTCCATCAGGTGCCACCTCCAGCCATGATACAAGAAAGCAGGCACAACCACCAGTCTCTGCCAAGAGCACACCTGCCGGACCTGCGCAGAGCTCTTCTTCTTCCGTGGCGTCAACAGGGCACACAAGTGATATTATTTGTCGTCGTTGTAAGGCAAGAGGACATTATGCGAGAGAATGCAAATCTCAGCGTGTGATGATTACTACTGAGGATGGTGGGTATGAGTCCGCTAGTGACTATGATGAGGAGACTTTGGCTCTTATTACACGTGAAGAACATGGTGGAGATGATTCTGAAAATGAGACGCAATACATGGCTCCTGAAGACGCTGACAGGTATGAATGTTTAGTTGCTCAACGTGTTTTGAGTGTGCAGGTCACACAAGCAGAGCAAAATCAGAGGCATAATTTGTTCCATACAAAGGGAGTTGTGAAGGAACGTTCTGTTCGCGTCATCATAGATGGAGGGAGCTGTAACAACTTGGCTAGCATGGAGATGGTGGAGAAGCTATCTCTCACCACAAGACCACATCCACATCCTTACTACATCCAATGGTTCAACAACAGCGGGAAGGTTAAGGTAACACGTACTGTTCGTGTGCATTTTAGTATCTCTACATATGCTGATTATGTTGATTGTGATGTGGTACCCATGCAAGCATGTTCCTTATTACTAGGTAGACCATGGCAATTTGATAAAAATTCTGTACACCATGGTAGAAACAATCAGTATACTCTTGTTCATAAGGATAAAAATATTACTTTGCTTCCTATGACGGGACACCTCTCGGAGTTGGTTTAGCGATTGCTAAGGCGCGACGTCATCGCACGATCGTAGTCGGATCGTCAAAGTCGACTTCCACCAAAGCGATAACCATCATCTCATCGAAAGACGGGACACCTTTGCCTCTATCATATGATTTTTGGGACTAACCTATTAACCTAGATCCCAGTACCAGTTTCTGTTTTTTTCCTTGTTTTAGAGTTTCGCAAAAAGGAATACCAAACAGTTCGCGATGATTTTTCTTGGACCAGAAGACATCCAGGAGACTTGGAGTGCAAGTCAGAAGAGCCACGAGGCGGCCACAAGGGTGGAGGGCGTGCCCAGGGGGTGGGACGCGCCCCCCGACCTTGTGGGCCCCTCGTAGACCCCCTGACCTAGATCTTCCTCCTATATATACTCTTATACCCCAAAAACATCCAGGGGAGCCACGAAACCACTTTTCCACCGCCGCAACCTTCTGTACCCGTGAGATCCAACCTGGGGCCTTTTCCGGCATCCCGCCGGAGGGGGATTCAATCACGGAGGGCTTCTACATCAACACCATTGCCTCTCCGATGAAGCGTGAGTAGTTTACTTCAGACCTACGGGTCCATAGCTAGTAGCTAGATGGCTTCTTCTCTCTCTTTGATTCTCAATACAAAGTTCTCCTCGATGTTCTTGGAGATCATTTCGATGTAATACTCTTTTGCAGTGTGTTTGCCGAGATCCGATGAATTGTGGATTTATGATCAACTTATCTATGAATATTATTTGAATCTCCTCTGAATTCTTGTATGCATGATTTGATATCTTTGCAAGTCTCTTCGAACTATCGATTTGGTTTGGCCAACTAGATTGGTTTTTCTTGCAATGGGAGAAGTGCTTAGCTTTTGATAGAGGCAAAGGTGTCCCGTCTTTCGATGAGATGATGGATATCGCTTTGGTGGAAGTCGACTTTGACGATCCGACTACGAACGTGCGAGGACGTCGCGCCTTAGCAATCGCTAAACCAACTCCGAGAGGTTATCGACCACGCCGGAGCACGATCAACCTGACCACGAGGGTCTGTTCCTGCGAGCAAACGAAGAACAAGCAAGAAACTGAGATTGCAATCTGGATATTGCGAATATAAGATGAAGGCTTTATTGATCAAGGTGAGGTTCTGTGACGCCTTTGTCTGGTCGCTGAACACAAACGAAGTACGCGAAGTTGCAGCTATGGCGAACTTTTAATCTAAACAAAACCCAAAGTCTAAACGACGCCCTAAGGGCTGTATATATGGAGGAAGAGGGGGGAATTTCGTGGCCCTTAAGGAAGGGGTCCGAAACCAACCCTATCTCTTGTTTCCCCACACATACGGACTCTAAAAACAGCCTATACTTATGTATTTCAAAATTACATGGGCCTGGCCCAATAATAAGGTGACGCAGCACCTAGAATAGCCTCTGGACGAAAGTTATGAAGTAGCATCTTGTATATTTCGTCCAAGGCTTCATGCACGCATTATGGTGGCTTCAACATCTTGAAATCATCACTTGTAACTCCGTTCTTGTTCCCCATGCGCATGCCATCATCTCCATGCTTGTTCTTGCTCCAATGTTCATCCTTCTCAAAGCTAGGCCCTTCATTTGTAAGCAAAACAAATGTATCCAATTTAGGCAGCATCATATTCTCATGAACATTAGAATCATTACCAAGAAACGAAAGTACCTGGTAATTTAATTGGCGTGCGCGAGCTCTAGTAATTGGTCCAGTATGTATAGCAGCAGGGGCTGTGGGTGTAACAATGGTATTGATGTCCTCATCATCCTCCCCTTCTTGAAATGAAGTCGTCCTCGACGGAAGCTCATCTTCCTCACCCAAATAAGGCTTCAAATCTGCAATGTTAAAAGTGGGACTAACCCCAAAATCTGCAGGCAGCTCAAGTTTATATGCATTATCATTTATTTTCTCTAACACCTTAAAAGGACCATCAGCACGTGGCATTAGCTTTGATTTGCGCAAATCAGGAAATCTATCCTTACGCAAATGTAACCAAACAAGATCTCCAGGTGCAAACACAACATGTTTTCTACCCTTATCTCCAGCAAGTTTATATTTAGCATTCATACGCTCAATGTTTTCCTTAGTTAACTCATGCATTTTTAAGATCAATTCAGCACGTTGTTTAGCATCAAAATTAACCTTCTCCGAAGATGGAAGAGGCAACAAATCAATAGGTGCACGAGGTAGGAAACGATACACAATTTCAAAAGGGCACATTTTAGTAGTAGAATGCAATGAACGATTATAAGCAAACTCAATATGAGGCAAGCATTCTTCCCACATTTTCTTATTATTCTTCAAAACAGCCCTAAGCATAGTAGACAATGTTCTATTGACTACTTCAGTTTGTCCATCAGTTTGGGGGTGACAAGTAGTACTAAAAAGCAGTTTAGTCCCCAACTTAGCCCATAAACATCTCCAAAAGTGGCTAAGAAATTTAGTATCACGATCGGAAACAATAGTATTTGGCACACCATGCAAGCGAATAATTTCACGAAAGAACAAATCAGCAACATTACAGCATCATCGCTTTTATGACATGGTATAAAGTGTGCCATTTTCGAGAATCTATCCACGACAACAAATATGCTATCCCTCCCCTTCTTTGTTCGAGGTAAACCTAAAACAAAGTCCATAGATATATCCTCCCAAGGAACACTAGGTACAGGCAAAGGCATATATAAACCATGAGGATTGAGTCGTGACTTAGCTTTTTGACATGTAGTGCAGCGAGCAACAAAACGCTCAACATCCCGTCTCATCTTTGGCCAAAAGAAATGTGTAGCAAGTACGTCCTCTGTCTTCTTCACGCCAAAGTGTCCCATTAATCCTCCTCCATGCGCCTCCTGCAACAACAAAAGACGAAGAGAGCTAGCTGGAATGCATAGCTTGTTAGCACGGAACACAAATCCATCATTAACGACAAACTTGTTCCAGGTTCTTCCTTCTTTACAATTCTGCAATACATCTTTAAAATCAGCATCATGCACATATTGATCTTTGATGGTCTCCAAACCAAATATTTTGAAGTCAAGTTGTGAAAGCATAGTATAGCGACGAGACAATGCATCAGCAATAACATTTTCTTTACCCTTCTTGTGTTTAATGACATAAGGGAAAGTTTCAATGAATTCAACCCATTTAGCATGTCTACGATTCAGTTTAGCTTGACTTTTAATATGTTTCAAAGATTCATGATCAGAATGTATAACAAATTCTTTGGGCCATAAATAATGTTGCCATGTTTCTAAAGTCCGAACAAGAGCATATAGTTCTTTATCATAAGTAGAATAATTCAGACTAGGCCCACTCAATTTTTCAGAAAAGTATGCAACAGGTTTGCCATCTTGTAATAACACACCTCCTAATCCAATTCCACTAGCATCACATTCAAGCTCAAAAGTCTTATTAAAATCAGGAAGTTGGAGTAAAGGAGCATGTGTCAACTTATCTTTCAATACCGTGAAGGCTTCTTCCTGTGCGGTACCCCAAACAAAAGGCACATCCTTCTTTGTAAGCTCGTTGAGAGGTGCAGCAATGGTGCTAAAATCTCTCACAAAACGCCTATAGAAACCAGCGAGTCCAAGAAAACTCCGCACTTGTGTGACCGTTTTGGGCTGCGGCCAACTCTCAATAGCTTCAATCTTGGCTTTATCAACTTCAATTCCCTGTGGAGTAACAACATAGCCAAGAAAAGATACTCGGTCGGTGCAAAAGGTGCACTTCCCAAGGTTACCAAACAAACGTGCATCACGTAGAGCAATAAAAACAGCACGTAAATGTTCCAAATGTTCTTCCAAAGATTTGCTATAAATCAGTATATCATCAAAATAGACTACCACAAATCGTCCAATGAAAGCACGTAAAACTTCGTTCATTAGTCTCATGAAAGTACTAGGTGCATTAGTTAACCCAAAAGGCATGACTAACCACTCATATAAACCAAACTTAGTTTTAAATGCAGTTTTCCATTCATCTCCCAATTTCATACGAATTTGATGGTATCCACTACGCAAATCAACTTTGGAGAATATTGTAGAGCCACTCAATTCATCAAGCATATCATCTAGCCTAGGAATAGGATGACGATAACGAATAGTAATATTATTAATGCCTCTACAATCAACACACATACGCGACGTACCATCCTTTTTAGGCACGAGTATAATAGGAACAGCACAAGGACTAAGAGATTCGCGTATATAACCTTTGTCGAGCAGCTCCTGTACTTGACGCATAATCTCCTTCGTCTCCTCTGGATTGGTACGGTATGGTGCACGGTTGGGTAGCGATGCACCGGGAATTAAGTCAATTTGATGCTCAATCCCTCGAATAGGTGGTAATCCCGGTGGCACGTCTTGTGGGAAGACGTCAGCGAACTCCTGCAAAATGTTAGTGACAGCAGGGGGCAAAGAGGAAGGCACGTCCTCGAATGAAAATAATGCCTCTTTGCACACAAAAGCATAGCAAACAGATTTGCTGAAATCTAGTTCATCAATATCAGATTTTGTGGCAAGTAAACATGCACTTTTCAATTTAATTTCAGAAACAACACTAGATGGTTTATTATTAGGTTTCATTTGTTGCTCAAATTCCTTTGCCACAATCTGATTTTCACTCTTATTTTTCTCCTGCTTTGCTTTATTAGCTCTATTAATGTCATCTTTCAAAATGGAATCAGGAGTCATAGGAAGCAAAGTAATATTTTTATCCTTATGAACAAGAGTATACTGATTGTTTCTACCATGGTGTACAGAATTTTTATCAAATTGCCATGGTCTACCTAGTAATAAGGAACATGCTTGCATGGGTACCACATCACAATCAACATAATCAGCATATGTAGAGATACTAAAATGCACACGAACAGTACGTGTTACCTTAACCTTCCCGCTGTTGTTGAACCATTGGATGTAGTAAGGATGTGGATGTGGTCTTGTGGTGAGAGATAGCTTCTCCACCATCTCCATGCTAGCCAAGTTGTTACAGCTCCCTCCATCTATGATGACGCGAACAGAACGTTCCTTCACAACTCCCTTTGTATGGAACAAATTATGCCTCTGATTTTGCTCTGCTTGTGTGACCTGCACACTCAAAACACGTTGAGCAACTAAACATTCATACCTGTCAGCGTCTTCAGGAGCCATGTATTGCGTCTCATTTTCAGAATCATCTCCACCATGTTCTTCACGTGTAATAAGAGCCAAAGTCTCCTCATCATAGTCACTAGCGGACTCATACCCACCATCCTCAGTAGTAATCATCACACGCTGAGATTTGCATTCTCTCGCATAATGTCCTCTTGCCTTACAACGACGACAAATAATATCACTTGTGTGCCCTGTTGACGCCACGGAAGAAGAAGAGCTCTGCGCAGGTCCGGCAGGTGTGCTCTTGGCAGAGACTGGTGGTTGTGCCTGCTTTCTTGTATCATGGCTGGAGGTGGCACCTGATGGAGGTGATGGTGAAGTGGAAGTAGAGGATGCACGTGGTGTCCATGATGAAGGTCGACCTGCAGAAAAGTTAGTTCGCGCTAATGCCTGTCGATCCTGCACTTCACGTTCAGCTTTACAAGCAAGATGGAATAAACGAGTGATATTATTATAATCCTTATACTCTAGAATGGTCTGAATCTCTTTATTTAATCCACCCATAAAACGTGCAAGCATAGCTTCATTCTCCTCAACAATACCACATCTAATCATGCCAGTTTGTAATTCCTGATAATATTCTTCTACAGAATTTTTCCCTTGTCTTAAGCGCTGCAATTTTTGAAGTAATTCACATTGATAATATGGTGGAACCCAACGAGTACGCATAGCAGTTTTCAAAGCAGCCCAAGTAGCTGGAACAGGATATAATCTACAATGTTCAGACCACCAAACACATGCAAAGCTAGTGAAAGCACAAACAGCAGCAGGAACACGTCTCTCCTCAGGATATTGTAAACATGTAAATCGTTGTTCAGTTTCTAACTCCCAAGTAAGATATATATCAGGAACATATCTACCCTCAAACGGTGGAATATTCAATTTCAGTTTAGGGAGATTGTCATGATCTCGTACCTGAGGTGGTGGTGCCGGCCTACCGTTGCGAATATATACCTGAGGTCGACCTGCTGGTGGTGGTGCTGGTGGCGCACGTAGTTCTGATTTTGATCAACCTCATCCTCATAATCGCCCGCATAATCGTCATCCTCCTCAGCCGCCGCAGGAGCAGGAGCCAAAGAAGCATCAACAGTAGGTGCAGCAGCACCCGGATTTTGACCAATCTCAATTGGAACGCGCTGTGCCCGTCCCACTTGATTTGGAAGGCGGCGTTGGAGATGTGGTTGTTGTTGTAGTAAAGGTGCGACATATGCAGCCGGTGGTGGTTGGGGAAGACGCTTGAGTAATTCAGTAAACTTGTTATCCAGCGCTGTCTCAAACGACTTCTCCACGGCATCTATCTTCTCCATAGCCTCTTCAAATCTGTTTAGCACATCTCCCACCTGGCCACTCATCATTTGCTGAAATTTATCATGCAACTCCTTGTTCGTCATGTTCTCCCAATCAGTCTCATCGGCTTGTGAACCTGCCATGGTTAGCAGCAATAGACACACAAAAGAATATGATCCTGCAGACTACTAGAAGTGGTGGTGATGGTGGTGTGTCACAAAACCTTCAAGCGAATCCGTTCTTACCTGTTCTTACCCAGCAGCAGGTGGTGATCGGCAACCGTTGTAGGCAAAAACTCTCAAAGCTTGGATATAGCGATTACCAGGGAGAGTCAAACGCACGATGTAGACTTATGTGGAGCTGGGAAGGCTTATAATATGGTAGCAAAATGGTAAGCAATAATCAATTCAGAGATGCAAAGTTGAATAAACGCTCAACGACGGTACTGTGCTGGTCCTAGGCTAGACCGTGCTAGAGACGCGAGCCTAGAACACTAACAAAATCACGGCGCTGTACGTAAACAAGGGAAAAGCACACTCTGGAATATTTTTTCGCTCCTCTTTTTTTTTGCGAAAAATCACTATAATGGCGAGTGTCTCAAAACTCTTCCCAGGTCAAACTGACAGGATGGGCACAAAATTTTTTGACTATTTTTTTTCGAAAATCAGGGCAGGGACAACGAAAAAGTGCGACAAAAAATCACTATGATGGCGAGTGTCTCAAAACACTACCCGGGGCCTAAAAACTGGATAGGGAAAAAATATTTTTGGTTGCCGAAATTTTGGCCTAAAAACTGCCCGGGGGTCTCCAGACTTTTTTTTTCTTTTTTCCGAGACCTACTCAGGCAAGGAAACACGAAACGGAAAATATATGGATCTCTAAAACCAACCGAATATGAAAAGAACTCGGATTGGTTGTGGATATATGGCGGTAGGATATGGCAGCAGTGGTGGTATATGGTAGCGGTAGTGGTATATGGATACGGATCGGTGGTGGTATATGGATACGGATTGGTGGTGGTATATGGATACGGATTCAAAGCGGTGGCGGATAAGCAATGGTGGTAGATGGCAAGGCGATGATGATGGTGCGGCGGCGGCGTGACAACTTATGACCAGAACTCGAAACTCTAAAAGACTAGACTCTAAGACCAGCAACTTGACCCGACGATGCAACCGCAAATTCAACAAAGCAAAAACCCTAAAAAGATTATGCAAAGGCTCAGATTGGTTCGGATATGATGAACTAACCCTAATTTTTTTTGTGGCTTTTTCGTGGACTGTAGGTATGAAGAACAGACTCGATCTAAACTACGAAAAACTGTAAAATCTCACCGAGCAACCTGGAAATCTGATACCACTTGATAGAGGCAAAGGTGTCCCGTCTTTCGATGAGATGATGGATATCGCTTTGGTGAAAGTCGACTTTGACGATCCGACTACAAACGTGCGAGGACGTCGCGCCTTAGCAATCGCTAAACCAACTCCGAGAGGTTATCGACCACGCCGGAGCACGATCAACCTGACCACGAGGGTCTGTTTCCTGCGAGCAAACGAAGAACAAGCAAGAAACTGAGATTGCAATCTGGATATTGCGAATATAAGATGAAAGCTTTATTGATCAAGGTGGAGTTCTGTGACGCCTTTGTCTGGTCGCTGAACACAAACGAAGTACGCGAAGTTGCAGCTATGGCGAACTTTTAATCTAAACAAAACCCAAAGTCTAAACGACGCCCTAAGGGCTGTATATATGGAGGAAGAGGGGGGAATTTCGTGGCCCTTAAGGAAGGGCTCCGAAACCAACCCTATCTCTTGTTTCCCCACACATACGGACTCTAAAAACAGCCTATACTTATGTATTTCAAAATTACATGGGCCTGGCCCAATAATAAGGTGACGCAGCACCTAGAATAGCCTCTGGACGAAAGTTATGAAGTAGCATCTTGTATATTTCGTCCAAGGCTTCATGCACGCATTATGGTGGCTTCAACATCTTGAAATCATCACTTGTAACTCCGTTCTTGTTCCCCATGCGCATGCCATCATCTCCATGCTTGTTCTTGCTCCAATGTTCATCCTTCTCAAAGCTAGGCCCTTCATTTGTAAGCAAAACAAATGTATCCAATTTAGGCAGCATCATATTCTCATGAACATTAGAATCATTACCAAGAAACGAAAGTACCTGGTAATTTAATTGGCGTGCGCGAGCTCTAGTAATTGGTCCAGTATGTATAGCAGCAGGGGCTGTGGGTGTAACAATGGTATTGATGTCCTCATCATCCTCCCCTTCTTGAAATGAAGTCGTCCTCGACGGAAGCTCATCTTCCTCACCCAAATAAGGCTTCAAATCTGCAATGTTAAAAGTGGGACTAACCCCAAAATCTGCAGGCAGCTCAAGTTTATATGCATTATCATTTATTTTCTCTAACACCTTAAAAGGACCATCAGCACGTGGCATTAGCTTTGATTTGCGCAAATCAGGAAATCTATCCTTACGCAAATGTAACCAAACAAGATCTCCAGGTGCAAACACAACATGTTTTCTACCCTTATCTCCAGCAAGTTTATATTTAGCATTCATACGCTCAATGTTTTCCTTAGTTAACTCATGCATTTTTAAGATCAATTCAGCACGTTGTTTAGCATCAAAATTAACCTTCTCCGAAGATGGAAGAGGCAACAAATCAATAGGTGCACGAGGTAGGAAACCATACACAATTTCAAAAGGGCACATCTTAGTAGTAGAATGCAATGAACGATTATAAGCAAACTCAATATGAGGCAAGCAGTCTTCCCACATTTTCTTATTATTCTTCAAAACAGCCCTAAGCATAGTAGACAATGTTCTATTGACTACTTCAGTTTGTCCATCAGTTTGGGGGTGACAAGTAGTACTAAAAAGCAGTTTAGTCCCCAACTTAGCCCATAAACATCTCCAAAAGTGGCTAAGAAATTTAGTATCACGATCTGAAACAATAGTATTTGGCACACCATGCAAGCGAATAATTTCACGAAAGAACAAATCAGCAACATTAACAGCATCATCGCTTTTATGACATGGTATAAAGTGCGCCATTTTCGAGAATCTATCCACGACAACAAATATGCTATCCCTCACCTTCTTTGTTCGAGGTAAACCTAAAACAAAGTCCATAGATATATCCTCCCAAGGAACACTAGGTACAGGCAAAGGCATATATAAACCATGAGGATTGAGTCGTGACTTAGCTTTTTGACATGTAGTGCAGCGAGCAACAAAACGCTCAACATCCCGTCTCATCTTTGGCCAAAAGAAATGTGTAGCAAGTACGTCCTCCGTCTTCTTCACGCCAAAGTGTCCCATTAATCCTCCTCCATGCGCCTCCTGCAACAACAAAAGACGAAGAGAGCTAGCTGGAATGCATAGCTTGTTAGCACGGAACACAAATCCATCATTAACGACAAACTTGTTCCAGGTTCTTCCTTCTTTACAATTCTGCAATACATCTTTAAAATCAGCATCATGCACATATTGATCTTTGATGGTCTCCAAACCAAATATTTTGAAGTCAAGTTGTGAAAGCATAGTATAGCGACGAGACAATGCATCAGCAATAACATTTTCTTTACCCTTCTTGTGTTTAATGACATAAGGGAAAGTTTCAATGAATTCAACCCATTTAGCATGT
Source organism: Aegilops tauschii subsp. strangulata (assembly GCF_002575655.3). Taxonomy (NCBI): domain Eukaryota; kingdom Viridiplantae; phylum Streptophyta; class Magnoliopsida; order Poales; family Poaceae; genus Aegilops; species Aegilops tauschii. Next base: position 346,817,469 of record NC_053041.3, read on the forward strand.
CTACGATTCAGTTTAGCTTGACTTTTAATATGTTTCAAAGATTCATGATCAGAATGTATAACAAATTCTTTGGGCCATAAATAATGTTGCCATGTTTCTAAAGTCCGAACAAGAGCATATAGTTCTTTATCATAAGTAGAATAATTCAGACTAGGCCCACTCAATTTTTCAGAAAAGTATGCAACAGGTTTGCCATCTTGTAATAACACACCTCCTAATCCAATTCCACTAGCATCACATTCAAGCTCAAAAGTCTTATTAAAATCAGGAAGTTGGAGTAAAGGAGCATGTGTCAACTTATCTTTCAATACCGTGAAGGCTTCTTCCTGTGCGGTACCCCAAACAAAAGGCACATCCTTCTTTGTAAGCTCGTTGAGAGGTGCAGCAATGGTGCTAAAATCTCTCACAAAACGCCTATAGAAACCAGCGAGTCCAAGAAAACTCCGCACTTGTGTGACCGTTTTGGGCTGCGGCCAACTCTCAATAGCTTCAATCTTGGCTTTATCAACTTCAATTCCCTGTGGAGTAACAACATAGCCAAGAAAAGATACTCGGTCGGTGCAAAAGGTGCACTTCCCAAGGTTACCAAACAAACGTGCATCACGTAGAGCAATAAAAACAGCACGTAAATGTTCCAAATGTTCTTCCAAAGATTTGCTATAAATCAGTATATCATCAAAATAGACTACCACAAATCGTCCAATGAAAGCACGTAAAACTTCGTTCATTAGTCTCATGAAAGTACTAGGTGCATTAGTTAACCCAAAAGGCATGACTAACCACTCATATAAACCAAACTTAGTTTTAAATGCAGTTTTCCATTCATCTCCCAATTTCATACGAATTTGATGGTATCCACTACGCAAATCAACTTTGGAGAATATTGTAGAGCCACTCAATTCATCAAGCATATCATCTAGCCTAGGAATAGGATGACGATAACGAATAGTAATATTATTAATGCCTCTACAATCAACACACATACGCGACGTACCATCCTTTTTAGGCACGAGTATAATAGGAACAGCACAAGGACTAAGAGATTCGCGTATATAACCTTTGTCGAGCAGCTCCTGTACTTGACGCATAATCTCCTTCGTCTCCTCTGGATTGGTACGGTATGGTGCACGGTTGGGTAGCGATGCACCGGGAATTAAGTCAATTTGATGCTCAATCCCTCGAATAGGTGGTAATCCCGGTGGCACGTCTTGTGGGAAGACGTCAGCGAACTCCTGCAAAATGTTAGTGACAGCAGGGGGCAAAGAGGAAGGCACGTCCTCGAATGAAAATAATGCCTCTTTGCACACAAAAGCATAGCAAACAGATTTGCTGAAATCTAGTTCATCAATATCAGATTTTGTGGCAAGTAAACATGCACTTTTCAATTTAATTTCAGAAACAACACTAGATGGTTTATTATTAGGTTTCATTTGTTGCTCAAATTCCTTTGCCACAATCTGATTTTCACTCTTATTTTTCTCCTGCTTTGCTTTATTAGCTCTATTAATGTCATCTTTCAAAATGGAATCAGGAGTCATAGGAAGCAAAGTAATATTTTTATCCTTATGAACAAGAGTATACTGATTGTTTCTACCATGGTGTACAGAATTTTTATCAAATTGCCATGGTCTACCTAGTAATAAGGAACATGCTTGCATGGGTACCACATCACAATCAACATAATCAGCATATGTAGAGATACTAAAATGCACACGAACAGTACGTGTTACCTTAACCTTCCCGCTGTTGTTGAACCATTGGATGTAGTAAGGATGTGGATGTGGTCTTGTGGTGAGAGATAGCTTCTCCACCATCTCCATGCTAGCCAAGTTGTTACAGCTCCCTCCATCTATGATGACGCGAACAGAACGTTCCTTCACAACTCCCTTTGTATGGAACAAATTATGCCTCTGATTTTGCTCTGCTTGTGTGACCTGCACACTCAAAACACGTTGAGCAACTAAACATTCATACCTGTCAGCGTCTTCAGGAGCCATGTATTGCGTCTCATTTTCAGAATCATCTCCACCATGTTCTTCACGTGTAATAAGAGCCAAAGTCTCCTCATCATAGTCACTAGCGGACTCATACCCACCATCCTCAGTAGTAATCATCACACGCTGAGATTTGCATTCTCTCGCATAATGTCCTCTTGCCTTACAACGACGACAAATAATATCACTTGTGTGCCCTGTTGACGCCACGGAAGAAGAAGAGCTCTGCGCAGGTCCGGCAGGTGTGCTCTTGGCAGAGACTGGTGGTTGTGCCTGCTTTCTTGTATCATGGCTGGAGGTGGCACCTGATGGAGGTGATGGTGAAGTGGAAGTAGAGGATGCACGTGGTGTCCATGATGAAGGTCGACCTGCAGAAAAGTTAGTTCGCGCTAATGCCTGTCGATCCTGCACTTCACGTTCAGCTTTACAAGCAAGATGGAATAAACGAGTGATATTATTATAATCCTTATACTCTAGAATGGTCTGAATCTCTTTATTTAATCCACCCATAAAACGTGCAAGCATAGCTTCATTCTCCTCAACAATACCACATCTAATCATGCCAGTTTGTAATTCCTGATAATATTCTTCTACAGAATTTTTCCCTTGTCTTAAGCGCTGCAATTTTTGAAGTAATTCACGTTGATAATATGGTGGAACCCAACGAGTACGCATAGCAGTTTTCAAAGCAGCCCAAGTAGCTGGAACAGGATATAATCTACAATGTTCAGACCACCAAACACATGCAAAGCTAGTGAAAGCACAAACAGCAGCAGGAACACGTCTCTCCTCAGGATATTGTAAACATGTAAATCGTTGTTCAGTTTCTAACTCCCAAGTAAGATATATATCAGGAACATATCTACCCTCAAACGGTGGAATATTCAATTTCAGTTTAGGGAGATGGTCATGATCTCGTACCTGAGGTGGTGGTGCCGGCCTACCGTTGCGAATATATACCTGAGGTCGACCTGCTGGTGGTGGTGCTGGTGGCTGCACGTAGTTCTGATTTTGATCAACCTCATCCTCATAATCGCCCGCATAATCGTCATCCTCCTCAGCCGCCGCAGGAGCAGGAGCCAAAGAAGCATCAACAGTAGGTGCAGCAGCACCCGGATTTTGACCAATCTCAATTGGAACGCGCTGTGCCCGTCCCACTTGATTTGGAAGGCGGCGTTGGAGATGTGGTTGTTGTTGTTGTAAAGGTGCGACATATGCAGCCGGTGGTGGTTGGGGAAGACGCTTGAGTAATTCAGTAAACTTGCTATCCAGCTTTGTCTCAAACGACTTCTCCACGGCATCTATCTTCTCCATAGCCTCTTCAAATCTGTTTAGCACATCTCCCACCTGGCCACTCATCATTTGCTGAAATTTATCATGCAACTCCTTGTTCGTCATGTTCTCCCAATCAGTCTCATCGGCTTGTGAACCTGCCATGGTTAGCAGCAATAGACACACAAAAGAATATGATCCTGCAGACTACTAGAAGTGGTGGTGATGGTGGTGTGTCACAAAACCTTCAAGCGAATCCGTTCTTACCTGTTCTTACCCAGCAGCAGGTGGTGATCGGCAACCGTTGTAGGCAAAAACTCTCAAAGCTTGGATATAGCGATTACCAGGGAGAGTCAAACGCACGATGTAGACTTATGTGGAGCTGGGAAGGCTTATAATATGGTAGCAAAATGGTAAGCAATAATCAATTCAGAGATGCAAAGTTGAATAAACGCTCAACGACGGTACTGTGCTGGTCCTAGGCTAGACCGTGCTAGAGACGCGAGCCTAGAACACTAACAAAATCACGGCGCTGTACGTAAACAAGGGAAAAGCACACTCTGGAATATTTTTTCGCTCCTCTTTTTTTTTGTGTGCGAAAAATCACTATAATGGCGAGTGTCTCAAAACTCTTCCCAGGTCAAACTGACAGGATGGGCACAAAATTTTTTGACTATTTTTTTTCGAAAATCAGGGCAGCGACAACGAAAAAGTGCGACAAAAAATCACTATGATGGCGAGTGTCTCAAAACACTACCCGGGGCCTAAAAACTGGATAGGGAAAAAATATTTTTGGTTGCCGAAATTTTGGCCTAAAAACTGCCCGGGGGTCTCCAGACTTTTTTGTTCTTTTTTCCGAGACCTACTCAGGCAAGGAAACACGAAACGGAAAATATATGGATCTCTAAAACCAACCGAATATGAAAAGAACTCGGATTGGTTGTGGATATATGGCGGTAGGATATGGCAGCAGTGGTGGTATATGGTAGCGGTAGTGGTATATGGATACGGATTGGTGGTGGTATATGGATACGGATTCAAAGCGGTGGCGGATAAGCAATGGTGGTAGATGGCAAGGCGATGATGATGGTGCGGCGGCGGCGTGACAACTTATGACCAGAACTCGAAACTCTAAAAGACTAGACTCTAAGACCAGCAACTTGACACGACGATGCAACCGCAAATTCAACAAAGCAAAAACCCTAAAAAGATTATGCAAAGGCTCAGATTGGTTCGGATATGATGAACTAACCCTAATTTTTTTGTGGCTTTTTCGTGGACTGTAGGTATGAAGAACAGACTCGATCTAAACTACGAAAAACTGTAAAATCTCACCGAGCAACCTGGAAATCTGATACCACTTGATAGAGGCAAAGGTGTCCCGTCTTTCGATGAGATGATGGATATCGCTTTGGTGAAAGTCGACTTTGACGATCCGACTACGAACGTGCGAGGACGTCGCGCCTTAGCAATCGCTAAACCAACTCCGAGAGGTTATCGACCACGCCGGAGCACGATCAACCTGACCACGAGGGTCTGTTTCCTGCGAGCAAACGAAGAACAAGCAAGAAACTGAGATTGCAATCTGGATATTGCGAATATAAGATGAAAGATTTATTGATCAAGGTGGAGTTCTGTGACGCCTTTGTCTGGTCGCTGAACACAAACGAAGTACGCGAAGTTGCAACTATGGCGAACTTTTAATCTAAACAAAACCCAAAGTCTAAACGACGCCCTAAGGGCTGTATATATGGAGGAAGAGGGGGGAATTTCGTGGCCCTTGAGGAAGGGGTCCGAAACCAACCCTATCTCTTGTTTTCCCACACATACTGATGAGGACATCAATACAATTATTACACCCACAGTCCCTGCTGCTATACATACTGGACCAATTACTAGAGCTCGCGCACGCCAATTAAATTACCAGGTACTTTCGTTTCTTGCTAATGATTCTAATGTTCATGAGAATATGATGCTGCCTAAATTGGATACATTTGTTTTGCTTACAAATGAAGGGCCTAGCTTTGAGAAGGATGAACATTGGAGCAAGAACAAGCATGGAGATGATGGCATGCGCATGGGGAACAAGAACGGAGTTACAAGTGATGATTTCAGGACGTTGAAGCCACCATAATGCGTGCATGAAGCCTTGGACGAAATATACAAGATGCTACTTCATAACTTTCGTCCAGAGGCTATTCTAGGTGCTGCGTCACCTTATTATTGGGCCAGGCCCATGTAATTTCGAAATACATAAGTATAGGCTGTTTTTAGAGTCCGTATGTGTGGGGAAACAAGAGATAGGGTTGGTTTCGGACCCCTTCCTCAAGGGCCACGAAATTCCCCCCCCCTCTTCCTCCATATATACAGCCCTTAGGGCGTCGTTTAGACTTTGGGTTTTGTTTAGATTAAAAGTTCGCCATAGCTGCAACTTCGCGTACTTCGTTTGTGTTCAGCGACCAGACAAAGGCGTCACAGAACCCCACCTTGATCAATAAAGCTTTCCTCTTATATTCGCAATATCCAGATTGCAATCTCAGTTTCTTGCCTGTTCTTCGTTTGCTCGCAGGAAACAGACCCTCGTGGTCAGGTTGATCGTGCTCCGGCGTGGTCGATAACCTCTCGGAGTTGGTTTAGCGATTGCTAAGGCGCGACGTCCTCGCACGTTCGTAGTCGGATCGTCAAAGTCGACTTCCATCAAAGCGATATTCATCATCTCATCGAAAGACGGGACACCTTTGCCTCTATCAAGTGGTATCAGATTTCCAGGTTGCTCGGTGAGATTTTACAGTTTTTCGTAGTTTAGATCGAGTCTGTTCTTCATACCTACAGTCCACGAAAAAGCCACAAAAAAAATTAGGGTTAGTTCATCATATCCGAACCAATCTGAGCCTTTGCATAATCTTTTTAGGGTTTTTGCTTTGTTGAATTTGCGGTTGCATCGTCGTGTCAAGTTGCTGGTCTTAGAGTCTAGTCTTTTAGAGTTTCGAGTTCTGGTCATAAGTTGTCACGCCGCCGCCGCACCATCATCATCGCCTTGCCATCTACCACCATTGCTTATCCGCCACCGCTTTGAATCCGTATCCATATACCACCACCGCTGCCATATACTACCGCCATATATCCACCACCAATCCGAGTTCTTTTCATAGTCGGTTTGTTTTAGAGATCCATATATTTTCCGTTTCGTGTTTCCTTGCCTGAGTAGGTCTCGAAAAAAAAAAAAAAAGAGTCTGGAGACCCCCGGGCAGTTTTTAGGCCAAAATTTCGGCAACCAAAAATATTTTTTCCCTATCCTATTTTTAGGCCCCGGGTAGTGTTTTGAGACACTCGCCATCATAGTGATTTTTTGTCGCACTTTTTCGTCGTCGCTGCCCTGATTTCCGTATTTGGGTGAGGAAGATGAGCTTCCGTCGAGGACGACTTCATTTCAAGAAGGGGAGGATGATGAGGACATCAATACAATTATTACACCCACAGTCCCTGCTGCTATACATACTGGACCAATTACTAGAGCTCGCGCACGCCAATTAAATTACCAGGTACTTTCGTTTCTTGCTAATGATTCTAATGTTCATGAGAATATGATGCTGCCTAAATTGGATACATTTGTTTTGCTTACAAATGAAGGGCCTAGCTTTGAGAAGGATGAACATTGGAGCAAGAACAAGCATGGAGATGATGGCATGCGCATGGGGAACAAGAACGGAGTTACAAGTGATGATTTCAGGACGTTGAAGCCACCATAATGCGTGCATGAAGCCTTGGACGAAATATACAAGATGCTACTTCATAACTTTCGTCCAGAGGCTATTCTAGGTGCTGCGTCACCTTATTATTGGGCCAGGCCCATGTAATTTCGAAATACATAAGTATAGGCTGTTTTTAGAGTCCGTATGTGTGGGGAAACAAGAGATAGGGTTGGTTTCGGACCCCTTCCTCAAGGGCCACGAAATTCCCCCCCCCCCTCTTCCTCCATATATACAGCCCTTAGGGCGTCGTTTAGACTTTGGGTTTTGTTTAGATTAAAAGTTCGCCATAGCTGCAACTTCGCGTACTTCGTTTGTGTTCAGCGACCAGACAAAGGCGTCACAGAACCCCACCTTGATCAATAAAGCTTTCCTCTTATATTCGCAATATCCAGATTGCAATCTCAGTTTCTTGCCTGTTCTTCGTTTGCTCGCAGGAAACAGACCCTCGTGGTCAGGTTGATCGTGCTCCGGCGTGGTCGATAACCTCTCGGAGTTGGTTTAGCGATTGCTAAGGCGCGACGTCCTCGCACGTTCGTAGTCGGATCGTCAAAGTCGACTTCCATCAAAGCGATATTCATCATCTCATCGAAAGACGGGACACCTTTGCCTCTATCACATACGGACTCTAAAAACAGCCTATACTTATGTATTTCGAAATTACATGGGCCTGGCCCAATAATAAGGTGACGCAGCACCTAGAATAGCCTCTGGACGAAAGTTATGAAGTAGCATCTTGTATATTTCGTCCAAGGCTTCATGCACGCATTATGGTGGCTTCAACATCTTGAAATCATCACTTGTAACTCCGTTCTTGTTCCCCATGCGCATGCCATCATCTCCATGCTTGTTCTTGCTCCAATGTTCATCCTTCTCAAAGCTAGGCCCTTCATTTGTAAGCAAAACAAATGTATCCAATTTAGGCAGCATCATATTCTCATGAACATTAGAATCATTACCAAGAAACGAAAGTACCTGGTAATTTAATTGGCGTGCGCGAGCTCTAGTAATTGGTCCAGTATGTATAGCAGCAGGGGCTGTGGGTGTAACAATGGTAGTGATGTCCTCATCAGCTTTGGGTTCAATCTTGCGGTGTCCTTTCCCAGTGACAGTAGGGGCAGCAAGGCACGTATTGTATTGTTGCCATCGAGGATAAAAAGATGGGGTTTTCATCATATTGCTTGAGTTAATCCCGCTACATCATGTCATCTTACTTAATGCGTTACTCCGTTCTTTATGGACTTAATACTCTAGATGCAGGCAGGAGTTGGTCGATGTGTGGAGTAATAGTAGTAGATGCAGAATCGTTTCGGTCAACTTGACACTGACGTGATGCCTATATTCATGATCATTGCCTTAGATATCGTCATAACTTTGCGCTTTTCTATCAATTGCTCGGCAGTAATTTGTGCACCCACCGTAATAATTTCTATCTTGAGAGAAGCCTCTAGTGAAACCTATGGTCCCCGGGTCTATTTTCCATCATACAAGTTTCCGATCTACAATTCTAGTTTCCTATTTACTTTTCTTTGCAATCTTTACTTTCCGTTCCATAAACCAAAAATACCAAAAATATTACTTTACCGTTTATCCTTCTCTATCAGATCTCACTTTGCGAATAACCATGAAGGGATTGACAACCCCTTTGTCACGTTGGTTGCAAGTTGGTGTTTGTTTGTGAAGGTATTCGATGGCTTGTTGCGTAGTCACCTACTAGATTGATACCTTGGTTCTCAAAACTGAGGGAAATACTTACGCTACTTTGCCGCATCACCCTTTCCTCTTCAAGGGAAAAACCAACGCAAGCTCAAGAGGTAGCAAGAAGGATTTCTGGTGCCGTTGCCGGGGAGATCTACACCAAGCCAAGACATACCAAGTACCCATCATAAACTCTCATCCCTCGCATTACATTATTCACCATTCGCCTCTCATTTTCCTCTCCCCCACTTCTAAAATGATTTCATAAAAGATTTGCCTTTTCTTCGCCCTTCTTCCTTTCGTCTTTCCGTTTGCCTTGATGTCTTATTTGGCTCGTTTGCTCATTTGGTTGGAATAATCATGCATTTATTGCAAATCAGAGAACCTATGATTTATGGATCCTCATCCGCTTGGTAATCTTTTTAAGAGATCCAATTATGATGAACCAATTGCTAGTGAGTTTTGTGCACTAGATTATCTTTATGAAGTTTTGCTTGAAATTCATGAATCAGGAAATTATGATGAAGCACTTTATGAAGTGATTCACGATAGATCTTTGAATAAAAAACATGATTGCAATGATGTTATTATAAATTCTATTAATGTCAATTGTGCTCATAATATGCAAAACCCTAAGCTTGGGGATGCTAGTTTTACTATGTCCACTACTTGTTGCAATGATCATGATTGGGGTGATTCTTCTTATGATCTTGAAAATTTATTTAAGCCCCATGATGAATATGAGATTGATAATAGTGTGTGCAATAATATTGAAAGTGGGTTTGGAAGAGTGTCAACTTTAGATCCCGCATATTTCGAGAATGTTCAATCTTATGATTTTTTTTTGATAAAAGTGGGTTTGGAGAGGTCATGACTTTAGCTAATGTTAATCCCACTATTTTGGAAGAGTGTCAACTTTGCATGCATGTGGATCATGAGAAGAAAATTTTATGTGATAGTTATATTGTTGAATTTGATTATGATCTCACATGTAATTATTATGGGATAGGGAAATATGGTTGTAGAAATTTTAATGTTACCAAATTACCTCTCGTTATGTTGAGATTGCTATTGTTTCTTTCTTCTTCCTTGCATACGCCAGATGTTGCTTGTCTTGCTAATTTGTTTTCCTATAAAATGCCTATGCATATGAAGTATGTTAGACTTAGATGTGATTTTCATATGCTACATGATGCTCTCTTCATGTTTCAATTACTATCTTTTATGTGAGCATCATTGAAATTATCAATGCCATGCTTAATGGCTTTAAAGAAAAGCGCTTGTTGGGAGACAACCCAATATATTTACTTTCTGTTTTTGAATAAATATTTCATCTAGCCACTGGTTAGATGTGGTTTTGTGTTTTAGTTAGTGTTTGTGCCAAGTAAGACCTATGGGATAGCCTACAATGATAATTAATTTGATCTTGCTGAAAAACAGAAACTTTTGCGCTCAGGAAAACAATTCTTGTTCTTAGGAGGAACATGATAAAATACTGATTATTTTTGCAGAAGATTAATAAAAAAATTATCTAAGATTTCCTATTTTCTCAGGATTTTTTGAGTTACAGAATTATTCGAAATATTCAGATTGCTGCAGACTGTTCTGTTTTTGACAGATTCTGTTTTTCGCGTGTTGTTTGCTTATTTTGATGCATCTATGGCTAGTATCGGGGGTATGAACCATGGAAAAGTTGGAATACATTAGATATTACACCAATATAAATAAAGAATGAGTTCACAACAGTACCAAAAGTGGTGATTTATTTTCTTATACTAATGGAGCTTACGAGATTTTCTGTTGGAGTTTTGTGTTGTGAAGTTTTCAAGTTTTGGGTAAGGATTTGATGGACTACGGAATAAGGAGTGGCAAGAGCCTAAGCTTGGGGATGCCCAAGGCACCCCAAGGTAATATTCAAGGATGTCAAAAAGCCTAAGCTTGGGGATGCCCCGGGAAGGCATCCCCTCTTTCGTCTTCGTCTATCGGTAACTTTACTTGAGGCTATATTTTTATTCACCACATGATATGTGTTTTGCTTGGAGCGTCTTGCATGATTTGAGTCTTTGATTTTTAGTTTGCCACAATCATCCTTGCTGTACACACCTTTTGAGAGAGACACGCATGAATCGTGATTTATTAGAATGCTCTATGTGCTTCACTTATATCTTTTGAGCTAGGCAAAATTTGCTCTAGTGCTTCACTTATATCTTTTTAGAGCACGAAGGTGATTTTATTTTATAGAAATTGATGAATTCTCGTACTTCACTTATATTATTTTGAGAGTCCCTAAATAGCATGGTAATTTGCTTTGGTTATAAAATTAGTCCTAATATGATAGGCATCCAAGAGGGATATAATAAAAACTTTCATATAAAGTGCATTGAATATTATGAGAAGTTTGATTCCTTGTGATTGTTTTGAGATATGAAGATGGTGATATTAGAGTCATGCTAGTAAGTAGTTGTGAATTTGAGAAATACTTGGGTTAAAGTTTGTGAGTCCCGTAGAATGCACGTATGGTGAACCGTTATGTGATGAAGTCGGAGCATGATTTATTTTTTGATTGTCTTCCTTATGAGTGGCGGTCGAGGACGAGCGATGGTCTTTTCCTACCAATCTATCCCCCTAGGAGCATGCGCGTAGTATTTTGTTTCGATGACTAATATATTTTTGCAATAACTATGTGAGTTATTTATGACTAATGTTGAGTCCATGGATTATACACACTCTCACCTTTCCGCCATTGCTAGCCTCTCTAGTACCACGCAACTTTCACCGGTACCATAAACCCACCACATATCCTTCCTCAAAACAGCCACCATACCTACCTATTATGGCATTTCCATAGCCATTCCGAGATATATTGCCATGCAACTTTGCACCGTTCCGTCTATTATGACATGCTCCATCATCGTCATATTGCTTTGCATGATCATGTAGTTGACATCGTATTTGTGGCTAAGCCACCATTCATCATTTTTTTATACATGCCGCTCTTGATTCATTGCACATCCCGGTACACCGCCGGAGGCATACACATAGAGTCATATTTTGTTCTAAGTATCGTGTTGTAATTCTTGAGTTGTAAGTAAATATAAGTGTGATGATCTTCATTATTAGATCATTGTCCCATGTGAGGAAAGGGTGATGGAGACTATGATTCCCCCACAAGTCGGGATGAGACTCCGGACGAAAAAAGAGGCCAAGAAATGAGAGAAGGCCCAGATAAAAAAATGAGAGAAAAAGAGAGAATGGACAATGTTACTATCCTTTTTACCACACTTGTGCTTCAAAGTAGCACCATGATCTTCATGATAGAGAGTCTCCTATGATATCACTTTCATATACTAGTGGGAATTTTTCATTATAGAACTTGGCTTGTATATTCGAATGATGGGCTTCCTCAAATTGCCCTAGGTGTTCGTACGCAAGCGAGTTGGATGCACACCCACTTAGTTTCTTTTTGAGCTTTCATAAACTTATAGCTCTAGTGCATCTGTTGCATGGCAGTGGGTCCTAGCTGCCAGCGAGGATAAGGAGGCACTTCCTTCCGTGCGAAGATATAGGTGGTGGGTCCCAACTGTCAGGGGGAAGAATCATTTTTTCTGCCCGTAATATGGACGCACTTCCTTGCGTACGAAGATGTAGCTGGTGGGTCCCAGCTGTCAGGGGGAAATGTTTTTTCGAGGCCCTTACGGTAGGTCCCGCTGTCAGGTGGAGGAATCATTATTTTGCACGTAATAAGGAGGCACTTCCTTGCTGCGGCCATGGACCCAGCTGTCAGCCTCTCCACGCATAGTCCTCTTCCGATGGAAGGCGTTCCTTGACCACGTTGACCATGCCGCGCCGAGAGCACCAAGGCGGTGGGTGACGGAGAGGCCTAAGATGGGAACGACCTGGAGTCATGGAACAAGGGGCACTGGAGTCCCTGGCGGAGGGGAGTACGAGGGACTGGTTCGGCTGCCGGGTGAGGTTGCCTTTGCCGGAGAATAATAGAAGGTGTGGGTGAGTACAGGTATGACCTGGCCACCGTTGGGAGTAGGGTGGGCGGCGAGGCCTGCACGGCAGCACAGCCGGCCATGGGAGGAAGATGCAGGAGCTCGAGCCGGTGATGGTTTTGGCGGCTGGAGCAAGAGCAACTAGATCAGAGATTGAAGAAGCAGGATCGCCGTTGGGTGTCAATCCAACGACTACGGATGTCAGAATAATTTGTTGACTTTTTGTTTTAGACCATTAAATCATTTTGTTCACTAAATGGACAACACCTTGCGCGAGCTTCGTCTAGTGGGCCAACAAAGTCAGCTTCGAAAGCTGTGGCGGAATGCAGCCCTTATTTAGGTTTTACAACCCATTTCATTTTGTTTGACAATACATCTATTTCCTGGGCTTTGACTCAAAATATAATCTATTTCCTGGCTGGGTAAAAATAATAATAGCCGATTTACTATTTATGATAACTGTTTCTAAAAAAACTATTTATGATAATTTACAACGCATTTGATTATTTATTCAAATACACCTATTTACTGAGCTGGGTCAAAAATAATAATGCATACATGCAACGCATTTATCATTTCTGATAATTTACAAGCCATTTGATTTTAGTAGAAATGGACCCATTTTCTGGGATGGGTGAAAAAACAATGATGGTCTGGACTGAGCATTTCGTATAAAAATAATATTGGGATACGAGTATTATTAAAAAATTAAGTTGGGCTTGGTAATCTTATTATATAAAAAATGAACTGGGCTGTGCATTTTACTAAAAGAAACATATGCAAGGCTGCGCTTATTTTAGGATATTGTGTACAACTGTCGGCCCAGTTGCATTGCTGATGTTCAAAAAAAGGCATGTGTAGTAAATTACAACTTTACATGGCTACTCAGCCCACATTCAACGACGCCGGAAAGGCTCAAACAAGGCTTCTGTACAACTTTTTGAAGTCATTGAGCTCAATTTATAACTTAAGAAAAAATTTAGAGTACAGTGGAACCTAATTAAAAGCTGTCATGAGCGAAGAAATAATTCAACGGGTCCCACTTGTGTGTGTATGTGTGTGTGAGAGAGACCCATCAGTTGATGCTCGTAAATACATCTTTCAGCCTTATGCATTGCTGATGCTCAGTAAAAACTTATATAGTTGATGCAATCATATAGAATATCGATGATGACGAGTGTCATAATAAACGGAGCGGTGGAAAGTTGCATGGAAATATATCTAGGAATGGCTATCGAAATGCCATAATAGGTAGGTATGGTGGCCGTTTTGAGGAAGGTATGTGGTGGGTTTATGGTACCGGTGCAGTTGTGCGGTACTAGAGAGGCTAGCAATGGTGGAAGGGTGAGAGTGCGTATAATCCATGGACTCAACATTAGTCATAAAGAACTCACATACTTATTACAAAAATCTATTAGTCATCGAAACAAAGTACTACACGCATGCTCCTAGGGGGGTAGATTGGTAGGAAAAGACCATCGCTCGTCCCCGGCCACCACTCATAAGGAAGACAATAAAAAATATATCTCATGCTCCAACTTCGTTACATAACGGTTCACCCTACGTGCATGCTACGGGACTCACAAACCTGAACACAAGTATTTATCAAATTCACAACTACTCACTAGCATGACTCTAATATCACCATCTTCATATCTCAAAAAATTTATAAGGAATCAAACTTCTCATAATATTCAATGCACTTTATATGAAAGTTTTTATTATACCCCTCTTGGATGCCTATCATATTAGGACTAAATTCATAACCTAAGCAAATTACCATTCTGTTTAGAGACTCTCAAAATGATATAAGTGAAGCATGAGAGTTCAACAATTTCTTCAAAATAAAACTACCACCGTGCTCTAAAAAGATATAAGTGAAGCACTAGAGCAAATGACAAACTACTCCAAAAGATATGAGTGAAGATCAATGAGTAGTTGAATAATTATGTAACTATGTGAAGACTCTCTAACATTTAAGAATTTCAGATCTTGGGATATTATTCAGACAACAAGCAAATCTAAATAAAATGACACTGCAAGGATAGCACATATCATGTGAAGAAGCAAAAACTTAGGCTTAACCAAAACTGATCGATTATTGTTGAAGAAGAAAGGTGGGATGCCAACCGGGGCACCCCCAAGCTTAGATGCTTGAGAATTCTTGAAATATTAATTAGGGATGCCTTGGGCATACCCAAGCTTGAGCTTTTGTGTCTCCTTAATTCCTTTCATATCGCGGTTTCCCTAAATCTTAAAAACTTCATCCACACAAAACTCAACAAGAACTCGTGAGATAAGTTAGTATAAATCAACGCATAAACCTTATCATTCTCTACTGTAGAAACTCACTAAAGTTTGATATTGCCTACTAAGTGCCTCTGCATATTTAATACTCCTATCCTCAAATAGAATCATTAAACAAGCAAACATATGGAAACAATGCAAACATAACAGCAATCTGTCTAAACAGAACAGTCTGTAAAGAATCCAAGAGGAGTCATACTTACCTAACTCCAAAAATTCTGAAAAAATACCATACTGTAGATAATTTGTTGTTACTCATTGTGTAAAAATTTCAAGATTTTATCATGTTTTGATATTTTTTAACAATTCAGACAATGATAGCAAACTTTCTGTTTTTAAAACAGCAACATATGGACTTGCAAAATAAGCATGGTAAAGGCTATACTTGACCTTTTATTGAAATAAAAGATGCAAAACATTATTCTAAATAGCAACAATCAAATCCTAATAAAAGAAAATGACTCTCCAAGCAAGACTCATATCATGTGGTGAATAAAAATATAGCTCCAAGTAAGGTTACCGATGAACAAAGACGAAAGAGGGGATGCCATCCGGGGCATCCCCAAGCTTAGTTGCTTGGGTATTCCTTGAATATTACCTTGGGGTGCCTTGGGAATCCCCAAGCTTAGGCTCTTGCCACTCCTTATTCCGTAGTCCATCAAAACTTTACCCAAAACTTGAAAACTTCACAACACAAAACTTAACAGAAAATTAATGAGCTCCGTTAGTATAATAAAACAAATCATTCACTTTGGTACTGTCAAGACAAGATTCATAATTTTTCTCACATGATTCCTACTGTACCCTATCATTTATACAATTTATATTAAGCAATATAAGCCATAGAAACTAGAAAACAAGCAAACTATGCATCAAAAACAGAATCTGTCAAAAACAGAACAGTCTGTAAAGATCTGAATTGAAATCATACTTCTGTAGCTCAAAAAATTCTGAAAAATTAGGGCAATCTAGAATTTTTTATATCAATCTTGTGTAAAAAATTCAGATCAAAAGCACGTCCAGTGAATTTTCAAAATTCCTGGACTGGGAGCAAAAGTTTCTGTTTTTGCACATAATCAAGTCAACTATCATCCACACTATCCCAAAGGCTTTACTTGGCACTTAAATGAAACAAAAGCTATAAAACATGATTAATACAGTAGCCTAATCATGTGAACACACAAAAACAGTAGGGGTAAATGTTGGGTTGTCTCCCAACAAGCGCTTTTCTTTAATGCCTTTTTAGCTAGGCATGATGATTTCAATAATGCTCACATAAAAGATAAGAATTGAAACACAAAGAGAGCATCATGATGAAGCATATGACTAGCACATTTAAGTCTAACCCACTTCCTATGCATAGAGATTTTGTGAGCAAACAATTTATGGGAGCAAGAATCAACTAGCATAGGAAGGCAAAACAAGCATAACTTCAAGATTTTCAACACATAGAGAGGAAACTTGATATTATTGCAATTCCTACATGCATATATTCCTCCCTCATAATAATTTTTAGTAGCATCATGCAAGAATTAAACAATATAACCATCACATAAAGCATTCTTTTCATGAGCCACAAGCATATAAATTTTATTACTCTCCACATAAGCAAATTTCTTCTCATGAATAGTAGTAGGAGCAAACTCAACAAAATAACTATCATGAGGCATAATCCAATTGAAAACTAAAATTAAGGTGACAAGTTTCATGGTTATCATTATTCTTTATAGCATATATGTCATCACAATAATCAACATAGATAGCAACTTTGTTCTCATAACCAATTGGAACCTCTTCCGAAATAGTGGATTCATCACTAAATAAAGTCATGACCTCTCCAAATCCACTTTCATAAATATTTTAAGATTCAACACCCTCCAAAATAGTGGGATCATTACCTAGAGTTGACACTCTTCCAAACCCACTTTATTAATTTAATCATCATAAATAGGAGGCATGTTATCATCATAATAAATTTGCTCATCAAAACATGGGAGAAAAAATATCATCTTCATCAAACATAGCATGCCCAAGCTTGTGGCTTTGCATATGATTAGCATCATGGATATTCAAGGAATTCATACTAACAACATTGCAATCATGCTCATCATACAAAGATTTTGTGCCAAACATTTTATTAACTTCTTCTTCTAGCACTTGAGCACAATTTTCCTTTTCATCACTTTCACGAAAGATATTAAAGAGATGAAGCATATGAGGCAACCTCAATTCCAATTTTTGTAGTTTTCTTTTATAGACTAAACTAGTGATAAAACAAGAAACTAAAAGATTTGATTGCAAGATCTAAAGATCTACCTTCAAGCACTAACCTCCCCGACAACGGCGCCAGAAAAGAGCTTGATGTCTACTACGCAACCTTCTTGTAGACCCATGTTGGGCCTCCAAGTGCAGAGTTTTGTAGGACAGTAGCAAATTTCCCACAAGTGGATGACCTAAGGTTTATCAATCCGTGGGAGGCGTAGGATGAATATGGTCTCTCTCAAACAATCCTGCAACCAAATAACAAAGAGTCTCTTGTGTCCCCAACACACCCAATACAATGGTAAATTGTATAGGAGCACTAGTTCGGCGAAGAGATGGTGATACAAGTGTAATATGGACGGTAGATATAGGTTTTTGCAATCTGAAAAATATAAAACAGCAAGGTAACTAGTAACAAAAGTGAGCGAAAATGGTATTGCAATGCTTGGAAACAAGGCCTAGGGTTCATAATTTCACTAGTGAAAGTTCTCTCTACAATGATAGCATAATTAATCATATAACAATCCCTCAGTGTGCAACAAAGAGTCACTCCAAAGTCACTAATAGCGGAGAACAAACGAAGAGATTATTGTAGGGTACGAAACCACCTCAAACTTTCTGATCGATCTATTGGGCTATTCCTATAAGTGTCACAAACAGCCCTAGAGTTCGTACTAAAATAACACCTTAAGATACACATCAACAAAACCCTAATGTCACCTAGATACTCCAATGTCACCACAAGTATCCGCGGGTTTGATTATACGATATGCATCACACAATCTCAGATTCATCTATTCAAACCAACACAAAGAACTTCAAAGAGTGCCCAAAGTTTCTACCAGAGAGTCCAGACGAAAGCGTGTGCCAATCCCTGTGCATAAGTTCACAAGGTCACAGAACCCGCAAGTTGATCACCAAAACATACATCAAGTGGATCACGTGGATATCCCATTGTCACCACAGATAAGCACATGCAAGACATACACCAAGTGTTCTCAAATCCTTAAAGACTCAATCCGATAAGATAACTTCAAAGGGAAAACTCAATCCATTACAAGAAGGTAGAGGGGGAGAAACATCATAAGATCCAACTATAATAGCAAAGCTCGCGGTACATCAAGATCGTGCCAAATGAGAGAGAGAGATCAAACACATAGCTACTGGTACATACCCTTAGCCCCGAGGGTGAACTACTCCCTCCTCGTCATGGAGACCGCCGGGATGATGAAGATGGCCACTGGTGATGGTTTCCCCCTCCGGCAAGGTGCCAGAATAGGCTCCCGATTGGTTTTTCGTGGCTACAGAGGTTTGCGGTGGCGGAACTCCCGGTCTAGGTTTATTTTCGGGGGTTTGTGTATTTATAGGAATTTTTGGCATCGGTTTCACATTAGGGGGGTCCACGAGTCAACCACAAGGACGGAGCACCCTCCCGGGGGGTTGGGCGTGCCCTCCACCCTTGTGGTTGCCTCGGGACTCTTCTGGCCCAACTCTTTTGCTTCGGGGGCTTCTTCTGGTCCATAAAAATCACCATAAATTTTCAGGTCATTTGGACTGTGTTTGATATTCCTTTTCTGTAAAACTCAAAAACAAGGAAAAAACAGAAACTGGCACTGGGCTCTAGGTTAATAGGTTAGTCCCAAAAATCATATAAATGCATATAAAACATCCAAGGTAGATAATATAATAGCATGGAACAATAAAAAATTATAGATACGTTGGAGACGTATCAGCCCTGAGCCAAACCAACATGTCCATCATTCCTCCCATGTTTATAAGCACCACCCTGGTAATTTGCAGCTCTTTTGGGTCCGTGTAGATACGATTGGCAATTCATCGAACATGCTTCGTGCGTGTCCAGAGCATGGCTAGAGCGTGCGTTTTGCACGCGTCAGCACAGAGCTCCTGCCGTGTCTCTACTGCCTCCCCCTCTCAACCTGATCCTCCTCTAGATCAGCCCGACCACCTGGAGCCTCGCCGACACCGTCGCTTGGCCCATAGCGCCGTCCACCGCCCTCCACGACGACCAGGACCGCCGCCCGACGAGTCCCGCACGGCCACATCTCCGCCCGTAATGCGTGGCTTACCCCCGAGCCACCCAGCACCTCCGGGCGTAACTACAGCTGCCATCGCCCTCGCCTACCTCCACTGACCACGCCTACCTTGCCACCGTCCATGTTCTGCCGTCAATGGAGGATGCCACTGTGTTCATCTTCGGGAAGCCGCGGAACCGCCCCTCCTGCACTATAAAACGGACCCTCGAGCCTGCTTAGTCCATCACCACCTCTCTCTCTCCCTGAGAGAGCCTCCCTGAACAGCAGAACGACCTAGAATGGTCATCTTCTTCTTCTCCGGCAACCACGGCCGCCGCCTCTGACTCGTTCATTCCGACGCCACCAGGGCCTCCCTCTCTCCACTCTCTTCACCAAAAGCTCTCCCTTCATCTCACAAATCCAACCCCATGCTCAATTTTGATCAGGAGCCGTCGTAGGCGAAAGCCCCATCCCACCCGATGCTGCCGTCCACCGAAGAGCTCGCCATCGGCGACTCTGTCCACTTCGGCAACCATGGCGGGTACCCACGGGACCGCCTCAACCCCCTGAGCTCGTGGGTGGCCTCGGTTTTCCGAGTGGTGCCGTCATTCGCCGGCAACCTTGCCGGAGCTCCGCCTCTGTTCGGCCAGAGGAGACGCGCACGGTCGACTCGTCAGACCTGACCAGTGGGCCAGGCGGGCCCACTGTCAGTGTCCCAGCGCCGCTGACCCGTCCGTAAGTGGAGACGAACTCTGCTGTGGCCGCCTTCGCGTGGGGAAGCCATACTAGGCGAATACGCCTTCGACGTCATTAGCTCTTCCTCGCGGCTGAGCAACTGGGCTCGGCCCAGTAACGCGAGACGACTAAACGATGCCCAGGGTATATCTTTGCTCTTTCATATTTTCTTTTCCAGCAGATTTCAAATAAATCCACAGCAGACATTTGACATCCAAATTTGTTGATTCAAATTTCTACCTACTCCTAAAATCATGCTCTGATAATCCATCTTGGGTGATTTTTTCCTAAGCTCTGTTTCTACTGGATCTATTTAATAGTCATATTCTTCATTTATTCCAGCTTAGAAACTCTCTAGGAAAATCATATGAACTCTAAATGGCTTGATTCTTTTTCTGTTATTTCTCAAATTTCATCTAGTTTATTTTAAAAAATTCCAAACAACTTTTTAGCACTGTTTTGGATTTATGTGGTAATTATAATATTTTGAAAATAGAAAATGGAGGGGAGATATAATTTTCAAAGTTTTGGAGTACACCCAATCTTTCTACATGCTCAAGCCAAGCATCTTGAACACATGATATTGTGAATGCATAGTTGTTTGTTTGCATTTATAATTGAATTATGAACATGTTGAATTTATATAGAATTTTCATAGTATTAGTCATACATGCATTATTCCCCTTGATGGTATTTTATCTGCACTTAAACATGAAGTATAAGCGAGTACGGTTATTTTCATGTGCCATATGTGCCTGTGTTGGTCCAGGCTAATTTGCAGGAAGAATGAGTTACGAGAAAATTGACCGTGAGACTGAAATCTCGTTGTGACGAGAATGATCTGTCAGGGTATGTTGGGACATACCAGGTGGTGACCCTGTTGGGTACTGCCAAGGAGTTATATTGTGCTAACCACTGCAGGAAAACTTAAACCTCCCGAGTTGACTGTAGATCGAGTCTTGTTCCGGTAACCCCCATACTGGTTTCGTGCTAGCACTTGTCCCTGCACATGCTGGGTATGGTTCAGTAAGTTGTTAACCCCTTTCTCTGCACACACACCGTACAGAGTGGCCAATGAGGGTTTCCAGGTACCGCCTGCAATGCCAGTCATCTGGTCAGGGGGCATGGGTGTATCCGGCTGGGCCGAGAGGGGGGCACCCCTTGTAATCTATGTGTGTTAATAGTGATCCCATGCTACTCGAGACGATGGTCTCCCCGCCTTAGAGTTTCTCTTGAACGATGCTTTGGGTGATTCCTGGCATCCAGAAAGTTAATCTGGTGTGTGCTGGCCAGGTGTGTTTTCAACTCAAAGACCGTAATTGGAATTAGTCAACATCTCAGTGCTAGCTAAAGAAATCCTTTACTTGTGGGTAAGGAGTAGACCCTCTGCAGAGTTATATCTGTTCAAATAACCGTGTCCATGGTTATGGACTACAGTCTGGGTTGGTCAAGTGTCGGTCTTAGTGTCAGTCTCCGGAGGAAATAATTAAATTGATCATGGTTCGTTCTGCAGGATAATTATTGTCACTACTGGTGCCACTATGAATATTATTGCTGATATGAATATTGCTGTGGACTAACCCTTTCCTCTTATGTGCAACTGTGAGTATCTCTTGGGATGGCTAGACTACCCGGGATACTCATTTTCATTTTCATTTCTGGGTATAACTTGGGATGGCTAGTCCACCTGGATACTCGGTTTATTATTCTCATGTAAGCCCTTTATGAGGCGTCGCTTCAGACACCCGACCGTGGCATGTATTTTCAAGACCTATCGAGGTGTCGCTTTTGGACACCCACTTGGCATTTTTCTTGGAATCCTTCGGGCGGTCCAACGCCCAATGTTCCATTTCATTTCGTGAATTTACTACTAACATGATTTATTTAACCTTCTGCACCGTATGAATATTTATCATGCCATGCTTTGATTTTCAGTCAGCACATGCATATATTTTAATTCATCATGAGCATATGCATCCGATATATCTTTTGTTCATCATGTTTGCGAGTACATTCAAATGTACTCACTAGCTTCTCCCTGGCTGTTGTCTTGGCCAGATCTTGATTCGGAGAGGGGTACTGCGAAGACACCCCGCACCCTAGGATTCGAAGATAGCCGCCTTGCTAGATAGGAAATATCCTGGTCAGCTGTTCCTTTGGGAATGGAGTCCCATCAATGTTGGAGATCCACGAGTCGCTTCCGTCATCCACCACTAGATATCCTTATTATATTCATTGGACCTTTGTGGTCTTGTACTCAATTTCTTGTAATTGCTTGGAATTCTTTATCAAGGAAGTGTCCACCAGCGAACAGTAATCCTGGGGCTGGTGATGACACAAGGGTCATTTGCTGGGATTTATATCCCAGAAATCCGACCTCGACAGAACCCCCTTGCTAGGTTGCCTCGGGCCTCCTTTTATAGCTTAACGGGCGACCACAGAGGCAAAACAGTCATTTTGGTATGATTAGATAGCAGTTAGGACAAAGTGCATTAAATGCACCTGCTAGGTGTCATGCTGAGGTTGAAGCCTGACAGGCCCGCCGTGCCGCTTATCGTCTTCTCCTTATTAGCATGACACGCCATCTGGACGTGTGTCAACAAAGTGAATCTCCTCTCCAGCAGGTTGCCACATATCTGACAAGATCCACCAAGCCATTTGAGGGCTCGACGCCACACTGATTAATGACTTGGGTATGATGAGGTGGAGCGGTGGCGTCTTGGTGAGTTCTTGCCAGTACGGAGCATGTCGAGTTCCCATCCTGACGGCCCCAGGAGCCTTGCCGGGGTGATCTAGTCTTGTCCCTCAGATGCAGTCTCGACCTGGCCGAGCTCTCCTGCCTGGCAAGGGAGGCCTTCCTGAGGTGATCTCTTGTTAACTTGATCTTCTTAATGCTCTCTTTGATTTCACAAAGAGCGGTTTCTCTGGCTTATCTTGTGTTATGCATAGGTACTTTATGTATGATCGACATCACACATGTGCGCGAGTCTAGGCTGCAAACATAAATGTTTGTTGCACTGACAGGGCCCCCCTGTGCCTGGTCTATACATGCCGTCGGGCATCGTTGGGGCAGGCCCAAACAACGCACAGGCGTGCATGCCGACCTTGCCACAGCGGGTGCCTGCGTCTTTGAGATCTTCTTTGCTTCTTCATTAACCTGGAATTGAGTTGAATTTCGAGTCTCCATGAGACCCCCAGCGTCCAAACGACATGGGTTCATTCATGGAGTAGGCCAGGGGCCCCCATGTTCACGGGAGTTAACTAGGGTGCCAGCGCGTGAACCGGGGGTAAATGCCATTTTACTTCACCCACCACGCCTGCCGTTTCCGTGACACACGCTGCATGCATTGCACGGAGTTAGTGGTGGACGCGCACGGCGCGGGAATGTGTGCTTTGGCAGAAAATGCAACGCCTTGGATTGGTGTAATGGGGCGGTTGATAAATCTGGATGCCGTCAGGGGTGCAAAGAGGCCGGATTCGAGGAGTGGGGCGGTTGACCCAGAGTAGTGGAGAGCAAGCCTCCCGCCTCGCCCCACTATAAAAGGGAGTGTGAGGGGGACGGTGATGCTCATCCACACCTCCTCCTTCTTCCTTCTAGTTTTGCTTCCATAATGACAAGGGGAAGGGGCCGAGCTCGGGCTCCGACGGTGGCGACGAGGGCTTCTTCTCGGCAACACACTCCTGCCCCCATTGCGGCTGCAGGGGCAGGATCCATTGCTCAAGGTGAAGCCACAGGACGCGGTCGGGGTCGACAGGGCACTCGGGGCCAAGGTGGCGCAGTGGTGCACCGGTCGCGTCTCCCCCGGCCGTTTCGACTCCGATGGAGGGTCTGTGGGGGACACGACGCTGGAGTTCATCGTCAGGTTGCGCGAGCCCCCGTGCAGCCGCCTGCGGCTTTCTCGTCCCTTCGCCGGGGTAATGGAGGTTGATCAGACTCTCGGGTTGAGGTTGCACATGAGTGGCTGCCGCAACGACACCATGTGGGTGGACGTTGAGTACCCTGCACCTCATGTCATTCTTCTCTGGCGCGGTTGGAAGACTTTGCTCGTTCCCAAAGCCTCGCGGAAGGGCACGTTCTCCGCTTCAAGCTGGTGGAGGCTGATATGCTCTCCATCAAGGTCTTCGGGCGTTCAGGTGCTCACTTAGGGTGTTGCGTGGACAGCTCGAGCGATGGCGAAAGTTCCTCCTCGAGCGACATCGACGAGGAGGACACTGACGGTCAAGATGGCGACGGGGAGTCCCCCGGTTGTCAAGCATGAAGGCAACGACTCGAACTCCGGCAGAACGCCGGACGCACCGGCATTGTCAGCTAGGCGCCAACAGCACCATCATCTATAGCTAGACCCCGACAGAGCGATTTGCCGGGGGTGCTTGGCCTGGTCGTCACTTCTTCCTCTAGCTGGACCCCGGTAGGCATCCTCATGGACTCCGGCTTCATCTTCCCTGTCGGTGTCCCTGTCGAGCCGCGTCCCTCTAGTCCTGGCGGGGGTGACCAGGGCATCGGATAGCTGCTCTCCCTGTCCCCGACCTCTTCTTCCTTGCCGGGGTGGCACCCTCCCGATCTTGTCAGGCTGCATCCCGTTGGTCCTGACGGGGTCAGACTGGGCTTCTGTGCAGGCACTCCTTTTGCCCTCTTTCCTTCTCAATGCCACTCCTAAGAGGAGAGGGACAAGAAAGGCATTACGGGGCACTTAACTTTTTTCAAATTAAAAGATGTAGGCACTTGCCAAATTTTAGTTAAAACTATGTAATCCTTCACCCATGTTTGTACTTCGTATGATCTGTACTTATTTATCTACGTACCAATGGAAAAAGCGCTTTTCGGATTTTTGTGCATGCATCAAACATGTTGAAGGATGAACCTTCAATACTTCCAAGTAAACAAAGTTTTCCGGCAAGACATGTTGCCGATCTCCATTACAGCAGCTACTAAACCTCGTCTAATAAGCTAAAAACTGGATTAGAAGAGTAGACAAGGCCAGCCTCTTGTTAACCACTCCAAATCTTGCTACAACCAACCTTGTCGAGTGGACTCGAATCAAAAGAAGGGAGCATAGATGACGGAGGCAACAAGGTTTCCGTACATACAAGTCAATCATACGTTAACATAACATGGAACGATGGGATGAGCTTATCTCTGTCTGCTGTCCTTCTTATCATTTTCAGATAAGGAGGGGTTGTCAGGGATCAGTGCTTGGGTTTGCCTTCATCCTTCTTCCCAAAAACGATCTGTGATGAAATCTTTCTGTTGCCATCAAAACAAGAAAAGAGAGGAGATGGTAGCACATGGCCCTTCACAATGAGTTAGTTATCTTATCTTAGGACTATTGTAATCACAATAGAACCCTCCATCTTTCTAGGGTTAGCATTGGTTTAGCTCATATGTGAGATAGAGCATTGC
Organism: Aegilops tauschii subsp. strangulata; assembly: GCF_002575655.3. Classification (NCBI taxonomy): domain Eukaryota; kingdom Viridiplantae; phylum Streptophyta; class Magnoliopsida; order Poales; family Poaceae; genus Aegilops; species Aegilops tauschii. The sequence continues at coordinate 346,842,918 of NC_053041.3, forward strand.
TCATCCATACGGATCTCCTCCTCGAGAGAGACTGCGGCCCCTCTTCGGAGACGATCCACGTTGGATTCAAGACCCCCTCTTGGGTGGCCCCCTTCAAGACCTCCTTTCGGAGAAGAACCGGTTACCTATGTATCGTCCCTTGTTGGATTTGGATCGTGTATCTCTTTGTGTTTCGAGGATCTAGCACATGTGTGATTGTTCTTGTTGGTTTGAGTGATTCTCTCGTGTCTTCCCCTCGTGTTTCCCCTCGTGTTCTTTGTGTTCTTAGTTGGGATCCGCTCCTTTCGTGAAAGATCGGCCATCTAGGGTTCCACCCTACATCAACCGGATTGTCCGCTGTGGGGACCAGACTGTCCGGTAGTGCATTTTCAGTGCGACCGGACTGTCCGCTGTGGGACCGGACTGTCCGGTAGTGCAATTTCTGCACACTTCCTTTTCTTCATCTGGACGCTTTCGGTCAGCTCTTGGGTCTTGGGGTCCTTCTCCTTGGGCCCCGGGAAGCTTCCTAGCTGCTTGGTGGCGGTTGCCCTCGTACCTAATGATGCAGAATGTTCCATGGTGAGGTAGCAACCAAGTCCAACGGATATTCATGTAAATCTCAAAGAGGAGCGGGTTCACCTTAAGTCCAATGGCGTATGCTTGAGGTCTCATCGAATGGACACTTGGGGCTTGGGGAGTAGTCGTCGTGTACATGGGGATGATCGTGGGATGCTCCGCATCACCTTTTCTGTAAAACATAAGTCTTTTTAGATATTCCAATAAGAGCTACATACAGATGTATATAGACATATTTTAGAGCGTACATTCACTCATTTTGCTCCATATGTAGTCCGCATTCGAATCTCTAAGAGACTTATATTTAGGAACGGAGGGAGTAGTATAGTATATTCCTTGTCGGGAAGTGGAGCCGGGATATTTGCAGTCGAAAGGTATATTGGGTCACTTCAGATGGATGGTTTCAACTATTCTAGATGGTCTGCCATAATATCCGGGAAATGCTGGGAGCTATGCCGTCTTAGAGATTCTAGACTGATAGTAATAGTATTGTGCCTTCAGTTGAATATAGCTGCCCCTTTTGGGGCTGAAGCCTTTCCAAAGCCTTTCTAGTAATACCAGCAATACAAGCCAATATGTTCCAGCTTAGGGTTTTCCCCTTTTATCTACACTACTATGATCTGCATACGCGCTTTCTATCATACTAGCAGTTGTCCACCCTTCAAGCTAAACAACACATCACTCATAATTCCAAAGCTTAGTTGTTCAAATATGATTGTGATATGATATTGATATTAGCTAACAGACACATTTAATTGGTTAGTGATGAGGACATCAATACCATTGTTACACCCACAGCCCCTGCTGCTATACATACTGGACCAATTACTAGAGCTCGCGCACGCCAATTAAATTACCAGGTACTTCCGTTTCTTGGTAATGATTCTAATGTTCATGAGAATATGATGCTGCCTAAATTGGATACATTTGTTTTGCTTACAAATGAAGGGCCTAGCTTTGAGAAGGATGAACATTGGAGCAAGAACAAGCATGGAGATGATGGCATGCGCATGGGGGACAAGAACGGAGTTACAAGTGATGATTTGATAAGGACATCAATACCATTGTTACACCCACAGCCCCTGCTGCTATACATACTGGACCAATTACTAGAGCTCGCGCACGCCAATTAAATTACCAGGTACTTTCGTTTCTTGGTAATGATTCTAATGTTCATGAGAATATGATGTTGCCTAAATTGGATACATTTGTTTTGCTTACAAATGAAGGGCCTAGCTTTGAGAAGGATGAACATTGGAGCAAGAACAAGCATGGAGATGATGGCATGCGCATGGGGGACAAGAACGGAGTTACAAGTGATGATTTCAGGACATTGAAGCCACCAGAATGCGTGCATGAAGCCTTGGACGAAATATACAAGATGCTACTTCATAACTTTCGTCCGGAGGCTATTCTAGGTGCCACGTCACCTTATTATTGGGCCAGGCCCATGTAATTTCGAAATACTTGAGTATAGGCTATTTTTAGAGTCCGTATGTGTGGGGAAACAAGAGATAGGGTTGGTTTCGGACCCCTTCCCCAAGGGCCACGAAATTGCCCCCTCTTCCTCCATATATACAACCCTTAGGGCGTCGTTTAGACTTTGGGTTTTGTTTAGATTAAAAGTTCGCCATAGCTGCAACTTCGCGTACTTTGTTTGTGATCAACGACCAGACAAAGGCGTCACAGAACCCCACCTTGATCAATAAAGCTTTCATCTTATATTCGCAATATCCAGATTGCAATCTCAGTTTCTTGCTTGTTCTTCGTTTGCTCGCAGGAAACAGACCCTCGTGGTCAGGTTGATCGTGCTCCGGCGTCGTCAATAACCTCTCGGAGTTGGCTTAGCGATTGCCATCTACCACCATTGCTTATCCGCCACCGCTCTGAATCCGTATCCATATACCACCACCAATCCGTATCCATATACCACCACCGCTACCATATACCACCACCGCTGCCATATCCTACCACCATATATCCACCACCAATCCGAGTTCTTTTCATATTCGGTTTGTTTTAGAGATCCATCTATTTTCCGTTTCGTGTTTCCTTGCCTGAGTAGGTCTCGAAAAAAAAGAGTCTGGAGACCCCCGGGCAGTTTTTAGGCCAAAATTTCGGCGACGAAAAATATTTTTTCCCTATCCTATTTTTAGGTCCCGGGGAGTGTTTTGAGACACTCGCCATCATAGTGATTTTTTGTCGCACATTTTCGTCGTCGCTACCCTGATTTCCGAAAAAAATAGTCAAAAAAAATTTGTGCCTATCCTGTCAGTTTGACCTGGGAAGAGTTTTGAGACACTTGCCATTATAGTGATTTTTCGCAAAAAAAAGAGGAGCGCAAAATAAAAAAAAGAGCGCCAAAAAAAAGAGCAAATTTTTTTTCCAGAGTGTGCTTTTCCCTTGTTTACGTGCAGCGTCGTGATTTCGTTAGTGTTCTAGGCTCGCGTCTCTAGCACGGTCTAGCCTAGGACCAGCACAGTACCGTCGTTGAGCGTTTATTCAACTTTGCATCTCTGAATTGATTATTGCTGACCCTTTTTGCTACCATATTATAAGCCTTTCCAGCTGCACATACATCTACGTCGTGCGTTTGACTCTCCCTGGTAATCGCTCTATCCAAACTTTGAGTGTTTTGACTATAACGGTTGCCGATCACCACCTGCTGCTGGGTAAGAACTGGTAAGAATTTGAGATTCGCTTGAAGGATTTGTGACACACCACCATCAACACCACTTCCTAGTAGTCTGTAGGATCATATTCTTTTGTGTTTCTATTGCTGCTAACCATGGCAGGATCACAAGCCGAATAGACTGATTGGGAGAACATGACGAACAAGGGGTTGCATGATAAATTTCAGCAAATGATGAGTGGCCAGGTGGGAGATGTGCTAAACAGATTTGAAGAGGCTATGGAGAAGATAGATGCCGTGGAGAAGTCGTTCGAGAGAAAGCTGGATAACTGGTTTACTGAATTACTCAAGCGTCTTCCCCAACCACCACCGGCTGCACCTGTCGCACCTCTACAACAACAACAACCACATCTCCAACGCCGCCTTCCAAATCAAGTGGGACGAGCACAGCGCGTTCCAATTGAGACTGGTCAAAATTCGGGTGCCGCTGCACCTACTGTTGATGCTTCTTTGGCTCCTGCTACTGCGGCGGCTGAGGATGATGACGATTATGCGGGCGATTATGAGGATGAGGTTGATCAAAATCAGAACTACGTGCAGCCACCAGCACCACCACCAGCAGGTCGACCTCAGGTATATATTCGCAACGGTAGGCCGGCACCACCACCTCAGGTACGAGATCATGACCATCTCCCTAAACTGAAATTGAATATTCCACCATTTGAGGGTAGATATGTTCCTGATATATATCTTACTTGGGAGTTAGAAACTGAACAACGATTTACATGTTTACAATATCCTGAGGAGAGACGTGTTCCTGCTGCTGTTTGTGCTTTCACTAGCTTTGCATGTGTTTGGTGGTCTGAACATTGTAGATTATATCCTGTTCCAGCTACTTGGGCTGCTTTGAAAACTGCTATGCGTACTCGTTGGGTTCCACCATATTATCAACGTGAATTGCTTCAAAAACTGCACCGTTTACGACAAGGGAAAAATTCTGTAGAAGAATATTATCAGGAATTACAAACTGGCATGATTAGATGTGGTATTGTTGAGGAGAATGAAGCTATGCTTGCACGTTTTATGGGTGGTTTAAATAGAGAGATTCAGACCATTCTAGAGTATAAGGAGTATACTAATATCACTCGTTTATTCCATCTTGCTTGTAAAGCTGAACGTGAAGTGCAGGATCGACAAGCATTGGCGCGAACTAACTTTTCTGCAGGTCGACCTTCATCATGGACACGATGTGCATCCTCTACTTCCACTTCACCATCACCTCCATCAGGTGCCACCTCCAGCCGTGATACAAGAAAGCAGGCACAACCACCACTCTCTGCCAAGAGCACACATGCACACAGGAAGAAGCCTTCACGGTATTGAAAGATAAGTTGAGACATGCTCCTTTACTCGAACTTCCTGATTTTAATAAGACTTTTGAGCTTGAATGTGATGCTAGTGGCATTGGATTAGGAGGTGTGTTATTACAAGTCAAGCTAAACTGAATCGTAGACATGCTAAATGGGTTGAATTCATTGAAACTTTCCCTTATGTCATTAAACACAAGAGGGTAAAGAAAATGTTATTGCTGATGCATTGTCTCGTCGCTATACTATGCTTTCACAACTTGACTTCAAAATATTTGGTTTGGAGACCATCAAAGATCAATATGTGCATGATGCTGATTTAAAGATGTTTTGCAGAATTGTAAAGAAGGAAGAACCTGTAACAAGTTTGTCGTTAATGATGGATTTGTGTTCTGTGCTAACAAGCTATGCATTCCAGCTAGCTCTCTTCGTCTTTTGTTGTTGCAGGAGGCGCATGGAGGAGGATTAATGGGACACTTTGGCGTGAAGAAGACGGAGGACGTACTTGCTACACATTTCTTTTGGACAAAGATGAGACGGGATGTTGAGCGTTTTGTTGCTCGCTGCCCTACATGTCAAAAAGCTAAGTCACGACTCAATCCTCATGGTTTATATATGCCTTTGCCTGTACCTAGTGTTCCTTGGGAGGATATATCTATGGACTTTGTTTTAGGTTTACCTCGAACAAAGAAGGGGAGGGATAGCATATTTGTTGTCGTGGATAGATTCTCAAAAATGGCACACTTTATACCATGTCATAAAAGCGATGATGCTGTTAATGTTGCTGATTTGTTCTTCCGTGAAATTATTCGCTTGCATGGTGTGCCAAATACTATTGTTTCAGATCGTGATACTAAATTTCTTAGCCACTTTTGGAGATGTTTATGGGCTAAGTTAGGGACTAAACTGCTTTTTAGTACTACTTGTCACCCCCAAACTGATGGACAAACTGAAGTAGTCAATAGAACATTGTCTACTATGCTTAGTGATGAGGACATCAATACAATTATTACACCCACAGTCCCTGCTGCTATACATACTGGACCAATTACTAGAGCTCGCGCACGCCAATTAAATTACCAGGTACTTTCGTTTCTTGCTAATGATTCTAATGTTCATGAGAATATGATGCTGCCTAAATTGGATACATTTGTTTTGCTTACAAATGAAGGGCCTAGCTTTGAGAAGGATGAACATTGGAGCAAGAACAAGCATGGAGATGATGGCATGCGTATAGGGAACAAGAACGGAGTTACAAGTGATGATTTCAGGACGTTGAAGCCACCATAATGCGTGCATGAAGCCTTGGACGAAATATACAAGATGCTACTTCATAACTTTCGTCCAGAGGCTATTCTAGGTGCTGCGTCACCTTATTATTGGGCCAGGCCCATGTAATTTCGAAATACATAAGTATAGGCTGTTTTTAGAGTCCGTATGTGTGGGGAAACAAGAGATAGGGTTGGTTTCGGACCCCTTCCTCAAGGGCCACGAAATTCCCCCCCTCTTCCTCCATATATACAGCCCTTAGGGCGTCGTTTAGACTTTGGGTTTTGTTTAGATTAAAAGTTCGCCATAGCTGCAACTTCGCGTACTTCGTTTGTGTTCAGCGACCAGACAAAGGCGTCACAGAACCCCACCTTGATCAATAAAGCTTTCATCTTATATTCGCAATATCCAGATTGCAATCTCAGTTTCTTGCCTGTTCTTCGTTTGCTCGCAGGAAACAGACCCTCGTGGTCAGGTTGATCGTGCTCCGGCGTGGTCGATAACCTCTCGGAGTTGGTTTAGCGATTGCTAAGGCGCGACGTCCTCGCACGTTCGTAGTCGGATCGTCAAAGTCGACTTCCATCAAAGCGATATTCATCATCTCATCGAAAGCCGGGACACCTTTGCCTCTATCAAGTGGTATCAGATTTCCAGGTTGCTCGGTGAGATTTTACAGTTTTTCGTAGTTTAGATCGAGTCTGTTCTTCATACCTCCAGTCCACGAAAAAGCCACAAAAAAAAATTAGGGTTAGTTCATCATATCCGAACCAATCTGAGCCTTTGCATAATCTTTTTAGGGTTTTTGCTTTGTTGAATTTGCGGTTGCATCGTCGTGTCAAGTTGCTGGTCTTAGAGTCTAGTCTTTTAGAGTTTCGAGTTCTGGTCATAAGTTGTCACGCCGCCGCCGCACCATCATCATCGCCTTGCCATCTACCACCATTGCTTATCCGCCACCGCTTTGAATCCGTATCCATATACCACCACCGCTGCCATATACTACCGCCATATATCCACCACCAATCCGAGTTCTTTTCATAGTCGGTTTGTTTTAGAGATCCATATATTTTCCGTTTCGTGTTTCCTTGCCTGAGTAGGTCTCGGAAAAAAAAAAAAATTCGGCAACCCAAAATATTTTTTCCCTATCCTATTTTTAGGCCCCGGGTAGTGTTTTGAGACACTCGCCATCATAGTGATTTTTTGTCGCACTTTTTCGTCGTCGCTGCCCTGATTTCCGAAAAAAAAATAGTCAAAAAATTTTGCGCCCATCCTGTCAGTTTGACCTGGGAAGAGTTTTGAGACACTCGCCATTATAGTGATTTTTTCGCAAAAAAAAAAAAAAAAAAAGAGGAGCGCAAAAAAAAAAAAAAGAGCGCAAAAAAAAAAAAAAGAGCGAAAAAAAAAATTCCTGAGTGTGCTTTTCCCTTGTTTACGTGCAGCGCCGTGATTTTGTTAGTGTTCTAGGCTCGCGTCTCTAGCACGGTCTAGCCTAGGACCAGCACAGTACCGTCGTTGAGCGTTTATTCAACTTTGCATCTCTGAATTGATTATTGCTTACCATTTTGCTACCATATTATAAGCCTTCCCAGCTCCACATAAGTCTACATCGTGCGTTTGACTCTCCCTGGTAATCGCTATATCCAAGCTTTGAGAGTTTTTGACTACAACGGTTGCCGATCACCACCTGCTGCTGGGTAAGAACTGGTAAGAATTTGAGATTCGCTTGAAGGTTTTGTGACACACCACCATCCCACCACTTCTAGTAGTCTGCAGGATCATATTCTTTTGTGTTTCTATTGCTGCTAACCATGGCAGGTTCACAAGCCGATGAGACTGATTGGGCGAACATGACGAACAAGGAGTTGCATGATAAATTTCAGCAAATGATGAGTGGCCAGGTGGGAGATGTGCTAAACAGATTTGAAGAGGCTATGGAGAAGATAGATGCCGTGGAGAAGTCGTTTGAGACAAAGCTGGATAACAAGTTTACTGAATTACTAAAGCGTCTTCCCCAACCACCACCGGCTGCACATGTCGCACCTCTACAACAACAACAACCACATCTCCAACGCCGCCTTCCAAATCAAGTGGGACGGGCACAGCGCGTTCCAATTGAGATTGGTCAAAATTCGGGTGCTGCTGTCCCTACTGTTGATGCTTCTTTGGCTCCTGCTCCTGCGGCGGCTGAGGAGGATGACGATTATGCGGGCGATTATGAGGATGAGGTTGATCAAAATCAGAACTACGTGCAGCCACCAGCACCACCACCAGCAGGTCGACCTCAGGTATATATTCGCAACGGTAGGCCGGCACCACCACCTCAGGTACGAGATCATGACCATCTCCCTAAACTGAAATTGAATATTCCACCATTTGAGGGTAGATATGTTCCTGATATATATCTTACTTGGGAGTTAGAAACTGAACAACGATTTACATGTTTACAATATCCTGAGGAGAGACGTGTTCCTGCTGCTGTTTGTGCTTTCACTAGCTTTGCATGTGTTTGGTGGTCTGAACATTGTAGATTATATCCTGTTCCAGCTACTTGGGCTGCTTTGAAAACTGCTATGCGTACTCGTTGGGTTCCACCATATTATCAACGTGAATTACTTCAAAAATTGCAGCGTTTAAGACAAGGAAAAAATTCTGTAGAAGAATATTATCAGGAATTACAAACTGGCATGATTAGATGTGGTATTGTTGAGGAGAATGAAGCTATGCTTGCACGTTTTATGGGTGGATTAAATAAAGAGATTCAGACCATTCTAGAGTATAAGGATTATAATAATATCACTCGTTTATTCCATCTTGCTTGTAAAGCTGAACGTGAAGTGCAGGATCGACAGCCATTGGCGCGAACTAACTTTTCTGCAGGTCGACCTTCATCATGGACACCGCGTGCATCTTCTACTTCCACTTCACCATCACCTCCATCAGGTGCCACCTCCAGCCGTGATACAAGAAAGCAGGCACAACCACCACTCTCTGCCAAGAGCACACCTGCCGGGCCTGTGCAGAGCTCTTCTTCTTCCATGGCATCGACAGGGCACACAAGTGATATTATTTGTCGTCGTTGTAAGGGAAGAGGACATTTTGCGAGAGAATGCAAATCTCAGCGTGTCATGATTGCTACTGAGGATGGTGGGTATGAGTCCGCTAGTGACTATGATGAGGAGACTTTGGCTCTTATTACACGTGAAGAACATGGTGGAGATGATTCTGAAAATGAGACGCAATACATGGCTCCTGAAGACGCTGACAGGTATGAATGTTTAGTTGCTCAACGTGTTTTGAGTGTGCAGGTCACACAAGCAGAGCAAAATCAGAGGCATAATTTGTTCCATACAAAGGGAGTTGTGAAGGAACGTTCTGTTCGCGTCATCATAGATGGAGGGAGCTGTAACAACTTGGCTAGCATGGAGATGGTGGAGAAGCTATCTCTCACCACAAGACCACATCCACATCCTTACTACATCCAATGGTTCAACAACAGCGGCAAGGTTAAGGTAACACGTACTGTTCGTGTGCATTTTAGTATCTCTACATATGCTGATTATGTTGATTGTGATGTGGTACCCATGCAAGCATGTTCCTTATTACTAGGTAGACCATGGCAATTTGATAAAAATTCTGTACACCATGGTAGAAACAATCAGTATACTCTTGTTCATAAGGATAAAAATATTACTTTGCTTCCTATGACTCCTGATTCCATTTTGAAAGATGACATTAATAGAGCTAATAAAGCAAAACAGGAGAAAAATAAGAGTGAAAATCAGATTGTGGCAAAGGACTTTGAGCAACAAATGAAACCTAATAATAAACCATCTAGTGTTGTTTCTGAAATTAAATTGAAAAGTGCATGTTTACTTGCCACAAAATCTGATATTGATGAGCTAGATTTCAGCAAATCTGTTTGCTATGCTTTTGTGTGCAAAGAGGCATTATTTTCATTCGAGGACGTGCCTTCCTCTTTGCCCCCTGTTGTCACTCACATTTTGCAGGAGTTCGCTGACGTCTTCCCACAAGACGTGCCACCGGGATTACCACCTATTCGAGGGATTGAGCATCAAATTGACTTAATTCCCGGTGCATCGCTACCCAACCGTGCACCATACCGTACCAATCCAGAGGAGACGAAGGAGATTATGCGTCAAGTACAGGAGCTGCTCGACAAAGGTTATATACGCGAATCTCTTAGTCCTTGTGCTGTTCCTATTATACTCGTGCCTAAAAAGGATGGTACGTCGCGTATGTGTGTTGATTGTAGAGGCATTAATAATATTACTATTCGTTATCGTCATCCTATTCCTAGGCTCGATGATATGCTTGATGAATTGAGTGGCTCTACAATATTCTCCAAAGTTGATTTGCGTAGTGGATACCATCAAATTCGTATGAAATTGGGAGATGAATGGAAAACTGCATTTAAAACTAAGTTTGGTTTATATGAGTGGTTAGTCATGCCTTTTGGGTTAACTAATGCACCTAGTACTTTCATGAGACTAATGAACGAAGTTTTACGTGCTTTCATTGGACGATTTGTGGTGGTCTATTTTGATGATATACTGATTTATAGCAAATCTTTGGAAGAACATTTGGAACATTTACGTGCTGTTTTTATTGCTCTACGTGATGCACGTTTGTTTGGTAACCTTGGGAAGTGCACCTTTTGCACCGACCGAGTATCTTTTCTTGGCTATGTTGTTACTCCACAGGGAATTGAAGTTGATAAAGCCAAGATTGAAGCTATTGAGAGTTGGCCGCAGCCCAAAACGGTCACACAAGTGCGGAGTTTTCTTGGACTCGCTGGTTTCTATAGGCATTTTGTGAGAGATTTTAGCACCATTGCTGCACCTCTCAACGAGCTTACAAAGAAGGATGTGCCTTTTGTTTGGGGTACCGCACAGGAAGAAGCCTTCACGGTATTGAAAGATAAGTTGACACATGCTCCTTTACTCCAACTTCCTGATTTTAATAAGACTTTTGAGCTTGAATGTGATGCTAGTGGCATTGGATTAGGAGGTGTGTTATTACAAGATGGCAAACCTGTTGCATACTTTTCTGAAAAATTGAGTGGGCCTAGTCTGAATTATTCTACTTATGATAAAGAACTATATGCTCTTGTTCGGACTTTAGAAACATGGCAACATTATTTATGGCCCAAAGAATTTGTTATACATTCTGATCATGAATCTTTGAAACATATTAAAAGTCAAGCTAAACTGAATCGTAGACATGCTAAATGGGTTGAATTCATTGAAACTTTCCCTTATGTCATTAAACACAAGAAGGGTAAAGAAAATGTTATTGCTGATGCATTGTCTCGTCGCTATACTATGCTTTCACAACTTGACTTCAAAATATTTGGTTTGGAGACCATCAAAGATCAATATGTGCATGATGCTGATTTTAAAGATGTATTGCAGAATTGTAAAGAAGGAAGAACCTGGAACAAGTTTGTCGTTAATGATGGATTTGTGTTCCGTGCTAACAAGCTATGCATTCCAGCTAGCTCTCTTCGTCTTTTGTTGTTGCAGGAGGCGCATGGAGGAGGATTAATGGGACACTTTGGCGTGAAGAAGACGGAGGACGTACTTGCTACACATTTCTTTTGGCCAAAGATGAGACGGGATGTTGAGCGTTTTGTTGCTCGCTGCACTACATGTCAAAAAGCTAAGTCACGACTCAATCCTCATGGTTTATATATGCCTTTGCCTGTACCTAGTGTTCCTTGGGAGGATATATCTATGGACTTTGTTTTAGGTTTACCTCGAACAAAGAAGGGGAGGGATAGCATATTTGTTGTCGTGGATAGATTCTCGAAAATGGCGCACTTTATACCATGTCATAAAAGCGATGATGCTGTTAATGTTGCTGATTTGTTCTTTCATGAAATTATTCGCTTGCATGGTGTGCCAAATACTATTGTTTCATATCGTGATACTAAATTTCTTAGCCACTTTTGGAGATGTTTATGGGCTAAGTTGGGGACTAAACTGCTTTTTAGTACTACTTGTCACCCCCAAACTGATGGACAAACTGAAGTAGTCAATAGAACATTGTCTACTATGCTTAGGGCTGTTTTGAAGAATAATAAGAAAATGTGGGAAGGCTGCTTGCCTCATATTGAGTTTGCTTATAATCGTTCATTGCATTCTACTACTAAGATGTGCCCTTTTGAAATTGTGTATGGTTTCCTACCTCGTGCACCTATTGATTTGTTGCCTCTTCCATCTTCGGAGAAGGTTAATTTTGATGCTAAACAACGTGCTGAATTGATCTTAAAAATGCATGAGTTAACTAAGGAAAACATTGAGCGTATGAATGCTAAATATAAACTTGCTGGAGATAAGGGTAGAAAACATGTTGTGTTTGCACCTGGAGATCTTGTTTGGTTACATTTGCGTAAGGATAGATTTCCTGATTTGCGCAAATCAAAGCTAATGCCACGTGCTGATGGTCCTTTTAAGGTGTTAGAGAAAATAAATGATAATGCATATAAACTTGAGCTGCCTGCAGATTTTGGGGTTAGTCCCACTTTTAATATTGCAGATTTGAAGCCTTATTTGGGTGAGGAAGATGAGCTTCCGTCGAGGACGACTTCATTTCAAGAAGGGGAGGATGATGAGGACATCAATACAATTATTACACCCACAGTCCCTGCTGCTATACATACTGGACCAATTACTAGAGCTCGCGCACGCCAATTAAATTACCAGGTACTTTCGTTTCTTGCTAATGATTCTAATGTTCATGAGAATATGATGCTGCCTAAATTGGATACATTTGTTTTGCTTACAAATGAAGGGCCTAGCTTTGAGAAGGATGAACATTGGAGCAAGAACAAGCATGGAGATGATGGCATGCGCATAGGGAACAAGAACGGAGTTACAAGTGATGATTTCAGGACGTTGAAGCCACCATAATGCGTGCATGAAGCCTTGGACGAAATATACAAGATGCTACTTCATAACTTTCGTCCAGAGGCTATTCTAGGTGCTGCGTCACCTTATTATTGGGCCAGGCCCATGTAATTTCGAAATACATAAGTATAGGCTGTTTTTAGAGTCCGTATGTGTGGGGAAACAAGAGATAGGGTTGGTTTCGGACCCCTTCCTCAAGGGCCACGAAATTCCCCCCCTCTTCCTCCATATATACAGCCCTTAGGGCGTCGTTTAGACTTTGGGTTTTGTTTAGATTAAAAGTTCGCCATAGCTGCAACTTCGCGTACTTCGTTTGTGTTCAGCGACCAGACAAAGGCGTCACAGAACCCCACCTTGATCAATAAAGCTTTCATCTTATATTCGCAATATCCAGATTGCAATCTCAGTTTCTTGCCTGTTCTTCGTTTGCTCGCAGGAAACAGACCCTCGTGGTCAGGTTGATCGTGCTCCGGCGTGGTCGATAACCTCTCGGAGTTGGTTTAGCGATTGCTAAGGCGCGACGTCCTCGCACGTTCGTAGTCGGATCGTCAAAGTCGACTTCCATCAAAGCGATATTCATCATCTCATCGAAAGACGGGACACCTTTGCCTCTATCACTTAGGGCTGTTTTGAAGAATAATAAGAAAATGTGGGAAGAATGCTTGCCTCATATTGAGTTTGCTTATAATCGTTCATTGCATTCTACTACTAAGATGTGCCCTTTTGAAATTGTGTATGGTTTCCTACCTCGTGCACCTATTGATTTGTTGCCTCTTCCATCTTTGGAGAAGGTTAATTTTGATGCTAAACAACGTGCTGAATTGATCTTAAAAATGCATGAGTTAACTAAGGAAAACATTCAGCGTATGAATGCTAAATATAAACTTGCTGGAGATAAGGGTAGAAAACATGTTGTGTTTGCACCTGGAGATCTTGTTTGGTTACATTAGCGTAAGGATAGATTTCCTGATTTGCGCAAATCAAAGGTAATGCCATGTGCTGATGGTCCTTTTAAGGTGTTAGAGAAAATAAATGATAATGCATATAAACTTGAGCTGCCTGCAGATTTTGGGGTTAGTCCCACTTTTAACATTGCTAATTTGAAGCCTTATTTGGGTGAGGGAGATGAGCTTCCGTCGAGGACGACTTCATTTCAAGAAGGGGAGGATGATGAGGACATCAATACCATTGTTACACCCACAGCCCCTGCTGCTATACATACTGGACCAATTACTACAGCTCGCGCACGCCAATTAAATTACCAGGTACTTTCGTTTCTTGGTAATGATTCTAATGTTCATGAGAATATGATGCTGCCTAAATTGGATACATTTGTTTTGCTTACAAATGAAGGGCCTAGCTTTGAGAAGGATGGACATTGGAGCAAGAACGAGCATGGAGATGATGGCATGCGCATGGGGAACAAGAACAGAGTTACAAGTGATGATTTCAGGACGTTGAAGCCACCATAATGCGTGCATGAAGCCGTGGACGAAATATACAAGATGCTACTTCATAACTTTCGTCCAGAGGCTATTCTAGGTGCTGCGTCACCTTATTATTGGGCCAGGCCCATGTAATTTCGAAATACTTGAGTATAGTCTGTTTTTAGAGTCCGTATGTGTGGGGAAACAAGAGATAGGGTTGGTTTCGGACCCCTTCCCCAAGGGCCACGAAATTCCCCCCTCTTCCTCCATATATACAACACTTAGGGCGTTTAGACTTTGGGTTTTGTTTAGATTAAAAGTTCGCCATAGCCGCAACTTCGCGTACTTCGTTTGTGTTCAACGACCAGATAAAGGCGTCACAGAACCCCACCTTGATCAATAAAGCTTTCATCTTATATTCGCAATATCCAGATTGCAATCTCAGTTTCTTGCTTGTTCTTCGTTTGCTCGCAGGAAACAGACCCTCGTGGTCAGGTTGATCGTGCTCTGGCATGGTCAATAACCTCTCGGAGTTGGTTTAGCGATTGCTAAGGCGCGACGTCATCGCACGTTCGTACTCGGATCGTCAAAGTCGACTTCCACCAAAGCGATATCCATCATCTCATCGAAAGACGGGACACCTTTGCCTCTTATCGCATTGGTTGCGAGGATTTATTTGTTTTGTGTAGGTACGAGGGACTCGCGCGTAGCCTCCTACTAGATTGATACCTTGGTTCTCAAAAACTGAGGGAAATACTTACGGTACTTTGCTGCATCACCCTTTCCTCTTCAAGGGAAAACCAACGCAGTGCTCAAGAGGTAGCTAGAAGGATTTCTGGCGCCGTTGCCGGGGAGGCTAGGTAAGCGGCACTCACACCCCGTCAACTAAGCTCATTTCTGGCGCCGTTGCCGGGGAGGTCTACGCAAAAGTCAACATACCAAGTACCCATCACAAACCCTTATCTCCCGCATTACATTATTTGCCATTTGCCTCTCGTTTTCCTCTCCCCCACTTCACCCTTGCCGTTTTATCCGCCCTCTCTTTTCCGTTTGCCTCTTTTCGCTCGTCTTCCTTTCGCCATGTCTGAATCTGGGGAGGTTATCGCTAATGAAGGCAATAATAACAACTTGGGAATTTTTGATGCTTTCGATGATCCTCTTGAGGAACCTACTATCTTGCACAGCAAAAAGTTTTGAGTCGGTAGTGGTAATATTATTGGGAAAGGAGTTATTCAAGATTTCTTTACTTGTGCCGACGCTTTGCCCATTATGGGTGTCTCTATTCTTCATAAAACTAGTAGCCTTGCGGATGCAATATCTTTGCTTGTAGTTGAACTTGAAAGGCAATTTCTTCATATGCACCTTGCATGCAAAGAATTTTCCTAGAATTTTCTAATATTGAGCATTCTTCTGTTAAGCGTGCCGCCACTATCTTTTTGGCTCATGAGTTTATATTCATAATGAAAGAGGCTAGAGAAATCTTTGCGCATTATAGGGTAGATGCTAGCCATCCTCCCATAGAATCTATCCTTTTTAATCAAGAAGACATGATGCATTTACAATCTTTGGATCATGTTGCTTATAATGAATATCTTAGGAAAAAGGTTCCCGCCGATGTTCTAGTTGATAGAAGTTCCGAGCTTAATGATGATTTTGCTATTCAGAATAATGGATTAGGTTTTTGATAGAGGCAAAGGTGTCCCGTCTTTCGATGAGATGATGGATATCGCTTTGGTGGAAGTCGACTTTGACGATCCGACTACGAACGTGCGATGACGTCGCGCCTTAGCAATCGCTAAACCAACTCCGAGAGGTTATTGACCACGCCGGAGCACGATCAACCTGACCACGAGGGTCTGTTTCCTGCAAGCAAACGGAGAACAAGCAAGAAACTGAGATTGCAATCTGGATATTGCGAATATAAGATGAAATCTTTATTGATCAAGGTGGGGTTCTGTGACGCCTTTGTCTGATCGTTGAACACAAACGAAGTACGCGAAGTTGCAGCTATGGCGAACTTTTAATCTAAACAAAACCCAAAGTCTAAACGACGCCCTAAGGGCTGTATATATGGAGGAAGAGGGGAGAATTTCGTGGCCCTTGGGGAAGGGGTCCGAAACCAACCCTATCTCTTGTTTCCCCACACATACAGACTCTAAAAACAGCCTATACTCAAGTATTTCGAAATTACATGGGCCTGGCCCAATAATAAGGTGACGCAGCACCTAGAATAGCCTCTGGACGAAAGTTATGAAGTAGCATCTTGTATATTTCGTCCAAGGCTTCATGCACGCATTATGGTGGCTTCAACGTCCTGAAATCATCACTTGTAACTCCGTTCTTGTTCCCCATGCGCATGCCATCGTCTCCATGCTTGTTCTTGCTCCAATGTTCATCCTTCTCAAAGCTAGGCCCTTCATTTGTAAGCAAAACAAATGTATCCAATTTAGGCAGCATCATATTCTCATGAACATTAGAATCATTACCAAGAAACGAAAGTACCTGGTAATTTAATTGGCGTGCGCGAGCTCTAGTAATTGGTCCAGTATGTATAGCAGCAGGGGCTGTGGATGTAACAATGGTATTGATGTCCTCATCATCCTCCCCTTCTTGAAATGAAGTCGTCCTCGACGGAAGCTCATCTCCCTCACCCAAATAAGGCTTCAAATCTGCAATGTTAAAAGTGGGACTAACCCCAAAATCTGTAGGCAGCTCAAGTTTATATGCATTATCATTTATTTTCTCTAACACCTTAAAAGGACCATCAGCACGTGGCATTAGCTTTGATTTGCGCAAATCAGGAAATCTATCCTTACGCAAATGTAACCAAACAAGATCTCCAGGTGCAAACACAACATGTTTTCTACCCTTATCTCCAGCAAGTTTATATTTAACATTCATACGCTCAATGTTTTCCTTAGTTAACTCATGCATTTTTAAGATCAATTCAGCACGTTGTTTAGCATCAAAATTAACCTTCTCCGAAGATGGAAGAGGCAACAAATCAATAGGTGCACGAGGTAGGAAACCATACACAATTTCAAAAGGGCACATCTTAGTAGTAGAATGCAATGAACGATTATAAGCAAACTCAATATGAGGCAAGCATTCTTCCCACATTTTCTTATTATTCTTCAAAACAGCCCTAAGCATAGTAGACAATGTTCTATTGACTACTTCAGTTTGTCCATCAGTTTGGGGGTGACAAGTAGTACTAAAAAGCAGTTTAGTCCCCAACTTAGCCCATAAACATCTCCAAAAGTGGCTAAGAAATTTAGTATCACGATCTGAAACAATAGTATTTGGCACACCATGCAAACGAAAATTTCACGGAAGAACAAATCAGCAACATTAACAGCATCATCGCTACATGGTATAAAGTGTGCCATTTTTGAGAATCTATCCACGACAACAAATATGCTATCCCTCCCCTTCTTTGTTCGAGGTAAACCTAAAACAAAGTCCATAGATATATCCTCCCAAGGAACACTAGGTACAGGCAAAGGCATATATAAACCATGAGGATTGAGTCGTGACTTAGCTTTTTGACATGTAGTGCAGCGAGCAACAAAACGCTCAACATCCCGTCTCATCTTTGGCCAAAAGAAATGTGTAGCAAGTACGTCCTCCGTCTTCTTCACACCAAAGTGTCCCATTAATCCTCCTCCATGCGCCTCCTGCAACAACAAAAGACGAAGAAAGCTAGCTGGAGTGCATAGCTTGTTAGCACGGAACACAAATCCATCATTAACGACAAACTTGTTCCAGGTTCTTCCTTCTTTACAATTCTGCAAGACATCTTTAAAATCAGCATCATGCACATATTGATCTTTGATGGTCTCCAAACCAAATATTTTGAAGTCAAGTTGTGACAGCATAGTATAGCGACGAGAGAATGCATCAGCAATAACATTTTCTTTACCCTTCTTGTGTTTAATGACATAAGGGAAAGTTTCAATGAATTCAACCCATTTAGCATGTCTACGATTCAGTTTAGCTTGACTTTTAATATGTTTCAAAGATTCATGATCAGAATGTATAACAAATTCTTTGGGCCATAAATAATGTTGCCATGTTTCTAAAGTCCAAACAAGAGCATATAGTTCTTTATCATAAGTAGAATAATTCAGACTAGGCCCACTCAATTTTTCAGAAAAGTATGCAACAGGTTTACCATCTTGTAATAACACACCTCCTAATCCAATTCCACTAGCATCACATTCAAGCACAAAAGTCTTATTAAAATCAGGAAGTTGGAGTAAAGGAGCATGTGTCAACTTATCTTTCAATACCGTGAAGGCTTCTTCCTGTGCGGTACCCCAAACAAAAGGCACATCCTTCTTTGTAAGCTCGTTGAGAGGTGCAGCAATGGTGCTAAAATCTCTCACAAAACGCCTATAGAAACCAGCGAGTCCAAGAAAACTCCGCACTTGTGTGACCGTTTTGGGCTGCGGCCAACTCTCAATAGCTTCAATCTTGGCTTTATCAACTTCAATTCCCTGTGGAGTAACAACATAGCCAAGAAAAGATACTCGGTCGGTGCAAAAGGTGCACTTCCCAAGGTTACCAAACAAACGTGCATCACGTAGAGCAATAAAAACAGCACGTAAATGTTCCAAATGTTCTTCCAAAGATTTGCTATAAATCAGTATATCATCAAAATAGACTACCACAAATCGTCCAATGAAAGCACGTAAAACTTCGTTCATTAGGCTCATGAAAGTACTAGGTGCATTAGTTAACCCAAAAGGCATGACTAACCACTCATATAAACCGAACTTAGTTTTAAATGCAGTTTTCCATTCATCTCCCAATTTCATACGAATTTGATGGTATCCACTACGCAAATCAACTTTGGATAATATTGTAGAGCCACTCAATTCATCAAGCATATCATCTAGCCTAGGAATAGGATGACGATAACGAATAGTAATATTATTAATGCCTCTACAATCAACACACATACGCGACATACCATCCTTTTTAGGCACTAGTATAATAGGAACAGCACAAGGACTAAGAGATTCGCGTATATAACCTTTGTCGAGCAGCTCCTGTACTTAACGCATAATCTCCTTCGTCTCCTCTGGATTGGTACGGTATGGTGCATGGTTGGGTAGCGATGCACCGGGAATTAAATCAATTTGATGCTCAATCCCTCGAATAGGTGGTAATCCCGGTGGCACGTCTTGTGGGAAGACGTCAGCGAACTCCTGCAAAATGTTAGTGACAGTAGGGGCAAAGAGGAAGGCACGTCCTCGAATGAAAATAATGCCTCTTTGCACACAAAAGCATAGCAAACAGATTTGTTGAAATCTAGCTCATCAATATTAGATTTTGTGGCAAGTAAACATGCACTTTTCAATTTAATTTCAGAAACAACACTAGATGGTTTATTATTAGGTTTCATTTGTTGCTCAAAGTCTTTTGCCACAATCTGATTTTCACTCTTATTTTTCTCCTGTTTTGCTTTATTAGCTCTATTAATGTCATCTTTAAAAATGGAATCAGGAGTCATAGGAAGCAAAGTAATATTTTTATCCTTATGAACAAGAGTATACTGATTGTTTCTACCATGGTGTACAGAATTTTTATCAAATTGCCATGGTCTACCAAGTAATAAGGAACATGCTTGCATGGGTACCACATCACAATCAACATAATCAGCATATGTAGAGATACTAAAATGCACACGAACAGTACGTGTTACCTTAACCTTGCCGCTGTTGTTGAACCATTGGATGTAGTAAGGATGTGGATGTGGTCTTGTGGTGAGAGATAGCTTCTCCACCATCTCCATGCTAGCCAAGTTGTTACAACTCCCTCCATCTATGATGACGCGAACAGAACGTTCCTTCACAACTCCCTTTGTATGGAACAAATTATGCCTCTGATTTTGCTCTGCTTGTGTGACCTGCACACTCAAAACACGTTGAGCAACTAAACATTCATACCTGTCAGCGTCTTCAGGAGCCATGTATTGCGTCTCATTTTCAGAATCATCCCCACCATGTTCTTCACGTGTAATAAGAGCCAAAGTCTCCTCATCATAGTCACTAGCGGACTCATACCCACCATCCTCAGTAGCAATCATCACACGCTGAGATTTGCATTCTCTCGCATAATGTCCTCTTCCCTTACAACGACGACAAATAATATCACTTGTGTGCCCTGTTGACGCCATGGAAGAAGAAGAGCTCTGCGCAGGCCCGGCAGGTGTGCTCTTGGCAGAGAGTGGTGGTTGTGCCTGCTTTCTTGTATCACGGCTGGAGGTGGCACCTGATGGAGGTGATGGTGAAGTGGAAGTAGAGGATGCACGCGGTGTCCATGATGAAGGTCGACCTGCAGAAAAGTTAGTTCGCGCCAATGGCTGTCGATCCTGCACTTCACGTTCAGCTCTACAAGCAAGATGGAATAAACGAGTGATATTATTATAATCCTTATACTCTAGAATGGTCTGAATCTCTTTATTTAATCCACCCATAAAACGTGCAAGCATAGCTTCATTCTCCTCAACAATACCACATCTAATCATGCCAGTTTGTAATTCCTGATAATATTCTTCTACAGAATTTTTCCCTTGTCTTAAACGCTGCAATTTTTGAAGTAATTCACGTTGATAATATGGTGGAACCCAACGAGTACGCATAGCAGTTTTCAAAGCAGCCCAAGTAGCTGGAACAGGATATAATCTACAATGTTCAGACCACCAAACACATGCAAAGCTAGTGAAAGCACAAACAGCAGCAGGAACACGTTTGTCCTCAGGATATTGTAAACATGTAAATCGTTGTTCAGTTTCTAACTCCCAAGTAAGATATATATCAGGAACATATCTACCCTCAAATGGTGGAACATTCAATTTCAGTTTAGGGAGATGGTCATGATCTCGTACCTGAGGTGGTGGTGCCGGCCTACCGTTGCGAATATATACCTGAGGTCGACCTGCTGGTGGTGGTGCTGGTGGCTGCACGTAGTTCTGATTTTGATCAACCTCATCCTCATAATCGCCCGCATAATCGTCATCCTCCTCAGCCGCCGCAGGAGCAGGAGCCAAAGAAGCATCAACAGTAGGTGCAGCAGCACCCGAATTTTGACCAGTCTCAATTGGAACGCGCTGTGCCCGTCCCACTTGATTTGGAAGGCGGCGTTGGAGATGTGGTTGTTGTTGTTGTAGAGGTGCGACATGTGCAGCCGGTGGTGGTTGGGGAAGACGCTTGAGTAATTCAGTAAACTTGTTATCCAGCTTTGTCTCGAACGACTTCTCCACGGCATCTATCTTCTCCATAGCCTCTTCAAATCTGTTTAGCACATCTCCCACCTGGCCACTCATCATTTGCTGAAATTTATCATGCAACTCCTTGTTCGTCATGTTCTCCCAATCAGTCTCATCGGCTTGTGAACCTGCCATGGTTAGCAGCAATAGAAACACAAAAGAATATGATCCTGCAGACTACTAGAAGTGGTGGTGATGGTGGTGTGTCACAAAACCTTCAAGCGAATCTCAAATTCTTACCAGTTCTTACCCAGCAGCAGGTGGTGATCGGCAACCGTTGTAGTCAAAAACTCTCAAAGCTTGGATATAGCGATTACCAGGGAGAGTCAAACGCACGATGTAGACTTATGTGGAGCTGGGAAGGCGTATAATATGGTAGCAAAATGGTAAGCAATAATCAATTCAGAGATGCAAAGTTGAATAAACGCTCAACGACGGTACTGTGCTGGTCCTAGGCTAGACCGTGCTAGAGACGCGAGCCTAGAACACTAACAAAATCACGGCGCTGCACGTAAACAAGGGAAAAGCACACTCTGGAAATTTTTTTTTTGCGCTCACTTTTTTTTTTGCGCTCCTCTTTTTTTTTTGCGAAAAATCACTATAATGGCGAGTGTCTCAAAACTCTTCCCAGGTCAAACTGACAGGATGGGCACAAAAAATTTTGACTATTTTTTTTTCGAAAATCAGGGCAGCGACGACGAAAAAGTGCGACAAAAAATCACTATGATGGCGAGTGTCTCAAAACACTACCCGGGGCCTAAAAATAGGATAGGGAAAAAATATTTTTAGTTGCTGAAATTTTGTCCTAAAAACTGCCCGGGGGTCTCCAGACTCTTTTTTTTTAAATATATGGATCTCTAAAACCAACCGAATATGAAAAGAACTCGGATTGGTGGTGGATATATGGCGGTAGGATATGGCAGCGGTGGTGGTATATGGTAGCGGTAGTGGTATATGGATACGGATCGGTGGTATATGGATACGGATTGGTGGTGGTATATAGATACGGATTCAGAGCGGTGGCGGAGAAGCAATGGTGGTAGATGGCAAGGCGATGATGATGGTGTGGCAGCGGCGTGACAACTTATGACCAGAACTCGAAACTCTAAAAGACTAGACTCTAAGACCAGCAACTTGACACGATGCAACCGCAAATTCAACAAAGCAAAAACCCTAAAAAGATTATGCAAAGGCTCAGATTGGTTCGGATATGATGAACTAACCCTAATTTTTTGTGGCTTTTTCGTGGACTGTTGGTATGAAGAACAGACTCGATCTAAACTACGAAAAACTGTAAAATCACACCGAGCAACCTGGCTCTGATACCACTTGATAGAGGCAAAGGTGTCCCGTCTTTCGATGAGATGATGAATATCGCTTTGATGGAAGTCGACATTGACGATCCGACTACGAACGTGCGAGGACGTCGCGCCTTAGCTATCGCTAAACCAACTCCGAGAGGTTATCGACCACGCCGGAGCACGATCAACCTGACCACGAGGGTCTGTTTCCTGCGAGCAGACGAAGAACAAGCAAGAAACTGAGATTGCAATCTGGATATTGCGAATATAAGATGAAAGCTTTATTGATCAAGGTGGAGTTCTGTGACGCCTTTGTCTGGTCGCTGAACACAAACGATGTACGCGAAGTTGCAGCTATGGCGAACTTTTAATCTAAACAAAACCCCAAGTCTAAACGACGCCCTAAGGGCTGTATATATGGAGGAAGAGGGGGGAATTTCGTGGCCCTTGAGGAAGGGGTCCGAAACCAACCCTATCTCTTGTTTCCCCACACATACGGACTCTAAAAACAGCCTATACTTATGTATTTCGAAATTACATGGGCCTTGCCCAATAATAAGGTGACGCAGCACCTAGAATAGCCTCTGGACGAAAGTTATGAAGTAGCATCTTGTATATTTCGTCCAAGGCTTCATGCACGCATTATGGTGGCTTCAACGTCCTGAAATCATCACTTGTAACTCCGTTCTTGTTCCCCATGCGCATGCCATCATCTCCATGCTTGTTCTTGCTCCAATGTTCATCCTTCTCAAAGCTAGGCCCTTCATTTGTAAACAAAACAAATGTATCCAATTTAGGCAGCATCATATTCTCATGAACATTAGAATCATTACCAAGAAACGAAAGTACCTGGTAATTTAATTGGCGTGCGCGAGCTCTAGTAATTGGTCCAGTGTATAGCAGCAGGGCCTGTGGGTGTAACAATGGTATTGATGTCCTCATCAGGAGACCCCCGGGCAGTTTTTAGGCCAAAATTTCGGCGACCAAAAATATTTTTTCCCTATCCTATTTTTAGGTCCCGGGGAGTGTTTTGAGACACTCGCCATCATAGTGATTTTTTGTCGCACTTTTTCGTCGTCGCTGCCCTGATTTCTGGAAAAAAAAATTGTGCCTATCCTGTCAGTTTGACCTGGGAAGAGTTTTGAGACACTCGCCATTATAGTGATTTTTCGCAAAAAATAGAGGCGCAAAAAAAAAGTGCGCGAAAAAAAAGAGAGCAAAAAAAAATTTCCAGAGTGTGCTTTTCCCTTGTTTACGTGCAGCGCCGTGATTTTGTTAGTGTTCTAGGCTCGCGTCTCTAGCACGGTCTATCCTAGGACCAGCACAGTACCGTCGTTGAGCGTTTATTCAACTTTGCATCTCTGAATTGATTATTGCTGACCATTTTTGCTACCATATTATAAGCCTTCCCAGCTCCACATACATCTACATCGTGCGTTTGACTCTCCCTGGTAATCGCTCTATCCAAGCTTTGAGAGTTTTGACTACAACGGTTGCCGATCACCACCTGCTGCTGGGTAAGAACTGGTAAGAATTTGAGATTCGCTTGAAGGATTTGTGACACACCACCATCACCACCACTTCCTAGTAGTCTGTAGGATCATATTCTTTTGTGTTTCTATTGCTGCTAACCATGGCAGGATCACAAGCCGATGAGACTGATTGGGAGAACATGACGAACAAGGAGTTGCATGATAAATTTCAGCAAATGATGAGTGGCCAGGTGGGAGATGTGCTAAATGGATTTGAAGAGGCTATGGAGAAGATAGATGCCGTGCAGAAGTCGTTCGAGACAAAGCTGGATAACAAGTTTACTGAATTACTCAAGCGTCTTCCCCAACCACCACCGGCTGCATATGTCGCACCTCTACTACAACAACAACAACCACATCTCCAACGCCGCCTTCCAAATCAAGTGGGACGAGCACAGCGCGTTCCAATTGAGACTGGTCAAAATTCGGGTGCCGCTGCACCTACTGTTGATGCTTCTTTGGCTCCTGCTACTGCGGCAGCTGAGGAGGATGATGATTATGCAGGCGATTATGAGGATGAGGTTGATCAAAATCAGAACTACGTGCAGCCACCAGCACCACCACCAGCAGGTCGACCTCAGGTATATATTAGCAACGGTAGGCCGGCACCACCACCTCAGGTACGAGATCATGACCATCTCCCTAAACTGAAATTGAATATTCCACCATTTGAGGGTAGATATGTTCCTGATATATCTCTTACTTGGGAGTTAGAAACTAAACAACGATTTACATGTTTACAATATCCTGAGGAGAGACGTGTTCCTGCTGCTGTTTGTGCTTTCACTAGCTTTGCACGTGTTTGGTGATCTGAACATTGTAGATTATATCCTGTTCCAGCTACTTGGGCTGCTTTGAAAACTGCTATGCGTACTCGTTGGGTTCCACCATATTATCAACGTGAATTACTTCAAAAATTGCAGCACTTAAGACAAGGGAAAAATTCTGTAGAAGAATATTATCAGGAATTACAAACTGGCATGATTAGATGTGGTATTGTTGAGGAGAATGAAGCTATGCTTGCACGTTTTATGGGTGGATTAAATAAAGAGATTCAGACCATTCTAGAGTATAAGGATTATAATAATATCACTCGTTTATTCCATCTTGCTTGTAAAGCTGAACGTGAAGTGCAGGATCGACAGGCATTGGCGCGAACTAACTTTTCTGCAGGTCGACCTTCATCATGGACACCACGTGCATCCTCTACTTCCACTTCACCATCACCTCCATCAGGTGCCACCTCCAGCCGTGATACAAGAAAGCAGGCACAACCACCACTCTCTGCTAAGAGCACACCTGCCGGGCCTGCGCAGAGCTCTTCTTCTTCCATGGCGTCAACAGGGCACACAAGTGATATTATTTGTCGTCGTTGTAAGGGAAGAGGACATTATGCGAGAGACTGCAAATCTCAGCGTGTGATGATTGCTACTAAGGATGGTGGGTATGAGTCCGCTAGTGACTATGATGAGGAGACTTTGGCTCTTATTACACGTGAAGAACATGGTGGAGATGATTCTGAAAATGAGACGCAATACATGGCTCCTGAAGACGCTGACAGGTATGAATGTTTAGTTGCTCAACGTGTTTTGAGTGTGCAGGTCACACAAGCAGAGCAAAATCAGAGGCATAATTTGTTCCATACAAAGGGAGTTGTGAAGGAACGTTCTGTTCGCGTCATCATAGATGGAGGGAGCTGTAACAACTTGGCTAGCATGGAGATGGTGGAGAAACTATCTCTCACCACAAGACCACATCCACATCGTTACTACATCCAATGGTTCAACAACAGCGGCAAGGTTAAGGTAACACGTACTGTTGCTTCTATCCACTTGGTGAACTTGTCCACCGCGACAAGCAGATGAGTCATGCCACCTCGTGCTATTTTGAATGGTCCTACCATGTCCAGGCCCCAGACAGCAAAGGGCCAGGCAATGGGGATAGTCTTGAGTGCAGAAGCCGGCTGATGAGGCTTGGAGCGGAACTTCTGGCACCCTTTGCATTTCTGGACCAAGTCTTTGGCGTCTTCTAGAGCAGTCGGCCAGAAAAAACCATGGCGGAAAGCTTTGGCAACAAGTGCTCTTGACGCCGCATGGTGACCACACTCGCCTTGATGGATATCTTTGAGGATTGCTTGGCCTTGCTCCGGCTCCACGCAGCGCTGGTAAACACCAGTGACGCTGCGCCTCACAAGTTCTCTGTTGACGATTGTGTACGCTGCTGCCCATCATTGCACCTGCCGGGCCGAGATCTCATCAGTCGACAATTTTTTGTTCACTAGGAAGTTGAGGATGGGGTGGGCCCATGAAGGTGCTACAATTTCTTCGTCTGCCAGGACTGCTACTTGCACGAGGGCGGTTGGGCCGGGAGGCGGCGGGTTGGAGTCAGCTGTCGCTTGCTGAGTCGGCGAAGTCCCCGGCCCGACTGCTGCAGTCCCCAGGTCGGGCTCTGAAGTCCCCGGACCGGCTGCGGCTGCTGCAGTCCCCGGGTCGCCTGCCAAATTCCTCGTGCCGGCTGCTAGGGTCCTCAAGTCGGGTCCGACTGCTTTAGGAGGAGCCGGCACAAAGATGGAATCCGACTCTGGCAATGGCTTGACAGACGGCTTGAGGAGGCGTTGTAGGGCGACGCCGGTTGGTATTGCTTGCCGGGTGGAGCCGATTCATGCCAAGGCATCTGCTTGCTCATTGTCATTCCTTGGCACATGGAGAAACTCGCACCCTTCAAAGTATCCACTGAGTTGCTGCACGAGGAAATGGTAACTCGCCATATTTGCATCCTTGGCGTCCCAGTCGCATGACGACTGCTGGACCGCCAAGTCGGAATCACCATAGCACAGGATCCAGCGAATGCCGAGTTCCTTGGCAAGCCGGAGCCCGTGAATGAGTGCTTCGTATTCAGCGACGTTGTTGGAGGCGGCGAAATGGATCTGCAGCACATATCTGAGCTTGTCGCCTTTGGGAGAGGTGAGGACGATGCCGGCTCCCAAACCAGTGTGCATCTTGGAACCATCAAAGTGCATTCGCCAATGGGTGGAGTCTGGCGCACGCGGCAGGTACTGGGTCTCGGCCCAATCAACGAGGAAGTCGGCCAGTGGTTGTGACTTGATGGCGGTGCGAGGCTGGTAGTAGATGGTGTAGGGGGCCAAATCTATGGCCCATTTGGCCACTCGGCCTGAAGCATCTCGGCTTCCAATGATCTCGGCAAGTGGAGTTGTGCAGACCACAGTGATTGGGTGCTCTTGGAAGTATGGCTTCAGTTTCTTGGCGGCAAAGTGTACGCCGTAGCACATCTTCTGGTAGTGGGAATAGTTTTGCTTGGAAGCGGATAGTACTTCGCTCAGGTAATACACCGGCCTTTGGACTGGTAGGGCTTTGCCTTCTTCCTTGCGTTCCACCACTATGACTGTGCCGACCACTGGGCTGGTAGCGGCGATGTAGAGGAGCATGGGCTCCTTAGGAGTCGGGGTCGCCAGGACAGGCGGAGTGGTCAACATTTTCTTGAGTTGGAGAAAAGCTTCATCCACCTTGTCATTCCACTCTAAAAAAGTGGTCTTCTTCATGAGCTGGTACAGGGGAAGAGCCTTCTCGCCTAGCCGACTGATGAAACGGCTGATGGATGCCAAGCAGGCAGTGAATTTTTGCACGTCTAGCAGTTGGGTGGGCACCTCCATCCTCTCGATGGCCTTGATCTTCACAGGGTTGCACTCTATGCCGCGCTTTGAGACCAAGAAGCCAAGTAGCTGGCCGGCTGGTACTCCAAAGACGCATTTCTCTGGGTTGAGCTTGATGTGAAATCGGCGCAAATTCTGAAAGGTCTCCTTGAGATCTTCTAGCAGCGTCCCACACTTCTCCGTCTTCACCACCACATCGTCCACATAGACATGGGCGTTTCTGCCGAGTTCTTGAGGAGACACTTCCGCATGCATCGTTGAAACGTGGCGCCGGTGTTTCTCAAGGCAAACGTCATGGTCAGGTAGCAGAAGGCTCCGAACGGCGTGATGAAGGCGGTCTTCAGCCTATCGGCCGGGTTTAGCTTGATCTGATGATACCCTGAGTATGTATCCAAAAAGCTCAACAGCTCGCATCCGGCTGTGGAGTCTATCACTTGGTCAATCCTTGGTAAGGCAAAGGGGTCTTTGGGGCATGCTTCTAGTATAATCAATACACATGCGCCACTGCTTGTTCTTCTTCAGCACTAGGACCGGGTTGGCTAACCACTCTGGGAAGAACACCTCCATGATGAAGCCAGCTGCTAGAAGCTGGGCTATCTCTTCTCCAAAACCTCTTCTTTTCTCTTCTGATAGGCTGCGCAAGGGCTGCCTGACTAGCTTGGCATCTGACCGGACGTGTAGCTTGTGCTCGGCGAATTCCGTCGGAACACCCGGCATGTCCTTGGGGGACCATGCAAAGATGTCTCGATTCTCACGGAGGAAATCGACGAGCTCGCCTTCCTATTTGCTATCAAGGTTTGCACCTATGACAGCGTACCTCTCTGGGTGCTCCGGGTCCAAGGGTATCTTCTTTGTCTCTTTGGCCGGCTTGAACGAACCCTCAGCTTCCGACTCCTTGGGGTCGGGTGACATTTCCGGCTGCTTGCCTGTCATTGCCACAACCCGGTCAAGGAGCCGCTTCTCAGCCGCGATCACGACGGACTCGGTTAACCGGCTGCTCTCTGCTGCGCAGGCGGACGACTTCTTGTAGTCTCCTGCTATAGTCAGGATTCCCTTAGAGCTCGGCATCTTCATCTTGAGGTAGGCATAGTGGGGGACCGCCATGAACTTGGCCAGGGTAGGCCGGCCAAGTAATGCATGATAAGGGCTCTCAAGGTCCACCACTTCAAACCAGACTGGCTCTCAGCGGAAATGACTTTTGTCCCCAAAGAGGGCATCTATCTGAGTCTTGCCGATTGGTGAGCAGGAAAGGCCAGGAACTATGCCATGAAAAATAGTCCGGCTGGGCTGAAGATGTCTCTGCTTGATCCCCAACTTCTCCATGGTATCTTTGTACATAATGTTGATGCTGCCGCCGCCATCTATCAGGACTCGGAAGAAGCGAGCAGCTCGCCTCTCTGTGGCAAACGTGGCATCCAACACCAAGGCATAAGAGCCAGGATTTGGCATCACCTCCGAGTGGTCAGCTCTGCTCCAGCTGATGGGCTTCTCCGACCAATGCATGAACTCGGGGGTCTCTGATGCTACTGCATTCACTTCTAGTTGCTGCTGCCGTCTGCTGCGCCTGTCGTCAGCCACGCTGGTGAACACGACGTAGGCCCCATGTTCCTCGGGATAATCATCTTGTATGGCACCGACTGGCCGGGCCGCCGGCTGTTGAGGAGGAGGAGGCGGCGGGCCGGCTGGCGGAGGAGGCTGGAGTCCGTCGCCCTTGGCGATCCTGGTGAGCGAGTGGCACTTCCGAGTAGTGTGATTGGACGGCTTCGCACCGCTATGGAACTTGCAAGGTGCATCGAGAGTCTGCTCGTACGAGAAAGCGGGTAGCCAGTTTGGCTTGCCGCCCTTCTGGCGCTTGGGAGGAGACGGCCCTTCTGGCTGCTGATCTTCAACTGTCGCCACCTGCTGGCTCGTGGAAGCCGGCTGCATGGCCTTGCGCTTGTTGTCATTCAGTTGCTGTCGCCGACTGGAGTCACCAGCCGGGGTCCGAGGAGCTTGAGGAGCCACCTTGCTCGACACGTTGACTTGAATCTCCGCCTTCATGGAGGATTCGGCTGTGGCGTACTTGTCTGCTATGATTAGCAGTTCGTCGAGGGTCGCCGGCTCGTCGCAGAGAAGCTTGTGCTTGAGGAGGGTGCCCTCTCGGCACCCGGCAGTGACGTACTCGATGGCCTACACCTCGTGCACACCCTCGCACAAGTTGCGCAACTTGGCCCAGCGCGTGAGATAGTCGCGAGTCGACTCGTTGGGGCCTTGGACGCATAAGGAGAGTTGGCGGGGCTTGGGCGGCCGCTTGTACGTGCTGGTGAAGTTGCGGATGAATGCTTCAGTGAAATCAACCCAGCTGTTGATGCTGCGGGGCTTCAGGATGTTCAGCCATGTCCGGGCCGTGCCCTGGAGCATGAGCGGGACGTAATTCACGGCAAGGCGCTTGTTGCCGTTGGCGATGCTGACGGCTGTGGAGTAGTCGACCAGCCAGTCCTCCGGCTTCACGGAGCCGTTGTACTTGGATGTGTCTCTCGGGAGAGTGAATCCTTTGGGGAAGGGCTCATGTCGGATGCGGGGGCCAAAACAAGGCGGACCCAGCTCATCTTCCTCTTCTAGCGCCAGGGATCGATTGAGGCGATCGATCTGGTGGCGGGCATCGTTTTCTCTGATTCCTTCTCGGCGGCCAAGGCGGTCGCCGAGTGATGGGTGATCAACAGGCGGCGGGGAGATGCGCCTCTCCCTGCGGGGAGGAGGAGGCAGACAGTCGTCTCGCCGTTGTAGTGCTCTCGGGTGACCGTCTTGGTCGCGCTCGATGGTGACGTGAGTCCGGCTGCAGCTGGCAGCCGGCTCCTTGTTTCTTCTGTCGCGGATGCCACTAGTTGGTGTCCGGGACGTCGCGCCTTGGTCTCGTCGAGGAGGCGGATCGTCGTTTCGCCGGTTGGGCGCTTCAGTCCGGCACCCGACATCTTGCTGCTCAGCAGCCGCGTCGAGGAGCTGCTGAACTCGCTCCGTCATGTGGCGACGCTCGTCGCCCTCGAGTTTGTCTAACTCGTCTGCTGCCGCCTGGGCAGCTCGTATGTTCTCCACAGGCGTGGCATAGACGGGACGATCTGTCCCGAACATGCTGGCGATGGTCGCGCCACGCTGTCGGAAAAGCCAATGCGGCTAGGCCCACCAGGAGCCGGCGTGCCGCCGACGGCACGGTCCATTTCCCGCTGGTAGGCCTCCGAAAGGCGTCTCATGCTGGTCAGCCGGTTGGCGCAATCACGAGCTGGACGCGGCGCGCTTCCAGCGTCTCGGCGTCGGAGTCTTCCGGGATAGGCATAGCCAGGTCTTGCATTGCCGTCTGCAACGGGTCCTGGCCACCTCCGCCAGGGTGCTCGCCGTGGCTGATGACGAGCACCTCCGTGACGGTGCTCCCGCTGCTGTCCCCGCGAGGAAGCGGCTCATCATAGACCACCACGTTGGTGGGGAACGCGTCGAGCGACGCCGTGTCGGAGTCGACCAACATCGGGTCGGTGGAGCCAACCGACTCCAAGTCAGCAGTAGGCTCGCTGGCGACGTAGAGCTGATCGAGGAGGCTCGCGAGGCGGCTCTCAGGGCCATCGGTGCCCGCATCAGACGCGGGCTCGTCGGAGAGGCGAATCTCGCCAACAAGATCGGCGAGGCAGCTCGCCGCGCAGGCGACCTCCACGCCACGCAGCGCGTCGGTGCAGACGCCGTCTGGCGTGCCGGGCTGGCTACGCTCGCCAGGAAGGAACAAGGTTCCCGTCCAAAGCAGGTCTCCGGGAGACGGTGCACCTCGCCCCACGGTGGGCGCCAAATGTCGGGGGTTGGGTGCGACATATGCCAAAGGATGGCTTATCATGGTGGGAGCGAGTAGAACGTCGCTGGTGCCTGGAAGCGGGATGAGGCGTAGACACGTACACCGGCGAACTTTACCCAGGTTCGGGGCTCTCCGTGGAGATAACACCCCTAGTCCTGCTCTGCGGGGTCTCCGCATGATCACTAAGGCACTAGTGGTACAATGGTGCTCCTTGAGCTGTTTGCTAGAGGTGAAAGAAGGCAGGCATGCTCTCTCCTCCTCTAGGTGTGAGTCTAGTTCTAACAGGTTCGAACTCTTTGCATGGGTACCCTGGGGGGTTTATATAGGCCTCCCCCCACCAGGGGTACATTGGTAATCTGTCGGGTGTAGGACCCGGCTGTCAGTGTCTCTAGCCGCCGGCTTCTCCGCCGGCTGCTGGGGCTCGCCGCCTGGTGGACCCCGCCGACTGGTCTGGTACGGAGCCGACAGGCCGCTCCCGCCGCTCACGGGTCTTGCCGGCTGCTGATCATTGTAGCCGTGATGCTGATGACGCAGGCTTGGTCGGGGGGGCGTGGCTACAGTCCTGCCGCCTGGCGGGCGATTACTGTAGCCACACCGCGTCTCATCTGGTTGATGGTCCATGGGCCCCGAGGGAGGGATAAGCCACCTGCTAGAAGCCAGCTTCCCTCAGGTCCGGCCGCTCTGGCTTCCTCCGTCTTCAAGGCTCTCGCTGCCTGGTAGGGCCCGCCGCCTGCCAGCCGTAACGACAGGCCATCGTGGGAACAGGGCTCCGCCTCTCAGGAGTGACGCTTAGGGGGGAGAGGCAACAGTGCCGCGTCGTGCGGAGATCTCTGCCTGTACGGGGCACTGTGGCCACGCCCGGCCCTGGATTCGGGGGGATGGGCTACGCTGTAGCCATACCCTGTCTTGTCTCCTTGGTGAAGGCGCCACGGGCCGACTGCTAGGGGCCGGCCTCTCTGGAGGCCACCCACCAGGAGTCGGCCTGTTGTGATGCCGTCTTCTGGAACTCGGCCTCCTTCTGACAGTCGGTCGTTCGGCCAAGCGGCCAACAGAAGGCGGGGATCCATCTCGACGTCTTAAGGGGCGCAGCCGGCCCCGATGTCTTGAAAGGTTCAGGGGCTCGGGTTAGGCTACCCGTGGCCCATTACTCCGACATCAGGGATGAAGCCAGGCAAAATCACCAGCATTATCCGCTCAATCCATATGTGCCAATCATGACTTTTTAGACCAAATATTTGCAATTTTTGAAGACTCGCTCCCCTCTTTAGATTTGCTGCATACCCATCGGGGAACATCAACTGCATTTTCACCCACAAAATAATTTCCTTCATAGCTTGCCTTCCAAGATTGAACCATGCCTTTCGCTTCGTCCAGTTGATCCCCTTTCCTTTTGGTTCTTTCATGTTTTGTAACGGTCTATCACATAGCTCCTCTTGATCGACTCTAGTCGTAGTATTATCCTTTGATTTCCCCTCTATGCTGAACAATGTACCAAAAATGGCTTCGGCGATATTCTTTTCAGTGTGCATCACGTCGATGTTGTGTGGGCAAAGGAGGTCTTTGAAGTAAGGCAGATCCCAGAAGCATGTCTTGTGAGTCTAGGCGTGTTCCTTATTATACCCCTTGAAATACCCTGGACGCTCTTGATCTGGCTCGAGAGCGTTTAACTGATCTAGGGTCTGTTGGCCTGTCAACGCAGGTGGTGCAGAGTGTTTGACAACTCTACCTTTGATGAAGTTCTTCTTGTCTTTCCTGAACTTATGGCCAGGATGTAGAAACGGTCTATGCAAGTTGAAGCAACTATACTTGCGCCTTGCCGTCAGCCAACGAAACTAAATAGCTCCCTTTCATGTGGGGCACGGGAACCTTCCATGCACACACTAGCCAACGAATAGCGCATACGCCGGCAAGTCATGCGTCGAGTACATGTACCAGGCACGCATTATGAAGTTTTTTTTGCTAAAGGCGTTGTATGTCTTGAACCCATTATCCCAAGCTTCTTGCAATTCGTCCTTAAGCGGCTGCATGTACACATTCATATTCTTCCCCGGATAGTTGGGCCGTGGAATTATCAACGTTAGGAAAATATTCTTTCTTTGCATAATCTGCCCGGGGGGGGGATTGAGTGGAATGACAAACACGGGCCAACAGCTGTATGGGGCTGCCATCTGACCAAACACACTGAACCCATCTGTGCTGACGGCGACTCGAGGATGCCTTGGATCTGCCGTTTTTCCTCATGCAGTGCATCGAAGCGCTTCCACTCTTCACCATCTGATGTGTGCACCATCATCACATTCCGATGTGCATCTAGTTTGGTTCTTTTTCCCATTTTGTGCCATGTCATCTGTCTGGCCGTCTCTTCAACCATGAAAAGACGTTGAAGTATAGGTATGATTGGCACATACCGAAGAACATTAATGGTTATTTTGGTCTGCGTCTTCTCACCCATACCGTTGTCTACGACAACATACCTGGAAGAATTGCAAATGGGATAATAGTTCAAGTCCTCATACTGAAGCCTAAATAAGACACATCCTTTCTCACAGGCATGTATCTTCTCATAGGGCATCTTAAGAGCACGGAGGATTTTGTCTGACTGGTACATGTTTGGAGGTAGCACATGGCCTTTGGGTAGAAATCGTCCGAATACTGTCATCATCGCGTCGTAGCATTCTCTGCCCAAGTTGAATTAAGCCTTCAAAGCAGTTATTTGTGAGATGGCATCCAGCTGACAAGGCTCAGTGTGCTCGTGGAGAGGATGTTTCAGGACTCGAACATTTCAGTGAAGGCCTTTGCAGATTCCTCCATCTCCTCGTCCGAGTCCCGAGCATCGTCAAAGTCTTGCACCATGTCTGCGGTCCCGGTACCATGCTCGTCGGTGCGACGATGAACCTCGGCTCTGGCACATTGGGCAGGCTCACCATGTAATGTCCAGACCGTGTAACCAGGCGTAAAACCAAACTTCTGCGGGTCTTTACTCCTTTCAAGATCGTCCCTCTTTTTATAGTTGTCGCAACGGGCACAGGGGCACCAGCTTAATACCTAGCCATTTGCAAATGCGGCTCTAACAAACCCCTTGGTTTTTGTTAACCATTCCTCGGTCCAAACTTTCTGACTAGTGTAACCGGTGTACATCTATGCACGATCACTCATATTGACTTCCTACTAGACACACAAGAAATATATACATAATTGAGCAAACCATATCCATCAGTTAATGGAGTTTGTCAGTTTTATTACGTCCATGCAACCTACACGCTAATAGGTAAAGGTAGGTCCTAATCCCACCCGAGTATGTGTAGATTGGGTTCGTTTTCCCATGCTCTGCTCCGGATCTGACGCATAATTTCGGCAACACCTCCCAGCTGTTCTCCTGATACACGTCTCGGCAATAAGCAGAGAGGATGTGTACCGGAGAACAACAGGGAGGCACTGACGAAATTCTGCATTGGATCCGGAGCAGAGCATATGGGAAAACGAACCCAATCTACACATACTCGGGCTGTCCATGGATAACGTTGGACAATTCGAAAGAATCACGATTATAAATATGCAAATGCATGCATATTTATAGATGTAACCCTTTCGAACGGGAGACGCATAGTGGTTACGCATACTGATGATTGACACCTATAGCTAGCAAGTTTCATCGGGAGATATCATTTGTGCTCACCAACGAACGCAGGGGAGGAGCTCGTCGAACACTAGACCCTCGCAACGACGAAATAACTGCACATTTAAATCCAAAGATGAGTTACATAGCGACCCCCTAACCCGCTCGTCCCCGGGTAAACTAAATAGCAACTACCATCGGTGCAAGTTACATGAGGCGGTCGACGTTGAACACTAAATCCACATCCCACAAGTGAAGCCGGCGTCCGGCGTCACTTGTGGGAGATGTAGTATTCGACACCGACGGCCACATGTACCTCGCACCGACGATACTTGCTATTTAGGGTTCCATCGACACCGAGGAACCCCCTAACCCGCTCGTCCCCGGGCGCCCTCTTTTCCTACTTCTTTTTTTCATCTTCAACTTCAACTTCTTTTTTTCATCATCTTCTTCTTCTACTACTTATTGTTCTTTTTTTTCTTCTTCTTCCTCGTCTTCTAAAATAAACTAAATTAACCTAAACTAACCTAAACTAAACTAACCAAAACTAAACTAACCTAAACTAAACAAATATAAACTAAATTAAAAAAAAACCTCACCGCGATGAGGGGCGGGGCGGGGACGGGGCAGGGCCAGGCGGCGGCGGCTCAGGACGGGGGTGGGGCGGCCGGCGACTCGGGACGGGGGCGACGCGGCCGGGTGGGCGGGGCGCGGCCGGGCGGGCGGGACGGGCGGGACGGGGCGACCGACGATGTGGGTCGCGCGGGGCGGGGCGGCCGACGACGTGCGTGGCGCGGGGCGGGGGCGGCTCAGGCGCGCCCGGGCGAGCGGGGCGGCGGGGCGGCTGGGCGGCTGCAGGGGTGAGGGGTCGGGGCGGCTTGGGCAGGGAGAGAGAGGGAATGGACAGATCGGGCGCGGGCCCGGCCCCTTATCTGCTAGGTCATAGCTCTTTGTCGTCTGCCAGCAGACAGCAAAGAGCATACCTAGTGGGGTGGGGCCGGGCGGAAACAGACGAACTAACGGCCATGTTCTTTGCCGTCTGCTGATGGACGGCACAGATGTTTTGCCGTCAGCCAGCAGACGGCAAAGAAGATGGCCGTTAGGTCGCCCCCGTACGCCCGCCACCCACCCTCTTTGCCATCAGCTAGCGGACGGCAAAGATATGCTGATGGCAAAGCCATCCTTTGCCGTCCGCTGCCTCTTTGCCGTCAGTTTTCTGTTGGCTGATGGCAAAGTCTTTCTTTGTCGTCCGCTAGCTGACGGCAAAGAAGTGGATTCCAGTAGTGTTTCCTGATGAACAATTTGCTGTCATAAATGCTTCTCGTACTGCTCCATGGTATGCTGATTATGCTAATTACATTGTTGCTAAATTTATACCACCTAGTTTCACATACCAACAAAAGAAAAAGTTTTTCTATGATTTGAGACATTACTTTTGGGATGACCCACATCTTTATAAAGGAGTAGATGGTGTTATTAGACGTTGTGTACCTGAGCATGAACAGGAACAGATCCTACGCAAGTGTCACTCCGAGGCTTATGGAGGACACCACGCTGGAGATAGAATTGCACATAAGGTATTGCAATCCGGTTTTTATTGGCCTACTCTCTTCAAGGATGCTCGTAAGTTTGTCTTATCTTGTGATGAATGTCAAAGAATTGGTAATATTAGTAGACGTCGACAAATGCCTATGAATTATTCACTTGTTATTGAACCATTTGATGTTTGGGGCTTCGATTATATGGGACCTTTTCCTTCCTCTAATGGGTATACACATATTCTAGTTGCTGTTGATTATGTTACTAAGTGGGTAGAAGCTATTCCAACTAGTAGTGCTGACCATACACTACTAGGGAAAAGCCTATACACAGAACCTTACCAGCAGCGCGCTTTAAAGTAAGGCGCTGCTGCTAACTAGCAGTAGCGCACGCGCACAAAACTCGCTGCTGAAATAAATGTATTAGTAGTGTGCCCTCTCTAAGACGCGCTACTGCTATAATTGCCATGACGCCGCCGCGAGGCTAGTTCTAGCAGCAGCGCGTTAATATGAAGAGCGCTACTGCTACGGACCATAGCAGTAGCGCATTTACACAATAACCGCTACTGCTAAGTTTACTACATAAATTTAGTCCCACCTCGCTCCGTCAAGAGAGTTTGTACCACCTTAAATATGTTACTTCTCAAACTTTCACAAGCACTTGGTCTTCATTGAACTCTATGTGTAGAATTTGTGGCCGCAATATGAGTCTTCACCAGTTCCTAAACTGGTGAGGACTCATATTGACAAATCAGATTGTACACAAAAAGATCATTAATGATCAATGTATTTTTGATGTCTATTTTTACATGCTGACACATAGCAGTAGCGCATTCTTTGTGAAACGCGCTACTGCTAGGTCGTTTAGTAGTAGCGCCTTATGCTATACCGCGCTACTACTAAGCCATTCCATCTCCCCCCACTCTCCGATCTATCTGATCCACTCACACTCACACTCACTCGATCTCCCCCTCAACCCCCACGCCGGTCCTCCCCCGTCGCCCCTCCTCCTTGCTGGACTCGTACCGGCCTCCTCCTCCGTCCTTCCTCTAGTCGCCGCTGGCCGGCTCCTCCTCGCTCCGCCTTCCTCCTCCGTCCTCCCTCCACTCGCCGTCGACCGGCCCCTCCTCGCTCCGTCTTCCTCCTCCGTCCTACTCTCTTCTCCCTCCTCGAGTCGCCCCTCCTTCTCACTCCTCCCTCCTCCATCCACAACCCCTCCTCCCTGCTACATTTTGATTTAGTAGGCTAGTTGATTTAGAACACTTTGATTTAGTTTATTTAGTATGCTAGTTGATTTAGAACATTTTGATTTAGTTGATTTAGTAGGCTAGTTGATTTAGTTGATTTAGTAGGCTAGTTGATTTAGTTGATTTAGAACATTTTGATTTAGTTGATTTAGTATGCTAGTGGATTTATTAGGCTAGTTGATTTAGTTGATTTAGTATGCACCATTTTATTGTTATTTTTTCTGTACATGGATAGGTAGATGCTTTTGTTTTTTTTGTAATAAGTTCATTTTTGCCAAAATGTAGGTGCCAATTTAGTTAATTTTGCCACTTGTTTTTTTAATCAATTATCTTAGGCAATAGGGGCCAAATGAGATCAAATGTCTTGGTAGGTGGTACCCTTATTTGGTAGATATTTGTGAAAAGTTTTTTCGGCAATAGGTGCCACCGAAATGCTTTGTCCATAAAATTGCTTCTCGCGGAAGAACCAAAAATATCACATGCTACTATTTTTCTTTCCTGTGAAGTGAATCGTTAATCCTTTGCTCATATGCTTTAGGAAAATGGCGCCACCACCACCACCACTATGTCGACTGTGCAAGTCAAGGTGCGCCAGCAGCCTTGCAACTGGCAAGCTGTTCGGCATCTACGTCGAGCCGACTTTTCGTCATGCGGCGGTAAGAAATTACTGCATTGTGTCATTTTGCTTTTTTTACACAGATCGTCCCATGCAATGTGAGGTTGAAATTCAACAGGCTGGCAGGAGAAACGGTGACATTTGAGGCTCCTGGGGGGTCGTACACTATGGAGGTTGAGAAATGACGCAATATGTCGCAGATTGGAGGAGATGGATGGGCCCGTTTCCTTGCCCACATGCGTCTTACTGGTGGTGAGTTGATCAGCTTCTCCTTCTGAGCAGAAAGACCCAAGCTGGCTGTCATTTATCTCAACCTGGTGGAAGATGACGAAGATGATGAAGATGACGAAGGTGATGAAGATAATGAGGACCCACTCAATGAAGATGATGAGAACCCACTTCATGAAGCCATCGTAGCTCAAAGAATGAGGCTGAGCGAGGAGGAGGTGTGCAACCTATGGGACATAGTTCCGCCACGTGATGACTTTGTCGGGGTGCCATTCGTGACCCGCCTGACAAGTACCATGGTCGATCGGCATGAAATGGTATGTTATATGTACTGCCTGTACTAATTTGATGATATATATATATATATGCTTTATTGTTATACTTACAAATGCAAATTATCCGATGATATGCTTAGTGAATCCGATGACATGCTTAGTGTAGAGGTCAATGATATGCTTTGTGGAATCTAGTCGATGATATGCTTTAGTGTAGAGTCTGATCACATGCTTATTAGTGTAGAATCCAAGGAACTATTAATAGTGTAGATAATCCATATATACTTATTAGTAGAATTCATGATTAGTTAGTACAAATGCGTAGTACTGTGTCTTTTGATAGTGTAGAAATCTAGACTTAATAGAAATATATTTGCAAGAGTATGTGCGAGGCTATTTATTAATTGATATGTTTTTCTTATTCATAAATTGCCAAAGAACCTATCTGTGAGTTGTGGTATCGAGCCTGGTGAAGAAGGCTCAGCTGGACTACGCCTTACCGCAAGGGGCTCCGTCACCACCTGTACTTACAGCATGGACACAGACGGTCGCACACACTTAAACTCGGTTGGGTGGAAGAGATTCCTCGTTGGCAAGAATCTTCGTGTTGGACAGGCCATCCTAATTACTATCAGGAACACCCACCGCCCAGGCTTGAGGATGATGATCATCGTCGATATCATCTAGAACTACATATGTGTGTGTGGCTATATCATCTAGAACTACATATGATGATCATCGTCGATATCATGTAGAACTACATATGATGATCGTCGTCGATATCATCTAGAACTACATATGATGATCATCGTTGATATTACCTTGTACTGCTTGAGGATGCATGTTGAGTATATATGAAATTGTTATCTAGTACTCCCTCTGTTCCAAATTACTCATAGTGGTTTTAGTTCAAATTTGAACTAAAACCACGACGAGTAATTTGGAACCGAGGAAGTACTACCTAGTACATATAATGCTTTATGAAATTGATATCTAGTAGTACCTAGTATCTGGAAATTGCAGTTTATTGAAGCTGAAATGGGGTAGGAAGACGGGGGGAAATGATGAAAGATATAGCAGTAGCGCGGGGCCAGGAAATCGCTACAGCTAATTAATAGTAGCGCATTCCGGAAACGCGCTGCTGATATAGTCCATAGTAGTAGCGCGGGTACAGACTGCGCTACTACTAACAGTTAGCTGTAGCACCTTATTGGTAGCGCGGCTGCCCGCGCTGCTGATAGCCTCAAAACCCGCGCTACTGCTAGGGTTTTCCCTAGTAGTGATAACACCTCTATTAAGAAGCTTAAAGAAGTTATTTTTCCAAGGTTTGGAGTCCCGAGATATTTAATGACTGATGGTGGTTCACATTTTATTCATGGTGCTTTTCGTAAAATGCTTGCTAAGTATGATGTTAATCATAGAATTGCATCTCCTTATCACCCACAGTGTAGTCGTCAAGTAGAATTGAGCAATAGAGAGCTCAAATTAATTTTGCAAAAGACTGTTAATAGATCTAGAAAGAATTGGTCCAAGAAACTTGATGATGCATTATGGGCCTATAGAACTGCATATAAAAATCCTATGGGTATGTCTCCGTACAAAATGGTTTATGGAAAAGCATGTCACTTACCTCTCGAATTAGAACATAAGGCATATTGGGCTATTAAAGAGCTCAATTATGATTTCAAACTTGTCAGTGAGAAGAGGTTATTTTACATTAGCTCACTTGATGAATGGAGAACCCAAGCCTATGAGAATGCCAAGTTGTTTAAAGAAAAGGTTAAAAGATGGCATGACAAAAGGATACAAAAGCGTGAGTTCAATGTAGGTGATTATGTGTTGCTATAATACTCTCGTTTAAGATTTTTTGCAGGAAAACTTCTCTCTAAATGGGAAGGTCCTGACGTTCTCGAGGAGGTCTATCGTTCCGGTGCCATAAAAATCAATAACTTCGAAGGCACAAATCCGATGGTGGTGAACGGTCAAAGAATCAAACATTATATCTCAGATAATCCTATAAATGTTGAAACTAATGTTATTGAAACCGTAACACCAGAGGAATACATAAGGGACACTTTCCAGAACGTTTCAGACTCCGAAAAGGAATAGGTACGTGGTACGGTAAGTAAAACGACTCCAAAACAGTTCTAATGGCAATTTTTCTCCGTTTTGGAATATTTAAGAAAATAGGAAAATAAGAAGCAGTCCGAGAAGGACACGAGGCTTCCACGAGGGGGGAGGCGCGCCCTACCCCCTGGGCGCGCCTCCTGCCTCGTGGGCACCTCGTGTGCTCTCCGGACTCTGTTTTCTTGCACGATACTTCTTTTTGTCGGTAAAAAATCATTATATAATCTCCCGAAGATTTTGACCACCGTATCACGCAATTATCCTCTGTTTTTGTTTCGAGCTATTTCTGTAGCAGATTTGGAGCAAGATGTCATCTCAGGATTCCGACGGAGAGAGCTACGTCTCACACCTCATTGCTGACCCAAAGACCTATGGGGATCTATCTCCTTGTGGTCGAACTACGGATGAGGAGGAGGATGCTCATTTAATGAGGATCAATGATTCAAGCTCAGAGGAGGAGGATGTCTCTCTACCTCAACCTGGGGATATGCACGTGAAGTTCAAGAAATCTAGTCTTCCTAAGAGGGCTAAACTATCTAACAATCGATCTATTCCTTCTCGTTTTCGGCAGCAAAGCAAAGGCGATTTATGTGACAAGATCTTGAAGCTGGAATCGGAGGTCGATGATTTAAAGGAGGAAATTGCTCTTCTCAATTAAAATATGAAGAAGCTGAAAGCACAATTTACGTCATCAACAAATCCCTCATCACCACCTCCGAAGAAGGAGACATAATCACATGGGTATGGGCACTCCCCTTGGCAACTGCCAAGCTTGGGGGAGGTGCCCCGGTATCGTATCACCATCACACTCCTATCTTTACCGTTTTTCTTAGTTCGATCCTTTTGGTAATATCTTGTGTGACGCCCCCGATTCGACCGTACACTAATCATGCACGCAAATGTGTACGATCAAGATCAGGGACTCACGGGAAGATATCACAACACAACTCTACAACATAAATAAGTCATACAAGCATCATAATACAAGCCAGGGGCCTCGAGGGCTCGAATACAATTGCTCGATCATAGACGAGTCAGCGGAAGCAACAATATCTGAGTACAGACATAAGTTAAACAAGACATAAGTTAAACAAGTTTGCCTTAAGAAGGCTAGCACAAACTGGGATACAGATAGAACGAGGCGCAGGCCTCTTGCCTGGGATCCTCCTAACTACTCCTGGTCGTCGTCAGCGGACTGCACATAGTAGTAGGCACCTCCAGTGTCGTAGGAATCATCGTCGGCGGTGGCGTCTGGCTCCTGGACTCCAGCATCTGGTTGCGACAACCAGGTAGAAAGGAAAGGGGGAAAAGAGGGAGAGAAGCAACCGTGAGTACTCATCCAAAGTACTCGCAAGCAAGGAGCTACACTACATATGCATGGGTATATGTGTAAAGGGCCATATCAGTGGACTGAACTGCAGAACGCCAGAATAAGAGGGGGATAGCTAGTCCTGTCGAAGACTACGCTTCTGGCAGCCTCCATCTTGCAGCATGTAGAAGAGAGTAGATTGAAGTCCTCCAAGTAGCATCGCATAGCATAGTCCTACCCGGCGATCCCCTCCTCGTCGCCCTGTTAGAGAGCGATCACTGGGTTGTATCTGGCACTTGGAAGGGTGTATTTTATTCAGTATCCGGTTCTAGTTGTCATAAGGTCAAGGTACAACTTCGGGTCGTCCTTTTACCGAGGGACACGGCTATTTGAATAGATAAACTTCCCTGCAGGGGTGCACCACATAACCCAACACGCTCGATCCCATTTGGCCGGACACACTTTTCTGGGTCATGCCCGGCCTCGTAAGATCAACCCGTCGCAGCCCCACCTAGCACAACAGAGAGGTCAGCACGCCGGTCTAAATCCTATGCGCGGAGGGGTCTGGGCCCATCGCCCATTGCACACCTGCACGTTGCGTACGCGGCCGGAAGCAGACCTAGCCTAGTGGCTTTCCAGTCTAATCCGGCGCGCGCCACTCAGTCGCTGACGTCACGAAGGCTTCGGCTGATACCACGACGCCGGGATACCCATAACTACTCCCGCGTAGATGGTTAGTGCATATAGACCAAATGGCCAGACTCAGATCAAATACCAAGAACTCGTTAAGCGTGTTATGTCGAAGTAACCGCGGACGCCGTCCAGGGCCAGGCCCACCTCTCACCTAGGCGGTCTCAACCTGCCCCGTCGCTCCGCCACAAAGATCCACTTGCGGGTACTCCTATGAGCCGACCCGACTTTAGTCACCACCTGTGTCATGTATAGAGTATATAAGTATATACCCGTGATCACCGCCCAGGTGATCACGGCCCGATAGTATAGCACAGCAGACGGACAAGAATGTAGGGCCACTGATGGAAAACTAGCACCCTATACTAAGCATGTAGGATTGCAGGTAAAGGTAACAACAGTTGATGAGGACATGATTACCTTGGATACGACCAAAAATATTGCATACATGCATATTTGTCAGGTGATTTCTAGTGCAAACTATTCAATAATCTATTTATGTTATCCAGAACAAAAATACTTCACACACTTTTGTGTTTTGTCTAATTGCAGGTGTATGGGACATTTGTACAATCCACATATGAAGATAGGGGAAAAGGAGAAGTTTAGGTTCTGTTCAAAAAGTCCTCTCACGTCACTTTTGGGCCAAGAGAAGAAAGAGTCCAAGTCTCTCACGTTCTGGATTCAGATTCGGACTGCACAGACATACCTGACTCAAAACGCCAACAACTTTTTCATACGGACTCCGAATTGGGTGATTCTTTTTTTGTTGGAAACTAGATTTCGTGCTCTTTCCAACCCAATTGGATTCACCTTTAAATTCGTCTGGAGCATTGAGTTATGGTCGAAACAATCTGACGTTGCACCAGAATCCGAGTCAAACTACAAGTCCAAAGGTGTTGCATCACCTGCACTTGGGCCCATGAGCCTTGTACGACCTAGGGTTGGTTTTAGGCTGCCTTGGGACATCCTCCCACCTCCTTGGCCGCCACCCCTTGCCCCTATATAAGTAGATCCATCTAGTAGCTTTTTCCTGGGAATTTGTTT
Source organism: Aegilops tauschii subsp. strangulata (assembly GCF_002575655.3). Taxonomy (NCBI): domain Eukaryota; kingdom Viridiplantae; phylum Streptophyta; class Magnoliopsida; order Poales; family Poaceae; genus Aegilops; species Aegilops tauschii. The sequence continues at coordinate 346,887,377 of NC_053041.3, forward strand.
AGTTAAAAGTTAGCCATTGCAACTTCGTGTACTTCGTTTGTGTCCAACGACCAGACCAAGACCGCTTACGGATTCCCACCACTATCAATACTTCATATATATTCGCAATATTCAGATTGCATTATCATATTCTTGCTCGTTCTTCGATTGCTTGCAGGAATAGACCTTCGTGGTCAGGCTGATCGTGCTTCCGGCATCGTCAGTAACCTCAGGAGATTGGTTTAGCGATTGCTAAGGCGCAACGTCGTGCACGTTTGTAGTCGGATCGTCAAAGTCGTCTCCACAAAATCGATAGTTATCATCTCATCGAAAGATCGGGACACCCTCGCCTCTATCAAGTGGTATCAGTTTTCAGGTTGCTCGGTGAGAATTTCCAGTTATCCCTAGGTTAGATTTATTTTCTTACCTATTGTCCAAAAAAAGCCGCAAAAAAGTTAGATCTATTCATCCTTTGTCCAAGCCAGTCTGAGCCTTTGCAGTTTTCTTTTCATTGTTTGCATTATTGAATTATTGGTTGCATCGTCGTGTCGAGTTGCTGGTCTTAGTGTCTAGTTCCTTTAGAGTTTCGAGTTCTGTTCACATTAGTCACGCCGCCGCTGCATCATTATTCCTTCCGCTGTCCACCATCCCATTCATCAATTTCCACCACGTGCTACCCACCGTTCATTGTCTTCATCATAGTTGAGGTTGTTCACATCTTCGCTTGATCCAATCTGCATCTTATCTATTTTGTTTTGGAAAGAGGGAGAGAAAAAAAAAGAGAGAAAAAAAAGTTCAGAAAAAAAAGAGAGAAAGAAAAAGAAAAAAAAGTGTGAGGAAAAAAAAAGAGAAGGAAAAAAAACAAAAATTCGGATCTATCTAGACTCAATCTCGTAGTTGAATTCGGATTGGAATCTGTTTTGTGCACTGTTTAGTAAAACAGGCATACCTTCCTCATACGAAGTCCGTTTTGACTCCGCGAGTACTCAAATGAAAGCTAGCGACGAGCCGCATCTAAATAGTTGCAGAGACTAGTTCAATATTTGACACCTCAAAATCGTCTTCTAAATAGGTCTTTTTGCCCTCCGAAGTTCGCGGACACAACTTATTCCAGTTTTTCAAGCCAGTTTCAGAATTCTTTCACTCCTCATATCAACTCGGAATTGAGTGATTCTTTTTGCATTGGAAAGCTTGAGTTAGTAGCATTCTTTGAAAAAAATTATCAGAAAATTGGCACAAACTTTTCAAGAGGAAAGTTGGAGAGAGTTGTTGTATATCCTGCTTGGCAGTTGTTTTTCATCATTATCTTTACTGCCGTTGTGATCTTCACTTATATCTTGCTGTCCAGAGCTACTTAGTATCCTTCATTGATGCTAGTTGTGCTACGCCGTGACCTCATTAGTGTTCTAGGCTCGCGTCTCTAGTCCGGTCTAGCCTAGGACCAGCACAGTACCGTCGTTGAGCGTTTATTCAACATTGCATCTCTGAATTGATTATTGCTAATATTTTGCTACCATATATAGCCAACCCAGCTCCACATATTTCTACACCGTGTATACGTACGTTCCCCTGGCAATCGCTTTACTCAATCTTTGGAGTTATTTGACACCGCTGGTTGCCTGTCACCACCTGCTGCTTGGTAAGAACTTGTAAGATAATGATATTTGCTTTACTGTGAGCGTTTTACCACCACATCCTAGTAGTTCATAGGAACATTATTCTTGAATTTTGTTTCTTGTTTCTACTAATCATGACAGGATCTAGAGTCAATTCATGGGGTTTGTCGATCGTGGGAGACGTGCCATCACCTATGCAAATACCACAACCGTCACGAGAGGTGCACAAACATCCAAATGCACATGATCAGGTTAATGTTTCTATACCACCATTTAATGGCCGTTTTAGACCTGCTTTATATATTGAATGGGAGTTTGACATAAATAATATATTTGCTTCCAATAATTTTGATGTACGTAAAAAAGTTAAGGTTGCGGTTGGTTCTTTCACTGGTTATGCTGTAGTTTGGTGGAGTGCATATTGTCGGTTACACCCTAAAGATATACCTACTACTTGGGATGATTTGAAACTTGCCATGCGACATACATTCGTTCCCGCTTATTATACTCGTGACATGATTACAAAGTTGCAACATTTAAAACAAGGTAGTGACACCGTAACGAAATACTATGATACTTTACAAAGTACCTTGCTGCATTCCTCTTTAGAAGAAAGTGAAGAAGATTTTATGGATAGATTTTGGGGAGGATTAAATCGTGACATTCAGGAGATACTAATTCATGAAGAGTGTTATCCTATGGATCATTTGTTTCATCTTGCTTGCAAAGCTGAACAGGAAATAAAATGACGTGTTGCCCACAAGGAGAACAAGCGCGAGATGCACATTCCAAGAGTTGATACGGTTGTCCCTTCAACTACTAGGCATACTATGACAACCACATCCGTTGTTGTGAGGACTACATCACCTCCACCATGTGACACATCATCACCGAGAGTGCCTACATCATCTGAGTTGATCATAAGAGGTAATGATAAAGGTACTAATCTTCCACCTCCACATGAGCATGATGAATGTCTTGTCAATTTAAGTGCACCATGCGGTGAGATACCCACTACTTTGATCACACCAGCTACTTTAGAGGACTACGTTGATGATTTGACTTTGCCATGTGATCAAACAATTTTGAGTGAACCCGTTGAATTAACTATCGATGCAAAAGAATCAAGTAAATCAGGGAATAAATCAGATTTGGATCAAATATGTTTGAAAATAATTGTGCCAATGTTTAATCATTTTGATATGACCTCTAATCTTGGTGATGGTTCATCAATGTTGGGATGGTTTAATGATAAGCATTGTCAATCTTTTGATATGAATAAGAGCTTCACTTATATGTGCAAACTGAGTTGCAATATTTTCATGCCTTTGACTTCTTGTGATAATATATTGACTTTACATTTCACGACTTTTGAAGGGTGCTCTTGTATAACTGAGTCACATGTGCACCAAATGAGATCAGTAAAAACGGATGACATGTACATATACAACGTGTACACCTTGTCTCTTTTGTTAGCCAGATTTCAGATTAAGCAACGCCGAGGACGGCTTTGTTTTCAAGAAGGGGAGGATGATGAGGACATGATTACCTTGGATACGACCAAACATATTGCATACATGCATATTTGTCAGGTGATTTCTAGTGCAAACTATTCAATAATCTATTTATGTTATTCAGAACAAAAATACTTCACACACTTTTGTGTTTTGTCTAATTGCAGGTGTATGGGACAGATTAAGCAACGCCGAGGACGGCTTTGTTTTCAAGAAGGGGAGGATGATGAGGACATGATTACCTTGGATACGACCAAACATATTGCATACATGCATATTTGTCAGGTGATTTCTAGTGCAAACTATTCAATAATCTATTTATGTTATCCAGAACAAAAATACTTCACACACTTTTGTGTTTTGTCTAATTGCAGGTGTATGGGACATTTGTACAATCCACATATGAAGATAGGGGAAAAGGAGAAGTTTAGGTTCTGTTCAAAAAGTCCTCTCACGTCACTTTTGGGCCAAGAGAAGAAAGAGTCCAAGTCTCTCACGTTCTGGATTCAGATTCGGACTGCACAGACATACCTGACTCAAAACGCCAACAACTTTTTCATACGGACTCCGAATTGGGTGATTCTTTTTTTGTTGGAAACTAGATTTCGTGCTCTTTCCAACCCAATTGGATTCACCTTTAAATTCGTCCGGAGCATTGAGTTATGGTCGAAACAATCTGACGTTGCACCAGAATCCGAGTCAAACTACAAGTCCAAAGGTGTTGCATCACCTGCACTTGGGCCCATGAGCCTTGTACGACCTAGGGTTGGTTTTAGGCTGCCTTGGGACGTCCTCCCACCTCCTTGGCAGCCACCCCTTGCTCCTATATAAGTAGATCCATCTAGTAGCTTTTTCCTGGGAATTTGTTTAGTTAAAAATTAGCCATTGCAACTTCGTGTACTTCGTTTGTGTCCAACGACCAGACCAAGACCGCTTACGGATTCCCACCACTATCAATACTTCATATATATTCGCAATATTCAGATTGCATTATCATATTCTTGCTTGTTCTTCGATTGCTTGAAGGAATAGACCTTCGTGGTCAGGCTGATCGTGCTTCCGGCATCGTCAGTAACCTCAGGAGATTGGTTTAGCGATTGATAAGGCGCAACGTCATGCACGTTTGTAGTCGGATCGTCAAAGCCGTCTCCACCAAATCGATAGTTATCATCTCATCGAAAGATCGGGACACCCTCGCCTCTATCAACAGTAGAAGCAAGGGCAGGCTATGCATCAGTATAGGATTAACGGAAAGCAGTAACATGCTACACTACTCTAATGCGAGCAGTATAGAGAAGAATAGGCGATATCTGGTGATCAAGGGGGGGCTTGCCTGGTTGCTCTGGCAAGTAGGAGGGGTCGTCAACTCCGTAGTCGAACTGGGCAGCAGCAGTGTCGGTCTCGTAGTCTACCGGAGAGAAGAGGGGGGAAGAAATTGTAAATACAATGCAAACATAAGCATGACGATGCGTGACATGACAATGAGCGGTGCTAGGTGTGCCCTAACGCGGCAGTAGGTGGTACCGGCGAAGGGGGGGAACATCCGGAAAAGTATTCCCGATGTTTCGCGTTTTCGGACAAACGGACCGAAGGTGAAATGTTACAGGTTCACTATTCTAGGGACGCGTGGCGGACGAACGGGCTGCGTATCTGGATCCGTCTCGTCGTTCTGAGCAACTTTCATGTACAAAGTATTTTCATCTGAGCTACGGTTTATTTTATATGAATTTGAAAAGATTTAAATTAATTTCTGGAATTTATTTAATTATTTAACATATACATTATCCGAAACAGTGTTGCGATGACATCAGCATGACATCATGCTGACATCAGCAGTCGTCTGACACGGGGTCCCACATGTCATAGACTGATAAAGGTAATTAGGGTTAACTAATTAATTAACTATTAATTAAACTAGATTAATCTAAACAGGGTTAATTAACTAATTAATTAACTAATTATTTATTTATTTTTATTTTTATTTTTATTTTCTTTATTTATTTATTTTTATTAATTAATTTTTTTATTATTATTAATTTTTTTAAATCATTTTTTTGTATAAAACGTTCCAGGGGCGTGGGGCCCCAAGGTCAGTGGCTCATGGGAGCCCTAGCGGGCATGTGGGTTACGGGCGCTGGCGCCCAGCCCGATTGGGCTTACCCCCAGATCGAAGGGGGGAAACCGCCGGCCATGGGCACGGCGAGGCCGGCCGCCTGAGGCGGTAGTGGCGAGGCCAGGCAAGGCGAGGCAGCGCGCGGGCGCGGTGGGGTGACCAGGGAAGGCGCAACGCGAGGGAGGCACGGCGAGCGGTCGGGCGGCTACGAGCGAGCCGTGACGACGAGGACAGGGGCGGGGCGACAATGCACGGGACGCAGGCGCGGGCGCGGTGACCGCTCGGAGCTCGCGGCCCCGGTCAGGAGCACGGGCGACGGGGACGGGGAGAGAGGGAGGATGGGGCTCACCCCCATTGTAGTCGAACGGGTCGGCGAGGCTCGACGGAGCCGACTAGGGAGAGGTGAGGAGGCGAGGCGACGGGGTCCGGCGCGTCGAGGCGGCGGGGGCGTCCAGCGAGGCGACGCCATGGAGGAGGACGAAGGCGCGGCGGGGCGGCGATGCATCAGGGTCGGGCGACAGGGCGGCAGCGTCGGAGGACGTGGAGGCGCGAGAAGAAGGGAGCCGCGAGGAGGAGGCCGGAGGGCGGCGCTCGGTGCCGGCGGGCGGCGACTGCCCTTGGGCGCGGGCGCTCCGAGAGGAGGGGAGCGAACAGGGGCGCCCCTCCTCCGTGCGTATGCGTGTGTGTGTGCGGTCTTCGTGGGTGACGGCGCGGGGAGGGAACGAGGGAGAGTGGGGGGCTCGTGGGGGGGAGTGGAGATCGTGGGGAGAGGGGTTAGGGTTTCGGGGGGTTGACCAAATAGGCCAACGGGCGTGCAGGAGTGGGCCGGCCTGGTGGTTTGGTGGCCTGCTGGGCCGTGGCCCAGTGGGCCAGGGGGTTTGTTGTTTTTTTTTTAATTATTATTATTTGTAGTTTCTTTTATTTTTATTTTTCTGTTTTACAAAAATTACCACTAGTGCCTAAATTTGTATTTATCAACAAACTACTGTGAGATTAATCCTTAACCCATAATAAAATAATTTTAGCATTTTATAAATTCAATAGGCATTTGTTAATTGTTTTCACTATTGTTTTAATTGTTTTAGAGCCTTTAAACATTTTATCAAAGCTTGGTTTCTCCACCATAATTACTTACGATTTATTTGACACAACCCGAACATTTTAGTTTTGATATTTGAAAATTTTACTGTTTGCCTATATTTTATATTTTAACTTGAATCGTTTTGAACTAACTCGAGTTTATCAACAGTAACCGAGGTGACGTGGCACCATCAGCAGAGGTTTACTGTAGCTTGATTATCCGGGCGTCACAATCTAGTAGAATAAAGTTGTAGTATGATCTAGTTTTGAGTTTTGCATTATGATCCCTCTATGTAATCGAGTCCGTGAGCTATATAATAAAGATTAGTGTTGAGTCAAGGGCTTGATTATCTTGCTATGATCTTGAGTGAATAAAAGAAAAAGAAAGAAATAGAGAGATCATATTGATCTTATGGAGAGTAATGACTTCACATATAAAGAGTATGATGATTAAAAGTTGTTGAGAGTTGATAAGCATAGTTTTGGTCATCGTTGCAATTAGTAGGAAGTAATAAAGAAAGATAGGTTTCACATATAAATATACTATCTTGGACATCTTTTATGATTGTGAGCACTCATTAAAATATGACATGCTAAAGAGTTGACGTTGGACAAGGAAGACAACGTAATGGGTTATGTTTTCTTACATCTGAAATAAAGTATATTGTCATGGATCATCCAACATGTTGAGCTTGCCTTTCTCCCTCATGCTAGCCAAATTCTTTAAACCAAGTAGAGATACTACTTGCGCTTCCAAATATCCTTAAACCCAGTTTTGCCATGAGAGTACACCATATCTACCTATGGATTGAGTAAGATCCTTCAAGTAAGTTGTCATCGGTGCAAGCAATAAAAATTACTCTCTAAATATGTATGATTTATTAGTATGGAGAAAATAAGCTTTATACGATCTTGTGATGTGGAAGAAATAAAAGCAACAGACTGCATAATAAAGGTCCATATCACAAGTGGCAATATAAAGTGACGTTCTTTCGCATTAAGATTTTGTGCATCCAACCATAAAAGCACATGACAACCTCTGCTTCCGTCTGCGAGGGGCCTATCTTGTACTTTATTTTCTACCCTTATGTAAGAGTCATGGTGATCTTCACCTTTCCCTTTTTACATTTTATCCTTTGGCAAGAACATTGTGTTGGAAAGATACTGATACCCAATTGGATGTAAGTTAGCATGAGCTATTATTGTTGACATTACGCTTGAGATAAAAGGTTGGGAGGCGAAACTATAAGCCCCTATCTTTTTCTGTGTCCGATTAAAACTCCATACCCATAAGTATTGCGTGAGTGTTAGCAATTGTGAAAGACTAAATGATAGTTGAGTATGTGGACTTGCTGAAAAGCTCTTACATAGAATCTTTCTGATGTTATGATAAATTGCAATTGCTTCAATGACTGAGATTATAGTTTGTTAGTTTTCAATGAAGTTTCTGATTCATACTTGACATTGTGAATAGATTGTTACTTTACTATAAGAAATCATATGACATTGTGAATATATATATGTTGCTGTTATAAGAATGATCATGATGCCCTCATGTCCGTATTTTATTTTATCGACACCTCTATCTCTAAACATGTGGACATATTTATCGTTATCGGCTTCCGCTTGAAGACAAGCGAGGTCTAAGCTTGGGGGAGTTGATACGTCCATTTTGCATCATGCTTTTATATCAATATTTATTGCATTATGGGCTGTTAATACACATTATGTCACAATACTTACGCCTATTCTCTCTTATTTTACAAGGTTTACATGAAGAGGGAGAATGCCGGCAGCTGGGATTCTGGGCTGGAAAAGGAGCAAATATTAGAGACCTATTCTGCACAACTCCAAAAGTCCTGAACCTCCACGGAAGTCATTTTTGGGATTTATAAAAATTACTGAGCGAAGAAAATACCAGAGGGGGCCCACACCCTAGCCACGAGGGTGGGGGGCGCGCCCTACCCCCCTGGGCGCGCCTCCCTGCCTCGTGGGCCCCCTGGCAGGCCTCCGATGCCCATCTTCTGCTATATGAAGTCTTTCGTCCGAGAAAAATCATAAGCAAGCTTACGGGACGAAACTCCGCCGCCATGAGGCGGAACCAATCTAGGGCTCCGGCAGAGCTGTTCTGCCGGGGTAACTTCCCTCCGGGAGGGGGAAATCATCGCCATCGTCATCACCAATGATCCTCTTATCGGGAGGGGGTCAATCTCCATCAACATCTTCACCAGCACCATCTCCTCTAAAACCCTAGTTTATCTCTTGTATCCAATCTTTGTCCCATAGCCTCAGATTGGTGCCTGTGGGTTGCTAGTAGTGTTGATTACTCGTTGTAGTTGATGCTAGTTGGTTTATTTGGTGGAAGATCATATGTTCAGATCCATTATGCATATTAATACTCCTCTGATTATGAACATGAATATGCTTTGTGAGTAGTTACGTTTGTTCCTGAGGACATGGGAGAAGTCTTGCTATTAGTAGTCATGTGAATTTGGTATTCGTTCGATATTTTGATGAGATGTATGTTGTCTCTCCTCTAGTGGTGTTATGTGAAGTTCGACTACATGACACTTCACCATTGTTTGGGCCTAGCAGATGAAGGCATTGGGAAGTAATAAGTAGATGATGGGTTGCTAGAGTGACAGAAGCTTAAACCCTGGTTTATGCGTTGCTTCGTAAGGGGCTGATTGGATCCATATGTTTCATGCTATGGTTAGGTTCACCTTAATACTTCTTTTGTAGTTGTGGATGCTTGCAATAGGGGTTAATCATAAGTGGGATGCTTGTCCAAGTAAGGACAGCACCCAAGCACCAGTCCAGCCACATATCAAATTATCAAAGTACCGAACGCGAATCATATGAACGTGATGAAAACTAGCTTGACGATAATTCCCATATGTCCTCGGGAGCGCTTTTCTCTATATAAGAGTTTGTCCAGGCTTGTCCTTTGCTACAAAAAGGATTGGGCCACCTTGCTGCACTTTATTTACACTTGTTACTTGCTACCCGTTACAAATTACTTTATCACAAAGCTATCGGCTACCTATAATTTCAGTGCTTGCAGAGAATACCTTGCTGAAAACCGCTTGTCATTTCCTTCTGCTCCTCGTTGGGTTCGACACTCTTACTTATCTAAAGGACTACGATAGCCCCCTATACTTGTGGGTCATCAGTGAGCACATCATTTCTAGTTGTGGTGGGTCAACATGAGGACTCATGGGTCGGTTCCATCCTGCGCCACATAGGTCGGACCGAGGCGCATTATATGAAGACCCATGTGGAGGACTCGGCATACAACACGAAGCTACCAGAGTCGTGGAGGACTCTATCCCCACTGGTCATAAGCCGACTATATATGATTTGTAACCCTAGGCCCCGAGTATGTTATAGAAGCCTGGGGGCTAGTTCGTCGATAGTACACACACGCACACAATGCCTGGTATTCATGTGTACTTTGTACACACCCCTATCACTAATATACAGTACCAGGAGTAGGCTTTTTCCTCAATTGCAAGGGTCCGAACTTGGGTAAAACCTTGCCTCGTATTACCATCCAGCCTAACAGTCGGGGATATCCTACCGAATGATCTGATGGAATCATATCTGCCAACTACTAAGAGAGAGGTGTGTCTGTGGGGAGGGGGATGTGTGTGAGAGAGTCCTAAAGATAATGTGCGTGCGGGAGACACGTAGGCACATATATGTGCGTATAGAGGGCTAGTAGAGACCATGCGTGTGTATATATGCATGTGAGAAATAGTGTTTTCCAACTGAGATTAGTGAAAAGAGTGGTACATAGTAGTCAGAAAGAGAGAGAGAGAGATACAGAGAGAGTGTGTGCATGAGACACCCCGACACCCCGGGAGAGATTATGAGCATGTGTGAAAGAGAAATGCCGATGTATATAAAGTGTGTGCACTTATGCGTTAGATAGAGAGATATATAGCATGTTTGTGAGAATGGGCCGAGGTATAGTGCATCTACGTGTAAAAGGCGATTCTACGCATTAAATTAAAATATAAATGGCATTATTATTTTTGGATGAGATCATGAATTTTTCATATTATCGATCCATGGAGTGAGAGCGGTTTGAAATACAGTCAATGCATTGCTTTTGCAATTCATATATAAACATTAATTAGTGCACTCCATGTTGTTAGTGTGAAGTGTTGGGGAACGTAGTAATTTCAAAAATTTCTACGCACACGCAAGATCATGGTGATGCATAGCAACGAGAGGGGAGAGTGTTGTCCACGTACCCTCGTAGACCGAAAGCGGAAGCGTTATCACAACGTGGTTGATGTAGTCGTACGTCTTCATGATCCGACCGATCAAGTACCGAACGCACGACACCTCCGAGTTCAGCACACGTTCAGCTCGATGACGTCCCTCGAACTCCGATCCAGCCGAGTGTTGAGGGAGAGTTTCGTCAGCACGACGGCGTGGTGACGATGATGATGTTCTACCGACGCAGGGCTTCGCCTAAGCTCCACAACGATATTATCGAGGTGTAATATGGTGGAGGGGGCACCGCACACGGCTAAAAGATCATTGATTAATTGTTGTGTCTTTGGGGTGCCCCCTGCCCCCGTATATAAAGGAGCAAGGGGGAGAGGGCCGGCCAAGGGGAGGTGGCGCGCCCAAGGGGGGAGTCATACTCCCACCGGGAGTAGGACTCCTCCTTTCCTTGTGGGAGTAGGAGAAGGGAAGGGGGAAGGAGAAAGAAGGAAGGGGGCGCCCCCCCTCCCTAGTCCAATTCGGACTAGCCCATGGGGAGGGGTGCGGCCACCCTTTGGGGCCTTTCTCTCCTTTCCCGTATGGCCCATTAAGGCCCAATACGAATTCCCGTAACTCTCCGGTACTCCGAAAAATACCCGAATCACTCGGAACCTTTCCGAAGTCCGAATATAGTCGTCCAATATATCGATCTTTACGTCTCGGCCATTTCGAGACTCCTCGTCATGTCCCCGATCTCATCCGGGACTCCGAACTCCTTCGGTACATCAACATACATAAACTCATAATAAAACTGTCATCGTAACGTTAAGCGTGCGGACCCTACGGGTTCGAGAACTATGTAGACATGACCGAGACACCTCTCCAGTCAATAACCAATAGCGGAACCTGGATGCTCATATTGGCTCTCACATATTCTACGAAGATCTTTATCGGTCAAACCGCATAACAACATATGTTGTTCCCTTTGTCATCGGTATGTTACTTGCCCGAGATTCGATCGTCGGTATCTCGATACCTAGTTCAATCTCGTTACCGGCAAGTCTCTTTACTCGTTCTGTAATACATCATCCCGCAACTAACTCATTAGTCACAATGCTTGCAAGGCTTATAGTGATGTGCATTACCGAGTGGGCCCAGAGATACCTCTCCGACAATCGGAGTGACAAATCCTAATCTCGAAATACGCCAACCCAACAAGTACCTTTGGAGACACCTGTAGAGCACCTTTATAATCACCCATTTACGTTGTGACGTTTGGTAGCACACAAAGTGTTCCTTCGGTAAACGGGAGTTGCATAATCTCATAGTCATAGGAACATGTATAAGTCATGAAGAAAGCAATAGCAACATACTAAACGATCGGGTGCTAAGCTAACGGAATGGGTCAAGTCAATCACGTCATTCTCCTAATGAGGTGATCTCGTTAATCAAATGACAACTCATGTCTATGGCTAGGAAACAAAACCATCTTTGATTAACGAGCTAGTCAAGTAGAGGCATACTAGTGACACTCTGTTTGTGTATGTATTCACACATGTATTATGTTTCCGGTTAATACAATTCTAGCATGAATAATAAACATTTATCATGATATAAGGAAATATATAATACTTTATTATTGCCTCTAGGGCATATTTCCTTCATGAAGCACTTTATACATTTGTCACTTACATGGATACATTCCAAATTGCTAGCTACGAAATAGAATACATGTTGAATTCAACATAAAGGGGGTTTCGAAGATTCAAATTCATAGGAAGTGCATTCATCTATTTGAACCCGAGATAATGGTATTTGTAAATCAGATCTAAAAGGGGGCATCAATCTTTGTTGTGCGTTTGAACATGCTATATATTCATACGCACGTCTAACTATTTTTTTGCAACCAAGGAGATTATATCTGGAACCATGCATGAACTGAGGTAAGTTGCATATTTTTTAATATATACTTGTGTACAATGTATATTCAAATGTACCCCATCCATTCAAAAATAATCGTAGTTTTAGGACTTTCAAGAGTAAAGATTTGTGAAGTTTGACAAATCCTGAAAGTTCAATTTAAGAGAACCGAAAACGTTAATGCTTGTACTCCCAAATATTGAACGAAGCGCCAAATAAGCCTCTGGTCACCCAAAACTGCGCGGGACTAATGTTTGGTGGTAGGAAATTACTGTCTTGACTCTGGCACGTGTAGCCTATCGGCTCGATTTCCAAAGGTCTAAACCGGGGTAGGTTTGTAACTTCACCAAGATGCCAGTCTCAACCGCCTCCTAGAAGCATTCATACGCCGTGGGCGCCTAAACACCCATGCGTTCGGCCGAAATCTTTCCTGCCCACCATTTGGGACACCTGAGATTACTGTCCTACCCCCAACCTGCAATATGTCCGAAATTTTAGATGGGGGCAAAGTTTGTAACTTTCCCCAAATTTCAAACAAGCGCGTCCCAAACCGAAACATAGTTCACCCTTAGTTACCCCTCCCTCCGTTTCCCCATTCGTACTCTGTGGGCGCCAAAACGCCCTCTCCGCCAGCTGCGAAACCCCAGCCTCCTCCGTCCTCCACCCCATCGCGCCCAATCCACCGCCGCCCTCCTCCATCACACCGGAGCCGGTACCCCGACGTCGTCGTCCAACGCAACCCCAACCGTAACGCCCTCAAGGACTTAGCAGCTAAAGCCGAGGCAGAGCTGCCTCCACGACGCCCACGCCGACGTGCGCCGTACAAGAACCACTTCGACCACGCCATCCTGCGCCTCACCGCTGCCGCTCCACTGTCACAACTGTCCACCACACTGGAGCTGTTCCCGCTATGCCGTCGTTCGCCGCCTCGAGTTTGGTTCCCCGTCGCCGATAGACGGCCAACGCACCACACTCAACAACTTGGCCATGGGTTCGTCCAAGGCTCCACCGTCCTCCACAACTTCTCGTTTCTAGCAAACCACAAGAAGATCGTTGGAAAAACAGAAGGAGGACACAGCACTGCCAGCAGAAAGAGGTACTCCTCTTCCCTTATTCGTGCAGATCTTACGTCTCTGCTCACATCATATTCGTCCCACGAAAGAAACTAGTTGAGCGCTTCGTACTGCATCTTCTTCGTGATACTAAATGCACAAGGTTTCCTCCCATTTACTATTTCACCTTTGCTAGAGGTCAGTAGCCCGCCTGGATTTCAATTCAGGGTCAGTCGAATCGCAATTAAAAGAACTAGCACCCGCTTAGGCGTGCGGAGCACCTAGTCCGCCTGTTCGTCGGGGAAGCGGCGCATCGATGTCTATCATAGGGGTGTGGGGCGTAGGAGTTGCTTGCGCCCGATCTGGAGGTTGGCGGGGCTTGAAGGGATGGCCGGGGCGGTGCCAAGCACGGCGGTGCGGTGAGCTCGAGGGGAGGGCGGAGGCAGGGGACTGGGCCGGTGGTCGCTGGCGTTTCGAGGAAGATGGTAACACTGACTGGCTGGAGGTAGATGAAGGCTATCTGCCCGTTCTTTGTACATCGGACGGTGCAGAAAAAATGGACTGACCTATTTGTTTTCAGTCGACTGTTATTTTCATAGGACCACACCTTGTGGTGTGCTGGAGGAGCCATCTGCATTTCTCCCAGCCATCCCTGTGCTCATATTACAAAATCCTAGAATCTAGTAATTTCGTGTGCCATGCATGTTGTAGAGCTGTCATATGTCTCCCGTCATTTATTTCTCACCGACCTGCTATCTGCTACCTTTACACTGTACTACTTGTGCACACACTTCACCCATACTCACACTATTGTTTTTTGTATGCATGGGTATTTCAGACTCTGACGCAGTGTTGATGAATACAAAAAAGAAAAGACAGAAGTCGCTCTAGTGTAATTCGAAGATAAGCACTAAGCGTCTCAGCGCTCTAAAGGGTGCAGTGCCAGCAGATGGAGACAGTAAACATAGCTCTGCAGTTGATGATATCAATTGCCACACACAACCATCCCAGGTGCTTGCTTTAACTTCGTGCTGTCAAATGTGGTTGCATGTTGCATATGGTGTCTAGCTTGTATTGCTTCCAATTTGGTTAAATTGCATCGGCTTACTTTACACATTATACCTTTGATAATGACATGCCTTTCTGTTTTTGATACATACTACATATGTCTATTAACCATGTTCGTACATCAAACTAATGCTCTTTTGTATCCCTCATCAATCACTTATGACGAGACAGTCACCCGAGTGGGTTACTATGAGATGCACTACTCGTTTAAAGAGTGCAGTGTCATCCTCCCCACATGATTCTCAGGAAACAGCAAGGCTAAATGAAGATAGTCAACGTAGCTCTCTAGTTGATGACCGCAATTCCCCCACACCACCATCGCAGGTGCTTGCTCTTACTTGGCAGTGTGATATGTGGTTGCATTTTGCATATGGTGTCTACCTTGTAATGCTTCTAATTAGGGTAAATTGCATCTGCTTAGTTAACACATTATACCTGTGAATATGACATGTGTTCCTATTTTTGGTACATGTTACGTCTTTGTATTAACCATGTTCTTAATCAAACTACTTTTCTTGTGTATCCCTCATCAATCACTTCTGACGAGACACCTTCAAGTTGACAATGTAATATTGGTTGCATCTTGCATATCATTTCAAACATGTATTGCCTCTAATTTGTTGAAGTGCCACTTATAATGAGACACATCTAACTTGGTAGAGTGATTTTGGTTGGATCTTTCATATGGTGTCTAGAATGCATTGCTTCCAATTTGTTGAAATGCCTTCTGCTTAGCGTTTTTCGTACATATTCCATCCTCCTACAATGTGGTTGCCATACATAAAAGTTGTGTTCGTCAGTATCATGCATCAACGAATTTGGAAGTGCGAATTGCATTCCTTTTTATTTTGTGTTTACTTGACAAGGAAAAATCTAAAAGGACGAAGGCACGGATTGATGGTGGTCCTCTGGAGCAACCGAAACAGATGATCTCCGCAGATTCTCCTGCTACTCCTACTACAGTGCAAGTTCCAAATCTCATCTCCCCTACTCCACACCCCCAGGTGCTTGCTCTAACATGGCAGTGTGATATCTGGTTGCATGTTGCATATGGTGCCTAGCTTGTATCCTAATTTGTTAAATTGCATCTCCTTAGCTTACACATTATACATGTGAATATGACACGCCTTCTTGTTTTTGGTACATACTACATCTGCCTATCACACCATGTTCTTACATCAAACTACTGTTCTTGTGTATCCTGCATCTATCGCTTATGATGAGACAGTCACGCCCGTGGGTTAGTATGAGACGCGCTAGTCGGTGTACAAAAGAAGGGGCGTACCTTTGTACCCCTTTACCTGTGCACGGACAGTCGGAGCCGCGCCCATGGCCGCACCAAGCAGAACCGGGGAGGTGAACCGAGGTAAAACCGAAGCCCAAGACAACCAGAGCAACGCCAAGGCCGAGACCACAAAAGAGCAGAGAGACGAAGCAGATTCCCCGGGCAAGACCCTTGCCGGGGCAACCTCCGCGGCCCCGGCAAGGCCCTTGTCGGGGCGGCTCGTCCAACACCAGCGGAGCGCACCACCCTTGAGCCCACGGTTTCCAACACCATCAACCACATTGGGCCAGGGCTCGCGAGGCACCTCCATGGTGGCATGCAGATCTTTGTGAAGCACAGGAATATTCAAGATCAGATGAGGATTAAAAGACAACAATCCTCGACAAGATCCTTGCCAAGGAGAGCCATAAGATCCCCAGCAAGATCCTTGCCGGGGACGACAGCACGCCACGGCAAGACCCTTGCCGGCCCACCCGGCAAGGCCCTCACCAAGGACACCAGCAGGGCCACTTCCAGGCCCGCACCAGCCGAGTCTCCACGACCGTTCGCATGCAGCTGCCAGCTCAACCAGCTGGGCAGGCACCTGCGTGGCAACATGCAGCTTCCAAGCCAGATTGGTAAGCGCCTGCGTGGCGGCATGCACATCTTCGTGAAGACCCTACCACCGCGCCAGCTCAGCTGCCTGCCTGCCTACATGGCGCCGCACGCACCGCTGGCCAGGGCGCGTGTCGAAGCGAGGAGGAGCGACGACGGACGGGACGGGCCTCGCTCCCGTCCCCGATAAAGCTAGGGGACACCTCAGCGGCGCATTAAATGTGTATTGTCCTGTAATACGAGTGATAAGCTCGTAGCACTGTACGCCTTTCCACCTCCTGTGTGCCACTGTGGCAGCCCCTTTCGACTATAAAAGGAGGCCCATGGCGTACTGGAGAGGGATTGGGCTCTTTGAAACCACGCATCCACCATAGCTAGTTCGAGAGCTCAAGAACTCTCTGAAATACAGCCACCAAAGCAGGACTAGGGTATTACGCATCCTTGCGGCCCGAACCTGGGTAAACGATCCTTGTGTTGACTGCTATCCCTGAACCCTGCGCCCCAGCAACCGTAGTAGGGATTCTTGTGATCCCATAGGTATCGTTTCCCACCGACATCTTTGGCGCGCCAGGTAGGGGGCGCAATTGTGAGAATCTGGTCTAGTAGTTAGCCTGGCGTTTCTTCAACGCCATGGCTCCCAAGAAAAACACGGCCACGACGATCGGCTCGTCGGAGGCCGAACGACCCGTGCCAGTACGGGCGAGCAGCGGCCCGGTCGTGGACAGAACCCAAGCCGCGGTCCGCGAGCACCAGCAACGCCCTGGCAGTCAGAGCGTGGTGAGCGGCGCCGTTCGCGGGCCAGGTGACGGGCCGCACATCACCAAATCCAAAGACGGGGCTGGGCCCCCCGCAGGCGGCGCGGGGCCCTCCAGGAGTGTCGTTGTGCCACCCACGGGCGGCGCATTAACCTCCAAGATGCCCACGCCGGCGACCACTGCGCGCTCTTCCCATAGTGTGCGCGACGAGCAGCGTCACCACGCCGGTGACCCTGGGCACCGCCGTGGGAAGAGCCCTGTGCGTCGTCCGCGGGATGAAGGAGTTCAGCATGCCCGCCGAAGTGCTGGCGAAAATGGCGCGCAGCCGCTGGGTCGTGATGGAGCTCCTTCTAACGTGGTTAGAAGTCGAAGCGCGCCACGGTCCATGCAGCTGTCGCCGCCACCCACACCAGCAGAAGCTTTGGCGCGCGCGTAGCTGCTCCTCGACTTCCCTCCTGCTGGGGAGAAGCTCGACGAGTGGAGGGCCACCATCCGGAGCCTCGTCGCCGTCGCCAACAAAGATGATCCGCGACCGGCGGGATCCTTGGGCCGGCGCTCCACCGAGCCACCACATGCCAGCGCTGGGAGGACCGGGGGTGCTGCAGTCACGGTGCACTCTCCTCCTCCTTGCCAGCCGCTGCGGGTGTCGACTCGTCGTGACGACGCTTGTGATAACATCTCTATAGCGTCATCCAACCCGCGGACCCACCGCGACCAGTGCCAAGTTCTTCGAGAACGAGCTCACGAAGATGCTCGAACCACTATCGAGCGCCGGCGTGATACACGCAACCAGTCGGACAAGCGGGCGGGACCCGCTATGGACCACCCAGAGCCGGGGGGCTCCGGCGGCCTACCTTACGAGCTGGGCTGCCCAGCCTTTACCCGCGAGCTGCGGCAGTTCCAGTGGCCGTCCCACCGCACGTTCAAGCCCGACGTCGGCGAGAAGTACACTGGAAAGACCCATCCGTCCAAGTTTCTCAGCATCTACACCATCGCGATGCAGACTGCCGGAGCTCGCGACGACAAGGTGCTTTCCAATTACTTCCCGTTGGCACTGAAGCCCAATGTTATGTCTTGGTAGATGCACTTGCCGACGGATTCCATTTCTTCTTGTTCGGATCTGTGCCATGAGTTCGTTGGCGCCTTCACTGGAGGCCACCAAGCTCATGGCTAGGCCAGTGATCTGCATATCATTCCCCAGAAGGAAGGGGAAACCCTGCGCAAGTACATCCAAAGATTCAGCCGGGTGCAGTACAACATCCCCGGCGTTCATCCCGCCGCTGTGATCAGCGCGTTCCATCAGAACGTGCGCAACCGCAAGATGCGTGAAGAGCTGGTGATGACCAAGGTTAAGGATGTGGCCGAACTCTATGTTTTGGCCGATAGGTGCGCCCGGGCTGAAGAGGGAAGGAAGTACCCCGGCGAGGACGCCGGCGCGGAAACCGACTCTACTGATGAAGACACCGCCGCCCCGACGAAGAAGGGCCGGCGTCGCAACAGGAAACGCAAGGGCAAGGCCGTGCTTGCCGTTGACGGGTCTGACGACACCGGCGCTGCCAAGAAGGTCAAGGCAGACGACCCCGGCAAGGAGATTGCCAGGTGCGTCGCCCGCTGGGCCCTAGCAGCTGCCGACAAGCCAGGGGGCTCTGGCAAGCAGTACTGCAAGATCCACCGCACCAAGGGCCACGACCTCCAGAACTGGCGGCAAGTCGAGCTGCTTGTTGAAAAGCAAAAGGCCGAGTATGAGAGGCAGGACAAGGAGAAGGGCCAGGACGGTACCGAGGGATCCGGCAAGAAGCGTGGCGGCCAAGGGCCACCGCGACAAGGACAGCCAGCAAGAGAAGCCCGCCCGGGGCCATGGCAAGAAGCAAGAAGACGATCATGACGAGGATGACGAGTCCGGCGAGCAAGAGTTCCAGAAGGCTACAGAGACCATGTGCGTCGATGGTGGCACCTCGCTGCATACTTCTCACCGCCAGCTCAAGTAGTGGGCGCGTGAGATTACAGCAGCGGAGCTGTTGTTTGACGCTCAGAAGCCACTGAAGTGGTCTAGCACGCCCCTCATCTTTGACGCCGAGGACCACCCTGAGCGCACAACCGCGGTCGGGTGTTTTCCGTTGTTGGTCTCGCCAATGATACGCAACCTCAAGGTGAACAAGATGTTGGTCAACGGCGGGGCCAGCCTGAACTTGATCTCGCCCGTCGTGATCAAAAGGCTACAAATCCCTGATGGAGACCTCGAGGAAACGGGCACGTTTCAAGGGGATAATCCAGGGAGGAGCCAGCCGAAGGGAAAGGTCACGCTGCCTGTGACGTTTGGAGGGGAGTTGAACCACAGGACGGAGAGGATCATCTTTGACATGGCCGAGATCCCCTTGCCCTACAACGGGATCCTCGGCAGCTCGGCACTAGCCAAGTTCATGGCGGCGTCGCACTACGCCTACAACATGCTAAAGATGCCCGGGCCGTTGACCATCATCTCCATCCCCTCCGACAAGAAGGACGCGCTGATTTGCACCGACCAACTCTACCGGGAAGCAGTTGCAGCAGCTGCCGCCGAGGCACTTTCTCCAGCCGCTGAAGCCCCGGGAGGGAAGAAGAAGCCCGGCAAGACCTCGCGCCCACTCAGGCAAGTGCACCTCCTCGGAGTGTTGTGCTACCGTCGAGGACGTCCCAGAGAGCTCTACCGGCAAGAGCAAGAAATCCAGAGCTGAGCCACCGCAGATGATAGAGGCAAAGGTGTCCCGTCTTTCGATGAGATGATGGATATCGCTTTGGTGGAAGTCGACTTTGACGATCCGACTACGAACGTGCGAGGACGTCGCGCCTTAGCAATCGCTAAACCAACTCCGAGAGGTTATCGACCACGCCGGAGCACGATCAACCTGACCACGAGGGTCTGCTTCCTGCGAGCAAACGAAGAACAAGCAAGAAACTGAGATTGCAATCTGGATATTGCGAATATAAGATGAAAGCTTTATTGATCAAGGTGGAGTTATGTGACGCCTTTGTCTGGTCGCTGAACACAAACGAAGTACGCGAAGTTGCAGCTATGGCGAACTTTTAATCTAAACAAAACCCAAAGTCTAAACGACGCCCTAAGGGCTGTATATATGGAGGAAGAGGGGGGAATTTCGTGGCCCTTGAGGAAGGGGTCCGAAACCAACCCTATCTCTTGTTTCCCCACACATACGGACTCTAAAAACAGCCTATACTTATGTATTTCGAAATTACATGGGCCTGGCCCAATAATAAGGTGACGCAGCACCTAGAATAGCCTCTGGACGAAAGTTATGAAGTAGCATCTTGTATATTTCGTCCAAGGCTTCATGCACACATTATGGTGGCTTCAACGTCCTGAAATCATCACTTGTAACTCCGTTCTTGTTCCCCATGCGCATGCCATCATCTCCATGCTTGTTCTTGCTCCAATGTTCATCCTTCTCAAAGCTAGGCCCTTCATTTGTAAGCAAAACAAATGTATCCAATTTAGGCAGCATCATATTCTCATGAACATTAGAATCATTACCAAGAAACGAAAGTACCTGGTAATTTAATTGGCGTGCGCGAGCTCTAGTAATTGGTCCAGTATGTATAGCAGCAGGGGTTGTGGGTGTAACAATGGTATTGATGTCCTCATCATCCTCCCCTTCTTGAAATGAAGTCGTCCTCGACGGAAGCTCATCTTCCTCACCCAAATAAGGCTTCAAATCTGCAATGTTAAAAGTGGGACTAACCCCAAAATCTGCAGGCAGCTCAAGTTTATATGCATTATCATTTATTTTCTCTAACACCTTAAAAGGACCATCAGCACGTGGCATTAGCTTTGATTTGCGCAAATCAGGAAATCTATCCTTACGCAAATGTAACCAAACAAGATCTCCAGGTGCAAACACAACATGTTTTCTACCCTTATCTCCAGCAAGTTTATATTTAGCATTCATACGCTCAATGTTTTCCTTAGTTAACTCATGCATTTTTAAGATCAATTCAGCACGTTGTTTAGCATCAAAATTAACCTTCTCCGAAGATGGAAGAGGCAACAAATCAATAGGTGCACGAGGTAGGAAACCATACACAATTTCAAAAGGGCACATCTTAGTAGTAGAATGCAATGAACGATTATAAGCAAACTCAATATGAGGCAAGCATTCTTCCCACATTTTCTTATTATTCTTCAAAACAGCCCTAAGCATAGTAGACAATGTTCTATTGACTACTTCAGTTTGTCCATCAGTTTGGGGGTGACAAGTAGTACTAAAAAGCAGTTTAGTCCCCAACTTAGCCCATAAACATCTCCAAAAGTGGCTAAGAAATTTAGTATCACGATCGGAAACAATAGTATTTGGCACACCATGCATGATAGAGGCAAAGGTGTCCCGTCTTTCGATGAGATGATGAATATCGCTTTGATGGAAGTCGACTTTGACGATCCGACTACGAACGTGCGAGGACGTCGCGCCTTAGCAATCGCTAAACCAACTCCGAGAGGTTATCGACCACGCCGGAGCACGATCAACCTGACCACGAGGGTCTGTTTCCTGCGAGCAAACGAAGAACAGGCAAGAAACTGAGATTGCAATCTGGATATTGCGAATATAAGATGAAAGCTTTATTGATCAAGGTGGGGTTCTGTGACGCCTTTGTCTGGTCGCTGAACACAAACGAAGTACGCGAAGTTGCAGCTATGGCGAACTTTTAATCTAAACAAAACCCAAAGTCTAAACGACGCCCTAAGGGCTGTATATATGGAGGAAGAGGGGGGGAATTTCGTGGCCCTTGAGGAAGGGGTCCGAAACCAACCCTATCTCTTGTTTCCCCACACATACAGACTCTAAAAACAGCCTATACTTATGTATTTCGAAATTACATGGGCCTGACCCAATAATAAGGTGACGCAGCACCTAGAATAGCCTCTGGACGAAAGTTATGAAGTAGCATCTTGTATATTTCGTCCAAGGCTTCATGCACGCATTATGGTGGCTTCAACGTCCTGAAATCATCACTTGTAACTCCGTTCTTGTTCCCCATGCGCATGCCATCATCTCCATGCTTGTTCTTGCTCCAATGTTCATCCTTCTCAAAGCTAGGCCCTTCATTTGTAAGCAAAACAAATGTATCCAATTTAGGCAGCATCATATTCTCATGAACATTAGAATCATTAGCAAGAAACGAAAGTACCTGGTAATTTAATTGGCGTGCGCGAGCTCTAGTAATTGGTCCAGTATGTATAGCAGCAGGGACTGTGGGTGTAATAATTGTATTGATGTCCTCATCAATGCAAGCGAATAATTTCACGAAAGAACAAATCAGCAACATTAACAGCATCATCGCTTTTATGAGATGGTATAAAGTGTGCCATTTTCGAGAATCTATCCACGACAACAAATATGCTATCCCTCCCCTTCTTTGTTCGAGGTAAACCTAAAACAAAGTCCATAGATATATCCTCCCAAGGAACACTAGGTACAGGCAAAGGCATATATATAAACCATGAGGATTGAGTCGTGACTTAGCTTTTTGACATGTAGTGCAGCGAGCAACAAAACGCTCAACATCCCGTCTCATCTTTGGCCAAAAGAAATGTGTAGCAAGTACGTCCTCCGTCTTCTTCACGCCAAAGTGTCCCATTAATCCTCCTCCATGCGCCTCCTGCAACAACAAAAGACGAAGAGAGCTAGCTGGAATGCATAGCTTGTTAGCACGGAACACAAATCCATCATTAACGACAAACTTGTTCCAGGTTCTTCCTTCTTTACAATTCTGCAATACATCTTTAAAATCAGCATCATGCACATATTGATCTTTAATGGTCTCCAAACCAAATATTTTGAAGTCAAGTTGTGAAAGCATAGTATAGCGACGAGACAATGCATCAGCAATAACATTTTCTTTACCCTTCTTGTGTTTAATGACATAAGGGAAAGTTTCAATGAATTCAACCCATTTAGCATGTCTACGATTCAGTTTAGCTTGACTTTTAATATGTTTCAAAGATTCATGATCAGAATGTATAACAAATTCTTTGGGCCATAAATAATGTTGCCATGTTTCTAAAGTCCGAACAAGAGCATATAGTTCTTTATCATAAGTGGAATAATTCAGACTAGGCCCACTCAATTTTTCAGAAAAGTATGCAACAGGTTTGCCATCTTGTAATAACATACCTCCTAATCCAATGCCACTAGCATCACATTCAAGCTCAAAAGTCTTATTAAAATCAGGAAGTTGGAGTAAAGGAGCATGTGTCAACTTATCTTTCAATACCGTGAAGGCTTCTTCCTGTGCGGTACCCCAAACAAAAGGCACATCCTTCTTTGTAAGCTCGTTGAGAGGTGCAGCAATGGTGCTAAAATCTCTCACAAAACGCCTATAGAAACCAGCGAGTCCAAGAAAACTCCGCACTTGTGTGACCGTTTTGGGCTGCGGCCAACTCTGAATAGCTTCAATCTTGGCTATATCAACTTCAATTCCCTGTGGAGTAACAACATAGCCAAGAAAAGATACTCGGTCGGTGCAAAAGGTGCACTTCCCAAGGTTACCAAACAAACGTGCATCACGTAGAGCAATAAAAACAGCACGTAAATGTTCCAAATGTTCTTCCAAAGATTTGCTATAAATCAGTATATCATCAAAATAGACTACCACAAATCGTCCAATGAAAGCACGTAAAACTTCGTTCATTAGTCTCATGAAAGTACTAGGTGCATTAGTTAACCAAAAAGGCATGACTAACCACTCATATAAACCAAACTTAGTTTTAAATGCAGTTTTCCATTCATCTCCCAATTTCATACGAATTTGATGGTATCCACTACGCAAATCAACTTTGGAGAATATTGTAGAGCCACTCAATTCATCAAGCATATCATCTAGCCTAGGAATAGGATGACGATAACGAATAGTAATATTATTAATGCCTCTACAATCAACACACATACGCGACGTACCATCCTTTTTAGGAACTAGTATAATAGGAACAGCACAAGGACTAAGAGATTCGCGTATATAACCTTTGTCGAGCAGCTCCTGTACTTGACGCATAATCTCCTTCGTCTCCTCTGGATTGGTACGGTATGGTGCACGGTTGGGTAGCGATGCACCGGGAATTAAGTCAATTTGATGCTCAATCCCTCGAATAGGTGGTAATCCCGGTGGCACGTCTTGTGGGAAGACGTCAGCGAACTCCTGCAAAATGTTAGTGACAGCAGGGGGCAAAGAGGAAGGCACGTCCTCGAATGAAAATAATGCCTCTTTGCACACAAAAGCATAGCAAACAGATTTGCTGAAATCTAGTTCATCAATATCAGATTTTGTGGCAAGTAAACATGCACTTTTCAATTTAATTTCAGAAACAACACTAGATGGTTTATTATTAGGTTTCATTTGTTGCTCAAATTCCTTTGCCACAATCTGATTTTCACTCTTATTTTTCTCCTGTTTTGCTTTATTAGCTCTATTAATGTCATCTTTCAAAATGGAATCAGGAGTCATAGGAAGCAAAGTAATATTTTTATCCTTATGAACAAGAGTATACTGATTGTTTCTACCATGGTGTACAGAATTTTTATCAAATTGCCATGGTCTACCTAGTAATAAGGAACATGCTTGCATGGGTACCACATCACAATCAACATAATCAGCATAGGTAGAGATACTAAAATGCACATGAACAGTACGTGTTACCTTAACCTTGCCGCTGTTGTTGAACCATTGGATGTAGTAAGGATGTGGATGTGGTCTTGTGGTGAGAGATAGCTTCTCCACCATCTCCATGCTAGCCAAGTTGTTACAGCTCCCTCCATCTATGATGACGCGAACAGAACGTTCCTTCACAACTCCCTTTGTATGGAACAAATTATGCCTCTGATTTTGCTCTGCTTGTGTGACCTGCACACTCAAAACACGTTGAGCAACTAAACATTCATACCTGTCAGCGTCTTCAGGAGCCATGTATTGCGTCTCATTTTCAGAATCATCTCCACCATGTTCTTCACGTGTAATAAGAGCCAAAGTCTCCTCATCATAGTCACTAGCGGACTCATACCCACCATCCTCAGTAGCAATCATGACACGCTGAGATTTGCATTCTCTCGCAAAATGTCCTCTTCCCTTACAACGACGACAAATAATATCACTTGTGTGCCCTGTCGATGCCATGGAAGAAGAAGAGCTCTGCGCAGGCCCGGCAGGTGTGCTCTTGGCAGAGAGTGGTGGTTGTGCCTGCTTTCTTGTATCACGGCTGGAGGTGGCACCTGATGGAGGTGATGGTGAAGTGGAAGTAGAAGATGCACGCGGTGTCCATGATGAAGGTCGACCTGCAGAAAAGTTAGTTCGCGCCAATGGCTGTCGATCCTGCACTTCACGTTCAGCTTTACAAGCAAGATGGAATAAACGAGTGATATTATTATAATCCTTATACTCTAGAATGGTCTGAATCTCTTTATTTAATCCACCCATAAAACGTGCAAGCATTGCTTCGTTCTCCTCAACAATACCACATCTAATCATGCCAGTTTGTAATTCCTGATAATATTCTTCTACAGAATTTTTCCCTTGTCTTAAACGCTGCAATTTTTGAAGTAATTCACTTTGATAATATGGTGGAACCCAACGAGTACGCATAGCAGTTTTCAAAGCAGCCCAAGTAGCTGGAACAGGATATAATCTACAATGTCCAGACCACCAAACACATGCAAAGCTAGTGAAAGCACAAACAGCAGCAGGAACACGTCTCTCCTCAGGATATTGTAAACATGTAAATCGTTGTTCAGTTTCTAACTCCCAAGTAAGATATATATCAGGAACATATCTACCCTCAAATGGTGGAATATTCAATTTCAGTTTAGGGAGATGATCATGATCTTGTACCTGAGGTGGTGGTGCCAGCCTACCGTTGCGAATATATACCTGAGGTCGACCTGCTGGTGGTGGTGCTGGGGGCTGCACGTAGTTCTGATTTTGATCAACCTCATCCTCATAATCGCCCGCATAATCGTCATCCTCCTCAGCCGCCGCAGGAGCAGGAGCCAAAGAAGCATCAACAGTAGGTGCAGCAGCACCCGAATTTTGACCAATCTCAATTGGAACGCGCTGTGCCCGTCCCACATGATTTGGAAGGCGGCGTTGGAGATGTGGTTGTTGTTGTTGTAGAGGTGCGACATGTGCAGCCGGTGGTGGTTGGGGAAGACGCTTGAGTAATTCAGTAAACTTGTTATCCAGCTTTGTCTCGAACGACTTCTCCACGGCATCTATCTTCTCCATAGCCTCTTCAAATCTGTTTAGCACATCTCCCACCTGGCCACTCATCATTTGCTGAAATTTATCATGCAACTCCTTGTTCGTCATGTTCTCCCAATCAGTCTCATCGGCTTGTGAACCTTCCATGGTTAGCAGCAATAGAAACACAAAAGAATATGATCCTGCAGACTACTAGAAGTGGTGGTGATGGTGGTGTGTCACAAAACCTTCAAGCGAATCTCAAATTCTTACCAGTTCTTACCCAGCAGCAGGTGGTGATCGGCAACCGTTGTAGTCAAAAACTCTCAAAGCTTGGATATAGCGATTACCAGGGAGAGTCAAACGCACGATGTAGACTTATGTGGAGCTGGGAAGGCTTATAATATGGTAGCAAAATGGTAAGCAATAATCAATTCAGAGATGCAAAGTTGAATAAACGCTCAACGACGGTACTGTGCTGGTCCTAGGCTAGACCGTGCTAGAGACGCGAGCCTAGAACACTAACAAAATCACGGCGCTGCACGTAAACAAGGGAAAAGCACACTCTGGAATTTTTTTTTCGCTCTTTTTTTTTGCGCTCTTTTTTTTTTGCGCTCCTTTTTTTTTGCGAAAAATCACTATAATGGCGAGTGTCTCAAAACTCTTCCCAGGTCAAACTGACAGGATGGGCACAAAATTTTTTGACTATTTTTTTCGGAAATCAGGGCAGCGACGACGAAAAAGTGCGACAAAAAAATCACTATGATGGCGAGTGTCTCAAAACACTACCCGGGGCCTAAAAATAGGATAGGGAAAAAATATTTTTGGTTGCCGAAATTTTGGCCTAAAAACTGCCCGGGGGTCTCCAGACTTTTTTTTCCGAGACCTACTCAGGCAAGGAAACACGAAACGGAAAATAGATGGATCTCTAAAACAAACCGAATATGAAAAGAACTCGGATTGGTTGTGGATATATGGTGGTAGGATATGGCAGCGGTGGTGGTATATGGTACCGGTGGTGGTATATGGATACGGATCGGTGGTGGTATATGGATACGGATTGGTGGTGGTATATGGATACGGATTCAGAGCGGTGGCGGATAAGAAATGGTGGTAGATGGCAAGGCGATGATGATGGTGCGGCGGCGGCGTGACAACTTATGACCAGAACTCGAAACTCTAAAAGACTAGACTCTAAGACCAGCAACTTGACACGACGATGCAACCGCAAATTCAACAAAGCAAAAACCCTAAAAAGATTATGCAAAGGCTCAGATTGGTTCGGATATGATGAACTAACCCTAATTTTTTTGTGGCTTTTTCGTGGACTGTAGGTATGAAGAACAGACTCGATCTAAACTACGAAAAACTGTAAAATCTCACCGAGCAACCTGGAAATCAGATACCACTTGATAGAGGCAAAGGTGTCCCGTCTTTCGATGAGATGATGGATATCGCTTTGGTGGAAGTCGACTTTGACGATCCGACTACGAACGTGCGAGGACGTCGCGCCTTAGCAATCGCTAAACCAACTCCGAGAGGTTATCGACCACGCCGGAGCACGATCAACCTGACCACGAGGGTCTGTTTCCTGCGAGCAAACGAAGAACAAGCAAGAAACTGAGATTGCAATCTGGATATTGCGAATATAAGATGAAAGCTTTATTGATCAAGGTGGAGTTCTGTGACGCCTTTGTCTGGTCGCTGAACACAAACGAAGTACGCAAAGTTGCAGCTATGGCGAACTTTTAATCTAAACAAAACCCAAAGTCTAAACGACGCCCTAAGGGCTGTATATATGGAGGAAGAGGGGGGAATTTCGTGGCCCTTGAGGAAGGGGTCCGTAACCAACCCTATCTCTTGTTTCCCCACACATACGGACTCTAAAAACAGCCTATACTTATGTATTTCGAAATTACATGGGCCTAGCCCAATAATAAGGTGACGCAGCACCTAGAATAGCCTCTGGACGAAAGTTATGAAGTAGCATCTTGTATATTTCGTCCAAGGCTTCATGCACGCATTATGGTGGCTTCAACGTCCTGAAATCATCACTTGTAACTCCGTTCTTGTTCCCCATGCGCATGCCATCATCTCCATGCTTGTTCTTGCTCCAATGTTCATCCTTCTCAAAGCTAGGCCCTTCATTTGTAAGCAAAACAAATGTATCCAATTTAGGCAGCATCATATTCTCATGAACATTAGAATCATTACCAAGAAACGAAAGTACCTGGTAATTTAATTGGCGTGCGCGAGCTCTAGTAATTGGTCCAGTATGTATAGCAGCAGGGGCTGTGGGTGTAACAATGGTATTGATGTCCTCATCAGCAGACCAAGAAGGTGTCCGTCGGGGAGGATGCCACGGGAGGGGCTTTCACCATAGGCTCCACCCTCGACAGCAAATAGGATGGCGCGCTCGTCACCTTCCTGCGGGCGAATGTCGACGTGTTTGCGTGGCAAGCATCCGACATCCCCGGTGTTTCCAGGGAGGTGATTGAGCACCACCTAGTTTTCTGTCCTCATGCGCGGCCCGTCAGGCAGAAGGTCAGAAAGCAGGCTCTGTAGAGGCAGGAGTTCATCACAGAGGAGATCAAGAAGTTGGAAGTGGCGGGTTTGGTGAGAGGAGTGCTCCATCCGACGTGGTTGGCCAATCCGGTAGTGGTTCGCAAGGCAAATGGGAAGTGGAGGTTGTGTATTGACTACACAGATATCAATAAGGCTTGTCCTAAGGACCCCTTCCCGTTGCCATGCATCGACCAGATTGTCGACTCCACGGCCGGGTGTGATCTGTTGTCATTCCTCGATGCCTACTCGGGCTACCACCAAATCTTCATGACAAGGGAAGATGAAGAGAAGACAACATTCATTACCCCATGTGGTACGTATTGCTTTTTACGGATGCCTTTCGGGTTGAAGAGTGCTAGCTCGACGTTTGCAAGAGCAGTCCAAATTGGTTTTGAACCCCAGCTCCATAGAAATATGGAGGCATACATGGATGACATAGTGGTCAAAACCAAGGACGGGGCAACTCTTGTGCAAGATCTGGAAGAGACATTTGCCAACCTGCGCAAGATCAACCATAAGCTGAACCCTGAGAAGTGTGTCTTCGGCGTTTCGTCCGGCAAGCTTCTCGGATTCTTTGTGTCGCAGCGCGGGATCGAGGCAAACCCAGACAAGATCAAGGCTATTAAACAGATTGAGGCGCCCAAGCGGATCAAGGATGTGCGTCGGCTCACCGGCTGCGTCGCCACCATGAGCCGATTCATCTCCAAGTCCGCCGAGCGCGCCCTTCCCTTTTTCAAAATCTT
Source organism: Aegilops tauschii subsp. strangulata (assembly GCF_002575655.3). Taxonomy (NCBI): domain Eukaryota; kingdom Viridiplantae; phylum Streptophyta; class Magnoliopsida; order Poales; family Poaceae; genus Aegilops; species Aegilops tauschii. Next base: position 346,917,098 of record NC_053041.3, read on the forward strand.
GAAGAAGGCAGGCCCGATGGAGTGGACCCCAGAAGCTGAGGCGGCGTTGCAGGATCTGAAGAAATACCTTTCCTCCACGCCAATACTGGTTGCGCCTAAACCACAAGAACCGTTGCTGCTGTATCTAGCGGCAACGAATCAAGTGGTCAGCGTCGCACTGGTGGCACAGAGGGAGGTCGGCGAGGAGGCAGTGGCGATGGCAGAACCAAGGAACAGCGAGCCAAAGATTCCCCTGGCAGGACCTGGTGCCGGCAAGGCAAGGCCCCCGGGAGAGTGTGACGCCATCAGGGCAACACCCGCACAGTCAAGCGAAGTGGTGTAGAAGAAGAAGATGATGCAGCACCTGGTTTACTTTGTCAGCTCCCTCTTGCAGGGAGCTAGGTCGAGGTACTCCGGTTGCAGAAATTGCTCTTCGGCCTCCTTATGGCCTCGAGGAAGCTGCATCATTACTTCCAAGCCCACGAGATCACTGTCGTCACCCGCCTCCCATTACAACGGATACTGCACAACCCAGATGCAACCGGAAGGATTGTGGAATGGGCCTTGGAGTTGTCGAGCTTTGGGTTGAAGTTTGAAAGTACCTCAACAATCCAGAGTAGAATCTTGGCAGAGTTCATTGCGGAATGGACCTCAACACCTGACGAAGAAATTCAAGAGACCGCTCTCCCCGGCAAGGAAGTGGACCGCGACTGGATCATGTACTTTGACGGGGCTTTCTCGCTGCAAGGCGCCGGTGCCGGTGTGCTGCTTGTCGCACCCACCGGAGAGCACCTCAAGTACGTGATCCAGATGCACTTTCCCAGGGAGATGTCCACAAACAACACTGCTCAGTACGAGGGGCTGCTTGCCGGTCTCAGGATCGCGGCAGACCTCGGGGTGAAGAGGCTCATCGTCAGGGGTGACTCGCAGCTTGTCGTCAGACAAGTCAACAAGGATTACCAGAGCCCATTGATGGAGGCCTACGTAGATGAAGTGAGGAAGCTGGAGGAGCGCTTTGACGGTATCCAAGCGGAGCACGTTCCCGAGCGGAGAACGACATTGCCGATTACCTGTCGAAGCGTGCTGCATTCAAGCTACCTGTGGAACCAGGTACCTTTTTGCTCCGGTTAACTCAGCCATCCATCAAACCATCAACGGGGCGGAACAAGCGGAGGAAATCAGGTCCCGGCAAGTACTTTCCCGCAAAGCCCCCTGGGGCTACCGGCAAGGATGCTGCCATGGACGCTGAGCCTGCCAAAGAGCAACTGGCTCCGGCAGGGCGTCAAGCCCTGGCCGTGGAGACAGCCGCGCCCATGGCAGAGGAAATGCCTTTGCTCCTTGCCGTCGAGCCCCAGGCTCCAGCGTGAGCGCAGCATACTGTCTGATTCCTCCAAACAGGGGAACTTCCTGAGGAGCAGGAAGAAGCGGAAAAAGTAGCCCGTCGGTCTGCCCTGTACTAGTTCGTCGATGACGTCCTGTACAGGAGAAGGCTGAATGGTGTGAAATTGAAGTGCATCCCCCGGGAGGAAGGACTGGAGCTATTGGCAGAGATACATGGAGGCATATGTGGCTCCCACATAGGGTCGAGGGCCCTTGCCGGCAAGGCGTTCCGGCAAGGTTTCTTCTGGCCCACCGCCCTCCAGGATGCGACGACACTAGTAACCAAGTGTGAAGCGTGTCAGTTCCGTTCAAAGAAGCTTCATCAACCAGCTCAAGCCCTTCAAACGATCCCTCTCTCATGGCCATTCTCGGCCTGGGGGCTCGACATACTGGGCCCTTTCCCCCGTGCTGTCGGGGGCTTTGAGTACTTGTACGTTGCAATCGACAAGTTCACAAAGTGGCCAGAGGTGGAACCAGTGAGGAAGGTGACACCACAATCAGCCATCAAGTTCTTCAAGGGACTAGTCTGTCGTTTTGGTGTGCCAAACAGAGTCATCACTGACAACGGCACGCAGTTCACAAGCCACACCTTCATGCAGTAAATTCAAGACCTCGGCAGCAAGGTCTGTTTTGCCTCCGTGGCACACCCCCGGAGCAACGGCCAAGACGAGAGGGCGAATGTTGAAGTGTTGCGAGGCCTGAGAACAAAGACCTTTGACATGCTGCACAAGAGCGGAAGGTGCTGGATTGATGAGTTGCCGGCTGTTCTTTGGTCGATCAGGACAACGCCAAATCAAGCCACCAGTCAGACACCCTTTGCCCTAGTATATGGGGCGGAGGCAGTTCTCCCCACGGAACTCATATACGGGTCACCTCGAGTGCTCGCTTATGATGAGCATGAGCAAGATCAGTTGCGGCAAGATGTGTAGGATCAGAAGTATGTCTAGAGGGGGGGTGATTAGACTACTTGACCAAATAAAAATCTAGCCTTTTCCCAATTTTAGTTCTTGGCAGATTTTAGCAACTTAGCACAAGTCAAGCAATCAACCTACACATGCAATTCTAAGAGTATAGCAGCAGAATGTAAAACAATTGCATATGAAGGTAAGGGGAAGAGTTTGAAGGAGCAAACGCAATGTTGACACGGAGATTTTTTATCCGTGGTTCCGATAGGTGGTGCTATCGTACATCCACGTTGATGGAGACTTCAACCCACGAAGGGTAACGGTTGCGCGAGTCCACGGAGCGCTCCACCCACGAAGGGTCCACGCAGAAGCAACCTTGTCTATCCCACCATGGCCGTCGCCCACGAAGGACTTGCCTCACTCGGATAGATCTTCACGAAATAGGCGATCTCCTTGCCCTTACAAACTCCTTGGTTCAACTCCACAATCTTGACGGAGGCTCCCAAGTGACACCTAGCCAATCTAGGAGACACCACTCTCCAAGAAGTAACAAATGGTGTGTTGATGATGAACTCCTTGCTCTTGTGCTTCAAATGATAGTCTCCCCAACACTCAACTCTCTCTCACAGGATTTGGATTTGGTAGAAAGAAGATTTGAGTGGAAAGCAACTTGGGGAAGGCTAGAGATCAAGATTCATGTGGTTGGAATGGAATATCTTCACCTCAACACAAGTGTAGGTGGTTCTCTCTTAGAAAATATGTGTTGGAAGTGTAGGCATGTTCTGATGGCTCTCTCCACGAATGAAGAGTGGTTGGAGGGGTATATATAGCCTCCACACAAAATCTAACCATTACACACAAATCACCAAACTCGGTGGGACCGAATCATGAAACTCGGTCGGACCGATTTAGTTGAAAATGTGAACGTTAGGATTCTCGGTGGGACCGACTGGATCAACTTGGTGGGACCGAAGTCATTAGGGTTAGAGCATAACGTAATCTCGTTGAGACCGATTACACAAACTCGGTGAGACCGATTTTGGTAATAGTCAAGTAGAGAGTTGGTCAGGCAAACTCGGTGGGACCGATTTGCTCGTCTCGGTTGGACCAAAATGTTACGAAAGAAAACATAGAGTTTGCATTGCAATCTCGGTGGGACCGATCGCTCATCTCGGTTTGACCGAAATGTTACGAAAAGGAAACAGAGAGATTGCAACCTGGTGGGACCAAGATCCCTATCGGTGAGACCAAATTGATTAGGGTTTCTGGCAGTGGCCATGACAACTGAACTCGGTGGCTCCGGATATGAAATTTCGGTGGGGCCGAGTTGGACTTTTGTGTTTAGGACATATGTGGATATGAGAAAGTAGTGGAGGGTTTTGGAGCGTATCCTTAAGCATTTTGAGCAAGATTCTCATTAAGCAACACCTCATCCCTTCTTAATAGTATTGGCTTTTCCTATAGACTCAATGTGATCTTGCATCACTAAAATAGAAAATGTAGAGTCTCGTGCTTTGAGCTTGAGCCAATCCTTTGTCCTTAGCATTTCGAAGGGTCCACTTTCTAATCCGTGCCATGCCAATCATTGAGCTTTCCTGAAATGTTTATCTTGGAATAGCATTAGCTCAATGAGATATATGTTGTTAGGAATTACCAAAACCACCCAGGGATAGTTGCACTTTCAATCTCCCCCTTTTTGGTAATTGGTGACAACATATAGATCAAAGCTTCGACAAATGATAATAAGATTGAGGAAACATCGCCGCTTTGAGAAGTATGTGATAAGCAAGAGCTCCCCCTAAATTTGTGCATTATTTAAGATTTGCTTTTGAATGCAAATGCACAATCGACTAGGATCATGGGTTACTCTTCCATGTCACATACATCTTGGTGGAGCGCTGATGAGGACATCAATACAATTATTACACCCACAGGCCCTGCTGCTATACATACTGGACCAATTACTAGAGCTCGCGCACGCCAATTAAATTACCAGGTACTTTCGTTTCTTGCTAATGATTCTAATGTTCATGAGAATATGATGCTGCCTAAATTGGATACATTTGTTTTGCTTACAAATGAAGGGCCTAGCTTTGAGAAGGATGAACATTGGAGCAAGAACAAGCATGGAGATGATGGCATGCGCATGGGGAACAAGAACGGAGTTACAAGTGATGATTTCAGGACGTTGAAGCCACCATAATGCGTGCATGAAGCCTTGGACGAAATATACAAGATGCTACTTCATAACTTTCGTCCAGAGGCTATTCTAGGTGCTGCGTCACCTTATTATTGGGCCAGGCCCATGTAATTTCGAAATACATAAGTATAGGCTGTTTTTAGAGTCCGTATGTGTGGGGAAACAAGAGATAGGGTTGGTTTCGGACCCCTTCCTCAAGGGCCACGAAATTCCCCCCCCCCCCCTTCCTCCATATATACAGCCCTTAGGGCATCGTTTAGACTGTGGGGTTTTGTTTAGATTAAAAGTTCGCCATAGCTGCAACTTCGCGTACTTCGTTTGTGTTCAGCGACCAGACAAAGGCGTCAGAGAACCCCACCTTGATCAATAAAGCTTTCATCTTATATTCGCAATATCCAGATTGCAATCTCAGTTTCTTGCCTGTTCTTCGTTTGCTCGCAGGAAACAGACCCTCGTGGTCAGGTTGATCGTGCTCCGGCGTGGTCGATAACCTCTCGGAGTTGGTTTAGCGATTGCTAAGGCGCGACGTCCTCGCACGTTCGTAGTCGGATCGTCAAAGTCGACTTCCATCCAAGCGATATTCATCATCTCATCGGAAGACGGGACACCTTTGCCTCTATCAAGTGGTATCAGATTTCCAGGTTGCTCGGTGAGATTTTACAGTTTTTCGTAGTTTAGATCGAGTCTGTTCTTCATACCTACAGTCCACGAAAAAGCCACAAAAAAAAATTAGGGTTAGTTCATCATATCCGAACCAATCTGAGCCTTTGCATAATCTTTTTAGGGTTTTTGCTTTGTTGAATTTGCGGTTGCATCGTCGTGTCAAGTTGCTGGTCTTAGAGTCTAGTCTTTTAGAGTTTCGAGTTCTGGTCATAAGTTGTCACGCCGCCGCCGCACCATCATCATCGCCTTGCCATCTACCACCATTGCTTATCCGCCACCGCTTTGGAGACCCCCGGGCAGTTTTTAGGCCAAAATTTCGGCAACCCAAAATATTTTTTCCCTATCCTATTTTTAGGCCCCGGGTAGTGTTTTGAGACACTCGCCATCATAGTGATTTTTTGTCGCACTTTTTCGTCGTCGCTGCCCTGATTTCCGAAAAAAAAATAGTCAAAAAAATTTGTCCCCATCCTGTCAGTTTGACCTGGGAAGAGTTTTGAGACACTCGCCATTATAGTGATTTTTTTCGCAAAAAAAAAAAAAGAGGAGCGCAAAAAAAAAAAGAGCGCAAAAAAAAAGAGCGAAAAAAAAATCCCTGAGTGTGCTTTTCCCTTGTTTACGTGCAGCGCCGTGATTTTGTTAGTGTTCTAGGCTCGCGTCTCTAGCACGGTCTAGCCTAGGACCAGCACAGTACCGTCGTTGAGCGTTTATTCAACTTTGCATCTCTGAATTGATTATTGCTTACCATTTTGCTACCATATTATAAGCCTTCCCAGCTCCACATAAGTCTACATCGTGCGTTTGACTCTCCCTGGTAATCGCTATATCCAAGCTTTGAGAGTTTTTGACTACAACGGTTGCCGATCACCACCTGCTGCTGGGTAAGAACTGGTAAGAATTTGAGATTCGCTTGAAGGTTTTGTGACACACCACCATCCCACCACTTCTAGTAGTCTGCAGGATCATATTCTTTTGTGTTTCTATTGCTGCTAACCATGGCAGGTTCACAAGCCGATGAGACTGATTGGGAGAACATGACGAACAAGGAGTTGCATGATAAATTTCAGCAAATGATGAGTGGCCAGGTGGGAGATGTGCTAAACAGATTTGAAGAGGCTATGGAGAAGATAGATGCCGTGGAGAAGTCGTTTGAGACAAAGCTGGATGACAAGTTTACTGAATTATTCAAGCGTCTTCCCCAACCACCACCGGCTGCACATGTCGCACCTCTACAACAACAACAACCACATCTCCAACGCCGCCTTCCAAATCAAGTGGGACGGGCACAGCGCGTTCCAATTGAGATTGGTCAAAATTCGGGTGCTGCTGTCCCTACTGTTGATGCTTCTTTGGCTCCTGCTCCTGCGGCGGCTGAGGAGGATGACGATTATGCGGGCGATTATGAGGATGAGGTTGATCAAAATCAGAACTACATGCAGCCACCAGCACCACCACCAGCAGGTCGACCTCAGGTATATATTCGCAACGGTAGGCCGGCACCACCACCTCAGGTACGAGATCATGACCATCTCCCTAAACTGAAATTGAATATTCCACCATTTGAGGGTAGATATGTTCCTGATATATATCTTACTTGGGAGTTAGAAACTGAACAACGATTTACATGTTTACAATATCCTGAGGAGAGACGTGTTCCTGCTGCTGTTTGTGCTTTCACTAGCTTTGCATGTGTTTGGTGGTCTGAACATTGTAGATTATATCCTGTTCCAGCTACTTGGGCTGCTTTGAAAACTGCTATGCGTACTCGTTGGGTTCCACCATATTATCAACGTGAATTACTTCAAAAATTGCAGCGTTTAAGACAAGGAAAAAATTCTGTAGAAGAATATTATCAGGAATTACAAACTGGCATGATTAGATGTGGTATTGTTGAGGAGAATGAAGCTATGCTTGCACGTTTTATGGGTGGATTAAATAAAGAGATTCAGACCATTCTAGAGTATAAGGATTATAATAATATCACTCGTTTATTCCATCTTGCTTGTAAAGCTGAACGTGAAGTGCAGGATCGACAGCCATTGGCGCGAACTAACTTTTCTGCAGGTCGACCTTCATCATGGACACCGCGTGCATCTTCTACTTCCACTTCACCATCACCTCCATCAGGTGCCACCTCCAGCCGTGATACAAGAAAGCAGGCACAACCACCACTCTCTGCCAAGAGCACACCTGCCGGGCCTGTGCAGAGCTCTTCTTCTTCCATGGCATCGACAGGGCACACAAGTGATATTATTTGTCGTCGTTGTAAGGGAAGAGGACATTTTGCGAGAGAATGCAAATCTCAGCGTGTCATGATTGCTACTGAGGATGGTGGGTATGAGTCCGCTAGTGACTATGATGAGGAGACTTTGGCTCTTATTACACGTGAAGAACATGGTGGAGATGATTCTGAAAATGAGACGCAATACATGGCTCCTGAAGACGCTGACAGGTATGAATGTTTAGTTGCTCAACGTGTTTTGAGTGTGCAGGTCACACAAGCAGAGCAAAATCAGAGGCATAATTTGTTCCATACAAAGGGAGTTGTGAAGGAACGTTCTGTTCGCGTCATCATAGATGGAGGGAGCTGTAACAACTTGGCTAGCATGGAGATGGTGGAGAAGCTATCTCTCACCACAAGACCACATCCACATCCTTACTACATCCAATGGTTTAACAACAGCGGCAAGGTTAAGGTAACACGTACTGTTCGTGTGCATTTTAGTATCTCTACATATGCTGATTATGTTGATTGTGATGTGGTACCCATGCAAGCATGTTCCTTATTACTAGGTAGACCATGGCAATTTGATAAAAATTCTGTACACCATGGTAGAAACAATCAGTATACTCTTGTTCATAAGGATAAAAATATTACTTTGCTTCCTATGACTCCTGATTCCATTTTGAAAGATGACATTAATAGAGCTAATAAAGCAAAACAGGAGAAAAATAAGAGTGAAAATCAGATTGTGGCAAAGGAATTTGAGCAACAAATGAAACCTAATTATAAACCATCTAGTGTTGTTTCTGAAATTAAATTGAAAAGTGCATGTTTACTTGCCACAAAATCTGATATTGATGAACTAGATTTCAGCAAATCTGTTTGCTATGCTTTTGTGTGCAAAGAGGCATTATTTTCATTCGAGGACGTGCCTTCCTCTTTGCCCCCTGCTGTCACTCACATTTTGCAGGAGTTCGCTGACGTCTTCCCACAAGACGTGCCACCGGGATTACCACCTATTCGAGGGATTGAGCATCAAATTGACTTAATTCCCGGTGCATCGCTACCCAACCGTGCACCATACCGTACCAATCCAGAGGAGACGAAGGAGATTATGCGTCAAGTACAGGAGCTGCTCGACAAAGGTTATATACGCGAATCTCTTAGTCCTTGTGCTGTTCCTATTATACTCGTGCCTAAAAAGGATGGTACGTCGCGTATGTGTGTTGATTGTAGAGGCATTAATAATATTACTATTCGTTATCGTCATCCTATTCCTAGGCTCGATGATATGCTTGATGAATTGAGTGGCTCTACAATATTCTCCAAAGTTGATTTGCGTAGTGGATACCATCAAATTCGTATGAAATTGGGAGATGAATGGAAAACTGCATTTAAAACTAAGTTTGGTTTATATGAGTGGTTAGTCATGCCTTTTGGGTTAACTAATGCACCTAGTACTTTCATGAGACTAATGAACGAAGTTTTACGTGCTTTCATTGGACGATTTGTGGTGGTCTATTTTGATGATATTCTGATTTATAGCAAATCTTTGGAAGAACATTTGGAACATTTACGTGCTGTTTTTATTGCTCTACGTGATGCACGTTTGTTTGGTAACCTTGGGAAGTGCACCTTTTGCACCGACCGAGTATCTTTCTTGGCTATGTTGTTACTCCACAGGGAATTGAAGTTGATAAAGCCAAGATTGAAGCTATTGAGAGTTGGCCGCAGCCCAAAATGGTCACACAAGTGCGGAGTTTTCTTGGACTCGCTGGTTTCTATAGGCGTTTTGTGAGAGATTTTAGCACCATTGCTGCACCTCTCAACGAGCTTACAAAGAAGGATGTGCCTTTTGTTTGGGGTACCGCACAGGAAGAAGCCTTCACGGTATTGAAAGATAAGTTGACACATGCTCCTTTACTCCAACTTCCTGATTTTAATAAGACTTTTGAGCTTGAATGTGATGCTAGTGGCATTGGATTAGGAGGTGTGTTATTACAAGATGGCAAACCTGTTGCATACTTTTCTGAAAAATTGAGTGGGCCTAGTCTGAATTATTCTACTTATGATAAAGAACTATATGCTCTTGTTCGGACTTTAGAAACATGGCAACATTATTTATGGCCCAAAGAATTTGTTATACATTCTGATCATGAATCTTTGAAACATATTAAAAGTCAAGCTAAACTGAATCGTAGACATGCTAAATGGGTTGAATTCATTGAAACTTTCCCTTATGTCATTAAACACAAGAAGGGTAAAGAAAATGTTATTGCTGATGCATTGTCTCGTCGCTATACTATGCTTTCACAACTTGACTTCAAAATATTTGGTTTGGAGACCATCAAAGATCAATATGTGCATGATGCTGATTTTAAAGATGTATTGCAGAATTGTAAAGAAGGAAGAACCTGGAACAAGTTTGTCGTTAATGATGGATTTGTGTTCCGTGCTAACAAGCTATGCATTCCAGCTAGCTCTCTTCGTATTTTGTTGTTGCAGGAGGCGCATGGAGGAGGATTAATGGGACACTTTGGCGTGAAGAAGACGGAGGACGTACTTGCTACACATTTCTTTTGGCCAAAGATGAGACGGGATGTTGAGCGTTTTGTTGCTCGCTGCACTACATGTCAAAAAGCTAAGTCACGACTCAATCCTCATGGTTTATATATGCCTTTGCCTGTACCTAGTGTTCCTTGGGAGGATATATCTATGGACTTTGTTTTAGGTTTACCTCGAACAAAGAAGGGGAGGGATAGCATATTTGTTGTCGTGGATAGATTCTCGAAAATGGCGCACTTTATACCATGTCATAAAAGCGATGATGCTGTTAATGTTGCTGATTTGTTCTTTCGTGAAATTATTCGCTTGCATGGTGTGCCAAATACTATTGTTTCAGATCGTGATACTAAATTTCTTAGCCACTTTTGGAGATGTTTATGGGCTAAGTTGGGGACTAAACTGCTTTTTAGTACTACTTGTCACCCCCAAACTGATGGACAAACTGAAGTAGTCAATAGAACATTGTCTACTATGCTTAGGGCTGTTTTGAAGAATAATAAGAAAATGTGGGAAGACTGCTTGCCTCATATTGAGTTTGCTTATAATCGTTCATTGCATTCTACTACTAAGATGTGCCCTTTTGAAATTGTGTATGGTTTCCTACCTCGTGCACCTATTGATTTGTTGCCTCTTCCATCTTCGGAGAAGGTTAATTTTGATGCTAAACAACGTGCTGAATTGATCTTAAAAATGCATGAGTTAACTAAGGAAAACATTGAGCGTATGAATGCTAAATATAAACTTGCTGGAGATAAGGGTAGAAAACATGTTGTGTTTGCACCTGGAGATCTTGTTTGGTTACATTTGCGTAAGGATAGATTTCCTGATTTGCACAAATCAAAGCTAATGCCACGTGCTGATGGTCCTTTTAAGGTGTTAGAGAAAATAAATGATAATGCATATAAACTTGAGCTGCCTGCAGATTTTGGGGTTAGTCCCACTTTTAATATTGCAGATTTGAAGCCTTATTTGGGTGAGGAAGATGAGCTTCCGTCGAGGACGACTTCATTTCAAGAAGGGGAGGATGATGAGGACATCAATACAATTATTACACCCACAGGCCCTGCTGCTATACATACTGGACCAATTACTAGAGCTCGCGCACGCCAATTAAATTACCAGGTACTTTCGTTTCTTGCTAATGATTCTAATGTTCATGAGAATATGATGCTGCCTAAATTGGATACATTTGTTTTGCTTACAAATGAAGGGCCTAGCTTTGAGAAGGATGAACATTGGAGCAAGAACAAGCATGGAGATGATGGCATGCGCATGGGGAACAAGAACGGAGTTACAAGTGATGATTTCAGGACGTTGAAGCCACCATAATGCGTGCATGAAGCCTTGGACGAAATATACAAGATGCTACTTCATAACTTTCGTCCAGAGGCTATTCTAGGTGCTGCGTCACCTTATTATTGGGCCAGGCCCATGTAATTTCGAAATACATAAGTATAGGCTGTTTTTAGAGTCCGTATGTGTGGGGAAACAAGAGATAGGGTTGGTTTCGGACCCCTTCCTCAAGGGCCACGAAATTCCCCCCCCCCTTCCTCCATATATACAGCCCTTAGGGCATCGTTTAGACTTTGGGGGTTTTGTTTAGATTAAAAGTTCGCCATAGCTGCAACTTCGCGTACTTCGTTTGTGTTCAGCGACCAGACAAAGGCGTCAGAGAACCCCACCTTGATCAATAAAGCTTTCATCTTATATTCGCAATATCCAGATTGCAATCTCAGTTTCTTGCCTGTTCTTCGTTTGCTCGCAGGAAACAGACCCTCGTGGTCAGGTTGATCGTGCTCCGGCGTGGTCGATAACCTCTCGGAGTTGGTTTAGCGATTGCTAAGGCGCGACGTCCTCGCACGTTCGTAGTCGGATCGTCAAAGTCGACTTCCATCCAAGCGATATTCATCATCTCATCGAAAGACGGGACACCTTTGCCTCTATCAAGTGGTATCAGATTTCCAGGTTGCTCGGTGAGATTTTACAGTTGTTCGTAGTTTAGATCGAGTCTGTTCTTCATACCTACAGTCCACGAAAAAGCCACAAAAAAAAATTAGGGTTAGTTCATCATATCCGAACCAATCTGAGCCTTTGCATAATCTTTTTAGGGTTTTTGCTTTGTTGAATTTGCGGTTGCATCGTCGTGTCAAGTTCTGGTCTTAGAGTCTAGTCTTTTAGAGTTTCGAGTTCTAGTCATAAGTTGTCACGCCGCCGCCGCACCATCATCATCGCCTTGCCATCTACCACCATTGCTTATCCGCCACCGCTTTGAATCCGTATCCATATACCACCACCGCTGCCATATACTACCGCCATATATCCACCACCAATCCGAGTTCTTTTCATAGTCGGTTTGTTTTAGAGATCCATATATTTTCCGTTTCGTGTTTCCTTGCCTGAGTAGGTCTCGGAAAAAAAAAAAAAGAGAGTCTGGAGACCCCCGGGCAGTTTTTAGGCCAAAATTTCGGCAACCCAAAATATTTTTTCCCTATCCTATTTTTAGGCCCCGGGTAGTGTTTTGAGACACTCGCCATCATAGTGATTTTTTGTCGCACTTTTTCGTCGTCGCTGCCCTGATTTCCGAAAAAAAAAAATAGTCAAAAAAAATTTGTCCCCATCCTGTCAGTTTGACCTGGGAAGAGTTTTGAGACACTCGCCATTATAGTGATTTTTTTCGCAAAAAAAAAAAAAAAAAGAGGAGCGCAAAAAAAAAAAAGAGCGAAAAAAAAAATCCCTGAGTGTGCTTTTCCCTTGTTTACGTGCAGCGCCGTGATTTTGTTAGTGTTCTAGGCTCGCGTCTCTAGCACGGTCTAGCCTAGGACCAGCACAGTACCGTCGTTGAGCGTTTATTCAACTTTGCATCTCTGAATTGATTATTGCTTACCATTTTGCTACCATATTATAAGCCTTCCCAGCTCCACATAAGTCTACATCGTGCGTTTGACTCTCCCTGGTAATCGCTATATCCAAGCTTTGAGAGTTTTTGACTACAACGGTTGCCGATCACCACCTGCTGCTGGGTAAGAACTGGTAAGAATTTGAGATTCGCTTGAAGGTTTTGTGACACACCACCATCCCACCACTTCTAGTAGTCTGCAGGATCATATTCTTTTGTGTTTCTATTGCTGCCGATCACCTTTGCCTCTATCAAGCGCTCAAAATGATAGAGATTAAAAACATGCACTCATCACCAAGCAAAGTGAATGATCATAATAGGATATAAGAGATAATATCATCCAACAAGCATTGAGGGTAGCATATGATCAAACACATGAACAAACAAGTATCTCACAAGGTAGCTCACACAAGCACGCCATAAAGTTTCAAATCAAACCAAATAAGTGCAAAGAGAGATAAAAACCAACACTCTCTCTCTCTCGAAGCCTATGATCTATATATTTTTCTCCCCCTTTGGCAACAAGTTACCAAAAAGTTCAAAAAAGTCTAGTGCTAAACGACTCTCAGGCTTGATCTTCGGGAGGTGGTGTTGAGAGAACTCCAAGGACAACGGCTTCTGATGAAGTAGCTGGAGCTGGTGGAGTAGCTGCTGGAGTTGGAACTGGAGCTGTAGCTGCTGGTGCTGATGCTGTAGCTCTAGTGTCTGTCACTGGCACTGCAGCAGATCTCTGTCCTCTGGGCACTCTAGCAAATGCATCTGTGGTAGACTTGCCCTTCTTCTCCTCTGCTTCCTCCTAAAGTTGCTCAACTGCAGTTTGGATTTCAGTTACCTTGACATCAAGGTCATAGAATTTTGTCTCAATAATCCTTTCCAAGCTCTCTTGGTTCTTGGTCAGGGTGGCCAAGCCCTGCTCAATCCTCAGAGCGGATTGGATCAGATATCCAAGCTGGTCTGGCTTGCTCTTCAAGAATACCTGAGATGCCTCTTCCACAGTTGGCATCTTTGCAGCTTTCTCAGCTTTAGCCTTCTCTCTCTTTTCTTGTGCTTGCACAGATGATGGTTCATTCTTAGTCATGACAACAGTGTTGTCTTCAAATTCAGGGTAGATGGGCAGGTGCTCCTTATCCAAAATGTACTTGCCTTTGCCCATCTTTGAGTTGATGAGCTCCTGGATGTGTGGGGCATACCCACAACTTCTCTTCTGATCAGCTACAGTCCTCTTGATTGTTTCCACAATCAGGCTCATAACCTTGAACTTCTGTGGGACATCAAATATGTGCAACAAGTTGATAGCATGTCCTCTGATCATCCTGTGATCACCTGACTTGGGTAGCAGTGTGTGCCTTAGAATCCAATTGATTGTTGGCAGACCAGACAACAGGTAGTGAACTGATCCAAACTTATGTGTTTCCCAAGCAGCATCTGGGATCTCTTTGTACATGTTGGCCATAGAGTTGTGGTCTTTCTTCTTCTTTGCATATATATCCAAGTCATCCTCATGTTCTTCAGGAGCATTGATCAACTGAGCCCATTCTTCAACTGTAGACTCGTACCTAGTACCCTCAGACATCCACACAATCCTTCCATCTGGATAGAAGTGGGCAGTGGAGTAGAATTGCATAATGATCTCATCATTCCACTTGGTGAACTTCTGAGCCACAAACTTATCAACTCCACATGCCTTGAAGCTATCATATACACCAGGGAAGTGATCCTCATTCTCCTTGATGAACTCCCAGTCAACCCATCTCATGTCACACACTATGGGCTTCTTATCAAGCAGAATTGTCTCATAAAAGTCCTGTTGTTCCTTAGTGTGAAACCTGTAGTCCATAGTAGTCCTTCTCCTGGTAGCATATGGATCGGACTCTCTCCATAGTCTCAATCCTGAATCCTTCCTGATTTTCATGTTCTCTGCAACTAGGTGTGCATCATTGTGATCAGGGATCTTGGGCTTCAGCTTTCTCAAAACAACAGAATCATCTTCTTCTTCTTCTTCAGCAGCTTGAGGCACTGGGGCCTTGTTCTTCTCCTCAGCAGGGATGTTCCTAGTGCTCCTCTTGGGTTTTGGCTTTGGAGTTGGAGCAGCAGCTTTGGGCTTAGATGGAGCAGCCCCTAATCTGATTGCATCTCCCATGAGATTTTGAGCTTTGGGTGCTGGTGCAGCATCCTCTTCCATTTCCTCTTCAGAATCTTTCCTCATTGAGGGCTTGCCAAGAAATCTGGCAGTAGTGGTTCTGGCCCTCTTCTTCTTATCCTCGCCTGCTGCTTCTTCTTCAGATTCAATGGTGAACTTGATGGTTTCACCTGTGGCAACTTTTCTTGGCTTAGACATGGGTTGTCTTCTTGCTGGAGCCTTTGTTTTCAGTCCAGGCTTTGTTGCAGCAGCTGAGCCATACTCTTTCTTCAGCACTTTCTTCTTTGAGGTGGCTTCATCTTCAACAGCCACATAGTCTTCATCCTGAGAGTCATAAGTTCTCTTCTTCCTTGACCTAGTGGCAGCCTTTTGTAGATTGCTTGGAGTGCTCCTGCTGCCTTCATCATAGCTGCTAGAGGGACTAGTGCCCTCACTCAACTGAACCTATTCCTCTGACTTGTTCTGGTTGTCACTTTGGTCAGACATCTTGCAGGCAAACTGTCAGCAGACCCTGTGAATGGGTTATAGATGAGGTAGAGTAGATGAGCATCACAAAGTACATGAGTTTTTGCAAAAAGGATGACTTAAAAACTTAGTTTTAGTTCTTCACAGAAAGCATTTCGGATCTACCGATTTGTAAACTCGGTGATACCGAAGCAGCTTTTGGAACCTGAACTAGTGAACTCGGTCAGACTGAGTCACAGTTTGGAGGCACCGAGACTGCTAGGGTTTCACAGAGAATCGAACTCGGTCAGACCGATTTGCAATTTTCGGTCAGACCGAAAACGCATGTGCTCTGGCCTAAGCCAAAACCGGTGAGACCGATTTCTACAACTCGGTCGGTCCGAGATGAGTTCAGCGGAGACCTAACCCTAAATTTTCAAACCAAAACTAATCTGCGGGATGATTTCGCTGGACAGGATGATTTCAATCATGGCAAGAATCATGGCAAAGCAATGTGCTAAGAATCAGAGTTAAGGATTAGCACAAAGTTCAAATTCGTACCCTAGTGCAGCGACGAACTTGCTACGGCGGCAACGGCGGTGGAGATTTCCGTTGACGGCGGTGGAGACCAGCGGCGGGAGGTTGCTGGCGACGAGAGGACGATCCGGAGACCAGAGGAGGCAGAGTAGGTTATGCGCGGGCGAAGGGGTTCGGAGAAATTTCCAAAAATTTGGTCCAGTGGTATATATAACCTTACCCTGTCGGTGTGACCGAGTGGAGCGACTCAGTGGCACCATGATGCAAAACTGCAAGCAGTTACTGCAACTCGGTGTGACCGAAAAGTTCTAATCGGTTGCACCCAGATTGAAAACCCTAGATCAACTTGGTGACTCGGTAGGACCGAAAAGGATGAATCGGACAGACCGAGATGCACAAAGAGCTTTTGGAGGTTTAAGTCTATGACGAATCGGGATCTCCGAGTGCTCCTCACACAGAGTGGTTTGAATCTGATTTGATCAAACTTTGTGATCTAGCGTGAATAGAGTTTGAGATGAGAAAAGTATAGATAGCTAGAGGGTGTTCTTAGGCATTCTTGTCCATCCATTTGGCAAAAAGAGAAAAAGCCAAACAATCAAAGCAACAAATGGATGTCCTCGAATGAGTAAAATATGCAACCAACATGCTCACACAATAAAATGGCAAATGAAATATGTGACAAAGCATGCACAAACATTCTAGCATCTATCAAGCAATTGGCGATGACTAGGTCATCTATATATGAGTATATTGACTTAGGAGTCAAATGAGAACACTTGATCATAGGTCATACTCATCGTTTAAGCACAAGTGGGGTTACCACTTTTACATTAAGCATTGTTGTGATCACACCATTAGAGTTGCTTTAGCTCATTGGTTTGAGTAAAGCTCCCCCTAGATGTGATATCCCCCCTAAAGGGGATGAACTAACCTTGGGTTTTGTTGATAATGACTTCATGTAGGTGTTGAAGATGTAGATGCTCAATGTTGATGTAGATCATTCGGAGCAATCCTTTAGAGTGAGTTGCACTTTCAATACCTACACGGGTTAGTCCCACAAGGAACAAACAAGGATATCCATAGACATAGAGTGATGCACACACAAGATGATGTCCATGAAAGCATTAGGTTACCTTGTCCCTTGTCTTACCAACGAGAGGGTTTGTGACTCCTTGAACTAGTGCAAGATATGGAAGTTTTTTGCACTTGTCCTCGCCAAAATGATAAGAGTGAAGTATGTTGGCAGAGTCACCCAAGAACTCTCTAGTTCTTCTTCTTCGGGATCCACATCATCTTGATGGGAATCCTTGGAATCGTAGTTGTGCTTGATGAAGTAGAACTTGATGTAGTCTTGGGAATCCACGTGACCAAAGCCTTAGGTGCTTCTTCAAATGCATCAATTTCCTCTTGAAGCTTGTCCTTGCCTTTTTGCTTGTGGTCTTGTGGTGGAAGATCATCTTGAGCTAGTGTTCCTTTGAAAGAAGTAGGATCATACTTCTCTTGTTGAGGAACAAACTTCGTCTTGGGGTATTGATCTTCTTCCCACTCAACTCCATTGGCGTTGAACTTTCATTCAAAACCAACACCTTGATTCTTCCGGTGTCTTCCTTGCTTGCGCACATTTTCCTCAAATTGCTTACTTCCGGCAAGACTCTTGTAAACACCTTCCTCTATGATTCCCTTCAATAAGCTATTTTCTTGCTCAAGCGTAACTTGGCTAAGAGAATCATTAGTGGAATCAAGGGAACTACTAGAAGCATCAACATTGGATTTAGCATGATTGTTGTTACTACTAGATGAAGAATCTTTCTTGTTCTTGTTGCTAGATTTAACTTGTGCCATGTAAGTAGACAAGAGTAAACGCTTCGCAATGTAAGAAGAACTTTTCTTGCGAAGATCATCATTGATTGCCTTTAAAAACTCATGCTCTTGCTCAAGGTTGAGCTTTTCAAAGCGTAGCTTATCATGAGTCTTTAAAAGTTCTCGATGATTTTCCAAGGTAGTTTCATGAGCTAACTTAAGAGTGTTTGGTTCTTGAGTTAGACGCTCAATCTCCTTCTTATCATCATCATTCGTTTTATCTTGATTAGCATGATTAATTGACGTTTCATCATAGTTTTCATCACTAGAGTTGTCAACAAGTAAATCATCATCACCTAGCAAATCATCTTCATCACTATTGAAATCAACATACTCAGGATGTGTTACCTTTGGACCTTTGGCCATGAAGCATCTTCCAATTCCTTCATTGGTAAGTCAAATATGTCGTAGGAGTTGGTTGATACAAGTGCTAGACCGGCAACACCTTCATCTTGAGTATATTCGGAGTCGGGGTGATAACTTCTTTCGGAGTGATTGTCGGAGGCGGAGCCAGATACCCATTCACCAACATGAGCTTGATGTCTTCTTTTTGTGTAGCTCCTTGATGACTTTTCCTTCTTTTCCGAATCATTGCTTCTCCGAGAGGGTCTTCATCCATAACGATCATCTCTACTCCTCCTTTCTCTTGGTGGTGATTCTTCTCTTCTACTTCTTCTTTTGGGAGAATCTTCTCTTCTTTTGTAGGGGGGTGTACACTCATTGGAGTAGTGTCAGGGTCTTCCACAATTGTAACAATTTCGCTCATGACTAGAAGATCTTTTGTCATTGTAGGACCTTGACTTGGAGCTTCTTTTTTTGCTTCTACTCTTGTAGAACTTGTTGAAGTTCTTCACCATTAAGCTCAATTCTTCATTGAAGGTTTGCTTCTCACTTGATGATGTGGGAGCATCACACGAGGCTTTGTAAGCACCACTTGACTTGTTGTGAAGTTCTTCCTTATCCTTGAGTGACATCTCATGAGCAACAATTCTTCCAATGACTTCCGTTGGCTTGAGATCTTTGTAATTGGGCATCATTTGGATCAATGTGCACACGGTATCATATTTTCCATCCAAGGCTCTTAGGATCTTCTTGATGATGAATCTATCGGTCATCTCTTCACTTCCTAAGCCGGCAATCTCATTTGTGATGAGAGCAAGCCTAGAGTACATTTCAGCGACACCTTCACCATCCTTCATTTTGAACTTGTCAAGTTGACTTTGGAGCACATCCAATTTGGATTCCTTGACGGAGTCGGTACCTTCGTGCATATCAATGAAAGTATCCCAAATTTCCTTTGCATTCTCAAGATGGCTGATTTGTTGAATTCTTCGGGGCACAATCCATTGAAGAGAATATCACAAGCTTGAGCATTGAATTGTAGCATCTTCAATTCTTCCGCAGTAGTTTCACGGTTCGATTCTCTCCCATCAAAGAATTCACCTTGCAAGCCAATACACACAATAGCCCAAACGGCGGGGTTATGTCCAAGAATATGCATTTTCATCTTATGCTTCCAACTAGCAAAATTAGTACCATCAAAGTAAGGACCTCTACGGTGGTAATTTCCCTCGCTAGACGCCATACTCTCCTAGGTTGTGAAACCAAGGCTATGACCACCAAAAGCTATGGAAATCAAAGCAAATGGAGACCAAAGCTCTGATACCACTTGTAGGATCGGAAGTATGTCTAGAGGGGGGTGATTAGACTACTTGACCAAAAAAAATCTAGCCTTTTCCCAATTTTAGTTCTTGGCAGATTTTAGCAACTTAGCACAAGTCAAGCAATCAACAAACACATGCAATTCAAAGAGTATAGCAGCGGAATGTAAAACAATTGCATATGAAGATAAGGGGAAGAGTTTGAAGGAGCAAACGCAATGTTGACACGGAGATTTTTTATCCGTGGTTCCGATAGGTGGTGCTATCGTACATCCACGTTGATGGAGACTTCAACCCACGAAGGGTAACGGTTGTGCGAGTCCACGGAGGGCTCCACCCACGAAGGGTCCACGAAGAAGCAACCTTGTCTATCCCACCATGGTCGTCGCCCACGAAGGACTTGCCTCACTCGGGTAGATCTTCACAAAATAGGCGATCTCCTTGCCCTTACAAACTCCTTGGTTCAACTCCACAATCTTGACGGAGGCTCCCAAGTGACACCTAGCCAATCTAGGAGACACCACTCTCCAAGAAGTAACAAATGGTGTGTTCATGATGAACTCCTTGCTCTTGTGCTTCAAATGATAGTCTCCCCAACATTCAACTCTCTCTCACAGGATTTGGATTTGGTAGAAAGAAGATTTGAGTGGAAAGCAACTTGGGGAAGGCTAGAGATCAAGATTCATGTGGTTGGAATGGAATATCTTGACCTCAACACAAGTGTAGGTGGTTCTCTCTCAGAAAATATGTGTTGGAAGTGTAGGCATGTTCTGATGGCTCTCTCCACGAATGAAGAGTGGGTGGAGGGGTATATATAGCCTCCACACAAAATCTAACCGTTACACACAAATCACCAAACCCGGTGGGACCGAATCATGAAACTCGGTCCGACCGATTTAGTTCAAAATGTGAAAGTTAGGATTCTCGGTGGGACCGACTGGATCAACTCGGTGGGACCGAAGTCATTAGGGTTAGGGCATAACGTAATCTCGGTGAGACCGATTACACAAACTCGGTGAGACCGATTTTGTTAATAGTCTAGCAGAGAGTTGGCCAGGCAAACTCGGTGGGACCGATTCGCTCGTCTCGGTTGGACCGAAACGTTACGAAAGGGAAATAGAGAGTTTGCATTGCAATCTCAGTGGGACCGATCGCTCATCTCGGTTTGACCGAAATGTTATGAAAAGGAAATTGAGAAATTGCAACCCCATCTCGGTGGGACCGAGATCCCTATCGGTGAGACCGAATTGATTAGGGTTTCTGGCATTGGCTATGACAACTGAACTCGGTGGCTCCGGGTATGAAATTTCGGTGGGGCCGAGTTGGACTTTTTGGTTTAGGACATATGTGGATATGAGAAAGTAGTGGAGGATTTTGGAGCATATCAGTAAGCATTTTGAGCAAGATCCTCATTAAGCAACACCTCATCCCTTCTTAATAGTATTGGCTTTTCCTATAGACTCAATGTGATCTTGGATCACTAAAATAGAAAATGTAGAGTCTTGTGCTTGGAGCTTGAGCCAATCCTTTGTCCTTAGCATTTTGAAGGGTCCACTTTCTAATCCATGCCATGCCAATCATTGAGCTTTCCTGAAATGTTTATCTTGGAATAGCATTAGCTCAATGAGCTATATGTTGTTAGGAATTACCAAAACCACCCAGGGATAGTTGCACTTTCAAGATGACGCGACGCTCCTTGAGGAAGATCGTCTTCGGGCAGCTGTGAGAGCAACACGCTACCAGCAAGCCTTGCACCGCTACCATAGCCGCAAGGTTCATGCCCGAAGCTTTGAGGAAGGCGACCTTGTTCTTCGGCGCGTTCAGTCGGCCAAGAATTCCAACAAGTTGACGCCGAAGTGGGAAGGCCCTTATCGGGTAATATGAGTCACAAGGCCTGGCGCAGTCTGCTGGAAACCGAAGATGTTGTTCCAGTGAGCAACTCCTGGAACATCGAACATCTTCGCAAGTTTTACCCATAAGGTGCGGCTTGCCGGGCCTCCGACAAGCCACCTTTTGTACAAGCCTTGCCGGCAAGGCATGTAACCCTTTGTACAAAGCCAGGCGCAGACCCGGAGCACAAATAAATGAAGCGCCGGCGCCCTAAGTTATAGCATGCATGCTAGGTCGAGTCTCTTCCTTGGTTAGGGTTGATAGTGCTTAGCGGCCACTACCCCTCGCCTAGAGGTCGAGTGCGCGTCTCTCTATACTTTTCTGCCCTCCTTTGGTTCGCAGGGCACATGGGCACTTCTGCTGAGCTACTTGGAAGAAAGGGAACGGACCGGCGTCCTGACCCCGGCAAACCAGAGTTGCCGGGGGCTGCAAGTACAAGGATCCAACCGCGGCAAGACAAGGTTGCCGGGAGCTGCAGATCCAGATAAGTCTTTCATCCTCTGTCATGCATTTCGGTACGGAACTGGGACATGTGAAACCTCGTTTTATCTCCAGGCTACTGTGCTCCCCTTTTTCCTATACCTATGGATTATCTCCTGGGTCCGGATTTGGTTGTAGCTGCGGCGGCAAGGAGATAGAACGAGGAGCCTAAGCCCACTTCATCCCTACCTCCGCCAAGGGCGCGAGAATGGTCGAGCGAAGTGAGGGGGACGGCAAGGCCTGTTGCCGGGCGAAAAACGTTTATCTTAAATAGTAACAAGGATTCGCTCCTTGTCACGGGGTCCACCCACGAACGAAAAACCCGGCAAACATCCCCTTTTCATTAAAAGACATCCCACACAGGTACAGTTCGTACGGAATGAAAAACATGAGCAAGGGGATTAGAAGTCTAAAAATTAACAAGTGCCCGCAGGCTTACAAACTAAAAAGAGATAAGGTGCCCGTAATCCTTTTCTTGTCCCTCTCCTCAGAAGGTGAAGCAGGACAGCGGGAGGGCGAAAGAAGCGCCTAGGCGAGGCACGAGCAGCAGAAGGCACCATGAGAACATCTTGGTGGCCATCCCGGAGAGAGGCTGGTGATGATGATGACGGGACAAGAGCTGGAAGACGAGGCGGCAGGACCGGCAATACGCGACGAAGGCGTCGGTGCCCTTGTACTCCGACTTGACGGCCCGCCACCCGCCTTCTTCGCCTTCTCCGGGCCTCCTACGCCAGTCGCCCAAGGAGGCGACCCCGAGAAGTTTAAGGGGCTCGGTGCAGATGCTGCTGCTGCCGACGCTGCCCCGGGACGGCGGGTCCGACACCTAGTCGGACCCGTCATCCTCTTGCCTATTACCCTCATTGTCGTTGTCGCTGTCCTCCTTGTCGCTCTCGCTTGAGGAGGAATCTTCATCGTCGGAGGAGCTCTCCACGCAGCACTTCAAGCGAGTTCCAAGATCTCCAAAGACCTTCACGGAGAGAAGGCCGCCCTCCATTAACTTGAAGTAGAGGATGAGTCCCACCGTCAGGCTATGGATGCGAGCAAATGTCTTCCATCCACGACGGAGATACATAACATGCGGAACGGGGAAGTCGACATCGACCCGCGTACCGCCGGTCCCGCAGCCCCTCATGTGCAATCTGAGGATCTCGGGCAGATCGAGCTCCATCTCCTCAGCAAAGGGGGTGGGGAGACGGAGACGACGACGAGGTGGCCGGCGCAGCCTGATGAAGAACTCGCGGGGCCGGTCCCCGACGTGGCCCTCCATCGCGGGAGGCACCGCTGGCAGAGGCACGGCCGCCGCGTCGCGTCTGCCCCCTCTCCCCCGACTGCCGCGGCGACCTCGTCCACGCCCCTCCCCCTTCCTCTTGTGGCTGGCTCCGCCGCCACGGGCTCGTGGGAAGGAGGGACTCGCTGACGAGCAGCGACCCTTGCTGCCACCGTCGAAGGCCGAGCACCTCCTCTCGCCATAGCAGGTGGAAGAAAGAAGCGAAGATGAAGGAGGATGGAAACTGAAGAATGTGGGATGGCGCCCTCCCTCCCTCTCTTTATAAAGGGGCGAGGTCGAGGCTCGGCCGCCCCACTCAGCCAATCCGGCCAGCGGAGGCGCAGGGAATCAGGACCGACCCGCTGCCCCAATCAGCGACGGTCCGGTTTCCCGCCTCCACAGCCCGCCACTTGCATGAAGGACGCGTGGCAAACGTGCAAGGTCAAAGGGACGGGTGAGGCGACCGTTCCCCGCCCCGTGATCAAGGGGCGTGGGCGCCTTGAAGACTGCGACCCGAGTCCATCCAGTAAATGAGCCGCGCGTCCACGCCTCTTTCTTTTTATACGGAAGGCGTGAGCTGCCTCTTTACCACGATGTGACGCATGCATGTGGGAACCGCCCCATGCATGCCGCCCACATCACGCGCCCCCCCTCCGCATCGCGCATTCAACGCGGGTCGTGGGGAAGCATAGCGCGAGAAAAGTTTTACCACGGTAAAAACCGCCCCTCCTGCCCGCGCACTGTTTTGGGCCTGGCCCAACAACGTGTCGCGCTTATGTGTGGCCCGGGCCCGGGGGCTCCTGTCGGTGTACAAAAGAAGGGGCGTACCTTTGTACCCCTTTACCTGTGCACGAACAGTCGGAGCCGCGCCCACGTCCGCACCAAGCAGAACAGGGGAGGTGAACCAAGGTAAAACCGAAGCCCAAGACAGCCAGAGCAACGCAAAGGCCGAGACCACAAAAGAGCAGAGAGACGAAGCAGATTCCCCCGGCAAGACCCTTGCCGGGGCAGCCTCCGTGGTCCCGGCAAGGCCCTTGTCGGGGCGGCTCGTCCAACACCAGCGGAGCGCACCACCCTTGAGCCCACGGTCTCCAACACCATCAACCACGTTGGGCCAGAGCTCGGGAGGCACCTCCATGGTGGCATGCAGATCTTTGTGAAGACAAGGAATATTCAAGATCAGATGAGGATTAAAAGACAACGATCCTCGGCAAGATCCTTGCTGAGGAGAGCCACAAGACCCCCGGCAAGATCCTTGCCGGGGACGACAGCACGCCACGACAAGACCCTTGCCGGGCCACCCGGCAAGGCCCTCACCTAGGACACCAGCAGGGCCACTTCCATGCCCGCACCAGCCGAGTATCCATCGCCGTTCGCATGCAGCTGCCAGCTCAACCAGCTGGGCAGGCACCTGCGTGGCAACATGCAGCTTCTAGGCCAGATTGGCAAGCGCCTGCGTGGCAGCACGCAGATCTTCGTGAAGTCCCTACCACCGCGCCACCTCAGTTGCCTGCCTGCCTACATGGTGCCGCATGCACCGCTGGCAAGGGCGCGTGTCGAAGCGAGGAGGAGCGGCGACGGACGGGACGGGCCTCGCTCCCGTCCCCGATAAAGCTAGGGGACACCTCAGCAGCGCATTAAATGCGTCTTGTCCTGTAATACGAGCGATAAGCTCGTAGCACTGTACGCCTTTCCACCTCTTGTGTGCCACTGTGGCAACCCCTTTCGACTATAAAAGGAGGCCCATGGCGTACTGGAGAGGGATTTGGCTCTTTGAAACCACGCATCCACCATAGCTAGTTCGAGAGCTCAAGAACTCTCTGAAATACAGCCACCAAAGCAGGACTAGGGTATTACACATCCTTGCGGCCCGAAGCTGGGTAAACGATCCTTGTCTTGACTGTTATCCCTGCTCTTCTCACAACCCTGCGCCCCAGCAACCGTAGTAGGGATTCTTGTGATCCCATAGGTGTCGTTTCCCGCCGACACGCTACTCTTATAAAGAGTGTAGTTTCATCCTCTCCACATGATTCTCAACAAACAACAAGCCTAATTGAAGATATTGAACGTAGCTCTGTACTTGAAGACCGCACTTCCCCTACACCACCATCGCAGGTGCTTGCTCTAATTTTGCAGTGTGATATGTGGTTGCATGTTGCATACGGTGTCTAGCTTGTAATACTTCTAATCAGGGTAAATTGCATCTGCTTAGTTTACACATTATACCTGTGAATATGACATGCCTTCCTATTTTTGGTACACACTACATCTATGTGTTAACCATGTTCTTAGATGAAACTCCCTCTTTTCTGTATCCTGCATCAATCACTTACGGTGAGACACCTTTATTCGTTGCATATTGCATATTATTTCTAGCCTGTTGCGATGTATTGCTTCTAATTTGGTCAAATACATTTGTTAGGCCACCCTTTTAATTTGGCAGAGTGATATTGGTTTCATCTTTCATATGGTTTCTAGCTTCCATTGCTTCTAACTAGTTCAAACACCTTGTGCTTAGTTTACACTTTATACATCATACATGTCAATATGTCACGCCGTCCTGTTTTTCATACATATTCCATCCTCCCATCATGCGGCCGTCTTACATGAAAGTAGTGCTCATCAGTATCATGCATCAATGAGTTCTGAAAAGCAAATTGTATTCCTTTTTCTTGTGGGTTTGACTTGACAAGGCAAAATCAAAAAAGAGGAAGGAAAAGAGTAGAAAGGCGACGATGTTGGTCCTCTGCAGCAACGTAAATGAAGCATCTGTACGGATTCTCCTTGTATTGCTAGTGCATTACAAGTTCCATGTCTCCACTCCCCTACTCCACCATCCAAGGTGCTTGCTCTAACTTGGCAGTGTGATATCTGGTTGCATGTTGCATATGGTGTCTAGCTTGTATTGCTCCTAATTAGTGTAAACTGCATCTTCTTAGCTTACACATGATACGTGTGAATATGACACGCTTTCCTGTTTTTGGTACATACTATATCTGTCTATCACACCATGTTCTTACATGAAACTAATCTTCTTGTGTATCCTGCGTCAGTCACATATGATGGGAACCTTTAAGTTGGCAGTGTGATATTGGTTTGCGTCTTGAATATGATTTATAGCATGTAGCTTCTAGTTTGATGAACGCTGAGGGAGTCTTGGATTAGGGGGTCCTCGGACAGCCGGACTATATCCTTTAGCCGGACTGTTGGACTATGAAGATACAAGATTCAAGACTTCGTCACGTGTCCGGGTGGGACTCTCCTTTGCGTGGAAGGCAAGCTTGACAATTCGGATATGTAGATCTCATCCCTTGTAACCGACTCTGTGTAACCCTAGCCCCCTCCGGTGTCTATATAAACCGGAGGGTTTAGTCCGTAGGACAACAACAATCATAGGCTAGCTTCTAGGGTTTAGCCTCTACGATCTCGTGGTAGATCAACTCTTGTAATACTCATATCATCAAGATCAATCAAGCAGGAAGTAGGGTATTACCTCCATCGAGAGGGCCCGAACCTGGGTAAACATTGTGTCCCCCGCCTCCTGTTACCATCCGCATTAGACGCAAAGTTCGGGACCCCCTACCCGAGATCCGCTGGTTTTGACACCGACATTGGTGCTTTCATTGAGAGTTCCACTGTGTCGTCACCATAAGGCTTGATGGCTCCTTCGATCATCGGCAACGATGCAATCCAGGGTGAGACTTTCCTCCCTGGACAGATCTTCGTATTCGGCGGCTTTGTACTGCGGGCCAACTCGCTTGGCCATCTGGAGCAGATCGAAAGCTACGCCCCTGGCCATGAGGTCAGGTTTGGAAGCTTGGACTATACTGCCGACATCTACGGAGAGTTGATCTTCAACGGATTCGAGCCCGTGTCAGGTGCCCCGCACAGTCACGACGAGCATGACTTAGCTCTGCTGTCAGACAGTATCCGGGAGATCACACCTGCGTCTACCCTGGCCATCGATCCGGACATATCGTGCCGCCCGAAGAAGGGTGGATAGACCCCGCCACAGAGGCCGCGCACTCAGCGGCGAAAGAGCCGAATGCTGACTTCACCCCCTATGAGACCTGTGGTGTCGGACACTTGGATTCGTCCCCGGTCATGGGCTCCGAACCGCCTGCGTCCGTGCCTATCGAATCTGATTGGGCAGCGATCATGGAGTTTTCCTCCGTGGATATCTTTCAGCACTCGCCCTTGGGCGATGTGCTAAATTCATTAAGGTCTCTCTCCTTGTCAGGAGGCCCTAGGCCGAACTGTGTCCGGCTTGAGTGGGAAGCGGACGACGAAGAAATTCGTTCCCCACCCACCACCCACTTAATAGCCACTGTCGACGACTTATCTGACATGCTCAATTTCAGCTCCGAAGACATCGACGGTATGGACGACGATGCAGGAGACGAACAGGAACCACCGCCCACAGGGTGCTGGACGGCCACCTCATCGTATGATATATACACGGTGGACACCCCCAAACAAAGCAATGGCGACAAGGCAACGAAGGATAATCCCCCCGAAAAGCAATCTAAGCACCGGCGTAATCAGCGCCGCTCTAAGCCCTGCCATAGCAAAAGCAGCGATACCGGCACAAGAGACAGCAACGCTGCGGATAGTGCCGAAGACGAAGACAATCCCCTCCAGCCAGATTTCGAGCTGGAGGACGGGCAAGCTAGCCCTAAGGAATAGGCAGCAGACGGAGAATTAGAGGATGACAATTACATGCCTCTCTCCGAAGACGAGGTGAGCCTCGGCGACGAAGAATTTATCGTGCCTGAGGATCCCGTCGAGCAGGAGCGCTTCAAGCGCCGGCTTATAGCCACAGCAAAAAGCCTGAAGAAAAAGCAACAACAGCTTCAAGCTGATCAAGATCTGCTAGCAGATAGATGGACTGAGGTCCTGGCGGCTGAGGAATACGAACTCGAACGCCCAAACAAAAGTTACCCAAAGCGCTGGTTGCTACCCCAACTTGAGGAGGAAGCATTAAAGCCTGCGCTTCCAGCATATAATGCGGCTGACCGGCCACCTCGTGGCCGAGACAGAGTGGCATATTTGCCCGAAGTTCAGCCCGCACCCCGTCACCATTCAAACAAAAACACCAAGGCCCGGGGCAACACGCGGGACCTGCGAGACGTATTGGAAAACAAAGCAGGACATACAAGATCGATCTATGGATCACGGGGGCGCGCCCCAACGCGTGAAGATGATCGTCAAGACGGATACACGAAAAGCAAATCCGGCCGGGCCGAATACAGGAGACAAGACTCGTATGAACTGCGTCATGACATAGCCCGGCACAGAGGCGCCGCACACCCCCTATGCTTCACTGATGAAGTGATGGTTCATGAATTCCCAGAAGGGTTTAAACCCATGAACATTGAATCATACGATGGTACTACAGACCCAGCAGTATGGATAGAGGACTTCTTCCTTCACATTCACATGGCCCGCGGGGATGATCTACACGCCATCAAGTATCTCCCGCTAAAACTCAAAGGATCGGCTCGGCATTGGCTGAATAGCTTGCCGGCAAACTCCATCGAAAGTTGGGAGAACCTGGCAGACGCATTCCTGGACAACTTCCAGGGCACTTATGTGCGACCACCGGATGCTGATGACTAAGTCACATAATACAACAGCCCGGAGAGTCAGCCAGGAAATTCTGGACTCGGTTCCTAACTAAAAAGAACCAAATTGTCGATTGTCCGGATGCCGAAGCCCTAGCAGCCTTTAAACATAACATCCGTGACGAGTGGCTCGCCCGACATCTCGGCCAGGAGAAGCCAAAATCCATGGCAGGCCTCACGACACTCATGACCCGCTTTTGCGCGGGCGAGGATAGCTGGTTGGCCCGTAGCAACGACACAGCAGGCAACCCTGGCACATCAGAGGCCAGAGATAACAACGGCAAACCCCGACGCAACAAAGACAAGCGCCGCAAATATGGTGAAAACACCGAAGATACGGCAGTTAATGCCGGATTCAGTGGCTCTAAGTCCGGTCAGCAGAAAGGGCCACTCAGAAATAACAATTCGGGTTCGTCCAGTCTGGACCGCATACTCGACCGTCAATGCCAAATTCATGGCACCACAGGAACGCCAGCCACCCATACCAACAGAGAATGCTGGGTCTTCAAACAAGCCGGCAGGGCAGGCGCCAAAAACAAAGACGGGGGGTCCCAAAGCGATGATGGCGACAAAGAGCCCAGATCACCAAACACAGGAGGGCAAAAGAAATTTCCCACGCAAATCCAAACGGTGAATGTGGTAAACAACACCCACATTCCCAACCCGGACCGGATGCGCACCCTTAGGGATGCCGACTTAACGGAACTGGTCGTCCCACAATATAAACTAGGGCCGGTCACCTTCAACCACACGGATCGTCCGGTTAACGCCAATCAGGGCAATCCAGCCGCACTAGTCCTCGACCCAATAATTGACGGGTTCCACCTCACACGAGTCCTTATAGACGGAGGCAGCAGTCTAAACCTTCTTTACCAGGACAGAGTGCGCAAGATGGGCATCGATCATTCGGTGATCAAACCCACTAAATCCACTTTCAGAGGCATTATACCAGGTGTGGAAGCCAGCTGTACAGGCACTATCGCCCTTGAGGTAGTCTTCGGATCACCAGACAATTACCGTACCGAAGAGTTAATCTTCGAAATCGTCCCTTTCCGCAGTGATTATCAGGCACTGCTCGGACGAACCGCGTTCGCTCAATTCAATGCGGTGCCACATTATGCCTACCGTAAGCTCAAGATGCCCACGCGACGTCATCACGGTTAAGGGAAAGGCCGAACTTTCCTTCGGCACCAACGAGTACACCGCTGCCTTAACAGCAGAAGCAACGAGCAGCACCTTGCAGCCGAACCTCGAGTCGACGGCCAGGCTCCCGGACACAGCCAAAGGACTACAAACTACTTCGCGGCAGGATAGCCCAGCTCGTCCAGAGCTCAATTAAACACCCCGACGAAGGCCAGGACAGGCCGCACACAGCGGCTTAACCACTCTCCGGCACACAAACATTTCTTACATTTCCTTCGCAGGTTCACCTTTGCGCCGACCAGGACGGGTGACATGGAGGCAGCTCGAACGCGCAACGGAACCCTTAGATATTTCCCGCGATGACCATCCGACTATACTCCGGATCCGCACACAACTTCTTCCCCCTGGTCTCAGCAGGTTCCATAGTCATATTTCTTTTTTATCACATTACCTGTACTCATACGCATCGACGTACTATTCAAATACAACATGTGGATTTATATGACGCTTGTCTGTTGTTATTTCTTATTAAAATTCTTTTGTCAAGTGGCATCCGTACACCGCGATATGCCTTAAAACATGCCAGGGGCTTCGTTTTACCCATAATACGACAATAAAGTCCGAACACCTTCACGGAAGTTCGGCACCCCGAACCTATAGCATTATATGCATCAGCTCCGAATCATGTCTTGGGTCAATAGTTGGGTTTTCCCGGCTCCCATATTTTGGTACCTTACGTTCCGCTATATCGGCTAAGGTAGCACTGGGAGAACTACTGCGATTGTGTCCCGGTTCTTCCGGACGAGCACCTCAATAGAGAAAGCCAAAAACTGACTGTCATGATACGGCGAGAGCTGGTCAGCTGTTCGAGAGGTTGCAAAATCTTTAAGGATTTCTCCCGCATAATGCCATAACCAATGCGGCATGCGATGGATCGGCTTTCTTCCGATCAAGTGCTTATAGAGCCCCTCGTGCGGTCTTCCAAACACCAGGGGCTGCGCCTACCTTCCTAAAGCTCCTATGGCTAAGTGAGAGTGATAAAGCCCTATAGTCCGATTGCCTGGTTCGTTGTGCTGAACACCTCCTTCGAAGGACCCAAAACTGGGATAAAGAGTGATCAGGTTTATCCTAAACACCCCCGTACTTCTTACGTTGGGGCAAAAGCCGACGACTTGCCAACTCTCAGGTTTAATGTATAAAACGGCCACGCAGGAGGATAAACTTTTATATAATAGGCAATAAATAATATAAATGACCTTGTTCAAATATTACAAAGGACAACATGATTTGCATTCATGGAAATATAATGTCCTTGGTGCATAGCTCCGCTGCAAGGTAGGATCCTTTTAGGACACCCTCATAATATAATTCGGGCTTGCGGTGCTCCTTCCCCTCTGGCGGTCCTTCGGTCATCAGCTTTTCAGCATCCATCTTCCCCCAGTGCACCTTTGTGCGGGCGAAGGCCATTCGCGCACCCTCTATACAGACCGACCGCTTGATGACGTCAAGTCGAGGGCAGGCACTCACAAGATGCTTCACGAGCCCGAAGTAGCTGCTCGGAATCGGCTCGGTGGGCCATAGCCGGATAATCAAATCCTTCATGGCTAGTTCCGCCGCCTTATGCAGTTCGGTCAGCTGTTTCAGTTGATCGACAAAAGGCATCGGATAATTCGGTGCCAAATAATGCGACCAGAAGAGCTTATCCGCAGTGTTCCTTTCTTCGGCTTGGTAGAATTGGGCGGCATCCGATATGCTGCGGGCAGCTCCGCAAATACCCCTGGAGAATTCCGAATTCAACATTAGAAACATAATTTTCTCCTCAAATACTTGCTTTACATGAAAAAAGCCTTACCCGCCGCGATCTTCCTCGCCTCTTGGATCTCCTGCAGGGTGCTTTGGGTTTCCCCCCGGGCATCGCTCGTGGCCTGATGAGCCTTGGTGAGTTCGGATTCTTTCTCCGTTAAACTCTGCTCCAAGGTCTCGCATTTCTTCACGGCCTCTTGCAGCTCCTACTTCGCTTCAATAACCCTGGCCTCGTGCTTCTCACGAAGAGCTTGCTTTGTGGCTGCCTTTTTCTCGGCCTCGGCCACAGCCTTCTTAAGAGCCTCGACTTCGGTCATCATCCCTAGCGCAAATTATGAAACATATTTTATCATATTGAAAATTCGTTCGCAATAAACGCGAACAATCCTTGCGCATACCTTGTTTTTCTCCCAACTGCATTTTCAACTGGCCAAGTTCTTCTTCAGCCCGCTCCAGACTTTGATTCAGTCCGGAGACCTCCGCAGCATGAGAGGCAGCAGCCGCTACAGATGCCTGCTCAAAAAAAAGAGATAGATGTCATCAAGTGAGTCTTCCTGCGAACATAAATTTGATCCTCTGTCCGGTTCTTTCTTTCACCGAACAGTGTATCAGGGGCTACTATCCATATCATGACACTCTTCAAAACCTCATAAACCATACCTCAAAACCTTTTATAAGGCTGATACAGGCTTCATTCAGTCCACTCTCAGCAGACTGAATCTTCTCAATCACCGCACCCATAAGGGCACGGTGTTCGTCGATGATGGAGGCGCTCTTCAGCGCCACCAACAAAGCATCCGACACCTCTGGTTGGACAGAGGTTGCCGGTGGAACAGGCACGTCCCCTCCAGCTGAGGGAGGCAGCCTGCTTGATTCTGGAGCCGTATTGGTCTCCGGAATTGCATCTGGCTGGGAGCCGAATTCAAGATGGCCCCCGCTATCAGCTCCCAGGGGAATCTTCTCCCCTATGTGTCCGGCCCTTGAAGTTTGACCTCCAGGCGCCGCCTTCACGGTCTTTTCCTCTCCTCCTTGGCCGGGGTCCTTCTGGGACGAAGCCTCGGTGTTATTCACCTGTTTGGGGGAAGGGGCCTTCGGGGGCGTCCCGCTCTCCATAGCGTCCGAGCTCAACGAATCCTCTGATGAGGATTGTTTGGTACGGGACTTCACCGGACTACAAAAAATATGGCTCAGGTTAAAATATTATGCCATGATGAGTCTGGACGCATAAACGTATTCGGACTTTATATACTCACGAGTTCACCAGGGGCGGGGCCCTGGGATCCCATGCCGGGCCGCTGTCGGCGGCGGCAGTGGACTTCCGGAAGAGGAGCTTTCCCCCTCTTAGTCGACTCGGCCTCCAAGTGTGCGGAGGCCGTCCTTTTCTTTCTTCCCCCCGTGGGGGATTCATCTTCCTCCTCCTCCTCGTCCTCTTCGGAGGCGGAACGGGCATTGGAGCCTTCGGATATTGTGTCCGAAGTGCCGCGACGATGAAGGCCGCCCCGTGTCTTTTTGGCCTCCCTCTCGATTGTCTTCTTCGGCACCTTGTAAGGCACCGGGACCAGCATCTTCGTCAGAAGTGGGACGGCCGGTTCTTCGGGCAGTGGGGCCGAATAGTAGATCCGCTCCACCTTCGTCTAGCCCTAGGAGAGTTGTGGAAAACACATTAAGCATTTCCTTTGGGTTATGCGGATAAAATGTATGATGACTTACCGAGCTTGCAGGGCGGGACAGTTGGTACCCGCGGTCCTCGGCTGAGTCCGGCCATGATTTGCCGGACTTGAAAAGCACCTTCCAGATGTCTTTGTGCGAGGAGACGAAGAGCTCTCGGAAGGTTTGGTGCTTGGCCGGATCGAATTCCCATAGATTGCAAGTCCGGTGTTGACAAGGCAGGATCCGGCGAACTAACATCACCTGGACTACATTGACAAGTTCGATGTTCTTGTCTTCCATAACTTTAACGCGCGTCTAGAGCACCGACAGTTTGTCGGACGAAGACCAGTTCAGGCCCTTCTTGACCCAAGATGTAAGCCGCAGAGGGGCTCCGGATCGAAACTCGGGAGTAGCGGCCCATTCTGTGCCACGCGGCTCGGTGATGTAAAACCATTGCTGTTGCCACTCCTTGACGGAATCATTAAAGGTGCCTGTTGGCCATGTGACGTTGGGCATCTTGCTCACCGTAGCACCCCCGCACGCGGCGTGCTCGCCGCCCACTACCTTGGGCTTCACATTAAAAATCTTCAGCCATAAGCCGAAATGTGGCGAGGTGCAGAGAAAAGCCTCGCACACGACAATGAATGTCGAGATGTTGAGGAAGGAATTGGGGGACAGATCATGAAGATCGATCCTGTAATAATACATGATGCCGCGAATGAACGGGTGGAGGGGAAACCCTAGCCCCGGACAAAGTGAGGGAGGAATACAACCCTCTCGTGGGGTTCCGGAGTAGGGACGATCTGTCCCGCCGTCGGGAGACGGTGGCTGATTTTCTTGGCCAGGTACCTGGCCTCCCGAAGCTTTTTGATATCCTTCTCCCGGACGGTAGAGGCCATCCACTTGCCTCCTTCTCCAGATCCGGACATTGTCGGACGGCCTTTGTGGGCGGAGAAGATGAACGCTTGGGCGCTGGAGCTCGAGCGAAGGGAAATGGATCGGGAAGAGGAAAGCGTGGGTGCGAAAGGGAGTCCTCATCTCTTTATAAAGGCAGCAGGGATTCTGCGCCTCCCCACTTGCCTGGTAAACTCGCTTATTCCCCAAGCGTCGTAATTGATGGCACGGTTGGGTTACCCACACCCGTATTGATGAGAATCCCATGATAAGGGGACACGATCTCTGCTTCGACAAGACATGCCAAGAAAACCGCCTCGCAATATGTGCAGTAGCTTGTTGGGAAAAATGGTTCGAATAAAGACCGGGCCGTGGCGTGATGTCACGCTATGAAACTTGCCAGCAGATTAGATTTGTGGAATATTATACTCTCTACGGTGGTATGTGGAATTTATTTTGGAGAGCCGGACATGATCCTCGTGTTCAAAATCTTCTATGGAGTATTCGGAGGAAGAACCCACCTTGCAATGCCGAAGACAATCTGCGCGCCGGACTCATCGTCATTAAAGCCTGGTTCAGGGGCTACTGAGGGAGTCCTGGATAAGGGGGTCCTCGGACAGCTGGACTGTTGGACTATGAAGATACAAGATTGAAGACTTCGTCCCGTGTCCGGGTGGGACTCTCCTTTGCGTGGAAGGCAAGCTTGGCAATTCAGATATGTAGATCTCCTCCCTTGTAACCGACTCTGTGTAACCCTAGCCCCCTCCGGTGTATATATAAACCGGAGGGTTTAGTCCGTAGGACAACAACAATCATAATCATAGGCTAGCTTCTAGGGTTTAGCCTCTACGATCTCGTGGTAGATCAACTCTTGTAATACTCATATCATCAAGATCAATCAAGCAGGAAGTAGGGTATTACCTCCATCGAGAGGGCCCGAACCTGGGTAAACATTGTGTCCCCCGCCTCCTGTTACCATCCGCCTTAGACGCACAGTTCGGGACCCCCTACCCGAGATCCGCCGGTTTTGACACCGGCAAACGCCACCTATAACGAGACAGTTTTAACCTCGCAGAGTGGTATTGATTTCCTCTTCCATATGGCGTCTAGCTTGCAGTGCTTCTAATTAGTTGAAGTGCCTTCTGCTTAGTTACCACATCATAGGTGTGAATATGTCAAGCCGTCCAGTTTTTCGTACATATTCCATCCTCGTATCATGACTTTCCCTTTCATCAGAGTAGTGTTCATCAGTATCATGCATGAATGAGTTCTGAAGAGCGAATTTTATTCCTTTTTCTGGTCGGTTTGACCTCACAATGCAAAATCAATAAAGCGGAAGGAAATTGGTAAGGCATTGGATGATGGCGGTCCTTCCGAGCAACTGAAACGGAGGGTCTCTAAAGATTCTACTCTGCCATCCTCTCAACAAGATTCGCAAGACAACGCAAGGCTAGACAGTCAACGTAGCTATGTAGATGATGAGCACATCTCCTCTACTCCACCATCACAGGTGCTTGCTCTAACTTGGCACTATTATATGTGGTTGCATGTTGCGTATGATGTCTAGCTTGTATTGCTTCTAACTTTGTTGAAGCATCTGCTTACTTTACACATAATGCCTGTGAATATGACACGTGTTCCTGTTTCTAGAACATACTATATCTGATCACACCATGTTCTTACAACAGACTACTGTTCTTGTATATCCCGCATCAGTCACTTATGATGAGGCACCTTTAAGTCGCCACTGTGATATTGGTTGTGTCTTGCATATGATTTCTAGCATGTACTGCTTCTAATTTGTTGAAACGCCAGACAGTTTGAACTTGGCAGAGTGATATTGGTTGCGCCTTTCATATGGTTTCTAGCTTGCAGTGCTTCTAATTTGTTGAAATGCCTTCTGCTTAGATACCATATCATAGGTGTGAATATGTCACGCCGTCCTGTTTTTCGTACATATTCCATCCTCGTATCATGTGTTTGCCTTTCATACGAGTAGTGTTCGTCAGTATCATGCATGAATGAGTTCTGAAGAGCGAATTTTATTCCTTTTTATTATCGGTTTGACTTCACAATGCAAAATCAATACAGCTGAAGGAAATTAGTCCGGCAGTGGATGATGGTGGTCCTTCGGAGCAACTCGAACAGAGGGTCTCTACAGATTCTACTCCGCCATCCTAACAACAAGATTCGCAAGACAACACAAGGCTGGACAGTCAACGTAGCTATGTAGATGATGAGCACATCTCCCCTACTCCACCATCACAGGCACTATTATATGTGGTTGCATGTTGCGTATGATGTCTAGCTTGTATTTCTTCTAACTTTGTTGAATTGCATCTGCTTACTTTACACATAATGGCTGTGAATATGACACATGTTCCTATTACTAGAACATACATGTAGATGATGAGCACATCTCCCCTACTCCACCATCACACGTGCTTGCTCTAACTTGGAACTGTTATATGTGGTTGCGTGTTCCATATGATGTCTAGTTTGTATTGCTTCTGATTTTGTTGAATTGCATCTGCATAGCTTACAACTTGTACCTGCAATGATCACTTACCTATAAGACACATTTAACTTGGGAGTGTGATGTAGGTTGCATCTTGCATTGTCTTCTAGCTTGTACTGCTTCTAATATCTTGAATTGGCACTTACGACGAGACACTTTTTACCTGATAGAGTGATATTGGTTGCATGTTCATATGGTGCCTAGCTTTCATTTCTTCTAATTTTGTTGAAATGCCTCCTGCTTACTGTTTTTCATACATATTCCCTCCTCCTATCGTACGTCTGAAAATGCAATGTTGTCTTCTTTTTGTATATATTCCATCCTCCTATCCTGCGCTTTCCTTACATCAAAGTAGTGTTCGTCTGTATCATGCATCAACCAGTTATGCAGAGCTAATTTTATTCATCTTCTTTTGGTTTTGACTTCATAAGGAAATATCAGAAAATAGGAAGGAAAAGAGTAAGTTAGGGGATGTTGGTGGTCCTCCGGACCGACGCAAACAGATACTCTCTAGATTTCCCACTGCTACTGCTAATGAAGTTGAAGTCCCAAGTCTACATGATGAGTTCATCTCCCGTACTCCACCATCGCAGGTGCTTGCTCTAAGTTGACAGTGTGATAATTGGTTTCAGGTTGCATACGTTGTCTAGCCTGTATTTCTTCTATTTTGATTAAATTGCACCTGCTGAGTTTATACGTTATACATGTGCATATGACATGCCTTTCTATGTCTAGAATGCACTGCATCTATCAATCATACCATGTTCTTACATCAAAGTACTACTGTTGTGTATACCGCATCAGTCACTCATGATTGGACGCTTTTAACATGGCAGTTTGATAGTGGTTGCATCTTGCATTGATTTCTATGTTGTACTGCTTCTAATTTTTTGAAATGCCACTTATGATAAGACACTTTTAACTAGGTAGAGTGATATTGGTTGCATCTTTCATATGGTGTCTAGCTTGCATTACTTCTATTTTCTTGAAAAACCTTCTGCTTAGTTTACACATCGTAGCTGTCAATATGTCACGTCGTCCTGTTTTTCTTACATATTCCATCCTCATACGGTTGTCTTACATCAAAGTATTGCTTGTCTGTATCATGCATCAATGAGTTCTGAAGAGCGATTTTATTCTTTTGTGTTGTGGGTATGCCTTGACATGGCAAATTCAAAAAAGAGCAAGGAAAATAATATAATACGGAATAGTGTTACTCGTCGGGTGAAACTGAAAAGGATCCGCCCTCGAGATTCTGCTAGTACTTATAGTGCAGTAGAAGGTCCAAGTCCACCGGCTAAATCTACAAACACAATATCACCTGCTCCACCAGCTGCATCATCCGCTTCAAATGTACCAGCATCTCAACGAGTTACTCGTTCGTTCGCTCCGGAAATGGCCTGTTTCCAAGCTGCATTCACACCTAACACTACTTCCGAAGCACTGCTGACACAACATGACTTGGCAAGATCAGATGAACCTCATGAGGATCAACACCAAGATGGTACCTGACCGAGTCAAGTTGCAGTTGCATGATCCTTTATATGTACTCTCACAGTTTGATGTGCACTAACACTTTCCATATTTGTTGTTGAACTAGCACCACGGCGCAAGCGGAAACAGACATCAGGGATAATGCTTGACAGATTAACAAAATCTAAAGGAGGAAGAATGGAGATCCATTTTGAGGCAGGTTTAAAAAGGCCACGTGATGCTACAGAGTCAGCCAAGTTAGTATCAAAGGCAGCCATTGCCGTTAGGTGTCATGCACGTATCCTCCCAACGTGGATCCATTACAGGAATGAGAAAGACAATACCCAGTTTAACACCTTCCTTGACTATTTATCCGTAAGTAATGTTATTCATCTCAATTTGTAATATTGTCTTGCTCTGTGCCATACTTTCTAGCTTCCTCCTAATAAGACTCACATTCTTTTTTCAACAGATGAGGTTCAAGTTGGATCTGAAAGATGATGCAACTAAACAAGCATGCACTCATGCTTTTCAGTTTGCTCTGTGACAGTATCGGTACCACCTTTCGAAAATCTCACTTTGAAAGCAAGGCTAACAATCAAATCGCCCAAACAGCTCCAGTGGAATATATTACACATGAAGACTGGACAGCCCTTGTTAAACACTGGTCTAATCCAAAGTATCAGGTTGGGTATATGTATTTGATCAGACCACATATTGAACTTGTATTTATGTATGTGCCTTACAAGTGTATCTTCTTCTAGGCTAACTGTTTGAAGAACAAGACCAACCGTTCTAAAGTGAAATTCCAACCGACAACAGGATCTCGTAGATATATTGCACACTGCGAGGCTCTTGTAAATAGCTGCTACTTCCTTCTTTTTTCGGTGCCATATTATCGTATCTATATTGACTTGTTCCAAATACAAAGGAAAACCCGTGCGGACCAAAAAGAACCTGAACCGAATGCAGTGCAAATATTCAAGGATTGCCACACCAGCAAGATGAAGGGCATGAGCACACCAGTTCAGGCCGTTGTTGTAAGTCCTTACTCCTCCTTCCTTTGAACTGATTGGTACTATGATGTGTTCATTTAACTGCTTGGTTTGCAGCCAATGTCAGTTACTCTGTTCACTTTTATACACAGTTGTCTTAACGTATCATTTCACCTTACATGGTTTAAAAGAGATGAAGGATATTCTTTTGGTCTTGACCTGTAATCTAGTTGTGATGTTCACGTGCGCACACAATGATAGAATAGCCTGTTTGTTTTATATCTGTTTGCCCATGATATGAACGATGTCATACTATGTTCATCCTACTTTAAACCATGTATCTTTATCCTTAGATGTCAAAGAATGTGAGGAAATAGACAATACAGTAGGCATGCTACATGGACATATGTTCCGAAAGTGATTTTATTATGTAGTTGGCACTACAATACATGCTAATGTATTACAGTAGTTCACCAAAATAAGTTATGTATAAATGTGAAACCTACTTTCTTTGTTTTTGTCTGATTAGTAACTTATCTGGTACACTAATCTACAGGTTCAAACTTTCATCAAGCTATGGAACAAATGATTGAACAGCCACAACCACCTGAAGGTGACGAGGCTACCACATGCACAATGTCACCTCTTGCTGCAGTGCGTCAGTATCTCTCCACTAACAGTGCAAAAAGCACCTTCGTGCGTAATTCTGGGTTGGCAGTCAAGGTAACCTCGTCCAAATCGCCTACAGAACAAAATCTTCCGGCTAGACAGAGTGATATATCTGTGCTCCAGACACAACTCCAATTGCTAA
Source organism: Aegilops tauschii subsp. strangulata (assembly GCF_002575655.3). Taxonomy (NCBI): domain Eukaryota; kingdom Viridiplantae; phylum Streptophyta; class Magnoliopsida; order Poales; family Poaceae; genus Aegilops; species Aegilops tauschii. The sequence goes on from NC_053041.3 coordinate 346,957,097, forward strand.
TGGACGTTGTGTCGGAAACAAAAATAGTGGTTGACAAATGTCGTGAAGATATGAATGGTTCTGAAACCAGACTATCAGACATTTGCTTCGTTGTTCAAGAGCAATGGCAGAAAAAGGGGAAGATCGTGCTGCTCCATCAGATTCTACAGCCTGAAACATAAGCACTCTGGTCAAATGATATGTGCTTCTATACATCTGATGGTGCTTTTATCTGCAAGGACTGTAAACTTTATGCCAACAGGCGTTTTGTTGTATGGTTGGAATATATTTTGTTGTGATACAACATTTATGATGCTGCCAAAGGCTGCAGTAATTACGACGCTATTTTTGTATAGTGTAGGTTTATCTTAGTAATGTATTTGGCCGAAAGCTTCGTAGGAGCCCAACATGCCAACATTCGTCGGGCCCATTCCAATTGGGCTAAAAACGATTTTGGGCTGAAATTTGCATGTAGCCCACTAAAAATATTTGGGCCTAAATCAGCATAAGCTTTCATAATTTTTCTGGTAGGCCTGTGCCCATAGTGGGCCTTTAACAAGCCTAAATATAATTTGGGCCCTCCGTAATAATAGGCCGTTTACATGTGTAAATATCTTGAGCCCATAAAAAAGATGGGCCTTTAATAGACCAAAAATAAGATTGGGCCCTGATTGTGCCAAATAACCCACTGGTCTCAGCAGGCCGAAATGGTGGCCCATTTACAATGCGGATCGTCCACAGGCCGAAATTCAGACGGGCCGTAAATGCGCCGACCTACTACACGGGCCTTTAACAGGCCGAAAGTTCGGTCGGGCTTGATTAGTGTCATTTTTATATGGGTTGTTAGTAGGCCTCATGTGGCGTCGGGCCACATATGGCCCATGGATTTCGTCCGACGTTAACAGGCCGAAAGTCACAACAGGCTGAATGTGGCCCAAATCTGTAGCGGGCCTCTAACAGGCCGAATGTCAGACATGGCCGAATATGACCCATATCCTTCACGGCCGTTTACGGGCCGAAAGTTTCAATGGCCTATAAATGGGCCCAAATGAAGCAGGACCTTTAACAGGACGGAAACACACCGGGCCATAATTCGACCCAAATTCTTGGCGGACTGTTAACGAGCCAGAAGTGACCATGGGCCGCGATGATGAGAAGTTTAGGACGGGCCGTTAACGGGCCGATTTGACACTAGCCGTATGGGCCTTAACTGAGAATGTTGGGCCTTTAGCTGGGCCGGCCCATTACGGTCTGCAAAATCTTGTGGGCCTTTAGTTGGGCCGGCCCATTATGGCCCGCTAAATCTTCTGGGCCATTAGTTGGGCTGGCCCATTGAAAGATCGTGGATGTCGCCTAGAGGGGGGGGGTGAATAGGTGTTTTAAAATAATTACGGTTTAGGCTTGAACAAATGCGGAATAAACCTAGCGGTTAATTTGACAAGCACAAGACCTAAAACAACTAGGCTCACCTATGTGCACCAACGACTTATGCTAAGCAAGATAAACAACTAAGTGATAGCAAGATATATGACAAGAAACAATATGGCTATCACAAAGTAAAGTGCATATGTAAAGGGTTCGGGTAAGAGATAACCGAGACACGCGGAGACGACGATGTATCCCGAAGTTCACACCCTTGCGGATGCTAATCTCCGTTTGGAGCGGTGTGGAGGCACAATGCTCCCCAAGAAGCCACTAGGGCCACCGTAATCTCCTCACGCCCTCGCACAATGCAAGATGCCGTGATTCCACTAAGGGACCCTTGAGGGCGGTCACCGAACCCGTACAAATGGCCACCCTTGGGGGCGGTCACCGAACCCGTACACTTTGGCAACCCTTGGGGGCGGTCACCGGTACCCGTCAAATTGCTCGGGGCGATCTCCACAACCTAATTGGAGACCCCGACGCTTGCCCGGAGCTTTACACCACAATGATTGAGCTCCGAACACCACCAACCGTCTAGGGCGCCCAAGCACCCAAGAGGAACAAGCTCAAGGGCACCAAGCACCCAAGAGTAATAAGCTTCTCAACTTGTAACTTCCACGTATCACCGTGGAGAACTCAAACCGATGCACCAAATGCAATGGCAAGGGCACACGGAGTGCCCAAGTCCTTCTCTCTCAAATCCCACCGAAGCAACTAATGCTAGGGAAGAAAATGAGAGGAAGAACAAGGAGAACGCCAAGAACTCCAAGATCTAGATCCAAGGGGTTCCCCTCACATAGAGGAGAAAGTGATTGGTGGAAATGTGGATCTAGATCTCCTCTCTCTTTTCCCTCGAAAACTAGCAAGAATCCATGGAGGGATTGAGAGTTAGCAAGCTCGAAGAAGGACAACAATGGGGGAAGAACACGAGCTCAAGAGATAAGGTTCAATGGGGAAGAAGACCCCCTTTTATAGAAGGGGAAAAATCCAACCGTTATGTGCTCAGCCCGCACACATGCGGTACTACCGCTCCACGAGCGGTACTACCGCTCCACGAGCGGTACTACCGCTCTGGCGGAAGAAGCAGGGAAAAGGAGCAACCAAACATGAACCTTGGGGCGGTAGTACCGCTTATAAGCGGTACTACCGCGCACCCCAGCGGTACTACCGCCGGAGGAGCAGAACACGGGACCAAAAATGCAGTAGCGGTACTACCGCCCGACCGGAGCGGTACTACCGCTTATAGGCGGTACTACCGCCCATCAGGGCGGTACTACCGCTTATAGGTGGAACTGCCGTGCCTTACTGCCGTGCAACTACTGCAAAACTCGACACGAAAAATGCAAGACCCAAAATCGAGGCGGTACCAGCGCGGAACCGTAGCCGTACTACCGCTTATGGCCATAGGCGGTACTACCGCTTTGGACAGCGGTACTACCGCTTGGGGCGATAAGCGGTACTGCCGCTCTGGCCGCGGTACTACCGCTAGGAAGCCAAAACTGCCATAACTTCTGCATATGAGCTCCGAATTGAGCAAACTCAAGCTTGTTGGATTGAGAAAGACGAGTAGCATCAAAACAGCGGCTGGTTATAGTAAGAAGAGGCAGGGGAGGTATGCCAAAAAAATAGAGGAGTGAAACCTCCAACCGAGAAGAACCGGCATAACCTCCAACATCGAAAACATCATAGAAGATGCGAGTGAACTCCGTTTTCGATGAACTCGAGCTTGTCATCAAGATGACCATAAGCTCCAAAACTCACAAAGAGAAGAACCAAACAAGAACCAACAAAGATGATGCAAGGATGCAATGGTTTGAGCTCTCTATGAACGATACGATCAAGCTACTCATCGAGAGCCCCCCTTGATAGTACGGCAATCGATCCTATAACCCGGTCTCCCAACTACCATCATGAGACCGGTAACATAGAAAACCTATCAAGAGCAAACCTTTGCCTTGCACATGGTCCACTTGAGCTAGATGAGGACGATCTTGACTCCCTCAAGTTGGACCACCTTTCTTGGTTGTGTTGGCTCGATGAAGACTAGTTGATTGCTCCCCCATACTCCACTATGGGTGAGCCACTCTTCCGCACATCTTCACAAGTCCATTGTCACCACAATGGACGGCAAGCTTCAAGCATTTGATCTCTTCATGATGCTTCACTTGAACTTGCGCACCGCAACATCTTCACAAGTCCATTGTCGCCACAATGGACGGCAAGCTTCAAGCATTTGATCTCTTCATGATGCTTCACTTGAACTTGCACACCGCAATCTAACCCCACAAAGAACTCTCACAAAGATCATGGGTTAGTACACAAAGCGTAATCGACAATGCTTACCACACCATGGGATCGCTTGATTCCTCTCGGTACATCTTGTGCGCTTTGTGTGTTGATCAACTTGACTCACTCTTGACTTAGTCTTGATCAACCTTGACTCTTTCCAACTCTCTTCATTTGGATGATGTCTTGAAGGTAAACATGAATGATCACACAATCTTCTTCTTCAAGACATGCTTGCAATAAGCTCTACTCTCACATGACCAATCTTTGGATAATTCCTTAACAACACCTTGGTCACCACATAATGATAGAGGCAAAGGTGTCCCGTCTTTCGATGAGATGATGGATATCGCTTTGGTGGAAGTCGACTTTGACGATCCGACTACGAACGTGCGAGGACGTCGCGCCTTAGCAATCGCTAAACCAACTCCGAGAGGTTATCGACCACGCCGGAGCACGATCAACCTGACCACGAGGGTCTGTTTCCTGCGAGCAAACGAAGAACAAGCAAGAAACTGAGATTGCAATCCGGATATTGCGAATATAAGATGAAAGCTTTATTGATCAAGGTGGGGTTCTATGACGCCTTTGTCTGGTCGCTGAACACAAACGAAGTACGCGAAGTTGCAGCTAGGGCGAACTTTTAATCTAAACAAAACCCAAAGTCTAAACGACGCCCTAAGGGCTGTATTATATGGAGGAAGAGGGGGGGAATTTCGTGGCCCTTGAGGAAGGGGTCCGAAACCAACCCTATCTCTTGTTTCCCCACACATATGGACTCTAAAAACAGCCTATACTTATGTATTTCGAAATTACATGGGCCTGGCCCAATAATAAGGTGACGCAGCACCTAGAATAGCCTCTGGACGAAAGTTATGAAGTAGCATCTTGTATATTTCGTCCAAGGCTTCATGCACGCATTATGGTGGCTTCAACATCCTGAAATCATCACTTGTAACTCCTTTCTTGTTCCCCATGCGCATGCCATCATCTCCATGCTTGTTCTTGCTCCAATGTTCATCCTTCTCAAAGCTAGGCCCTTCATTTGTAAGCAAAACAAATGTACCCAATTTAGGCAGCATCATATTCTCATGAACATTAGAATCATTAGCAAGAAACGAAAGTACCTGGTAATTTAATTGGCGTGCGCGAGCTCTAGTAATTGGTCCAGTATGTATAGCAGCAGGGCCTGTGGGTGTAACAATTGTATTGATGTCCTCATCATCCTCCCCTTCTTGAAATGAAGTCGTCCTCGACGGAAGCTCATCTTCCTCACCCAAATAAGGCTTCAAATCTGCAATATTAAAAGTGGGACTAACCCCAAAATCTGCAGGCAGCTCAAGTTTATATGCATTATCATTTATTTTCTCTAACACCTTAAAAGGACCATCAGCACGTGGCATTAGCTTTGATTTGCGCAAATCAGGAAATCTATCCTTACGCAAATGTAACCAAACAAGATCTCCAGGTGCAAACACAACATGTTTTCTACCCTTATCTCCAGCAAGTTTATATTTAGCATTCATACGCTCAATGTTTTCCTTAGTTAACTCATGCATTTTTAAGATCAATTCAGCACGTTGTTTAGCATCAAAATTAACCTTCTCCGAAGATGGAAGAGGCAACAAATCAATAGGTGCACGAGGTAGGAAACCATACACAATTTCAAAAGGGCACATCTTAGTAGTAGAATGCAATGAACGATTATAAGCAAACTCAATATGAGGCAAGCATTCTTCCCACATTTTCTTATTATTCTTCAAAACAGCCCTAAGCATAGTAGACAATGTTCTATTGACTACTTCAGTTTGTCCATCAGTTTGGGGGTGACAAGTAGTACTAAAAAGCAGTTTGGTCCCCAACTTAGCCCATAAACATCTCCAAAAGTGGCTAAGAAATTTAGTATCACGATCTGAAACAATAGTATTTGGCACACCATGCAAGCGAATAATTTCACGAAAGAACAAATCAGCAACATTAACAGCATCATCGCTTTTATGACATGGTATAAAGTGCGCCATTTTCGAGAATCTATCCACGACAACAAATATGCTATCCCTCCCCTTCTTTGTTCGAGGTAAACCTAAAACAAAGTCCATAGATATATCCTCCCAAGGAACACTAGGTACAGGCAAAGGCATATATAAACCATGAGGATTGAGTCGTGACTTAGCTTTTTGACATGTAGTGCAGCGAGCAACAAAACGCTCAACATCCCGTCTCATCTTTGGCCAAAAGAAATGTGTAGCAAGTACGTCCTCCGTCTTCTTCACGCCAAAGTGTCCCATTAATCCTCCTCCATGCGCCTCCTGCAACAACAAAAGACGAAGAGAGCTAGCTGGAATGCATAGCTTGTTAGCACGGAACACAAATCCATCATTAACGACAAACTTGTTCCAGGTTCTTCCTTCTTTACAATTCTGCAATACATCTTTAAAATCAGCATCATGCACATATTGATCTTTAATGGTCTCCAAACCAAATATTTTGAAGTCAAGTTGTGAAAGCATAGTATAGCGACGAGACAATGCATCAGCAATAACATTTTCTTTACCCTTCTTGTGTTTAATGACATAAGGGAAAGTTTCAATGAATTCAACCCATTTAGCATGTCTACGATTCAGTTTAGCTTGACTTTTAATATGTTTCAAAGATTCATGATCAGAATGTATAACAAATTCTTTGGGCCATAAATAATGTTGCCATGTTTCTAAAGTCCGAACAAGAGCATATAGTTCTTTATCATAAGTAGAATAATTCAGACTAGGCCCACTCAATTTTTCAGAAAAGTATGCAACAGGTTTGCCATCTTGTAATAACACACCTCCTAATCCAATGCCACTAGCATCACATTCAAGCTCAAAAGTCTTATTAAAATCAGGAAGTTGGAGTAAAGGAGCATGTGTCAACTTATCTTTCAATACCGTGAAGGCTTCTTCCTGTGCGGTACCCCAAACAAAAGGCACATCCTTCTTTGTAAGCTCGTTGAGAGGTGCAGCAATGGTGCTAAAATCTCTCACAAAACGCCTATAGAAACCAGCGAGTCCAAGAAAACTCCGCACTTGTGTGACCGTTTTGGGCTGCGGCCAACTCTCAATAGCTTCAATCTTGGCTTTATCAACTTCAATTCCCTGTGGAGTAACAACATAGCCAAGAAAAGATACTCGGTCGGTGCAAAAGGTGCACTTCCCAAGGTTACCAAACAAACGTGCATCACGTGGAGCAATAAAAACAGCACGTAAATGTTCCAAATGTTCTTCCAAAGATTTGCAATAAATCAGTATATCATCAAAATAGACCACCACAAATCGTCCAATGAAAGCACGTAAAACTTCGTTCATTAGTCTCATGAAAGTACTAGGTGCATTAGTTAACCCAAAAGGCATGACTAACCACTCATATAAACCAAACTTAGTTTTAAATGCAGTTTTCCATTCATCTCCCAATTTCATACGAATTTGATGGTATCCACTACGCAAATCAACTTTGGAGAATATTGTAGAGCCACTCAATTCATCAAGCATATCATCGAGCCTAGGAATAGGATGACGATAACGAATAGTAATATTATTAATGCCTCTACAATCAACACACATACGCGACGTACCATCCTTTTTAGGCACGAGTATAATAGGAACAGCAGAAGGACTAAGAGATTCGCGTATATAAGCTTTGTCGAGCAGCTCCTGTACTTGACGCATAATCTCCTTCGTCTCCTCTGGATTGGTACGGTATGGTGCACGGTTGGGTAGCGATGCACCGGGAATTAAGTCAATTTGATGCTCAATCCCTCGAATAGGTGGTAATCCCGGTGGCACGTCTTGTGGGAAGACGTCAGCGAACTCCTGCAAAATGTTAGTGACAGCAGGGGGCAAAGAGGAAGGCACGTCCTCGAATGAAAATAATGCCTCTTTGCACACAAAAGCATAGCAAACAGATTTGCTGAAATCTAGTTCATCAATATCAGATTTTGTGGCAAGTAAACATGCACTTTTCAATTTAATTTCAGAAACAACACTAGATGGTTTATTATTAGGTTTCATTTGTTGCTCAAATTCCTTTGCCACAATCTGATTTTCACTCTTATTTTTCTCCTGTTTTGCTTTATTAGCTCTATTAATGTCATCTTTCAAAATGGAATCAGGAGTCATAGGAAGCAAAGTAATATTTTTATCCTTATGAACAAGAGTATACTGATTGTTTCTACCATGGTGTACAGAATTTTTATCAAATTGCCATGGTCTACCTAGTAATAAGGAACATGCTTGCATGGGTACCACATCACAATCAACATAATCAGCATATGTAGAGATACTAAAATGCACATGAACAGTCCGTGTTACCTTAACCTTGCCGCTGTTGTTGAACCATTGGATGTAGTAAGGATGTGGATGTGGTCTTGTGGTGAGAGATAGCTTCTCCACCATCTCCATGCTAGCCAAGTTGTTACAGCTCCCTCCATCTATGATGACGCGAACAGAACGTTCCTTCACAACTCCCTTTGTATGGAACAAATTATGCCTCTGATTTTGCTCTGCTTGTGTGACCTGCACACTCAAAACACGTTGAGCAACTAAACATTCATACCTGTCAGCGTCTTCAGGAGCCATGTATTGCGTCTCATTTTCAGAATCATCTCCACCATGTTCTTCACGTGTAATAAGAGCCAAAGTCTCCTCATCATTGTCAGTAGCGGACTCATACCCACCATCCTCAGTAGCAATCATGACACGCTGAGATTTGCATTCTCTCGCAAAATGTCCTCTTCCCTTACAACGACGACAAATAATATCACTTGTGTGCCCTGTCGATGCCATGGAAGAAGAAGAGCTCTGCACAGGCCCGGCAGGTGTGCTCTTGGCAGAGAGTGGTGGTTGTGCCTGCTTTCTTGTATCACGGCTGGAGGTGGCACCTGATGGAGGTGATGGTGAAGTGGAAGTAGAAGATGCACGCGGTGTCCATGATGAAGGTCGACCTGCAGAAAAGTTAGTTCGCGCCAATGGCTGTCGATCCTGCACTTCACGTTCAGCTTTACAAGCAAGATGGAATAAACGAGTGATATTATTATAATCCTTATACTCTAGAATGGTCTGAATCTCTTTATTTAATCCACCCATAAAACGTGCAAGCATAGCTTCATTCTCCTAAACAATACCACATCTAATCATGCCAGTTTGTAATTCCTGATAATATTCTTCTACAGAATTTTTTCCTTGTCTTAAACGCTGCAATTTTTGAAGTAATTCACGTTGATAATATGGTGGAACCCAACGAGTACGCATAGCAGTTTTCAAAGCAGCCCAAGTAGCTGGAACAGGATATAATCTACAATGTTCAGACCACCAAACACATGCAAAGCTAGTGAAAGCACAAACAGCAGCAGGAACACGTCTCTCCTCAGGATATTGTAAACATGCAAATCGTTGTTCAGTTTCTAACTCCCAAGTAAGATATATATCAGGAACATATCTACCCTCAAATGGTGGAATATTCAATTTCAGTTTAGGGAGATGGTCATGATCTCGTACCTGAGGTGGTGGTGCCGGCCTACCGTTGCGAATATATACCTGAGGTCGACCTGCTGGTGGTGGTGCTGGTGGCTGCACATAGTTCTGATTTTGATCAACCTCATCCTCATAATCGCCCGCATAATCGTCATCCTCCTCAGCCGCCGCAGGAGCAGGAGCCAAAGAAGCATCAACAGTAGGGGCAGCAGCACCCGAATTTTGACCAATCTCAATTGGAACGCGCTGTGCCCGTCCCACTTGATTTGGAAGGCGGCGTTGGAGATGTGGTTGTTGTTGTTGTAGAGGTGCGACATGTGCAGCCGGTGGTGGTTGGGGAAGACGCTTGAGTAATTCAGTAAACTTGTTATCCAGCTTTGTCTCAAACGACTTCTCCATGGCATCTATCTTCTCCATAGCCTCTTCAAATCTGTTTAGCACATCTCCCACCTGGCCACTCATCATTTGCTGAAATTTATCATGCAACTCCTTGTTCGTCATGTTCGCCCAATCAGTCTCATCGGCTTGTGAACCTGCCATGGTTAGCAGCAAAAGAAACACAAAAGAATATGATCCTGCAGACTACTAGAAGTGGTGGTGATGGTGGTGTGTCACAAAACCTTCAAGCGAATCTCAAATTCTTACCAGTTCTTACCCAGCAGCAGGTGGTGATCGGCAACCGTTGTAGTCAAAAACTCTCAAAGCTTGGATATAGCGATTACCAGGGAGAGTCAAACGCACGATGTACACTTATGTGGAGCTGGGAAGGCTTATAATATGGTAGCAAAATGGTAAGCAATAATCAATTCAGAGATGCAAAGTTGAATAAACGCTCAACGACGGTACTGTGCTGGTCCTAGGCTAGACCGTGCTAGAGACGCGAGCCTAGAACACTAACAAAATCACGGCGCTGCACGTAAACAAGGGAAAAGCACACTCTGGAATTTTTTTTCGCTCTTTTTTTTTTTGCGCTCCTCTTTTTTTTTTTTTTTGCGAAAAATCACTATAATGGCGAGTGTCTCAAAACTCTTCCCAGGTCAAACTGACAGGATGGGCACAAAATTTTTTGACTATTTTTTTTTTCGGAAATCAGGGCAGCGACGACGAAAAAGTGCGACAAAAAATCACTATGATGGCGAGTGTCTCAAAACACTACCCGGGGCCTAAAAATAGGATAGGGAAAAAATATTTTTGGTCGCCGAAATTTTGGCCTAAAAACTGCCCGGGGGTCTCCAGACTCTTTTTTTTTTCTTCCGAGACCTACTCAGGCAAGGAAACACGAAACGGAAAATATATGGATCTCTAAAACAAACCGACTATGAAAAGAACTCGGATTGGTGGTGGATATATGGCGGTAGTATATGGCAGCGGTGGTGGTATATGGTAGCGGTCGTGGTATATGGATACGGATTCAAAGCGGTGGCGGATAAGCAATGGTGGTAGATGGCAAGGCGATGATGATGGTGCGGCGGCGGCGTGACAACTTATGACCAGAACTCGAAACTCTAAAAGACTAGACTCTAAGACCAGCAACTTGACACGACGATGCAACCGCAAATTCAACAAAGCAAAAACCCTAAAAAGATTATGCAAAGGCTCAGATTGGTTCGGATATGATGAACTAACCCTAATTTTTTTGTGGCTTTTTCGTGGACTGTAGGTATGAAGAACAGACTCGATCTAAACTACGAAAACTGTAAAATCTCACCGAGCAACCTGGAAATCTGATACCACTTGATAGAGGCAAAGGTGTCCCGTCTTTCGATGAGATGATGAATATCGCTTTGATGGAAGTCGACTTTGACGATCCGACTACGAACGTGCGAGGACGTCGCGCCTTAGCAATCGCTAAACCAACTCCGAGAGGTTATCGACCACGCCGGAGCACGATCAACCTGACCACGAGGGTCTGTTTCCTGCGAGCAAACGAAGAACAGGCAAGAAACTGAGATTGCAATCTGGATATTGCGAATATAAGATGAAAGCTTTATTGATCAAGGTGGGGTTCTGTGACGCCTTTGTCTGGTCGCTGAACACAAACGAAGTACGCGAAGTTGCAGCTATGGCGAACTTTTAATCTAAACAAAACCCAAAGTCTAAACGACGCCCTAAGGGCTGTATATATGGAGGAAGAGGGGGGGAATTTCGTGGCCCTTGAGGAAGGGGTCCGAAACCAACCCTATCTCTTGTTTCCCCACACATACGGACTCTAAAAACAGCCTATACTTATGTATTTCGAAATTACATGGGCCTGGCCCAATAATAAGGTGACGCAGCACCTAGAATAGCCTCTGGACGAAAGTTATGAAGTAGCATCTTGTATATTTCGTCCAAGGCTTCATGCACGCATTATGGTGGCTTCAACGTCCTGAAATCATCACTTGTAACTCCTTTCTTGTTCCCCATGCGCATGCCATCATCTCCATGCTTGTTCTTGCTCCAATGTTCATCCTTCTCAAAGCTAGGCCCTTCATTTGTAAGCAAAACAAATGTATCCAATTTAGGCAGCATCATATTCTCATGAACATTAGAATCATTAGCAAGAAACGAAAGTACCTGGTAATTTAATTGGCGTGCGCGAGCTCTAGTAATTGGTCCAGTATGTATAGCAGCAGGGCCTGTGGGTGTAACAATTGTATTGATGTCCTCATCACATAAACTCCTTGAAACCAACACATGGACTTCAAGAAAAGCCTATGGACAAATCCTTCAAATATAACTCAAGGCAACCATTAGTCCATAGAGATTGTCATCAATTACCAAAACCAAACATGGGGGCACCGCATGTTCTTTCAATCTCCCCCATTTTGGTAATTGATGACAATCACTTTCAAGAGAGTTTATATAAGGAATTATGCATCACCATGTAATGCAACAACCAATAATGCATGCATATGAGATGCAAATGCTTAGGAACAAAACCAAAGCAAGGAGAAAACTCTGAAGACTTCTCCACAAAACTCTCTGAAACTTCTCCCCCATTGGCATCGATTGCCAAAATGGGCGAAAAGCTTAGAAGGCCAATATAAAAAGTGTTCCTCCATAAATTGTGTATTTCTCAACAAGAGAGTGGAATGCAATACACATGTCCAACGGTAAATACATGGAGGAAGACAAACTATATTGAGGCCCAAAGATTGCACAAGATTGATATGCCACAAAGACATACCAAAGAGAGAAACAAGCAATCAAGCAATCAAAAGATACTAATTGAAGCAGGCAATCAACGGATATCAATTGAGCCAACTAGACCAATGATCCTACATGCCACATGAATGAAATAAATTATGATATGAGCAAAGGAGTGTTCCAGAGAAACTAGAGAAGCTCCCCATGATTTGTGCACAATTTAGTTTTGTAATTGGATACAACAAGCACAAAATAGGATCGTCACTCCCCCAAGATCAATAGAACCTCACGACAAGTGCAAGATAGCAACATAGTGTTCTAAAGACACTAGTGAAGCTCTCCATGATTTGTGCACTCCTTACAATATTTGCATCAGGATACCAAGTGCACAAAATCGGATCATCACTCCCCGAAAATCAATAGAAACTCACAACAAGTGCAGGTGAGCATGTAGGAAACAAAGCCTAGCACTTGCAACAAACAAATGGTTGAGCAACATATAAAAGAGGAAACTTAAGAGTAGGCTCAATCAAAATGATGTGTGTGAGTCATGGCAAAGCACTTGAGAAGACTAATGTACGAATGAGCATTAAGCATCAACATAGTCTTGGATAGTGGAGATACACGGTGCATGACATGTCCTCCCCACACACACCAAACTCGCAAAAGGGTTCACAAGCACACTAGAAATGCAAAGTGAATAACCAACACTTGTGACAACCCATGGTGAAGATAGAAGATGAAAGCCTCATCAAGACGAGGGATACCAATTAAGATGGCAAAAGCCTCGTAGAGATAAGCATGAGGAGAATTATCTTCACCACACAAGAGAGCATCAAGATGCAACGAGATAAGACATGCACTCAAGACAAAAGCTTTCACGGAGCCACCAAAGAAATAACAAGAAAGACAAGGTGGACGTGAAAGAAAGGATATCAACTAGAGATGTAATTTCCTTCAAGTGTATAAGGTTCTAGGTAGATGAGATCATGATGATATATATCTACAAAGAAGGATGTACACCCGAAAAAGTTACAACACGAAGGAACAAGATATCCAAAAGGAAGTCATAGATATACCAATAAGATATTTGCTTGGAAGCATAGCACATGGCTAGATATGGTCTTATTGTACATAAATGAATTCCTACCACACAATCATCAAAGACATCACAACTAGCAACAAGAGATCATTGTCGGGATGCTTTGAGAAAGGAAACAAGTATCACAAGAGAGAATGAATAACATGCCATGATGCAACCTACACAAGGTTGATACAAGAAATGTGTGCATGAAGTATATGAAGATACTTGTTACCGAGTTGACATTGGAAGGATGTAGTAGATACAAATTGAAGGTACAAAGTAGTTCATTGATCATCCTAGCTTGACTCCAAAGATCACATGGTGACAACACCTTCCGTGTGAGTGAGCCGAGCATCCAATGCATCTCCAATTGTTCCTAGAACAACAACACAAACAAAATGGTACCCAAACTCATTGGGACCAAAGAGTTAGAAACACCAACAATACATAGGACAAACTCCACATAAATATGTGCATATAGAAATGGAAATGAGATTCATGCACATCTCATCCAATTTGAGACTTGGTGGAGTTTCCCTTATATATTGGGTCAAGAGAGAAAGCATGCCAAGGAAACTACATGAAGTTAATATGCATGCTCAAGACCTTCAAGAACCGATACCAAAATACAAGGAAATACCAAGTGAAAAGAATACCAAATGGAGAAATCATCACTTGGAAGATATCATTAAAAGATACATCAAGGAATGAGATATCCATTGGAACCCACAAAATGATATCAAACTCCCAAAAGAGAGGATGGTTCCAAACAAACCAAGCTCTCTACAAAGTTTCATGATGGCACAAGTACCAAAAAGAAATGGCTTGCCGTCCACCAACACACACTTAAAATGGATCACAAGTTTAGTGTTTTATAGAAAATAGGATAGCTCCCCCACGAGTTGTGCATTATAGAGAGTTTGCATTTGAATACAAAATGCACAAGGTAGGATCACCACGTTCACTATATCAAGGAAAACACTAGACATGATCAAGAAAACAACAAGATCCTCAAGTGGCACGGAAGGCAATGGGAGTTGACACAAACTTGGCAAGAGATAAGGAAAACAAAAGCAAATGCCAACGTGAAGATGATCAATAATCTCTACCACACATAAGTGAGTACCAATTGTCAAAAGACAAGAAGTACTTGGAAATAATTTCCGTTGGTAGATAACAATGATATCCAACATCATCTTCACACCAAACACAAGCAAATTGCAACTCGTAGAGCTAACATGCCACCTAGGAATAAGATAATTTACAATATCAACTCTAGGTGACAATATCTCAAATGTACACATTTTCTAGGCTAGTAATATACACATAGCATATTACTCCCTCATAATGTGATACCAATTAAGGATAAACAAGAGGCAAGTAAACGGATCCAACAAGAGATAATTAATGGACTATTTAGAATTTGAATTTCTCATGAGAAGACATACCACATAGCAACTAGATAATCTTGAAATATCAATACTAGATGGTATTACTCATGTACACTCATTTATAGGATTGTGAGGTGCACAAAGCACATCACTCCCCCATAATGGGATATTCCATTAATCTCTCACAAGAGCCAACTAAGATACAAACAAGATGCACAAAGGCTCAACGAGCGACACACATGTACATGAAGTGCAAACCAACATACCTATACTTGATTACTCAAGATAAGCAATTTGGAGACACAATCATATACAACCACATGCAAGGAACAAAACCAAAACATGCAACGGGGGCAAGTAACTTTCAATGTAAGCAATTTAAGTACAAGTTACCGCAAGGAGGCACATTGGATATAAGATATAAACTTGATGATTCAATTGACTTGGCTTGAGACAATAAGAATCATGAAGTCCCCTTAATTCTTCATAATGTAGCCAAGTCTCCAATGCCCTCCAACAACACCTATTGATCAAGTATGAGCTAGTTGGTCCCCAACCAAGTTGGGTCCTAAGAGGTTAGTCACAATAGGCTTGGCTACCCAAATGGTTCTTTTCTTGACACCACTTTGAGTACCAACAAATTTGGCAAACACATTGCCAACCTTATCCTTCCCAAGAGAATAGACATCATCAATAATAAGTGGGTTGGATAAGTTACCACTAGTGCATGAAGAAGCGAGGTGACCTTTCTCACGACATAAGTAGCAACGTCTACTCTTCACTTTCTTCTCACTTGATTTCTCAACTTGAGAAGCATTAGCTTGAGGATTCTTGGGAAGAGGGCTTTCTTCAACTTTTGGTTGAGCATGAGATCGAACTTGTGGCTGCTTCCCTTGTTGCTTGTCACTAATGGCCTTCTTCTTCAATGGGCAAGATCTAACATGGTGCCCTTCAATTTTGCACTTGAAGCAAATAATCTTGGCCAAATTCTTGACGTGTTCTTGGCCCTTCTTCTTGTTCATCTTGGACTTCTTCTTCTTGTTGGAGTTGAATCCAAGTCCACCTTTGTCATTGGGGGATTTTTGCACTCTCAAGATGTTGTTGAGTGTAAATTTCCCTTCATGACACTTTTCCAAGTCTTTCTTCAAAGAAGTGACTTGGGCCTTGAGCTCTTTGATTTCCTCTACATGGTTAGTCTCAACACAAGCACTAGAGGAAGTATAAGCTTCATCGTTAGAGCAACAAGGCAAGGAAAGCAATTCATCACAAGAGGTACCAACATTGTGAGTAGATGAATTACAAGGACTAGCACATGGCAATATAGCATTTTGACTAGAAGTAGTGCTAGTATCCACATGAGGCTCACTAGATGTTACCTTAGAAATCATGGCCTCATGAGCTATCTTTAGCACATTATGGGATACTAGAAGATCATCATGAGAGCTTGACAACTTTTCATGGCTTTCTTCCAATTTCTCATAATTGCTAGATAGCAACTCAAGTTGAGCCCGAAGCTCAACATTCTCCTTCAAAATGGATGCTTCACAAGTAATAGAGTTAGTAGCACAAGCATCATCAATAATAGCAAGAGGAGAAGGCAACTTTACAAGCTCTTTTGAATATGAAGCTTTAAGTTGAGCATGAGACTCGGTGAGTTTGATGAGCTCACTCTCAATGACCCTTGAGCCATTTTCGAGGTGCTCAAAGTCCTCAAGGAGTTTAGCATGCGCAACTTCAAGCTCCTCATTTTTAGTTTCAAAATCATTGGCCACCTCAAGAGCTCTATCACGAGATTCCCTCACTCTAGATAATTCTAGAGCAAAAGTCTCCTCAAGAGATTCCTTGGTGGTTTGTTCAAGTTCAAGAGCTTTGATAGAGGCAAAGGTGTCCCGTCTTTCGGTGAGATGATGAATATCGCTTTGATGGAAGTCGACTTTGACGATCCGACTACGAACGTGCGAGGACGTCGCGCCTTAGCAATCGCTAAACCAACTCCGAGAGGTTATCGACCACGCCGGAGCACGATCAACCTGACCACGAGGGTCTGTTTCCTGCGAGCAAACGAAGAACAGGCAAGAAACTGAGATTGCAATCTGGATATTGCGAATATAAGATGAAAGCTTTATTGATCAAGGTGGGGTTCTGTGACGCCTTTGTCTGGTCGCTGAACACAAACGAAGTACGCGAAGTTGCAGCTATGGCGAACTTTTAATCTAAACAAAACCCAAAGTCTAAACGACGCCCTAAGGGCTGTATATATGGAGGAAGAAGGGGGGAATTTCGTGGCCCTTGAGGAAGGGGTCCGAAACCAACCCTATCTCTTGTTTCCCCACACATACGGACTCTAAAAACAGCCTATACTTATGTATTTCGAAATTACATGGGCCTGGCCCAATAATAAGGTGACGCAGCACCTAGAATAGCCTCTGGACGAAAGTTATGAAGTAGCATCTTGTATATTTCGTCCAAGGCTTCATGCACGCATTATGGTGGCTTCAACGTCCTGAAATCATCACTTGTAACTCCGTTCTTGTTCCCCATGCGCATGCCATCATCTCCATGCTTGTTCTTGCTCCAATGTTCATCCTTCTCAAAGCTAGGCCCTTCATTTGTAAGCAAAACAAATGTATCCAATTTAGGCAGCATCATATTCTCATGAACATTAGAATCATTAGCAAGAAACGAAAGTACCTGGTAATTTAATTGGCGTGCGCGAGCTCTAGTAATTGGTCCAGTATGTATAGCAGCAGGGCCTGTGGGTGTAATAATTGTAGTGATGTCCTCATCATCCTCCCCTTCTTGAAATGAAGTCGTCCTCGACGGAAGCTCATCTTCCTCACCCAAATAAGGCTTCAAATCTGCAATATTAAAAGTGGGACTAACCCCAAAATCTGCAGGCAGCTCAAGTTTATATGCATTATCATTTATTTTCTCTAACACCTTAAAAGGACCATCAGCACGTGGCATTAGCTTTGATTTGCGCAAATCAGGAAATCTATCCTTACGCAAATGTAACCAAACAAGATCTCCAGGTGCAAACACAACATGTTTTCTACCCTTATCTCCAGCAAGTTTATATTTAGCATTCATACGCTCAATGTTTTCCTTAGTTAACTCATGCATTTTTAAGATCAATTCAGCACGTTGTTTAGCATCAAAATTAACCTTCTCCGAAGATGGAAGAGGCAACAAATCAATAGGTGCACGAGGTAGGAAACCATACACAATTTCAAAAGGGCACATCTTAGTAGTAGAATGCAATGAACGATTATAAGCAAACTCAATATGAGGCAAGCATTCTTCCCACATTTTCTTATTATTCTTCAAAACAGCCCTAAGCATAGTAGACAATGTTCTATTGACTACTTCAGTTTGTCCATCAGTTTGGGGGTGACAAGTAGTACTAAAAAGCAGTTTAGTCCCCAACTTAGCCCATAAACATCTCCAAAAGTGGCTAAGAAATTTAGTATCACGATCTGAAACAATAGTATTTGGCACACCATGCAAGCGAATAATTTCACGAAAGAACAAATCAGCAACATTAACAGCATCATCGCTTTTATGACATGGTATAAAGTGCGCCATTTTCGAGAATCTATCCACGACAACAAATATGCTATCCCTCCCCTTCTTTGTTCGAGGTAAACCTAAAACAAAGTCCATAGATATATCCTCCCAAGGAACACTAGGTACAGGCAAAGGCATATATAAACCATGAGGATTGAGTCGTGACTTAGCTTTTTGACATGTAGTGCAGCGAGCAACAAAACGCTCAACATCCCGTCTCATCTTTGGCCAAAAGAAATGTGTAGCAAGTACGTCCTCCGTCTTCTTCACGCCAAAGTGTCCCATTAATCCTCCTCCATGCGCCTCCTGCAACAACAAAAGACGAAGAGAGCTAGCTGGAATGCATAGCTTGTTAGCACGGAACACAAATCCATCATTAACGACAAACTTGTTCCAGGTTCTTCCTTCTTTACAATTCTGCAATACATCTTTAAAATCAGCATCATGCACATATTGATCTTTGATGGTCTCCAAACCAAATATTTTGAAGTCAAGTTGTGAAAGCATAGTATAGCGACGAGACAATGCATCAGCAATAACATTTTCTTTACCCTTCTTGTGTTTAATGACATAAGGGAAAGTTTCAATGAATTCAACCCATTTAGCATGTCTACGATTCAGTTTAGCTTGACTTTTAATATGTTTCAAAGATTCATGATCAGAATGTATAACAAATTCTTTGGGCCATAAATAATGTTGCCATGTTTCTAAAGTCCGAACAAGAGCATATAGTTCTTTATCATAAGTAGAATAATTCAGACTAGGCCCACTCAATTTTTCAGAAAAGTATGCAACAGGTTTGCCATCTTGTAATAACACACCTCCTAATCCAATGCCACTAGCATCACATTCAAGCTCAAAAGTCTTATTAAAATCAGGAAGTTGGAGTAAAGGAGCATGTGTCAACTTATCTTTCAATACCGTGAAGGCTTCTTCCTGTGCGGTACCCCAAACAAAAGGCACATCCTTCTTTGTAAGCTCGTTGAGAGGTGCAGCAATGGTGCTAAAATCTCTCACAAAACGCCTATAGAAACCAGCGAGTCCAAGAAAACTCCGCACTTGTGTGACCGTTTTGGGCTACGGCCAACTCTCAATAGCTTCAATCTTGGCTTTATCAACTTCAATTCCCTGTGGAGTAACAACATAGCCAAGAAAAGATACTCGGTCGGTGCAAAAGGTGCACTTCCCAAGGTTACCAAACAAACGTGCATCACGTAGAGCAATAAAAACAGCACGTAAATGTTCCAAATGTTCTTCCAAAGATTTGCTATAAATCAGTATATCATCAAAATAGACCACCACAAATCGTCCAATGAAAGCACGTAAAACTTCGTTCATTAGTCTCATGAAAGTACTAGGTGCATTAGTTAACCCAAAAGGCATGACTAACCACTCATATAAACCAAACTTAGTTTTAAATGCAGTTTTCCATTCATCTCCCAATTTCATACGAATTTGATGGTATCCACTACGCAAATCAACTTTGGAGAATATTGTAGAGCCACTCAATTCATCAAGCATATCATCGAGCCTAGGAATAGGATGACGATAACGAATAGTAATATTATTAATGCCTCTACAATCAACACACATACGCGACGTACCATCCTTTTTAGGCACGAGTATAATAGGAACAGCACAAGGACTAAGAGATTCGCGTATATAACCTTTGTCGAGCAGCTCCTGTACTTGACGCATAATCTCCTTCGTCTCCTCTGGATTGGTACGGTATGGTGCACGGTTGGGTAGCGATGCACCGGGAATTAAGTCAATTTGATGCTCAATCCCTCGAATAGGTGGTAATCCCGGTGGCACGTCTTGTGGGAAGACGTCAGCGAACTCCTGCAAAATGTGAGTGACAGCAGGGGGCAAAGAGGAAGGCACGTCCTCGAATGAAAATAATGCCTCTTTGCACACAAAAGCATAGCAAACAGATTTGCTGAAATCTAGTTCATCAATATCAGATTTTGTGGCAAGTAAACATGCACTTTTCAATTTAATTTCAGAAACAACACTAGATGGTTTATTATTAGGTTTCATTTGTTGCTCAAATTCCTTTGCCACAATCTGATTTTCACTCTTATTTTTCTCCTGTTTTGCTTTATTAGCTCTATTAATGTCATCTTTCAAAATGGAATCAGGAGTCATAGGAAGCAAAGTAATATTTTTATCCTTATGAACAAGAGTATACTGATTGTTTCTACCATGGTGTACAGAATTTTTATCAAATTGCCATGGTCTACCTAGTAATAAGGAACATGCTTGCATGGGTACCACATCACAATCAACATAATCAGCATATGTAGAGATACTAAAAGGCACACGAACAGTACGTGTTACCTTAACCTTGCCGCTGTTGTTGAACCATTGGATGTAGTAAGGATGTGGATGTGGTCTTGTGGTGAGAGATAGCTTCTCCACCATCTCCATGCTAGCCAAGTTGTTACAGCTCCCTCCATCTATGATGACGCGAACAGAACGTTCCTTCACAACTCCCTTTGTATGGAACAAATTATGCCTCTGATTTTGCTCTGCTTGTGTGACCTGCACACTCAAAACACGTTGAGCAACTAAACATTCATACCTGTCAGCGTCTTCAGGAGCCATGTATTGCGTCTCATTTTCAGAATCATCTCCACCATGTTCTTCACGTGTAATAAGAGCCAAAGTCTCCTCATCATAGTCACTAGCGGACTCATACCCACCATCCTCAGTAGCAATCATGACACGCTGAGATTTGCATTCTCTCGCAAAATGTCCTCTTCCCTTACAACGACGACAAATAATATCACTTGTGTGCCCTGTCGATGCCATGGAAGAAGAAGAGCTCTGCACAGGCCCGGCAGGTGTGCTCTTGGCAGAGAGTGGTGGTTGTGCCTGCTTTCTTGTATCACGGCTGGAGGTGGCACCTGATGGAGGTGATGGTGAAGTGGAAGTAGAAGATGCACGCGGTGTCCATGATGAAGGTCGACCTGCAGAAAAGTTAGTTCGCGCCAATGGCTGTCGATCCTGCACTTCACGTTCAGCTTTACAAGCAAGATGGAATAAACGAGTGATATTATTATAATCCTTATACTCTAGAATGGTCTGAATCTCTTTATTTAATCCACCCATAAAACGTGCAAGCATAGCTTCATTCTCCTCAACAATACCACATCTAATCATGCCAGTTTGTAATTCCTGATAATATTCTTCTACAGAATTTTTTCCTTGTCTTAAACGCTGCAATTT
Organism: Aegilops tauschii subsp. strangulata; assembly: GCF_002575655.3. Classification (NCBI taxonomy): domain Eukaryota; kingdom Viridiplantae; phylum Streptophyta; class Magnoliopsida; order Poales; family Poaceae; genus Aegilops; species Aegilops tauschii. The sequence goes on from NC_053041.3 coordinate 346,978,693, forward strand.
TTGAAGTAATTCACGTTGATAATATGGTGGAACCCAACGAGTACGCATAGCAGTTTTCAAAGCAGCCCAAGTAGCTGGAACAGGATATAATCTACAATGTTCAGACCACCAAACACATGCAAAGCTAGTGAAAGCACAAACAGCAGCAGGAACACGTCTCTCCTCAGGATATTGTAAACATGTAAATCGTTGTTCAGTTTCTAACTCCCAAGTAAGATATATATCAGGAACATATCTACCCTCAAATGGTGGAATATTCAATTTCAGTTTAGGGAGATGGTCATGATCTCGTACCTGAGGTGGTGGTGCCGGCCTACCGTTGCGAATATATACCTGAGGTCGACCTGCTGGTGGTGGTGCTGGTGGCTGCACGTAGTTCTGATTTTGATCAACCTCATCCTCATAATCGCCCGCATAATCGACATCCTCCTCAGCCGCCGCAGGAGCAGGAGCCAAAGAAGCATCAACAGTAGGGACAGCAGCACCCGAATTTTGACCAATCTCAATTGGAACGCGCTGTGCCCGTCCCACTTGATTTGGAAGGCGGCGTTGGAGATGTGGTTGTTGTTGTTGTAGAGGTGCGACATGTGCAGCCGGTGGTGGTTGGGGAAGACGCTTTAGTAATTCAGTAAACTTGTTATCCAGCTTTGTCTCAAACGACTTCTCCACGGCATCTATCTTCGCCATAGCCTCTTCAAATCTGTTTAGCACATCTCCCACCTGGCCACTCATCATTTGCTGAAATTTATCATGCAACTCCTTGTTCGTCATGTTCGCCCAATCAGTCTCATCGGCTTGTGAACCTGCCATGGTTAGCAGCAATAGAAACACAAAAGAATATGATCCTGCAGACTACTAGAAGTGGTGGTGATGGTGGTGTGTCACAAAACCTTCAAGCGAATCTCAAATTCTTACCAGTTCTTACCCAGCAGCAGGTGGTGATCGGCAACCGTTGTAGTCAAAAACTCTCAAAGCTTGGATATAGCGATTACCAGGGAGAGTCAAACACACGATGTAGACTTATGTGGAGCTGGGAAGGCTTATAATATGGTAGCAAAATGGTAAGCAATAATCAATTCAGAGATGCAAAGTTGAATAAACGCTCAACGACGGTACTGTGCTGGTCCTAGGCTAGACCGTGCTAGAGACGCGAGCCTAGAACACTAACAAAATCACGGCGCTGCACGTAAACAAGGGAAAAGCACACTCAGGAATTTTTTTTTTCGCTCTTTTTTTTTTTTTTTTGCGCTCTTTTTTTTTGCACTCCTCCTGTTTTTTTTTTTTTTTTTTTTTGCGAAAAAATCACTATAATGGCGAGTGTCTCAAAACTCTTCCCAGGTCAAACTGACAGGATGGGCACAAAATTTTTTGACTATTTTTTTTTTCGGAAATCAGGGCAGCGACGACGAAAAAGTGCGACAAAAAATCACTATGATGGCGAGTGTCTCAAAACACTACCCGGGGCCTAAAAAGAGGATAGGGAAAAAATATTTTTGGTTGCCGAAATTTTGGCCTAAAAACTGCCCGGGGGTCTCCATTGTTACACCCACAACCCCTGCTGCTATACATACTGGACCAATTACTAGAGCTCGCGCACGCCAATTAAATTACCAGGTACTTTCGTTTCTTGGTAATGATTCTAATGTTCATGAGAATATGATGCTGCCTAAATTGGATACATTTATTTTGCTTACAAATGAAGGGCCTAGCTTTGAGAAGGATGAACATTGGAGCAAGAACAAGCATGGAGATGATGGCATGCGCATGGGGAACAAGAACGGAGTTACAAGTGATGATTTCAAGACGTTGAAGCCACCATAATGCGTGCATGAAGCCTTGGACGAAATATACAAGATGCTACTTCATAACTTTCGTCCAGAGGCTATTCTAGGTGCTGCGTCACCTTATTATTGGGCCAGGCCCATGTAATTTCGAAATACATAAGTATAGGCTGTTTTTAGAGTCCGTATGTGTGGGGAAACAAGAGATAGGGTTGGTTTCGGACCCCTTCCTCAAGGGCCACGAAATTCCCCCCTCTTCCTCCATATATACAGCCCTTAGGGCGTCGTTTAGACTTTGGGGTTTTGTTTAGATTAAAAGTTCGCCATAGCTGCAACTTCGCGTACTTCGTTTGTGTTCAGCGACCAGACAAAGGCGTCACAGAACTCCACCTTGATCAATAAAGCTTTCATCTTATATTCGCAATATCCAGATTGCAATCTCAGTTTCTTGCTTGTTTTTCGTTTGCTCGCAGGAAACAGACCCTCGTGGTCAGGTTGATCGTGCTCCGGCGTGGTCGATAACCTCTCGGAGTTGGTTTAGCGATTGCTAAGGCGCGACGTCCTCGCACGTTCGTAGTCGGATCGTGAAAGTCGACTTCCACCAAAGCGATATCCATCATCTCATCGAAAGACGGGACACCTTTGCCTCTATCAAGTGGTATCAGATTTCCAGGTTGCTCGGTGAGATTTTATAGTTTTTCGTAGTTTAGATCGAGTCTGTTCTTCATACCTACAGTCCACGAAAAAGCCACACAAAAAATTAGGGTTAGTTCATCATATCCGAACCAATCTGAACCTTTGCATAATCTTTTTAGGGTTTTTGCTTTGTTGAATTTGCGGTTGCATCGTCGTGTCAAGTTGCTGGTCTTAGAGTCTAGTCTTTTAGAATTTCGAGTTCTGGTCATAAGTTGTCACGCCGCCGCCGCACCATCATCATCGCCTTGCCATCTACCACCATTGCTTATCCGCCACCGCTTTGAATCCGTATCCATATACCACCACCGATCCGTATCCATATACCACTACCGCTACCATATACCACCACCGCTGCCATATCCTACCGCCATATATCCACAACCAATCCGAGTTCTTTTCATATTCGGTTGGTTTTAGAGATCCATATATTTTCCGTTTCGTGTTTCCTTGCCTGAGTAGGTCTCGAAAAAAAAGAGTCTGGAGACCCCCGGGCAGTTTTTAGGCCAAAATTTCGGCAACCAAAAATATTTTTTCCCTATCCTATTTTTAGGCCCCGGGTAGTGTTTTGAGACACTCGCCATCATAGTGATTTTTTGTCGCACTTTTTCGTCGTCGCTGCCCTGATTTCCGAAAAAAAATAGTCAAAAATTTTTGTGCCCATCCTGTCAGTTTGACCTGGGAAGAGTTTTGAGACACTCGCCATTATAGTGATTTTTCGCAAAAAAAAAAGAGCGCAAAAAAAAGCGCAAAAAAAAAAGAGCGAAAAAAATTTCCAGAGTGTGCTTTTCCCTTGTTTACGTGCAGCGCCGTGATTTTGTTAGTGTTCTAGGCTCGCGTCTCTAGCACGGTCTAGCCTAGGACCAGCACAGTACCGTCGTTGAGCGTTTATTCAACTTTGCATCTCTGAATTGATTATTGCTTACCATTTTGCTACCATATTATAAGCCTTCCCAGCTCCACATAAGTCTACATCGTGCGTTTGACTCTCCCTGGTAATCGCTATATCCAAGCTTTGAGAGTTTTTGACTACAACGGTTGCCGATCACCACCTGCTGCTGGGTAAGAACTGGTAAGAATTTGAGATTCGCTTGAAGGTTTTGTGACACACCACCATCACCACCACTTCTAGTAGTCTGCAGGATCATATTCTTTTGTGTTTCTATTGCTGCTAACCATGGCAGGTTCACAAGCCGATGAGACTGATTGGGAGAACATGACGAACAAGGAGTTGCATGATAAATTTCAGCAAATGATGAGTGGCCAGGTGGGAGATGTGCTAAACAGATTTGAAGAGGCTATGGAGAAGATAGATGCCGTGGAGAAGTCGTTCGAGACAAAGCTGGATAACAAGTTTACTGAATTACTCAAGCGTCTTCCCCAACCACCACCGGCTGCACATGTCGCACTTCTACAACAACAACAACCACATCTCCAACGCCGCCTTCCAAATCAAGTGGGACGGGCACAGCGCGTTCCAATTGAGACTGGTCAAAATTCGGGTGCTGCTGCACCTACTGTTGATGCTTCTTTGGCTCCTGCTCCTGCGGCGGCTGAGGAGGATGACGATTATGCGGGCGATTATGAGGATGAGGTTGATCAAAATCAGAACTACATGCAGCCACCAGCACCATCACCAGCAGGTCGACCTCAGGTATATATTCGCAACGGTAGGCCGGCACCACCACCTCAGGTACGAGATCATGACCATCTCCCTAAACTGAAATTGAATATTCCACCATTTGAGGGTAGATATGTTCCTGATATATATCTTACTTGGGAGTTAGAAACTGAACAACGATTTACATGTTTACAATATCCTGAGGAGAGACATGTTCCTGCTGCTGTTTGTGCTTTCACTAGCTTTGCATGTGTTTGGTGGTCTGAACATTGTAGATTATATCCTGTTCCAGCTACTTGGGCTGCTTTGAAAACTGCCATGCGTACTCGTTGGGTTCCACCATATTATCAACGTGAATTACTTCTAAAATTGCAGCGTTTAAGACAAGGGAAAATTCTGTAGAAGAATATTATCAGGAATTACAAACTGGCATGATTAGATGTGGTATTGTTGAGGAGAATGAAGCTATGCTTGCACGTTTTATGGGTGGATTAAATAAAGAGATTCAGACCATTCTAGAGTATAAGGATTATAATAATATCACTCGTTTATTCCATCTTGCTTGTAAAGCTGAACGTGAAGTGCAGGATCGACAGCCATTGGCGCGAACTAACTTTTCTACAGGTCGACCTTCATCATGGACACCGCGTGCATCTTCTACTTCCACTTCACCATCACCTCCATCAGGTGCCACCTCCAGCCGTGATACAAGAAAGCAGGCACAACCACCACTCTCTGCCAAGAGCACACCTGCCGGGCCTGCGCAGAGCTCTTCTTCTTCCATGGCATCGACAGGGCACACAAGTGATATTATTTGTCGTCGTTGTAAGGGAAGAGGACATTTTGCGAGAGAATGCAAATCTCAGCGTGTCATGATTGCTACTGAGGATGGTGGGTATGAGTCCGCTAGTGACTATGATGAGGAGACTTTGGCTCTTCTTACACGTGAAGAACATGGTGGAGATGATTCTGAAAATGAGACGCAATACATGGCTCCTGAAGACGCTGACAGGTATGAATGTTTAGTTGCTCAACGTGTTTTGAGTGTGCAGGTCACACAAGCAGAGCAAAATCAGAGGCATAATTTGTTCCATACAAAGGGAGTTGTGAAGGAACGTTCTGTTCGCGTCATCATAGATGGAGGGAGCTGTAACAACTTGGCTAGCATGGAGATGGTGGAGAAGCTATCTCTCACCACAAGACCACATCCACATCCTTACTACATCCAATGGTTCAACAACAGCGGCAAGGTTAAGGTAACACGTACTGTTCGTGTGCATTTTAGTATCTCTACATATGCTGATTATGTTGATTGTGATGTGGTACCCATGCAAGCATGTTCCTTATTACTAGGTAGACCATGGCAATTTGATAAAAATTCTGTACACCATGGTAGAAACAATCAGTATACTCTTGTTCATAAGGATAAAAATATTACTTTGCTTCCTATGACTCCTGATTCCATTTTGAAAGATGACATTAATAGAGCTAATAAAGCAAAACAGGAGAAAAATAAGAGTGAAAATCAGATTGTGGCAAAGGAATTTGAGCAACAAATGAAACCTAATAATAAACCATCTAGTGTTGTTTCTGCAATTAAATTGAAAAGTGCATGTTTACTTGCCACAAAATCTGATATTGATGAACTAGATTTCAGCAAATCTGTTTGCTATGCTTTTGTGTGCAAAGAGGCATTATTTTCATTCGAGGACGTGCCTTCCTCTTTGCCCCCTGCTGTCACTAACATTTTGCAGGAGTTCGCTGACGTCTTCCCACAAGACGTGCCACCGGGATTACCACCTATTCGAGGGATTGAGCATCAAATTGACTTAATTCCCGGTGCATCGCTACCCAACCGTGCACCATACCGTACCAATCCAGAGGAGACGAAGGAGATTATGCCTCAAGTACAGGAGCTGCTCGACAAAGGTTATATACGCGAATCTCTTAGTCCTTGTGCTGTTCCTATTATACTCGTGCCTAAAAAGGATGGTACGTCGCGTATGTGTGTTGATTGTAGAGGCATTAATAATATTACTATTCGTTATCGTCATCCTATTCCTAGGCTAGATGATATGCTTGATGAATTGAGTGGCTCTACAATATTCTCCAAAGTTGATTTGCGTAGTGGATACCATCAAATTCGTATGAAATTGGGAGATGAATGGAAAACTGCATTTAAAACTAAGTTTGGTTTATATGAGTGGTTAGTCATGCCTTTTGGGTTAACTAATGCACCTAGTACTTTCATGAGACTAATGAACGAAGTTTTACGTGCTTTCATTGGACGATTTGTGGTAGTCTATTTTGATGATATACTGATTTATAGCAAATCTTTGGAAGAACATTTGGAACATTTACGTGCTGTTTTTATTGCTCTACGTGATGCACGTTTGTTTGGTAACCTTGGGAAGTGCACCTTTTGCACCGACCGAGTATCTTTTCTTGGCTATGTTGTTACTCCACAGGGAATTGAAGTTGATAAAGCCAAGATTGAAGCTATTGAGAGTTGGCCGCAGCCCAAAATGGTCACACAAGTGCGGAGTTTTCTTGGACTCGCTGGTTTCTATAGGCGTTTTGTGAGAGATTTAAGCACCATTGCTGCACCTCTCAACGAGCTTACAAAGAAGGATGTGCCTTTTGTTTGGGGTACCGCACAGGAAGAAGCCTTCACGGTATTGAAAGATAAGTTGACACATGCTCCTTTACTCCAACTTCCTGATTTTAATAAGACTTTTGAGCTTGAATGTGATGCTAGTGGCATTGGATTAGGAGGTGTGTTATTACAAGATGGCAAACCTGTTGCATACTTTTCTGAAAAATTGAGTGGGCCTAGTCTGAATTATTCTACTTATGATAAAGAACTATATGCTCTTGTTCGGACTTTAGAAACATGGCAACATTATTTATGGCCCAAAGAATTTGTTATACATTCTGATCATGAATCTTTGAAACATATTAAAAGTCAAGCTAAACTGAATCGTAGACATGCTAAATGGGTTGAATTCATTGAAACTTTCCCTTATGTCATTAAACACAAGAAGGGTAAAGAAAATGTTATTGCTGATGCATTGTCTCGTCGCTATACTATGCTTTCACAACTTGACTTCAAAATATTTGGTTTGGAGACCATCAAAGATCAATATGTGCATGATGCTGATTTTAAAGATGTATTGCAGAATTGTAAAGCAGGAAGAACCTGGAACAAGTTTGTCGTTAATGATGGATTTGTGTTCCGTGCTAACAAGCTATGCATTCCAGCTAGCTCTCTTCGTCTTTTGTTGTTGCAGGAGGCGCATGGAGGAGGATTAATGGGACACTTTGGCGTGAAGAAGACAGAGGACGTACTTGCTACACATTTCTTTTGGCCAAAGATGAGACGGGATGTTGAGCGTTTTGTTGCTCGCTGCACTACATGTCAAAAAGCTAAGTCACGACTCAATCCTCATGGTTTATATATGCCTTTGCCTGTACCTAGTGTTCCTTGGGAGGATATATCTATGGACTTTGTTTTAGGTTTACCTCGAACAAAGAAGGGGAGGGATAGCATATTTGTTGTCGTGGATAGATTCTCGAAAATGGCACACTTTATACCATGTCATAAAAGCGATGATGCTGTTAATGTTGCTGATTTGTTCTTTCGTGAAATTATTCGCTTGCATGGTGTGCCAAATACTATTGTTTCCGATCGTGATACTAAATTTCTTAGCCACTTTTGGAGATGTTTATGGGCTAAGTTGGGGACTAAACTGCTTTTTAGTACTACTTGTCACCCCCAAACTGATGGACAAACTGAAGTAGTCAATAGAACATTGTCTACTATGCTTAGGGCTGTTTTGAAGAATAATAAGAAAATGTGGGAAGAATGCTTGCCTCATATTGAGTTTGCTTATAATCGTTCATTGCATTCTACTACTAAGATGTGCCCTTTTGAAATTGTGTATGGTTTCCTACCTCGTGCACCTATTGATTTGTTGCCTCTTCCATCTTCGGAAAAGGTTAATTTTGATGCTAAACAACGTGCTGAATTGATCTTAAAAATGCATGAGTTAACTAAGGAAAACATTGAGCGTATGAATGCTAAATATAAACTTGCTGGAGATAAGGGTAGAAAACATGTGGTGTTTGCACCTGGAGATCTTGTTTGGTTACATTTGCGTAAGGATAGATTTCCTGATTTGCGCAAATCAAAGCTAATGCCACGTGCTGATGGTCCTTTTAAGGTGTTAGAGAAAATAAATGATAATGCATATAAACTTGAGCTGCCTGCAGATTTTGGGGTTAGTCCCACTTTTAATATTGCAGATTTGAAGCCTTATTTGGGTGAGGAAGATGAGCTTCCGTCGAGGACGACTTCATTTCAAGAAGGGGAGGATGATGAGGACATCAATACCATTGTTACACCCACAACCCCTGCTGCTATACATACTGGACCAATTACTAGAGCTCGCGCACGCCAATTAAATTACCAGGTACTTTTGTTTCTTGGTAATGATTCTAATGTTCATGAGAATATGATGCTGCCTAAATTGGATACATTTGTTTTGCTTACAAATGAAGGGCCTAGCTTTGAGAAGGATGAACATTGGAGCAAGAACAAGCATGGAGATGATGGCATGCGCATGGGGAACAAGAACGGAGTTACAAGTGATGATTTCAAGACGTTGAAGCCACCATAATGCGTGCATGAAGCCTTGGACGAAATATACAAGATGCTACTTCATAACTTTCGTCCAGAGGCTATTCTAGGTGCTGCGTCACCTTATTATTGGGCCAGGCCCATGTAATTTCGAAATACATAAGTATAGGCTGTTTTTAGAGTCCGTATGTGTGGGGAAACAAGAGATAGGGTTGGTTTCGGACCCCTTCCTCAAGGGCCACGAAATTCCCCCCTCTTCCTCCATATATACAGCCCTTAGGGCGTCGTTTAGACTTTGGGGTTTTGTTTAGATTAAAAGTTCGCCATAGCTGCAACTTCGCGTACTTCGTTTGTGTTCAGCGACCAGACAAAGGCGTCACAGATTTGTGTTTTCGTTTGTGTAAGATGAAGGGCATGAGCACACCAGTTCAGGCCGTTGTTGTAAGTCCTTACTCCTCCTTCCTTTGAACTGATTGGTACTATGATGTGTTCATTTAACTGCTTGGTTTGCAGCCAATGTCAGTTACTCTGTTCACTTTTATACACAGTTGTCTTAACGTATCATTTCACCTTACATGGTTTAAAAGAGATGAAGGATATTCTTTTGGTCTTGACCTGTAATCTAGTTGTGATGTTCACGTGCGCACACAATGATAGAATAGCCTGTTTGTTTTATATCTGTTTGCCCATGATATGAACGATGTCATACTATGTTCATCCTACTTTAAACCATGTATCTTTATCCTTAGATGTCAAAGAATGTGAGGAAATAGACAATACAGTAGGCATGCTACATGGACATATGTTCCGAAAGTGATTTTATTATGTAGTTGGCACTACAATACATGCTAATGTATTACAGTAGTTCACCAAAATAAGTTATGTATAAATGTGAAACCTACTTTCTTTGTTTTTGTCTGATTAGTAACTTATCTGGTACACTAATCTACAGGTTCAAACTTTCATCAAGCTATGGAACAAATGATTGAACAGCCACAACCACCTGAAGGTGACGAGGCTACCACATGCACAATGTCACCTCTTGCTGCAGTGCGTCAGTATCTCTCCACTAACAGTGCAAAAAGCACCTTCGTGCGTAATTCTGGGTTGGCAGTCAAGGTAACCTCGTCCAAATCGCCTACAGAACAAAATCTTCCGGCTAGACAGAGTGATATATCTGTGCTCCAGACACAAGTCCAATTGCTAATGGACGTTGTGTCGGAAACAAAAATAGTGGTTGACAAATGTCGTGAAGATATGAATGGTTCTGAAACCAGACTATCAGACATTTGCTTCGTTGTTCAAGAGCAATGGCAGAAAAAGGGGAAGATCGTGCTGCTCCATCAGATTCTACAGCCTGAAACATAAGCACTCTGGTCAAATGATATGTGCTTCTATACATCTGATGGTGCTTTTATCTGCAAGGACTGTAAACTTTATGCCAACAGGCGTTTTGTTGTATGGTTGGAATATATTTTGTTGTGATACAACATTTATGATGCTGCCAAAGGCTGCAGTAATTACGACGCTATTTTTGTATAGTGTAGGTTTATCTTAGTAATGTATTTGGCCGAAAGCTTCGTAGGAGCCCAACATGCCAACATTCGTCGGGCCCATTCCAATTGGGCTAAAAACGATTTTGGGCTGAAATTTGCATGTAGCCCACTAAAAATATTTGGGCCTAAATCAGCATAAGCTTTCATAATTTTTCTGGTAGGCCTGTGCCCATAGTGGGCCTTTAACAAGCCTAAATATAATTTGGGCCCTCCGTAATAATAGGCCGTTTACATGTGTAAATATCTTGAGCCCATAAAAAAGATGGGCCTTTAATAGACCAAAAATAAGATTGGGCCCTGATTGTGCCAAATAACCCACTGGTCTCAGCAGGCCGAAATGGTGGCCCATTTACAATGCGGATCGTCCACAGGCCGAAATTCAGACGGGCCGTAAATGCGCCGACCTACTACACGGGCCTTTAACAGGCCGAAAGTTCGGTCGGGCTTGATTAGTGTCATTTTTATATGGGTTGTTAGTAGGCCTCATGTGGCGTCGGGCCACATATGGCCCATGGATTTCGTCCGACGTTAACAGGCCGAAAGTCACAACAGGCTGAATGTGGCCCAAATCTGTAGCGGGCCTCTAACAGGCCGAATGTCAGACATGGCCGAATATGACCCATATCCTTCACGGTCGTTTACGGGCCGAAAGTTTCAATGGCCTATAAATGGGCCCAAATGAAGCAGGACCTTTAACAGGACGGAAACACACCGGGCCATAATTCGACCCAAATTCTTGGCGGACTGTTAACGAGCCAGAAGTGACCATGGGCCGCGATGATGAGAAGTTTAGGACGGGCCGTTAACGGGCCGATTTGACACTAGCCGTATGGGCCTTAACTGAGAATGTTGGGCCTTTAGCTGGGCCGGCCCATTACGGTCTGCAAAATCTTGTGGGCCTTTAGTTGGGCCGGCCCATTATGGCCCGCTAAATCTTCTGGGCCATTAGTTGGGCTGGCCCATTGAAAGATCGTGGATGTCGCCTAGAGGGGGGGTGAATAGGTGTTTTAAAATAATTACGGTTTAGGCTTGAACAAATGCGGAATAAACCTAGCGGTTAATTTGACAAGCACAAGACCTACAACAACTAGGCTCACCTATGTGCACCAACGACTTATGCTAAGCAAGATAAACAACTAAGTGATAGCAAGATATATGACAAGAAACAATATGGCTATCACAAAGTAAAGTGCATATGTAAAGGGTTCGGGTAAGAGATAACCGAGACACGCGGAGACGACGATGTATCCCGAAGTTCACACCCTTGCGGATGCTAATCTCCGTTTGGAGCGGTGTGGAGGCACAATGCTCCCCAAGAAGCCACTAGGGCCACCGTAATCTCCTCACGCCCTCGCACAATGCAAGATGCCGTGATTCCACTAAGGGACCCTTGAGGGCGGTCACCGAACCCGTACAAATGGCCACCCTTGGGGGCGGTCACCGAACCCGTACACTTTGGCAACCCTTGGGGGCGGTCACCGGTACCCGTCAAATTGCTCGGGGCGATCTCCACAACCTAATTGGAGACCCCGACGCTTGCCCGGAGCTTTACACCACAATGATTGAGCTCCGAACACCACCAACCGTCTAGGGCGCCCAAGCACCCAAGAGGAACAAGCTCAAGGGCACCAAGCACCCAAGAGTAATAAGCTTCTCAACTTGTAACTTCCACGTATCACCGTGGAGAACTCAAACCGATGCACCAAATGCAATGGCAAGGGCACACGGAGTGCCCAAGTCCTTCTCTCTCAAATCCCACCGAAGCAACTAATGCTAGGGAAGAAAATGAGAGGAAGAACAAGGAGAACGCCAAGAACTCCAAGATCTAGATCCAAGGGGTTCCCCTCACACAGAGGAGAAAGTGATTGGTGGAAATGTGGATCTAGATCTCCTCTCTCTTTTCCCTCAAAAACTAGCAAGAATCCATGGAGGGATTGAGAGTTAGCAAGCTCGAAGAAGGACAACAATGGGGGAAGAACACGAGCTCAAGAGATAAGGTTCAATGGGGAAGAAGACCCCCTTTTATAGAAGGGGAAAAATCCAACCGTTATGTGCTCAGCCCGCACACGTGCGGTACTACCGCTCCACGAGCGGTACTACCGCTCTGGCGGAAGAAGCAGGGAAAAGGAGCAACCAAACATGAACCTTGGGGCGGTAGTACCGCTTATAAGCGGTACTACCGCGCACCCCAGCGGTACTACCGCCGGAGGAGCAGAACACGGGACCAAAAATGCAGTAGCGGTACTACCGCCCGACCGGAGCGGTACTACCGCTTATAGGCGGTACTACCGCCCATCAGGGCGGTACTACCGCTTATAGGTGGAACTGCCGTGCCTTACTGCCGTGCAACTACTGCAAAACTCGACACGAAAAATGCAAGACCCAAAATCGAGGCGGTACCAGCGCGGAACCGTAGCCGTACTACCGCTTATGGCCATAGGCGGTACTACCGCTTTGGACAGCGGTACTACCGCTTGGGGCGATAAGCGGTACTGCCGCTCTGGCCGCGGTACTACCGCTAGGAAGCCAAAACTGCCATAACTTCTGCATATGAGCTCCGAATTGAGCAAACTCAAGCTTGTTGGATTGAGAAAGACGAGTAGCATCAAAACAGCGGCTGGTTATAGTAAGAAGAGGCAGGGGAGGTATGCCAAAAAAATAGAGGAGTGAAACCTCCAACCGAGAAGAACCGGCATAACCTCCAACATCGAAAACATCATAGAAGATGCGAGTGAACTCCGTTTTCGATGAACTCGAGCTTGTCATCAAGATGACCATAAGCTCCAAAACTCACAAAGAGAAGAACCAAACAAGAACCAACAAAGATGATGCAAGGATGCAATGGTTTGAGCTCTCTATGAACGATACGATCAAGCTACTCATCGAGAGCCCCCCTTGATAGTACGGCAATCGATCCTATAACCCGGTCTCCCAACTACCATCATGAGACCGGTAACATAGAAAACCTATCAAGAGCAAACCTTTGCCTTGCACATGGTCCACTTGAGCTAGATAATGACGATCTTGACTCCCTCAAGTTGGACCACCTTTCTTGGTTGTGTTGGCTCGATGAAGACTAGTTGATTGCTCCCCCATACTCCACTATGGGTGAGCCACTCTTCCGCACATCTTCACAAGTCCATTGTCACCACAATGGACGGCAAGCTTCAAGCATTTGATCTCTTCATGATGCTTCACTTGAACTTGCGCACCGCAACATCTTCACAAGTCCATTGTCGCCACAATGGACGGCAAGCTTCAAGCATTTGATCTCTTCATGATGCTTGAACTTGCACACCGCAACCTAACCCCACAAAGAACTCTCACAAAGATCATGGGTTAGTACACAAAGCGTAATCGACAATGCTTACCACACCATGGGATCGCTTGATCCCTCTCGGTACATCTTGTGCGCTTTGTGTGTTGATCAACTTGATTCACTCTTGACTTAGTCTTGATCAACCTTGACTCTTTCCAACTCTCTTCATTTGGATGATGTCTTGAAGGTAAACATGAATGATCACACAATCTTCTTCTTCAAGACATGCTTGCAATAAGCTCTACTCTCACATGACCAATCTTTGGATAATTCCTTAACAACACCTTGGTCACCACATAAACTCCTTGAAACCAACACATGGACTTCAAGAAAAGCCTATGGACAAATCCTTCAAATATAACTCAAGGCAACCATTAGTCCATAGAGATTGTCATCAATTACCAAAACCAAACATGGGGGCACCGCATGTTCTTTCACCCATTATGGCCCACTAAATTTTGTGGGCCTTTAGTTGGGCCAGCCCATTTAATCTTTATGGGCCACTTTTGGGCCGGTCCACGTGTCAACGTATCATAGGCGCATCTCGCCCATTGTATGAGTGACACCTGTCCCAACGGTGACTAAACACGTGTTTCCTCCGGCCAATGAGTATTTTACACATGGAAAATCCCCATTGGTCCGGGCTGTTAACGGGTTATCAGATCCAAAACCGGACCAGATAGCTTAACGGCGTTCCGTTACGGTGGATGCCACGTGTCGGTCACCCTTGACGAAAGCACTTCTATGACGCGCGATTTATCGTCATGGAAGTGGACACTTCCGTGATCATAATTTTGGTAATGTCATGGAACACTTCTACGACAGCACAGGTATGACTATCTTGATTCTGTCATAAAATTGTCATGGATGTACATGCATGATAGAAAACGTGACCTACTTTGACAAATGGATCGGTCAGGTCCATAGAATGAACATTCTGGGTCGTAAAATTTACTGGATTATGACCACAATATGTTGTAAATAGAAGCCCGACATGTTCAGAAGCTCTTTTGCCCACCTGAAACTCCTTTTTATGCTCTTTGATATACCCATCCGTCAAAACCATGCTGGTGATAAACTTAAGCCTGATGGACAATAGTAACCTCGCATTCAGCAGGAAGAATATGACAAATCTAGTGTTTGCATGGTTGGCTACATATCGTTCTAGCGTTATTGTCTTCAATCGAATGTCATGAGAAGTGAGAAAATCCCGGTGCTTACGAATCCACCGATTGGTTGTAACTTTCTTACCCCGTCCTGTTGCCTAAATAGACATGAAGACTAAAAATAGTTAAGGTTTAAAAAAAGAGTGTGGAAAGAGCAACAGCTGAACGGTTAATTCTATTACACTATATGCGGGCTTCCAATGTGCGTGAAATTATCACCTTTATATACAACTTCTCCAGACATGGAAAGCATTGCAGCAAGCCAATAATCTTGTTCAGATCAAAACTATTCATTTGGATATATAAGATCTTGACAGAATCCAGCACCATTGATAGGCTATCCATGGAGAAACTCGTCATTGAGCATAGAACATAATATTAGTACAAAATGTGTACTCCGAGATGATATATAACTTATGCACAGAAATTTAAAATGCAGCTTATGGTTACAAGTGTAGATGATAATATAAAGTACCTGAAGAACTGTGGAGCCAAACACCATCTTGAAATGAGCACAGAGATCATGTATTACACCCAAGGTCTCCAGTTTAGGCGCAGAGAGGACGGTTATTTGCGACGGTGAATAACTAGAATCAAGGATCAACCTTTGAAGTGAAGGGGCATCTTGGATGATGAGCTGCCTTCCGTCAAAAGAAATTCCAATTCTTACAAGGTTAGGCGACTTTATTTGGAGACAACCGATTCTAACTGTGAAAACAAACACCAAGCACTCCAGGCAGGGCAAATGGAGTGGATGATGCTGTGCAATGAGGCCTCCGATATACGAACCCGCACAAGTGAATGTTTCTTCAGAAATGGGAGTCGAAGGTTTAGTACTAGATTGTCTGGTAGGTAGCATAGCGCAAAGGTGGCGGTGTGGAGAGAGGAGGAAAACCGTGAGATGGACATCGGTGCTGAGGGCACAGGTAGATGGCGTTCGGTATCTGGTAGGTGATTTCCAGTGGAATAGTAGAACTCAAGCAGCTGTAGTTCTGTGAATTCAAGGGATTTCAGCCAGGCGTCCACCGTGCAGGGCATGGTACGCTTGCTCAGGTAGCATGACGGGATGCAGAGGCTTTGAACGGAGCCCTGGTGGGAGGAGATGATGGCTCTGGGGATTTCAAAATCACTGAAGAGAGATAGCTGACGACAGTCGAGATTAAGGGGCACAGCGCGCCATAGAGGGCGCCACCGGATTGAGAGGACTTGGGTGCGGCAGCAATCCTTGGTGGGGAGAAGTGAGATGATCTCCCCAAGGACGTCGTCTGGGAGATCGCTAATGCGGTCCACCCGAGATTTTATGGTTCCTAGGATCCGGAGGGGGCGGGGTCGCCGCTTCTCCCCGCGCTGCCGGGTGTGGGATCTACAACAGGTGTCGCCGCTGGCGGGAGCCTCATCTTGTTGGCGCTGGGGTCAGCCAACTCCATTTTCCTCGAGGGCGTCGCATCGCGCTCACGGATTTGAGCAGAGTAACGAATGACGAGCCTAGTTGTAGTGCGAGTGAAGAAGAAGGGGAGCTGAGGTTTTTCTGTAGTAGTGAGGAAGAAGGGGAGCTAGGGTTTTCTGTAGGAGTGAGGTGAAGAATTTGGGGGTACGAGTAGAGCGAGCTGACGTGAGGTGGGTGGGAGTGAGGAGGAAGAAGAGCACCCAGGTTTTCTTGGGGGGCGGTGTGCTGGGTGTGGGTAGCGCCTCTCATTAAGTAAATACATACGCTTTTGAATTGATTTTAATATTTACTAGGGCGGATGGGCTGTTTTGTCTTGGTCCCAGACAAACAATTACTACTAGTACAGTGGAGACACTCTACAGCTACCAGAAGAACAATTACTACTAGTACAGTGGATACACTACCGCTTTTGGCTCCTCCTAGGTCATCGAAATGTCTCCCTCTACTGAATGCCGTTTTACTTTTGTTCACCGACATGCGGGCCATGCCGCACGCGGGCCCAAATGCCATCCACCAAATTAGAAGGCAGTATGCAGGCGGAGAGTCACCCCGATCGTTGCGCGGCAGTAACGAGTCCTCGTATCACAAAACCCCACCTCCCCGCAGTCTAAGTTTGACGGATGAAGCAACCATAGTTTCACTCTTTGCTGAATCCCTTCTCCCTCACCGTCTTCAAGAAAGCCAACACTCGGATCTGCCACTATTCTTCTCTCCCAACGAAGGGAAGGTAAGCGGATCCATGATATTGGTATATTTTCGTACAGAGAAAAACAAAGAACTTTTGCAAAGCAGTAACCGATCCTCACTCTCTTTTTTGTTTCATTGTCATTGCAATTGTGTTTTCCTTTCAGTGCTCTCCTAGTATTCGTCAGTTTCATGATGGACCAAGGAGAACCAGGCAAAGATCTGCCGATATTGGAGCAGACGCGGGAGGCTGATCCCCACGAGACAGAGAGCTCCAAGAAGATGGAGGCAGCCACCGAGCCGACCCCAGATACGCTCACGGCCACTACTGAGATGGTCAATGCCCCGTTTGAGGTTACATCCCCCCGGCACTGCAGGAGCAGTTTTCCCCCTTCAAGGATGTGTCCCCCCCCCCCCCCCCCCCGCTGAGCTGCCCAAGGTGATTTTCTTCTTTGCCGATCTCGATTGTGGTTTTTCATCTAAGTATGTGGTGATGAATAATGCAAAATTTTATTAGCTTCAATGCCATGCTATACATAGTGGTTTAAATAACTTGTGTTTCTTATACTGGAAAGTAATTCAGAATTTGTTTCTGTTTCATTAGAGCCTTGATGCTGACAAGGATTGTGTGGTTGTACATGTCACTCGCTATGAGGCGCATGACCTGAATATACGCACTGGGAAAATAGAGTTCATAAGTTGTTGGATCCTGGAAGCCATTTGCGCTTATACCGATGTCGAGTTGTATTCCAGCCTCACTGTTGTCAGGCGTGTTGTCCAGAGTGTACTGAAGCACAAGAAGTTCAAAGCTACTCCTTCATTTGTGAGGCATACTGTTCTTGTCAAGCTTACGCAGGAAGATGACATGGCATGCCTCCACAAACAAGTTTATGAGTGCCAACGCCACAAGGTTATCTTCATGAAGGTTCACAGGATTGAGCTACTGCCGGACGTCCTCGATGATGTTCATGGCAAGGTTCGTGTTGTGTCTAGCCCAAACTAGATCGAGGCATGAAATAGTTGCCCCAACTAGTGTTTAATACTAGTTTGGATTGTGTCTACTTATCCGAGCCTTGCCTATTATCAAGCCCTCTGGGGCTAGTACTCTGTTTGAATCCGTCTATGGAAACTGCTGCTACTTTTGTGTGCCCGTGAATCATGTGAGAACCATCGTAATTGTTGCCGAAAAAGAGCGTCCTCACTAGTTTTTTCATGAATATGGCATGGTAAGACATAAGTTGTCACGGTTTATCATACGAGCAGTGTGTGTTTGATGAAATAGAGTACTCGTTCGAGAAATGTGCACCGATGTATACATAAGTACTTGCAAACACTGTTGGTGCTACCCCACTTGTAAGTAGTTGTGCAAAACACAACACATTGGCTCGGCTCGCTTCAACACAAGGCTATCGATCAGCTAACAATCAATAATCTGTTGTCTGACATATAAGCAACTACATATCTTGTTACAGTGGTTCATGCAGTTAACAGAGGCCACAATGTAAATTCCAAACGTTCACACGCTAGTCCTGCGTTCATGTGGAACACTCACATTAAACTCGGCTTCATAAAAAAACTTGAAAAGCATAATTTAAGGAATTTTATACATCTCAATGATAAATAGAACATAACAAACATATACTAGTTCACAACAAAAGACAAAGTTATGAGAAGGTTTACAAATCAGGAAAAAACAAGCAAGGCTTCTCTGAGAAAAGGGCCTCCCGGCAGGCTTAAATTTCCTGGAGTGCACTCTGGTTTTTTCTTGTTGCCACCATCCAGGCCGGTTAGGTTCTCTCATTCCAGAATAACCAATTATAATTGTGTTCTCAGCTGGAATGCTGAACTGAACCATGTTGTGTACCGACCAGCTGAAATTCTTGTGCATTCCACTAAATTTAAGCACCGCTATTTGAAGAAATAAGCAGACCACAATGCCTCTTGTCGGCGCACCTGTCCCAAAAACCTCCGTGCAGCCGTGCCAGCTAGTCCTCGGTCCATGGATCACCTCGTAGAAAGTGCATTCCGGACTAGGATGCAGTTGTTTTCGCTCGTCCCTGCACTGCAATCAGGAAGTAAAACGTACGAATCAGCTTCTTTAAGATTACGTTGGTCATTCTACCTAGTTACTACCAATGTAGTAATACCTGGAAGACTAGTGGTTAGAGGACGGCAGCTAGGAATAGCCATCTCATTTTGTGCAGTTGTACTAAAACTGAGGTGTGTACTTTTGATTGCGCAGATGGAAACGATATGGAGACAGACATCCCTGTTTGCGCAAATACGGAATACGGTTATTTAAACTGTGACAGATATTTGCAGTGGCGTATGATTAATAGCAACATCTATTGTGTTATAATTGGCACTACATTGACAGTATGAAAGTGCCCTTAAGTAGGTAGCATCACATCACATCAACACTGCCACTAGATTAACATGCAGAACAATAGCATTAGTATTATTGTCATGAGAGTAGCACATGGTCAGTAAATGTGCAATCAAATTTGTGCAGTTCCACTGGGATGAAGCAATGTTAACGGTGTGAGATTTAAGTGTAACTGCAAAAACACAATTCATGGGAAATAAAGCAAGACGGAAGCACTTCATAAAATGGTGGTGGCATTGCTTCAATTTATCGACCGCACTAGCCCATTACTTATAGTGACATTAGGTGGCATTGCTTAATGCTTCATGTGATTTTACATTAACGGTAGCGATATGGGCGTAGGGACAGCAGGGGCATAAAGTGATGAGACAGATGTGGTTGCCGAGAGCGGCAAACACTCAGGCAGCATGTCTGCGTTTGTCCCATTTTTTATATCCTCGGCGACATTTTCCTATGTGAGCATAGGAAATCTAGACCTGCTCATTCTCATTTGCGTTGTCCCCCAACACCCCTCACTTTCTTTCCTTTTTCAACAAAAGAGACAGGTCCACTTCCCCCACCCTTCGCCATCCACCATGCTTTCTTCGCCTTTTCAACCAATAGACCGGTTGGGTAGCCAGTATCTACTACTTTCCCCCGTTTCCTCTTAGAACCAAGTCCTAGATTCATGCTACAGCTTTCCCAGTTTCTACCCTGTTTGAACCAACTCTTAGCTTTGACTGTATGAACTAGCTTTACCTCTAATAATAGTAAAAGTCTAGGTGGCTTTGGAACAGCCGACGGAAGTAGAAAAAGATCCACACGCAGCCACGTGGGGAGCTGGGGCAGTAGAGCAAGGCAGGTTTCGAAGGAATATATACCTGAGGGTCATCGGCATGTGGCAAAGACGGCGTTGAGAGGCCGCATCTTGGCCACAATACCGCAGGGAGGAAGAAGGGGTCGGAGGCCCTCCCGAGCCGGCACGGCCGCCGATCGGGACGCACGGGCAGCCGTTGGTCTCCTCCCTCGCCGCCGACGACAGCGTGAACGATGCACCTACACCCCTGTCCCGGTCGAGGTGGTCCGGCCGGATTTCTGACCAGCCATGAGTAGAGAGAGAGTGTGGCCACCTATGTCTTGCTTAGATCTGGAGAGCATGAGAGAGTGAAAGAGAGGAACCCTAGTAAATCAAGCGCTAAGGCTCCTGCTTATATATATAGTGGAGTGATTTTGTTGTACCAGCTTCAAAAAAATGCACTCCTACGTGTACCCGCGAGTGGGTGTGAGAGAACTAGTGCGTGCGTGCACCACTTCTTTTTGTGAGAGTACAATATACTATGCCCAAAGAACATTTGCCACAAGAGTAATAGTATAAGTGTGTGACGTGTGAGCTAAAATAAAAGGTGTGCGACGTCTTTTGTTTTTTAGAATTTCTAAGGGTAGGGTGTGAAGAGCACATATGTGTGTGACGTCTACCTGCAGATAGACGGTGGGTGCGAGAGGACTCGGGAGATCATGACTCGTGAGGGTGTGTGTGCGTGAGAGAGAGGGGGCACGTATCAATGCAATGCATGTGTCCATAAATCATTATCCGACAAACGTTCGCCACAAGCCGTTTCCTGACGAACGCCGTAAGAACTGTTAGATCGGCATCCGACAATGTCAGTTTTGCCATGTCATTTAATAGAGCAGCCACACCTCCTACACACAAATCTTCCACGTGAGTGTTAGCAAGTGCCGTATGCTCCTCCCTCCGTTCCAAAATGCAGTCCATATAGCTTTATTGAAAATTCGAACCTCGCAAACTTTTACCAAGTTTTCGTGTACCAAAATGCACATATAGAATGCCTAGTATATATCATTTCATTCATCTTCAAGAGGTAACTATAAAGATGGAGGAGGAGTCTACAAAGAAAGACCGCCATATCACCTGCGGCAAATTCAACCATCCTTTGGTGTGGAGGAATATCATAGGAACTCTATATGATATGATTTTTATATGATTTTTTCCTTTAGAGCCAATTGGTTCATAGGAATAGATTCATCTACTCCACATTTCAAAGGAAATAAACATGATATCATTTTTATAGCTGTAGAGACACTTGGTTCATATGAATGGATTCCTATACTCCCATAATTTCGAAGGAAAATAAACATTAGCGTATATTCAATAGAAAAGTTCCTATGATGTGAACCAAATGACATCTCTTTTCTAATCCCTCCTCATAGGAATTGAGATACATGTCATCTCTAGATTCAATAGAGAAGTTCCTATGATGTGAACCAAATGACATCTCCTTTCCAATCCCTACTCATGGGAATTGAGATACATGTCATCTCTTTCCCTACAACTTCCATGTATACATCTTCTATTCCTAAATAGCTAGTACAACCCACTAGTAGCTTTTTTCCTAGACATGCAACTATGGCACAAGAACACGTCATGCATGCAAGTCATAAATCACATTGTTTTTTCTACTCTATGCATGCAAGCACCACATCATCAATTCATGCATGTTACTCATAAGTTATTTCTTGCATTAAATTTTGCATCGACAATGTATGTGCTGGTCACATGCACACATATGTAGTTCACATTCACATTTTTGTTAGAAATGCCATTCTTTTAACTGCAATTAATTTTTTCTCTTTGTACTCCCTCCGTCTAGGTGTGTAAGTCATATTCCGAAAACCAAATAATCCCAAAACACTTTGGCACGGTACATTAACACCCTCCTCGTTTCTTGTTTGGTGACATATCAACCAATAAGAGATGTGGGCCGTGCATGCTTTCCCAAAACACAAGCACATCTCCTTTGTTCTAGAATCTTCCATGTCATAATTGCCCAAACTTTTTTTTCTAAATGAATTGCCATTTTTTTTACTTTATGCTTTACAATGCACAATCCCATGAATCTTAACCTTTTTATAAGACTAAACAATTTTGAATGAGATTAACTATAAGAACTAAACGAACATCTACATCATGCATATATGACTCAAAGCTTTACATGCTATAATGTGTATTTATTCATAATTTGGTTTCCAAATCTCATGCGTTCAATGCATGTACCTTACTAGTTTTGAGTAGAGTAGCAAATTTCACGCGGTCGCTGGTATATCAAAATGTAGGGCCCATGTATCATTGCCTTTCGGTCGAACCTACGTCCACAATTTTTTGTACGTATATCTCCACTGGTCCCCAAACCCAAAATGCTTCCTCGTTCCCGTAAAACCAAGCGGCCCACACATATTAAGGCGTCGGCTCGAACTCAATCCCTATCCCATTTACTACGACGTGGCCCCGCACGCCGTAGTACTCCTACAAACCCTACCGCCGCACGCATCATCGGTTTTCTTCAACAGGACGAGGGAGAAGCGGATTTGTAGTGGGGGCGCTTTCAAAAAAAGGATTTGTAGTGGAGGCCCCTACCCTAGGGTGCCCTAGGTAGCTGTCGCACGCATCATTGGTTTTCTCTTTTCTTTATGCTCTTGCGCCCTAGAGTGAAATGATGGTTGCTTCGTCCATCCATCTTAATGCGGGAAAGGTGGGGCTTTGTGTTTTGACCCCTCATCGCTCATTTACTACTACTGCGCGGTGCTACGACCGGGGTGCGTCCAAGTCCAACCGCTGCTCCGAACTGTAATTTGGTGCATCGCACGTGGAACAAGATGGTGGATGATCCACATGTCGGCCAAAGGGGTCCTGTTAAGTGTGTCACCATTTCGTGTGCGGACTAACCCTGCTTAAGTTGCTACGCCAACATGACAAGAGCAGCCTACCACTTGGTTTTTCTCCTCGTTGAATCCCGACTATATTGATCTAAAAAGATACGTACGGTACTACCCTCTCCGTATCGGTTTATAGGGCGCGCACGTAGTTCTCGGTCATCCATTTGACTAACTAAATATGAGTTACTATGTCACAAAAAGTATATCATTCGATTCTTAAGCGGATGTAGTTTCTAAACATATATTGTTCATCACATGTATAGCCAGTTAGAATCTCAACCTAGAACGACGTGCATGCCCTGTAAACCGATACGGAGGAAGTAGTAAAAATGAGGTGATTTTACCGAGCGATGGGCGGGGGACCATGGCCTGTCATGCGGTCCCACGTGTCATGATGTACCAAGGCGATGCGTGTGTCCCTCTTGAGGCAGAACAATGGTAGAAGCAATGCTACGTGGTTTTCTTGAAGGAGATGATGGTGAAGCGAAGTGTGAAATAGTGGTTGCTTCGTCCGTCTGGGAAGGTGCGGCATTGTGATTTGACGTCTCATTGCTCATTACTACTACTAGGGCGGTACGACTGGGGTGCGTCCCCCCTACTGTTCTGCACTGTTAGTTGGTGCATGACACGTCGACCCGGTTGCTATATGTCCCACATGTCGGCGAGAGGAAGTACAGAATTCATGAAAGCGAGCGTTGATGGAGGAGTACAAGACACGGCTTGGTTTTTGCTGATTCGCGCGATCTATAGTCTGTTCGGTGACTAAAAAAAGGCGAGGACGGGTCTTTTCCCGCGCGGCAGGCAGGGGAGTTTGGAATAGTCTGTTCGAGGCAACGAGGCAGGAAGGGAAACAAGCAAATAAAGGTTGAGCGACTTAGTTTTGGGAAAATCTGATTTTACGGAGTACGTACCCACTATGGAGGTAGTATACTACTTATTACTCCCTCCTTTCCAGTTTATAGGGCTCGTCTAAGGGGGTGTTTGTTTTCAGGGACTTTTTGGTGTAGGGACTAGAAAAAGTCCCTCTTAGAGACTTTTTAACCAAACTGGAGGGACTACTAGGGACTAAAAGTTGCCTTTTGGGACTAAATGAAGAAGACTCTGAAGGAGAGTCTTTTTTGAGACTTTTTGGGACTTTTCGAACAATGCCCCACCCTGCACCCATTGCCCCGCCACCCCATGGTGTTGTTTGGTTGTTATTTTCTGTATACTAGGGGTAACATAGTCATTTAATAACCTCTAGGGAGGGACTAGGGACTTTTTAGTCCCTGGAAACAAACAGGGAGGGACTTTTTAGTTGGGACTAGAAAAATTCCTAGGACTTATGAACCAAACAGGGCCTAAAAAAATTCGTTTTTCCGTTTTATAAGTCTCAATTCTACTAGTAGTAGTAGTAGTACCATCACATGTTGGATTTTGAGGTGCGTTAAATCACCCGATGCAAGCATTGTCAAGAGAAAACTCACCAATGCATGTAGAAGTTCATGGAAATTTAGTGGTCATGCGTGCATTCGTTCTAATTAATGCCTCGGTAAACATAACTTCTTGAGAAAAACAAGCGTACATTACTTGTGCAAACTACGAAATTAATTCCACCACTCACCGTCTACCTTGGTTGGAGAGATTTTGAAATTGAGCCATAAACTGGAAAGGAGGGAGTAGTAACATAGCCTAGGGTAGCTTGCAGCACCACGGACTCCAAGGAAATTGCTGTAGTAGTACTACTCCTATATACTACTCCAAGGAAATTGAGCCATAAACTGGAAAGGAGGGAGTACTACTAAAGGACATATATTCCAAACAATATGATAATCTCTCTAACCAAGGTAGGGACGAGGAGTAAACGGAGGGAGTAGTAAAATTTTCTCCTCGTCCTGCGAGCCACCGCATGCGTGGGCGAGGGAGCGGGCGTAAGGCGTAGTACTACTACCTCTGTCCTGGTTTATAGGTCACCTTTGTAGTTCGTGCCAAATTTTTACCAAATATTTAGCTAACAAAATGTTAATGCATGTCAACCAACATTATATCATTGGATTCGTATTTCAACATAGTTTTCAATGATATAATTTTTGGTAACATGCACGAACGTTTTGTTAGTTCAATCTATAGTCAAAATTTGACACAATATACAATGGGGACCAATAAACCAATATACAACGAGTAGTAGTAAGAAAGCTTCACCTCGTCCTGCGAGCCACCGCGCCCGTGGGCGGGGGAGAAGGCGTAGTAAGCAAGCTTCTCCTCGTTCTGCGAGTTGACGGGACACATCAAAAGTAATACGTATAGAGCATCTCGAGTGTATAGAACCTTGCCTCTAAGGTAGGCCCCACATGGTTTGCCTCTTTTTTAACATAACGCGTCAAGTCGCAATTTGTTTGTCCACCCGTGGTAGACGATCCTCCATTAAGTGGACAATCAGTACACGTGTCAAATTACCACGTGGGCTGCCTTTTCGTACAGAAATGAGCTCCACCGTGTACCCGCGCGGGTGTGGTTGGGAAAGACACGGGAGTACGTGCGACGTGCGTGCACCTCTTCTCTTCGTGCACGTCCCCCACCTACCTGGGTGTGCATGAGAGTGATACAAACCTAGACATAATGCGCCGTCCATCCCCATGCCTCTGCCCAGTCCGACCACCAGTCACCACCATGCCCCACTCCTCCTCACCTTATCTCTCATGTTTCTCGAGACTAGCAATGTGCCCGTGCGTTGCAACGGATCCAAAGTAGAACAGTACTTGTTCACAAACTTGAAAGAAAACACTCTTGTTTTGATATACATATATACCACTAAAAATATATTACGTTTCACTCAAAATATATTTCTCAGGTTGTTTTGATGAGGCGAGGGAGGGATGTGGTTGCTTTCAAGATAATAAGGGGTTTTCTTCAAATTGGAGCAGAGAAGTGGGCTATTGTTGCAAACATGCCACAACTTACCTCGCAACCATTAGATGTAGATCTAATGGTCAGAAATGATGGATGGCAGACACACCATCATCACCAACTGGGTCTTTTATAGGAGTAGAGATATCATTTTTTCGTTCTCGAGATACCATTTTTCCGATAAAATTCTCGAGATATCATTAGTTTTTACACATGGGATTACTCCCGCATGGGTCAATCACAACAGGTGTTTTGTAAAAAATGCATCTTGATGTTCCCTGCAATGCACGGGCATCTTGCTAGTCCATGAAAACAACACATGGCAAAATTTCACGGCGAACGAGGGATTTGAATCTGCTGGGAGGGGCTGTTTGGATTTTGCCCGAGGTAGCCAAAATATTGGCGACCCTTTTGTCCACCGGTGCCTTTGCCACCGATGAATGAGGAATGGCTCGGGTGCTCATGCATCCTCCAGCGCGCATGTTGGGGACGAGCTCGCACGAGCTGTGCTTTTTTTGTCCCACCACGCCGCCCGAGCCGGCCGCAGACCGACCGGCGACCTGCATATTATGCCATCCAACTGTAGCCGCACACATTCTGACAGCAACTCAACCGACCAGACGAAATTCATGAAAACACGGCGATATTTCTCATAAACAATGACGGAATTCATATAAAATACCAGATTTTCATACAAACATGACGGATTTCATTGCATTCAAATCAACTAAGCGGTGCTAGTTCTGGACAGCACAGGTATATAATACCTGGCCTAAATGGTCGCCCGCCGATCCAATTGTGTTCCTCATGTCTGGCAGCACGATCACCGGACTGCCGGGAGCCCCGGAGGTATATGCTTCAGTGCGAAGGACGGCTCGCTTCCCCGCTGCCCAACTGATATGGTTGGCTGATGCCCAAGATGATGGTGGAAGGGGGCTCCTCCGCTTCCGTGGAGCCCATGCGGGGTCGACGAAGGTCCTCGCCACAAAAGGATCCGGCAAGACACCTGCTGTGTACGCCGACGTCGCCTCCGCGGTGGCCTTCATGGGACCCAAGCGGCGGCGGCCTCCCGTGTTCTACTTCTCCTCGATGATGGCGGCGGACGTGGAGGCGCTGGCCACTGACTCGTCGCTCTCCGCGCACCCGGTTCTGTCTCTGCTTGCATGGCACGGCCGCCGGCATGGGAGTCTCGGCCACAGAAACGGGTGACGCGGTCGCAGACACGGGAGGCGTGGTACGAGGCGGCGGCGTGGACGGCAGCGACGACGCCCGTGCGCTGCTCCTCGTTGAGCTGGCCTGGAGCGGCGAGTTGTTGAACCGCGCGCCGGCTTGAGGAGGCAACTGGCTCCGTCGGGCGAGGGAAGGGAGGTGGATCAGCGAGCTGCATAGCTCGTATCCGGAGGGCTCGGTGGGCCACCCAGCCGGCTTGGATGCGGGATAACTAATCTTCTTAAGCCATTGTAAGAGTGGACAAAATGATGAAGGAGGAGATAGGGGAGCGGCGGAGGGGTGCGATTCTTGGCCGGCGTTTGGCCTCGTTTAAATAGGAGATTAAGTAGACGGCGGACGGGAGGAGCTCGACCGGCGTTGCGTTTAATGCCGGCTCGGTCATGAACGGACGTGTGTCCAGAGTGGGTTTCTCGGCTTCCACATGGGTTTCATGGAGGTGTTTGAATGCGACAAGGAGGCGTGTTCAGCCGGGCATGCATCAAGTGGCGCCCTCGACTCTGATGTACGGCACCGCGCCGTTCTTCCACTGACATGTGGGCTCTTTGGGTACATGGCCTGCATGTCAGTCACCCAACGCAGGCAGCGCACGGCAGAGGAACTTTTGGTGGGCCAGGGCGGTCAGAAGCGGGCATTTCATAAACCGATGATTGTTCATTGAGTGTGACGTCATCTATTTCATCTAGATAAGCCTACTATATAATGTAAGAGAATTTTAAAATTTTCATATATACGTTGATAGCCCGTTAGATACGTTGTGATTCATAAAGACCGCTGCAAACATCAATGTTTTGCTTATCACAGACAAGATTGATTAAACCTTACAAAAAAAGATAAGATTGATTAATACCCGTAACAATCCATGTCCTTAACAAAGGGTGCATGCACATATAGGTTGAGCGTGTGTCTTGCGTTGTGTGCGGTGTGCATGCAGGTGTGCGAGTGTTGCCTGCATGCATGTGTACGTTTCAGTGTTGCATGCATGTGTGCATACGTGCGTGTGTTCGTGAGTGCATGTGTACGTGTCAGTGTTCCACGCCTGCATGCGTGTGTGTGTTCGTTATGTGTACGTGTCAATGTTGCACGCGTGCGTCTGTTCGTGCGAGTGTTGCGTGCGTGCATGTGTACATGCACGTGCGGGGTGAGGCTACATGTCAGTTGACTGACTTTTTCATCTCTGGTCAGTAGATTTTCCAGCTGTTGGATACGAAATCAAGGGCCTGCAGTTTATCTTCAACCTCCACCCCCTGAGCCACCAAGCCACCGCCGGCCGCCGCCGCCCGCGGCCGGCCCGCGCGGCCACGCCGCCCCGCGCGCCCCGAAACCACTCCCCACCATCGATCCGCCGCCGCCCCGGCCATCCCTCTAGGCCCCCCACGCCGAGCTTTTTCTCCGGCGATCCCCACGCCGCTGCCCAATCACCGTGCCCCCCCACCGCCGGCGACTGCCAACCAGAGGTCTCACGACTTCGAATCCCCACCGACCACTAATTTATTACCACTTATGTCCTTCATATACTCGCAAATGGGTGGGCCCTATGGTAATGTGCGCTGCTGAATGTGGACCGTTTGACTGGTCAATTGATCGTGTCATCAACAAATTACGGAGCTGTATGGTGAGCCAGTGACCGTATGTTCACCCTAAAATGTATTTTATTAACACAGTACAGACTCAAACTACTATTTCTTTCTTTCATATACGCGCTGACAGGTGGGCCCCACGGTTACGCGCCCCGATGGTGCAACACTAGTTGTGCCATGTGGAACGTTTGATTGGTCAATTGATTGTGCCATCAACAAAATACGGAGTTGTACAGGTGAGCCAGTGATAGAGGCAAAGGTGTCCCGTCTTTCGATGAGATGATGGATATCGCTTTGGTGGAAGTTGACTTTGACGATCCGACTACGAACGTGCGAGGACGTCGCGCCTTAGCAATCGCTAAACCAACTCCGAGAGGTTATCGACCACGCCGGAGCACGATCAACCTGACCACGAGGGTCTGTTTCCTGCGAGCAAACGAAGAACAAGCAAGAAACTGAGATTGCAATCTGGATATTGCGAATATAAGATGAAAGCTTTATTGATCAAGGTGGAGTTCTGTGACGCCTTTGTCTGGTCGCTGAACACAAACGAAGTACGCGAAGTTGCAGCTATGGCGAACTTTTAATCTAAACAAAACCCAAAGTCTAAACGACGCCCTAAGGGCTGTATATATGGAGGAAGAGGGGGGGAATTTCGTGGCCCTTGAGGAAGGGGTCCGAAACCAACCCTATCTCTTGTTTCCCCACACATACGGACTCTAAAAACAGCCTATACTGATGTATTTCGAAATTACATGGGCCTGGCCCAATAATAAGGTGACGCGGCACCTAGAATAGCCTCTGGACGAAAGTTATGAAGTAGCATCTTGTATATTTCGTCCAAGGCTTCATGCACGCATTATGGTGGCTTCAACGTCTTGAAATCATCACTTGTAACTCCGTTCTTGTTCCCCATGCGCATGCCATCATCTCCATGCTTGTTCTTGCTCCAATGTTCATCCTTCTCAAAGCTAGGCCCTTCATTTGTAAGCAAAACAAATGTATCCAATTTAGGCAGCATCATATTCTCATGAATATTAGAATCATTACCAAGAAACGAAAGTACCTGGTAATTTAATTGGCGTGCGCGAGCTCTAGTAATTGGTCCAGTATGTATAGCAGCAGGGGCTGTGGGTGTAACAATGGTACTTTCGTTTCCTTGCCTGAGGACATCACTACAATTATTACACCCACAGGCCCTGCTGCTATACATACTGGACCAATTACTAGAGCTCGCGCACGCCAATTAAATTACCAGGTACTTTCGTTTCTTGCTAATGATTCTAATGTTCATGAGAATATGATGCTGCCTAAATTGGATACATTTGTTTTGCTTACAAATGAAGGGCCTAGCTTTGAGAAGGATGAACATTGGAGCAAGAACAAGCATGGAGATGATGGCATGCGCATGGGGAACAAGAACGGAGTTACAAGTGATGATTTCAGGACGTTGAAGCCACCATAATGCGTGCATGAAGCCTTGGACGAAATATACAAGATGCTACTTCATAACTTTCGTCCAGAGGCTATTCTAGGTGCTGCGTCACCTTATTATTGGGCCAGGCCCATGTAATTTCGAAATACATAAGTATAGGCTGTTTTTAGAGTCCGTATGTGTGGGGAAACAAGAGATAGGGTTGGTTTCGGACCCCTTCCTCAAGGGCCACGAAATTCCCCCCTTCTTCCTCCATATATACAGCCCTTAGGGCGTCGTTTAGACTTTGGGTTTTGTTTAGATTAAAAGTTCGCCATAGCTGCAACTTCGCGTACTTCGTTTGTGTTCAGCGACCAGACAAAGGCGTCAC
Source organism: Aegilops tauschii subsp. strangulata (assembly GCF_002575655.3). Lineage (NCBI taxonomy): Eukaryota > Viridiplantae > Streptophyta > Magnoliopsida > Poales > Poaceae > Aegilops > Aegilops tauschii. The sequence goes on from NC_053041.3 coordinate 347,009,194, forward strand.
AGAACCCCACCTTGATCAATAAAGCTTTCATCTTATATTCGCAATATCCAGATTGCAATCTCAGTTTCTTGCCTGTTCTTCGTTTGCTCGCAGGAAACAGACCCTCGTGGTCAGGTTGATCGTGCTCCGGCGTGGTCGATAACCTCTCGGAGTTGGTTTAGCGATTGCTAAGGCGCGACGTCCTCGCACGTTCGTAGTCGGATCGTCAAAGTCGACTTCCATCAAAGCGATATTCATCATCTCACCGAAAGACGGGACACCTTTGCCTCTATCAAGTGGTACCAGATTTCCAGGTTGCTCGGTGAGATTTTACAGTTTTTCGTAGTTTAGATCGAGTCTGTTCTTCATACCTACAGTCCACGAAAAAGCCACAAAAAAAAATTAGGGTTAGTTCATCATATCCGAACCAATCTGAGCCTTTGCATAATCTTTTTAGGGTTTTTGCTTTGTTGAATTTGCGGTTGCATCGTCGTGTCAAGTTGCTGGTCTTAGAGTCTAGTCTTTTAGAGTTTCGAGTTCTGGTCATAAGTTGTCACGCCGCCGCCGCACCATCATCATCGCCTTGCCATCTACCACCATTGCTTATCCGCCACCGCTTTGAATCCGTATCCATATACCACCACCGCTGCCATATACTACCGCCATATATCCACCACCAATCCGAGTTCTTTTCATAGTCGGTTTGTTTTAGAGGTCCATATATTTTCCGTTTCGTGTTTCCTTGCCTGAGTAGGTCTCAGGGAAAAAAAACGAGTCTGGAGACCCCCGGGCAGTTTTTAGGCCAAAATTTCGGCAACCAAAAATATTTTTTCCCTATCCTATTTTTAGGCCCCGGGAAGTGTTTTGAGACACTCGCCATCATAGTGAATTTTTGTCGCACTTTTTCGTCGTCGCTGCCCTGATTTCCGAAAAAAAAATTAGTCAAAATTTTTTGTGCCCATCCTGTCAGTTTGACCTGGGAAGAGTTTTGAGACACTCGCCATTATAGTGATTTTTTCGCAAAAAAAAAAAAAAAGAGGAGCGCAAAAAAAAAAGAGCGCAAAAAAAAAAAGAGCGAAAAAAAAAATTCCTGAGTGTGCTTTTCCATTGTTTACGTGCAGCGCCGTGATTTTGTTAGTGTTCTAGGCTCGCGTCTCTAGCACGGTCTAGCCTAGGACCAGCACAGTACCGTCGTTGAGCGTTTATTCAACTTTGCATCTCTGAATTGATTATTGCTTACCATTTTGCTACCATATTATAAGCCTTCCCAGCTCCACATAAGTCTACATCGTGCGTTTGACTCTCCCTGGTAATCGCTATATCCAAGCTTTGAGAGTTTTTGACTACAACGGTTGCCGATCACCACCTGCTGCTGGGTAAGAACTGGTAAGAATTTGAGATTCGCTTGAAGGTTTTGTGACACACCACCATCCCACCACTTCTAGTAGTCTGCAGGATCATATTCTTTTGTGTTTCTATTGCTGCTAACCATGGCAGGTTCACAAGCCGATGAGACTGATTGGGCGAACATGACGAACAAGGAGTTGCATGATAAATTTCAGCAAATGATGAGTGGCCAGGTGGGAGATGTGCTAAACAGATTTGAAGAGGCTATGGAGAAGATAGATGCCGTGGAGAAGTCGTTTGAGACAAAGCTGGATAACAAGTTTACTGAATTACTAAAGCGTCTTCCCCAACCACCACCGGCTGCACATGTCGCACCTCTACAACAACAACAACCACATCTCCAACGCCGCCTTCCAAATCAAGTGGGACGGGCACAGCGCGTTCCAATTGAGATTGGTCAAAATTCGGGTGCTGCTGTCCCTACTGTTGATGCTTCTTTGGCTCCTGCTCCTGCGGCGGCTGAGGAGGATGACGATTATGCGGGCGATTATGAGGATGAGGTTGATCAAAATCAGAACTACGTGCAGCCACCAGCACCACCACCAGCAGGTCGACCTCAGGTATATATTCGCAACGGTAGGCCGGCACCACCACCTCAGGTACGAGATCATGACCATCTCCCTAAACTGAAATTGAATATTCCACCATTTGAGGGTAGATATGTTCCTGATATATATCTTACTTGGGAGTTAGAAACTGAACAACGATTTACATGTTTACAATATCCTGAGGAGAGACGTGTTCCTGCTGCTGTTTGTGCTTTCACTAGCTTTGCATGTGTTTGGTGGTCTGAACATTGTAGATTATATCCTGTTCCAGCTACTTGGGCTGCTTTGAAAACTGCTATGCGTACTCGTTGGGTTCCACCATATTATCAACGTGAATTACTTCAAAAATTGCAGCGTTTAAGACAAGGAAAAAATTCTGTAGAAGAATATTATCAGGAATTACAAACTGGCATGATTAGATGTGGTATTGTTGAGGAGAATGAAGCTATGCTTGCACGTTTTATGGGTGGATTAAATAAAGAGATTCAGACCATTCTAGAGTATAAGGATTATAATAATATCACTCGTTTATTCCATCTTGCTTGTAAAGCTGAACGTGAAGTGCAGGATCGACAGCCATTGGCGCGAACTAACTTTTCTGCAGGTCGACCTTCATCATGGACACCGCGTGCATCTTCTACTTCCACTTCACCATCACCTCCATCAGGTGCCACCTCCAGCCGTGATACAAGAAAGCAGGCACAACCACCACTCTCTGGCAAGAGCACACCTGCCGGGCCTGTGCAGAGCTCTTCTTCTTCCATGGCATCGACAGGGCACACAAGTGATATTATTTGTCGTCGTTGTAAGGGAAGAGGACATTTTGCGAGAGAATGCAAATCTCAGCGTGTCATGATTGCTACTGAGGATGGTGGGTATGAGTCCGCTAGTGACTATGATGAGGAGACTTTGGCTCTTATTACACGTGAAGAACATGGTGGAGATGATTCTGAAAATGAGACGCAATACATGGCTCCTGAAGACGCTGACAGGTATGAATGTTTAGTTGCTCAACGTGTTTTGAGTGTGCAGGTCACACAAGCAGAGCAAAATCAGAGGCATAATTTGTTCCATACAAAGGGAGTTGTGAAGGAACGTTCTGTTCGCGTCATCATAGATGGAGGGAGCTGTAACAACTTGGCTAGCATGGAGATGGTGGAGAAGCTATCTCTCACCACAAGACCACATCCACATCCTTACTACATCCAATGGTTCAACAACAGCGGCAAGGTTAAGGTAACACGTACTGTTCGTGTGCATTTTAGTATCTCTACATATGCTGATTATGTTGATTGTGATGTGGTACCCATGCAAGCATGTTCCTTATTACTAGGTAGACCATGGCAATTTGATAAAAATTCTGTACACCATGGTAGAAACAATCAGTATACTCTTGTTCATAAGGATAAAAATATTACTTTGCTTCCTATGACTCCTGATTCCATTTTGAAAGATGACATTAATAGAGCTAATAAAGCAAAACAGGAGAAAAATAAGAGTGAAAATCAGATTGTGGCAAAGGAATTTGAGCAACAAATGAAACCTAATAATAAACCATCTAGTGTTGTTTCTGAAATTAAATTGAAAAATGCATGTTTACTTGCCACAAAATCTGATATTGATGAACTAGATTTCAGCAAATCTGTTTGCTATGCTTTTGTGTGCAAAGAGGCATTATTTTCATTCGAGGACGTGCCTTCCTCTTTGCCCCCTGCTGTCACTCACATTTTGCAGGAGTTCGCTGACGTCTTCCCACAAGACGTGCCACCGGGATTACCACCTATTCGAGGGATTGAGCATCAAATTGACTTAATTCCCGGTGCATCGCTACCCAACCGTGCACCATACCGTACCAATCCAGAGGAGACGAAGGAGATTATGCGTCAAGTACAGGAGCTGCTCGACAAAGGTTATATACGCGAATCTCTTAGTCCTTGTGCTGTTCCTATTATACTCGTGCCTAAAAAGGATGGTACGTCGCGTATGTGTGTTGATTGTAGAGGCATTAATAATATTACTATTCGTTATCGTCATCCTATTCCTAGGCTCGATGATATGCTTGATGAATTGAGTGGCTCTACAATATTCTCCAAAGTTGATTTGCGTAGTGGATACCATCAAATTCGTATGAAATTTGGAGATGAATGGAAAACTGCATTTAAAACTAAGTTTGGTTTATATGAGTGGTTTGTCATGCCTTTTGGGTTAACTAATGCACCTAGTACTTTCATGAGACTAATGAACGAAGTTTTACGTGCTTTCATTGGACGATTTGTGGTGGTCTATTTTGATGATATACTGATTTATAGCAAATCTTTGGAAGAACATTTGGAACATTTACGTGCTGTTTTTATTGCTCTACGTGATGCACGTTTGTTTGGTAACCTTGGGAAGTGCACCTTTTGCACCGACCGAGTATCTTTTCTTGGCTATGTTGTTACTCCACAGGGAATTGAAGTTGATAAAGCCAAGATTGAAGCTATTGAGAGTTGGCCGCAGCCCAAAACGGTCACACAAGTGCGGAGTTTTCTTGGACTCGCTGGTTTCTATAGGCGTTTTGTGAGAGATTTTAGCACCATTGCTGCACCTCTCAACGAGCTTACAAAGAAGGATGTGCCTTTTGTTTGGGGTACCGCACAGGAAGAAGCCTTCACGGTATTGAAAGATAAGTTGACACATGCTCCTTTACTCCAACTTCCTGATTTTAATAAGACTTTTGAGCTTGAATGTGATGCTAGTGGCATTGGATTAGGAGGTGTGTTATTACAAGATGGCAAACCTGTTGCATACTTTTCTGAAAAATTGAGTGGGCCTAGTCTGAATTATTCTACTTATGATAAAGAACTATATGCTCTTGTTCGGACTTTAGAAACATGGCAACATTATTTATGGCCCAAAGAATTTGTTATACATTCTGATCATGAATCTTTGAAACATATTAAAAGTCAAGCTAAACTGAATCGTAGACATGCTAAATGGGTTGAATTCATTGAAACTTTCCCTTATGTCATTAAACACAAGAAGGGTAAAGAAAATGTTATTGCTGATGCATTGTCTCGTCGCTATACTATGCTTTCACAACTTGACTTCAAAATATTTGGTTTGGAGACCATCAAAGATCAATATGTGCATGATGCTGATTTTAAAGATGTATTGCAGAATTGTAAAGAAGGAAGAACCTGGAACAAGTTTGTCGTTAATGATGGATTTGTGTTCCGTGCTAACAAGCTATGCATTCCAGCTAGCTCTCTTCGTCTTTTGTTGTTGCAGGAGGCGCATGGAGGAGGATTAATGGGACACTTTGGCGTGAAGAAGACGGAGGACGTACTTGCTACACATTTCTTTTGGCCAAAGATGAGACGGGATGTTGAGCGTTTTGTTGCTCGCTGCACTACATGTCAAAAAGCTAAGTCACGACTCAATCCTCATGGTTTATATATGCCTTTGCCTGTACCTAGTGTTCCTTGGGAGGATATATCTATGGACTTTGTTTTAGGTTTACCTCGAACAAAGAAGGGGAGGGATAGCATATTTGTTGTCGTGGATAGATTCTCGAAAATGGCGCACTTTATACCATGTCATAAAAGCGATGATGCTGTTAATGTTGCTGATTTGTTCTTTCGTGAAATTATTCGCTTGCATGGTGTGCCAAATACTATTGTTTCAGATCGTGATACTAAATTTCTTAGCCACTTTTGGAGATGTTTATGGGCTAAGTTGGGGACTAAACTGCTTTTTAGTACTACTTGTCACCCCCAAACTGATGGACAAACTGAAGTAGTCAATAGAACATTGTCTACTATGCTTAGGGCTGTTTTGAAGAATAATAAGAAAATGTGGGAAGAATGCTTGCCTCATATTGAGTTTGCTTATAATCGTTCATTGCATTCTACTACTAAGATGTGCCCTTTTGAAATTGTGTATGGTTTCCTACCTCGTGCACCTATTGATTTGTTGCCTCTTCCATCTTCGGAGAAGGTTAATTTTGATGCTAAACAACGTGCTGAATTGATCTTAAAAATGCATGAGTTAACTAAGGAAAACATTGAGCGTATGAATGCTAAATATAAACTTGCTGGAGATAAGGGTAGAAAACATGTTGTGTTTGCACCTGGAGATCTTGTTTGGTTACATTTGCGTAAGGATAGATTTCCTGATTTGCGCAAATCAAAGCTAATGCCACGTGCTGATGGTCCTTTTAAGGTGTTAGAGAAAATAAATGATAATGCATATAAACTTGAGCTGCCTGCAGATTTTGGGGTTAGTCCCACTTTTAATATTGCAGATTTGAAGCCTTATTTGGGTGAGGAAGATGAGCTTCCGTCGAGGACGACTTCATTTCAAGAAGGGGAGGATGATGAGGACATCACTACAATTATTACACCCACAGGCCCTGCTGCTATACATACTGGACCAATTACTAGAGCTCGCGCACGCCAATTAAATTACCAGGTACTTTCGTTTCTTGCTAATGATTCTAATGTTCATGAGAATATGATGCTGCCTAAATTGGATACATTTGTTTTGCTTACAAATGAAGGGCCTAGCTTTGAGAAGGATGAACATTGGAGCAAGAACAAGCATGGAGATGATGGCATGCGCATGGGGAACAAGAACGGAGTTACAAGTGATGATTTCAGGACGTTGAAGCCACCATAATGCGTGCATGAAGCCTTGGACGAAATATACAAGATGCTACTTCATAACTTTCGTCCAGAGGCTATTCTAGGTGCTGCGTCACCTTATTATTGGGCCAGGCCCATGTAATTTCGAAATACATAAGTATAGGCTGTTTTTAGAGTCCGTATGTGTGGGGAAACAAGAGATAGGGTTGGTTTCAGACCACTTCCTCAAGGGCCACGAAATTCCCCCCTTCTTCCTCCATATATACAGCCCTTAGGGCGTCGTTTAGACTTTGGGTTTTGTTTAGATTAAAAGTTCGCCATAGCTGCAACTTCGCGTACTTCGTTTGTGTTCAGCGACCAGACAAAGGCGTCACAGAACCCCACCTTGATCAATAAAGCTTTCATCTTATATTCGCAATATCCAGATTGCAATCTCAGTTTCTTGCCTGTTCTTCGTTTGCTCGCAGGAAACAGACCCTCGTGGTCAGGTTGATCGTGCTCCGGCGTGGTCGATAACCTCTCGGAGTTGGTTTAGCGATTGCTAAGGCGCGACGTCCTCGCACGTTCGTAGTCGGATCGTCAAAGTCGACTTCCATCAAAGCGATATTCATCATCTCACCGAAAGACGGGACACCTTTGCCTCTATCAAGCATGGAGATGGTGGAGAAGCTATCTCTCACCACAAGACCACATCCACATCCTTACTACATCCAATGGTTCAACAACAGCGGCAAGGTTAAGGTAACACGTACTGTTCGTGTGCCTTTTAGTATCTCTACATATGCTGATTATGTTGATTGTGATGTGGTACCCATGCAAGCATGTTCCTTATTACTAGGTAGACCATGGCAATTTGATAAAAATTCTGTACACCATGGTAGAAACAATCAGTATACTCTTGTTCATAAGGATAAAAATATTACTTTGCTTCCTATGACTCCTGATTCCATTTTGAAAGATGACATTAATAGAGCTAATAAAGCAAAACAGGAGAAAAATAAGAGTGAAAATCAGATTGTGGCAAAGGAATTTGAGCAACAAATGAAACCTAATAATAAACCATCTAGTGTTGTTTCTGAAATTAAATTGAAAAGTGCATGTTTACTTGCCACAAAATCTGATATTGATGAACTAGAATTCAGCAAATCTGTTTGCTATGCTTTTGTGTGCAAAGAGGCATTATTTTCATTCGAGGACGTGCCTTCCTCTTTGCCCCCTGCTGTCACTAACATTTTGCAGGAGTTCGCTGACGTCTTCCCACAAGACGTGCCACCGGGATTACCACCTATTCGAGGGATTGAGCATCAAATTGACTTAATTCCCGGTGCATCGCTACCCAACCGTGCACCATACCGTACCAATCCAGAGGAGACGAAGGAGATTATGCCTCAAGTACAGGAGCTGCTCGACAAAGGTTATATACGCGAATCTCTTAGTCCTTGTGCTGTTCCTATTATACTCGTGCCTAAAAAGGATGGTACGTCGCGTATGTGTGTTGATTGTAGAGGCATTAATAATATTACTATTCGTTATCGTCATCCTAATCCTAGGCTCGATGATATGCTTGATGAATTGAGTGGCTCTACAATATTCTCCAAAGTTGATTTGCGTAGTGGATACCATCAAATTCGTATGAAATTGGGAGATGAATGGAAAACTGCATTTAAAACTAAGTTTGGTTTATATGAGTGGTTTGTCATGCCTTTTGGGTTAACTAATGCACCTAGTACTTTCATGAGACTAATGAACGAAGTTTTACGTGCTTTCATTGGACGATGTGTGGTAGTCTATTTTGATGATATACTGATTTATAGCAAATCTTTGGAAGAACATTTGGAACATTTACGTGCTGTTTTTATTGCTCTACGTGATGCACGTTTGTTTGGTAACCTTGGGAAGTGCACCTTTTGCACCGACCGAGTATCTTTTCTTGGCTATGTTGTTACTCCACAGGGAATTGAAGTTGATAAAGCCAAGATTGAAGCTATTGAGAGTTGGCCGCAGCCCAAAACGGTCACACAAGTGCGGAGTTTTCTTGGACTCGCTGGTTTCTATAGGCGTTTTGTGAGAGATTTTAGCACCATTGCTGCACCTCTCAACGAGCTTACAAAGAAGGATGTGCCTTTTGTTTGGGGTACCGCACAGGAAGAAGCCTTCACGGTATTGAAAGATAAGTTGACACATGCTCCTTTACTCCAACTTCCTGATTTTAATAAGACTTTTGAGCTTGAATGTGATGCTAGTGGCATTGGATTAGGAGGTGTGTTATTACAAGATGGCAAACCTGTTGCATACTTTTCTGAAAAATTGAGTGGGCCTAGTCTGAATTATTCTACTTATGATAAAGAACTATATGCTCTTGTTCGGACTTTAGAAACATGGCAACATTATTTATGGCCCAAAGAATTTGTTATACATTCTGATCATGAATCTTTGAAACATATTAAAAGTCAAGCTAAACTGAATCGTAGACATGCTAAATGGGTTGAATTCATTGAAACTTTCCCTTATGTCATTAAACACAAGAAGGGTAAAGAAAATGTTATTGCTGATGCATTGTCTCGTCGCTATACTATGCTTTCACAACTTGACTTCAAAATATTTGGTTTGGAGACCATCAAAGATCAATATGTGCATGATGCTGATTTTAAAGATGTATTGCAGAATTGTAAAGAAGGAAGAACCTGGAACAAGTTTGTCGTTAATGATGGATTTGTGTTCCGTGCTAACAAGCTATGCATTCCAGCTAGCTCTCTTCGTCTTTTGTTGTTGCAGGAGGCGCATGGAGGAGGATTAATGGGACACTTTGGCGTGAAGAAGACGGAGGACGTACTTGCTACACATTTCTTTTGGCCAAAGATGAGACGGGATGTTGAGCGTTTTGTTGCTCGCTGCACTACATGTCAAAAAGCTAAGTCACGACTCAATCCTCATGGTTTATATATGCCTTTGCCTGTACCTAGTGTTCCTTGGGAGGATATATCTATGGACTTTGTTTTAGGTTTACCTCGAACAAAGAAGGGGAGGGATAGCATATTTGTTGTCGTGGATAGATTCTCGAAAATGGCACACTTTATACCATGTCATAAAAGCGATGATGCTGTTAATGTTGCTGATTTGTTCTTTCGTGAAATTATTCGCTTGCATGGTGTGCCAAATACTATTGTTTCAGATCGTGATACTAAATTTCTTAGCCACTTTTGGAGATGTTTATGGGCTAAGTTGGGGACCAAACTGCTTTTTAGTACTACTTGTCACCCCCAAACTGATGGACAAACTGAAGTAGTCAATAGAACATTGTCTAAGATGCTTAGGGCTGTTTTGAAGAATAATAAGAAAATGTGGGAAGAATGCTTGCCTCATATTGAGTTTGCTTATAATCGTTCATTGCATTCTACTACTAAGATGTGCCCTTTTGAAATTGTGTATGGTTTCCTACCTCGTGCACCTATTGATTTGTTGCCTCTTCCATCTTCGGAGAAGGTTAATTTTGATGCTAAACAACGTGCTGAATTGATCTTAAAAATGCATGAGTTAACTAAGGAAAACATTGAGCGTATGAATGCTAAATATAAACTTGCTGGAGATAAGGGTAGAAAACATGTTGTGTTTGCACCTGGAGATCTTGTTTGGTTACATTTGCGTAAGGATAGATTTCCTGATTTGCGCAAATCAAAGCTAATGCCACGTGCTGATGGTCCTTTTAAGGTGTTAGAGAAAATAAATGATAATGCATATAAACTTGAGCTGCCTGCAGATTTTGGGGTTAGTCCCACTTTTAACATTGCAGATTTGAAGCCTTATTTGGGTGAGGAAGATGAGCTTCCGTCGAGGACGACTTCATTTCAAGAAGGGGAGGATGATGAGGACATCAATACCATTGTTACACCCACAGGCCCTGCTGCTATACATACTGGACCAATTACTAGAGCTCGCGCACGCCAATTAAATTACCAGGTACTTTCGTTTCTTGCTAATGATTCTAATGTTCATGAGAATATGATGCTGCCTAAATTGGATACATTTGTTTTGCTTACAAATGAAGGGCCTAGCTTTGAGAAGGATGAACATTGGAGCAAGAACAAGCATGGAGATGATGGCATGCGCATGAGGAACAAGAACGGAGTTACAAGTGATGATTTCAGGACGTTGAAGCCACCATAATGCGTGCATGAAGCCTTGGACGAAATATACAAGATGCTACTTCATAACTTTCGTCCAGAGGCTATTCTAGGTGCTGCGTCACCTTATTATTGGGCCAGGCCCATGTAATTTCGAAATACATAAGTATAGGCTGTTTTTAGAGTCCGTATGTGTGGGGAAACAAGAGATAGGGTTGGTTTCGGACCCCTTCCTCAAGGGCCACGAAATTCCCCCCTCTTCCTCCATATATACAGCCCTTAGGGCGTCGTTTAGACTTTGGGTTTTGTTTAGATTAAAAGTTCGCCCTAGCTGCAACTTCGCGTACTTCGTTTGTGTTCAGCGACCAGACAAAGGCGTCACAGAACCCCACCTTGATCAATAAAGCTTTCATCTTATATTCGCAATATCCGGATTGCAATCTCAGTTTCTTGCTTGTTCTTCGTTTGCTCGCAGGAAACAGACCCTCGTGGTCAGGTTGATCGTGCTCCGGCGTGGTCGATAACCTCTCGGAGTTGGTTTAGCGATTGCTAAGGCGCGACGTCCTCGCACGTTCGTAGTCGGATCGTCAAAGTCGACTTCCACCAAAGCGATATCCATCATCTCATCGAAAGACGGGACACCTTTGCCTCTATCAAAAACATTGTTCACCCTTAGTTCCCCCTCCCTCTGTTTCCCCATTCATACTCCGTGGGCGCCAAAACACCCTCTCCACCAGCCTCCTCCGTCCTCCACCCCATCGCGCCCAATCCACCGCCGCCCTCCTCCATCACGTCGGAGCCGGTACCCCGACGTCGTCATCCAACGCAACTGCAACCGCAACGCCCTCAAGGACTTAGCAGCTAAAGCCGAGGCAGAGCTGCCTCCACGACGCCCACACCGACGTGCGCCGTACCAGAACCACTCCGACCACGCCGTCCTGCGCCTCACCGCTGCCGCTCCACTGTCACAACTGTCCACCACACCGGAGCTATTCCTGCTACGCCGTCGTTCGTCGCCTCGGATCTGGTTCCCCGCCATCGACAGACGGCCACTACACCACACTCAACAACTTGGCCATGGGTTCGTCCAAGGCTCCACCGTCCTCCACAACTTCTCGTTTCCAGCGAACCACAAGAAGATCGTTGGAAAAACAGAAGGAGGACACAACACTACCAGCAGAAAGAGGTACTCCTCTTCCCTTATTCGTGCAAACCTTACGTCTCTGCTCACATCGTATTCATTCCACGAAAGAAACTAGTTGAGCGCTTCGTACTGCATCTTCTTCGTGATACTAAATGCACAAGGTGGTCTCCCATTTACTATTTCACCTTCGCTAGAGGTCAGTAGCCTGCCTGGATTTCAATTCAGGGTCAGTCGAATCGCAATTAAAAGAACCAGCACTCGCTTAGGCGCGCGGAGCACCTAGTCTGCCTGTTCGCCGGGGAAGCGGCGCATCGGTGTCTATCATAGGGGTGTGGGGTGCAGGAGTTGCTTGCGCATGATCTGGAGGTTGGCGGGGCTTGAAGGGATGGCCGAGGCGGTGCCAAGCACGCCGGTGCAGTGAGGTCGAGGGGAGGGCCACTACTACAAAAACAGCTATTGCCAATATGGACACTAATGGCGCACTATGCATGTGGTGCGCCATTACTAAATAGTAATGGTGCACCATGTGTTGGTGCGCCATTAGTGTGCAAATACTAATGGCGCACCACATCCACGGTGCGCCATTAGTAAAAAAAATTCAAAACTAGTAATGGCGCACCAGGGGATTACAAATTTAGTAATGGCGCACCATGGGTGTGGTGCGCCATTACTAGTTGCGCCATTAGTAATTTTGTTACAAATTTTGTTTCATTTTTTTTGAAAAACTACTAATGGCGCATCGTGGGGGTGGTGCGCCATTACCCACGGTGCGCCATTAGTAACTTGGCCACCACTTCAACCGAATGCAACCCCCCTGTACACGTTCTCTCCCCTCCCCTTCCTCCTGACACAGCCACCCGCCTCTCCTCCGGCTCTCACCCAACGCCGCCGCCAATCTCCTCTTCCGCGTCACCTCTCCGGCGGCCTCCTCTCCCCATCCACGCCGCGCCGGCGACCTTCCTATCCTCTCCTCTGTCTGCCCGGTCGGGCCGAGACCCTAGCCCGATGCCATGGCGACCATGGCAGCAGGAGGAGCCCGGTCATGGCGGCCTCCTCTCCTTGCAGCGCCGCCGCACCTCACCTTCTCTTCTCTCCTCTCCTCTTCTCTCCCAGTAGAGGAGAGAAGGGGAGGGAAGGGAAGGCCTTCTCCGGCGAGCTTCCAAGGAGGTGAGGAGCGCCCAGATCCAGATCCACGGCGCATCGTCCCGTCGTCGACCTGAGCCGCGACCATCCATGCAGGGCCGGCAGAAGCCAGGACGGAGATGCCAGAAACCCTAGCCTAGCCTAGCCATGGAGGTACGACGCCTCAACCTCCGGCGACGGACGGCTGCTGCAGGCCATCTCCGGCGACGGATCTTCGACCCCGACCATGGTGCGTGCGGCTGCAGGCCATCTTCTTCATCTCCCCTCCCCTCCCCTCATTGGTTCATTTTATGTGCAGGGCAGGCTGCTCCGGACGAGCTGCTACTGTTGCTGCATGTGCACGACGCATGGCTGCTCCCTCCTCCTCTGCCTACTGCAGGTGGACATGGTGAGCACATCTTATCTAGCTTGCCAATTTGATTGATTGCAATTCTTCTTTCTGGTGGTGTTGATTGCCATTGTGCAGTTCAGTTTAGTTTCAATCTGAATGCACCTCTCGGTCTCTTCCTCCTCTCTTGTACTTTTGCATCTCCATGCCCAGATTCGGGCTTAATTAATTCCATTGCCTGTTGTTTATGGACGGATTGTTAGGTTAGATTGCTCATTTTATCCATCTCATCATGTCTCCTGAATGAATAAATGAATGAATGAATAAGCACTTTAATTGATGCTTGCTGGTTGGATGGATGGATGTCGTACATGCCATGCTTTTGGGTTAATTTGTCCGTCAAATTGATCCATTGGCCCGCTTGGTTCAATTTATCTGATGCCACAAGTGGCGTCATTTTTATTCTACATGGACTGCCATTATAATGTACGTACATGCCACTGAACATTCAGTCTTTACTTGTGTGTAAGATCGGACTTTCTTCCGTTGTCAACGCAACTCGACGCAAGACCAGTGCCTTGGTCGCTTGCTCCGGTGTGGTGCAGCCGAGCTGGGCCAACGACCATGCCGTGTACGAGGGCAAACTCCCCTCCGACAAGACGGCTCCTAGCTCGGGTAAGCAGCAGCACCCCCATGGTCGTTTTAGTTTTCAGAGAGCCCTTTTTTGTGTGTCAGCTGATGATGCCTTCATTCTCTTGTCCATTGAGGATCCTCAATAGGCAAGAACAAGTTCCACCGCCGGTCTGAAACTCGTCCCAACTGGGCAAGGGATTCTCTCACTACCTTCTAATTAAGTGAGTAGTCAACATCTTCAGGGCCCTTTACTCTGCTTTCTTTCTACTTCAAGCAAGGAGATGATTTATATGCATCTAAACAAGTAGTTGTCGCTGCACTGCTATAACAATCAATGTACATGCATAGCTCTAAGCTCTAGCCTAGTGCGCTACACTGCCTCTGTTTGTCAACATGCTGAATATATGAACCCAGAAAATTTTAGAACTTCTCTGTAAAAATTGGGTGCTAGCTCTGTATCTCAGCCCCTTCTCATTTGTTTGTTTGATTTGGATGGAGTAGGAGTCATCCATGGACGACATCGACGATGAGGTCGTGGTCTTGTATGATGCGTGTGTGGACAGTGTTGGTCTATTCATAAGCTAGGGTGTGGCCTGATGAGGTCTTGGTCTTGTATGATGCGTGTGTGGACAGTGTTGCTCACTTACTAGCTATGGTTCTTTTGCTGCTGGACAGTTTTATTTCAATTTGTACCCCATCTAAGCCGCTCACTGTTTTCGTTACCTAATTGCTATTGGATGCAGAAAAATGTGTAAGCTTTATATGCCAAAAGGTTATGCATTTACTCATGAAGCATTTCTTGCAAATGGAAGATTTTGGTGTCCATGATTAGTGACGATCCTCAAGTAGGATGAATCTTTAGTTTTGATGGGTCTCAGATTTACTTTTGTTAAGTTGTGATGATATAGTGCTTAATCTGAGCATGTTCCACGTAATGCAATGGACTGTTCCAAGGGCTGGGCGCTGCTGCAAGGCCCATCTTTATCTTTGCTCTTGCGCATGATGGATGGTCAAGGACTAGTTAAGTAGGTCATTTTGCGACCAAATGAATGGTCTTCCAGTTTGGTATCTCTAAATGATGATTACATATTAGCGTGTTCTTCAGTTTGGGATATACATTTATGTGTAATAGTTAATTATGTCTTGGAAGGCATGTTACTTATTTCCTGTTGATTCATTGGACATCGCATGACAATCTCTAAGAAGGTTGTCCATTTATTGATCAATCATTTCTTGCACGATTTTGTTGTTGATGATTAGTGTTGAACCTCATATGTCCTCTGCAATTCATTTCCATTATAATCTTACTCATACAATATTCACACCATGTAATTCTGGAAATATATGCTCATATCTAATTCTGCATAAAAAATGATAGTATTGACATGTTATAAATAGTTTGTTTGTATTTCTGTTTATTTTGTTACATTTTGCAGGGATAAAGTGAAGAAAAAGAAGAAAAGATTACTAGAAGATTAGTTTTAGGATTTTCTTTTATTTCCTTGCAATTTTCCTTTTATTGGATACTTGTAAAGACATTGTAATATTCTTACTATAATAAAAAATATGATTCTATTTCATTTTTTGTTTTTAAATTATTTTCCTTATAGGTTGTTTTCTGTAAATTTGGATTTTTTTTGTTTTCCAAATACATTACTAGTGGCGCATCATCAACTAGTGCACCATTAGTAAGCCAGAGCACATGGGTAAATATGGCCCCCTGGGAGGCATACTAATGGTGCATTGTGGGATATACTAATGGCGCACTGCATGATGCGCCATTAGTATACCAGATACTAATGGCGCACCAGTGGTGCGCCATTAGTATTTAATACTAGTGGCGTGGTACTAGTGGCGCACCAGTAGTGCGCCATTAGTAGGCAAAACTGGTGCGCCACTAGTAGGCCTTTTCCTAGTAGTGGGCGGAGGCAGCGGACAGGGCCGGTGGTCGCTCGCGTTTTGAGGAAGATCGTAACACTGACTGGCTGGAGGTAGATGAAGGCGATCTGCCCGTTCTTTGTACATCGGACGGTGCAGAAAAAATGGACTGACCTATTTGTTTTCATTCGACTGTTATTTTCATAAGACCACACCTTGTGGTGTGCTGGAGGAGCCATCTGCATTTCCCAGCCATCCCTGTGCTCATATTTCAAAATCCTTGAATCTAGTAATTTTGTGTGCCATGCATGTTGTAGAGCTATCATATGTCTCCCGTCATTTATTTCTCACCTACCTGCTATCTGCTACCTTTACACTATACTACTTGTGCACACACTTCACCCATACTCACACTATTGTTTTTTTATGCATGGGTATTTCAGACTCTGACGCAGTGTTGATGAATACAAAAAAGAAAAGACAGAAGTCGCTCCAGTGTAATTCGAAGATAAGCACTAAGCGTCTCAGCGCTCTAAAGGGTGCAGTGCCAGCAGATGGAGACAGTAAACGTAGCTCTGCAGTTGATGATCTCAATTGCCACACACAACCATCCCAAGTGCTTGCTTTAACTTTGCGCTGTAAAATGTGGTTGCATGTTGCATATGGTGTCTAGCTTGTATTGCTTCCAGTTTGGTTAAATTGCACCAGCTTACTTTACACATTATACCTTTGATAATGACATGCCTTTCTGTTTTTGATACATACTACATATGTCTATTAACCATGTTCGTACATCAAACTAATTCTCTTTTGTATCCCTCATCAATCACTTATGACGAGACAGTCACCCGAGTGGGTTACTGTGAGATGCACCACTCGTTTAAAGAGTGCAGTGTCATCCTCCCCAGATGATTCTCAAGAAACAGCAAGGCTAAATGAAGATAGTCAACGTAGCTCTCTAGTTGATGACCGCAATTCCCCCACACCACCATCGCAGGTGCTTGCTCTTACTTGGCAGTGTGATATTGGTTGCATGTTGCATATGGTGTCTACCTTGTAATGCTTCTAATTAGGGTAAATTGCATCTGCTTAGTTAACACATGATACCTGTGAATATGACACGTGTTCCTGTTTTTGGTACATGTTACGTCTTTGTATTAACCATGTTCTTAATCAAACTACTTTTCTTGTGTATCCCTCATCAATCACTTCTGACGAGACACCTTCAAGTTAACAATGTAATATTGGTTGCATCTTGCATATCATTTCGAACATGTATTGCCTCTAATTTGTTGAAGTGCCACTTATAATGAGACACATCTAACTTGGTAGAGTGATTTTGGTTGGATCTTTCATATGGTGTCTAGATTGCATTGCTTCCCATTTGTTGAATGCCTTTTGCTTAGCGTTTTTCGTACATATTCCATCCTCCTACAATGTGGTTTCCATACATAAAAGTTGTGTTCGTCAGTATCATGCATCAACGAATTTGGAAGTGCAAATTGCATTCCTTTTTCTTGTGTGTTTACTTGACAAGGCAAAATCTAAAAGGACGAAGGCACGGAATGATGGTGGTCCTCTGGAGCAACTAAAACAGATGATCTCTGCAGATTCTCCTGCTACTCCTACTACAGTGCAAGTTCCAAATCTCATCTCCCCTACTCCACAACCCCAGGTGCTTGCTCTAACATGGCAGTGTGATATCTGGTTGCATGTTGCATATGGTGCCTAGCTTGTATTGCTCCTAATTTGTTAAATTGCATCTCCTTAGCTTACACATTATACATGTGAATATGATACGCCTTCCTGTTTTTGGTACATACTACATCTGCCTATCACACCATGTTCTTACATCAAACTACTGTTCTTGTGTATCCTGCATCTATCGCTTATGATGAGACAGTCACGCCCGTGGGTTAGTATGAGACACGCTACTCTTATAAAGAGTGCAGTTTCATCCTCTCCACATGATTCTCAAGAAACAGCAAGCCTAATTGAAGATATTGAACGTAGCTTTGTACTTGAAGACCGCACTTCCCCTACACCACCATCGCAGGTGCTTGCTCTAACTTCGCAGTGTGATATGTGGTTGCATGTTGCATACGGTGTCTAGCTTGTAATGCTTCTGATCAGGGTAAATTGCATCTGCTTAGTTGACACATTATACCTGTGAATATGACATGCCTTCCTATTTTTGGTACACACTACATCTATGTGTTAACCATGTTCTTACATGAAACGCCCTCTCTTCTGTATCCTGCATCAATCAATTACGATGAGACACCTTTATTCGTTGCATATTGCATATTATTTCTAGCCTGTTGCGATGTATTGCTTCTAATTTGGTCAAATACATTTGTTAGGCCACCCTTTTAATTTGGCAGAGTGATATTGGTTTCATCTTTCATATGGTTTCTAGCTTCCATTGCTTCTAACTAGTTCAAACACCTTGTGCTTAGTTTACACTTTATACATCATACATGTCAATATGTCATGCCGTCCTGTTTTTCATACATATTCCATCCTCCCATCATGCGGCTGTCTTACATGAAAGTAGTGCTCATCAGTATCATGCATCAATGAGTTCTGAAAAGCAAATTTTATTCCTTTTTCTTGTGGGTTTGACTTGACAAGGCAAAATCAAAAAAGAGGAAGGAAAAGAGTAAGAAAGGCGACGATGTTGGTCCTCTGCAGCAACGTAAATGAAGCATCTGTACGGATTCTCCTTGTACTGCTAGTGCATTACAAGTTCCAAGTCTCCACTCCCCTACTCCACCATCCAAGGTGCTTGCTCTAACTTGGCAGTGTGATATCTGGTTGCATGTTGCATATGGTGTCTAGCTTGTATTGCTCCTAATTAGTGTAAACTGCATCTTCTTTGCTTACACATGATACGTGTAAATATGACACGCTTTCCTGTTTTTGGTACATACTATATCTGTCTATCACACCATGTTCTTACATGAAACTACTCTTCTTGTGTATCCTGCGTTAGTCACATATGATGGGACACCTTTAAGTTGGCAGTGTGATATTGGTTTGCGTCTTGAATATGATATCTAGCATGTAGTGTTTCTAGTTTGATGAACGCCACCTATGACAAGACAGTTTGAACTTGGCAGAGTGATATTGATTGCCCCTTCCATATGGCGTCTAGCTTGCAGTGCTTCTAATTAGTTGAAGTGCCTTCTCCTTAGTTACCACATCATAGGTGTGAATATGTCAAGCCGTCCAGTTTTCCGTACATATTCCATCCTTGTATCATGACTTTGCCTTTCATCAGAGTAGTGTTCATCAGTATCATGCATGAATGAGTTTTGAAGAGCAAATTTTATTCCTTTTTCTGGTCGGTTTGACCTCACAATGCAAAATCAATAAAGCGGAAGGAAATTGGTATGGCATTGGATGATGGTGGTCCTTCCGAGCAACTGAAACGGAGGGTCTCTAAAGATTCTACTCCGCCATCCTCCCAACAAGATTCGCAAGACAACGCAAGGCTAGACAGTCAACGTAGCTGTGTAGATGATGAGCACATCTCCCCTACTCCACCATCATAGGTGCTTGCTCTAACTTGGCACTATCATATGTGGTTGCATGTTGCGTATGATGTCTAGCTTGTATTGCTTCTAACTTTGTTGAAGCATCTGGTTGCTTTACACATAATGCCTGTGAATATGACACGTGTTCCTGTTTCTAGAACATATTATATCTGATCACACCATGTTCTTACATCAGACTACTGTTCTTGTATATCCCGCATCAGTCACTTATGATAAGGCACCTTTAAGTCGCCACTGTGATATTGGTTGTGTCTTGCATATGATTTCTAGCATGTACTGCTTCTAATTTGTTGAAACGCCAGACAGTTTGAACTTGGCAGAGTGATATTGGTTGCACCTTTCATATGGTTTCTAGCATGCAGTGCTTCTAATTTGTTGAAATGCCTTCTACTTAGTTACCATATCATAGGTGTGAATATGTCATGCCTCTTGTTTTTCGTACATATTCCATCCTCGTATCATGTGTTTGCCTTTCATACGAGTAGTGTTCGTCAATATCATGCATGAATGAGTTCTAAAGAGCGAATTTTATTCCTTTTTATTATCGGTTTGACTTCACAATGCAAAATCAATACAGCTGAAGGAAATTAGTCCGGCAGTGGATGATGGTGGTCCTTCGGAGCAACTCGAACAGAGGGTCTCTACAGATTCTACTCCGCCATCCTACCAACAAGATTCGCAAGACAACACAAGGCTGGACAGTCAACATAGTTCTGTAGATGATGAGCACATCTCCCCTACTCCACCATCACAGGTGCTTGCTCTAACTTGGCACTATTATATGTGGTTGCATGTTGCGTATGATGTCTAGCTTGTATTTCTTCTAACTTTGTTGAATTGCATCTGCTTACTTTACACATAATGACTGTGAATATGACACATGTTCCTATTTCTAGAACATACATGTAGATGATGAGCACATCTCCCCTACTCCACCATCACAGGTGCTTGCTCTAACTTGGAACTGTTATATGTGGTTGCGTGTTCCATATGATGTCTAGTTTGTATTGCTTCTGATTTTGTTGAATTGCATCTGCGTAGCTTACAACTTATACCTGCAACGATCACTTACCCACAAGACACATTTAACTTGGGAGTGTGATGTAGGTTGCATCTTGCATTGTCTTCTAGCTTGTACTACTTCTAATTTCTGGAATTGGCACTTACGACGAGTCACTTTTTACCTGATAGAGTGATATTGGTTGCATGTTCATATGGTGCCTAGCTTTCATTTCTTCTAATTTTGTTGAAATGCCTTCTACTTACTGTTTTTCATACATATTCCCTCCTCCTATCGTATGTCTGAAAATGCAATGTTGTCTTATTTTTGTATATATTCCATCCTCCTATCCTGCGCTTGCCTTACATCAAAGTAGTGTTTGTCTGTATCATGCATCAACCAGTTATGCAGAGCTAATTTTATTCATCTTCTTTTGGTTTTGACTTCATAAGGCAATATCAGAAAATAGGAAGGAAAAGAGTAAGTTAAGGGATGTTTGTGGTCATCCAGACTGACGCAAACAGAGACTCTCTAGATTTCCTACTGCTACTGCTAATGAAGTTGAAGTCCCAAGTCTACATGATGAGTTCATCTCCCATACTCCACCATCGCAGGTGCTTTCTCTAAGTTGACAGTGTGATAATTGGTTTCATGTTGCATATGTTGTCTAGCCTGTATTTGTTCTATTTTGATGAAATTGCACCTGCTTAGTTTATACGTCATACATGTGCATATGACATGCCTTTCTGTGTCTAGAATGCACTGCATCTATCAATCATACCATGTTCTTACATCAAAGTACTGCTGTTGTGTATCCCGCATCAGTCACTCGTGATTGGACGCTTTTAACATGGCAGTTTGATAGTGGTTGCATCTTGCATTGATTTCTACGTTGTACCGCTTCTAATTTTTTGAAATGGCACTTATGATAAGACACTTTTAACTAGGTAGAGTGTTATTGGTTGCATCTTTCATATGGTGTCTAGCTTGCATTACTTCTATTTTCTTGAAAAACCTTCTGCTTAGTTTACACATCGTAGCTGTCAATATGTCACGCCGTCCTGTTTTTCTTACATATTCCATCCTCATACGGTTGTCTTACATCAAAGTATTGCTTGTCTGTATCATGCATCAATGAGTTCTGAAGAGCGATTTTATTCTTTTGTGTTGTGGGTATGCCTTGACATGGCAAAGTCAAAAAAGAGCAAGGAAAAGAATATAGTAGGGAATGGTGTTACTCGTCGGGTGAAACGGAAAAGGATCTGCCCTCAAGATTCTGCTAGTACTTATAGTACAGTAGAAGGTCCAAGTCCACCGGCTAAATCTACAAACACAGTATCACCTGCTCCACCAGCTGCAGCATCCGCTTCAATTGTACCAGCATCTCAACGAGTTACTCGTTCGTTTGCTCCGAAACTGGCCAATTCCCAAGCTGGATTCACACCTAACACTACTTCCGAAGCACTGCTGACACAACAGGACTTGGCAAGATCAGATGAACCTCATGAGCATCAACACCAAGACGGTACCTGACCGAGTCAAGTTGCAGTTGCATGCTCCTTTATATGTACTCTCACAGTTTGATGTGCACTAACACTTTCCATATTTGTTGTTGAACTAGCACCATGGCGCAAGCGTAAACAAACATCAGGGATAATGCTTGATAGATTAACAAAATCTAAAGGAGGAAGAATGGAGATCCATTTTGAGGCAGGTTTAAAAAGGCCACGTGATGCTACAGAGTCAGCCAAGTTAGTATCAGAGCCAGCCATTGCCGTTAGGTGTCATGCACGTATCCTCCCAATGTGGATCCATTACAGGAATGAGAAAGACAATACCCAGTTTAACACCTTCCTTGACCATTTATCCGTAAGTAATGTTATTCATCGCAATTTGTAATATTGTCTTGCTCTGTGCCATACTTTCTAGCTTCCTCCTAATAAGACTCACATTCTTTTTTCAACAGATGAGGTTCAAGTTGGATTTGAAAGATGATGCAACTAAACAAGCATGCACTCATGTTTTTCAGTTTGCTCAGCGACAGTATCGGTACCACCTTAGAAAATCTCACTTTGAAGGCAAGGTTAACAATGAAATCACCCAAACATCTCCAGTGGAATATATTACAGATGAAGACTGGACAGCCCTTGTTAAACACTGGTCTGATCCAAAGTATCAGGTAGGGTATATGTATTTGATCAGACCACCTATTGAACTTGTATTTATGTATGTGCCTTACAAGTGTATCTTCATCTAGGCTAACTATTTGAAGAACAAGACCAACCGTTCTAAAGTGAAATTCCAAAAGATAACAGGATCTCGTAGCTATATTGCACATTGCGAGGCTCTTGTAAATAGCTGCTACTTCCTTCTTTTTTCTGTGCCATATTATTGTATCTATATTTGACTTGTTCCAAATACAGAGGAAAATGTTGGGAATCGTAGCATAATTTTAAAATTTTCCTACGCTCACCAAGATGCATCTATGAAGTATACTAGCAACGAGGGGAGAGGGGTGCATCTACATACCCTTGTAGATCGCGAGCGGAAGCGTTCCAATGAACGTGGATGACGGAGTCGTACTCGCCGTGATTCAAATCACCGATGACCGAGTGCCGAACGGACGGCACCTCCGCGTTCAACACACGTACGGTGCAACAACGTCTCCTCCTTCTTGATCCAGCAAGGGGGAAGGAGAGGTTGATGGAGATCCAGCAGCACGACGGCGTGGTGGTGGATGTAGCAGGATGCCGGCAGGGCTTCGCCGAGCTTCTACGAGAGAGAGAGAGGTGTAGCAAGGGAGGAGGGAGGCGCCCAAAGGTTGTGAGTTGCTGCCCTCCCTCCCCCCCTTTATATAGGCCCCCTGGGAGGGGGGGCGCCGGCCAAACCCCATCTAGGGTGGGGGGGCGGCGGCCAAAGGGGTGGAGTACCCCCCAAGGCAAGTGGGAAGCCCCCCCACCTAGGGTTCCCAACCCTAGGCGCATGGGGGGACGCCCATGGGGGGGCGCTCAGCCCACTAGGGGCTGGTTCCTTCCCACTTCAGCCCACGGGGCCCTCCGGGATAGGTGGCCCCACCCGGTGGACCCCCGGGACCCTTTCGGTGGTCCTGGTACAATACCGGTAACCCCCGAAACTTTCCCGATGGCCGAAACTTGACTTCCTATATATAATTCTTTACCTCCGGACCATTCCGGAACTCCTCGTGACGTCCGGGATCTCATCCGAGACTCCGAACAACTTTCGGGTTTCCGCATACATATATCTCTACAACCCTAGCGTCACCGAACCTTAAGTGTGTAGACCCTACGGGTTCGGGAGACATGCAGACATGACCGAGACGCCTCTCCGGTCAATAACCAATAGCGGGATCTGGATACCCATGTTGGCTCCCACATGTTCCACGATGATCTCATCGGATGAACCACGATGTCGAGGATTCAATCAATCCCGTATACAATTCCCTTTGTCAATCGGTATGTTACTTGCCCGAGATTCGATCGTCGGTATCCCAATACCTTGTTCAATCTCGTTACCGGCAACTCTCTTTACTCGTACCGCAATGCATGATCCCGTGACTAACGCCTTAGTCACATTGTGCTCATTATGATGATGCATTACCGAGTGGGCCTAGAGATACCTCTCCGTCACACGGAGTGACAAATCCCAGTCTCGATCCGTGCCAACCCAACAGACACTTTCGGAGATACCCGTAGTGCACCTTTATAGTCACCCAGTTACGTTCTGACGTTTGGCACACCCAAAGCACTCCTACGGTATCCGGGAGTTGCACGATCTCATGGTCTAAGGAAAAGATACTTGACATTGGAAAAACTCTAGCAAACGAAACTACACGATCTTTTATGCTATGCTTAGGATTGGGTCTTGTCCATCACATCATTCTCCTAATGATTTGATGCCGTTATCAATGACATCCAATGTCCATAGTCAGGAAACCATGACTATCTGTTGATCAACGAGCTGGTCAACTAGAGGCTTACTAGGGACACGTTGTGGTCTATGTATTCACACATGTATTACGATTTCCGGACAATACAATTATAGCATGAACAACAGACAATTACCATGAACAAAGAAATATAATAATAACCATTTATTATGGCCTCTAGGGCATATTTCCAACAGTCTCCCACTTGCACTAGAGTCAATAATCTAGTTACATTGTGATGAATCGAACACCCATTGCGTCCTGGTGTTGATCATGTTTTGCTCTAGGGAGAGGTTTAGTCAACGGATCTGCTACATTCAGGTCCGTATGTACTTTACAAATATCTATGTCTCCATTTTGAACACTTTCACGAATGGAGTTGAAGCGACGCTTGATATGCCTGGTCTTCCTGTGAAACCTGGGCTCCTTCGCAAGGGCAATAGCTCCAGTGTTGTCACAGAAGAGAGTCATCGGGCCCGACGCGTTGGGAATCACCCCTAGGTCGGTAATGAACTCCTTCATCCAGACTGCTTCCTGCGCTGCCTCCGAGGCTGCCATGTACTCCGCTTCACATGTAGATCCGCCACGACGCTTTGCTTGCAACTGCACCAGCTTACTGCTCCTCCATTCAAAATATACACGTATCCGGTTTGTGACTTCGAGTCATCCAGATCTGTGTCGAAGCTAGCGTCGACGTAACCCTTTACGACGAGCTCTTCGTCACCTCCATAAACGAGAAACATATCCTTAGTCCTATTCAGGTACTTCAGGATATTCTTGACCGCTGTCCAGTGTTCCATGCCGGGATTACTTTGGTACCTTCCTACCAAACTTACGGCAAGGTTTACATCAGGTCTGGTACACAGCATGGCATACATAATAGACCCTATGGCCGAGGCATAGGGGATGACACTCATCTTTTCTATATCTTCTGCCGTGGTCGGGCATTGAGCCGTGCTCAATTGCACACCTTGCAATACAGGGAAGAACCCCTTCTTGGACTGATCCATATTGAACTTCTTCAATATCTTGTCAAGGTATGTACTCTGTGAAAGACCAATGAGGCGTCTTGATCTATCTCTATAGATCTTGATGCCTAATATATAAGCAGCTTCTCCAAGGTCCTTCATTGAAAAACACTTATTCAAATAGGCCTTTATACTCTCCAAGAATTCTATATCATTTCCCATCAATAATATGTCATCCACATATAATATGAGAAATGCTACAGAGCTCCCACTCACTTTCTTGTAAACACAGGCTTCTCCATAAGTCTGTGTAAACCCAAACGCTTTGATCATCTCATCAAAGCGAATGTTCCAACTCCGAGATGCTTGCACCAGCCCATAGATTGAGCGCTGGAGCTTGCATACTTTGTTAGCATTCTTAGGATCGACAAAACCTTCCGGCTGCATCATATACAACTCTTCCTTAAGGAAGCCCTTAAGGAATGCCGTTTTGACGTCCATCTGCCATATCTCATAATCATAGTATGCGGCAATTGCTAACATGATTCAGACGGACTTCAGCTTCGCTACGGGTGAGAAAGTCTCATCGTAGTCAACCCCTTGAACTTGTCGATAACCCTTAGCGACAAGTCGAGCTTTATAGATGGTCACATTACCATCCGCGTTTGTCTTCTTCTTAAAGATCCATTTGTTTTCTATGGCTCGCCGATCATCGGGCAAGTCAGTCAAAGTCCATACTTCGTTTTCATACATGGATCCTATCTCGGATTTCATGGCTTCTAGCCATTTGTCGGAATCCGGGCCCGCCATCGCTTCTTCATAGTTCGAAGGTTCACCGTTGTCTAACAACATGATTTCTAGGACAGGGTTGCCGTACCACTCTGTTGCGGAACGTGTCCTTGTGGACCTACGAGGTTCAGTAGTAACTTGATCCGAAGCTTCATGATCATCATCATTAACTTCCTTTCCAGTCGGTGTAGGCACCACAGGAACATCTTCCCGTGCTGCGCTACTTTCCGGTTCGGAAGGGGTGACTATCACCTCATCAAGTTCCACTTTCCTCCCACTCAATTCTTTCGAGAGAAACTCCTTCTCTAGAAAGGACCCGTTCTTGGCAACGAAGATCTTGCCTTCGAATCTGAGGTATAAGGTATACCCAATAGTTTCCTTAGGGTATCCTATGAAGACGCATTTTTCCGACTTGGGTTCGAGCTTTTCAGGTTGAAGTTTCTTGACATAAGCATCGCATCCCCAAACTTTTAGAAACGACAGCTTAGCTTTCTCCCCAAACCATAATTCATACGGTGTCGTCTCAACGGATTTCGACGGAGCCCTATTTAAAGTGAATGCGGCAGTCTCTAAAGCATAGCCCCAAAATGAGAGCGGTAAATCGGTAAGAGACATCATAGATCGCACCATATCCAATAGAGTGCGATTACGATGTTCGGACACACCGTTTCTCTGAGGTGTTCCAGGCGGCGTGAGTTGTGAAACTATTCCGCATTTCCTTAAGTGTGCACCAAACTCGTGACTTAAATATTCTCCACCACGATCTGATCGTAAGAATTTTATTTTCCTGTCACGTTGATTCTCAACCTCACTCTGAAATTCCTTGAACTTTTCAAAGGTTTCAGACTTGTGCTTCATTAGGTAGACATACCCATATCTACTTAATCATCAGTGAGAGTGAGAACATAATGATATCCTCCGCGAGCCTCAACACTCATTGGACCGCACACATCCATATGTATGATTTCCAATAAGTTGGTTGCTCGCTCCATTGTTCCGGAGAACGGAGTCTTGGTCATCTTACCCATGAGGCATGGTTCGCACGTGTCAAATGATTCATAATCAAGAGACTCCAAAAGTCCATCTGCATGGAGCTTCTTCATACGCTTGACACCAATGTGACCAAGGCGGCAGTGCCACAAGTATGTGGGACTATCGTTATCAACTTTACATCTTTTGGTATTCACACTATGAACATGTGTAACATCACGTTCGAGATTCATCAAAAATAAACCATTGACCAGCGGGGCATGACCATAAAACATATCTCTCAAATAAATAGAACAACCATTATTCTCGGATTTAAATGAGTAGCCATCTCGAATTAAACGAGATCCAGATACAATGTTCATGCTCAAAGCTGGCACTAAATAACAATTATTGAGGTTTAAAACTAATCCCGTGGGTAGATGCAGAGGTAGCGTGCCGACGGCGATCACATCGACCTTGGAACCATTCCCGACGCGCATCGTCACCTCGTCCTTCGCCAGTCTCCGTTTATTCCGTAGTTCTTGTTTTGAGTTACAAATATGAGCAACCGCACCGGTATCAAATACCCAGGAGCTACTACGAGTAATGGTAAGGTACACATCAATTACATGTATATCACATATACCTTTGGTGTTGCCGGCCTTCTTCTTGTCCGCTAAGTATTTGGGGCAGTTCCGCTTCCAGTGACCACTTCCCTTGCAATAAAAGCACTCAGTTTCAGGCTTGGGTCCATTCTTCGACTTCTTCCCGGCAACTGGCTTACCGGGCGCGGCAACTCCCTTGCCGTCCTTCTTGAAGTTCTTCTTACCCTTGCCCTTCTTGAACTTAGTGGTTTTATTCACCATCAACACTTGATGTTCTTTTCTGATCTCTACCTCAGCTGATTTCAGCATTGAATATACCTCAGGAATGGTCTTTTCCATCCCCTGCATATTGAAGTTCATCACAAAGCTCTTGTAGCTTGGTGGAAGAGACTGGAGTATTCTGTCAATGACCGCGTCATCCGGGAGATTGATTCCCAGCTGAGACAAGCGGTTATGCAACCCAGACATTCTGAGTATGTGCTCACTAACAGAACTGTTCTCCTCCATTTTACAGCTGAAGAACTTGTCGGAGACATCATATCTCTCGACCCGGGCATGAGCTTGGAAAACCAATTTCAGCTCCTCGAACATCTCATATGCTCCATGTTTCTCAAAACGCTTTTGAAGACCCGGTTCTAGGCTGTAAAGCATGCCACACTGAACGAGGGAGTAATCATCAGCACGCTGCTGCCAAGCGTTCATAACGTCTTGGTTCTGTGGGATTGGTGCATCACCTAGCGGTGCTTCTAAGACATAATCTTTCTTGGCTACTATGAGGATGAGCCTCAGGTTCCGGACCCAGTCCGTATAGTTGCTGCCATCATCTTTCAGCTTGGTTTTCTCTAGGAACGCGTTGAAATTGAGGACAATGTTGGCCATTTGATCTACAAGACATAGTGTAAAGATTTTAGACTAAGTTCATGATAATTAAGTTCATCTAATCAAATTATTTAATGAACTCCCACTCAGATAGACATCCCTCTCGTCATCTAAGTGAAACATGATCCGAGTTAACTAGGCCGTGTCCGATCATCACGTGAGACGGACTAGTCAAGATCGGTGAACATCTTCATGTTGATCGTATCTTCTATACGACTCATGTTTGACCTTTCGGTCCTCCGTGTTCCGAGGCCATGTCTGTACATGCTAGGCTCGTCAAGTCAACCTAAGTGTATTGCGTGTGTTCCGAGGCCATGTCTGTACATGCTAGGCTCGTCAACACCCGTTGTATTCGAACGTTAGAATCTATCACACCCGATCATCACGTGGTGCTTCGAAACAACGAACCTTCGCAACGGTGCACAGTTAGGGTGAACACTTTCTTGAAATTATTATAAGGGATCATCTTACTTACTACCGTCGTTCTAAGCAAATAAGATGCAAAAACATGATAAACATCACATGCAATCAAATAGTGACATGATATGGCCAATATCATCATGCTCCTTTGATCTCCATCTTCGGGGCACCATGATCATCTTCGTCACCGGCATGACACCATGATCTCCATCATCATGATCTCCATCATCATGTCTTCATGAAGTCGTCACGCCAACGATTACTTCTACTTCTATGGCTAACGCGTTTAGCAACAAAGTAAAGTAATTTACATGGCGTTTCAATGACACGCAGGTCATGCAAAATAATAAAGACAACTCCTATGGCTCCTGCCGGTTGTCATACTCATCGACATGCAAGTCGTGATTCCTATTACAAGAACATGATCAATCTCATACATCACATATATCATTCATCACATCTTCTGGCCATATCACATCACATAGCACTTGCTGCAAAAACAAGTTAGACGTCCTCTAGTTGTTGTTGCAAGTTTTTTTACGTGGTTTGTAGGTTTCTATCAAGAACGTTTCTTACCTACGTATGACCACAACCTGATTTGCCAATTTCTATTTACCCTTCATAAGGACCCTTTTCATCGAGTCCGTTCCGACTAAAGTAGGAGAGACAGACACCCGCTAGCCACCTTATGCAACTAGTGCATGTTAGTCGGTGGAACCTGTCTCACGTAAGCGTACGTGTAAGGTCGGTCCGGGCCACTTCATCCTACAATGCCGCCGAAACAAGACAAGACTAGTAGCGGCAAGAAGAATTAGCAAACTCAACGCCCACAACTACTTTGTGTTCTACTCGTGCATAGTAACTACGCATAGCCTGGCTCATGATGCCACTGTAGGGAATCGTAGCATAATTTTAAAATTTTCCTACGCTCACCAAGATGCATCTATGAAGTATACTAGCAACGAGGGGAGAGGGGTGCATCTACATACCCTTGTAGATCGCGAGCGTAAGCGTTCCAATGAACGTGGATGACGGAGTCGTACTCGCCGTGATTCAAATCACCGATGACCGAGTGCCGAACGGACGGCACCTCCGCGTTCAACACACGTACGGTGCAGCAACGTCTCCTCCTTCTTGATCCATCAAGGGGGAAGGAGAGGTTGATGGAGATCCAGCAGCACGACGGCGTGGTGGTGGATGTAGCAGGATGCCGGTAGGGCTTCGCCGAGCTTCTACGAGAGAGAGAGAGGTGTAGCAAGGGAGGAGGGAGGCGCCCAAAGGCTGTGAGTTGCTGCCCTCCCTCCCCCCTTTATATAGGCCCCCTGGGAGGGGGGGCGCCGGCCAAACCCCATCTAGGGTGGGGGGGGGCCAAAGGGGTGGAGTACCCCCCAAGGCAAGTGGGAAGCCCCCCCACCTAGGGTTCCCAACCCTAGGCGCATGGGGGGAGGCCCATGGGGGGGCGCCCTGCCCACTAGGGGTTGGTTCCTTCCCACTTCAGCCCACGGGGCCCTCCGGGATAGGTGGCCCCACCCGGTGGACCCCCGGGACCCTTTCGGTGGTCCCGATACAATACCGGTAACCCTCGAAACTTTCCCGGTGGCCGAAACTTGACTTCCTATATATAATTCTTTACCTCCGGACCATTCCAGAACTCCTCGTGACGTCCGGGATCTCATCCGGGACTCCGAACAACTTTCGGGTTTCCGCATACATATATCTCTACAACCCTAGCGTCACCGAACCTTAAGTGTGTAGACCCTACGGGTTCGGGAGACATGCAGACATGACCGAGACGCCTCTCCGGTCAATAACCAACAGCGGGATCTGGATACCCATGTTGGCTCCCACATGTTCCACGATGATCTCATCAGATGAACCACGATGTCGAGGATTCAATCAATCCCGTATACAATTCCCTTTGTCAATCGGTATGTTACTTGCCCGAGATTCGATCGTCGGTATCCCAATACCTTGTTCAATCTCGTTACCGGCAACTCTCTTTACTCGTACCGCAATGCATGATCCCGTGACTAACGCCTTAGTCACATTGAGCTCATTATGATGATGCATTACCGAGTGGGCCCAGAGATACCTCTCCGTCACACGGAGTGACAAATCCCAGTCTCGATCCGTGCCAACCCAACAGACACTTTCGGAGATACCCGTAGTGCACCTTTGTAGTCACCCAGTTACGTTGTGACGTCTGGCACACCCAAAGCACTCCTACGGTATCCGGGAGTTGCACGATCTCATGGTCTAAGGAAAAGATACTTGACATTGGAAAAGCTCTAGCAAACGAAACTACACGATCTTTTATGCTATGCTTAGGATTGGGTCTTGTCCATCACATCATTCTCCTAATGATGTGATCCCATTATCAATGACATCCAATGTCCATAGTCAGGAAACCATGACTATCTGTTGATCAACGAGCTAGTCAACTAGAGGCTTACTAGGGACACGTTGTGGTCTATGTATTCACACATGTATTACGATTTCCGGACAATACAATTATAGCATGAACAACAGACAATTACCATGAACAAAGTAATATAATAATAACCATTTATTATTGCCTCTAGGGCATATTTCCAACAGAAAACCCGTGCGGACCAAAAAGAACCTGAACCGAATGCAGTGCAAATCTTCAAGGATTGCTACACCAGCAAGATGAAGGGCATGAGCACACCAGTTCAGGCCGTTGTTGTAAGTCCTTACTCCTCCTGCCTTTGAACTGATTGGTACTGTGATGTGTTCATTTAACTGCCCTGTTTGCAGCCAATGTCAGTTACTCTGTTCACTTTTATACACAGTTGTCTTAACGTATCATTTCACCTTACATGGTTTAAAAGAGATGAAGGATATTCTTTTCGTCTTGACCTGTAATCTAGTTGTGATGTTCACGTGCGCACACAATGATAGAATAGCATGTTTGTTTTATATTTGTTTTCCCATGATATGAACGATGTCATACTATGTTCATCCTACTTTAAACCATGTCTCTTTATCCTTAGATGTCAAAGAATGTGAGGAAATAGACAATACAGTATGCATGCTACATGGACATTTGTTTCGAAAGTGATTTTATTATGTAGTTGGCACTACAATACATGCTAATGTATTACAGTAGTTCACCAAAATAAGTTATGTAAAACCTACTTTGTTTGTTTTTGTCTCATTAGTAACTTATCTGGTACACTAATCTACAAGTTCAAACTTTCAGCAAGCTATGGAACAAATGATTGAACAGCCACAACCACCTGAAGGTGACGAGGCTACCACAGGCGCAATGTCACCTCTTGCTGTAGTGCGTCAGTATCTCTCCACTAACAGTGCAAAAAGCACCTTCCTACGTAATTGTGGGTTGGCTGTCAAGGTAACCTCGTCCAAATTGCCTACTGAACAAAATCTTCCGGCTAGACAAAGTGATATATCTGTGCTCCAGACACAAGTCCAATCGCTAATGGAAGTTGTGTCGGAAACAAAAATAGTGGTTGACAAATGTCGTGAAGATATGAATGGTTTTGAAACTAGACTATCAGACATTTGCTTCATTGTTCAAGAGCAATGGCGGAAAAAAGGGGAAGATCGTGTTGCTCCATCAGATTCTACAGCCTGAAACATAAGCACTCGGGTCAAATGATCTGTGCTTCTATACATCTGATGATGCTTTTATCTGCAAGGACTGTACACTTTATGCCAACAGGCGTTGTGTTGTATGGTTGGGATATATTTTGTTGTGACACAGCATTTATGATGCTGCCAAAGGCTGCAGTAATTACGACGCTATTTTTGTATAGTGTAGGTTTATCTTAGTAATGTATTCGGCCAAAAGCTTCGTAGGAGCCCAACATGCCAACATTTGTCGGGCCCATTCCAATTGGGCTAAAAACGATTCTGGGCCGAAATTTGCATGTAGCCCACTAAAAATATATGGGCCTAAATAGGCATAAGCTTTCATATTTTTCTAGTAGGCCTGTGCCCATAGTGGGCCTTTAACAAGCCTAAATATAATTTTGGCCCTCAGTAATAATAGGCCGTTTACATGTGTAAATATCTCGAGCCCATAAAAAACATGGGCCTTTAATAGACCAAAAGTAAGATTGGGCCCTGATTGTGCCAAATAACCCACTGGTCTCAGCAGGCCGAAATGGTGGGCCATTTACAATGCGGATCGTCCACAGGCCGAAATTCAGACGGGCCGTAAATGCGCCGACCTACTACACGGGCCTTTAACAGGCCGGAAGTTCGGTCGGGCTTGATTAGTGTCATTTTTATATGGGTCGTTAGTAGGCCCGATGTGGCGTCGGGCCACATATGGCCCATGGATTTCGTCCGACGTTAACAGGCCAAAAGTCACAACAGGCTGAATGTGGCCCAAATCTGTAGCGGGCCTCTAACAGGCCGAATGTCAGACATGGCTGAATATGACCCGTATCCTTCACGGTCGTTTATGGGCCGAAAGTTTCAATGGCCTGTAAATGGGCCCAAATGAAGCAGGACCTTTAACAGGCCGGAAACACACTGGGCCGTAATTCGGCCCAAATTCTTAGCGTTCTGTTAATTAGCCGGAAGTGACCATGGGCCGTGATGATGACAAGTTTAGGACGGGCCGTTGACGGACCGATTTGACACTAGTCGTACGGGCCTTAACTGAGAATGTTGGGCCTTTAGCTGGGCCGGCCCATTATGGTCTACAAAATCTTGTGGCCCTTTAGCTAGGCCGGCCCATTATGGCCCGCTAAATCTTCTGGGCCATTAGTTGGGCTGGCCCATTATGGCCCGCTAAATTTTGTGGGCCTTTAGTTGGGCCGGCCCATTTAATCTTTATGGGCCACTTTTGGGCCGGTCCACGTGTCAACGTATCATAGGCGCATCTCGCCCATTGGATGAGTGACACATGTCCCAACGGTGAGCAAACACGTGTTTCCTCCGGCCAATGAGTATTTTACACATGGAAAATCCCCATTGGTCCGGGCTGTTAACGGGTTATCGGATCCAAAACCGGACCAGATAGCTTAACGGTGTTCCGTTACGGTGGATGCCACGTGTTGGTCACCCTTGACGAATGCACTTCTATGACGCGCAATTTATCGTCATTGAAGTGGACACTTCCGTGATCATAATTTTGGTAATGTCATGGAACACTTGTACGACAGCACAGGTATGACTATCTTGATTCTGTCATAAAATTGTCATGGATGTACATGCATGATAGAAAACGTGACCTACTGTGACAAACACGTATCATCACGGAAGTGCATTTTTTGTAGTGTATGGCCGGCGCACCAGTTTATATAGCAATGGTGGGCGGCAGAGGGACGGACGTGTGGCGCCGGAGTAGTCGCCTCGGCAACCTCGTATCATTAATGTGGGCGGCAGACGGACGAACGAACGGCACTTGTGTTGTTTGAAGGCGGAGCAATCGCCTGCACCGCGAAGCAAGGCGGGCGGCACTGACCGTTTCGGGTGGAAAGCACGCGCGGGCGAGGGAGGCGGTCTGGGTGGGCCACGGCACTTGGCAGCGGGTCGGTCCAGCAGCCGGACATGCTGGCTCGCCAGCGAGCTCGCCGAGCTGAGCGTCGACAATCAGACGATGGACGTCGCTTCCGACCAGGAGCCGGTGGCACTGTCCAAGCCGGTTCATGCCGTGTTCACCATAGAGCAGGTGCGGCCGCACTTCGACGCCCTAATGGCGGAAGAGCTACCAGCGCAGGAGGACCTGTGCTGCAACCTCCGTCTCCTCAACAAGCACCGGTGAACAAGCGAACGACAATGTCGTCGCGGACATGTGGCCCTATGATCCTAGCTTCCTGAATGAGCAGCGGGCGCTGTATCAGACCATCCGTAAGGCCCGCAAGGCCCTCTCCGTGGTCGTTCGAGTTGTTGCGCTTGCCATGGTGCCGCCGTCTCGCGTTGTCAACATGGTCAATGGACATGAGGAATGAGGAGATGACTTTACATGGAGAGGATGATAGTGGGGACTCACCAGGGCAATAATCGCACGTACGCAAGTGCCTCCTTATTATATATACAACTATAATTTTTTTGCTTCCTCCTGGTTTCCTGACATCACGGTCCGATACCATTGTCAACCTATGTACTCAATAAACAAGAGAATTGCACAAGGAGCGGCCGACAGTTGGGACCAAGCAGCTCGAGCAGTATTTGTGTTTTTGAGGTGTGAGAGCACTGCAGAGTTTTTCGTTGTTGTTCAGAGGAGAGCAAGGTATTAACTGGGTGGGCTATGGCCCGTCTAGCCCAGGCCAGATATCCATCAAAGATATTAATTTTTTTCAAGCTGAAAATGGCTAGCCCAGCTATACTTTTTCTTAAGGAATACCCAGGCAAGGTCAACTTGTTATTCTCCGCCCCACTGGGCTGCAAATCTTTCCAAGGAGGGATGCATTAGGCTTAACAAGAAAATGGGCTTTAAGAAATAATAAATGGGATGTAATTATAAAAACTGGGCAGTAACTATAAAAAAATGCACCGAACATGTAATTAGTTTATAAGTTTTTTTGGATTTTGAAATTTTTAATACCATTAATTGTTGCGCGCGCAATGTTTCGTTGGATTTTTACGTAATACTAATTTATATTGAAATTGTAGTTAATCTGACTAGAAATTTTGGGATAAAAATATTTCGGATACCATCAAAATGTGGGAAATTTTATTGAATTATGTTTTGAATGGTTGGTTGAAATTATTAATCATTGTCCTAGCTAGAAAATGGGCTGTACTTTTAACAAACTGTAAATGGGCTGTAGTTTTTTTTTTTTGAATATTTACTGTGAGGCAAAGCCCCACAGCCCTTTATTAGATAAAGCACCACTGTACAAGTAAAATACAAACTATACAAGGAAGGAAAACAAAAGGGAAAAGAGACTACCTATTTGCTAACTAACTGTACTTGCTTTACAACAAAGAAGCAATCCAAGCCAAAAGCTTTGGCTTGTTACAGTCCTTCACCCTGTGAGCAAGCAAAGAAATATCATGGATGAATTTACACTTCCAAGCACTGAAAGTAGCTCTCTCAGCTCTGAAGATTCTGCCATTTCGCAAAATCCAAATATTCCATGCTGCTGTTAGCATAACTTCAACGAAGAAAGGGTGCGTGAAGCTGGACCTGGCGTGCAGGATACATTGCAGAATATCTGAGCCTCCAGACCAATCAATACCCAAATAGTTCCAGACTCTACAGCTGAAGGTGCAGTTAAAAAACAGATGTATTCTATCCTCATACGCCAGCTCACTGCAGGTGAGGCAAAGATTGTGATAGAGGCAAAGGTGTCCCGTCTTTCGATGAGATGATGAATATCGCTTTGATGGAAGTCGACTTTGACGATCCGACTACGAACGTGCGAGGACGTCGCGCCTTAGCAATCGCTAAACCAACTCCGAGAGGTTATCGACCACGCCGGAGCACGATCAACCTGACCACGAGGGTCTGTTTCCTGCGAGCAAACGAAGAACAGGCAAGAAACTGAGATTGCAATCTGGATATTGCGAATATAAGATGAAAGCTTTATTGATCAAGGTGGGGTTCTGTGACGCCTTTGTCTGGTCGCTGAACACAAACGAAGTACGCGAAGTTGCAGCTATGGCGAACTTTTAATCTAAACAAAACCCAAAGTCTAAACGACGCCCTAAGGGCTGTATATATGGAGGAAGAGGGGGGGAATTTCGTGGCCCTTGAGGAAGGGGTCCGAAACCAACCCTATCTCTTGTTTCCCCACACATACGGACTCTAAAAACAGCCTATACTTATGTATTTCGAAATTACATGGGCCTGGCCCAATAATAAGGTGACGCAGCACCTAGAATAGCCTCTGGACGAAAGTTATGAAGTAGCATCTTGTATATTTCGTCCAAGGCTTCATGCACGCATTATGGTGGCTTCAACGTCCTGAAATCATCACTTGTAACTCCGTTCTTGTTCCCCATGCGCATGCCATCATCTCCATGCTTGTTCTTGCTCCAATGTTCATCCTTCTCAAAGCTAGGCCCTTCATTTGTAAGCAAAACAAATGTATCCAATTTAGGCAGCATCATATTCTCATGAACATTAGAATCATTAGCAAGAAACGAAAGTACCTGGTAATTTAATTGGCGTGCGCGAGCTCTAGTAATTGGTCCAGTATGTATAGCAGCAGGGACTGTGGGTGTAATAATTGTATTGATGTCCTCATCATCCTCCCCTTCTTGAAATGAAGTCGTCCTCGACGGAAGCTCATCTTCCTCACCCAAATAAGGCTTCAAATCTGCAATATTAAAAGTGGGACTAACCCCAAAATCTGCAGGCAGCTCAAGTTTATATGCATTATCATTTATTTTCTCTAACACCTTAAAAGGACCATCAGCACGTGGCATTAGCTTTGATTTGCGCAAATCAGGAAATCTATCCTTACGCAAATGTAACCAAACAAGATCTCCAGGTGCAAACACAACATGTTTTCTACCCTTATCTCCAGCAAGTTTATATTTAGCATTCATACGCTCAATGTTTTCCTTAGTTAACTCATGCATTTTTAAGATCAATTCAGCACGTTGTTTAGCATCAAAATTAACCTTCTCCGAAGATGGAAGAGGCAACAAATCAATAGGTGCACGAGGTAGGAAACCATACACAATTTCAAAAGGGCACATCTTAGTAGTAGAATGCAATGAACGATTATAAGCAAACTCAATATGAGGCAAGCAGTCTTCCCACATTTTCTTATTATTCTTCAAAACAGCCCTAAGCATAGTAGACAATGTTCTATTGACTACTTCAGTTTGTCCATCAGTTTGGGGGTGACAAGTAGTACTAAAAAGCAGTTTAGTCCCCAACTTAGCCCATAAACATCTCCAAAAGTGGCTAAGAAATTTAGTATCACGATCTGAAACAATAGTATTTGGCACACCATGCAAGCGAATAATTTCACGAAAGAACAAATCAGCAACATTAACAGCATCATCGCTTTTATGACATGGTATAAAGTGCGCCATTTTCGAGAATCTATCCACGACAACAAATATGCTATCCCTCCCCTTCTTTGTTCGAGGTAAACCTAAAACAAAGTCCATAGATATATCCTCCCAAGGAACACTAGGTACAGGCAAAGGCATATATAAACCATGAGGATTGAGTCGTGACTTAGCTTTTTGACATGTAGTGCAGCGAGCAACAAAACGCTCAACATCCCGTCTCATCTTTGGCCAAAAGAAATGTGTAGCAAGTACGTCCTCCGTCTTCTTCACGCCAAAGTGTCCCATTAATCCTCCTCCATGCGCCTCCTGCAACAACAAAAGACGAAGAGAGCTAGCTGGAATGCATAGCTTGTTAGCACGGAACACAAATCCATCATTAACGACAAACTTGTTCCAGGTTCTTCCTTCTTTACAATTCTGCAATACATCTTTAAAATCAGCATCATGCACATATTGATCTTTGATGGTCTCCAAACCAAATATTTTGAAGTCAAGTTGTGAAAGCATAGTATAGCGACGAGACAATGCATCAGCAATAACATTTTCTTTACCCTTCTTGTGTTTAATGACATAAGGGAAAGTTTCAATGAATTCAACCCATTTAGCATGTCTACGATTCAGTTTAGCTTGACTTTTAATATGTTTCAAAGATTCATGATCAGAATGTATAACAAATTCTTTGGGCCATAAATAATGTTGCCATGTTTCTAAAGTCCGAACAAGAGCATATAGTTCTTTATCATAAGTAGAATAATTCAGACTAGGCCCACTCAATTTTTCAGAAAAGTATGCAACAGGTTTGCCATCTTGTAATAACACACCTCCTAATCCAATGCCACTAGCATCACATTCAAGCTCAAAAGTCTTATTAAAATCAGGAAGTTGGAGTAAAGGAGCATGTGTCAACTTATCTTTCAATACCGTGAAGGCTTCTTCCTGTGCGGTACCCCAAACAAAAGGCACATCCTTCTTTGTAAGCTCGTTGAGAGGTGCAGCAATGGTGCTAAAATCTCTCACAAAACGCCTATAGAAACCAGCGAGTCCAAGAAAACTCCGCACTTGTGTGACCGTTTTGGGCTGCGGCCAACTCTCAATAGCTTCAATCTTGGCTTTATCAACTTCAATTCCCTGTGGAGTAACAACATAGCCAAGAAAAGATACTCGGTCGGTGCAAAAGGTGCACTTCCCAAGGTTACCAAACAAACGTGCATCACGTAGAGCAATAAAAACAGCACGTAAATGTTCCAAATGTTCTTCCAAAGATTTGCTATAAATCAGTATATCATCAAAATAGACCACCACAAATCGTCCAATGAAAGCACGTAAAACTTCGTTCATTAGTCTCATGAAAGTACTAGGTGCATTAGTTAACCCAAAAGGCATGACTAACCACTCATATAAACCAAACTTAGTTTTAAATGCAGTTTTCCATTCATCTCCCAATTTCATACGAATTTGATGGTATCCACTACGCAAATCAACTTTGGAGAATATTGTAGAGCCACTCAATTCATCAAGCATATCATCGAGCCTAGGAATAGGATGACGATAACGAATAATAATATTATTAATGCCTCTACAATCAACACACATACGCGACGTACCATCCTTTTTAGGCACGAGTATAATAGGAACAGCACAAGGACTAAGAGATTCGCGTATATAACCTTTG
The DNA here is from genome assembly GCF_002575655.3 of Aegilops tauschii subsp. strangulata. Taxonomy (NCBI): domain Eukaryota; kingdom Viridiplantae; phylum Streptophyta; class Magnoliopsida; order Poales; family Poaceae; genus Aegilops; species Aegilops tauschii. The sequence continues at coordinate 347,048,781 of NC_053041.3, forward strand.
TCGAGCAGCTCCTGTACTTGACGCATAATCTCCTTCGTCTCCTCTGGATTGGTACGGTATGGTGCACGGTTGGGTAGCGATGCACCGGGAATTAAGTCAATTTGATGCTCAATCCCTCGAATAGGTGGTAATCCCGGTGGCACGTCTTGTGGGAAGACGTCAGCGAACTCCTGCAAAATGTGAGTGACAGCAGGGGGCAAAGAGGAAGGCACGTCCTCGAATGAAAATAATGCCTCTTTGCACACAAAAGCATAGCAAACAGATTTGCTGAAATCTAGTTCATCAATATCAGATTTTGTGGCAAGTAAACATGCACTTTTCAATTTAATTTCAGAAACAACACTAGATGGTTTATTATTAGGTTTCATTTGTTGCTCAAATTCCTTTGCCACAATCTGATTTTCACTCTTATTTTTCTCCTGTTTTGCTTTATTAGCTCTATTAATGTCATCTTTCAAAATGGAATCAGGAGTCATAGGAAGCAAAGTAATATTTTTATCCTTATGAACAAGAGTATACTGATTGTTTCTACCATGGTGTACAGAATTTTTATCAAATTGCCATGGTCTACCTAGTAATAAGGAACATGCTTGCATGGGTACCACATCACAATCAACATAATCAGCATATGTAGAGATACTAAAATGCACACGAACAGTACGTGTTACCTTAACCTTGCCGCTGTTGTTGAACCATTGGATGTAGTAAGGATGTGGATGTGGTCTTGTGGTGAGAGATAGCTTCTCCACCATCTCCATGCTAGCCAAGTTGTTACAGCTCCCTCCATCTATGATGACGCGAACAGAACGTTCCTTCACAACTCCCTTTGTATGGAACAAATTATGCCTCTGATTTTGCTCTGCTTGTGTGACCTGCACACTCAAAACACGTTGAGCAACTAAACATTCATACCTGTCAGTGTCTTCAGGAGCCATGTATTGCGTCTCATTTTCAGAATCATCTCCACCATGTTCTTCACGTGTAATAAGAGCCAAAGTCTCCTCATCATAGTCACTAGCGGACTCATACCCACCATCCTCAGTAGCAATCATGACACGCTGAGATTTGCATTCTCTCGCAAAATGTCCTCTTCCCTTACAACGACGACAAATAATATCACTTGTGTGCCCTGTCGATGCCATGGAAGAAGAAGAGCTCTGCACAGGCCCGGCAGGTGTGCTCTTGGCAGAGAGTGGTGGTTGTGCCTGCTTTCTTGTATCACGGCTGGAGGTGGCACCTGATGGAGGTGATGGTGAAGTGGAAGTAGAAGATGCACGCGGTGTCCATGATGAAGGTCGACCTGCAGAAAAGTTAGTTCGCGCCAATGGCTGTCGATCCTGCACTTCACGTTCAGCTTTACAAGCAAGATGGAATAAACGAGTGATATTATTATAATCCTTATACTCTAGAATGGTCTGAATCTCTTTATTTAATCCACCCATAAAACGTGCAAGCATAGCTTCATTCTCCTCAACAATACCACATCTAATCATGCCAGTTTGTAATTCCTGATAATATTCTTCTACAGAATTTTTTCCTTGTCTTAAACGCTGCAATTTTTGAAGTAATTCACGTTGATAATATGGTGGAACCCAACGAGTACGCATAGCAGTTTTCAAAGCAGCCCAAGTAGCTGGAACAGGATATAATCTACAATGTTCAGACCACCAAACACATGCAAAGCTAGTGAAAGCACAAACAGCAGCAGGAACACGTCTCTCCTCAGGATATTGTAAACATGTAAATCGTTGTTCAGTTTCTAACTCCCAAGTAAGATATATATCAGGAACATATCTACCCTCAAATGGTGGAATATTCAATTTCAGTTTAGGGAGATGGTCATGATCTCGTACCTGAGGTGGTGGTGCCGGCCTACCGTTGCGAATATATACCTGAGGTCGACCTGCTGGTGGTGGTGCTGGTGGCTGCACGTAGTTCTGATTTTGATCAACCTCATCCTCATAATCGCCCGCATAATCGTCATCCTCCTCAGCCGCCGCAGGAGCAGGAGCCAAAGAAGCATCAACAGTAGGGACAGCAGCACCCGAATTTTGACCAATCTCAATTGGAACGCGCTGTGCCCGTCCCACTTGATTTGGAAGGCGGCGTTGGAGATGTGGTTGTTGTTGTTGTAGAGGTGCGACATGTGCAGCCGGTGGTGGTCGGGGAAGACGCTTTAGTAATTCAGTAAACTTGTTATCCAGCTTTGTCTCAAACGACTTCTCCACGGCATCTATCTTCTCCATAGCCTCTTCAAATCTGTTTAGCACATCTCCCACCTGGCCACTCATCATTTGCTAAAATTTATCATGCAACTCCTTGTTCGTCATGTTCGCCCAATCAGTCTCATCGGCTTGTGAACCTGCCATGGTTAGCAGCAATAGAAACACAAAAGAATATGATCCTGCAGACTACTAGAAGTGGTGGGATGGTGGTGTGTCACAAAACCTTCAAGCGAATCTCAAATTCTTACCAGTTCTTACCCAGCAGCAGGTGGTGATCGGCAACCGTTGTAGTCAAAAACTCTCAAAGCTTGGATATAGCGATTACCAGGGAGAGTCAAACGCACGATGTAGACTTATGTGGAGCTGGGAAGGCTTATAATATGGTAGCAAAATGGTAAGCAATAATCAATTCAGAGATGCAAAGTTGAATAAACGCTCAACGACGGTACTGTGCTGGTCCTAGGCTAGACCGTGCGAGAGACGCGAGCCTAGAACACTAACAAAATCACGGCGCTGCACGTAAACAAGGGAAAAGCACACTCAGGAATTTTTTTTTCGCTCTTTTTTTTTTTGCGCTCTTTTTTTTTGCGCTCCTCCTTTTTTTTTTTTTTTGCGAAAAAATCACTATAATGGCGAGTGTCTCAAAACTCTTCCCAGGTCAAACTGACAGGATGGGCACAAAATTTTTTGACTATTTTTTTTTTCGGAAATCAGGGCAGCGACGACGAAAAAGTGCGACAAAAAATCACTATGATGGCGAGTGTCTCAAAACACTACCCGGGGCCAAAAAATAGGATAGGGAAAAAATATTTTTGGTTGCCGAAATTTTGGCCTAAAAACTGCCCGGGGGTCTCCAGACTCTTTTTTTTTTTTTTTCCGAGACCTACTCAGGCAAGGAAACACGAAACGGAAAATATATGGATCTCTAAAACAAACCGACTATGAAAAGAACTCGGATTGGTGGTGGATATATGGCGGTGGTATATGGCAGCGGTGGTGGTATATGGATACGGATTCAAAGCGGTGGCGGATAAGCAATGGTGGTAGATGGCAAGGCGATGATGATGGTGCGGCGGCGGCGTGACAACTTATGACCAGAACTCGAAACTCTAAAAGACTAGACTCTAAGACCAGCAACTTGACACGACGATGCAACCGCAAATTCAACAAAGCAAAAACCCTAAAAAGATTATGCAAAGGCTCAGATTGGTTCGGATATGATGAACTAACCCTAATTTTTTTTTGTGGCTTTTTCGTGGACTGTAGGTATGAAGAACAGACTCGATCTAAACTACGAAAAACTGTAAAATCTCACCGAGCAACCTGGAAATCTGATACCACTTGATAGAGGCAAAGGTGTCCCGTCTTTCGATGAGATGATGAATATCGCTTTGATGGAAGTCGACTTTGACGATCCGACTACGAACGTGCGAGGACGTCGCGCCTTAGCAATCGCTAAACCAACTCCGAGAGGTTATCGACCACGCCGGAGCACGATCAACCTGACCACGAGGGTCTGTTTCCTGCGAGCAAACGAAGAACAGGCAAGAAACTGAGATTGCAATCTGGATATTGCGAATATAAGATGAAAGCTTTATTGATCAAGGTGGGGATGCGTAAGCGGTCTTGGTCTGGTCGTTGGACACAAACGAAGTACACGAAGTTGCAATGGCTAACTTTTAACTAAACAAATCCCCAAAGTCTAAACGACGCCCTAAGGGCTGTATATATGGAGGAAGAGGGGGGGAATTTCGTGGCCCTTGAGGAAGGGGTCCGAAACCAACCCTATCTCTTGTTTCCCCACACATACGGACTCTAAAAACAGCCTATACTTATGTATTTCGAAATTACATGGGCCTGGCCCAATAATAAGGTGACGCAGCACCTAGAATAGCCTCTGGACGAAAGTTATGAAGTAGCATCTTGTATATTTCGTCCAAGGCTTCATGCACGCATTATGGTGGCTTCAACGTCCTGAAATCATCACTTGTAACTCCGTTCTTGTTCCCCATGCGCATGCCATCATCTCCATGCTTGTTCTTGCTCCAATGTTCATCCTTCTCAAAGCTAGGCCCTTCATTTGTAAGCAAAACAAATGTATCCAATTTAGGCAGCATCATATTCTCATGAACATTAGAATCATTAGCAAGAAACGAAAGTACCTGGTAATTTAATTGGCGTGCGCGAGCTCTAGTAATTGGTCCAGTATGTATAGCAGCAGGGACTGTGGGTGTAATAATTGTATTGATGTCCTCATCAAGCTTGGCCCACTTAGCAACAGTAGTCTGATATCTTGTTCCTTCAGTCATCCATACAATTCTTCCATTAGGGTAGAAGTGAGCTGTTGAATAGAACTGCATAATGAGCTCATCATTCCACTTGGTTAACTTCTGACCCACAAAGGTGTTTACTCCATTGAGTCAGAAGCTTTCATGCACTCCATGGAAGTGGACTTCATTGTTGTCGATGTACTTCCAATCAACCCACTTCATATCACACACTATGGGCTTCTTATCCAGAAGGACTGTCTCATAGAAGTCCTGCTGTTCCTTGGTGTAAAATCTGTAGTCCACAACAATCCTTCTTCTCACATCATAAGGGTCTGATTGTATCCACAATCTGAGACCTTAATCCTTTCTCTCCTACATGTTTTCAGACACTGGGTGATTGTCATCATGATCAGGGATCCCGGGCTTCAACTTTCTGAGCACTTGGGCTTCATCATCTTCTTCTTCTTCTTCTATTTCAGGTACTGGGGCCTTGTTCTTTTCAGCAGCTGGTATATTTCTGGTGCTCCTCTTTGGTGCAGACTTGGTGGCTGGAGCAGTAGCTTTGGGGGTAGTCTTGGGCTTTGATGGAGCAGCCCCAGACTTGATGGCATCCCCCATCAGCTTCTGTGTCTTTGATGCTGGTGCAGCATCCTCTTCTTCCTCTTCCTCATATGATTGGATCATCATTGAGGGCTTTCCAATAACTCTTGCCATAGTTTTCTTGGCCCTTTCCTTCCTCTTCTTGCCTTCACCAGCAACCTCTTATTTAGTTGATTTGGAGGCTTCAAGAGTTGAGGCTCTGGCCTTTGACATGGGCACTCTCTTGGCGGGAGACTTCTTGTTCAGACCATGCTTTGTTCAAGCTGCTGTGCCAAATTCCTTCTTGACTACTTTCTTCTTGGAGCTGACCTCCTCCTCAGCAGCAACATAGTCTTCATCCTCAGAGTCTGAGTTTCTCTTTGTCCTCTGCCTAGTAGCAGCCTTAGGCAGGTTGCTAGGAGTACTTCTGCTACCCTCATCATAGCTTTCAGAGGGACTAGTGCCCTCACTCATGTTAACTTGTTCCTCAGACTTGTTTTGGCTATCACTCTGATCAGACATTTCTGACACTGCAAACTGAAAGCTGACCCTGTGAATAGATATAATTGAGATAGAGTGGATGAGCATCACAAAATGCAAAGATTTTGCAAAACAATTGAGTCAAAAACTTAGTTTTAGTTTTCCACAGAAAGCATTTCGGAGCTACCAATTTGTTAAACTCGGTGCCACCGAAGCAATATTGGAGTATGAACTAGTGACATCGGTCAGACCGAGACACAGTTCGGTGAGTCCGAGATTGCTAGGGTTTCACTGAGAGTTGAACTCGGTCACACCAATTTGCAAGTTTTGGTTAGACCGAAAGTTACAAGTGCAATGGCCTAAGCCAAATCGGTGAGACCGATTTCTACAACTCGGTCGGCCCGAGATGAGTTCGGCGAAACCTAACCCTAAATTTTCCAATCAAAACTAATCTAAAGGGAGTTTTTGCTGGATAGATTGATCTCATATGTGGTAAGAATCATGACATTGACTTTGTGCTAAGAATCGAAGGTAAAGATTGCACAAAGGATCGAACTCATACCCTAACTTGGCGATGAGCTCGCTACAGCGGCAACGGCGGTGAAGATTCCCGTTGATGGCGGCGGAGACCAGCGGTGGGAGGTCGCTGGCGATGAGGAGATGATCCGGAGACCTGAGTCGGCAGAGCAGGACACGCGCGGGCGAAAAGCTTTTGGAGGAATTTCCAACATTTGACCCGTGGGTATATATATCCTGACCCTGTCGGTGTGACCGAGTGGAATGACTCGGTGGCACCGAGATGCAGAATCACAAGCGGTTACTGCAATTCGGTGTGACTGAACCGTTCTAATCGGTTGCACCGAGATTGAAAACCTAGATCAACTCAATGAACTCGGTATGACCGAAGGGGATGAATCGGTCAGACCGAAATACACAGGAGGTTTTGGAAGTTTAAGTCTATGACGAATCGGTGACTCCGAGTGCTCCTCACCCAGAGGGTTCGAATCTGACTTGATCGAACTTTTTGATCTAGCATGAATAGAGTTTGAGACGAGAAAAGCATAGATAGCTAGAGGAAGTTCTTAGGCATTCTTGTCCATCCATTTGGTAGAAGAAAAGAGCCAAACAATCAAAGCAACAAATGGATGTCCTCGAATGAGAAAATATGCAATCAACATGCTCACACAATAATATGGCAAATGAAATATGTGGCAAAGCATGCACAATCACTCTAGCATCTATCAAGCAATTGGCGATGACTAGGTCATCTATATATGAGTATATTGACTTAGGAGTCAAATGAGAACATTTGATCATAGGTCATACTCATCGTTTAAGCGCAAGTGGGGTTACCACTTTTACATAAAGCATTGTTGTGTTCACACCATTAGAGTTGCTTTAGCTCAATTATTAGAGTAAAGCTCCCCCTAGATGTGATATCCCCCCTAAGAGGGATGAACTAACCTTGGGTTTTGTCGACGATGACTTCATGTAGATGTTGAAGATGTGGATGCTCAATGTTGATGTAGATCATTTGGAGCAATCCATTGGAGTGAGTTGCACTTTCAATACCTACATGGGTTAGTCCCACAAGGAACAAACAAGGATATCCATAGACATAGAGTGAAGTACACACAAGATGATGTCCATGAAAGCATTAGATTACCTTGTCCCTTGTCTTACCAACAAGAGGGTTTGTGACTCCTTGAACTAGTGCAAGATGTGGAAGTTGTTTGCACTTGTTCTCGCCAAAATGATATGAGTGAAGTATGTTGGCGGAGTCACCCTCAAGAACTCTCTAGTTCTTCTTCTTCGGGATCCACATCAACTTGATGGGAATCCTTGGGGTTGTAGTAGTACTTGATGAAGTCGAACTTGATGTTGTCTTGGGAATCCACTTGACCAAGGCCTTCGGAGCTTCTTCAAATGCATCAATCTCCTCTTGAAGCTTGTCCTTGCCTTTTTGCTTGTGGTCTTGTGGTGGAAGATCATCTTGAGCTTGTGTCCCCTTGAAGGAAGTAGGATCATACTTCTCTTGTTTAGGAACAAACTTCGTCTTGGGGTATTGATCTTCTTCCCACTCAACTCCATTGGCATTGAACTTTCGTTCAAAACCAACACCTTGATTCTTCCGGTGCCTTCCTTGCTTGCGTACAATTTCCTCAAATTGCTTACTTCCGGCAAGGCTCTTGTAAACACCTTTCTCTACAATTTCCTTAAATAAGCTATTTTCTTGCTCAAGTGTAACTTGGCTAAGAGAATCGTTAGTGGAATCAAGAGAACTACTAGAAGCAACAATATTGGATTTAGAATGATTATTGTTACTACTAGAGGAAGAATCTTTCTTACCCTTGTTGCTAGATCTTACTTGTGGCATGTAAGTAGACAAGAGTAAACGCTTGGCAATGTAAGAATAACTTTTCTTATGAAGATCATCATTGATTGCTTTTAAGAACACATGCCCTTGCTCTAGGTTGAGCTTTTCAAAGCGTAGCTTCTCATGAGTTTTTAAAAGTTCTCGATGATCTTCTAAGGTAGTGTCATGAGCTAACTTAAGTGTTTAGTTCTTTAGTTAGACCTCAATCTCATTCTTATCATCGTCATTCGTTTTATCTTGATTAGCATGATTGATAGCAAGTTCATCATAGTTTTCATCACTAGAGTTGTCAACAAGTAAATCATCATCACCTAGCAAATCATCTTCATCACTACTGAAATCAACATACTCGGGATGTGATACCTTTGGGCCTTTAGCCATGAAGCATCTTCCAATTCCTTCATTTGGTGAGTCAAATATGTCATAGGAGTTGGTTGACACAAGTGCTAGACTGGCAACACCTTCATCTTGAGTATATTCTGAGTCGGAGTGATAACTTCTCTTGGAGTGATGGTAGGAGTCAGAGCCGGAAACCCATGTGACACCTGGATAATTAGGCTACAGTAAAACTCTGCTAATGATGCCACATCACCTCTGATACTGTTGCAAATCTCGCGTTAGTTCAAAACCGATTCGGAATTCAACTTCAAATTAAAGGCAAACAATTAAAGTTTTCAAAAGTCAAAATAAAATGTTGTTAATGTGACAAATAAATCATGGATGATATTGGTGGAGAAACAACATCTTTTTAAAATATTTAAATACCCTAAAGTGATGACAACAGCAGCAAAAACAATTAGTTATACCCCTATTATATTTTATAAAATACTAAACTACTTTAGCTAGGTTCCAAAGTTATTGTGGCAGTGGTATAATTAATGTTACTATTTTAGGTACTAAATGAATATTTTACAAAACTAAAACAATTTGGGAAATAAAATTAAATCAGAAAAGAAAAATAAGAAAAAGGATAAGACTAAACAAAAATTAAAACAAAAAGAGAGCCTCATGGGCCACTTGGCCCATCTAGCCAAAAGGGGCCAGCCCACCCCCTCGTCCCCTTCCTCTGCTACAGGGAGGCAGGGGGATCGTGGCGCTCATCCCCCCGGCCATGGCCACCCGAGCCCTGCGTGGAAGCCATCCACGACCTCCCCCTCAGTACAAAAGGCCCCCTCTCCCTCCTGCCAACCCTAGCCCACTACACCCCATTTTCCCCACGAACCCGTCTCCCCTCGCTCCTCCTCCCGAACGTGATCTGGATCGGGGCGCCTTGCCCCTGTGCCCACCGCCGGCGCCCCGTCGCCCCTGTCCCCCGTCTCCGACCACCGCCGCCTGAGGCCCCGACATCGCCGCCGCCCCCCCCCCCCCCCCGGTCGCCCGCCTCGTAGGACGCCGTGCTCGCCGCCCCGACGCCAACCGCCGTCGCCCGGAACCGTCGTTCTCGTCCCCACCGCGCCGGACGGCCTCAGCCTCCCCCGAGCCCGCTGCCACTCCCTACGGCTCCCCAGTGAGCTCCGCTACCCCCCCTCTCTCCCTGGGCTCCGGTTCCTCTCCTGCTAGCTTCCCTGCTAGTACCGACCGCCGCCGTCCGCCATAGCTGCCGGGCTCGCGCACCCCGAGCTCCTCCGCCCGCACCGATGGTCCCCGCGTGCTCCTGGCACTCCCAGGGCCCCGTAGAGCCCCACATCTGGCCTTCCCGTGCCTCCCATCGCCGTGCCCGTGCAACCCCGAACTCCGGCCGCCGCTAAGCTCACCGCCGATGCCGTTTCCGGCCATCTCCGGACGAACAACTACCACCATCCGGCGCGGATCGTCTTGGCCGTTCGAACGCGACCAAGCGCGCGTGAAACGGACGCCTGTGGCCGAATTCCGGCCACGGCCGAGGCTCGCCGCCATGTACGGGCTCGCCGGAGTACCCTCCCGCCGGCGTCCGACGTGGCGCCTGGGGCCCACCCCCAGGGTCACTGACCAGCGGGCCCCTGGGCCCCACCTTTGACCCGTTGACTTCGGTCGATGCTGACTGGGCCAATCCCAGCAGCTGACATACGGGGCCCACCAATAAAACCTTTTAAAAAATATATAAATACTAATTAATCAGTTAGTTAAATTAGTTAGTTAAACTAATCCCTAATCAGACACTGACTAGTAGGGCCCACAATCTAATTAAGTTTTTTTAGTTTAAATTAACCCAGTTAATTAGCTACAGAGGCTGACATGTGGGCCCCACATGTCAGGGTGACATGGTCAGCGCACAGTTGACTGCTGATGTCACACATACGACATGCTGACGTCACCATTACTGTTTTGGATAATTCGAATTTAATTTAATAAAGAAATAAATTCCAGAAATTCAAATAATCTTTGAAAATTCATATCTTTTAAACCGTAACTCGGATGAAAATGTTTTCTACATGAAAGTTGCTCAGAACGACGAGACGAATCCGGACACGCAGCCCGTTCGTCCGCCACACCTCCCTAACCTATCGAACTCGCAACATTCCCCCTCCGTTTCATCTGTCCAAAAATGCCTAACTCCGGGAAAACTTTCCGGATATTATCCCCCTTCGCCAGTATCGTGTAGCACTGCGTTAGAACACTCCTATCGCTGCGCTTTGCCATGTTATGTCTCGTCGTGCTTATGTTTGCATTGTATTTACTGTTTCTTCCCCCTCTTCTCTCCGGTAGACTACGAGACTGACGCTACTGCTACCCAGTTCGACTACGGAGTTGACGATCCCTCCTACTTGCCAGAGCAATCAGGCAAGCCCCCCCCCTTGATCACCAGATATCGCCTATTCTTCTCTATATTGCTTGCATTAGAGTAGTGTAGCATGTTACTGCTTTCCGATATCCTATCCTAATGCATAGCCTGCCATTGTTGCTACAGTTGTTACCCTTACCTACTATCCTACTGCTTAGTATAGGATGCTAGTGTTCCATCAGTGGCCCTACACTCTTGTTCGTCTGCCATGCTATACTACTGGGCCGTGATCACTTCGGGAGGTGATCAGGGGTATATACTATATACATTATATACATGACACATGTGGTGACTATAGTCGGGTCGGCTCGAGGAGTACCCGCAAGTGGTTCTGATGAGGGGGCTGAAAGGACAGGTGGCTCCACCCCGGTAGAGGTGGGCCTGGGTTCCTGACGGCCCCCGACTGTTACTTTGTGGCGGAGCGACAGGGCAGGTTGAGACCGCCTAGGTGAGAGGTGGGCCTGGCCCTGGTCGACGTTCGCGGTTACTTAACACGCTTAACGAGATCTTGGTATTTGATCTGAGTCTGGCCATTTGGTCTATACGCACTAACCATCTACGTGGGAGTAGTTATGGGTATCCCGACGTCGTGGTATGAGCCGAAGCTCTTTTGACGTCAGCAACTGAGTGGCGCGCGCCGCATTGGACCGTAAGCTCGCGCTTGTATTAAGGGGGCTAGGTCTGCTTCCGGCCGCGTACGCAACGTGCAGGTGTGCATAGGGCGATGGGCCCAGACCCCTGCGCGCATAGGTTTAGACCAGCGTGCTGACCTCTCTGTTGAGCCTAGGTGGGGCTGCGACGTGTTGATCTTACGAGGCCGGGCATGACCCAGAAAAGTGTGTCCGGCCAAATGGGATCGAGCGTGTTGGGTTATGTGGTGCACCCCTGCAGGGAAGTTTATCTATTCGAATAGCCGTGTCCCTCGGTAAAAGGACGACCCGGAGTTGTACCTTGACCTTATGACAACTAGAACTGGATACTTAATAAAACACACCCTTCCAAGTGCCAGATATAACCCGGTGATCGCTCTCTAACAGGGCGACGAGGAGGGGATCGCCAGGTAGGATTATGCTATACGATGCTACTTGGTGGACTTCAATCTACTCTCTTCTACATGCTGCAGGTGGAGGCTGCCAGAAGCGTAGTCTTCGACAGGATTAGCTATCCCCCTCTGATTCTGGCATTCTGCAGTTCAGTCCACTGATATGGCACTTTACACAGATACCCATGCATATGTAGCGTAGCTCCTTGCTTGCGAGTACTTTGGATGAGTACTCACGGTTGCTTTTCTCCCTCTTTTCCCCTTTCCTTCCTACCTGGTTGTCGCAACCAGATGCTGGAGCCAGGAGCCAGACGCCACCGTCGACGACGACTCCTACGACACTAGAGGTGCCTACTTCTACGTGCAGCCCGCTGACGACGACCAGGAGTAGTTAGGAGGATCCCAGGCAGGAGGTCTGCGCCTCGTTCGATCTGTATCCCAGTTTGTGCTAGCCTTCTTAAGGCAAACTTGTTTAACTTATGTCTGTACTCAGATATTGTTGCTTCCGCTGACTCGTCTATGATCGAGCACTTGTATTCGAGCCCTCGAGGCCCCTGGCTTGTATTATGATGCTTGTATGACTTATTTATGTTTTAGAGTTGTGTTGTGATATCTTCTCGTGAGTCTCTGATCTTGATCGTACACATTTGCGTGCATGATTAATGTACGGTCAAATCGGGTGCGTCACAAGTTGGTATCAGAGCCGACTGCCTGTAGGAATCCCCCTTTCCACACTCCTTGGCCGAAGTCGAGTCTAGACATTACAAAACTTTTACTAACATGGCTGTGTGTCTTACGGGCCCACGTCGCCATTGGGTGGTACTAGGATCTTTTACTCCTCAACCTATACTCTGGGACTCTGACATCTCTTCTATTCGGGTTAAATGAATTTTGCTAAATCTAACATTAGGATCTCGTTATCATTTTCACCCGGAGAGCCCCTTATTACTGATGATCGTCTGCTGCACGTGAAGACCCTGAAGATACTCTCCGCTGTTAACCCGAGAAGTTGTGTTCATCGCTTTTGCAATTCCCTTTCATCGATGAACTCCTATGGATAACCATGTATACTCGCCATTCATACAATGTTTCCCAGTTGATCTTGTATTACAAGATACCCCGAAATTCTCTCTGTTGTTCCGAGAATCCTTTGCGCTTACTGCCTTGCTGTTCTTTGACACCTGAATACCCCTACGGATAATTCTCGCACTTACCAAGTATCCGCTCATCCCGAGTTGAATTCAAGTATATCACAAAAGTGTTCAGAATACCATTCGATCTTCCGAAAATCCTCAGGAGCCTATTGCTCTTGAAATTCTTGCTTACTAGCATTATGATTAATCCCATAAGTCTCGAAATCTTATTGGCACCCTTTGTCATTATCTTTTTGAGTCCATTGATTCAATATGTTGCGAATGCTCGCAATCCTCAATCAGATCCTAGAATTCATCCTTCCGGCTCAGACATCATTTTTAACATGAGCTGGATCTCGACCAATCAAATCATCATCGATTGTACCCCTAAGCCTACTCAACTTATCCATCCTTGATCAGAGCGTTGCTTCTGACCCTCTGATTTGGAAATCATAATTCCTTTGCATTTGAACTTTGAGTTAGCCAGTTGTTTCTATAATCTGATCCCCTTGCATTCGTTCTTCCTCTAGTTGAGTATCGATGCTCACATCTGATCCCTTGTGGACCACCAAATCCTTTGTTAGATTATTATCCGACAGTGCCCTCATTTTTAATCACCTTGTGAGTTCTTTCTCTGATACATAATGCCTTTAGTAAATTGTATCCTCTCGTTTTGACACCCATGCTCTACTATCGAGCTTGAGTTATTTACCCCTGAAGCTTGTGGTATATGTTTCCACGATGCCCCGATCAGTTGAACCTATGCCTTCCTTAATCTGTGTGAACCCGAAAGATTTCGCGGGACATACTTATCTGGTATTGCACCAGGTAAAACTTTCGACAACTAATGTCATTATCAAAATACGAGAGGCGAATGGAAGGTTATGCATTGAAGAAGTGGGAGTCGACCTTGAACCTTTGTGTTCATGCCCATGGTGATAGAGGCAAAGGTGTCCCGTCTTTCGATGAGATGATGAATATCGCTTTGATGGAAGTCGACTTTGACGATCCGACTACGAACGTGCGAGGACGTCGCGCCTTAGCAATCGCTAAACCAACTCCGAGAGGTTATCGACCACGCCGGAGCACGATCAACCTGACCACGAGGGTCTGTTTCCTGCGAGCAAACGAAGAACAGGCAAGAAACTGAGATTGCAATCTGGATATTGCGAATATAAGATGAAAGCTTTATTGATCAAGGTGGGGTTCTGTGACGCCTTTGTCTGGTCGCTGAACACAAACGAAGTACGCGAAGTTGCAGCTATGGCGAACTTTTAATCTAAACAAAACCCAAAGTCTAAACGACGCCCTAAGGGCTGTATATATGGAGGAAGAGGGGGGGGAATTTCGTGGCCCTTGAGGAAGGGGTCCGAAACCAACCCTATCTCTTGTTTCCCCACACATACGGACTCTAAAAACAGCCTATACTTATGTATTTCGAAATTACATGGGCCTGGCCCAATAATAAGGTGTCGCAGCACCTAGAATAGCCTCTGGACGAAAGTTATGAAGTAGCATCTTGTATATTTCGTCCAAGGCTTCATGCACGCATTATGGTGGCTTCAACGTCCTGAAATCATCACTTGTAACTCCGTTCTTGTTCCCCATGCGCATGCCATCATCTCCATGCTTGTTCTTGCTCCAATGTTCATCCTTCTCAAAGCTAGGCCCTTCATTTGTAAGCAAAACAAATGTATCCAATTTAGGCAGCATCATATTCTCATGAACATTAGAATCATTAGCAAGAAACGAAAGTACCTGGTAATTTAATTGGCGTGCGCGAGCTCTAGTAATTGGTCCAGTATGTATAGCAGCAGGGACTGTGGGTGTAATAATTGTATTGATGTCCTCATCAAGTAGGGATTTGTAGAGGTGCCAGAGCTCAAAATGAAAAAGATAGAGATAAAAACATTTTGGGTGGCATGCTTTTCCTGTCAACGAAAACGATTGAGTAGTTCCCAATACTTTCCATGCTAGATATATCATAGGCTGTCGGTGCAACAGACCCCGGGTATGTTGCCCAACTGTGCGCAGACACAAGATCAAGATTGAAGCAACCACTCAAGATAAGGATTGAAGGACCAAGAGACTTGAAGGACCAACATGCAGCTCAGAGAGATCGAGATTAGGCCAAAGGAGCAGGATATCGGCAAGAGAAAGGGCCTCCCTTGCTGGGCAGGCGAGCCCAGCAAGGGGCCAGGCCACCACCAAAAGCAAGCAACCAAGACTCCCCGGTAGCGCCGGCCGAGGCTCGCGGGGCCTGAATCACCCCACCAACCACGCAAGTACGACCCACGTCATCAATCAGTGCGGTGTCAAGACGGAAGGTGATTAAGTGGCAGCATTTGCCACATGGCAGCCAACTCCTACAGAAGAAACCCACAGGTGACATCCGTCTAGCGACGTGTCAAGAGAACAGATGCGGAGCTGGTGATGGCTCTCTGACTATAGCGCCAGAAAAGCTCCTCTCTGCTAGGACTACATCAGTATTTCCCCAAAGAGGAAGGGATGATGCAGCCCAGCGATGGTAGGTATTTCCCTCAGTGAAGAAACCAAGGTTATCGAACTAGTAGGAGAACCAAGCAACACAACGTAAACAACACCTGCACACAAATAACAACACCACGCAACCCGACGTGTTAAAGGGGTTGTCAATCCCTTTTGGGTAATGATGCCAGAAAATTGTAGTAGATTGAAATAATAGATTGCAAATAAATAAAGTGCAGCAAAGTATGTTTGTATTTTTGGTTTAATAGATCTGAATAAAAAGTGCAAATAAAATAGATCACAAAGCAAATATTTGAGAAAGAAGACCCGGGGGCCGTAGGTTTCACTAGTGGCTTCTCTCGAGAAAGATAGCAAACGGTGAGTAAAGAAATTACTGTTGGGCAATTGATAGAACCTCAAATAATTATGACGATATCCAGGCAATGATTATTACATAGGCATCACGTCCAAGATTAGTAGACCGACTCCTGCCTGCATCTACTACTATTACTCCACACATCGACCGCTATCCAGCATGCATCTAGTGTATTAAGTTCATGGAAAAACAGAGTAATGCAATAAGAACGATGACATGATGTAGACAAGATCCGTTTATCTATTGCGTTAGATGTAGATCCCATCTTTTTATCCTTAGTAGCAACGATACATACGTGTCGGTTCCCTTTCTGTCACTGTGATCAAGCACCGTAAGATCGAACCCACTACCGGGCACCTCTTCCCATTGCAAGATAAATAGATCAAGTTGGCCAAACAAAACCCAAATATCGGAGAAGAAATACGAGGCTATAAGAGATCATGCATATAAGAGATCAAAGAAACTCAAATAACTTTCATGGATATAAAAAGATATGACTGATCATAAACTCAAAGTTCATCAGATCCCAACAAACACACCGCAAAAAGAGTTACATCATATGGATCTCCAAGAGACCATTGTATTGAGAATTCAGCGAGAGAGAGAAAGCCATCTAGCTACTAACTACAGACCCGAAGGTCTACAAAGCACTACTCACGCATCATTGGAGAGGCACCAATGGAGGTGGTGAACCCCATCCGAGATGGTGTCTAGATTGGATCTGGTGGTTCTGGACTCTGCGGCAGCTCGATGAATATTTCGTCAATGCTTCTAGGGTTCTGGTATTTTTGGGGTATTTATAGAGCAAAGAGGCGGTCCGGGGGCACCCGTGGTGGGCACAACCCACCAGGGCGCGCCTGGCCCTCCTGGTGCGCCCTGGTGGGTTATCCCCTCCTCCGGACTCCCCTAGGTGCAACCAAGGCCCAACTTCTTCCTTTTGGTCCATAAAAAATCGTCGTGAAGTTTCGTTGCATTTGGACTCCGTTTGATATTGATTTCCTGCGATGTAAAAAACATGGAAAAAACAGCAACCGGCACTTGGCACTATGTCAATAGGTTAGTACCAAAAAATGATATAAAATGATTATAAAACATGCAAGATTGATAATAAAACAGCATGGAACAATCAAAAATTATAGATACGTTGGAGACGTATCAGCATCCCCAAGCTTACCTCCTACTCGTCCTCGAGTAGGTAAGTGATAAAAACAGAATTTTTGATGTGGAGTGTTGTTCATCATGTCATATCATATTCTTTTCTTTATAGCATGGACATTTGGACTTTTATGTGATTCAAAGCAATAGTCTAGTTTTGACATAATAATTTAGATACTCAAGCATATCAACAAGCAACCATGTCTTTCAGAATATCAATGCTAAAATAAGTTATCCCTAGCCCATCATGCTCAAACATTGATCCATTCATGAAGCACACTTGAATATTAGCTACACCCAATACTTAAGTACGATCATATTGCCTCCTAGTTGGTGCTTTTGTAAGAGAGGATGGAGACTCAAATTCAAAAATAAAATTTTGCATAAAGTAAAAGAAAGGCCCTTCGTAGAGGGAAGTAGGGATTTGTAGAGGTGCCAAAGCTCAAAGTGAACAAATTAGAGATAAAAACATTTTGGGATGTGTATCCATCCCACCAACGAAAACGACTCAGAGTTACGAACACTTTCCATGCTAGATATGCCATAGGCGGTTCCCAAATAGAAAATAAAGTTTATTACTTTTTCCACCATACTTTCACATTCCATGGCTAACAGTATCCACGGGTGCCCTCCATACCAACACTTTCCAAGGAATTTATTATTTGACAAGATAAAGTAAATTCATTTTTTGCATTTCGGGACTGGGCATCCCTAAGACCTTTGCCTTACTCTCGTGCAATGACAAGTGAATAAACACTCATCGTGAGACTAACACATCCAGCATGGAAATTATTAGCCACCCGTTACCGTTCTGCGAGCGAAGCAAACACACAAAAGAGAAGTTTATTTTGAAAATTAGAGATGGCACATGCAAATTTGCTTAGAACGACAAAAGAATACCGCATATAGGTAGATATAGTGGAATCATGTGGCAAAACTGGTTTAAAGGATTTCAGATGCACAAGTAGAGATCATACTTAGTGCAAAATGAAGGCTAGCAAAAAGATTGAGAAGCGACCAACGAAGAAACGAATAATCTCATAAGCAAGCATTAAGCATAATTAACACCGAATAATGCACCACAAGTAGGATATAATTTTCATTGCATGATTATTGACTTTCGTGCATGCATAGGGAATCACAAACCTTAAGACCAATATTCTTACTAGAGCACAATTACTCATCAACATAACTCACATATCACATCATCATATGTCAGGACCCCAATCCTAAGCCACATTGATCTAGCATGTAACACATCATATCGCTTTGCGGCCTCACGCATCGTATTCCCATGGGTGCCACCTTACCTGGCCCGGGACCGTTTGTGCCTTTTGGCTCACGTATATCATAGTGTCGCTAGCATCCGTATGACAAAGAACCCGGGCCGACATGACTAGTCGTGAACCCAAAGTGGCACCAACTTACAGGGACAGGCATACATGACCCAGCAACGAACGTGTCGGTCATCAGGGAGTGAGTTCGGGCTGTAGCAACTGGGCTAGCAGGACCGGTGGATTCTGGGCTGTAGCAGGCTAACAAGACTCCGAAAAGCACCGCGTGACATTTCCCCGAAGGGATAGACACATGATCGAAGAAGGACACATGCCGGCCAGTCTAAGTGTTCCGGAGCAGTAGCAACTAGGCTAACAGGACTCCGGTAAACCGGGCTATAGTAGACTACGATGGCTCAGTGGAAGCACCAGACTACATTTCCCCATAAGAGAGGCTACCGAGGATAGACAACTAGGTTGTCGGATCCCACACATACCAAGCATTTCAATCATATACACAATATGCTCGATATGTGTAAATACAACATGGCATCACAACAAAACTCTACGACTCAAAGTATTTATTCATTAGGCTCCGAGGAACCGAGTATTAAAATCATGGGTCTCATGACCCAACATACAGAGCATACAAGCAACAAGCACATACATAAGCTTAACTTGTCTGAGTACAGACAACTACAAATGAAAAAGGCTGAGAAGCCTGACTATCTACAAGACCTTGCCGAGGGCACAAGATCGTAGCTGAGGTAACAAGCTAAATGTCGAAGGCCATGCGGAACTACTAGTGAGACTGAAGTCTCTCTGCAAAAACATAAATTAAGCAAACGTGAGTACAAATGTACCCAGCAAGACTTACATCAGAACTAACTACATGTGCATCATTATCAACAAAGGGGGTGGTGGAGTTTAACTGCAGCAAGCCAGCTTTGACTCGGTGGCTATCCTGAACTACGTCTGCAAGTAACTCTTTTGAGGTGGCGCACACGAGTCCACATATTCACCAACCAATACACCACTATGGATCCGCTCCCGTCTCCCTACGAGAATGCCATCCATAACACTCACGCTTATCTTGCGCATTTTAGAGTATCCACTTTCACTTGTCTATGAGCTATATAGGCAACCAAGAGGTCCTTTACCACGGACGCGGCTATTCGAATAGATCATTTATAACCCTGCAGGGGTGTACTTCTTCACACATGTTTCGACCACTTAGCGTATGCACACGACATCTGCTCGGCAGACTTCAAGCGAAAGCTGGCGTGGGTGTAGACCACGACCTGACTAACCACACAAGTCTCTAGTCCAGGTTTATCGCCTATTCGGATTCCATCCGCAAGGAAATCCGTCCGGGGTGTCCTCAACGGCCCCAAACGATGTGTACATGGTTTCCGAGACACCAAACGGGCGCCCGGCATACCCGGCCACGTACCTACCGCATCACAGCCCACCCCGAGGGTCAGCGCTGCGCATGGCCTCCAGTATACTACAAACACCAGAAACTACTTGCAACTCCTGGACAGAGGATAGGGGGGTTAATAAGTCGAGCGGGGTCATATTTCAGGGCCCAACGTGTGGTAGTAGCTGTTCATGGATCACAAACACAGAACTCAGTTCCTCAGGATGGCATCAATGAGACAACCCACCATGTACTCCTAAATGGCCTCTCACCGCTACCTTTACCAAATCGTGTTCACACACTTAGCTCGCAATAGTAGGTCATGTTCACCACATTCCAATTCATTCCCGATGAATCGGACCCGACTCAACTCTAAGCAGTAGCAGGCATGACAAACAAGCATGAATGAGTAGGCACATCAGGGCTCAAACAACTCCTACTCACGAGTGGGTTTCATCTATTTACTGTGGCAATAACAGGTCATGCAGAGGAAATGGGTTCAACTACCGCAGCATGTAACAGTTGAATCGTTGTTGTCCTAATGCAGTAAAAGAGAGCAGAAGCGAGAGAGTGGGTTTGTATCGGAATGAACAAGGGGGTTTTGCTTGCCTGGCACTTCTGAAGATAGTATAGTTCTTCATCGGTGTCATCGATCTCATCGTCGGAACCACGTCTACTAAGGGGGAAACAATACCGACAACAAGAGAAAACAGAATCAATGCAATGCAAGAATATGATGCATGATCATGACATGGTAATATGAGTGTGTTATGCAACTACAATCAGATGGGTTTGAGCCATTTTGAACCAAAGGTTCAACCCAAACTCATCTTAAGAATTTAGAAATGCTTTATCATGTTTTGATATAAACAGCAGGGTTAAGTTGCTTTAACATGCATGAAACCAGTATAGATGGATAGATTGGATTTTTATGATCATTTTTCTTATGTAAATCTTTGCATTTGGAGTTACAGATTAATTTCTATAATTTTAGAAGTTTAGGCAATTTTCTGGATTTTCTAAATATTTAGAATTAAACTAATTCCAGAAAATGCATTACTGCGTTAGCACTACGTCAGCACTGCGTCAGCAGGTCAACTGTGCGGTCCAGGTCAAACCTGACATGTGGGACCCACTGGTCAGTGGCCTAGTGTCATTAGTGTCACGGACAGGTGGGTCCGGTCAATGGCCACGTCAGCGCGGTCAACGGCCACGTCAGCGCTGTCAACTCTGATGTGCGGGTCCTGCTGGGTTATAATTAATCTAAGCAAAAATAAAGCTGGGGTTAATTAGGGCATGGGGGCCATGTGTCAGCCAGCCAGGGGTTAATTAGGGCGTCATCAGCCACTAATGACTGTGCCACGTCAGACGCACCGGCGGTTAGCCGCCGACGACCAAACAGAGCGGCGGAGGCGCTCGGGATTCGCCGTCTGGCGACCGTTTGACTCGCGGTTTGCGGCTATGGGTTGCTGGCGCACGCGCTCATCCAGCGGTGGCCACGGGAGGGAGCGAGGTGGACCGTAGCGGCAGTGGCGTCGAGCTGGGCGGCGACCGGAGTTTGGGCAACGGCGGGGATGGCGCTACAGGGCACGGAACGCGGCGAGCACGTTGGTGATGCTGGGGCGAGTGGGCGAGCTCAGGAGCATGGAGCTCGTCGGCCATGGCGGCGGCGAGCTTCGGCAGAGGTGGGGAACAAAGCTAGAGTATGAGCGCGAGCAGGGGAGGAGGGGGGCTCGGTCCGTGAGCTCACAGCAGTTGCAGCACGCGTCTCAGTGGGCTCGGGGGAGGTCGGAGCTGAGCAGGGTGGCGAGGTCGATCTCGGCGATCCGAGGAGGAAGAAGAGGTCGGGGACGACGCTTCGGGGCTCTTCTGGTCGCGTGAGCCGATGGAGAGGATGAGGGCGGCATGGTGGAGCTCGGGGGCGCGTCGAAGAGGTGAGTGGAGGCCGGTGGCCGTGGTGGTGCTCGTCGGCGGCGGCGGGTGTGTTCGGTGGTGCCGCACGGAGAGCAGAGGAGGGGAAGGGGTCCAGAGGAGAGAGGGGAGAGGTGCAGGGGTGCTGGGCGTCTCCATGGCGCTCGAATGGGTCCGCGGAAGGAGGAAGCAGGAAGGGAGCTGGCCACGGCGATCGCGCGCGCGTCGACACGCCTCTGCCTACTGGCAGAGGTTGAAGACAGCTGCTTCGCCTGATGGGCTGGGCCGCTAGCTGGAGTTGGGCCAGGTAGGTCCAGGTAAGTGGCCCAGTGGCCTTCCCTCTTTTATTTCTTTCTGTTTTTATTTTCTGTCATTTGTTTTGATTTAGTTTTAGGAACTAAATCGTTTTATTTTCTTCTGATAACTTTTGTAGGGACTAATTGGATTATTCCAAAGCCCTTCACCAAAGATCAGAATTATTGGACATATATTAATTATTTAACAAATATATATCCAATGCAAATAGTCATTGATTTAATTCAAAGGCCCAAAATAAATATCTCTGAGATTCCAAAAATATTGTTTTGAGTTTTACCTCTTGCCCATATTTTTAGAGACTAAGAGGAACATTTTCTTGGACTTCTTTGAAGAGATTTTAATGTTGACTATTTCTTAAATGATTTCTGAGGCTTTCCACTTTCCCCAATTCAACTTTCATAAATTTAAACATGATGCAACTGTCGGATGTGGGGTTCCGGCAAACCCTTAAGGTTCGAACACTGGGTGCGCGCGAAGTCTTTCCCTCCTACCGATCTAAGCCCTTGCTCGCTAAGATCTCGCGGACGAACTCGACGAACTCGCAACACAGAGACACAAGGTTTATACTGGTTCGGGCCACCGTTGTGGTGTAATACCCTACTCCAGTATGGTGGTGGTGGATTGCCTCTTGGGCTGATGATGCACAGTACAAGGAGGAGAACAGCCTCCTGAGGTTGAGGCGTTCTTGTGGCTAGGCTAACTTGTGTGGGTGAGAGCTGGGTGAATTGCCCGATCAGTCCCCCCTCTACTGTGGTGGCTAGCTCTACTTATATAGGCCCTGGTCCTCTTCCCAAATAATGAGCGGGAAGGAGCCAACAACGGCGGGCAAATTTGAAGGGGGACAGCTAGTACAAGCTATCCCGACAAAAGTGGTCTTCGCCTGCGAAAAGCTCTGGTGGTGACGCCGTCTTGGGCTCCACGATGACCTCCGTCTTGCCGTCCTCCTGGTCTTGGTCTCGTTGCACCAATATAGCAACCTTTGCCTGATGCCTCGGTACTCTTCGCCTGCGCTGGCCTCCTTAGCACCAAAGAGGAAATTCTGCGCGCGCTGGCGCCCGCCTGGTGCCGTCCGTCATGGCTCATGTCACGAGAGCCTCGTGAGGTTTGCCCCACCTTGATATCTCCGCTCCTCGTGAGCCTGCCTGGCTAGGCCGCTCCAGAGGAGGTCTTGCGTCGTCCGCCTCGCGAGGGTCTTGGATGCCTTGCCGATGAAGATGGGCCGTACGACCTGCTGCTTAGCCACGTTGTGGGCCGCAGGCAGGCAAGTCTGGGGACCCCCGTTCCCAGAATGCCGACAGTAGCCCCCGGGCCCAAGGTGCGCTCGGGCTTGGCTTCGCGGTGAAGCCAAGGGTCAAGTTCGGAGCACCGCGGGCCCCAAAAGCCTACGGCCTCAGTTGACGCGTGGCGGTTGATTGGATGTGGGCGTCTCCGCTTCCCCACGCTGCCTCGGCAACTGCTTACCCTGACAAAGGCTGGCGTGGGCAGTTCTTTCCTTCATTGCTTCTTCCTTGCCTCGCTTCAGATCCTCTTTCTCGCTCTTTGCCGCCGCTATCTCCAGATCTGCTCCATCCTTGCCCTGCATCTGCCGCCCATGGCGCCGCGCAAAGTCAAGACTTCCTCAGCACCGGCTTGGTATGAGCCGGCCCTCGAGGCGCCCACCGTCACGGAGAAGAGGCTCGCCTCCGTGCGCCTGCTGACGGCGGGCGAGAGCAATGAGTGGGGGAAGACGGAGCTCCGGCTCACGTCCGACGAGCCGGAGCCTGAGGGGAGCACCTTCTTCCCCTTCTTCTCGAGCAGCGTCGCCGTCGGGTTGGTTCCTCCCTTGTCTGATTTCTTTTATGAAGTCCTCGACCACTACGGGCTGCAGGCGTTGCATCTCCATCCCAACTCTGTCCTCCTCCTGTCCATCTTTGCCTACTACTGTGAGGCGTACCTGTGCATTATGCCGTCCGTGGCGCTCCTGCGCCATTTCTTCTTCCTCCACGTCAGCGGCGAGCACACCTCCGGGTGCGCTAATTTCGTCGCATGCGGCAAGGCCAACTCGATCTCGAGCACCGGGAAGAGGGCCGACAACATCCGATCCAAATGGGTCATGATGGATGCCCAGCGCGCCGACCCGCGTCTGGCGTTGCCAACAGCGGCGCCCCTCCCAACGTGGGGTGGCCCAAGGCAGAGCTCGTCGACGAGCGGGCATCGTTGGTGTTGGGGCAGATGATGACCGACTTGAAGTCGAGCAATGCGAGGGCGGCCAAGGTAACGGGGACGATGCTCCTGAGGGAGTTCTTGATGCTGCGGGTTGTCCCACTCCAGGCGCGCGCGCCCCCCCCCCCTCTGGGAGCTTGAAGAAGAGGAGAACAAGACCCGCCTGAGGCCAGAGGATCTGCCTGGCGATGAATTGGACGCTGTCCTGCGCCTCATAGTCGGGGACAACTAGGAGTACCCGCCTAGCGCCTTCGTTCCCCTGTTCCAACGCAGGGACCGGGAGGAATTCGTCGCCTCCAGGCCGACTTTTGATGCACGCGGGCTGGTGCTGCCGACGCTTCCAGGAGTTCCTACGGCGCAGAAACCGGTGGAGGTGTCTTCTGGTGAGTCCCGCGGAGAGGGAGAAGAGGAGGTGGATTCGGAGAAGACCCTGGAAGAGGTGGGGGAGACTTCCCCCCTGAGCAAGGCCGAGATTCTCCGCGCCCTTCTTGATGATGCCGAGGCCGATGCCTTCCAAGGGGAGAGGGAGCAACCCCTCATCCCGACGAAGGGTAGGTCGTCGCTGGTAGCCCGTGGTGCCGCCTCCGCCCTGGCACCTCATGGGGCTGGCTCCGGCTCTGCCTCTGCTCCGCCTGGCGCCGCCGGAGCCCGAACGCCTGCTCCTCAGGTCCCGAAGCTGTCAGGCTTCAAGCTTCCCAAGCGGTCAGTGGAATACATCGCAGTGGATCGGTAAGTGTCTTAAGCTTCGCCTTGTCCTTGTTTGTACTCGTCGTTTCCTGATACTCGCCCTTGGTTGATCAGGCCGACATCTTCGGCGAAGAGGAGGAAGGAAGACGCAGCAGTCGTGCCTCCCGCGGAGAAAGGAGGCAACAGCACCCGCATCTCCCCGGCCCGATCGTCCTCGCGAGGCCAAGAGAAGCATCGCTGCGTGGAATCAGCCCCCATGGCTCCGCTGGCTCCGGAGGTGCCGGTACTTGGCACGGCTGACGAGGTCCCAGCTGCTTCGGAACCCGCGGTCTCCCAAGCCCTGGTGACGATGTCGCTATCTCCCACTGCTGCACCTCCACTCCCTGGTTCTTCTACTCCTGCTGCCGTCTTGGAGCGTGCCCTCTCGGAGATGACCCAGCTGCAGGCGGATCTCCTGAGCGCGGACCCGCACCTGGTGGCCGGGCGTCTGGAGTTGGCCTCTGGCTGGCTTCACTCCGACCTGGCAGTTCGCGCGGCGCTGGGCCAGGCTGCTGCGGCTTCCGAGAAGGAGAAGCAAGGAGCCGCCAGCGCTGTAGCCGATCGTGAGGCGGCGCTAAAAGACGCCAAGGCCGCCCGTGACCACTGCCAAGTGCTGGAGGGCGAGCTGCAGAGCTTGCGCGACAAGCACGCCGAAGAGGTGCGCTGCCGCCAAGCAAAGGTGGAGGAGATGAAGGCCCGGGAGGAAGCCGTCAAGAACCGTGATGCTGAGTTGGCGGAGCTGGGGAAGAAGCAGGCCGCCGAGCGCAACCGGTTGGAAGAGTTGGAGAGGAAGATGGGGACGAGGGAGGCCGATCTTGATGCCAAGGCGCGAGTCCTGGCCGAAGACCGCGTGGCCTTTGCCGATCTCGAGAAGAGATCTCGCAAGGCGCTGAAGACGCTCTACGAGCACGGCCTGGAGAAGCCTCTGGACACCGACGAGGACGGCCCCGCCCAGCTGCTTCCTCTCGTGGTGAAGGCGCTCAAGGAGGTCGTTGATGGTCTCGGTCCCATGGCGGAGGCAGAAGCTCGCATCCTGTCTTCAGCCGCGCTGACTCGCGTCTTTAGCCACCTGCACCTTCGCGACCCCAACGCTTGCCTTGACGAGCTGCTGGAGCCTGTAGCTGAAGATCAATACGAGGCGGCTGCCGCGGCCATGCAGGATCAGGTGGGGGCCTTGCTGAGGAGGTTCCGCGGATTTGTCCCGCTCCTCTGTCCGGCATCGTCGACCTTGCAACTGGTGGTGAAGGTGAAGACAAAATTGCTCATGGGGGAGCGCCTTCCGTAGGCGACGGCGACGTCTAGAAGCGACCTGCGGCCATTCTTCCCGTTCCGTTCCTGCGACATGTATCAGGCCTCGTGGAGGCGTTAGACTTTTCATTTGGTATTGTGAGGACAATATGCTTGTAATATTTGCTTCGAGATTTTGCGATTTCCTTCCTATTTGCTTTGCGTTCTGCGTCGACAGAGCCCGGCCCCGCGCATACCTCAACCGCCATTGGACCGACCGGAGACCAGGACGGACCAAGGAGTGAGGGGCTACGTGACCAGTTAGGCTCCTGAGTCGCGATGCTCAGGAGTCCCCCTTGACGCGCAAACAGCATATAGGGAGAGTTCGTGGGGATAGATTAATGTTCTACGTCGGCAGAGCCCGGCCCCGCGCATACCTCAACCGCCATTGGGCCGACCGGAGACCAGGACGGACCAAGGAGTGAGGGGCTACGTGACCAGTTAGGCTCATGAGCCGCCGCTGGTATGCCAGGTCGCGATGCAGTGGTCAAGGCCAGGGGGTGAGGGCTGGAGAGCCAGTAAGAGCTCCTGAGTCGCGATGCTCAGGAGCCCCCCTTTTAACGTGCAAGCGAATTGCATAGGATGAACAGACCCGTGGCGGGCGGCAATCGAACAGGCGATAGCCGTTGGCAGGTTAAGCATGAAGAGCAGATCAACTAGGACAAATGCAGGAAGATACATGCCACCGGGTCCGGCCCGAGCGGCTTGGGGATGATGCAGCCCGAGGGGCACCCCAACAAGATAAGCTAAAGACATAAGCAAAGGGGATACATGCCACAGGGACGGACCCATGCGCCACAACATTTTCCTTACCTTTAATATACTTGATGACATAAGGAAACGACTCAATGAACTCACTCCATTTAGCATGACGCTTGTTCAACTTAGTTTGACCCTTAAGGTATTTAAGCGTTTCATGGTCGGTATGGATGATGAACTCATGAGGGCGTAGGTAATATTCCCATTCATGCAAAACTCGCACCAAAGCATATGGCTCTTTGTCATAGATAGGGTAATTGAGTTGTGCTCCGGAGAGTTTCTCACTAAAATAAGCAATTGGGCGCTTCTCTTGCGTTAACACACCTCCTATGCCATTACCACTAGCATAGCAATGAATTTCGAAAGGTTTGTCAAAGTTGGGTAATGCAAGCACGGGAGCATGAGTAAGCAAATTCTTAAGCTCATTGAAAGCGATATCTTGAGATGTTCCCCAAACAAACGGTGCATTTTTCTTACTCAAAGCATGCAAAGGTGAAGCAATGGTGCTAAAATCCTTCACAAATCTGTGATAGAAACCGGCTGAACCAAGAAAACTATGCACTTATTGCAAATTGGTTGGTTGGGGCCAAGTTTTAATAGCATTGATCTTAGATTCATCAACATGAACACCCTTAGAAGATACTACGAAACCCAAGAAAACAAGCTTATCAACACCAAATAGGCATTTTTCCATATTAGCATAAAGTTGCTCTTTTCGAAGAGTTTGTAGCACGGTGCGAAGGTGGG
This sequence comes from Aegilops tauschii subsp. strangulata, assembly GCF_002575655.3. Classification (NCBI taxonomy): domain Eukaryota; kingdom Viridiplantae; phylum Streptophyta; class Magnoliopsida; order Poales; family Poaceae; genus Aegilops; species Aegilops tauschii. The sequence continues at coordinate 347,076,310 of NC_053041.3, forward strand.
TGACATGCTCTTTGAGAGATTTGCTAAACACAAGGATATCATCAAAGTAGACAACAACAAATTCACCAATGTAAGGGCGAAACACGTAATGCATAAGACGCATGAAAGTACCGGGTGCTTCCGATAAACCCATAGGCATGACTAACCACTCATATAGACCAAACTTTGTTTTGAAAGCGGTTTTCCATTCATCACCCTCTTGTATGCGGATTTGATAGTAACCACTTTTAAGATCAATTTTGGAAAAGATAGTGGCACCGCAAAGTTCATCAAGCATATATCATCAAGGCGTGGAATGGGATACCTATAACGAACGGTGATAGCATTGATAGGTCTACAATCGAAACACATGCGAAAGCTACCGTCTCGTTTTGGCACAAGAATGACCGGTACGGCACAAGGACTCAAACTTTCACGCACATGTCCATGGTCTATGAGATGCTTTACTTGCCTTTGAATTTCTTTGGTTTCTTCGGGGTTGACGCGGTAGGGCGCTTTGTTTGGAAGCGGCGCTCCGGGGATGAGATCAATTCGGTGCTCAATGCCTCGTAGTGGAGGTAGACCCGGAGGTAGCTCATCGGGGAAAACATCTTGGAATTCCTGCAATAAAACACCAAAGGTAGATCGTGAGAGTTGTTAGTTTTTGGTGCCTCATCCTTGCACAATAGGACATAGTGTAGGACACTTGATGGGTTCTCACACACTTCTCTCATCTCATGTTTGGTGGCAAATAGGACTAAGTTTTTCTTGTCGCTCATCGTGGAGGCACTCAATTTGGGCTTGTGGCGCTCACTCTCTTTTTGGTGGTTCACTCTCTCACTATTCTCTCCACGATGGGTGTTTTGCTTGTCGGCGAGCACTTGGCTTGGAGACATAGGACGTAGCACAAACTCTTTCCCTTTCATCTTGAAGCTATAGTGATTTGTACGCCCATTGTGAATGACACCTCGGTCAAATTGCCATGGCCGTCCAAGAAGGAGGTGGCACACGGTCATCGGAAGGACATCACACTCCAAAGTGTCTTCATAGGCGCCGATCTTGAAAGAGACTTGTACTCTCTGCTCGACTTGTATGGTGCCGGTGTCGCTTAGCCATTGAACCTTGTAGGGGTGCGGGTGCTTCATCTTGACCAATTGTAGTTTGGAGCATAGTTCTTCACTTGCCAAGTTATGGCAACTCCCTCCATCGATGATGACCTTGACGGACCGTCCATTGATGCCGGCCTTAGTGTGGAAGATATGGCATCTTTGATCTTCGTCTTGTTGATGTTGAAGAGTCAAGACCTTGGAGACAACAAGAGCGGGACTTGAGTCTTCATCACAAAAGATGTGATCATCTTCTTCTTCATTGTTCACTTGTCGGTGCATGGCCACTTGCTCAAGAGCTTCCATTTCTCCTTCACTCATGGAGTCGTAGGTGCCGTCGTCGTTGAGGATCATGGTGCGCTTGTTTGTGCACTCGAAGGACTTGTGGCCTCGGCCTCCGCATGTGAAACATTTGATGGAACTTGTCTTGATGGTCTCATCGGTTGGAGTAGATGATGATGAAGCTTTCGGCTTGAAGCTGCTTGTAGTAGGAGGACGACTTGAGCTTGTCGAAGCTTTCTTGTAACTTGACTTGTCGCCATTGCTTATGGTGGGAGTCGTCGAAGCTTGATTATTGGAGAGGCCATAGGACTTGGATGAGAACTTGGCATACTTGAAGTCGTCTTGTACTTGTCGTTCCGCTTTGGTAGCTTGATGCACTAGCTAGATGAGGTTCGAGTATGGTTGGAAGTCGGCAATCTTCTTGATAGGGTGATTGAGTCCATTCAAGAAACGTGCCATAGTTTGCTCATCATCTTCCTTGACATTGGCTCGTATCATGGCAATCTCCATTTCCTTGTAGTACTCTTCAACGCTCTTGGTTCCTTGCTTGAGTTGTTGGAGTTTCTTGAAGAGGTCGCGGTTGTAGTAGTTTGGCACGAATCGTGCTCTCATGACATCCTTCATTTGTGCCCAAGTGGTGATGGGTGGTTCACCTCTTGCCGCTCGGCGCTCAATGACTTGTTCCCGCCAAATGAGGACGTAGTCTTGGAATTCGAGGGATGCCATTGCGATCTTCTTCTCTTCTTCGTAGTTGTGCAAGCGGAAGATTTTGTCAACCTTCAATGCCCATGATATGTACTCTTCGGGGTCATTGCTTTCGGTAAACTTGGGCATGGTGAACATTAGCTTGCCATACCGTTGCTCTTCATTGTGTTGGGGTCGGGGATGATGACGCCCATGTCGGTGAGGATTGGCACTCTCATGTCTTGGCGAGGAGGGTTGTCTTCCTCATGTTGCTCTTGGTGAGGAGGGTTGTCTTCCTCATGATGCTCTTGGCGAGGAGGTGGTCCATTGTCTTCTTGCTCTCGATGGACTTGACGTTCTTGTCTCGCTTGAGGAGAAACTTGTCTATCTTGACGAGGAGCTTGTCGATCGTGACGAGGGGCTTGACGATGCACACGTGCTTGGTTAATCCTTTCTTGAGCTTCGTCGCGAAGTGTTTCTTGATGTAGTCGAGCTTGTCGGCCTCGATTGGCTACGGCATGATTTGAGTCTTGAAGATCACGTTGTGCCTCAAGTGCTTGAGCTTCACGTAGTTGTCGTTCTTGACGTTGCGCCTCGGCGTCTTGTGCATCTTGATGTTGTCGCGCTCGCTCCTCTTGTTCTTGTTGTCGTTGGCGTTGCCGTTCTTGTGCTTGTGCGAAAGCAGCTTTGTTGTGACGATGTCGATGCTCTTGAGAGTCGGTGTCGTGTAGAGGATTGCGGTTAGCTTGACGGTCTTGACGCGCGGCACGACGAAGAGTGTTCGATGTCGGTGTACTTGAACCGGAGATGGTGTCGTCGTAGTGTCGACTTGAGCGGCTCCGTCTTGACGAGGACGAAGTTGTAGAAGAGCGGACCATCATGGTTCGGATATCTTCTTTGAGGGAACTCATGGATGTGTCGAAGTAGTCTCTTGTACGTTGCTCAGATTGTCATAGATCGGTGGCGAGGTTGTCGATGCGATCGCCCAAAGCAAGTTGTTCTTGATGCAAAGCTCGGTGTGCACCAAATAGTTGAGTCTTGGTGACGTAGGATGACATGTCGTCGTCTTGCTCCAAGGAGAGTGGATTGGTCGAAGTACTTGGCCTATCCATCATTCCAAACAAAGATATGTGAGTGGGAGAAAGAGAAGAACCAATACCAAATGTACCTTGATCGATGTTGAAAATGGATCAAAGATCACTCCAATGTGTAGTAAGGAAATAGCACAATTGGTACCGTTTCTTGTCGGTTCTCAAACCTACACAAGTAAAAGCTTATGGTGGAGCTTGGTTAGGATGGTGGCACAAAATTTGATGCAATTGTAAGTGAGACTCAATAATGTTGGAAAAGATTCACAAATTTGCAAATGCGACAAGTAGACCAATAGCAAGATATTGATGAGGACATCAATACCATTGTTACACCCACAGCCCCTGCTGCTATACATACTGGACCAATTACTAGAGCTCGCGCACGCCAATTAAATTACCAGGTACTTTCGTTTCTTGGTAATGATTCTAATATTCATGAGAATATGATGCTGCCTAAATTGGATACATTTGTTTTGCTTACAAATGAAGGGCCTAGCTTTGAGAAGGATGAACATTGGAGCAAGAACAAGCATGGAGATGATGGCATGCGCATGGGGAACAAGAACGGAGTTACAAGTGATGATTTCAAGACGTTGAAGCCACCATAATGCGTGCATGAAGCCTTGGACGAAATATACAAGATGCTACTTCATAACTTTCGTCCAGAGGCTATTCTAGGTGCTGCGTCACCTTATTATTGGGCCAGGCCCATGTAATTTCGAAATACATCAGTATAGGCTGTTTTTAGAGTTCGTATGTGTGGGGAAACAAGAGATAGGGTTGGTTTCGGACCCCTTCCTCAAGGGCCACGAAATTCCCCCCCTCTTCCTCCATATATACAGCCCTTAGGGCGTCGTTTAGACTTTGGGTTTTGTTTAGATTAAAAGTTCGCCATAGCTGCAACTTCGCGTACTTCGTTTGTGTTCAGCGACCAGACAAAGGCGTCACAGAACTCCACCTTGATCAATAAAGCTTTCATCTTATATTCGCAATATCCAGATTGCAATCTCAGTTTCTTGCTTGTTCTTCGTTTGCTCGCAGGAAACAGACCCTCGTGGTCAGGTTGATCGTGCTCCGGCGTGGTCGATAACCTCTCGGAGTTGGTTTAGCGATTGCTAAGGCGCGACGTCCTCGCACGTTCGTAGTCGGATCGTCAAAGTCGACTTCCACCAAAGCGATATCCATCATCTCATCGAAAGACGGGACACCTTTGCCTCTATCAAGTGGTATCAGATTTCCAGGTTGCTCGGTGACAGTTTTTCATAGTTTAGATCGAGTCTGTTCTTCATACCTACAGTCCACGAAAAAGCCACAAAAAAAATTAGGGTTAGTTCATCATATCCGAACCAATCTGAGCCTTTGCATAATCTTTTTAGGGTTTTTGCTTTGTTGAATTTGCGGTTGCATCGTCGTGTCAAGTTGCTGGTCTTAGAGCCTAGTCTTTTAGAGTTTCGAGTTCTGGTCATAAGTTGTCACGCCGCCGCCGCACCATCATCATCGCCTTGACATCTACCACCATTGCTTATCCGCCACCGCTTTGCATCCGTATCCATATACCACCACCAATCCGTATCCATATACCACCACCGATCCGTATCCATATACCACTACCGCTACCATATACCACCACCGCTGCCATATCCTACCGCCATATATCCACCACCAATCCGAGTTCTTTTCATATTCGGTTGGTTTTAGAGATCCATATATTTTCCGTTTCGTGTTTCCTTGCCTGAGTAGGTCTCGGAAAAAAAAAAATTTCGGCAACCAAAAATATTTTTTCCCTATCCTATTTTTAGGCCCCGGGTAGTGTTTTGAGACACTCGCCATCATAGTGATTTTTTGTCGCACTTTTTCGTCGTCGCTGCCCTGATTTCCGAAAAAAAATAGTCAAAAATTTTTGTGCCCATCCTATCAGTTTGACCTGGGAAGAGTTTTGAGACACTCGGCATTATAGTGATTTTTCGGAAAAAAAAAGAGGAGCGCAAAAAAAAATAGAGCGAAAAAAAATTGCAGAGTGTGCTTTTCCCTTGTTTACGTGCAGCGCCGTGATTTTGTTAGTGTTCTAGGCTCGCGTCTCTAGCACGGTCTAGCCTAGGACCAGCACAGTACCGTCGTTGAGCGTTTATTCAACTTTGCATCTCTGAATTGATTATTGCTTACCATTTTGCTACCATATTATAAGCCTTCCCAGCTCCACATAAGTCTACATCGTGCGTTTGACTCTCCCTGGTAATCGCTATATCCAAGCTTTGAGAGTTTTTGACTACAACGGTTGCCGATCACCACCTGCTGCTGGGTAAGAACTGGTAAGAATTTGAGATTCGCTTGAAGGTTTTGTGACACACCACCATCACCACCACTTCTAGTAGTCTGCAGGATCATATTCTTTTGTGTTTCTTTTGCTGCTAACCATGGCAGGTTCACAAGCCGATGAGACTGATTGGGAGAACATGACGAACAAGGAGTTGCATGATAAATTTCAGCAAATGATGAGTGGCCAGGTGGGAGATGTGCTAAACAGATTTGAAGAGGCTATGGAGAAGATAGATGTCGTGGAGAAGTCGTTTGAGACAAAGCTGGATAACAAATTTACTGAATTACTCAAGCGTCTTCCCCAACCACCACCGGCTGCACATGTCGCACCTCTAAAACAACAACAACCACATTTCCAACGCCGCCTTCCAAATCAAGTGGGACGGGCACAGCGCGTTCCAATTGAGATTGGTCAAAATTCGGGTGCTGCTGCACCTACTGTTGATGCTTCTTTGGCTCCTGCTCCTGCGGCGGCTGAGGAGGATGACGATTATGCGGGCGATTATGAGGATGAGGTTGATCAAAATCAGAACTACGTGCAGCCACCAGCACCACCACCAGCAGGTCGACCTCAGGTATATAATCGCAACGGTAGGCCGGCACCACCACCTCAGGTACGAGATCATGACCATCTCCCTAAACTGAAATTGAATATTCCACCATTTGAGGGTAGATATGTTCCTGATATATATCTTACTTGGGAGTTACAAACTGAACAACGATTTACATGTTTACAATATCCTGAGGAGAGACGTGTTCCTGCTGCTGTTTGTGCTTTCACTAGCTTTGCATGTGTTTGGTGGTCTGAACATTGTAGATTATATCCTGTTCCAACTACTTGGGCTGCATTGAAAACTGCTATGCGTACTCGTTGGGTTCCACCATATTATCAACGTGAATTACTTCAAAAATTGCAGCGTTTAAGACAAGGGAAAAATTCTGTAGAAGAATATTATCAGGAATTACAAACTGGCATGATTAGATGTGGTATTGTTGAGGAGAATGAAGCTATGCTTGCACGTTTTATGGGTGGATTAAATAAAGAGATACAGACCATTCTAGAGTATAAGGATTATAATAATATCACTCGTTTATTCCATCTTGCTTGTAAAGCTGAACGTGAAGTGCAGGATCGACAGCCATTGGCGCGAACTAACTTTTCTGCAGGTCGACCTTCATCATGGACACCGCGTGCATCTTCTACTTCCACTTCACCATCACCTCCATCAGGTGCCACCTCCAGCCGTGATACAAGAAAGCAGGCACAACCACCACTCTCTGCCAAGAGCACACCTGCCGGGCCTGCGCAGAGCTCTTCTTCTTCCATGGCATCGACAGGGCACACAAGTGATATTATTTGTCGTCGTTGTAAGGGAAGAGGACATTTTGCGAGAGAATGCAAATCTCAGCGTGTCATGATTGCTACTGAGGATGGTGGGTATGAGTCCGCTAGTGACTATGATGAGGAGACTTTGGCTCTTATTACACGTGAAGAACATGGTGGAGATGATTCTGAAAATGAGACGCAATACATGGCTCCTGAAGACGCTGACAGGTATGAATGTTTAGTTGCTCAACGTGTTTTGAGTGTGCAGGTCACACAAGCAAAGCAAAATCAGAGGCATAATTTGTTCCATACAAAGGGAGTTGTGAAGGAACGTTCTGTTCGCGTCATCATCGATGGAGGGAGCTGTAACAACTTGGCTAGCATGGAGATGGTGGAGAAGCTATCTCTCACCACAAGACCACATCCACATCCTTACTACATCCAATGGTTCAACAACAGCGGCAAGGTTAAGGTAACACGTACCGTTCGTGTGCATTTTAGTATCTCTACATATGCTGATTATGTTGATTGTGATGTGGTACCCATGCAAGCATGTTCCTTATTACTAGGTAGACCACGGCAATTTGATAAAAATTCTGTACACCATGGTAGAAACAATCAGTATACTCTTGTTCATAATGATAAAAATATTACTTTGCTTCCTATGACTCCTGATTCCATTTTGAAAGATGACATTAATAGAGCTAATAAAGCAAAACAGGAGAAAAATAAGAGTGAAAATCAGATAGTGGCAAAGGAATTTGAGCAACAAATGAAACCTAATAATAAACCATCTAGTGTTGTTTCTGAAATTAAATTGAAAAGTGCATGTTTACTTGCCACAAAATCTGATATTGATGAACTAGATTTCTACAAATCTGTTTGCTATGCTTTTGTGTGCAAAGAGGCATTATTTTCATTCGAGGACGTGCCTTCCTCTTTGCCCCCTGCTGTCACTAACATTTTGCAGGAGTTCGCTGACGTCTTCCCACAAGACGTGCCACCGGGATTACCACCTATTCGAGGGATTGAGCACCAAATTGACTTAATTCCCGGTGCATCGCTACCCAACCGTGCACCATACCGTACCAATCCAGAGGAGACGAAGGAGATTATGCGTCAAGTACAGGAGCTGCTCGACAAAGGTTATATACGCGAATCTCTTAGTCCTTGTGCTGTTCCTATTATACTCGTGCCTAAAAAGGATGGTACGTCGCGTATGTGTGTTGATTGTAGAGGCATTAATAATATTACTATTCGTTATCGTCATCCTATTCCTAGGCTAGATGATATGCTTGATGAATTGAGTGGCTCTACAATATTCTCCAAAGTTAATTTGCGTAGTGGATACCATCAAATTCGTATGAAATTGGGAGATGAATGGAAAACTGCATTTAAAACTAAGTTTGGTTTATATGAGTGGTTAGTCATGCCTTTTGGGTTAACTAATGCACCTAGTACTTTCATGAGACTAATGAACGAAGTTTTACGTGCTTTCATTGGACGATTTGTGGTAGTCTATTTTGATGATATACTGATTTATAGCAAATCTTTGGAAGAACATTTGGAACATTTACGTGCTGTTTTTATTGCTCTACGTGATGCACGTTTGTTTGGTAACCTTGGGAAGTGCACCTTTTGCACCGACCGAGTATCTTTTCTTGGCTATGTTGTTACTCCACAGGGAATTGAAGTTGATAAAGCCAAGATTGAAGCTATTGAGAGTTGGCCGCAGCCCAAAACGGTCACACAAGTGCGGAGTTTTCTTGGACTCGCTGGTTTCTATAGGCGTTTTGTGAGAGATTTTAGCACCATTGCTGCACCTCTCAACGAGCTTACAAAGAAGGATGTGCCTTTTGTTTGGGGTACCGCACAGGAAGAAGCCTTCACGGTATTGAAAGATAAGTTGACACATGCTCCTTTACTCCAACTTCCTGATTTTAATAAGACTTTTGAGCTTGAATGTGATGCTAGTGGCATTGGATTAGGAGGTGTGTTATTACAAGATGGCAAACCTGTTGCATACTTTTCTGAAAAATTGAGTGGGCCTAGTCTGAATTATTCTACTTATGATAAAGAACTATATGCTCTTGTTCGGACTTTAGAAACATGGCAACATTATTTATGGCCCAAAGAATTTGTTATACATTCTGATCATGAATCTTTGAAACATATTAAAAGTCAAGCTAAACTGAATCGTAGACATGCTAAATGGGTTGAATTCATTGAAACTTTCCCTTATGTCATTAAACACAAGAAGGGTAAAGAAAATGTTATTGCTGATGCATTGTCTCGTCGCTATACTATGCTTTCACAACTTGACTTCAAAATATTTGGTTTGGAGACCATCAAAGATCAATATGTGCATGATGCTGATTTTAAAGATGTAATGCAGAATTGTAAAGAAGGAAGAACCTGGAACAAGTTTGTCGTTAATGATGGATTTGTGTTCCGTGCTAACAAGCTATGCATTCCAGCTAGCTCTCTTCGTCTTTTGTTGTTGCAGGAGGCGCATGGCGGAGGATTAATGGCACACTTTGGCGTGAAGAAGACAGAGGACGTACTTGCTACACATTTCTTTTGGCCAAAGATGAGACGGGATGTTGAGCGTTTTGTTGCTCGCTGCACTACATGTCAAAAAGCTAAGTCACGACTCAATCCTCATGGTTTATATATGCCTTTGCCTGTACCAAGTGTTCCTTGGGAGGATATATCTATGGACTTTGTTTTAGGTTTACCTCGAACAAAGAAGGGGAGGGATAGCATATTTGTTGTTGTGGATAGATTCTCGAAAATGGCACACTTTATACCATGTCATAAAAGCGATGATGCTGTTAATGTTGCTGATTTGTTCTTTCGTGAAATTATTCGCTTGCATGGTGTGCCAAATACTATTGTTTCCGATCGTGATACTAAATTTCTTAGCCACTTTTGGAGATGTTTATGGGCTAAGTTGGGGACTAAACTGCTTTTTAGTACTACTTGTCACCCCCAAACTGATGGACAAACTGAAGTAGTCAATAGAACATTGTCTACTATGCTTAGGGCTGTTTTGAAGAATAATAAGAAAATGTGGGAAGAATGCTTGCCTCATATTGAGTTTGCTTATAATCGTTCATTGCATTCTACTACTAAGATGTGCCCTTTTGAAATTGTGTATGGTTTCCTACCTCGTGCACCTATTGATTTGTTGCCTCTTCCATCTTCGGAGAAGGTTAATTTTGATGCTAAACAACGTGCTGAATTGATCTTAAAAATGCATGAGTTAACTAAGGAAAACATTGAGCGTATGAATGCTAAATATAAACTTGCTGGAGATAAGGGTAGAAAACATGTTGTGTTTGCACCTGGAGATCTTGTTTGGTTACATTTGCGTAAGGATAGATTTCCTGATTTGCGCAAATCAAAGCTAATGCCACGTGCTGATGGTCCTTTTAAGGTGTTAGAGAAAATAAATGATAATGCATATAAACTTGAGCTGCCTGCAGATTTTGGGGTTAGTCCCACTTTTAACATTGCAGATTTGAAGCCTTATTTGGGTGAGGAAGATGAGCTTCCGTCGAGGACGACTTCATTTCAAGAAGGGGAGGATGATGAGGACATCAATACCATTGTTACACCCACAGCCCCTGCTGCTATACATACTGGACCAATTACTAGAGCTCGCGCACGCCAATTAAATTACCAGGTACTTTCGTTTCTTGGTAATGATTCTAATGTTCATGAGAATATGATGCTGCCTAAATTGGATACATTTGTTTTGCTTACAAATGAAGGGCCTAGCTTTGAGAAGGATGAACATTGGAGCAAGAACAAGCATGGAGATGATGGCATGCGCATGGGGAACAAGAACGGAGTTACAAGTGATGATTTCAAGACGTTGAAGCCACCATAATGCGTGCATGAAGCCTTGGACGAAATATACAAGATGCTACTTCATAACTTTCGTCCAGAGGCTATTCTAGGTGCTGCGTCACCTTATTATTGGGCCAGGCCCATGTAATTTCGAAATACATAAGTATAGGTTGTTTTTAGAGTCCGTATGTGTGGGGAAACAAGAGATAGGGTTGGTTTCGGACCCCTTCCTCAAGGGCCACGAAATCCCCCCCCCTCTTCCTCCATATATACAGCCCTTAGGGCGTCGTTTAGACTTTGGGTTTTGTTTAGATTAAAAGTTCGCCATAGCTGCAACTTCGCGTACTTCGTTTGTGTTCAGCGACCAGACAAAGGCGTCACAGAACTCCACCTTGATCAATAAAGCTTTCATCTTATATTCGCAATATCCAGATTGCAATCTCAGTTTCTTGCTTGTTCTTCGTTTGCTCGCAGGAAACAGACCCTCGTGGTCAGGTTGATCGTGCTTCGGCGTGGTCGATAACCTCTCGGAGTTGGTTTAGCGATTGCTAAGGCGCGACGTCCTCGCACGTTCGTAGTCGGATCGTCAAAGTCGACTTCCACCAAAGCGATATCCATCATCTCATCGAAAGACCAGACACCTTTGCCTCTATCAGATATGGTACACGGAAACACACACGCAAATAGATAAGTGGGGTTGGGCAACCAAGGGTGAGCCAAAATGTGGAATCCACCAAGATGCTCTTGTTGCACAACACTAGAGAGACGCTAGCACGATTGCACAATAGGCGGATACGAACTTGTGCAGAACCTACTAAGCAAAAATGCAACGACTTCTATCCCAAATATGCTATATGTGATGAGGACATGACTACCTTGGATACGACCAAAAATATTGCATACATGCATATTTGTCAGGTGATTTCTAGTGCAAACTATTCAATAATCTATTTATGTTATCCAGAACAAAAATACTTCACACACTTTTGTGTTTTGTCTAATTGCAGGTGTATGGGACATTTGTACAATCCACATATGAAGATAAGGCAAAAGGAGAAGTTTAGGTTCTGTTCAAAAAGTCCTCTCACGTCACTTTTGGGCCAAGAGAAGATAGAGTCCAAGTCTCTCACGTTCTGGATTCAGATTCGGGCTGCACAGACATACCTGACTCAAAACGCCAACAACTTTTTCATACGGACTCCGAATTGGGTGATTCTTTTTTTGTTGGAAACTAGATTTCGTGCTCTTTCCAACCCAATTGGATTCACCTTTAAATTCGTCCGAAGCATGGAGTTATGGTCGAAACAATCTGACATTGCACCAGAATCCGAGTCAAACTACAAGTCCAAAGGTGTTGCATCACCTCCACTTGGGCCCATGAGCCTTGTACGACCTAGGGTTGGTTTTAGGCTGCCTTGGGACGTCCTCCCACCTCCTTAGCCGCCACCCCTTGCTCCTATATAAGTAGATCCATCTAGTAGTTTTTTCCTTGGAATTTGTTTAGTTACAAGTTAGCCATTGCAACTTCGTGTACTTCGTTTGTGTCCAACGACCAGACCAAGACCGCTTACGGATTCCCACCACTATCAATACTTCATATATATTCGCAATATTCAGATTGCATTATCATATTCTTGCTCGTTCTTCGATTGCTTGCAGGAATAGACCTTCGTGGTCAGGCTGATCGTGCTTCCGGCATCGTCAGTAAGCTCAGGAGATTGGTTTAGCGATTGATAAGGCGCAACGTCGTGCACGTTTGTAGTCGGATCGTCAAAGTCGTCTCCACCAAATCGATAGTTATCATCTCATCGAAAGATCGGGACACCCTCGCCTCTATCAAGTGGTATCAGTTTTCAGGTTGCTCGGTGAGAATTTCCAGTTTCCCCTAGATTAGATTTATTTTCTTACCTATTGTCCAAGAAAAAGCCACAAAAAAGTTAGATCTATTCATCCTTTTGTCCAAGCCAGTCTGAGCCTTTGCAATTTTCTATTCATTGTTTGCATTATTGAATTATCGGTTGCATCGTCGTGTCGAGTTGCTGGTCTTAGGGTCTAGTTCGTTTAGAGTTTCGAGTTCTGTTCACATTAGTCACGTCGCCGCTGCATCGTTATCCCTTCTGCTGTCCACCACACCATCCATCAAATTCCACCACGTGCTACCCATAGTTCATTGTCACAATCATAGTTGAGGTCGTTCACATCTTCGCTTGATCCAATCTGCATCTTATCTAGTTTGTCTTGGAAAGAGGGAGAGAAAAAAAAGATAGAGAAAAAAAAGAGAAAAAAAAGAAAAAGAAGTCAGAAAAAAAAGAAAGAAAAAAAGTGTGAGAAAAAAAAAAGAGAGAAGAAAAAAAAAACAAAATTCGGATCTATCTAGACTCAATCTCGTAGTTGAATTCGGATTGGAATCTGTTTTGTGCACTGTTTAGTAAAACAGGCATACCTTCCTCATACGAAGTCCATTTTGACTCCGCGAGTACTCAAATGAAAGCTAGCGACGAGCCGCATCTAAATAGTTGCAGAGACTAGTTCAATATTTGACACCTCAAAATCGTCTTCTAAATAGGTCTTTTTGCCCTCCGAAGTTCGCGGACACAGCTTATTCCAGTTTTTCAAGCCAGTTTCAGAATTCTTTCACTCCTCATATCAACTCGGAATTGAGTGATTCTTTTTGCATTGGAAAGCTTGAGTTAGTAGCATTCTTTGAAAAAAATTATCAGAAAATTGGCACAAACTTTTCAAGAGGAAAGTTGGAGAGAGTTGTTGTATATCCTGCTTGGCAGTTGTTTTTCATCATTATCTTTACTGCCGTTGTGATCTTCACTTATATCTTGCTGTCCAGAGCTACTTAGTATCCTTCATTGATGCTAGTTGTGCTATGCCGTGACCTCATTAATGTTCTAGGCTCGCGTCTCTAGTCCGGTCTAGCCTAGGACCAGCACAGTACCGTCGTTGAGCGTTTATTCAACATTGCATCTCTGAATTGATTATTGCTAATATTTTGCTACCATATATAGCCAACCCAGCTCCACATATTTCTACACCGTGTATACGTACGTTCCCCTGGCAATCGCTTTACTCAATCTTTGGAGTTATTTGACACCGCTGGTTGCCTGTCACCACCTGCTGCTTGGTAAGAACTTGTAAGATATTGATATTTGCTTTACTGTGAGCGCTTTACCACCACATCCTAGTAGTTCATAGGAACATTATTCTTGAATTTTGTTTCTTGTTTCTACTAATCATGACAGGATCTAGAGTCAATTCATGGGGTTTGTCGATCGTGGGAGATGTGCCATCACCTATGCAAATACCACAACCGTCACGAGAGGTGCACAAACATCCAAATGCACATGATCAGGTTAATGTTTCTATACCACCATTTAATGGCCGTTTTAGACCTGCTTTATATATTGAATGGGAGTTTGACCTAAATAATATATTTGCTTCCAATAATTTTGATGTACGTAAAAAAGTTAAGGTTGCGGTTGGTTCTTTCACTGGTTATGCTGTAGTTTGGTGGAGTGAATATTGTCGGTTACACCCTAATGATATACCTACTACTTGGGATGATTTGAAACTTGCGCGACATACATTCGTTCCCGCTTATTATACTCGTGACTTGATTACAAAGTTGCAACATTTAAAACAAGGTAGTGACACCGTAACGAAATATTATGATACTTTACAAACTACCTTGCTGCATTCCTCTTTAGAAGAAAGTGAAGAAGATTTTATGGATAGATTTTGGGGAGGATTAAATCGTGACATTCAGGAGATACTAATACATGAAGAGTGTTATCCTATGGACCATTTGTTTCATCTTGCTTGCAAAGCTGAACAGGAAATAAAACGACGTGTTGCGCACAAGGAGAACAAGCGCGAGATGCACATTCCAAGAGTTGATACGGTTGTCCCTTCAACTACTAAGCATACTATGACAACCACATCCGTTGTTGTGAGGACTACATCACCTCCACCATGTCACATCATCACCGAGAGTGCCTACCTCATCTGAGTTAATCATAAGAGGTAATGACAAAGGTACTAATCTTCCACTTCCACATGAGTATGATGAATGTCTTGTCAATTTAAGTGCACCATGCGGTGAGCTACCCACTACTTTGATCACACCAGCTACCTTAGAGGACTATGTTGATGATTTGACTTTGCCATGTGATCAAACAATTTTGAGTGAGCCCATTGAATTAACTATCGATGTAAAAGAATCAAGTGAAACAGGGAATAAATCAGATTTGGATCAAATATGTTTGAAAATAATTGTGCCAATGTTTAATCATTTTGATATGACCTCTAATCTTGGTGATGGTTCATCAATGTTGGGATGGTTTAATGATGAATATTGTCAATCTTTTCATATGAATAAGAGCTTCACGTATATGTGCAAACTGAGTTGCAATACTTTCATGCCTTCTACTTCTTGTGATAATATTTTGGCTTTATATTTTATTAACTATGAAAGTTACTCATGTATACATGTGTCATATGTGCAAAATCCACGGGAAGTAAAAATGGATGACATATACATATACAACATGTACACCTTGTCTCTTTTGTTAGCCACATTTCAGATTAAGCAATGCCGAGGACGGCTTTGTTTTCAAGAAGGGGAGGATGATGAGGACATGACTACCTTGGATACGACCAAAAATATTGCATACATGCATATTTGTCAGGTGATTTCTAGTGCAAACTATTCAATAATCTATTTATGTTATCCAGAACAAAAATACTTCACACACTTTTGTGTTTTGTCTAATTGCAGGTGTATGGGACATTTGTACAATCCACATATGAAGATAAGGCAAAAGGAGAAGTTTAGGTTCTGTTCAAAAAGTCCTCTCACGTCACTTTTGGGCCAAGAGAAGATAGAGTCCAAGTCTCTCACGTTCTGGATTCAGATTCGGGCTGCACAGACATACCTGACTCAAAACGCCAACAACTTTTTCATACGGACTCCGAATTGGGTGATTCTTTTTTTGTTGGAAACTAGATTTCGTGCTCTTTCCAACCCAATTGGATTCACCTTTAAATTCGTCCGAAGCATTGAGTTATGGTCGAAACAATCTGACGTTGCACCAGAATCCGAGTCAAACTACAAGTCCAAAGGTGTTGCATCACCTCCACTTGGGCCCATGAGCCTTGTACGACCTAGGGTTGGTTTTAGGCTGCCTTGGGACGTCCTCCCACCTCCTTGGCCGCCACCCCTTGCTCCTATATAAGTAGATCCATCTAGTAGTTTTTTCCTTGGAATTTGTTTAGTTAAAAGTTAGCCATTGCAACTTCGTGTACTTCGTTTGTGTCCAACGACCAGACCAAGACCGCTTACGGATTCCCACCACTATCAATACTTCATATATATTCGCAATATTCAGATTGCATTATCATATTCTTGCTCGTTCTTCGATTGCTTGCAGGAATAGACCTTCGTGGTCAGGCTGATCGTGCTTCCGGCATCGTCAGTAAGCTCAGGAGATTGGTTTAGCGATTGATAAGGCGCAACGTCGTGCACGTTTGTAGTCGGATCGTCAAAGTCGTCTCCACCAAATCGATAGTTATCATCTCATCGAAAGATCGGGACACCCTCGCCTCTATCAATATGTATGATGTTTCTATGCTTTGATCCAACATGATCGAGTATGACAATCTTAATGTTGTATGATGCTATGGTTCTTGCTTAAGCTCTTTGCTTATCTTTCTCCTTTTTGCTTAAAAGCTTGCTTGGCTCCTTGTTGTTTCAGCTCTTTTCTCATGCAATGCTTCACGAACCAAGATAGCAATTGTGTATGCAAAAACAACTTTTGTGACACAAGAGATGATACCAAGATATGCAACTCAATGATGGTATGTATGCTATGTGAAGTATGAACACTAACGTGCACAAGTCACGTTGCCGGCAATACTCAAAGGCTAGTCTCGATGGGTAAGCTACGCAAAAGTAAGGCCATGGGGTTATCAATGCAAATGCAAGAGAGTATGATAATATCACGATACCAAGATGATATGACGGTGAAGGTGATACCAAAGTAATGTAGCCGTTCGTAGTAGTCCTTGGCGAAGATGAGCGGTGGTGATGTTGTTGCCGAACCGTACCTAGATAGCCGAAACACAATAGGACACGGAAACCACAACTGAAATTCTCAAAACAAAACGGGTCAAAATTGTCGGAGTTGGTAACGGGAAAGGCTGTGGTGGTGGTATGCGGAAGTGGTGGTGGTATGCGGAAGTGTATGTGGGCACCGGGACAAAATTTGGTGAGAGTTAGGCGGAAAGCGGAGTGGAGGATGGAAGTGATGCTGCCAGGGGCCGGATGTCCGGGCTGGTCGGGCCGGATGTCCGGGCTCGGGATCCGAAGAACACCGCGTGGAGAGGTCAAATCCGGGGCAAAAATTCGGAGGAATTTGTGGATGGAATTTGGGGAAAAGATGGGGAAAAGCTAGATCTACCTGCAACACACGAAATCCGCGGATCAAATCCAACAAAACTTCATCACACCAACAAATCACAAAAAAATTGGGCTATTTTGTGGGGCAATTTTCGGGTTAGGACGAAAAACAACAAAATCAAGCTAGAAAACAAAGAGAGGGGGCTCCGAAATCGTGATCAACGTGGCTCATGATACCAAGATGATGTAGGGTGGAAACCTATATAGCCGATCTTTCACAAAAGGAGCGGATCCCAACTAAGAACACGAAGAACACGAGGGGGAACACGAGGGGAAGACACGAGAGAATCACTCATACCAACAAGAACAATCACACATGTGCTAGATCCTCGAAACACAAAGAGATACACGATCCAAATCCAACAAGGGACGATACATAGGTAACCGGTTCTTCTCCGAAAGGAGGTCTTGAGGGGGGCCACCCAAGAGGGGGTCTTGAATCCAACGTGGATCATCTCCGAAGAGGGGCCGCAGTCTCTCTCGAGGAGGAGATCCGTATGGATGAGCAATGCTCTATCTCACATATGAGCTAAACCAATAATAACCCTAGAAAGATGGAGGAGAAGGAATATATATAGTCTAGGGGGTCGAAGGGGTACACGGGCCTCGGCCCTTACTGTGCGCAGACAGGGGTGGCCGGATGTCCGGGCGTCGGGCCGGATGTCCGGGGCTTCAGGAGGGGCCGGATGTACGGGCTGGGGGGGCCGGATGTCCGGGCTGGAGGGCAAAACTTCTGGATGTTCTATAGCGTGGCGCCGGATGTCCGGGCTTTTGGCCGGATTTCCGGGCTGGGGCCGGATGTCCGTGCTGGACACCGGATGTCCGGGCTTGAGGGTTCGGCTACTGTAGTTTCTGTCGCGTGGCGCCGGATGTCCGGGCGAGGGGCCGGATTTCCGGGGCTTCGGGAGGAGCGGGATGTCCGGGGCTGGGGCCGGATGTCCGGGCCCTGTAGCACTTCGATGACTGGGCTGCTGCTGTTGTTGACATCTTCAGGGGCCGGATGTCCGGGCCTTGGCCGGATGTCCGGGGCGTGGAAAGGTGAACTTGCCTTCTTTCGTTGGTTCTCTTCATCCATGGACTTGGTGGTTTGTCCGTCTTCACGTGCATCTTCGTGAGGGTCCTCTTGACACCTGATCATGCATAGCATATCGGACTTAGGTAGTAGCCATGTCTCGAGTGGATCATATGTGATATCACTAAGGAAGGAAGTCACCTCGTTCTCGAGAGCTCTAGCTCGTGCTCGTGTCATAGGCCCTCTTGGCTCTTGATGAGACGATGGTAGGTCCATGGGGATGACCATAGGATGCTCGGCATCAAACAAGCTTGGAAGATGTCACCTGGTTCTGTAGACGAAGTAGAGTTGGTGTAGCTGAAGGCGTGCATTGAAGAAATGACTCCTCATGAGCCACCGGGACCCTGAGCCTCGGGAGGTTCTGGGGGTTCAGGAGGTTCCCTGAAGACCGTCTCCATTTCCTCCAGGACGGCGTGGAACCTGGCCTCCTGAGCCGCCAGGACTTGCCGCATGTTGCGCTGATAGGCCGACGCCACGCTCGGCAAGCCGAAGGGCATGAGAACGTAGCTGTGCGGTAGGCCCTCGCAACGGCCCACACGCGATGGCCAAAAGCGCTCCTGAGATGCGGCCCTGTTGAGCCCTGGGACGTCGACGCTGACACGCAGCCCGGCATCCTCGCCTGGATGGGGAGCTGCGCCTTGTGAGCGGCTGTGGCCGCGCATGGCTCTTGCTTCTTGCAGTTCCTGGGTGGTCTTTGTGATGAACTCCTGGGTGGTGGGCGCTCCTTGCCCCATGCTCTCCTAAGGGACACGCGCCGCGAAGCATGCCTCCAATTGGTGCCCAAGCGCCTCCCTCGTGAGGGTGGCAAGGTCTGAGGCCCACCAGAAGAGAGCCCCCGATCCCTACCCGAGGAGGGCGCTGGGCGCGCCTTCCTATGCGATGGAGGGAGGCGCCCCTGGAGCGGGCGCTGATCCTGACGAGGCTCCTGCCGCGATGCCATCCTCCTGGGGTCCTGCGCGGCGCGACAGCTTCTTCTTGGGGATGGTCTCCGGAGGGCCTTCACTTCTACTGTCGGGGTCGTCAATCGATGCGGCTTGAAAGGCGCGCTCAAGGGAGCACACCGCATCCCTCTCTTCACACGGGACTGTGATGATTCCTCCACTTCCTAGCATCTTGAGGACATTGTAGCCATGATGAGTGACTGCCATGAACTTGGCCAGGGCTGGATACCCGAGGATGGCATTGTACGGCAGGCGGATGTGCGCGACGTCGAAGTCGATGAGCTCGGTGCGGTAGTTCTTGCGCTCCCCGAAGGTGACAGGCAGGCGGACCTGCCCTATCGGTGTGGTGGAACCGTCGGTCACTCCTGAGAAAGGCTTGGTTGGCTGGAGCTGTTCATATGGCACTTGGAGGTTGTCGAACGTGTCGACGGACAGGACGTTGAGCCCTGCGCCGCCGTCGATGAGGGTCTTGGTGACCTGCACATTGCTGATGCCTGAAGCGCACAACATAGGGAGGGCACCAGCGGTGGCTGTGCACTTGAGCTGATCCGCCGAGTTGAAAGTGATGGCGCATTGGGACCATTTGAGCGGGCGCGTGGCCTCGAGCTTCGGGAGCACCGCGTTCACCTCGCGAGCGAACTATTTGAAGATGCGCTGAGAGGCTGGGGCCTGGGCGCCGCCCAAGATGCAGGCGATTGCACGCGGCTTCTGGAAGCCCCCAGCCCCCTCGTCCTGGTGGTGGTCGTCGTTCCTTCTTGGTGGCGGCAACGGGGGAAGACCGGTGTTGCCCTGGGGGCGATCCTCACGAGGCGGATCCCTCCAGGCGCCCTCCCGAGGTTGGTCCTGCCAGCGGTCCTTACGAGGCCGGTCGCGCCACTCCTGGCGTGGGCCACGGTCGTCCCAGCGTCCGGCTCCACGTCCTCCTCCGCGGCCGTAGCCCCGGTCGTTGCGCTCGGGGCGTCGACCGTAGCGTCCTTCTCATATGGCTCTGAGCTCTTGACAGTCGCTGGTGCTGTGGCTGTTCAGGTTGTGGAAGGCGCAGAACGGTCGGCCGTTCTTGGATGAGTCGGGCTGATCTCTGCCCCGCTTGGTGTCGGGCTCCGCTCCGAGCACAACTGCCTCCTTGCGCTTCACGTCCTTGGCCTTGGCCTTCTTCTCCTCCGCTCCTGCAGCTGGCAGCTCGAGGAGAGAAAGGCGCCCCTCCTCAGCTCTTGCGCACTTGGTCGCCAGGTTGAACAGCTCCTGAGAGGTGCAGAGCTCCTCATGGATGGCGAGCTCTTCCTTCATCTTGATGTCACGGACGCCGTCTGAGAACGCGGAGATGATGGCTTCGTCCGTGACCTTGGGGATCTTGAGGCGGGTGTTGTTGAAGCGCTGAATGTACTTCTGGAGGGTCTCTCCTGGTTGTTGCTTGATGCGGCGTAGATCACCCGCGGCCGGTGGGCGGTCGCGAGTGCCCTGGAAGTTGGCGACGAAGCGGTCGCGCATCTCGTCCCAGGAGGAGATCGAGCCGTGCTGCAGGTTCAGGAGCCAGGAGTGGGCTCCATCCTTGAGAGCCATGGGAAACCAGTTTGCCATGACTTTTTCGTCGCCGTTGGCCGCTTTGATGCTCAGCTCATAGAGCTGCAGGAACTCCGCGGGGTCGGCGGTGCCGTCGTAGCGAGGAGGCAGATCTGGCTTGAACTTGCCTGGCCAGGCGACGCTACGCAGCTCGGGGGTGAAGGCGCGGCAGCCAGCCGTGGTTACTGGGGCTCGCTTCAGAGGTGGAGCTTGGTCTTGACGAGGTTCGCGCTGCGCCGCTCCAGGCGGTGTGCGGTCTTGACGAGGTGGTGCCGGGAGCGCTGGTGCAGCTTCTCGCGGCCGCGGGATTTCTTGGCAGCTTCTATCTTCGCGCGCGGGCGCCGGGCGCGGCGGATCGCGCCGCGGAGCCGCGCGCCTTGGTGCCAAGGCGCCGTCTTGGGGCTGAGGTGGTGGAGGCATGCCATGAGCCCCGTCGCCCGCGGCTGGTTGAGGAGGAGGCAGAGAGTGGGACGGTGCCGGAGAGCCCCCTGCGGCGCGGACGAGCTCGGCGACGCGATCGAGCCACTCCTCATAGAGGTCGTCGACGGGGCGGTAGTGCGAGAGCTCGTTCGCCGCGAGGAGCGCGGCCCGTGCCTCCATGGGAGCGCGGTGCGCGTGAGACGAAGAACCGGCAGGGGTAAGCGATGGAGTAGCGGTGCGGCCGTCCTGCCGCACCGAAGGATGCAGCAAGGACTCCTGCTGCTCGTTCCCCGCCGGGCCGGTGGCAGCGTTGGCGGCGGGAGACAGAGAACGACGAGGTGGCACGCCAACGGGAGCTGTCTGAGCGACGCGGGCGGAGAGGGCAGCCTGACGATCAGCTCGAAGCACGGCGAGCGTCCGCCATGGAAACGACGGAGCGATGGAGCGACGAACTGATGGAAGGGAAACTACGGAGCGCCCCTACCTGGCGCGCCAAATGTCGGATGTGGGGTTCTGGCAAACGCTTAAGGTTCGAACACTGGGGTGCGCGCGAAGTCTTTCCCTCCTACCGATCTACGCCCTTGCTCGCTAAGATCTCGCGGACGAACTCGATGAACTCGCAACACAGAAAGACACAAGGTTTATACTGGTTCGGGCCACCGTTGTGGTGTAATACCCTACTCCAGTGTGGTGGTGGTGGATTGCCTCTTGGGCTGATGATGCACAAGTACAAGGAGGAGAACAGCCTCCTGAGGTTGAGGCGTTCTTGTGGCTAGGCTAACTTGTGTGGGTGAGAGTTGGGTGAATTGCCCGATCAGTCCCCCCTCTACTGTGGTGGGTAGCTCTACTTATATAGGCCCTGGTCCTCTTCCTAAATAATGAGCGGGAAGGGAGCCAACAACGGCGGGCAAATTTGAAGGGGGACAGCTAGTACAAGCTATCCTGACAAAAGTGGTCTTCGCCTGCGAAAAGCTCTGGTGGTGACGCCGTCTTGGGCTCCACGATAACCTCCGTCTTGCCGTCCTCCTGGTCTTGGTCTCATTGCACCAATATAGCAACCTTTGCCTGATGCCTCGGTACTCTTCGCCTACGCTGGCTTCCTTAGCACCAAAGAGGAAATAAGGACGCTGCGCGCGCTGGCGCCCGCCTGGTGCCGTCCGTCATGGCTCACGTCACGAGAGCCTCGTGAGGTTTGCCCCGCCTTGATATCTCTGCTCCTCGTGAGCCTGCCTGGCTAGGCCGCTCCAGAGGAGGTCTTGCATCGTTCGCCTCGCGAGGCTTGGACCCTCGCGAGGGTCTTGGATGCCTTGCCGATGAAGATGGGCCGTACGGCCTGCTGCTTAGCCACGCTGTGGGCCGCAGGCAGGCAAGTCTGGGGACCCCTGTTCCCAGAACGCCGACAGCAACACCAGATGCTAGGACTAAGCATTACCAGAACTAGGGATGTGACAACTCACCCCCACTAAACAAGAATCTCGTCCCGAGATTCAAGACGTGAGGTAAGAAGACAGAGGGACACTAAATCTCACAAACTTCATGATCCAATTGCCCTTCTCGAAGATGTTGATCCATTCATCATCTTAGTCTTGACGTCTTGCTCTAGGGATTCCATTCAACAAGACAACAAGAAGGAAGGGTAACTCTTAGAAGAATTGATCTCCTTAAAGATCGAGCAATTGATGATCAACTCACGTAATGAGGCGCAGGAACATCTCTTGAGCTGAGACACAACACATATCGAGAGGGATGGAAATAAACAGATGATGAAGGTTCAATTTGGTACGCAACAACTCCATGCTTGGGTAAGATGGTGTACGGTCTCAACGTAGCGAGGGGTTAACTGCCACGATTCCAAAACGGGGCACCTTAAGGGAGGTGACTCGTGGGCTTTTCCCTTAAGTGTCAAAAGAATTACTTTTGATACAAAGATCATTGAAATTCTCTATACCAGCCTGAGGCAATTACAATCGATCGTTTGAAGGAGTTCCAAAGAATGACATAGTTGGACTAGGATGGATAATGTGGACTACCTTGTTGAAGACAACGCAATGAATGATTTTTGCCTATCATCGGAAATGGACGGGACCCATGGTAGGACCACTTCTGAAGATGATCCTGAACAACAATTCCTGAGAAGGGCAGCCCATGGGAAATTGGCACAAGGCGCTGCAAGTTGGGAACAAAATGCAAATGTCGGGAATGTTCCAACCATCATATCTGCCTGAGATTCAGATCTGGTTGGTGTCAGGATATTCCAGACTCATCCGGTCTAGAGAGAAAAATGAAAGATTGCAACACAAATCGACGAGATGGCGTTGCGAGAT
Organism: Aegilops tauschii subsp. strangulata; assembly: GCF_002575655.3. Taxonomy (NCBI): domain Eukaryota; kingdom Viridiplantae; phylum Streptophyta; class Magnoliopsida; order Poales; family Poaceae; genus Aegilops; species Aegilops tauschii. The sequence goes on from NC_053041.3 coordinate 347,099,733, forward strand.
TGTCGGGAGATGAACTACGATAGCAAGTTCCAAAACATGAGCTGGTTCTGCTACATACATGTGAACACGTTGTCCAAGACAAGCATGAGCACATAGTAGTCTTACAACGAAACACTACCGAGTTCTGATTGGGAACCATCATTGCGGAGAGCGAAGTCCTGCGCATGTACCTTTGGTTCCTTAAGGATTAGCACTTAAGAACTTCTTTTCCTTGAACAAATCAATCAGTGGCTTGGTGTGCTAGGAACACATATGGAGTGGAGGCGGCCAACCTATGAAACCATAGGGCACTTTGCACGTGCATGACTAACTTGGGATGATTCCAGAGGAAGCTAAAACAATCTTTCTCGAATTCACGGCGGCAACTTGCATTGAATGCACATGAATTAGGGGAAGTCTCTTCTTTCATCCAAACATATACTTCTTGAGCTAACACGAAGAAAATGCTTTCAAAAGTTTCCAACTCTAACTTAGATGTTCAACATGAATCATGGACAAGATGAGATTGTTGTCAATGGGCTCAACAACAAACCATCCATGCTTCCATATAGATGGAATTCCATAATTAAGTGAACACGGTGATAGCATTGGTCAGACCAAAGGATGTAATGGTGTATGCCCGAGGGATCAACCACGAGTAAGACAACATTACGAACATCGTTGGTTCTGATTTGATTTGAAGATAGCCCACACTCAAATCACAGTTTGGCCAAGACAATAGATCCAATAACTGATCACAAGGACCAATCGATGAAGATATCATCTTTCTTTAACACACACACACACACACACACACAAAGATATCCCTTAATGATGAACTAAGTCAGACAAGCTTCCATCTTCCAACTCTCCAAGTTGTTGTTTAGCTTAACCAACTAGCTCAGGGTATCCAACACAGATTCTTGGAGAAGGGGTGGTTTAGGGAAAACCCATCTTGATCACGAACTCAGTATAACGACCAGGGAACAACCTGGTGATACCTCCGAGAAGATATTCGGGAAATCACGAACCACCGATATGTTATGAAGCTCGAGAACAATCTTGCTTTTCAAGGCAAGACGATATGATCAAAAGAGCGAGGGATTGACACAATCCTAACTCATTGATCGAGGAGTGCACCAGGAAAAATGGACTAGGTAACACGATCAATCTCAGGATGATGATTGAATAACCAACACGCTAAGAATGAGATTGTTGTCCATTAACTACCAAGCAACTCCGTTGCTAGGAGTATTGATTTCACACGTCATGGATCACTTGTCGGCATTCCGGTTGCGACAACACGGGACGGAGGAATGGACAATGATGGTAAGAAGTATCACTGCGTCAAGGATTCATAAGAGATGGTGCAATTATCATGACAATCCTGACATAAAGGGGGTAAACTCCAGGGTAGAACAGAGCACAACTACTTTGACCCAATCCTAGAAATGGACGAGGTACTGGAGTTTGTTTCTCCTAGTCATTCCGGAATAGAATGGCTTGACAGGCCACAAGAATAATAGGCATCGATAAACACGAATGCACAACTATTCTTGACTATCAATTGATAGACTAGGGTCGGAATACAACTGAGGAGGGTCAACTCAAGGAACATATAACTTTCTGAGTTGTGGATGCATAGATTAGTATGTCGAACCAAGTTCAACAGGTTTCTTCTGGATAACCCATGCAGAGAGGTAGGACCGGCAGAGTCACAATATAGAATGGGGAACTCATCGAAAGCACTCTTGTTGTGATCTTTTGGTTCAAAGAACTTCTGCCATAAGAAGTTCATGGTATTTGGAAGAAGGAAATAGCACGAACCTCGAGGTGATGAGGACATCAATACCATTGTTACACCCACAGCCCCTGCTGCTATACATACTGGACCAATTACTAGAGCTCGCGCACGCCAATTAAATTATCAGGTACTTTCGTTTCTTGGTCATGATTCTAATGTTCATGAGAATATGATGCTGCCTAAATTGGATACATTTGTTTTGCTTACAAATGAAGGGCCTAGCTTTGAGAAGGATGAACATTGGAGCAAGAACAAGCATGGAGATGATGGCATGCGCATGGGGAACAAGAATGGAGTTACAAGTGATGATTTCAGGACGTTGAAGCCACCATAATGCGTGCATGAAGCCTTGGACGAAATATACAAGATGCTACTTCATAACTTTCGTCCAGAGGCTATTCTAGGTGCTGCGTCACCTTATTATTGGGCCAGGCCCATGTAATTTCGAAATACATAAGTATAGGCTGGTTTTAGAGTCCGTTTGTGTGGGGAAACAAGAGATAGGGTTGGTTTCGGACCCCTTCCTCAAGGGCCACGAAATTCCCCCCTCTTCCTCCATATATACAGCCCTTAGGGCGTCGTTTAGACTTTGGGTTTTGTTTAGATTAAAAGTTCGCCATAGCTGCAACTTCGCGTACTTCGTTTGTGTTCAGCGACTAGACAAAGGCGTCACAGAACTCCACCTTGATCAATAAAGCTTTCATCTTATATTCGCAATATCCAGATTGCAATCTCAGTTTCTTGCTTGTTCTTCGTTTGCTCGCAGGAAACAGACCCTCGTGGTCAGGTTGATCGTGCTCCGGCGTGGTCGATAACCTCTGGAGTTGGTTTAGCGATTGCTAAGGCGCGACGTCCTCGCACGTTCGTAGTCGGATCGTCAAAGTCGACTTCCACCAAAGCGATATCCATCATCTCATCGAAAGACGGGACACCTTTGCCTCTATCAAGTGGTATCAGATTTCCAGGTTGCTCGGTGAGATTTTACAGTTTTTCGTAGTTTAGATCGAGTCTGTTCTTCATACCTACAGTGCACGAAAAAGCCACAAAACAAATTAGGGTTAGTTCATCATATCCGAACCAATCTGAGCCTTTGCATAATCTTTTTAGGGTTTTTGCTTTGTTCGGTTGCATCGTCGTGTCAAGTTGCTGGTCTTAGCGTCTAGTCTTTTAGAGTTTCGAGTTCTGGTCATAAGTTGTCACGCCGCCACTGCACCATCATCATCGCCTTGCCATCTACCACCATTGCTTATCCGCCACCGCTCTGAATCCGTATCTATATACCACCACCAATCCGTATCCATATACCACCGATCCGTACCATATACCACCACCGCTGCCATATCCTACCGCCATATATCCACCACCAATCCGAGTTCTTTTCATATTCGGTTGGTTTTAGAGATCCATATATTTTCCGTTTCGTGTTTCCTTGCCTGAGTAGGTCTCGAAAAAAAAGAGTCTGGAGACCCCCGGGCAGTTTTTAGGCCAAAATTTCGGCAACCAAAAATATTTTTCCCTATCCTATTTTTAGGCCCCGGGTAGTGTTTTGAGACACTCGCCATCATAGTGATTTTTTGTCGCACTTTTTCGTCGTCGCTGCCCTGATTTCCGAAAAAAAATAGTCAAAAAATTTTGTGACCGTCCTGTCAGTTTGACCTGGGAAGAGTTTTGAGACACTCGCCATTATAGTGATTTTTCGCAAAAAGAAAAAAAGAGGAGCGCAAAAAAAAAGAGAGCAAAAAAAAAAGGAGCAAATTTTTTTTCCAGAGTGTGCTTTTCCCTTGTTTACGTGCAGCGCCGTGATTTCGTTAGTGTTCTTGGCTCGCGTCTCTAGCACGGTCTAGCCTAGGACCAGCATAGTACCGTCGTTGAGCGTTTATTCAACTTTGCATCTCTGAATTGATTATTGCTTACCATTTTGCTACCATATTATAAGCCTTCCCAGCTCCACATAAGTCTACATCGTGCGTTTGACTCTCCCTGGTAATCGCTATATCCAAGCTTTGAGAGTTTTTGACTACAACGGTTGCCGATCACCACCTACTGCTGGGTAAGAACTGGTAAGAATTTGAGATTCGCTTGAAGGTTTTGTGACACACCACCATCACCACCACTTCTAGTAGTCTGCAGGATCATATTCTTTTGTGTTTCTATTGCTGCTAACCATGGCAGGTTCACAAGCCGATGAGACTGATTGGGAGAACATGACGAACAAGGAGTTGCATGATAAATTTCAGCAAATGATGAGTGGCCAGGTGGGAGATGTGCTAAACAGATTTGAAGAGGCTATGGAGAAGATAGATGCCGTGGAGAAGTCGTTGGAGACAAAGCTGGATAACAAGTTTACTGAATTACTCAAGCGTCTTCCCCAACCACCACCGGCTGCACATGTCGCACCTCTACAACAACAACAACCACACCTCCAACGCCGCCTTCCAAATCAAGTGGGACGGGCACAGCGCGTTCCAATTGAGACTGGTCAAAATTCGGGTGCTGCTGCACCTACTGTTGATGCTTCTTTGGCTCCTGCTCCTGCGACGGCTGAGGAGGATGACGATTATGCGGGCGATTATGAGGATGAGGTTGATCAAAATCAGAACTACGTGCAGCCACCAGCACCACCACCAGCAGGTCGACCTCAGGTATATATTCGCAACGGTAAGCCGGCACCACCACCTCAGGTACGAGATCATGACCATCTCCCTAAACTGAAATGGAATATTCCACCATTTGAGGGTAGATATGTTCCTGATATATATCTTACTTGGGAGTTAGAAACTGAACAACGATTTACATGTTTACAATATCCTGAGGACAGACGTGTTCCTGCTGCTGTTTGTGCTTTGACTAGCTTTGCATGTGTTTGGTGGTCTGAACATTGTAGGTTATATCCTGTTCCAGCTACTTGGGCTGCTTTGAAAACTGCTATGCGTACTCGTTGGGTTCCACCATATTATCAACGTGAATTACTTCAAAAATTGCAGCGTTTAAGACAAGGGAAAAATTCTGTAGAAGAATATTATCAGGAATTACAAACTGGCATGATTAGATGTGGTATTGTTGAGGAGAATGAAGCTATGCTTGCACGTTTTATGGGTGGATTAAATAAAGAGATTCAGACCATTCTAGAGTATAAGGATTATAATAATATCACTCGTTTATTCCATCTTGCTTGTAAAGCTGAACGTGAAGTGCAGGATCGACAGCCATTGGCGCGAACTAACTTTTCTGCAGGTCGACCTTCATCATGGACACCGCGTGCATCTTCTACTTCCACTTCACCATCACCTCCATCAGGTGCCACCTCCAGCAGTGATACAAGAAAGCAGGCACAACCACCACTCTCTGCCAAGAGCACACCTGCCGGGCCTGCGCAGAGCTCTTCTTCTTCCATGGCATCGACAGGGCACACAAGTGATATTATTTGTCGTCGTTGTAAGGGAAGAGGACATTTTGCGAGAGAATGCAAATCTCAGCGTGTCATGATTGCTACTGAGGATGGTGGGTATGAGTCCGCTAGTGACTATGATGAGGAGACTTTGGCTCTTATTACACGTGAAGAACATGGTGGAGATGATTCTGAAAATGAGACGCAATACATGGCTCCTGAAGACGCTGACAGGTATGAATGTTTAGTTGCTCAACGTGTTTTGAGTGTGCAGGTCACACAAGCAGAGCAAAATCAGAGGCATAATTTGTTCCATACAAAGGGAGTTGTGAAGGAACGTTCTGTTCGCGTCATCATAGATGGAGGGAGCTGTAACAACTTGGCTAGCATGGAGATGGTGGAGAAGCTATCTCTCACCACAAGACCACATCCACATCCTTACTACATCCAATGGTTCAACAACAGCGGCAAGGTTAAGGTAACACGTACTGTTCGTGTGCATTTTAGTATCTCTACATATGCTGATTATGTTGATTGTGATGTGGTACCCATGCAAGCATGTTCCTTATTACTAGGTAGACCATGGCAATTTGATAAAAATTCTGTACACCATGGTAGAAACAATCAGTATACTCTTGTTCATAAGGATAAAAATATTACTTTGCTTCCTATGACTCCTGATTCCATTTTGAAAGATGACATTAATAGAGCTAATAAAGCAAAACAGGAGAAAAATAAGAGTGAAAATCAGATTGTGGCAAAGGAATTTGAGCAACAAATGAAACCTAATAATAAACCATCTAGTGTTGTTTCTGAAATGATGAGGACATCAATACCATTGTTACACCCACAGGCCCTGCTGCTATACATACTGGACCAATTACTAGAGCTCGCGCACGCCAATTAAATTACCAGGTACTTTCGTTTCTTGGTAATGATTCTAATGTTCATGAGAATATGATGCTGCCTAAATTGGATACATTTCTTTTGCTTACAAATGAAGGGCCTAGCTTGGAGAAGGATGAACATTGGAGCAAGAACAAGCATGGAGATGATGGCATGCGCATGGGGAACAAGAACGGAGTTACAAGTGATGATTTCAGGACGTTGAAGCCACCATAATGCGTGCATGAAGCCTTGGACGAAATATACAAGATGCTACTTCATAACTTTCGTCCAGAGGCTATTCTAGGTGCTGCGTCACCTTATTATTGGGCCAGGCCCATGTAATTTCGAAATACATAAGTATAGGCTGTTTTTAGAGTCCGTATGTGTGGGGAAACAAGAGATAGGGTTGGTTTCGGACCCCTTCCTCAAGGGCCACGAAATTCCCACCTCTTCCTCCATATATACAGCCCTTAGGGCGTCGTTTAGACTTGGGGTTTTGTTTAGATTAAAAGTTCGCCATAGCTGCAACTTCGCGTACTTCGTTTGTGTTCAGCGACCAGACAAAGGCGTCACAGAACTCCACCTTGATCAATAAAGCTTTCATCTTATATTCGCAATATCCAGATTGCAATCTCAGTTTCTTGCTTGTTCTTTGTTTGCTCGCAGGAAACAGACCCTCGTGATCAGGTTGATCGTGCTCCGGCGTAGTCGATAACCTCTCGGAGTTGGTTTAGCGATTGCTAAGGCGCGACGTCCTCGCACGTTCGTAGTCGGATCGTCAAAGTCGACTTCCATCAAAGCGATATTCATCATCTCATCGAAAGACGGGACACCTTTGCCTCTATCAAGTGGTATCAGATTTCCAGGTTGCTCGGTGAGATTTTACAGTTTTTCGTAGTTTAGATCGAGTCTGTTCTTCATACCTACAGTGCACGAAAAAGCCACAAAACAAATTAGGGTTAGTTCATCATATCCGAACCAATCTGAGCCTTTGCATAATCTTTTTAGGGTTTTTGCTTTGTTCGGTTGCATCGTCGTGTCAAGTTGCTGGTCTTAGCGTCTAGTCTTTTAGAGTTTCGAGTTCTGGTCATAAGTTGTCACGCCGCCACTGCACCATCATCATCGCCTTGCCATCTACCACCATTGCTTATCCGCCACCGCTCTGAATCCGTATCTATATACCACCACCAATCCGTATCCATATACCACCGATCCGTACCATATACCACCACCGCTGCCATATCCTACCGCCATATATCCACCACCAATCCGAGTTCTTTTCATATTCGGTTGGTTTTAGAGATCCATATATTTTCCGTTTCGTGTTTCCTTGCCTGAGTAGGTCTCGAAAAAAAAAGTCTGGAGACCCCCGGGCAGTTTTTAGGCCAAAATTTCGGCAACCAAAAATATTTTTTCCCTATCCTATTTTTAGGCCACGGGTAGTGTTTTGAGACACTCGCCATCATAGTGATTTTTTGTCGCATTTTTTCGTTGTCGCTACCCTGATTTCCGAAAAAAATAGTCAAAAAAACTTTGTGCCCATCCTGTCAGTTTGACCTGGGAAGAGTTTTGAGACACTCGCCATTATAGTGATTTTTCGCAAAAAAAAAGAGGAGCGCAAAAAAAAGAGCGAAAAACAAGTTTCCAGAGTGTGCTTCTCCCCTTGTTTACGTGCAGCGCCGTGATTTTGTTAGTGTTCTAGGATCGCGTCTCTAGCACGGTCTAGCCTAGGACCAGCACAGTACCGTCGTTGAGCGTTTATTCAACTTTGCATCTCTGAATTGATTATTGCTTACCATTTTGCTACCATATTATAAGCCTTCCCAGCTCCACATAAGTCTACATCGTGCGTTTGACTCTCCCTGGTAATCGCTATATCCAAGCTTTGAGAGTTTTTGACTACAACGGTTGCCGATCACCACCTGTTGCTGGGTAAGAACTGGTAAGAATTTGAGATTCGCTTGAAGGTTTTGTGACACACCACCATCACCACCACTTCTAGTAGTCTGCAGGATCATATTCTTTTGTGTTTCTATTGCTGCTAACCATGGCAGGTTCACAAGCCGATGAGACTGATTGGGAGAACATGACGAACAAGGAGTTGCATGATAAATTTCAGCAAATGATGAGTGGCCAGGTGGGAGATGTGCTAAACAGATTTGAAGAGGCTATGGAGAAGATAGATGCCGTGGAGAAGTCGTTGGAGACAAAGCTGGATAACAAGTTTACTGAATTACTCAAGCGTCTTCCCCAACCACCACCGGCTGCACATGTCGCACCTCTACAACAACAACCACATCTCCAACGCCGCCTTCCAAATCAAGTGGGACGAGCACAGCGCGTTCCAATTGAGACTGGTCAAAATTCGGGTGCTGCTGCACCTACTGTTGATGCTTCTTTGGCTCCTGCTCCTGCGGCGGCTGAGGAGGATGACGATTATGCGGGCGATTATGAGGATGAGGTTGATCAAAATCAGAACTACGTGCAGCCACCAGCACCACCACCAGCAGGTCGACCTCAGGTATATATTCGCAACGGTAGGCCGGCACCACCACCTCAGGTACGAGATCATGACCATCTCCCTAAACTGAAATTGAATATTCCACCATTTGAGGGTAGATATGTTCCTGATATATATCTTACTTGGGAGTTAGAAACCGAACAACGATTTACATGTTTACAATGTCCTGAGGAGAGACGTGTTCCTGCTGCTGTTTGTGCTTTCACTAGCTTTGCATGTGTTTGGTGGTCTGAACATTGTAGATTATATCCTGTTCCAGCTACTTGGGCTGCTTTGAAAACTGCCATGCGTACTCGTTGGGTTCCACCATATTATCAACGTGAATTACTTCAAAAATTGCAGCGTTTAAGACAAGGGAAAAATTCTGTAGAAGAATATTATCAGGAATTACAAACTGGCATGATTAGATGTGGTATTGTTGAGGAGAATGAAGCTATGCTTGCACGTTTTATGGGTGGATTAAATAAAGAGATTCAGACCATTCTAGAGTATAAGGATTATAATAATATCACTCGTTTATTCCATCTTGCTTGTAAAGCTGAACGTGAAGTGCAGGATCGACAGCCATTGGCGCAAACTAACTTTTCTGCAGGTCGACCTTCATCATGGACACCGCGTGCATCTTCTACTTCCACTTCACCATCACCTCCATCAGGTGCCACCTCCAGCCGTGATACAAGAAAGCAGGCACAACCACCACTCTCTGCCAAGAGCACACCTGCCGGGCCTGCGCAGAGCTCTTCTTCTTCCATGGCATCGACAGGGCACACAAGTGATATTATTTGTCGTCGTTGTAAGGGAAGAGGACATTTTGCGAGAGAATGCAAATCTCAGCGTGTCATGATTGCTACTGAGGATGGTGGGTATGAATCCGCTAGTGACTATGATGAGGAGACTTTGTGATAGAGGCAAAGGTGTCCCGTCTTTCGATGAGATGATGGATACCGCTTTGATGGAAGTCGACTTTGACGATCCGACTACGAACGTGCGAGGACGTCGCGCCTTAGCAATCGCTAAACCAACTCCGAGAGGTTATCGACCACGCCGGAGCACGATCAACCTGACCATGAGGGTCTGTTTCCAGCGAGCAAACGAAGAACAAGCAAGAAACTGAGATTGCAATCTGAATATTGCGAATATAAGATGAAAGCTTTATTGATCAAGGTGGGGTTCTGTGACGCCTTTGTCTGGTCGCTGAACACAAACGAAGTACGCGAAGTTGCAGCTATGGCGAACTTTTAATCTAAACAAAACCCAAAGTCTAAACGACGCCCTAAGGGCTGTATATATGGAGGAAGAGCGGGGAATTTCGTGGCCCTTGGAGAAGGGGTCCGCAACCAACCCTATCTCTTGTTTCCCCACACATACAGACTCTAAAAATAGCCTATACTCAAGTATTTCGAAATTACATGGGCCTGGCCCAATAATAAGGTGACGCAGCACATAGAATAGCCTCTGGACGAAAGTTATGAAGTAGCATCTTGTATATTTCGTCCAAGGCTTCATGCACGCATTATGGTGGCTTCAACGTCCTGAAATCATCACTTGTAACTCCGTTCTTGTCCCCCATGCGCATGCCATCATCTCCATGCTTGTTCTTGCTCCAATGTTCATCCTTCTCAAAGCTAGGCCCTTCATTTGTAAGCAAAACAAATGTATCCAATTTAGGCAGCACCATATTCTCATGAACATTAGAATCATTACCAAGAAACGAAAGTACCTGGTAATTTAATTGGTGTGCGCGAGCTGTAGTAATTGGTCCAGTATGTATAGCAGCAGGGGCTGTGGGTGTAACAATGGTATTGATGTCCTCATCATCCTCCCCTTCTTGAAATGAAGTCGTCCTCGACGGAAGCTCATCTCCCTCACCCAAATAAGGCTTCAAATCTGCAATGTTAAAAGTGGGACTAACCCCAAAATCTACAGGCAGCTCAAGTTTATATGCATTATCATTTATTTTCTCTAACACCTTAAAAGGACCATCAGCACGTGGCATTAGCTTTGATTTGCGCAAATCAGGAAATCTATCCTTACGCAAATGTAACCAAACAAGATCTCCAGGTGCAAACACAACATTTTTTCTACCCTTATCTCCAGCAAGTTTATATTTAGCATTCATACGCTCAATGTTTTCCTTAGTTAACTCATGCATTTTTAAGATCAATTCAGCACGTTGTTTAGCATCAAAATTAACCTTCTCCGAAGATGGAAGAGGCAACAAATCAATAGGTGCACGAGGTAGGAAACCATACACAATTTCAAAAGGGCACATCTTAGTAGTAGAATGCAATGAACGATTATAAGCAAACTCAATATGAGGCAAGCATTCTTCCCACATTTTCTTATTATTCTTCAAAACAGCCCTAAGCATAGTAGACAATGTTCTATTGACTACTTCAGTTTGTCCATCAGTTTGGGGGTGACAAGTAGTACTAAAAAGCAGTTTAGTCCCCAACTTAGCCCATAAACATCTCCAAAAGTGGCTAAGAAATTTAGTATCACGATCTGAAACAATAGTATTTGGCACACCATGCAAGCGAATAATTTCACGAAAGAACAAATCAGCAACATTAACAGCATCATCGCTTTTATGACATGGTATAAAGTGCGCCATTTTCGAGAATCTATCCACGACAACAAATATGCTATCCCTCCCCTTCTTTGTTCGAGGTAAACCTAAAACAAAGTCCATAGATATATCCTCCCAAGGAACACTAGGTACAGGCAAAGGCATATATAAACCATGAGGATTGATTCGTGACTTAGCTTTTTGACATGTAGTGCAGCGAGCAACAAAACGCTCAACATCCCGTCTCATCTTTGGCCAAAAGAAATGTCTAGCAAGTACGTCCTCCGTCTTCTTCACGCCAAAGTGTCCCATTAATCCTCCTCCATGCGCCTCCTGCAACAACAAAAGACGAAGAGAGCTAGCTGGAATGCATAGCTTGTTAGCACGGAACACAAATCCATCATTAACGACAAACTTGTTCCAAACCAAATCCATCATTAACGACAATTCTGCAAAACATCTTTAAAATCAGCATCATGCACATATTGATCTTTGATGGTCTCCAAACCAAATATTTTGAAGTCAAGTTGTGATAGCATAGTATAGCGACGAGACAATGCATCAGCAATAACATTTTCTTTACCCTTCTTGTGTTTAATGACATAAGGGAAAGTTTCAATGAATTCAACCCATTTAGCATGTCTACGATTCAGTTTAGCTTGACTTTTAATATGTTTCAAAGATTCATGATCAGAATGTATAACAAATTCTTTGGGCCATAAATAATGTTGCCATGTTTCTAAAGTCCGAACAAGAGCATATAGTTCTTTATCATAAGTAGAATAATTCAGACTAGGCCCACTCAATTTTTCAGAAAAGTATGCAACAGGTTTACCATCTTGTAATAACACACCTCCTAATCCAATTCCATTAGCATCACATTCAAGCTCAAAAGTCTTATTAAAATCAGGAAGTTGGAGTAAAGGAGCATGTGTCAACTTATCTTTCAATACCGTGAAGGCTTCTTCCTGTGCGGTACCCCAAACAAAAGGCACATCCTTCTTTGTAAGCTCGTTGAGAGGTGCAGCAATGGTGCTAAAATCTCTCACAAAACGCCTATAGAAACTAGCGAGTCCAAGAAAACTCCGCACTTGTGTGACCGTTTTGGGCCGCGGCCAACTCTCAATAGCTTCAATCTTGGCTTTATCAACTTCAATTCCCTGTGGAGTAACAACATAGCCAAGAAAAGATACTCGGTCGGTGCAAAAGGTGCACTTCCCAAGGTTACCAAACAAACGTGCATCACGTAGAGCAATAAAAACAGCACGTAAATGTTCCAAATGTTCTTCCAAAGATTTGCAATAAATCAGTATATCATCAAAATAGACTACCACAAATCGTCCAATGAAAGCACGTAAAACTTCGTTCATTAGTCTCATGAAAGTACTAGGTGCATTAGTTAACCCAAAAGGCATGACTAACCACTCATATAAACCAAACTTAGTTTTAAATGCAGTTTTCCATTCATCTCCCAATTTGATACGAATTTGATGGTATCCACTATGCAAATCAACTTTGGAGAATATTGTAGAGCCACTCAATTCATCAAGCATATCATCTAGCCTAGGAATAGGATGACGATAACGAATAGTAATATTATTAATGCCTCTACAATCAACACACATACGCGACGTACCATCCTTTTCAGGCACTAGTATAATAGGAACAGCACAAGGACTAAGAGATTCGCGTATATAACCTTTGTCGAGCAGCTCCTGTACTTGACGCATAATCTCCTTCGTCTCCTCTGGATTGGTACGGTATGGTGCACGGTTGGGTAGCGATGCACCGGGAATTAAGTCAATTTGATGCTCAATCCCTCGAATAGGTGGTAATCCCGGTGGCACGTCTTGTGGGAAGACGTCAGCGAACTCCTGCAAAATGTTCACGTCCTCGAATGAAAATAATGCCTCTTTGCACACAAAAGCATAGCAAACAGATTTGCTTAAATCTAGCTCATCAATATAAGATTTTGTGGCAAGTAAACATGCACTTTTCAATTTAATTTCAGAAACAACACTAGATGGTTTATTATTAGGTTTCATTTGTTGCTCAAATTCTTTTGCCACAATCTGATTTTCACTCTTATTTTTCTCCTGTTTTGCTTTATTAGCTCTATTAATGTCATCTTTCAAAATGGAATCAGGAGCCATAGGAAGCAAAGTAATATTTTTATCCTTATGAACAAGAGTATAATGATTGTTTCTACCATGGTGTACAGAATTTTTATCAAATTGCCATGGTCTACCAAGTAATAGGGAACATGCTTGCATGGGTACCATATCACAATCAACATAATCAGCATATGTAGAGATACTAAAATGCACACGAACAGTACGTGTTACCTTAACCTTGCCACTGTTGTTGAACCATTGGATGTAGTAAGGATGTGGATGTGGTCTTGTGGTGAGAGATAGCTTCTCCACCATCTCCATGCTAGCCAAAGTCTCATCATCATAGTCACTAGCGGACTCATACCCACCATCCTCAGTAGCAATCATTACACGCTGAGATTTGCATTCCCTCACATAATGTCCTCTTCCCTTACAACGACGACAAATAATATCACTTGTGTGCCCCGTCGATGCCATGGAAGAAGAAGAGCTCTGTGCAGGCCCGGCAGGTGCGCTCTTGGCAGATAGTGGTGGTTGTGCCTGCTTTCTTGTATCACGGCTGGAGGTGGAACCTAATGGAGGTGCTGGTGCAGTGGAAGTAGAAGATGCACGCGGTGTCCATGATGAAGGTGGACCTGCAGAAAAGTTAGTTCGCGCCAATGCCTGTCGATCCTGCACTTCACGTTCAGCTTTACAAGCAAGATGGAATAAACGAGTGATATTATTATAATCCTTATACTCTAGAATGGTCTGAATCTCTTTATTTAATCCACCCATAAAACGTGCAAGCATAGCTTCATTCTCCTCAACAATACCACATCTAATCATGCCAGTTTGTAATTCCTCATAATATTCTTCTACAGAATTTTCCCTTGTCTTAAGCGCTGCAATTTTTGAAGTAATTCACGTTGATAATATGGTGGAACCCAACGAGTACGCATAGCAGTTTTCAAAGCAGCCCAAGTAGCTGGAACAGGATATATTCTACAATGTTCAGACCACCAAACACATGCAAAGCTAGTGAAAGCACAAACAGCAGCAGGAACACGTCTCTCCTCAGGATATTGTAAACATGTAAATCGTTGTTCAGTTTCTAACTCCCAGGTAAGATATATATCAGGAACATATCTACCCTCAAATGGTGGAATATTCAATTTCAGTTGAGGGAGATGGTCATGATCTCGTACCTGAGGTGGTGGTGTCGGCCTACCGTTGCGAATATATACCTGAGGTCGACCTGCTGGTGGTGGTGCTGGTGGCTGCACGTAGTTCTGATTTTGATCAACCTCATCCTCATAATCGCCCGCATAATCGTCATCCTCCTCAGCCGCCGCAGTAGCAGGAGCCAAAGAAGCATCAACAGTAGGTGCAGCGGCACCCGAATTTTGACCAGTCTCAATTGGAACGCGTTGTGCTCGTCCCACTTGATTTGGAAGGCGGCGTTGGAGATGTGGATGTTGTTCTTGTAGAGGTGCGACATGTGCAGCCGGTGGTGGTTGGGGAAGACGCTTGAGTAATTCAGTAAACTTGTTATCCAGCTTTGTCTCGAACGACTTCTCCACCGCATCTATCTTCTCCATAGCCTCTTCAAATATGTTTAACACATCTCCCACATGGCCACTCATCATTTGCTGAAATTTATCATGCAACTCCTTGTTCGTCATGTTCTCCCAATCAGTCTCATCGGCTTGTGATCCTGCCATAGTTAGCAGCAATAGAAACACAAAAGAATATGATCCTGCAGACTACTAGGAAGTGGTGGTGATGGTGGTGTGTCACAAAACCTTCAAGCGAATCTCAAATTCTTACCAGTTCTTACCCAGCAGCAGGTGGTGATCGGCAACCGTTGTAGTCAAAACTCTCAAAGCTTGGATAGAGCGATTACCAGGGAGAGTCAAACGCACGATGTAGATGTATGTAGAGCTGGGAAGGCTTATAATATGGTAGCAAAAATGGTCTGCAATAATCAATTCAGAGATGCAAAGTTGAAGAAACGCTCAACGACGGTACTGTGCTGGTCCTAGGCTAGACCGTGCTAGAGACACGAGCCTAGAACACTAACAAAATCACGGCGCTGCACGTAAACAAGGGAAAAGCACACACTGGAATTATTATTTTTGCTCTTTTTTTCGTTCTCTTTTTTTTTGCGCTCCTTTTTTTTGCGAAAAATCACTATAATGGTGAGTGTCTCAAAACTCTTCCTAGGTCAAACTGACAGGATGGGCACAAAAAAAATTTGACTATATTTTTTTCGGAAATCAGGGCAGCGACGACGAAAAAGTGTGACAAAAAATCACTATGATGGCGAGTGTCTCAAAACACTCCCCGTGACCTAAAATAGGATAGGGAAAAAATATTTTTGGTTGCCGAAATTTTGGCCTAAAAACTGCCCGGGGGTCTCCAGACTTTTTTTTTCGAGACCTACTCAGGCAAGGAAACACGAAACGGAAAATAGATGGACCTCTAAAACAAACCGAATATGAAAAGAACTCAGATTGGTGGTGGATATATGGTGGTAGGATACGGCAGCGGTGGTGGTATATGGTAGCGGTGGTGGTATATGGATACGCATCAGTGGTGGTATATGGATACGGATTGGTGGTGGTATATGGATACGGATTCAGAGCGGTGGCGGATAAGCAATAGTGGTAGATGGCAAGGCGATGATGATGGTGCGGCGGCGGCGTGACAACTTATGACCAGAACTCGAAACTCTAAAAGACTAGACTCTAAGACCAGCAACTTGACACGACGATGCAACCGCAAATTCAACAAAGCAAAAACCCTAAAAAGATTATGCAAAGGCTCAGATTGGTTCGGATATACTGAACTAACCCTAATTTTTTTCGTGGCTTTATCGTGGACTGTAGGTATGAAGAACAGACTCGATCTAAACTACGAAAAACTGTAAAATCTCACCGAGCAACCTGGAAATCTGATACCACTTGATAGAGGCAAAGGTGTCCCGTCTTTCGATGAGATGATGGATATCGCTTGGATGGAAGTTGACTTTGACGATCCGACTACGAACGTGCGAGGACGTCGCGCCTTAGCAATCGCTAAACCAACTCCGAGAGGTTATTGACCACGCCGGAGCACGATCAACCTGACCACGAGGGTCTGTTTCCTGCGAGCAAACAAAGAACAAGCAAGAAACTGAGATTGCAATCTGGATATTGCGAATATAAGATGAAAGCTTTATTGATCAAGGTGGGGTTCTGTGACGCCTTTGTCTGGTCGTTGAACACAAACGAAGTACGCGAAGTTGCAGCTATGGCAAACTTTTAATCTAAACAAAACCCAAAGTTTAAACGACGCCCTAAGGGCTGTATATATAGAGGAAGAGGGGGGAATTTCGTGGCCCTTGGGGAAGGGGTCCGAAACCAACCCTATCTCTTGTTTCCCCACACATACGGACTCTAAAAATAGCCTATACTCAAGTATTTCAAAATTACATGGGCCTGGCCCAATAATAAGGTGACGCAGCACCTAGAATAGCCTTTGGACGAAAGTTATGAAGTAGCATCTTGTATATTTTCTCCAAGGCTTCATGCACGCATTATGGTGGCTTCAACGTCCTGAAATCATCACTTGTAACTCCGTTCTTGTCCCCCATGCGCATGCCATCATCTCCATGCTTGTTCTTGCTCCAATGTTCATCCTTCTCAAAGCTAGGCCTTCATTTGTAAGCAAAACAAATGTATCCAATTTAGGCAGTATCATATTCTCATGAACATTAGAATCATTACCAAGAAACGAAAGTACCTGGTAATTTAATTGGCGTGCGCGAGCTCTAGTAATTGGTCCAGTATGTATAGCAGCAGGGGCTGTGGGTGTAACAATGGTATTGATGTCCTCATCAGCACCTACACAAAACAAATAAATCCTGGCAACCAACGCGGTAAGGGGTTGTCAATCCCTTCACGGTCACTTACAAGAGTGAGATCTGGTTGATATGATAGGATAATATTTTTGGTATTTTTTGATAAAGATGCAAAGTAAAATAAAACCAAAGTAAAGTAAAAAGCAAAGGAAATAACTAAGTGTTGGAAGATTAATATGCTGAAGATAGACCCGGGGGCCATAGGTTTCACTAGTGGCTTCTCTCAAGAGCATAACTATTTTACGGTGGGTGAACGAATTACTGTTGAGCAATTGACATAATTGAGCATAGTTATGAGAATATCTAGGTATGATCATGTATATAGGCATCACGTCCAAGACTAGTAGACCGACTCCTGCCTGCATCTACTACTATTACTCCACTCATCGACCGCTATCCAGCATGCATCTAGAGTATTAAGTTCATAAAAACAGAGTAACGCCTTAAGCAAGATGACATGATGTAGAGGGATAAATTCATGCAATAGGATAAAAACCCCATCTTGTTATCCACGATGGAAACAATACAATACGTGCCTTGCTGCCCCTATTGTCACTGGGAAAGGACACCGCAAGATTGAACCCAAAGCTAAGCACTTCTCCCATTGCAAGAAAGATCAATCTAGTAGGCCAAACCAAACTGATAATTCGAAGAGACTTGCAAAGATAACCAATCGTACATAAAAGAATTCATAAGATTCAAATATTGTTCATAGGTAAACTTGATCATAAACCCACAATTCATCGGTCTCAACAAACACACCGCAAAAGAAGATTACATCGAATAGATCTCCACGAGAGAGGGGGAGAACATTGTATTGAGATCCAAAAAGAGAGAAGAAGCCATCTAGCTACTAACTATGGACCCGAAGGTCTGAGGTAAACTACTCACACATCATCGGAGGGGCTATGGTGTTGATGTAGAAGCCTTCCGTGATCGATGCCCCCTCCGGCGGAGCTCTGGAACAGGCCCCAAGATGGGATCTCGTGGGTACAGAAGGTTGCGGCTGTGGAATTAGGTTTTTGGCTCCGCATCTGATTGTTTGGGGGTACGTAGGTATATATAGGAGGAAGGAGTACGTCGGTGGAGCAACAGGGGCCCCACGAGGGTGGAGGGCACGCCCTGGGGGGGGGGGGGGTAGGCGCGCCCCCCTACCTCGTGGCCTCCTCTTTTGTTTCTTGACGTAGGGTCCAAGTCTCCTGGATCATATTCGTTCTGAAAATCACGTTCCCGAAGGTTTCATTCCGTTTGGACTCTGTTTGATATTCCTTTTCTGCGAAACTCTGAAATAGGCAAAAAACAGCAATTCTGGGCTGGGCCTCCGGTTAATAGGTTAGTCCCAAAAATAATATAAAAGTGAATAATAAAGCCCAATAATGTCCAAAACAATAGATATTATAGCATGGAGCAATCAAAAATTATAGATACGTTGGAGACGTATCAAGCATCCCCAAGCTTAATTCCTGCTCGTACTCGAGTAGGTAAATGATAAAAACAGAATTTTTGATGCGGAGTGCTACCTGGCATAATTTCAATGTAATTCTTCTTAATTGTGGTATGAATATTCAGATCTGAAAGATTCAAGACAAAAGTTTAATATTGACATAAAAATAATAATACTTCAAGCATACTAACTAAGCAATCATGTCTTCTCAAAATAACATGGCCAAAGAAAGTTATCCCTACAAAATCATATAGTCTGGCTATGCTCTATCTTCACCACACAAAGTATTTAAATCATGCACAACCCCGATGACAAGCCAAGCAATTGTTTCATACTTTTGACGTTCTCAAACTTTTTCAATCTTCATGCAATACATGAGCGTGAGCCATGGACATAGCACTATATGTGGAATAGAATGGTGGTTGTGGAGAAGACAAAAAGGAGAAGATAGTCTCACATCAACTAGGCGTATCAACGGGCTATGGAGATGCCCATCAATACATATCAATGTGAGTGAGTAGGGATTGCCATGCAACGGATGCACTAGAGCTATAAGTATATGAAAGCTCAACAAAAGAAACTAAGTGGGTGTGCATCCAACTCGCTTGCTCACGAAGACCTAGGGCATTTTGAGGAAGCCGTTCATTGGAATATGCAAGCCAAGTTCTATAATGAAAAATTCCCACTAGTATATGAAAGTGACAAAATGAGAGACTCTCTATCATGAAGATCATGGTGCTACTTTGAAGCACAAGTGTGGTAAAAGGATAGTAACATTGTCCCTTCTCTCTTTTTCTCTCATTTTTTTTATTTGAGCCTTCTCTTTTTTATGGCCTTTATTATTATTATTTTTCGTCCGGAGTCTCATCCCAACTTGTGGGGGAATCATAGTCTCCATCATCCTTTTCCTCACTTGGGACAATGCTCTAAAAATGAAGATCATCACACTTTTCTTTTCTTACAACTCAACAATTACAACTCGATACTTAGAACAAAATATGACTCTATATGAATGCCTCCGGCGGTGTACCGGGATATGCAACTAGTCAAGAGTGACATGTATGAAAGAATTATGAACGGTGGCTTTGCCACAAATACGATGTCAACTACATGATCATGCAAAGCAATATGACAATGATGGAGCGTGTCATAATAAACGGAACGGTGGAAAGTTGCATGGCAATATATCTTGGAATGGCTATGGAAATGCCATGATAGGTAGGTATGGTGGCTCTTTTGAGGAACGTTTATGGTGGGTGTATGATACCGGTGAAAAGTGCACGGTATTAGAGAGGCTAGCAATGGTGGGAGGAAGAAAAGTGCGTATAATCCATGGACTCAACATTAGTCATAAAGAACTCATATACTTATTGCAAAAATCTACAAGTTATCAAAGCAAAGTATTACGCGCATGCTCCTAGGGGGATAGATTGGTAGGAAAAGGCCATCGCTCGTCCCCGACCGCCACTCATAAGGAAGACAATCAATAAATAAATCATGCTCCGACTTCATCACATAACGGTTCACCATACATGCATGCTACGGGAATCACAAACTTTAACACAAGTATTTCTCAAATTCACAACTACTCAACTAGCATGACTCTAATATCACCATCTTTATATCTCAAAACAATTATCAAGCATCAAACTTTTCTTAGTATTCAACACACTCATAAGAAAGTTTTTACTAATATGGAATACCAAGCATATTAGGATTATTTAAGCAAATTACCATGCTATTTAAGACTCTCAAAATAATCTAAGTGAAGCATGAGAGATCAATAGTTTCTATAAAACAAATCCACCACCGTGCTCTAAAAGATATAAGTGAAGTACTAGAGCAAAACTATATAACTCAAAAGATATAAGCGAAGCACATAGAGTATTCTAACAAATTCCAAATCATGTGTGGCTCTCTCAAAAGATGTGTACAGCAAGGATGATTGTGGTAAACTAAAAATCAAAGACTCAGATCATACAAGACGCTCCAAGCAAAACACATGTCATGTGGTGAATAAAAATATAGCTCCAAGTAAAGTTACCGATGGAAGTAGACGAAAGAGGGGATGCCTTCCGGGGCATCCCCAAGCTTGGGCTTTATGGTGTCCTTAGATTATCTTGGGGGTGCCATGGGCATCCCCAAGCTTAGGCTCTTGCCACTCCTTGTTCCATAATCCATCAAAATCTTTCACCCAAAACTTGAGAACTTCACAACACAAAACTCAACAGAAAATCGTGAGCTCCGTTAGCGAAAGAAAACAAAAGACCACTTCAAGGTACTGTAATGAACTCATTCTTTATTTATATTGGTGCTAAACCTACTGTATTCCAACTTCTCTATGGTTTATAAACTATTTTACTAGCCATAGATTCATCAAAATAAGCAAGCAACACACGAAAAACAGAATCTGTCAAAAACAGAACAGTCTGTAGTAATCTGTAACTAACGCAAACTTCTGGAACTCCAACAAATAAGCCAAAATAGGAAGACCTAGAAAATTTGTTTATTGATCAGTAGCAATTGGAATCAGTATTTTATCACGTTCTGGTGAGTTTTAACAATTATTTTCGTGAACAGAAAGTTTCTGGAAAGTACAGCAAGATCAAATAACTATCATCCAAGAAGATCATATAGGTTTAACTTGGCACAAACACTAATTAAAACATAAAAACACATCTAACCAGAGGCTAGAGCAAATATTTATTCCTAAACAGAAGCAAAAAGCAAAAAACTAAAAATAAAATTGGGTTGCCTCCCAACAAGCGCTATCGTTTAACGCCCCTAGCTAGGCATTGATAATTTTAATGATGCTCACATCAAAAAAACAAGAATTGAAGCGCAAAGAGAGCATCGTGAAACACGTGACAAACACGTCTAAGTCTAACATACTTCCTATGCATAGGCATTTTATAGGCAAACAAATGATCATAGCAAGCAAAAACTAGCATATGCAAGGAAGAGGAAAGAAACAATAGCAATCTCAACATAACGAGAGGTAATTTAGCAACATGAAAATTTCTACAACCATATTTTCCTCTCTCATAATAATTACATGTAGGATCATAAGCAAATTCAATAATATAGCTATCACAAAACATATTCTCAACATGATCCACATGCATGCGAAGTTGACACTCTTCCAAAATAGTGGGATTAACATTAACTAAAGTCATGACCTCTCCAAACCCAATTTCATAAGATTGAATATTCTCCAAATATGTGGGATCTAAAGTTGACACTCTTCCAAACCCACTTTCAATATTATTGCAAACAATATCAATCTCATATTCATCATGGGTATTAAATAAATTTTCAAGATCATAAGCAGAATCACCCCAATCATGATCATTGCAACAAGTAGTAGACATAGTAAAACTAGCATCCCCAAGCTGAGGGCTTTGCATATTATTAGCACAATTGACATCAAGAGAATTCATAGTAAAATCACTGAAATCATGCTTTTCATCGAGGTAACTATCAAGCATGGGTGCAATAGCAACAATCTCATTTTTAACATAAGGAACTGTAGCAAATTCATCTTCATAAATATTGGCATCATGGCCACAAGAATGGCAAGCATCATGTTCATCAAGGGATATTTCAACCAAATCATTGGAATCATCATTATCTATAGATTCATGCATATCATTATTTTCTTCCAAAGCAACGGTCATTCTTTCAATAAATTCTTGGACATAGACATTATGAGCAAGGTTTTCATTGCAATATTTAAGTATGACAGAATTTTCAGATTTGTTGAGAGTAAAATCATACTTTTCAATCAAAGAAGCAACTTCATGAGCACCCTTAAAAACGACAAATTCTTCAATTTGTTCGATATCATAGTAGCTATAAACACCCTTTGCATAAGAAGATACGATTTCATTATCATTGAACTCACATAGGTAGGGAAGGTGTTTTTTAGGGTTCTTAGAGCAACAAGTAAAATCACAAATTTCACAAAGATTCCAAGCATAACATAGCAATCTGTTTATTTGATTCCATAAGAGTTTCCCTTTTTTAGACAAACGGTGACGCACAAAATGCGCATGCTCATCTAAAGATTTCCCATCAACTAGACTAGTTGGGGTTTCAGCACGAGCGCATAAGGATCGAAGATGATCCAAGTAGAACACTTTAAGTGGATCCATATCAATAGATTTTTAGCAAGCAAAGATGCAAGCAAATAGAAGGCACGTGGAAACACAAAACAGAAAGGCATACAGGAAGAAGGCGAATAAAACGGCAAGGGTGAAGTGGGGGAGAGGAAAACGAGAGGCAAATGGCAAATAATGTAATGCGGGAGATAAGGGATTGTGATGGGTACTTGGTATGTTGACTTTTGCGTAGACCTCCCCGGCAACGGCGCCAGAAATCCTTCTTGCTACCTCTTGAGCACTGCGTTGGTTTTCCCTTGAAGAGGAAAGGGTGATGCAGCAAAGTAGCATAACTATTTCCCTCAGTTTTTGAGAACCAAGGTATCAATCTAGTAGGAGGCTACGCGCGAGTCCCTCGCACCTACACAAAACAAATAAATCCTCGCAACCAACGCGATAAGGGGTTGTCAATCCCTTCACGGTCACTTACGAGAGTGAGATCTGGTAGATATGATAGGATAATATTTTTGGTATTTTTTGATAAAGATGCAAAGTAAAATAAAAGCAAAGTAAAAAGCAAAGGAAATAACTAAGTGTTGGAAGATTAATATGATGAAGATAGACCCGGGGGCCATAGGTTTCACTAGTGGCTTCTCTCAAGAGCATAAGTATTTTTACGGTGGGTGAACGAATTACTGTTGAGCAATTGACAGAATTGAGCATAGTTATGAGAATATCTAGGTATGATCATGTATATAGGCATCACGTCCGAGACAAGTAGACCGACTCCTGCCTGCATCTACTACTATTACTCCACTCATCGACCGCTATCCAGCATGCATCTAGAGTATTAAGTTCATAAAAACAGAGTAATGCCTTAAGCAAGATGACATGATGTAGAGGGATAAATTCATGCAATATGATAAAAACCCCATCTTGTTATCCTCGATGGCAACAATACAATACGTGCCTTGCTGCCCCTACTGTCACTGGGAAAGGAGACCGCAAGATTGAACCCAAAGCTAAGCACTTCTCCTATTGCAAGAAAGATCAATCTAGTAGGCCAAACCAAACTGATAATTCGAAGAGACTTGCAAAGATAACCAATCATACATAAAAGAATTCAAAAGATTCAAATATTGTTCATAGATAAACTTGATCATAAACCCACAATTCATCGGTCTCAACAAACACACCGCAAAGGAAGATTACATCGAATAGATCTCCATGAGAGAGGGGGAGAACATTGTATTGAGATCCAAAAAGAGAGAAGAAGCCATCTAGCTACTAACTATGGACCCAAAGGTCTGAGGTAAACTACTCACACTTCATCGGAGGGGCTATGGTGTTGATGTGGAAGCCCTCCGTGATCGATGCCCCCTCCGGCGGAGCTCCGGAACAGGCCCCAAGATGGGATCTCGTGGGTACAGAAGGTTGCAGCGGTGGAATTAGGTTTTTGGCTCCGTATCTGATCGTTTGGGGGTACGTAGGTATATATAAGAGGAAGGAGTACATCGGTGGAGCAACAGGGGGCCCACGAGGGTGGAGGGCGCGCCCTTGGGGGGGGGTAGGCGCGGCCCCTACCTCGTGGCCTCCTCTTTTGTTTCTTGACGTAAGGTCCAAGTCTCTTGGATCATATTCGTTCTGAAAATCACGTTCCCGAAGGTTTCATTCCGTTTGGACTCCGTTTGATATTTCTTTTCTGCGAAACTCTGAAATAGGCAAAAAACAGCAATTCTGGGCTAGGCCTCCAGTTAATAGGTTAGTCCCAGAAATAATATAGAAGTGAATAATAAAGCCCAATAATGTCCAAAACAATAGATAATATAGCATGGAGCAATCAAAAATTATAGATACGTTGGAGACGTATCAGTAATCCTACAGGCAGTCAGGCTCTGATACCAAAGCTGTCAGGACCCCGATCCTAAGCCACATCGATCTAGCATGTAACACATCACGGCCTCACGCACGGTATTCCCACGGGTGCCACCTTACCTGGCCCGGGACCGTTTGCGCCTTTTGGCTCACGTATATGATAGTGTCGCTAGCATCCATATGACAAAGAACCCGGGCCGACCTGACTAGTTGTGAACCCAAAGTGGCACTAACTTACAGGGACATGCATACATGACCCAGCAACGAACGTGTCGGTCATCAGCGAGTGAGTTCGGGCTGTAGCAACTGGGCTAACAGGACTCCGGTAAACCGGGCTATAGTAGACTACCATGGCTCAGTGGAAGCACCAGACTACATTTCCCCATAAGAGAGGCTACCGAGGATAGACAACTAGGTTGTCGGATCCCACACATACCAAGCATTTCAACCATACACACAATATGCTCGATATGTGTAAATACAACATGGCATCACAACAAAACTCTACGACTCAAAGTATTTATTCATTAGGCTCCGAGGAACCAAGTATTACAATCATGGGTCTCATGACCCAACATACAGAGCATACAAGCAACAAGCACATATGGAAGCTTAACTTGTCTGAGTACAGGCAACTACAAATGAAAAAGGCTGAGAAGCCTGACTATCTACAAGACCTTGCCGAGGGCACAAGATCGTAGCTGAGGTAACAAGCTAAACGTCGAAGGCCACGCGGAACTACTAGTGAGACTGAAATCTCTCTGCAAAAACATGAATTAAGCAAACGTGAGTACAAATGTACCCAGCAAGACTTACATCAGAACTAACTACATATGCATCAGTATCAACAAAGAGGGTGGTGGAGCTTAACTACAGCAAGCCAGCTTTGACTCGGTGGCTATCCTGAACTATGTCTGCAAGTAACTCTTTTGAGGTGGCGCACACGAGTCCACATATTCACCAACCAATACACCACTATGGTCCGCTCCCGTCTCCCTACGAGAACGCCATCCATAGCACTCACGCTTATCTTGCGCATTTTAGAGTATCCACTTTAACTTGTCTATGAACTGTATAGGCAACCCAGAGGTCCTTTACCGCGGATGCGGCTATTCGAATAGATCTTTTATAACCCTGCAGGGGTGTACTTCTTCACACATGTTTCCACCACTTAGCGTCTACACACGACATGTGCTCGGCAGACTTCAAGCGAAAGCCAACGTGGGTGAAGACCACGACCTGACTAACCACACAAGTCTCTAGTCCATGTTTATCGCCTATTCGGGTTCCATCCACAAGGAAATCCGGCCGGGGTGTCCTCAACGGCCCCAAACGATGTGTACAGGGTTTCCGAGGGTCAACGCTGCGCACGGCCTCCAGTATACTACAAACACCAGAAACTACTTGCAACTGCTGGATAGAGGACAGTGGGGTTAATAAGTCGAGCGGGAGTCATATTTCAGGGCCCAACGTGTGGTAGTAGCTGTTCATGGATCACAAACACAGAACTCAGTTCTTAAGGACGGCTTCAATGAGACAACCCACCATGTACTCCTACATGGCCTCTCACCGCTCCCTTTACCAAATCGTGTTCACACACTTAGCTCTCAACAGTAGGTCATGTTCACCACATTCCAATTCATCCCCGATGAATCGGACCTGACTCAACTCTAAGCAGTAGCAGGCATGACAAACAAGCACGAATGAGTTGGCACATCAGGGCTCAAACAACTCCTACTCATGCTAGTGGGTTTCATCTATTTACTGTGGCAATGACATGTCATGCAAAGGAAAGGGGTTCAACTACCGCAGCATGTAACAGTTGAATCGTTGTTGTCCTAATGTAGTAAAAGAGAGCAGAAGCGAGAGAGTGGGTTTGTATCGGAATAAACAAGGTGGTTTTGCTTGCCTGGCACTTCTGAAGATAGTATAGTTCTTCATCGGTGTCATCGATCTCATCGTCGGAACCACGTCTACTAAGGGGGAAACAATACCGACAACAAGAGCAAACAGAATCAATGCAATGCAAGAATATGATGCATGATCATGACATGGTAATATGAGTGTGTTGGGCTAATGCAACTACAATCAGATGGGTTTGAGCCGTTTTGAACCAAAGGTTCAACCCCAAACTCATCTTAAGAATTCAGATAGTGCTTTATCATGTTTTGATATAAACAGCAGGGTTAAGTTGCTTTAACATGCATGAAACCAGTACAGATGGATAGATTGTATTTTTCTGATCATTTTTCATATATAAATCTTTGCATTTGGAGTTACAGATTAATTTCTATGATTTTTAGAAGTTTAGGCAATTTTCTGGATGTTCTAAATATTTAGAATTAAACTAATTCCAGAAAATGCATTACTGCGTCAGCACTACGTCAGCACTACATCAGCAGATTAACTGCGCGGCCCAGGTCAAACCTGACATGTGGGACCCACTGGTCAGTGGCCCGGTGTCATTAGTGTCACAGACAGGTGGGTCCGGTCAACAGCCACGTCAGCGCGGTCAACGGCCATGTCAGCGCGGTCAACGGCCACGGCAGCGCGGTCAACTCTGACGCGCGGGTCCTGTTGGGTTATAATTAATCTAAGCAAAAATAAAGCTGGGGTTAATTAGGGCATGGGGCCCATGTGTCAGTCAGCCAGGGGGTTAATTAGGGCGTCATCAGCCACTA
This sequence comes from Aegilops tauschii subsp. strangulata, assembly GCF_002575655.3. Lineage (NCBI taxonomy): Eukaryota > Viridiplantae > Streptophyta > Magnoliopsida > Poales > Poaceae > Aegilops > Aegilops tauschii. The sequence goes on from NC_053041.3 coordinate 347,126,979, forward strand.
ATGATTGTGCCATGTCAGACGCACCGGCTGTTAGCCCCCGGCGACCACACAGAGCGGCGGAGGCGCTCGGGATTCGCTGTGCGGCGACCGTTCGACTTGCGGTTTGCGGCTATGGGTTGCTGGCGCTACCGGGCACGGCAGGGCCAACCCGTGGGTGCTGCGGGTTCACAGGAACGCGGCGAGCACGTTGGTGATGCCGGGGCAAGCGGGCGAGCTCAGGAGCATGGAGCTCGTCGGCCATGGCGGCGGCGAGCTTCGGAAGAGGTGGGGAACGGAGCTAGAGTATGAGCGCGAGCAGGGGAGGAGGGGGATCGGTCCGTGAGCTCACAGCAGTTGCAGCACGCGTCTCAGTGGGCTCAGGGGAGGTCGGAGCTGAGCAGGGCGGCGAGGTCGATCTCAGCGATCCGTGGAGGAAGAAGAGGTCGGGGACGACGCGTCGGGGCTCTTCCGGTGGCGTGAGCCGATGGAGAGGATGAGGGCGGCACGGCGGAGCTCGGGGGCGCGTCAGAGAGGTGAGTGGAGGCCGGTGGCCGTGGTGGTGCTCGTTGGCGGCGGCGGGTGTGTTCGGTGGTGCCGCGTGGAGAGCAGAGGAGGGGAAGGGGTCCAGGGGAGAGAGGGGAGAGGTGCAGGGGTGCTGGGCGTCTCCGTGGCGCTCGAATGGGTCCGGGGAAGGAGGAAGCAGGCAGGGAGCTGGCCACGGCGATCGCGCGCACGTCGACACGCGTCTGCCTACTGGCAGAGGGTGAAGACAGCCGCTTCTCCTGATGGGCTGGGCCGCCAGCTGGAGTTGGGCCAGGTAGGTCCAGGTAACTGGCCCAGTGGCCTTCCCTCTTTTATTTCTTTCTGTTTTTATTTTCTGTCATTTGTTTTGATTTAGTTTTAGGAACTAAATCATTTTATTTTCTTCTGATAACTTTTGTAGGGACTAATTGGATTATTCCAAAACCCTTCACCAAAGATCAGAATTATTGGACATATATTAATTATTTAACAAATATATATCCAATGCAAATAGTTATTGATTTAATTCAAAGGCCCAAACTAAATATCTCTGAAATTCCAAAAATATTGTTTTGAGTTTTACCTCTTGCCAATATTTTCAGAGATTAAGAGGAACATTTTCATGGACTTCTTTGAAGAGATTTTAATGTTGACTATTTCTGAAATGATTTCTGAGGCTTTCCACTTTCCCCAATTCAACTTTCATAAATTTAAACATAATGCAACACCAGATGCTAGCACTAAGCATTACCAGAACTAGGGATGTGACATCATATCTCAATACTATTACTAAGAATCAAGTTTATTTTGTCCAATGATCTTCATGACATTTTTTCTTTATCCTTCTTGGATATCTATCACTTTGGTACTAATTTTCATGTGTTGCTTTTCATAAGCTTAAACAAATATAAGTGAAGATCATGAGCATAACAAATTTTCTTTCTCTCAAAATAATTTAAGTGAAGCAAGAGAGAATTTCTTCAAAATTTTACTAACTCTCCAATAAATCTAAGTGAAGCAAGAGAGCATTTCTTCAAAAATACTAAGCACACCGTGCTCAAAAATTTATAAGTGAAGCACTAGAGCAAGTCCTAGCTCATAAAAGATTTAAGTGAAGCACAGAGAGCAATTCTAACAAGTCATGATATAATTTTGGCTCTCTCAAATAGGTTTGTCCAGCAAGGACTGATGACTTAAAATACAAAATAAAACAAGCAAAGACACATATCACACAAGATGCTCCAAGCAAACACATATCATGTGACGAATAAAAATATAGCCTCGAGTAAAATACCGATAGTTGTTGGAAGAAAGCGGGGATGCCACTCGGGGGCTTCCCCAAGCTTAGTTGGTTTCTCATTCTTGGATAATAGCTTGGGATGCCGGGGCATCCCCAAGCTTAGGCTCTTGCATCCTTCCTTCATCCATCGTAAGATAACTCAAAAATTGAAAACTTCAATCACAAAAAACTCAACAAAACCTTCGTGAGATCCGTTAGTGTAAGAAAAATAAATCACTACTATAAGTGTTGTATCAAACCAATTCATATTTTGTTTTTGTATTATATCTACTGTATTCCAACTTTTCTATGGCAAAAACTCATCAAAGAAAACCATAGAGCCAACAAAATAAGCACACAACACAAAGAAAACAGAATCTATCAAAACAGAATAGTATGTAGTAATCTGACTTTTGCGAATACTTATGGAACTCCAAAAATTCTACCAAATTTGGACGACCAGGGTAATTTGTATATTAATCTTCTTCAAAAAGAATCAGAGCAAAATCTCTTTTCTGTGATTTATGAAAATTATTTTCGTGAGCGCAAAGTTTCTGTCTTTTTCAGCAAGATCAAACAACTACCACCCAAGAAGATCCTAAAGGCTTTACTTGGCACAAACACTAATTAAAACACAAAAAACACAATCATACCAGAAGCATAATTGTGCTAACACTCTAGAACAGAAAGCAAAAAGCAAAAATAAATTTTATTCATTGGGTTGCCTCCTAACAAGCGCTATAGTTTTACGCCCTTAGCTAGGCACAAGATTTCAACGATGCTCACACGAAAGATAATAATTGAAACACAAATAGAGCACCATGAAACATATGATGACCACATTTAAGTCTAACATACTTCCTATGCATAGGAATTTTATAAGCAAACAAATTATCAAGACAGGAAACATCTAACATATGCATAGAAGAGGCACAAAACATTGATGATCTCAACATAATGAGAGGTAATTTAGTAACATGAAAATTTCTACAACCATATTTTCCTCTCTCGTAATAATTGCATGTAGGATCATAACAAATTCAACAATATAGCTATCAAATAAAATTTTCTTTTTATGATCCACATGCACGCAAAGTTGACACTCTTCCAAAATAGTGGGATCATCAAATAAAGTCATGACCTCTCCAAGCCCACTTTTATCAGAAATATCATAAGACTGAACACTCTCCAAATATGTGGGATTATTTTTACTTAAAGTTGATGTTCAGTGAACGATCGCGCAGATTCACCCTCCTCTAAAGGAAGAGGAGTGCCTACTTCGTGAAATATTCTTTCAACCTTGGAAGTCAACTCCGCAATAATGTCTTCGGGATGGGCGGCGTGCACCATTTCCTGCTGCTCTTCCAAACCCACTTTCAATACTATTGCAAACATATTCATCATGAGGCTTAAATAAACTTTCAAGATCATAAGAATCATTATCACCCCAATCGTGATCATTGCAGCAAGTAGTGGAGATAAAAAAATTAGCATCCCCAAGCTTGGGGTTTTGGATATTATTAGCACAATTGACATTAATAGAATTTATAGTAAAATCATTGCAATCATGCTTTTCATTCAAATAGCTATCATGAATCACTTCATAAATTTCTTCATCACAATTTTCGGATTCACGAATCTCAAGCAAAACTTCATAAAGATAATCTAGTGCACTCAAATCAGTAGCAATTAGTTCATGATAATTGGATCTCTTAGAAAGATTAGCAAGTGGATGAGGATCCATATTAATAAATTTTTAGCAAGCAAAGATGCAAGCAAATAGAAGACACATGGCAACACAAGCAAAAAACGACAGATTTTTGTGAAGTGGGGGAGAGGAAAACGAGAGGCAAATGGCAAATAATGTAAATTGCGAGGAGATGAGATTTATGATTAGGAACCTGGTTATGTTGAAGATCCTCCCCGGCAACGGCGCCAGAAATTCCTTTTGATGAGTCTCTGACTATAGCGCCAGAAAAGCTCCTGTCTACTAGGACTACGTCGGTATTTCCCCAAAGAGGAAGGGATGATGCAGCACAGCGACGGTAGGTATTTCCCTTAGTGAAGAAACCAAGGTTATCGAACCAGTAGGAGAACCAAGCAACACAACGTAAACAACACCTGCACACAAATAACAACAGCTCGCAACCCGACGTGTTAAAGTGGTTGTCAATCCCTTTCGGGTAACGATGCCATCCATCCGCACGTTCAAGCTAGAGATACCCGAGAAGTACGACGGGAGACTGAACCCGGTAGAGTTCCTGAGCATCTACACCGTCGCTGTTCAGGCTGCCGGGGGAAGAGACGAGAAGGTGTTCGCCAACTAATTCCCGTTGGCTCTCAAGTGCAACGTGAGGTCTCGGCTCATGCACCTGCTAGAGAACTCCATCTCATCATGGGCGGACCTGTGCCATGAGTTCATCGGTGCCTTCACCGATGGCCACCAGGAGCCCGGCAGGCCCAGCGACATACAACTTCTTCAGCAGAAAGAAGGAGAAACTCTCCGTAAGTATTTACAAAGATTCAGTAAAGTCCATAGGAATATTCCGAATATCCATCCTGCAACTGTTATAGTAGCCTTCCAGTCCAATGTGTGCAACCGTCGCATTCTTTTAAGATGAATGTGCGGTTGCCCAAGACTGTGAAGGAGCTGTACACACTAGTGCTCAGTATAAGCATTGCAGAATACAAAGATGGACTCGAGAGATTACATTATTTGAATACACACAAGTTACAAGTACAAGCATTGCAGAATACAAAGATGGACTCGAGAGATTACATTATTTGAATTAAAATTTGGTGATTGCCTATAGATTTAAGATTGAAAAAAGATAAGAGCTCCGTGATGCCCTTTCTTGTCCCTCTCCTCCTAGGTGCAGCCGTCGAAGGTGAGGAGAGCCAAAGGAGTGCCAAGGCGAAGGCCCCGCCCACTCTCATCGGGCTCCAGGAGAGGTAGCCCGGGGGAAGCGGAAGCGCGAGGGAACGCCTCGATGGAGAGCACGTCGAAGGCTGCCCACCAGTTGCCGCCGTCAAGGCCAGTTGTGCTTGTCAGGGCTAACGGAGCTGCAGCCCAAGAGGAAGCCTGCCGAGGCCCAGCTGGGAAGGTCCCCTCCCCGACGATAACCCAAAGAGACCGGGAGTGGTAGAGCCGGGGAGGAGGGAAGGAAGAATAGGAAAGACGAGGCAACATGTCGTTAGTAGGGCACGAATGCACCCTCACATTCATGCTCCGGCCTGACGACCTGCCTCCCGTCTTCTCCTTCCTCCCTGGCTTCGTCCTCATCGACACCTCTCCACAGAGGTGCAGATCCCAATGTTCGGGGTCCCTTCCAACAAAGTAGAGGATGACCAAGATGGCCAGGGGGACGAGGCGCGCTGCATCCCACCTTGGCGGGCAGGAGGACGCGCTAGTCGTCAACAACGGCCCCGAGGCCTCCGGGAGGGGCAATGCTGGGACTACGAGTGGTCCCCAGCTCCGCCTCCCGGCCGAGCTTCGAAGAGACCCGGAAATTCACCACGCCAAGAACCAGGCTCACTCCCAGAGCGTTAGCGCTAGTGTGGGACAACAGAGACCCCAAGCAGAAGCCCGGGGGCTGGCCCCAGGCTCTTTTCTTCAACATTACCAGCGGAAGCAGAGAACCAGGAAAGAAGGAGAAGAGGGATGCAAAGGTGGACGACTCTGCCTTCCTCCGCCCCTCCTTTTATAGGAAGAGCGGGGAAGGGCAGCTACTCCATCAACGGGCAACCACCGCCTTCCTCCGCCAATTCAAGACGGACAGACCCATGTCAAGATGCTCTTCCGCACCACGTGCCTCCGTTACCTAGCCCGCGCTATGCATGCGACATACGCCGCTAAGGATAAGAGCGCGCTGTGGGAAGAGTAATTTGGCGGTTTCTACCCCGTGCGTTAAAGTCATTCACAGGCCGTCATTGCCGCGGCCCCACCACTGTTGGCTTTGCACCACGCGTGGGGGAATCGGAAACCGCTCCCACGATCAAAGCTAATGAAGCAGCAAAGGAAAACCTCAAGGGGCCAACCCCTTCAGTGATTCTTCCTGTGAACTTATTAGGCCCTACCCCGCCAACACTCCGCAGCGCGATCGGGGCAGGCCCGGGGGCTTCTGTCGGTGCAACAGACCCCAGGTATGTTGCCCAACTGTGCACAGGCACAAGATTAAGATTGAAGCAACAGCTCAAGATAAGGATTGGAGGACCAAGACACTTGAAGAACCAACATGCAGCTCAGAGAGATCGAGATCGAGCCAAAGGAGCAGGATATCGGCAAGAGAAAAGGCCTCCCTTGCTGGGCAGGCGAGCCCGGCAAGGGGCCAGGCCACCACCAGAAGCAAGCAACCAAGACTCCCCGGCAGTGCCTGCCGGGGCTCGCGGGGCCTGAATCACCCCACCAACCACGCAAGTACGACCCACGTCGTCAATCAGTGCGGTGTCTAGCCGCAAGGTGATTAAGTGGCAGCATTTGCCACATGGCAGCCGACTCCTACAGAAGAAACCCACAGGTGACACCCGTCCAGCGACGTGTCAAGAGAACAGATGCAGAGCTGGCAAGATAAACCCGGCAGGCCCTACCAGGCAGCTAGTGATGTGACACTGAGCGGTGCATTTAATGCACCCTGCCAGCCCGCATGGTTAGTTATGATAGCACTATTTGCTATCATATCAGTGGGTAATGACTGTTTTGCCACTGTGGTGACCCCTTAATCTATAAAAGGAGGCCCATGGCATTCATAGGAGGAGATTAGAGGGTTGGAAACTTGAAAAAACCCAAGCTACCATACGCTTGTGGTCACCGTAGCCCGGAGGCAGGCCTTGCCGGGCAAGTGTACCACACACCACCACCTTCATTTCCACCATCAATCCACCAAAGCAGGAGTAGGGTCTTACGCCTCGCGGCGGCCCGAACCTGGGTAAATTGCTTGTGTGCTCTCTGTCGTGCTGCCGTGCGCTGATATGCTCTTTGTGCAATGCGACGTCCCCCGTTGAACCAGCAAGGGGCCGCCCGGTCCCATAGGTGGCCGCGGATATCCCGCGACATAGACGGTTCCCAAACAGAATATAAAGTTTATTCCTTTTTGCACCATACTTTCACATTCCAAGGCTAACCGAATCCACAGGTGTCGTCCATACCAACACTTTCCAAGGAATTTATTATTTGACAACATAAAGTAAATTCATTTTTCATTTCGGGACTGGGCATCCCTAATACCTTTGGCGTACTCTCGTGCAATGACAAGTGAGTAAACACTCATCTTGAGAACAACGCATCTAGCATGGAAAAATATCAGCCACCCCCTACCGTTTCATGAGTGGTACAAGCACACAAAAAGGAAATTTATTTTGAAGATTAGAGATGGCACATACAATAACGGCAAAAGAATACCGCATATGGGTAGATATAGTGGACTCATATGGCAAAAATGGTTTAAGGATTTTGGATGCACAAGTAGTGATCAAACTTAGTGCAAGTGAAGGCTAGCAAAAGATTGAGAAGCATCCAACCAAGAAACAAAAAATCTCATAAGCGAGCATTAAGCATAACTAACACCGAATAATGCACCATAAGTAGGATGTAATTTCGTTGCATAACTATTGACTTTCGTGCTTGCATAGGGAATCACAAACCATAACACCAATATTCTTACTAAAGCATAATTACTCATCAACATGACTCACATATTATATCACCATACCGCTAAACTATTACAAAGAACCAAGTTTATTTTGTCCAATGATCTTCATGAAAGTTTTTATTATATCCATCTTGAATATCTATCACTTTGGGACTAATTTCATATGTTGCTTTTGATGGCTCAAACAAATCTAAGTGAAGAACATGAGCATAAAATTTCTTCTCTCAAAATAATTTAAGTGAATCATGAGAGAATTTCTTCAAAAAGTTAATAACTCTCAAATAAATCTAAGTGAAGCGTGAGAGCATTTCTTCAAAAATACTAAAGCACACCGTGCTAAAAAAGATATAAGTGAAGCACTAGAGCAATTCCATAGCTCAAAAAGATTTAAGTGAAGCATAGAGAGCAATTCTAAAAAATCATAGCATAATTTTGGCTCTCTCAAATAGGTGTGTCCAGCAATGATACTTGACTTAAAAGAAAAAGCAAAACAAGCAAAGTCTCATATCACACAAGACGCTCCAAGCAAAACTCATGATATGTGACGAATAAAATATAGCTCCAAGTAAAATATCGATGGTCGTTAGAAGAAAAAGGGGATGCCACTCAGGGGAGTGGCATCCCCAAGCTTAGTTGCTTGCTTCTGTTTTAGATAATAGCTTGGGATGCCATGGGCATCCCCAAGTTTAGGCTCTTCTTACTCCTTATTCCTTGATCCATCGTGATCTCACCCAAAACTTGAAAACTTCAATCACACAAAACTCAACAAAATCTTCGTGAGATCTGTTAGTATAACAAAGCAAATCACTAATCTAAGTACTGTTGCAAACCCATTCATGTTTTATTTTTGCATTATATCTACTGTATTCCAACTTTACTATAGCTAATACCCTCCAATACAAACCATAGATTCATCAAAATAAGCACACAACGCAAAGTGATGAGGACATCAATACCATTGTTACACCCATAGCCCCTGCTGCTATACATACTGGACCAATTACTAGAGCTCGCGCACGCCAATTAAATTACCAGGTACTTTCGTTTCTTGGTAATGATTCTAATGTTCATGAGAATATGATGCTGCCTAAATTGGATACATTTGTTTTGCTTACAAATGAAGGGCCTAGCTTTGAGAAGGATGAACATTGAGCAAGAACAAGCATGGAGATGATGGCATGCGCATGGGGGACAAGAACGGAGTTACAAGTGATGATTTCAGGACATTGAAGCCACCATAATGCGTGCATGAAGCATTGGACGAAATATACAAGGCGGTGGCAGATAAGCAATGGTGGTAGATGGCAAGGCGATGATGATGGTGCGGCGGCGGCGTGACAACTTATGACCAGAACTCGAAACTCTAAAAGACTAGACTCTAAGACCAGCAACTTGACACGACGATGCAACCGCAAATTCAACAAAGCAAAAACCCTAAAAAGATTATGCAAAGGCTCAGATTGGTTCGGATATGATGAACTAACCCTAATTTTTTTTTGTGGCTTTTTCGTGGACTGTAGGTATGAAGAACAGACTCGATCTAAACTACGAAAAACTGTAAAATCTCACCGAGCAACCTGGAAATCTGATACCACTTGATAGAGGCAAAGGTGTCCCGTCTTTTGATGAGATGATGAATATCGCTTTGATGGAAGTCGACTTTGACGATCCGACTACGAACGTGCGAGGACGTCGCGCCTTAGCAATCGCTAAACCAACTCCGAGAGGTTATCGACCACGCCGGAGCACGATCAACCTGACCACGAGGGTCTGTTTCCTGCGAGCAAACGAAGAACAGGCAAGAAACTGAGATTGCAATCTGGATATTGCGAATATAAGATGAAAGCTTTATTGATCAAGGTGGGGTTCTGTGACGCCTTTGTCTGGTCGCTGAACACAAACGAAGTACGCGAAGTTGCAGCTATGGCGAACTTTTAATCTAAACAAAACCCAAAGTCTAACCGATGCCCTAAGGGCTGTATATATGGAGGAAGAGGGGGGAATTTCGTGGCCCTTGAGGAAGGGGTCCGAAACCAACCCTATCTCTTGTTTCCCCACACATACGGACTCTAAAAACAGCCTATACTTATGTATTTCGAAATTACATGGGCCTGGCCCAATAATAAGGTGACGCAGCACCTAGAATAGCCTCTGGACGAAAGTTATGAAGTAGCATCTTGTATATTTCGTCCAAGGCTTCATGCACGCATTATGGTGGCTTCAACGTCCTGAAATCATCACTTGTAACTCCGTTCTTGTTCCCCATGCGCATGCCATCATCTCCATGCTTCTTCTTGCTCCAATGTTCATCCTTCTCAAAGCTAGGCCCTTCATTTGTAAGCAAAACAAATGTATCCAATTTAGGCAGCATCATATTCTCATGAACATTAGAATCATTAGCAAGAAACGAAAGTACCTGGTAATTTAATTGGCGTGCGCGAGCTCTAGTAATTGGTCCAGTATGTATAGCAGCAGGGCCTGTGGGTGTAATAATTGTATTGATGTCCTGATCACTACTTCATAACTTTCGTCCAGAGGCTATTCTAGGTGCTGCGTCACCTTATTATTGGGCCAGGCCCATGTAATTTCGAAATACTTGAGTATAGGCTATTTTTAGAGTCCGTATGTGTGGGGAAACAAGAGATAGGGTTGGTTTCGGACCCCTTCCCCAAGGGCCACGAAATTCCCCCCTCTTCCTCCAAAAATATACAGCCCTTAGGGCGTCGTTTAGACTCTGGGTTCCTTGATAGAGGCAAAGGTGTCCCGTCTTTCGATGAGATGATGGATATCGCTTTGGTGGAAGTCGACTTTGACGATCCGACTACGAACGTGCGATGACGTCGCGCCTTAGTGATAGAGGCAAAGGTGTCCCGTCTTTCGATGAGATGATGGATATCGCTTTGGTGGAAGTCGACTTTGACGATCCGACTACGAACGTGCGAGGACGTCGCGCCTTAGCAATCGCTAAACCAACTCCGAGAGGTTATCGACCACGCCGGAGCACGATCAACCTGACCACGAGGGTCTGTTTCCTGCGAGCAAACGAAGAACAAGCAAGAAACTGAGATTGCAATCTGGATATTGCGAATATAAGATGAAAGCTTTATTGATCAAGGTGGAGTTCTGTGACGCCTTTGTCTGGTCGCTGAACACAAACGAAGTACGCGAAGTTGCAGCTATGGCGAACTTTTAATCTAAACAAAACCCAAAGTCTAAACGACGCCCTAAGGGCTGTATATATGGAGGAAGAGGGGGGAATTTCGTGGCCCTTGAGGAAGGGGTCCGAAACCAACCCTATCTCTTGTTTCCCCACACATACGGACTCTAAAAACAGCCTATACTTATGTATTTCGAAATTACATGGGCCTGGCCCAATAATAAGGTGACGCAGCACCTAGAATAGCCTCTGGACGAAAGTTATGAAGTAGCATCTTGTATATTTCGTCCAAGGCTTCATGCACGCATTATGGTGGCTTCAACGTCTTGAAATCATCACTTGTAACTCCGTTCTTGTTCCCCATGCGCATGCCATCATCTCCATGCTTGTTCTTGCCCCAATGTTCATCCTTCTCAAAGCTAGGCCCTTCATTTGTAAGCAAAACAAATGTATCCAATTTAGGCAGCATCATATTCTCATGAACATTAGAATCATTACCAAGAAACGGAAGTACCTGGTAATTTAATTGGCGTGCGCGAGCTCTAGTAATTGGTCCAGTATGTATAGCAGCAGGGGCTGTGGGTGTAACAATGGTATTGATGTCCTCATCATCCTCCCCTTCTTGAAATGAAGTCGTCCTCGACGGAAGCTCATCTTCCTCACCCAAATAAGGCTTCAAATCTGCAATGTTAAAAGTGGGACTAACCCCAAAATCTGCAGGCAGCTCAAGTTTATATGCATTATCATTTATTTTCTCTAACACCTTAAAAGGACCATCAGCACGTGGCATTAGCTTTGATTTGCGCAAATCAGGAAATCTATCCTTACGCAAATGTAACCAAACAAGATCTCCAGGTGCAAACACAACATGTTTTCTACCCTTATCTCCAGCAAGTTTATATTTAGCATTCATACGCTCAATGTTTTCCTTAGTTAACTCATGCATTTTTAAGATCAATTCAGCACGTTGTTTAGCATCAAAATTAACCTTCTCCGAAGATGGAAGAGGCAACAAATCAATAGGTGCACGAGGTAGGAAACCATACACAATTTCAAAAGGGCACATCTTAGTAGTAGAATGCAATGAACGATTATAAGCAAACTCAATATGAGGCAAGCATTCTTCCCACATTTTCTTATTATTCTTCAAAACAGCCCTAAGCATAGTAGACAATGTTCTATTGACTACTTCAGTTTGTCCATCAGTTTGGGGGTGACAAGTAGTACTAAAAAGCAGTTTAGTCCCCAACTTAGCCCATAAACATCTCCAGAAGTGGCTAAGAAATTTAGTATCACGATCGGAAACAATAGTATTTGGCACACCATGCAAGCGAATAATTTCACGAAAGAACAAATCAGCAACATTAACAGCATCATCGCTTTTATGACATGGTATAAAGTGTGCCATTTTCGAGAATCTATCCACGACAACAAATATGCTATCCCTCCCCTTCTTTGTTCGAGGTAAACCTAAAACAAAGTCCATAGATATATCCTCCCAAGGAACACTAGGTACAGGCAAAGGCATATATAAACCATGAGGATTGAGTCGTGACTTAGCTTTTTGACATGTAGTGCAGCGAGCAACAAAACGCTCAACATCCCGTCTCATCTTTGGCCAAAAGAAATGTGTAGCAAGTACGTCCTCCGTCTTCTTCACGCCAAAGTGTCCCATTAATCCTCCTCCATGCGCCTCCTGCAACAACAAAAGACGAAGAGAGCTAGCTGGAATGCATAGCTTGTTAGCACGGAACACAAATCCATCATTAACGACAAACTTGTTCCAGGTTCTTCCTTCTTTACAATTCTGCAATACATCTTTAAAATCAGCATCATGCACATATTGATCTTTGATGGTCTCCAAACCAAATATTTTGAAGTCAAGTTGTGAAAGCATAGTATAGCGACGAGACAATGCATCAGCAATAACATTTTCTTTACCCTTCTTGTGTTTAATGACATAAGGGAAAGTTTCAATGAATTCAACCCATTTAGCATGTCTACGATTCAGTTTAGTTTGAATAATTCAGACTAGGCCCACTCAATTTTTCAGAAAAGTATGCAACAGGTTTGCCATCTTGTAATAACACACCTCCTAATCTAATTCCACTAGCATCACATTCAAGCTCAAAAGTCTTATTAAAATCAGGAAGTTGGAGTAAAGGAGCATGTGTCAACTTATCTTTCAATACCGTGAAGGCTTCTTCCTGTGCGGTACCCAAACAAAAGGCACATCCTTCTTTCTAAGCTCGTTGAGAGGTGCAGCAATGGTGCTAAAATCTCTCACAAAACGCCTATAGAAACCAGCGAGTCCAAGAAAACTCCGCACTTGTGTGACCGTTTTGGGCTGCGGCCAACTCTCAATAGCTTCAATCTTGGCTTTATCAACTTCAATTCCCTGTGGAGTAACAACATAGCCAAGAAAAGATACTCGGTCGGTGCAAAAGGTGCACTTCCCAAGGTTACCAAACAAACGTGCATCACGTAGAGCAATAAAAACAGCACGTAAATGTTCCAAATGTTCTTCCAAAGATTTGCTATAAATCAGTATATCATCAAAATAGACTACCACAAATCGTCCAATGAAAGCACGTAAAACTTCGTTCATTAGTCTCATGAAAGTACTAGGTGCATTAGTTAACCCAAAAGGCATGACTAACCACTCATATAAACCAAACTTAGTTTTAAATGCAGTTTTCCATTCATCTCCCAATTTCATACGAATTTGATGGTATCCACTACGCAAATCAACTTTGGAGAATATTGTAGAGCCACTCAATTCATCAAGCATATCATCTAGCCTAGGAATAGGATGACGATCACGAATAGTAATATTATTAATGCCTCTACAATCAACACACATACGCGACGTACCATCCTTTTTAGGCACGAGTATAATAGGAACAGCACAAGGACTAAGAGATTCGCGTATATAACCTTTGTCGAGCAGCTCCTGTACTTGACGCATAATCTCCTTCGTCTCCTCTGGATTGGTATGGTATGGTGCACGGTTGGGTAGCGATGCACCGGGAATTAAGTCAATTTGATGCTCAATCCCTCGAATAGGTGGTAATCCCGGTGGCACGTCTTGTGGGAAGACGTCAGCGAACTCCTGCAAAATGTTAGTGACAGCAGGGGGCAAAGAGGAAGGCACGTCCTCGAATGAAAATAATGCCTCTTTGCACACAAAAGCATAGCAAACAGATTTGCTGAAATCTAGTTCATCAATATCAGATTTTGTGGCAAGTAAACATGCACTTTTCAATTTAATTTCAGAAACAACACTAGATGGTTTATTATTAGGTTTCATTTGTTGCTCAAATTCCTTTGCCACAATCTGATTTTCACTCTTATTTTTCTCCTGCTTTGCTTTATTAGCTCTATTAATGTCATCTTTCAAAATGGAATCAGGAGTCATAGGAAGCAAAGTAATATTTTTATCCTTATGAACAAGAGTATACTGATTGTTTCTACCATGGTGTACAGAATTTTTATCAAATTGCCATGGTCTACCTAGTAATAAGGAACATGCTTGCATGGGTACCACATCACAATCAACATAATCAGCATATGTAGAGATACTAAAATGCACACGAACAGTACGTGTTACCTTAACCTTGCCGCTGTTGTTGAACCATTGGATGTAGTAAGGATGTGGATGTGGTCTTGTGGTGAGAGATAGCTTCTCCACCATCTCCATGCTAGCCAAGTTGTTACAGCTCCCTCCATCTATGATGACGCGAACAGAACGTTCCTTCACAACTCCCTTTGTATGGAACAAATTATGCCTCTGATTTTGCTCTGCTTGTGTGACCTGCACACTCAAAACACGTTGAGCAACTAAACATTCATACCTGTCAGCGTCTTCAGGAGCCATGTATTGCGTCTCATTTTCAGAATCATCTCCACCATGTTCTTCACGTGTAATAAGAGCCAAAGTCTCCTCATCATAGTCACTAGCGGACTCATACCCACCATCCTCAGTAGCAATCATGACACGCTGAGATTTGCATTCTCTCGCAAAATGTCCTCTTCCCTTACAACGACGACAAATAATATCACGTGTGTGCCCTGTCGATGCCATGGAAGAAGAAGAGCTCTGCGCAGGCCCGGCAGGTGTGCTCTTGGCAGAGAGTGGTGGTTGTGTCTGCTTTCTTGTATCACGGATGGAGGTGGCACCTGATGGAGGTGATGGTGAAGTGGAAGTAGAAGATGCACGCGGTGTCCATGATGAAGGTCGACCTGTAGAAAAGTTAGTTCGCGCCAATGGCTGTCGATCCTGCACTTCACGTTCAGCTTTACAAGCAAGATGGAATAAACGAGTGATATTATTATAATCCTTATACTCTAGAATGGTCTGAATCTCTTTATTTAATCCACCCATAAAACGTGCAAGCATAGCTTCATTCTCCTCAACAATACCACATCTAATCATGCCAGTTTGTAATTCCTGATAATATTCTTCTACAGAATTTTTCCCTTGTCTTAAACGCTGCAATTTTTGAAGTAATTCACGTTGATAATATGGTGGAACCCAATGAGTACGCATAGCAGTTTTCAAAGCAGCCCAAGTAGCTGGAACAGGATATAATCTACAATGTTCAGACCACCAAACACATGCAAAGCTAGTGAAAGCACAAACAGCAGCAGGAACACGTCTCTCCTCAGGATATTGTAAACATGTAAATCGTTGTTCAGTTTCTAACTCCCAAGTAAGATATATATCAGGAACATATCTACCCTCAAACGGTGGAATATTCAATTTCAGTTTAGGGAGATGGTCATGATCTCGTACCTGAGGTGGTGGTGCCGGCCTACCGTTGCGAATATATACCTGAGGTCGACCTGCTGGTGGTGGTGCTGGTGGCTGCACGTAGTTCTGATTTTGATCAACCTCATCCTCATAATCGCCCGCATAATCGTCATCCTCCTCAGCCGCCGCAGGAGCAGGAGCCAAAGAAGCATCAACAGTAGGTGCAGCAGCACCCGAATTTTGACCAATCTCAATTGGAACGCGCTGTGCCCGTCCCACTTGATTTGGAAGGCGGCGTTGGAGATGTGGTTGTTGTTGTTGTAGAGGTGCGACATATGCGGCCGGTGGTGGTTGGGGAAGACGCTTGAGTAATTCAGTAAACTTGTTATCCAGCTTTGTCTCAAACGACTTCTCCACGGCATCTATCTTCTCCATAGCCTCTTCAAATCTGTTTAGCACATCTCCCACCTGGCCACTCATCATTTGCTGAAATTTATCATGCAACTCCTTGTTCGTCATGTTCTCCCAATCAGTCTCATCGGCTTGTGAACCTGCCATGGTTAGCAGCAATAGACACACAAAAGAATATGATCCTGCAGACTACTAGAAGTGGTGGTGATGGTGGTGTGTCACAAAACTTTCAAGCGAATCTCAAATTCTTACCAGTTCTTACCCAGCAGCAGGTGGTGATCGGCAACCGTTGTAGGCAAAAACTCTCAAAGCTTGGATATAGCGATTACCAGGGAGAGTCAAACGCACGATGTAGACTTATGTGGAGCTGGGAAGGCTTATAATATGGTAGCAAAATGGTAAGCAATAATCAATTCAGAGATGCAAAGTTGAATAAACGCTCAACGACGGTACCATGCTGGTCCTAGGCTAGACCGTGCTAGAGACGCGAGCCTAGAACACTAACAAAATCACGACGCTGCACGTAAACAAGGGAAAAGCACACTCTGGAATTTTTTTTCGCTCTTTTTTTTTTGCGCTCTTTTTTTTGCGCTCCTCTTTTTTCTTTTCTTTTTTGTGAAAAATCACTATAATGGCGAGTGTCTCAAAACTCTTCCCAGGTCAAACTGACAGGATAGGCACAAAATTTTTTGACTATTTTTTTTCGAAAACCAGGGCAGCGACGACGAAAAAGTGCGACAAAAAATAACTATGATGGCGAGTGTCTCAAAACACTACCCGGGGCCTAAAAATAGGATAGGGAAAAAGTATTTTTGGTTGCCGAAATTTAGGCCTAAAAAATGCCCGGGGGTCTCCAGACTCGTTTTTTTTCCCTGAGACCTACTCAGGCAAGGAAACACGAAACGGAAAATATATGGATCTCTAAAACCAACCGAATATGAAAAGAACTCGGATTGGTTGTGGATATATGGCGGTAGGATATGGCAGCGGTGGTGGTATATGGTAGCGGTAGTGGTATATGGATACGGATCGGTGGTGGTATATGGATACGGATTGGTGGTGGTATATGGATACGGATTCAAAGCGGTGGCGGATAAGCAATGGTGGTAGATGGCAAGGCGATGATGATGGTGCGGCGGCGGCGTGACAACTTATGACCAGAACTCGAAACTCTAAAAGACTAGACTCTAAGACCAGCAACTTGACACGACGATGCAACCGCAAATTCAACAAAGCAAAAACCCTAAAAATATTATGCAAAGGCTCGGATTGGTTCGGATATGATGAACTAACCCTAATTTTTTTTGTGGCTTTTTCGTGGACTGTAGGTATGAAGAACAGACTCGATCTAAACTACGAAAAACTGTAAAATCTCACCGAGCAACCTGGAAATCTGATACCACTTGATAGAGGCAAAGGTGTCCCGTCTTTCGATGAGATGATGGATATCGCTTTGGTGGAAGTCGACTTTGACGATCCGACTACGAACGTGCGAGGACGTCGCGCCTTAGCAATCGCTAAACCAACTCCGAGAGGTTATCGACCACGCCGGAGCACGATCAACCTGACCACGAGGGTCTGTTTCCTGCGAGCAAACGAAGAACAAGCAAGAAACTGAGATTGCAATCTGGATATTGCGAATATAAGATGAAAGCTTTATTGATCAAGGTGGAGTTCTGTGACGCCTTTGTCTGGTCGCTGAACACAAACGAAGTACGCGAAGTTGCAGCTATGGCGAACTTTTAATCTAAACAAAACCCAAAGTCTAAACGACGCCCTAAGGGCTGTATATATGGAGGAAGAGGGGGGAATTTCGTGGCCCTTGAGGAAGGGGTCCGAAACCAACCCTATCTCTTGTTTCCCCACACATACGGACTCTAAAAACAGCCTATACTTATGTATTTCGAAATTACATGGGCCTGGCCCAATAATAAGGTGACGTAGCACCTAGAATAGCCTCTGGACGAAAGTTATGAAGTAGCATCTTGTATATTTTGTCCAAGGCTTCATGCACGCATTATGGTGGCTTCAACGTCTTGAAATCATCACTTGTAACTCCGTTCTTGTTCCCCATGCGCATGCCATCATCTTCATGCTTGTTCTTGCTCCAATGTTCATCCTTCTCAAAGCTAGGCCCTTCATTTGTAAGCAAAACAAATGTATCCAATTTAGGCAGCATCATATTCTCATGAACATTAGAATCATTACCAAGAAACGAAAGTACCTGGTAATTTAATTGGCGTGCGCGAGCTCTAGTAATTGGTCCATTATGTATAGCAGCAGGGGCTGTGGGTGTAACAATGGTATTGATGTCCTCATCACTTAGCAATCGCTAAACCAACTCCGAGAGGTTATTGACCACGCCGAGCACGATCAACCTGACCACGAGGGTCTGTTTCCTGCGAGCAAACGAAGAACAAGCAAGAAACTGAGATTGCAATCTGGATATTGCGAATATAAGATGAAAGCTTTATTGATCAAGCTGGGGTTCTGTGACGCCTTTGTCTGGTCGTTGAACACAAACGAAGTACGCGAAGTTGCAGCTATGGCGAACTTTTAATCTAAACAAAACCCAAAGTCTAAACGACGCCCTAAGGGCTGTATATATAGAGGAAGAGGGGGGAATTTCGTGGCCCTTGGGGAAGGGGTCCGAAACCAACCCTATCTCTTGTTTCCCCACACATACAGACTCTAAAAATAGCCTATACTCAAGTATTTCGAAATTACATGGGCCTGGCCAAATAATAAGGTGACGCAGCACCTAGAATAGCCTCTGGACGAAAGTTATGAAGTAGCATCTTGTATATTTCGTCCAAGGCTTCATGCACGCATTATGGTGGCTTCAATGTCCTGAAATCATCACTTGTAACTTCGTTCTTGTCCCCCATGCGCATGCCATCATCTCCATGCTTGTTCTTGCTCCAATGTTCATCCTTCTCAAAGCTAGGCCCTTCATTTGTAAGCAAAACAAATGTATCCAATTTAGGCAGCATCATATACTCATGAACATTAGAATCATTACCAAGAAACGAAAGTACCTGGTAATTTAATTGGCGTGCGCGAGCTCTAGTAATTGGTCCAGTATGTATAGCAGCAGGGGCTGTGTGTGTAACAATGGTATTGATGTCCTCATCATCCTCCCCTTCTTGAAATGAAGTCGTCCTCGACGGAAGCTCATCTCCCTCACCCAAATAAGGCTTCAAATCTGCAATGTTAAAAGTGGGACTAACCCCAAACCTGCAAGCAGCTCAAGTTTATATGCATTATCATTTATTTTCTCTAACACCTTAAAAGGACCATCAGCACGTGGCATTAGCTTTGATTTGCGCAAATCAGGAAATCTATCCTTATGCAAATGTAACCAAACAAGATCTCCAGGTGCAAACACAACATGTTTTCTACCCTTATCTCCAGCAAGTTTATATTTAGCATTCATACGCTCAATGTTTTCCTTTGTTAACTCATGCATTTTTAAGATCAATTCAGCACGTTGTTTAGCATCAAAATTAACCTTCTCCGAGGATGGAAGAGGCAACAAATCAATAGGTGCACGAGGTAGGAAACCATACACAATTTCAAAAGGGCACATCTTAGTAGTAGAATGCAATGAACGATTATAAGCATACTCAATATGAGGCAAGCATTCTTCCCACATTTTCTTATTATTCTTCAAAACAGCCCTAAGCATAGTAGACAATGTTCTATTGCCTACTTCAGTTTGTCCATCAGTTTGGGGATGACAAGTAGTACTAAAAAGCAGTTTAGTCCCCAACTTATCCCATAAACATCTCCAAAAGTGGCTAAGAAATTTAGTATCACGATCTGAAACAATAGTATTTGGCACACCATGCAAACGAATAATTTCACGGAAGAACAAATCAGCAACATTAACAGCATCATCGCTTTTATGACATGGTATAAAGTGTGCCATTTTTGAGAATCTATCCACGACAACAAATATGCTATCCCTCCCCTTCTTTGTTCGAGGTAAACCTAAAACAAAGTCCATAGATATATCCTCCCAAGGAACACTAGGTACAGGCAAAGGCATATATAAACCATGAGGATTGAGTCGTGACTTAGCTTTTTGACATGTAGTGCAGCGAGCAACAAAACGCTCAACATCCCGTCTCATCTTTGGCCAAAAGAAATGTGTAGCAAGTACTCCTCCGTCTTCTTCACGCCAAGTGTCCCATTAATCCTCCTCCATGCGCCTCCTGCAACAACAAAAGACGAAGAGAGCTAGCTGGAATGCATAGCTTGTTAGCACGGAACACAAATCCATCATTAACGACAAACTTGTTCCAGGTTCTTCCTTCTTTACAATTCTGCAATACATCTTTAAAATCAGCATCATGCACATATTGATCTTTGATGGTCTCCAAACCAAATATTTTGAAGTCAAGTTGTGAAAGCATAGTATAGCGACGAGACAATGCATCAGCAATAACATTTTCTTTACCCTTCTTGTGTTTAATGACATAAGGGAAAGTTTCAATGAATTCAACCCATTTAGCATGTCTACGATTCAGTTTAGCTTGACTTTTAATATGTTTCAAAGATTCATGATCAGAATGTATAACAAATTCTTTGGGCCATAAATAATGTTGCCATGTTTCTAAAGTCCGAACAAGAGCATATAGTTCTTTATCATAAGTAGAATAATTCAGACTAGGCCCACTCAATTTTTCAGAAAAGTATGCAACAGGTTTGCCATCTTGTAATAACACACCTCCTAATCCAATGCCACTAGCATCACATTCAAGCTCAAAAGTCTTATTAAAATCAGGAAGTTGGAGTAAAGGAGCATGTGTCAACTTATCTTTCAATACCGTGAAGGCTTCTTCCTGTGCGGTACCCCAAACAAAAGGCACATCCTTCTTTCTAAGCTCGTTGAGAGGTGCAGCAATGGTGCTAAAATCTCTCACAAAACGCCTATAGAAACCAGCGAGTCCAAGAAAACTCCGCACTTGTGTGACCGTTTTGGGCTGCGGCCAACTCTCAATAGCTTCAATCTTGGCTTTATCAACTTCAATTCCCTGTGGAGTAACAACATAGCCAAGAAAAGATACTCGGTCGGTGCAAAAGGTGCACCTCCCAAGGTTACCAAACAAACGTGCATCACGTAGAGCAATAAAAACAGCACGTAAATGTTCCAAATGTTCTTCCAAAGATTTGCTATAAATCAGTATATCATCAAAATAGACTACCACAAATCGTCCAATGAAAGCACGTAAAACTTCGTTCATTAGTCTCATGAAAGTACTAGGTGCATTAGTTAACCCAAAAGGCATGACTAACCACTCATATAAACCAAACTTAGTTTTAAATGCAGTTTTCCATTCATCTCCCAGTTTCAGACGAATTTGATGGTATCCACTACGCAAATCAACTTTGGAGAATATTGTAGAGCCACTCAATTCATCAAGCATATCATCTAGCCTAGGAATAGGATGACGATAACGAATAGTAATATTATTAATGCCTCTACAATCAACACACATACGCGACGTACCATCCTTTTTAGGCACTAGTATAATAGGAACAGCACAAGGACTAAGAGATTCGCGTATATAACCTTTGTCGAGCAGCTCCTGTACTTGACGCATAATCTCCTTCGTCTCCTCTGGATTGGTACGGTATGGTGCACGGTTGGGTAGCGATGCGCCGGGAATTAAATCAATTTGATGCTCAATCCCACAAATAGGTGGTAATCACGGTGGCACGTCTTGTGGGAAGACGTCAGCGAACTCCTGCAAAATGTTAGTGACAGCAGGGGGCAAAGAGGAAGGCACGTTCGCGAATGAAAATAATGCCTCTTTGCACACAAAAGCATAGCAAACAGATTTGTTGAAATCTAGCTCATCAATATCAGATTTTGTGGCAAGTAAACATGCACTTTTCAATTTAATTTCAGAAACAACACTAGATGGTTTATTATTAGGTTTCATTTGTTGCTCAAATTCTTTTGCCACAATCTGATTTTCACTCTTATTTTTCTCCTGTTTTGCTTTATTAGCTCTATTAATGTCATCTTTCAAAATGGAATCAGGAGTCATAGGAAGCAAAGTAATATTTTTATCCTTATGAACAAGAGTATACTGATTGTCCTACCATGGTGTACAGAATTTTTATCAAATTGCCATGGTCTACCAAGTAATAAGGAACATGCTTGCATGGGTACCACATCACAATCAACATAATCAGCATATGTAGAGATACTAAAATGCACACGAACAGTACGTGTTACCTTAACCTTGCCGCTGTTGTTGAACCATTGGATGTAGTAAGGATGTGGATGTGGTCTTGTGGTGAGAGATAGTTTCTCCACCATCTCCATGCTAGCCAAGTTGTTACAGCTCCCTCCATCTATGATGATGCGAACAGAACGTTCCTTCACAACTCCCTTTGTATGGAACAAATTATGCCTCTGATTTTGCTCTGCTTGTGTGACCTGCACACTCAAAACACGTTGAGCAACTAAACATTCATACCTGTCAGCGTCTTCAGGAGCCATGTATTGCGTCTCATTTTCAGAATCATCTCCACCATGTTCTTCACGTGTAATAAGAGCCAAAGTCTCCTCATCATAGTCACTAGCGGACTCATACCCACCATCCTCAGTAGCAATCATCATACGCTGAGATTTGCATTCTCTCGCATAATGTCCTCTTCCCTTACAACGACGACAAATAATATCACTTGTGTGCCCTGTTGACGCCATGGAAGAAGAAGAGCTCTGCGCAGGCCCGACAGGTGTGCTCTTGGCAGAGAGTGGTGGTTGTGCCTGCTTTCTTGTATCACGGCTGGAGGTGGCACCTGATGGAGGTGATGGTGAAGTGGAAGTAGAGGATGCACGTGGTGTCCATGATGAAGGTCGACCTGCAGAAAAGTTAGTTCGCACCAATGCCTGTCGATCCTGCACTTCACGTTCAGCTTTACAAGCAAGATGGAATAAACGGGTGATATTATTATAATCCTTATACTCTAGAATGGTCTGAATCTCTTTATTTAATCCACCCATAAAACGTGCAAGCATAGCTTCATTCTCCTCAACAATACCACATCTAATCATGCCAGTTTGTAATTCCTGATAATATTCTTCTACAGAATTTTTCCCTTGTCGTAAACGCTGCAGTTTTTGAAGCAATTCACGTTGATAATATGGTGGAACCCAACGAGTACGCATAGCAGTTTTCAAAGCAGCCCAAGTAGCTGGAACAGGATATAATCTACAATGTTCAGACCACCAAACACATGCAAAGCTAGTGAAAGCACAAACAGCAGCAGGAACACGTCTCTCCTCAGGATATTGTAAACATGTAAATCGTTGTTCAGTTTCTAACTCCCAAGTAAGATATATATCAGGAACATATCTACCCTCAAATGGTGGAATATTCAATTTCAGTTTAGGGAGATGGTCATGATCTCGTACCTAAGGTGGTGGTGCCGGCCTACCGTTGTGAATATATACCTGAGGTCGACCTGCTGGTGGTGGTGCTGGTGGCTGCACGTAGTTCTGATTTTGATCAACCTCATCCTCATAATCGCCCGCATAATCGTCATCCTCCTCAGCCGCCGCAGTAGCAGGAGCCAAAGAAGCATCAACAGTAGGTGCAGCGGCACCCGAATTTTGACCAGTCTCAATTGGAACGCGCTGTGCTCGTCCCACTTGATTTGGAAGGCGGCGTTGGAGATGTGGTTGTTGTTGTTGTAGAGGTGCGACATATGCAGCCGGTGGTGGTTGGGGAAGACGCTTCAGTAATTCAGTAAACTTGTTATCCAGCTTTGTCTCGAACGACTTCTCCACGGCATCTATCTTCTCCATAGCCTCTTCAAATCTGTTTAGCACATCTCCCACCTGGCCACTCATCATCTGCTGAAATTTATCATGCAACTCCATGTTCGTCATGTTCTCCCAATCAGTCTCATCGGCTTGTGATCCTGCCATGCATAGCAGCAATAGAAACACAAAAGAATATGATCCTATAGACTACTAGGAAGTGGTGGTGATGGTGGTGTGTCACAAATCCTTCAAGCGAATCTCAAATTCTTACCAGTTCTTACCCAGCAGCAGGTGGTGATAGGCAACCGTTGTAGTCAAAACTCTCAAAGCTTGGATAGAGCGATTACCAGGGAGAGTCAAACGCACGATGTAGATGTATGTGGAGCTGGGAAGGCTTATAATATGGTAGCAAAAATGGTCAGCAATAATCAATTCAGAGATGCAAAGTTGAATAAACGCTCAACGACGGTACTGTGCTGGTCCTAGGCTAGACCGTGCTAGAGACGCGAGCCTAGAACACTAACAAAATCACGGCGCTGCACGTAAACAAGGGAAAAGCACACTCTGGAAATTTTTTTTTTGCTCTTTTTTTTCGCGCTCTTTTTTTTGCGAAAAATCACTATAATGGCGAGTGTCTCAAAACTCTGCCCAGGTCAAACTGACAGGATAGGCACAAATTTTTTTTGACTATTTTTTTCGGAAATCAGGGCAGCGACGACGAAAAAGTGCGACAAAAAATCACTATGATGGCGTGTGTCTCAAAACACTCCCCGGGACCTAAAAATAGGATAGGGAAAAAATATTTTTGGTCGCCGATTTTTTTTCCCGAGACCTACTCAGGCAAGGAAACACGAAACGGAAAATAGATGGATCTCTAAAACAAACCGAATATGAAAAGAACTCGGATTGGTGGTGGATATATGGTGGTAGGATATGGCAGCGGTGGTGGTATATGGTAGCGGTGGTGGTATATGGATATGGATCGGTGGTGGTATATGGATACGGATCGGTGGTGGTATATGGATACGGATTGGTGGTGGTATATGGATACGGATTCAGAGCGGTGGCGGATAAGCAATAGTGGTAGATGGCAAGGCGATGATGATGGTGCGGCGGCGGCGTGACAACTTATGACCAGAACTCGAAACTCTAAAAGACTAGACTCTAAGACCAGCAACTTGACACGACGATGCAACCGCAAATTCAACAAAGCAAAAACCCTAAAAAGATTATGCAAAGGCTCAGATTGGTTCGGATATGATGAACTAACCCTAATTTTTTTTTGTGGCTTTTTCGTGGACTGTAGGTATGAAGAACAGACTCGATCTAAACTACGAAAAACTGTAAAATCTCACCGAGCAACCTGGAAATCTAATACCACTTGATAGAGGCAAAGGTGTCCCGTCTTTCGATGAGATGATGGATATCGCTTTGGTGGAAGTCGACTTTGACGATCCGACTACGAACGTGCGATGACGTCGCGCCTTAGCAATCGCTAAACCAACTCCGAGAGGTTATTGACCACGCCGGAGCACGATCAACCTGACCACGAGGGTCTGTTTCCTGCGAGCAAACAAAGAACAAGCAAGAAACTGAGATTGCAATCTGGATATTGCGAATATAAGATGAAAGCTTTATTGATCAAGGTGGGGTTCTGTGACGCCTTTGTCTGGTCGTTGAACACAAACGAAGTACGCGAAGTTGCAGCTATGGCGAACTTTTAATCTAAACAAAACCCAAAGTCTAAACGACGCGCTAAGGGCTGTATATATAGAGGAAGAGGGGGGAATTTCGTGGCCCTTGGGGAAGGGGTCCGAAACCAACCCTATCTCTTGTTTCCCCACACATACGGACTCTAAAAATAGCCTATACTCAAGTATTTCGAAATTACATGGGCCTGGCCCAATAAAAAGGTGACGCAACACCTAGAATAGCCTCTGGACGAAAGTTATGAAGTAGCATCTTGTATATTTCGTCCAATGCTTCATGCATGCATTATGGTGGCTTCAATGTCCTGAAATCATCACTTGTAACTCCGTTCTTGTCCCCCATGCGCATGCCCTCATCTCCATGCTTGTTCTTGCTCCAATGTTCATCCTTCTCAAAGCTAGGCCCTTCATTTGTAAGCAAAACAAATGTATCCAATTTAGGCAGCATCATATTCTCATGAACATTAGAATCATTACCAAGAAACGAAAGTACCTGGTAATTTAATTGGCGTGCGCGAGCTCTAGTAATTGGTCCAGTATGTATAGCAGCAGGGGCTGTGGGTGTAACAATGGTATTGATGTCCTCATCACAAAGAAAACAAAATCTTTCAAAAATAGAACAGTCTTTAGCAATCTGAAAACTTCGAATACTTCTGTAACTCCAAAAATACTGAAAAATAGGAAAACCTGGGCAATTTGTATATCAATCTTTTGTAAAAAAAAAATCACGCTTCTGTGAATTTTCAAAATTGTTTTACTGGACGTAAAAGTTTCTGTTTGTCAACAAGATCAAATCAACTGTCACCCAACATGATCCCAAAGGCTTTGCTTGGCACAAACACTAATTGAAACATAAAAAAACAATCATAACAGTATAATAATTGTGCAATCACTCAAGAAGAGAAATAAAAAGACAAAAGTAAATTTTATTCATTGGGTTGGCTCCCAACAAGCGCTATCGTTTTATGCCCCTAGCTAGGCATAATGTGTAGATTCAAGTATTGTCATCTTTATTTCTAGATCCATAAGATGCCCTCATGATTGATTCATATGGTGGCTTAATTCTTGTTCTAGGGAAGTTTTCCATTCCCTTTCTTAGTGGAAATTTAAATTTAATATTGCCATCTTTCATGTCAATCACGCCACAATAGTACGTAAAAACGGTCTACCAACAATAATTGGACAAGATGGATTGCAATTAATATCAAGAACAATAAAATCTATGGGCACATAATTCCTATTTGCAAGAATAAGAACATCATTAATTCTTCCCATATGCTTTTTAATAGTAGAATCCACCAAGTGCAAATTTAAAGAACATTCTACAATATCGGTAAGACCAAGCACATCACATAAACATTTCGGAATTGTAGAAACACTAGCACCCAAGTCACATAGAGCAAAACACTCATAATTTTTAATCTTGACTTTGACAGTAGGTTCCGATTCATCATCTAATTTTCTAGGAATTGAAATCTCTAATTCCAACTTTTCTTCTAAAGCTTTCATCATAGCATCAACGATATGTTTAGTAAAAGCTTTATTTTGTTCATAAGCATGGGGTGAATTTATCATGGATTGCAACAACGAAATACAATCAATCAAAGATCAATTATCATAATTAAAGTCTTTGTAATCCAAAAGAGTGGGCACATCACAAGTTAAAGTTTTGACCTCTCCAAACCGACTTTTATCAATTTTCTTAACAAGATTTTCCCCTCCAAATTATCGGGACGCCTTCTAACTAAACTTGACTCTTCTTCAGTCCCTTTATCATCAATCTTAATTTTACTAAACAAAGAATCAATAGAAGAAACACCAATCATTTTAAGATCTTCATTTTTATCTTCTAGCGAGATTGGTTTAGCAGCTATTTGGTTTACTAGGGTAGCTTGTGCATCGGATGTTTTTCCTAGCAAAGTTTCAGCAAAAGCATACTTAGATTGGATATTACAAACTTCTCTGCTAATATCATCAAGTTGTTTTGTCATAGCATGTAGCACAACGGAGTGCTCCTTAAGTTCTTCGGTAAAATATTTATTGTGCTCAAATTCTGTAGTTATATATTCCTTAGTACTTTTCTCAATTTCAAGTGATATATTGGGGTAAGGAACATCATAATAT
The DNA here is from genome assembly GCF_002575655.3 of Aegilops tauschii subsp. strangulata. Classification (NCBI taxonomy): domain Eukaryota; kingdom Viridiplantae; phylum Streptophyta; class Magnoliopsida; order Poales; family Poaceae; genus Aegilops; species Aegilops tauschii. The sequence goes on from NC_053041.3 coordinate 347,154,347, forward strand.
TTACTTTGAGGCATGACTACGCAAACAAGAATGCACTCAAAAACATATCTGACAAGAAAACGAAGAACAAAAAAGAGGGCGAATAAAACGGCAAATTTTTGTGAAGTGGGGGAGATGAAAACGCGAGGCAAAATGGCAAATAATGTAAATTGCAAGGAGATGAGATTTATAGTTAGGAACCTGGTAGATGTTGATGATGTCTCCCCGGCAACAGCGCCAGAAATTCCTTTTGATGTGTCTTGAACCACGTCGGTATTTCCCCAAAGAGGAAGGGATGATGCACCACAGCTACGGTAGGTATTTCCCTCATTGATGATACCAAGGTTATCGAACTAGTAGGAGAACTACGCAACACTACGTGGACTACACCTGCACACAAAGAACAAATACTTGCAACCCGACGTAAAAGAGGGGTTGTCAATCCCTCCCGGGTATAAAGATAGATAAAATTGTAGTAGATTGGATAAATAGATCTCGCGGGAATGAGAGATAGAATAAATAACAATAAATTGCAGCAAGGTATTTTTGGGTTTTTGGATTAATAGATCAGAAAATAAAAGCAAATCAAAATAGATCTCGAAGGCAAATATGATAAAGAAGAGACCCGGGGGCCGTAGATTTCACTAGTGGCTTCTCTCGAGAAAAATAGCATACGATAGGTAGACAAATTACTATTGGGCAATTTATAGAACTTCAAATAATTATGACGATGTCCAGGCAATGATCATTATATAGGCATCACGTCCAAGATTAGTAGATCGACTCCTGCCTGCATGATGAGGACATGACTACCTTGGATACGACCAAAAATATTGCATACATGCATATTTGTCAGGTGATTTCTAGTGCAAACTATTCAATAATCTATTTATGTTATCCAGAACAAAAATACTTCACACACTTTTGTGTTTTGTCTAATTGCAGGTGTATGGGACATTTGTACAATCCACATATGAAGATAAGGCAAAAGGAGAAGTTTAGGTTCTGTTCAAAAAGTCCTCTCACGTCACTTTTGGGCCAAGAGAAGATAGAGTCCAAGTCTCTCACGTTCTGGATTCAGATTCGGACTGCACAGACATACCTGACTCAAAATGCCAACAACTTTTTCATACGGACTCCGAATTGGGTGATTCTTTTTTTGTTGGAAACTAGATTTCGTGCTCTTTCCAACCCAATTGGATTCACCTTTAAATTCGTCCGGAGCATTGAGTTATGGTCGAAACAATCTGACGTTGCACCAGAATCCGAGTCAAACTACAAGTCCAAAGGTGTTGCATCACCTCCACTTGGGCCCATGAGCCTTGTACGACCTAGGGTTGGTTTTAGGCTGCCTTGGGACGTCCTCCCACCTCCTTGGCCGCCACCCCTTGCTCCTATATAAGTAGATCCATCTAGTAGCTTTTTCCTTGGAATTTGTTTAGTTAAAAGTTAGCCATTGCAACTTCGTGTACTTCGTTTGTGTCCAACGACCAGACCAAGACCGCTTACGGATTCCCACCACTATCAATACTTCATATATATTCGCAATATTCAGATTGCATTATCATATTCTTGCTTGTTCTTCGATTGCTTGCAGGAATAGACCTTCGTGGTCAGGCTGATCGTGCTTCCGGCATCGTCAGTAACCTCAGGAGATTGGTTTAGCGATTGATAAGGCGCAACGTCGTGCACGTTTGTAGTCGGATCGTCAAAGTCGTCTCCACCAAATCGATAGTTATCATCTCATCGAAAGATCGGGACACCCTCGCCTCTATCACTGCATCTACTACTATTTTACTCCACACATCGACCGCTATCCAGTATATGTCTAGTGTATTAAGTTCATGGAGAAATGGAGTAATGCAATAAGAACGATGACATGATGTAGACAAGATCTACTAATATAGGAATAGACCCAATCTTGTTATCCTTAATAGCAACGATACATACGTGTCATTTCCCCTTCTGTCAATAGGATTGAGCACCGTAAGATCGAACCCATCACAAAGCACCTCTTCCCATGGCAAGAAAAATAGATCTAATCGGCCTAACTAAACCAAAGATTCGAAGAAAAAATACGAGGCTATAAGTAATCATGCATATAAGAGATCAAAAGACTCAAATAACTTTCATGGATAAAAACATAGATCTGATCATAAACTCAAAGTTCATCGGATCCAAACAAAGACACCGGAAAAAGAGTTACATCAAATAGATATCCAAGAGACCATTGTATTGAGAATCAAAAGAGAGAGAGAGAGAGGAAGCCATCTAGCTACTAACTATGGACCCGTAGGTCTACAATGAACTATTCACGCATCGTCGGAGAGGCACCAATGAGGATGATGAGCCCCTCTGTGATGGTGTCTAGATTGGATCTGTGGTTTCTGGAACTTGCGGCGGCTGGAATTGTGTTTCGTCGACTCCCCTAGAGTTTTTGGAATATTGGGGTATTTATAGAGCAAAGAGGCGGTGCATGAGGCCACCAAGGTGGGCACAACCCACCAGGGCATGCCTGGGCCCCCAGGCGTGCCCAGGTGGGTTGCGCCCCCCTCGGGGCACCCCTCTGGTACTTCTTTTGCCCATCCTATGTCTTCTGGCCCAGAAAAGTTCTCCAAAAAGTTTCGCTGCGTTTGGACTCTGTTTGGTCTTGATTTTCTGTGAAGTAAAAAACAAGCAAAAAACAACAACTGGCACTGGGCACTATGTCAACAGGTTAGTCCCAAAAATGATATAATGTTGCTACAAAATGATTGTAGAACATCCAAGTATGGTAATATAACAACATAGAACAATCAAAAATTATAGATACCCTTGAGACGTATTAGGCGTGTGCGGAGATCTCAACCTCTCAAGCTTAGAGCATGTCACCCCACGGCCTAGCCTTGCCAGATTCACGTGAACGAGGGAGAAGATGAACACAGCAGTTTACCCAGGTTCGGGCCACCTTGCGGTGTAAAACCCTACTCCAGCTTTGTGGTGGATTGGCCTCACGAGGGGCTGAGGATGAACTAGTAAAGAGTACGAACAACCTCACGAGGGCTGTTTTGGTGAGGGTGGAAGGGGTTGGATTTGAATCCTCCTCTACCATGGTGGCTAAACTATATTTATAGTGGCATTGGTCCTTTTCCCCCAAAACTTAGGCGGGAAGGGATCCCACAACGACCAATTCGAAATGGGACAAGTAGTACATCTAATCCTAACGAATGGTGGTCTTTGCCTGGAAAGCTTCTGGTCGTGACGCAGCGGTGGGCTCGTTGATGACCTCCGCCTTGCCGAGCCTGTGGTCTTGGTCTCGTATCACTGGAATGGAAACCTTTGGGGGATCCCTCGGGAACCCACACCTGTCCTTGCCTCGTTAGCACCAAAGAGGAAACTGCCTCCTCTGCGCCTGCTGGCGCCCGCCTGGCCTTAGTCGTCATGGCTCACATCATTGCAGCCTCATGAGGCTGGGTACCTGCATAGAAATCTCCACTCCTCGGGAGGCCGCCTTGGGAGGCCACTCCCTCGGGAGGTCTTGGTGTCGTACGCCTCGCAAGGCTTGGCCCCTCACGAGGGTCTTGTCTTCGCGGTCTTGCATATGGGACGTACCAGGCCGTCGAGGGAGCCACGTCGTGGGCCACAGGCAGGCAAGTCTAGGTACCCTGGTTCCTAGAAGACCGACATTAGCCTTCGGGCCCAAGGCGCGCTCGGGTTGCCTTCGAGGGGAAGCCAAGGGGCAAGGGTGAAGCACCGTGGGCTCCAATCGCCTACGGGCCAGGCTGACGCGTGGCGCCTGACGGGACGTGGACGCCTCCGCTCCCCCATGTCACCTTGGGAACCGTTCCAAGTTGACAGCAGCCTGGTGCATGCAGCAGGGCCATCATCAATCGGAACATGAAGGGACGTCGGTTGTTCTTCTTCCGCTTATAAATGGGTGAGGGGAATGGAGCCCCCTAGCCCACCTTCGTCTTGATGTCTTCTCGCTATCCTACCTCCGGTGCATCCCCCACCTTGCTGAAGCGACAATGGCGCTAGCAGGTAGGTTCTCGGCAGAGGAGAAGGGCAAGGCCTCTCAGGTGGGGCCGGGGGCGCCACCGCCCAAGAGATGGCGCGGCCGTCCCCGCAAATCTGCGGCCGCTCCAGCAACGTCTTCACGGGGACGCGGGCGTCCGCCCTTGACGGCTCGCAATGGCTCCACTAGCCGGGGAGGGGCCTCCCCCATGGGGGCGGTCCCGATGGCCCTAGCGGCCACGGCCAAGGGGGTAGGCGCGCCGTGGCAGCCAACCGCCACGCCCGCGCGTCCGCTCGAGTGACTCAGCGCCCGAGTTCGTCGTGCGGGTGGAGAGTCCTCCAAGCACTTGGCTTCTGCTTCCGAGCTCCTTCGCGGAGGAGCTGCCGACGGCAGGACCTGCCAGGCTGCGACTGCAGCCTGACAGCTACTACAATGGGTCTCCGTGGGTGGATGTTGAGGTCAACTCCATCGGTGATGTGTTCCTGACCCGCGGATGGCAGTCGTTTGCATGTGCTCGCGGTCTAAAGGGGAGGCGCACCCTCCACTTCAAGTACAACGGGGCGGCGACGCTTTTTGTCCGGGTCTTCGGGGAGGACAGTAGCCCCCTGGGATGCTGTCCGGAGGGTGATGACGACTGCGACCACTCTTCGGACAATGATAGCCAGCACGGCGGCGGCGTCCTTGGCGGTGAACTTGCCCTTGGCCGCCGCGCGTCCAGCAGCAGCGGCGACATCACCTCCAAGGGGAGCTCAAGCGACGACGACTACAATGAGCCACCTCGTCGCCGCACCCGGACCCATGAGGGCGGCAAGCCCCCATGCCGTCTTGCCCCGGCCCAGGGGGGTGCCGAGCCGCCTCACCACCACGACCCCGTGAAGTAGGAGGAGGACTCCGACTGAGCGCGGGTGATGATGGAGCCGGGCCTCGGGAGCAATGTCCCTCGGGAAGCCGCTTCTTTTGCTTCACCCGTTTTTTTAATTTCCTGCATCAAGGGTTTGCGAAGAGCCCTTCGGGTCGTGTAATTAACTGCGCGCTTGTGCCTTCATATTAGTGTTTCATGCTCATATTCTGACATTATATTATCATTAATTGAAAGGCTGCTGCCTTGCGTAGTTAGAATAACTTAGTTCAGTGCGCTTGTGACACTCCTCCGGAGTTTCTCCTGGTGATGGTGCAGATAAGGCACTAGAGCGACCTAAGGGGGGTAGCCCCTTGATGAGCTCCGGAGCCTTGAATGGTATGCCACCCGAGGAGCCCCTAGGGAACCCACGGGGGTCCAGATATGTATAGGCCTCTGGAGCACCCGAGCGAGGGCCGACCATCATCAGCGTGCTGGGCGCGATGCTTGTCAGGGCTAGGGCGAACACCTGAGGCCGAGGGGCTAGTGGCTCGCTCAGGAGCATCGCGCGAGGATTTTGCCAAGGTCTTGTTAAGGTGTATGCATGAGCAGGCCTGCCGCTAGCTTGGTCTAGGCCAGTTCAAACATATACACCGTCTCCAGCCCTCGGTCATGGGACACGATAGAGGGAGCCACGGGCAGCAGCCATGCTTTAAAGGCGAAACTTAGGAGAGAAAAACACTGCTAGAAGAAAAAAGAAAAGGAACCTCCCCTTTCAAATAAAGACGCGAGAACTGCAAGTTACATTCCAAGAAGTAGCAAATGGGTTACAAGAGCAAGGCAAAAGAACAACCGCGTCCGGTACCTACGCTAGTCTTCTAGTCTTCCCGCCAGCACAGAGCATGGGGCTTCCACTAGGCGTGGGCATAGTCACTGATTGACCGTGTCGTCCACCGGCCCGGAGCATGGGGCTTCCACTTGGGCATGGGTGGGAGCCCCTGTGAGGCCCAAGGGCGGTACTCAGGAGACTCCGGGGCATATACAGCCCCACTCATTATTACGTGAGTGTCACGGGTAGAACCTCTGGAGGTGCTGGATGCTCCAAGCATTCTGGATGGGGACCCCGTCCAGCATCTCCAAGCGTACGGCGCCAGGCCTGGAGCCGCGGGCGACCCTGAACGGGCCCTCCCACATGGGAGAGAGCTTATGAAGGCCTTCCCTGGAAAGGACCCGCCTCAAGACAAGGTCCCACACCCCGAGGGTACGGGGAGCGGACATTGCGGCAGTGGTAATGCCGCAGCGCCTGCTGGTACCTCGCTGCATGGAGCGAGGCTTGGCAGCGAGCTTCCTCCTTGAGCACGAGGTCTATCCCCCGTGAGGCATCCTGATGCGCCTCATCGAATGCCGGGACCCGCGGGGAGAGAAGCCTGACCTCGTGAGGGAGGACCTAAACGAGGAAGAATGGGGTCTCATCGGTGGGCTTAGTCGCAGTGGTGCGGATAGACCACAACATAGACTGAAGCTCACTGAGCCAGCCCTTGCCGCAAGACTCAAGATTATTCTCGAAGCTCCTCGCCGTGAGGCCCCTCAGGACCTCCGCAATGGCGCGCTCGGCCTGGCCGTTGCTCCATGGGTGCACCACTGAAGCGTAGCATGTCTACGTTCCAAGGTGAAAGTGCGTTATATCGACTAGAGGGGGGTGAATAGGCGATTTTAACAAATTCGTCATGGAGGAAATTAAACTTGAAGAATTTACTAAGCAATGAAATACATGTAGCGGAATAAGTACTCAGGTGCAAGCATAACATGGCAATAACATAGTCATCATGATGATATGAAACAAGCATAAAGCACAGGAAGCTTGTAAACAGGATAAGCAGGATGAAGACAAAGTGACTAAAGAATTACGATTGAGGAAATTGAGAAAGTCTTCAGTCAAAGTCTTCAAACAGTAACGATCAATTTCATCAACACATGAATGAGGAAATGAATGAGGAAATAGAACCAGTAGCTTGGTGAAGACGATGATTTGGTAGACCAGTTCCAACTTCTGTGATAGTTGTACATCTCGTTGTAGCGGCTAGGTATTCAAAACTGAGGACACACAGTCCTCACCATACTCTCCTTGAGCTAAAGTCACACAGACCTCGCCCAATCACTCGCGGTATGTCTTCAAGTGACTTCCAAACCTTCACACACTCGGTCACTCGGCGATCCACAATTCCTCTTGGATGCTCTAGACCATGACGCCTAACCGTCTGGAGGATACACAGTCCTCAAAGGTAACAAGCGTCGGTTCCACACAGGAACAATCTCTTCAGTGATGCTCAATCACTTTGGGTTGTAGGTGTTTGGGTTTGGGTTTTCCCCACTGATGATTTTCGCTCAAAGTCCTCGGAGGATGGGATGCTCTCAATGGCAAGTGTCAGTTTCTCTCGGAGCAGCCAACCAGCTAGTGGTTGTAGGGGGCGGCTATTTATAGCCGAGGAGCAGCTCGACATGATAAGACATAAATGCCCTTGAATGATATGACGGTTAGGTGGATAAGATATTTGGGACAGGTGGCGCATAGCACAACAACGGTCGGAAATTTGAGCTCTCAAATTCCTCAGGGCTATCATGTTCCTCACTTGTAGGCAATCCGCACTGGCGAATTCCTAACTCCTCAGTTAGAACAAATTCCTCGGAGAACAGAAGACCTTCGTCTCTGTCACTGAAGAAATTGACTGAACTGTATGAGATTTCCAATGGCTTCACTCGAAAGGATTGGGTATGTGTAGGCTTTGAGATAAGCATCACTTGGAAATTTTTCCTTAGATTTACCTCGACCCCCTTTAATAGTATGGTGTTTCCTATGCCTCAAGAAAGAGAAAATGAAACTACGACAACAAAAGTCTTCACGCTTCATAATGCTCACATCAATATCAATGTCTTGAAGGTCACACCAATTTCCTCATTTTCAAAGTCTTCAAGAAAACCAAAGTCTTCAACTGAAGACATTCATTTTTAGGGGTAGACTTTCTTCGTAAATATCAAACTCCTCATAGACTTATAGAACCCGTGTACACTCACAAACACATTAGTCTCTTAACCTATAAGTCTTCAATACACCATAATCACTAAGGGGCACTAGATGCACTTACACAAGGTTTCTGCAGTATGTCCTGAAGAGGTTGCTCGTGAATTGTGAGCCATTGTCAGTAATGCTACGATTAGAAATGCCAAAACGGCTAACGAGGCCCTTGATGAACTTGATGGCTGAGCCAGCGGGGATGGTGCATACTGGCTCCACTTCTGCCTGTTGGGAAACGTTGCATGGAAAACGAAAAAAATCTACGCACACGCAATGAACTACCCATGGAGATGCATAGAAACGAGGGTGAGAGTATGTCTATGTACCCTCATGTCGCGGGATATCCGCGGCCACCTATGGGACCAGGGGGCCCCTTGCTGGTTCGGTAGGGAGATATCACGTTGCACAAAGAGTAGACCAGCGTACGGCAGCACGACAGAGAGCACACAAGCAATTTACCCAGGTTTGGGCCACCGCGAGGCGTAAAACCCTACTCATCCTTTGGTGGATTGATGGTGGAATGGAGGGGGCGAAGTGTGGTACACTTGCCCGGCAGGGGTTGCCTTAGGGCAGTAGCGACTACGCGCGTATGGGGATGTGGGTTCATCAACTTTCCAATCCTTCCTACGAGTGTCATGGGCCTCCGTTTATAGATCAAGGGGTCACCACAATGGCAAAGTAGTCATTATGCACTGACATGATAGCAAACGGTGCTATCATACCTAACTCTGCGGGCTGGCAGGGCGCATTAAATGCACTGCCTAGTGTCACATCACTGGTTGTCCGCTTGCCGAGCTATCTTGCCCCCGGGCCTGTCCCGAACATGCTGTTGAGCATCGTCAGGATAGGGCCTAATAAGTGCACGGGCAGGGTTGCTGAAGGGGTCGGCCTCTTGAAGTCTTCATTGCTTCTTCATCAGCCTTGATTTCGGGCTAGTTTCCGGTTTCCCGCGCGTGGTGTAAAGCCAATAGTGTTGGGGCCGCTCCAGTGATGGCCCGTGAATGACTTTAACGCACAGGGTAGAAATTGCCAATTTAATCTTCCCACTGCGCGCCCTTACCCTTGGGCACGTATGCTGCATGCATCGCGCGGGGTAGGTAACGGAGGCGTGTGGCGCGGGAGAGCATCATGGTGAGGGCCCGGTCGTCTTGAATTGGCGGAGGAGGACGGTGGCCGCCTATTGATGGAGCAGCTGCCCTCCCTCTCCGCCTATAAAAGGAGGGGCGGGGGAGGGTGGAGTCATTCATCCTCGCACTTCTCCTCTTATCTTTCGCTTGTGCTGGCTATGTCGAAGAGAGGGGCCTGGGGCCAGCCCCAGGGCTCTTGCTTGGGATCTCCCTTGGATCAGAGAGGAAGATTCGGGCGGCGCGGCGCCGACGCCGGGAGTGGCAACCCTGGTGTGCTTGTCGCAGGGTCGCCCCTGGACTTGACTTCAGTGGGAGGCGACGCGAGACGCCGTGTCACGGTTTGAGGTAGGCATGGAGAGTGGTAGTCGATCGCTCCGCATTCTTCTTCCCTTCGCGGCGCTGGGGTGCAGTCATGGAAGGGATTCGCCACTAGTGGGGGCGAATCTGGCTCCTCCTGGGCACCGTCCTTCTGTCGTGCGGGAAGGCTCCCTGCTCTCACATGCGTCCTTGGGACGTGCGGTGACTTCTGACGCTAGGGCTCCTGGGGACGACCATGCTCTCTGTGGGAGAGCCCAGAGAGCATGGCGTCTGGTGTGATGGTCGCGCCGAGGTCTTCGGGTGGTAGTGATGCGGATGGCAGCGGCAACCCACGACGCATCAAGAACGGGGACGACCGTTCCGACGAGTCGTGTTTGCCGGTGACTCCGTGCACCCATCTGGTCCTCCGGCAGCGTCACCATCCACGCCCGCCCTTCGGTTTCTTCCTCCTCGCTAGGGAGCGGCGTCGTCCTAATCCTAGGGAGGCACCGAATCCCAGTCATGCTCGCCTCCGGCCCCTTCGCCCTCTTCTTGTAGGAGATGGACAGGGGCAAAGGCATAACGGAGCACTTATCTTTTGAATCTTAAATCTGTAGGCAATCGCCAAATTTTAAATCAAATAATGTAATCCCTCGAGTCCATCTTTGTGTTCTGGAATGCTTGTACTTGTGTTAGTATATGAATGAAAAAGATGAACCTTGCCGGGAACCCGTGCATGTGTATGTCCATGCAGAGGTGAGGTGCCTCTTTAATGTAAATAAATGAGTTTTCCCCGGCAGGCTATCCTTCCGGCACCCTCTTTGTTTGCCGGAGAGCTACGTCAGCAGGGGAACAGACAGAGGTGCCAGCCCCCCGCGAACTCCTTTTTACAAAAGGCCACTGCGACCATCCTGACCGAAGCAACGTTCGAGTCATGGATGGGAGCACCTAAGTCTCCAAATAGAAGCGAGGTTTTCTCATGCGAAGTTATAGCTTTACAGAACACTAACGGACAGGAGGTAGAACTTATCTGTTTGGCTTGCCGAGGATCGCTGTGCCGGGCAATCTCCTCAATCTTTGTCGAAGCCAAATCCACGACAGGAACCTGCAACTTCATGTAGATGAGAATGAATGCAGGATGCGATCCTATCTATATGCATATGCAAATGCTCATGAAATGCTTATGCAGTGACCTTGGTGTGCTCATGCATGCATGCAATCTTAGTTGGGGGCCCCCTATAGTGCTTCTTTATTTTCTCTTGCACGGGGTCATCGCCCCGGCTTCGTACAAGGGGTTACATGCAGCTGAGGCAAGGCCTGTACAAAAAGGTGGCTACCGGGCAGGGCCCGACAGCCGCGCCTTATGGGTAGTACTTGCGGAGATGCTCAATATTCCATGAGTTTTGCAACTGAGTGCCATCTCCGGTCTCCAGACGGACTGCGCCAGGTCTGGTGACTCGTACCACCCGGTAAGGGCCTTCCCACTTTGGTGACAACTTGTATGTACCCTTGGCGGACTGAACGCGCCTAAGGACAAGGTCACCTTCCTCAAAACACCCGGCATGAACCCTGCGGTTGTGATAGCGACACAGGGCTTGCTGGTAGCGTGCAGCACGCGTAGCAGCCCGGAGACGGTTCTCCTCGAGTAGCACAGCGTCGTCACGCCGGTGCTGATCTTGCGCTACTTCATCATAGGCAAGCACTCGAGGGGACCCATAAATGAGTTCCGTGGGGATAAGTGCTTCTGCCCCGTAGACCAGGGAGAATGGAGTCTACCCGGTAGCTCGGTTAGGTCTCGTTTTGAGGGACCAGAAAACTACCGGCAGCTCCTCGATCCACCGCCTGCCGTGCTTCTGCAGCGTATCAAAAGTTCTTGTCTTGAGTCCATGTAGCACTTCAGCGTTCGCCCTCAAAGCTTGTCCATTGCTCCGGGGGTGTTCCACAGAGGCGAATGAGATCTTGCATCCGAGGGTACGAACATATTGCATGAAGGCGTGGCTCGTGAACTGGGTGCCGTTATCGGTGATGATCCTTGCCGGAACTCCAAAACAACACACCAATTCTTTCAAGAACTTGATAGCTGACTGAGCAGTCACCTTTCTCACGACAGTCACTTCCGGCCACTTTGTAAACTTGTCGATGGTGACAAACAAGAATTCAAAGCCCCCGATTGCTCGGGGGAAGGGGCCGAGGATATCGAGCCCCCAGACCAAAAATGGCCATGATAGAGTGATTGTCTAAAGGGCTTGGGCAGGCAGGTGTGTTTTCTTGGAATGGAACTAGCAGGCTTCACATGTCGTGACGAGCTCGACCACATCTTGGAGGGTTGTGGGCCAATAGAATCCTTGTCGGAATGCTTTCCCAACTAATACCCTTGATCCAATGTGGGAGCCGCACGTTCCTCTGTGAATCTCACCCAGCAGTTCCTTTCCATCCTCCCGGCAGACACACTTCAATTTCACACTGATGGGCCTCCTTCTGTATAGAGTGTCATCAACAAACCGATACATCTGGCCCTCCGGGCTACTTTTTTAGCTTCATCTTGGTCGCCGGGGAGTTCTCCGGTCTGGAGAAAGTGGACAAAGTGCCTTGCCCAAGTCGGAGCCTGGGGCTCAGCAACGAGGACAAGCGTCACCTCCTCTGCTGTGGGAGCACCAGCCTCGTTCGTGGGGTCCATGGGCCCGGCTGGAGGGGGTGGTCCGGCAGGCTGTGAGGAGTTGTTTCCGGCAGGGTCTCTGCCGGGAGCGGACGGCTCGACCGGGAGAGGCTTACCGTAGTCCAACTTTCTCCTTTTCCGGGCCATTGTTGCTGGTGATATGGAGGGCTGAGAGAGACGGAGAACAAAAATTCCTGGTTCCACAGGAAGCTTCTGCGCAGCACACTTTGACAGGTGATCAGCTATGCTGTTTTCTGCATGGGGTACGTGCTCTGTTTGTGACCCGTCAAAGTGCTCCTCCAATCTACTCACTTACTCGACGTATGCCTCCATCAATGGGCTTTGATAATCCTTGTTGACTTGTCTCACCACAAGCTGTGGATCTCCTCGAATGATCAGCTTCTTGATTCCCAATTCTGCTGCAATTCTGAGCCCGGCAAGGAGCCCTTCATACTCAGCGGCATTGTTGGTGGCTTCCTCCCGGGCAAAATGCATTTGGACGACGTACTTCAAGTGCTCCCCGGAGGGGGCAATAAGAAGCACGCTAGCCCCTGCACCTTGTAGGGAAAAAGCACCATCAAAATACATAATCCATTCTTGGGGTTATTTCTTGCCGGGGATAGCTGTCTCTGTCATTTCCACATCAGGGGTTGGCGTCCATTCTGCAATAAACTCTGCTAGTGCCCTGCTCTGAATAGTTGATGTGCTCTCAGACTTCAAACCAAAGCTGGATAGCTCCAAAGCCCACTCCACTATTTTGCCAGTAGCCTCAGGGTTTCAGAGTATCCTTTGTAGCACAAAACGAGTGACAACCTTGATCTCGTGGGCTTGGAAGTAGTGGCGCAGTTTCCTTGAGGCCATAATGAGACCAAAGATCAAGTTTTGCACACCAGAGTGCCACGATCTAGCCCCCTGTAATGAGAAGCTGACGAAGTACACTTGGCGTTGCACCACTTTCTTCCTTGCCGCGTCCTTGGGTTGTTCTTATTGCCGCGCTCATTGCTGTCCTGATCCTTCTCTGGCTCTGCCGTTTTCTGCTCGCTTTCTGCCTCATCCACTTCTCGCTGCGCTACCAAGGTCGCACTGACCACTTGGTTGGTTGTCGCCAAGTATAGCAATGACGGTTCTTGGGGTTTGGGCGCAACCAAGGTAGGCATAGATGATAGATAGGCCTTCAACTCCTGCAGAGTTGCATTTGCTTCCGGGGTCCACTTCATAGGCCCTGCCTTCTTCAAAAATTTAAAGAACGGCAGGGCACGCTCGGCAGACTTGGAGATGAATCTACTTAGCGCGGCAATCCATCCTGTTAAGCGCCTCACATCCTTAACTGTCCTTGGCGCCTGGATCTGCTCAACGTCTTTGATCTTGTCGGGGTTAGCTTCGATCCCCCGATGGGACACGAAGAAACCAAGTAGCTTGCCAGAGGGAACACCAAACACACACTTCTCCGGATTAAGCTTCAAATTGATCTTGCGCAGATTAGCAAATGTCTCCTCCAAATCCTGGATAAGGGTGGCCTTATCCTTGATTTTGACCATGATATCATCCATATAGGCTTCTATATTTCTGTGTAACTGTGGCTCAAAACCAATCTGGACCGCCCTTGCAAAAGTGGACCCAGCACTTTAATCCGAATGGCATGCGGACAAAGCAGTATGTACCACATGGAGTGATGAACGAAGTCTTCTCTTCATCTTCTTTGGACATGAAGATCTTGTGATATCCGGAGTACGCGTCTAGAAAGGAGAGAAAATCACAACCTGGAGTGGAATCCACAATCTGGTCGATGTGCGGCAAGGGAAATTGGTCCTTTGGGCAAGCCTTGTTGAGTTCTGTGAAATCAATGCAAAGCCTCCATTTCCCATTAGCCTTTCGGACTACCACGGGATTTGCTAACCATGTAGGATGTAGTACTCCTCTGACCAAACCAACTGCCTCCAGTTTCTTGATCTCTTCGGCAATGAACTGCTGCCTCTCCAAGGACTGTTTCTGGATTTTCTGCTTGATAGGTCGGGCATGTGAGCAGACAGCAAGGTGGTGCTCAATTACCTCCCTGGGAACACCAGGGATATCAGATGGTTTCCAGGCAAACACAGCGATATTCACCCGCGGGAAGGCAACGAGTGCGCTTTCCTATTTGTCATCGAGGGCGGCGCTGATGGTGAAAGTACCATCAACAATAGCCAGCCCTGCCGGGACCTTCTTCACTTGGGGTGCAGCAACCTTGGATCTCTTGCCGTTGGAACACTTCGGCACGTCGTTAACGGGTGCCGTGCACTCGGAGGGGGCACGCTTCCCGGAGTCCTTGCCGGAGGTCCTACAATCTGATGAGGACATCAATACCATTGTTACACCCACAGCCCCTGCTCCTATACATACTGGACCAATTACTAGAGCTCGCGCACGCCAATTAAATTACCAGGTACTTTCGTTTCTTGGTAATGATTCTAATGTTCATGAGAATATGATGCTGCCTAAATTGGATACATTTGTTTTGCTTACAAATGAAGGGCCTAGCTTTGAGAAGGATGAACATTGGAGCAAGAACAAGCATGGAGATGATGGCATGCGCATGGGGAACAAGAACGGAGTTACAAGTGATGATTTCAGGACGTTGAAGCCACCATAATGCGTGCATGAAGCCTTGGACGAAATATACAAGATGCTACTTCATAACTTTTGTCCAGAGGCTATTTTAGGTGCTGCGTCACCTTATTATTGGGCCAGGCCCATGTAATTTCGAAATACTTGAGTATAGGCTATTTTTAGAGTCCGTATGTGTGGGGAAACAAGAGATAGGGTTGGTTTCGGACCCCTTCCCCAAGGGCCACAAAATTCCCCCCTCTTCCTCCATATATACAGCCCTTAGGGCGTCGTTTAGACTTTGGGTTTTGTTTAGATTAAAAGTTCGCCATAGCTGCAACTTCGTGTACTTCGTTTGTGTTCAACGACCAGACAAAGGCGTCATAGAACCCCACCTTGATCAATAAAGCTTTCATCTTATATTCGCAATATCCAGATTGCAATCTCAGTTTCTTGCTTGTTCTTCGTTTGCTCGCAGGAAACAGACCCTCATGGTCAGGTTGATCGTGCTCCGGCGTGGTCAATAACCTCTCGGAGTTGGTTTAGCGATTGCTAAGGCGCGACGTCGTCGCACGTTCGTAGTCGGATCATCAAAGTCGACTTCCATCAAAGCGATATCCATCATCTCATCGAAAGACGGGACACCTTTGCCTCTATCAAGTGGTATTAGATTTCCAGGTTGCTCGGTGAGATTTTACAGTTTTTCGTAGTTTAGATCGAGTCTGTTCTTCATACCTACAGTCCACGAAAAAGCCACACAAAAAATTAGGGTTAGTTCAGTATATCCGAACCAATCTGAGCCTTTGCATAATCTTTTTAGGGTTTTTGCTTTGTTGAATTTGCGATTGCATCGTCGTGTCAAGTTGCTGGTCTTAGAGTCTAGTCTTTTAGAGTTTCGAGTTCTGGTCATAAGTTGTCACGCCGCCGCCGCACCATCATCATCGCCTTGCCGTCTACCACTATTGCTTATCCGCCACCGCTCTGAATCCGTATCCATATACCACCACCAATCCGTATCCATATACCACCACCGCTACCATATACCACCACCGCTGCCATATTCTACCACCATATATCCACCACCAATCCGAGTTCTTTTCATATTCGGTTTGTTTTAGAGATCCATCTATTTTCCGTTTCGTGTTTCCTTGCCTGAGTAGGTCTCGGAAAAAAAAAGTCTGGAGACCCCTGGGCAGTTTTTAGGCCAAAATTTCGGCAACCAAAAATATTTTTTCCCTATCCTATTTTTAGGTCCCGGGGAGTGTTTTGAGACACTCGCCATCATAGTGATTTTTTGTCGCAGTTTTTCATCGTCGCTGCCCTGATTTCCGAAAAAAATAGTCAAAAAAATATTTGTGCCCATCCTGTCAGTTTGACCTGGGAAGAGTTTTGAGACACTCGCCATTATAGTGATTTTTCGCAAAAAAAAGAGGAGCGCAAAAAAAAAGAGCAAAAAAAATATTCCAGAGTGTGCTTTTCCCTTGTTTACGTGCAGCGCCGTGATTTTGTTAGTGTTCTAGGCTCGCGTCTCTAGCACGGTCTAGCCTAGGACCAGCACAGTACCGTCGTTGAGCGCTTCTTCAACTTTGCATCTCTGAATTGATTATTGCTGACCCTTTTTGCTACCATATTATAAGCCTTCCCAGCTCCACATACATCTACATCGTGCGTTTGACTCTCCCTAGTAATCGCTCTATCCAAGCTTTGAGAGTTTTGACTACAACGGTTGCCGATCACCACCTGCTGCTGGGTAAGAACTGGTAAGAATTTGAGATTCGCTTGAAGGTTTTGTGACACACCACCATCACCACCACTGCCTAGTAGTCTGCAGGATCATATTCTTTTGTGTTTCTATTGCTGCTAACTATAGCAGGATCACAAGCCGATGAGACTGATTGGGAGAACATGACGAACAAGGAGTTGCATGATAAATTTCAGCAAGTGATGAGTGGCCAGGTGGGAGATGTGCTAAACATATTTGAAGAGGCTATGGAGAAGATAGATGCCGTGGAGAAGTCGTTCGAGACAAAGCTGGATAACAAGTTTACTGAATTACTCAAGCGTCTTCCCCAACCACCACCGGCTGCACATGTCGCACCTCTACAACAACAACAACCACATCTCCAACGCCGCCTTCCAAATCAAGTGGGACGAGCACAGCGCGTTCCAATTGAGACTGGTCAAAATTCGGGTGCCGCTGCACCTACTGTTGATGCTTCTTTGGCTCCTGCTACTGCGGCGGCTGAGGAGGATGACGATTATGCGGGCGATTATGAGGATGAGGTTGATCAAAATCAGAACTCCGTGCAGCCACCAGCACCACCACCAGCAGGTCGACCTCAAGTATATATTCGCAACGGTAGGCCGGCACCACCACCTCAGGTACGAGATCATGACCATCTCCCTAAACTGAAATTGAATATTCCGCCATTTGAGGGTAGATATGTTCCTGATATATATCTTACTTGGGAGTTAGAAACTGAACAACGATTTACATGTTTACAATATCCTGAGGAGAGACGTGTTCCTGCTGCTGTTCGTGCTTTCACTAGCTTTGCACGTGTTTGGTGGTCTGAACATTGTAGATTATATCCTGTTCCAGCTACTTGGGCTGCTTTGAAAACTGCTATGCGTACTCGTTGGGTTCCACCATATTATCAACGTGAATTACTTCAAAAATTGCAGCGCTTAAGACAAGGGAAAAATTATGTAGAAGAATATTATCAGGAATTACAAACTGGCATGATTAGATGTGGTATTGTTGAGGAGAATGAAGCTATGCTTGCATGTTTTATGGGTGGATTAAATAAAGAGATTCAGACCATTCTAGAGTATAAGGATTATAATAATATCACTCGTTTATTCCATCTTGCTTGTAAAGCTGAACATGAAGTGCAGGATCGACAGCCATTGGCGCGAACTAACTTTTCTGCAGGTCGACCTTCATCATGGACACCGCGTGCATCTTCTACTTCCACTGCACTAGCACCTCCATCAGGTTCCACCTCCAGCCGTGATACGAGAAAGCAGGCACAACCACCACTATCTGCCAAGAGCGCACCTGCCGGGCCTGCACATAGCTCTTCTTCTTAAATGGCATCGACAGGGCACACAAGTGATATTATTTGTCGTCGTTGTAAGGGAAGTGGACATTATGCGAGAGAATGCAAATCTCAGCGTGTAATGATTGCTACTGAGGATGGTGGGTATGAGTCCGCTAGTGACTATGATGAGGAAACTTTGGCTCTTATTACACGTGAAGAACATGGTGGAGATGATTCTGAAAATGAGACGCAATACATGGCTCCTGAAGACGCTGACAGGTATGAATGTTTAGTTGCTCAACGTGTTTTGAGTGTGCAGGTCACACAAGCAGAGCAAAATCAGAGGCATAATTTGTTCCATACAAAGGGAGTTGTGAAGGAACGTTCAGTTCGCGTCATCATAGATGGAGGGAGCTGTAACAACTTGGCTAGCATGGAGATGGTGGAGAAGCTCTCTCTCACCACAAGACCACATCCACATCCTTACTACATCCAATGGTTCAACAACAGCGGCAAGGTTAAGGTAACACGTACTGTTCGTGTGCATTTTAGTATCTCTACATATGCTGATTATGTTGATTGTGATGTGGTACCCATGCAAGCATGTTCCTTATTACTTGGTAGACCATGGCAATTTGATAAAAATTCTGTACACCATGGTAGAAACAATCAGTATACTCTTGTTCATAAGGATAAAAATACTACTTTGCTTCCTATGACTCCTGATTCCATTTTGAAAGATGACATTAATAGAGCTAATAAAGCAAAACAGGAGAAAAATAAGAGTGAAAATCAGATTGTGGCAAAAGAATTTGAGCAACAAATGAAACCTAATAATAAACCATCTAGTGTTGTTTCTGAAATTAAATTGAAAAGTGCATGTTTACTTGCCACAAAATCTGATATTGATGAGCTAGATTTCAGCAAACCTGTTTGCTATGCTTTTGTGTGCAAAGAGGCATTATTTTCATTCGAGGACGTGCCTTCCTCTTTGCCCCCTGTTGTCACTAACATTTTGCAGGAGTTCGCTGACGTCTTCCCACAAGACGTGCCACCGGGATTACCACCTATTCGAGGGATTGAGCATCAAATTGACTTAATTCCCGGTGCATCGCTACCCAACCGTGCACCATACCGTACCAATCCAGAGGAGACGAAGGAGATTATGCGTCAAGTACAGGAGCTGCTCGACAAAGGTTATATACGCGAATCTCTTAGTCCTTGTGCTGTTCCTATTATACTAGTGCTTAAAAAGGATGGTACATCGCGTATGTGTGTTGATTGTAGAGGCATTAATAATATTACTATTCGTTATTGTCATCCTATTCCTAGGCTAGATGATATGCTTGATGAATTGAGTGGCTCTACAATATTCTCCAAAGTTGATTTGCGTAGTGGATACCATCAAATTCGTATGAAATTGGGAGATGAATGGAAAACTGCATTTAAAACTAAGTTTGGTTTATATGAGTGGTTAGTCATGCCTTTTGGGTTAACTAATGCACCTAGTACTTTCATGAGACTAATGAACGAAGTTTTACGTGCTTTCATTGGACGATTTGTGGTAGTCTATTTTGATGATATACTGATTTATAGCAAATCTTTGGAAGAACATTTGGAACATTTACGTGCTGTTTTTATTGCTCTACGTGATGCACGTTTGTTTGGTAACCTTGGGAAGTGCACCTTTTGCACCGACCGAGTATCTTTTCTTGGCTATGTTGTTACTCCATAGGGAATTGAAGTTGATAAAGCCAAGATTGAAGCTGTTGAGAGTTGGCCGCATCCCAAAACGGTCACACAAGTGCGGAGTTTTCTTGGACGCGCTGGTTTCTATAGGCGTTTTGTGAGAGATTTTAGCACCATTGCTGCACCTCTCAACGAGCTTACAAAGAAGGATGTGCCTTTTGTTTGGGGTACCGCATAGGAAGAAGCCTTCACGGTATTGAAAGATAAGTTGACACATGCTCCTTTACTCCAACTTCCTGATTTTAATAAGACTTTTGAGCTTGAATGTGATGCTAGTGGAATTGGATTAGGAGGTGTGTTCTTACAAGATGGTAAACCTGTTGCATACTTTCTGAAAAATTGAGTGGGCCTAGTCTGAATTATTCTACTTATGATAAAGAACTATATGCTCTTGTTCGGACTTTAGAAACATGGCAACATTATTTATGGCCCAAAGAATTTGTTATACATTCTGATCATGAATCTTTGAAACATATTAAAAGTCAAGCTAAACTGAATCGTAGACATGCTAAATGGGTTGAATTCATTGAAACTTTCCCTTATGTCATTAAACACAAGAAGGGTAAAGAAAATATTATTGCTGATGCATTGTCTCGTCGCTATACTATGCTTTCACAACTTGACTTCAAAATATTTGGTTTGGAGACCATCAAAGATCAATATGTGCATGATGCTGATTTTAAAGATGTTTTGCAGAATTGTAAAGAAGGAAGAACCTGGAACAAGTTTGTCGTTAATGATGGATTTGTGTTCCGTGCTAACAAGCTATGCATTCCAGCTAGCTCTCTTCGTCTTTTGTTGTTGCAGGATGCGCATGGAGGAGGATTAATGGGACACTTTGGCGTGAAGAAGATGGAGGACGTACTTGCTACACATTTCTTTTGGCCAAAGATGAGACGGGATGTTGAGCGTTTTCTTGCTCGCTGCACTACATGTCAAAAAGCTAAGTCACGACTCAATCCTCATGGTTTATATATGCCTTTGCCTGTACCAAGTGTTCCTTGGGAGGATATATCTATGGACTTTGTTTTAGGTTTACCTCGAACAAAGAAGGGGAGGGATAGCATATTTGTTGTCGTGGATAGATTCTCAAAAATGGCACACTTTATACCATGTCATAAAAGCGATGATGTTGTTAATGTTGCTGATTTGTTCTTCCGTGAAATTATTCGTTTGCCATGGTGTGCCAAATACTATTGTTTCAGATCGTGATACTAAATTTCTTAGCCCCTTTTGGAGATGTTTATGGGCTAAGTTGGGGACTAAACTGCTTTTTAGTACTACTTGTCACCCCCAAACTGATGGACAAACTGAAGTAGTCAATAGAACATTGTCTACTATGCTTAGGGCTGTTTTGAAGAATAATAAGAAAATGTGGGAAGAATGCTTGCCTCATATTGAGTTTGCTTATAATCGTTCATTGCATTCTACTACTAAGATGTGCCGTTTTGAAATTGTGTATGGTTTCCTACCTCGTGCACCTATTGATTTGTTGCCTCTTCCATCTTCGGAGAAGGTTAATTTTGATGCTAAACAACGTGCTGAATTGATCTTAAAAATGCATGAGTTAACTAAGGAAAACATTGAGCGTATAAATGCTAAATATAAACTTGCTGGAGATAAGGGTAGAAAACATGTTGTGTTTGCACCTGGAGATCTTGTTTGGTTACATTTGCGTAAGGATAGATTTCCTGATTTGCGCAAATCAAAGCTAATGCCACGTGCTGATGGTCCTTTTAAGGTGTTAGAGAAAATAAATGATAATGCATATAAACTTGAGCTGCCTGCAGATTTTGGGGTTAGTCCCACTTTTAACATTGCAGATTTGAAGCCTTATTTGAGTGAGGGAGATGAGCTTCCGTCGAGGACGACTTCATTTCAAGAAGGGGAGGATGATGAGGACATCAATACCATTGTTACACCCACAGCCCCTGCTGCTATACATACTGGACCAATTACTAGAGCTCGCGCATGCCAATTAAATTACCAGGTACTTTCGTTTCTTGGTAATGATTCTAATGTTCATGAGAATATGATGCTGCCTAAATTGGATACATTTGTTTTGCTTACAAATGAAGGGCCTAGCTTTGAGAAGGATGAACATTGGAGCAAGAACAAGCATGGAGATGATGGCATGCGCATGGGGAACAAGAACGGAGTTACAAGTGATGATTTCAGGACGTTGAAGCCACCATAATGCGTGCAGGAAGCCTTGGACGAAATATACAAGATGCTACTTCATAACTTTCGTCCAGAGGCTATTTTAGGTGTTGCGTCATGATAGAGGCAAAGGTGTCCCGTCTTTCGATGAGATGATGGATATCGCTTTGGTGGAAGTCGACTTTGACGATCCGACTACGAACGTGCGAGGACGTCGCGCCTTAGCAATCGCTAAACCAACTCCGAGAGGTTATCGACCACGCCGGAGCACGATCAACCTGACCACGAGGGTCTGTTTCCTGCGAGCAAACGAAGAACAAGCAAGAAACTGAGATTGCAATCCGGATATTGCGAATATAAGATGAAAGCTTTATTGATCAAGGTGGGGTTCTGTGACGCCTTTGTCTGGTCGCTGAACACAAACGAAGTACGCGAAGTTGCAGCTAGGGCGAACTTTTAATCTAAACAAAACCCAAAGTCTAAACGACGCCCTAAGGGCTGTATATATGGAGGAAGAGGGGGGGAATTTCATGGCCCTTGAGGAAGGGGTCCGAAACCAACCCTATCTCTTGTTTCCCCACACATACGGACTCTAAAAACAGCCTATACTTATGTATTTCGAAATTACATGGGCCTGGCCCAATAATAAGGTGACGCAGCACCTAGAATAGCCTCTGGACGAAAGTTATGAAGTAGCATCTTGTATATTTCGTCCAAGGCTTCATGCACGCATTATGGTGGCTTCAACGTCCTGAAATCATCACTTGTAACTCCGTTCTTGTTCCCCATGCGCATGCCATCATCTCCATGCTTGTTCTTGCTCCAATGATCATCCTTCTCAAAGCTAGGCCCTTCATTTGTAAGCACAACAAATGTATCCAATTTAGGCAGCATCATATTCTCATGAACATTAGAATCATTACCAAGAAACGAAAGTACCTGGTAATTTAATTGGCATGCGCGAGCTCTAGTAATTGGTCCAGTATGTATAGCAGCAGGGCCTGTGGGT
Organism: Aegilops tauschii subsp. strangulata; assembly: GCF_002575655.3. Classification (NCBI taxonomy): domain Eukaryota; kingdom Viridiplantae; phylum Streptophyta; class Magnoliopsida; order Poales; family Poaceae; genus Aegilops; species Aegilops tauschii. The sequence goes on from NC_053041.3 coordinate 347,176,856, forward strand.
GTAACAATGGTATTGATGTCCTCATCATCCTCCCCTTCTTGAAATGATGTCGTCCTCGACGGAAGCTCATCTTCCTCACCCAAATAAGGCTTCAAATCTGCAATGTTAAAAGTGGGACTAACCCCAAAATCTGCAGGCAGCTCAAGTTTATATGCATTATCATTTATTTTCTCTAACACCTTAAAAGGACCATCAGCACGTGGCATTAGCTTTGATTTGCGCAAATCAGGAAATCTATCCTTACGCAAATGTAACCAAACAAGATCTCCAGGTGCAAACACAACATGTTTTCTACCCTTATCTCCAGCAAGTTTATATTTAGCATTCATACGCTCAATGTTTTCCTTAGTTAACTCATGCATTTTTAAGATCAATTCAGCACGTTGTTTAGCATCAAAATTAACCTTCTCCGAAGATGGAAGAGGCAACAAATCAATAGGTGCACGAGGTAGGAAACCATACACAATTTCAAAAGGGCACATCTTAGTAGTAGAATGCAATGAACGATTATAAGCAAACTCAATATGAGGCAAGCATTCTTCCCACATTTTCTTATTATTCTTCAAAACAGCCCTAAGCATTGTAGACAATGTTCTATTGACTACTTCAGTTTGTCCATCAGTTTGGGGGTGACAAGTAGTACTAAAAAGCAGTTTGGTCCCCAACTTAGCCCATAAACATCTCCAAAAGTGGCTAAGAAATTTAGTATCACGATCTGAAACAATAGTATTTGGCACACCATGCAAGCGAATAATTTCACGAAAGAACAAATCAGCAACATTAACAGCATCATCGCTTTTATGACATGGTATAAAGTGTGCCATTTTCGAGAATCTATCCACGACAACAAATATGCTATCCCTCCCCTTCTTTGTTCGAGGTAAACCTAAAACAAAGTCCATAGATATATCCTCCCAAGGAACACTAGGTACAGGCAAAGGCATATATAAACCATGAGGATTGAGTCGTGACTTAGCTTTTTGACATGTAGTGCAGCGAGCAACAAAACGCTCAACATCCCGTCTCATCTTTGGCCAAAAGAAATGTGTAGCAAGTACGTCCTCCGTCTTCTTCACGCCAAAGTGTCCCATTAATCCTCCTCCATGCGCCTCCTGCAACAACAAAAGACGAAGAGAGCTAGCTGGAATGCATAGCTTGTTAGCACGGAACACAAATCCATCATTAACGACAAACTTGTTCCAGGTTCTTCCTTCTTTACAATTCTGCAATACATCTTTAAAATCAGCATCATGCACATATTGATCTTTGATGGTCTCCAAACCAAATATTTTGAAGTCAAGTTGTGAAAGCATAGTATAGCGACGAGACAATGCATCAGCAATAACATTTTCTTTACCCTTCTTGTGTTTAATGACATAAGGGAAAGTTTCAATGAATTCAACCCATTTAGCATGTCTACGATTCAGTTTAGCTTGACTTTTAATATGTTTCAAAGATTCATGATCAGAATGTATAACAAATTCTTTGGGCCATAAATAATGTTGCCATGTTTCTAAAGTCCGAACAAGAGCATATAGTTCTTTATCATAAGTAGAATAATTCAGACTAGGCCCACTCAATTTTTCAGAAAAGTATGCAACAGGTTTGCCATCTTGTAATAACACACCTCCTAATCCAATGCCACTAGCATCACATTCAAGCTCAAAAGTCTTATTAAAATCAGGAAGTTGGAGTAAAGGAGCATGTGTCAACTTATCTTTCAATACCGTGAAGGCTTCTTCCTGTGCGGTACCCCAAACAAAAGGCACATCCTTCTTTGTAAGCTCGTTGAGAGGTGCAGCAATGGTGCTAAAATCTCTCACAAAACGCCTATAGAAACCAGCGAGTCCAAGAAAACTCCGCACTTGTGTGACCGTTTTGGGCTGCGGCCAACTCTCAATAGCTTCAATCTTGGCTTTATCAACTTCAATTCCCTGTGGAGTAACAACATAGCCAAGAAAAGATACTCGGTCGGTGCAAAAGGTGCACTTCCCAAGGTTACCAAACAAACGTGCATCACGTAGAGCAATAAAAACAGCACGTAAATGTTCCAAATGTTCTTCCAAAGATTTGCTATAAATCAGTATATCATCAAAATAGACTACCACAAATCGTCCAATGAAAGCACGTAAAACTTCGTTCATTAGTCTCATGAAAGTACTAGGTGCATTAGTTAACCCAAAAGGCATGACTAACCACTCATATAAACCAAACTTAGTTTTAAATGCAGTTTTCCATTCATCTCCCAATTTCATACGAATTTGATGGTATCCACTACGCAAATCAACTTTGGAGAATATTGTAGAGCCACTCAATTCATCAAGCATATCATCGAGCCTAGGAATAGGATGACGATAACGAATAGTAATATTATTAATGCCTCTACAATCAACACACATACGCGACGTACCATCCTTTTTAGGCACGAGTATAATAGGAACAGCACAAGGACTAAGAGATTCGCGTATATAACCTTTGTCGAGCAGCTCCTGTACTTGACGCATAATCTCCTTCGTCTCCTCTGGATTGGTACGGTATGGTGCACGGTTGGGTAGCGATGCACCGGGAATTAAGTCAATTTGATGCTCAATCCCTCGAATAGGTGGTAATCCCGGTGGCACGTCTTGTGGGAAGACGTCAGCGAACTCCTGCAAAATGTTAGTGACAGCAGGGGGCAAAGAGGAAGGCACGTCCTCGAATGAAAATAATGCCTCTTTGCACACAAAAGCATAGCAAACAGATTTGCTGAAATCTAGTTCATCAATATCAGATTTTGTGGCAAGTAAACATGCACTTTTCAATTTAATTTCAGAAACAACACTAGATGGTTTATTATTAGGTTTCATTTGTTGCTCAAATTCCTTTGCCACAATCTGATTTTCACTCTTATTTTTCTCCTGTTTTGCTTTAGTAGCTCTATTAATGTCATCTTTCAAAATGGAATCAGGAGTCATAGGAAGCAAAGTAATATTTTTATCCTTATGAACAAGAGTATACTGATTGTTTCTACCATGGTGTACAGAATTTTTATCAAATTGCCATGGTCTACCTAGTAATAAGGAACATGCTTGCATGGGTACCACATCACAATCAACATAATCAGCATATGTAGAGATACTAAAAGGCACACGAACAGTACGTGTTACCTTAACCTTGCCGCTGTTGTTGAACCATTGGATGTAGTAAGGATGTGGATGTGGTCTTGTGGTGAGAGATAGCTTCTCCACCATCTCCATGCTAGCCAAGTTGTTACAGCTCCCTCCATCTATGATGACGCGAACTGAACGTTCCTTCACAACTCCCTTTGTATGGAACAAATTATGCCTCTGATTTTGCTCTGCTTGTGTGACCTGCACACTCAAAACACGTTGAGCAACTAAACATTCATACCTGTCAGCGTCTTCAGGAGCCATGTATTGCGTCTCATTTTCAGAATCATCTCCACCATGTTCTTCACGTGTAATAAGAGCCAAAGTCTCCTCATCATAGTCACTAGCGGACTCATACCCACCATCCTCAGTAGCAATCATGACACGCTGAGATTTGCATTCTCTCGCAAAATGTCCTCTTCCCTTACAACGACGACAAATAATATCACTTGTGTGCCCTGTCGATGCCATGGAAGAAGAAGAGCTCTGCACAGGCCCGACAGGTGTGCTCTTGGCAGAGAGTAGTGGTTGTGCCTGCTTTCTTGTATCACGGCTGGAGGTGGCACCTGATGGAGGTGATGGTGAAGTGGAAATAGAAGATGCACGCGGTATCCATGATGAAGGTCGACCTGCAGAAAAGTTAGTTCGCGCCAATGGCTGTCGATCCTGCACTTCACGTTCAGCTTTACAAGCAAGATGGAATAAACGAGTGATATTATTATAATCCTTATACTCTAGAATGGTCTGAATCTCTTTATTTAATCCACCCATAAAACGTGCAAGCATAGCTTCATTCTCCTCAACAATACCACATCTAATCATGCCAGTTTGTAATTCCTGATAATATTCTTCTACAGAATTTTTCCCTTGTCTTAAACGCTGCAATTTTTGAAGTAATTCACGTTGATAATATGGTGGAACCCAACGAGTACGCATAGCAGTTTTCAAAGCAGCCCAAGTAGCTGGAACAGGATATAATCTACAATGTTCAGACCACCAAACACATGCAAAGCTAGTGAAAGCACAAACAGCAGCAGGAACACGTCTCTCCTCAGGATATTGTAAACATGTAAATCGTTGTTCAGTTTCTAACTCCCAAGTAAGATATATATCAGGAACATATCTACCCTCAAATGGTGGAATATTCAATTTCAGTTTAGGGAGATGGTCATGATCTCGTACCTGAGGTGGTGGTGCCGGCCTACCGTTGCGAATATATACCTGAGGTCGACCTGCTGGTGGTGGTGCTGGTGGCTGCACGTAGTTCTGATTTTGATCAACCTCATCCTCATAATCGCCCGCATAATCGTCATCCTCCTCAGCCGCCGCAGGAGCAGGAGCCAAAGAAGCATCAACAGTAGGGGCAGCAGCACCCGAATTTTGACCAATCTCAATTGGAACGCGCTGTGCCCGTCCCACTTGATTTGGAAGGCGGCGTTGGAGATGTGGTTGTTGTTGTTGTAGAGGTGCGACATGTGCAGCCGGTGGTGGTTGGGGAAGACGCTTGAGTAATTCAGTAAACTTGTTATCCAGCTTTGTCTCAAACGACTTCTCCACGGCATCTATCTTCTCCATAGCCTCTTCAAATCTGTTTAGCACATCTCCCACCTGGCCACTCATCATTTGCTGAAATTTATCATGCAACTCCTTGTTCGTCATGTTCCCCCAATCAGTCTCATCGGCGTGTGAACCTGCCATGGTTAGCAGCAATAGAAACACAAAAGAATATGATCCTGCAGACTACTAGAAGTGGTGGTGATGGTGGTGTGTCACAAAACCTTCAAGCGAATCTCAAATTCTTACCAGTTCTTACCCAGCAGCAGGTGGTGATCGGCAACCGTTGTAGTCAAAAACTCTCAAAGCTTGGATATAGCGATTACCAGGGAGAGTCAAACGCACGATGTAGACTTATGTGGAGCTGGGAAGGCTTATAATATGGTAGCAAAATGGTAAGCAATAATCAATTCAGAGATGCAAAGTTGAATAAACGCTCAACGACGGTACTGTGCTGGTCCTAGGCTAGACCGTGCTAGAGACGCGAGCCTAGAACACTAACAAAATCACGGCGCTGCACGTAAACAAGGGAAAAGCACACTCTGGAAATTTTTTTCGCTCTTTTTTTTTTGCGCTCTTTTTTTTTTGCGAAAAATCACTATAATGGCGAGTGTCTCAAAACTCTTCCCAGGTCAAACTGACAGGATGGGCACAAAATTTTTTTGACTATTTTTTTTCGGAAATCAGGGCAGCGACGACGAAAAAGTGCGACAAAAAATCACTATGATGGCGAGTGTCTCAAAACACTACCCGGGGCCTAAAAATAGGATAGGGAAAAAATATTTTTGGTTGCCGAAATTTTGGCCTAAAAACTGCCCGGGGGTCTCCAGACTTTTTTTTTTCAGAGACCTACTCAGGCAAGGAAACACGAAACGGAAAATATATGGATCTCTAAAACAAACCGAATATGAAAAGAACTTGGATTGGTGGTGGATATATGGCGGTAGTATATGGCAGCGGTGGTGGTATATGGTAGCGGTCGTGGTATATGGATACGGATTCAAAGCGGTGGCGGATAAGCAATGGTGGTAGATGGCAAGGCGATGATGATGGTGCGGCGGCGGCGTGACAACTTATGACCAGAACTCGAAACTCTAAAAGACTAGACTCTAAGACCAGCAACTTGACACGACGATGCAACCGCAAATTCAACAAAGCAAAAACCCTAAAAAGATTATGCAAAGGCTCAGATTGGTTCGGATATGATGAACTAACCCTAATTTTTTTTGTGTGGCTTTTTCGTGGACTGTAGGTATGAAGAACAGACTCGATCTAAACTACGAAAAACTGTAAAATCTCACCGAGCAACCTGGAAATCTGATACCACTTGATAGAGGCAAAGGTGTCCCGTCTTTCGATGAGATGATGGATATCGCTTTGGTGGAAGTCGACTTTGACGATCCGACTACGAACGTGCGAGGACGTCGCGCCTTAGCAATCGCTAAACCAACTCCGAGAGGTTATCGACCACGCCGGAGCACGATCAACCTGACCACGAGGGTCTGTTTCCTGCGAGCAAACGAAGAACAAGCAAGAAACTGAGATTGCAATCCGGATATTGCGAATATAAGATGAAAGCTTTATTGATCAAGGTGGGGTTCTGTGACGCCTTTGTCTGGTCGCTGAACACAAACGAAGTACGCGAAGTTGCAGCTAGGGCGAACTTTTAATCTAAACAAAACCCAAAGTCTAAACGACGCCCTAAGGGCTGTATATATGGAGGAAGAGGGGGGGAATTTCGTGGCCCTTGAGGAAGGGGTCCGAAACCAACCCTATCTCTTGTTTCCCCACACATACGGGCTCTAAAAACAGCCTATACTTATGTATTTCGAAATTACATGGGCCTGGCCCAATAATAAGGTGACGCAGCACCTAGAATAGCCTCTGGACGAAAGTTATGAAGTAGCATCTTGTATATTTCGTCCAAGGCTTCATGCACGCATTATGGTGGCTTCAACGTCCTGAAATCATCACTTGTAACTCCGTTCTTGTTCCCCATGCGCATGCCATCATCTCCATGCTTGTTCTTGCTCCAATGATCATCCTTCTCAAAGCTAGGCCCTGCATTTGTAAGCAAAACAAATGTATCCAATTTAGGCAGCATCATATTCTCATGAACATTAGAATCATTAGCAAGAAACGAAAGTACCTGGTAATTTAATTGGCGTGCGCGAGCTCTAGTAATTGGTCCAGTATGTATAGCAGCAGGGCCTGTGGGTGTAACAATGGTATTGATGTCCTCATCACGTCACCTTATTATTGGGCCAGGCCCATGTAATTTCGAAATACTTGAGTATAGGCTATTTTTAGAGTCCGTATGTGTGGGGAAACAAGAGATAGGGTTGGTTTCGGACCCCTTCCCCAAGGGTCACAAAATTCCCCCCTCTTCCTCCATATATACAGCCCTTAGGGCGTCGTTTAGACTTTGGGTTTTTTTTAGATTAAATGTTCGCCATAGCTGCAACTTCGCGTACTTCGTTTGTGTTCAACGACCAGACAAAGGCGTCACAGAACCCCACCTTGATCAATAAAGCTTTCATCTTATATTCGCAATATCCAGATTGCAATCTCAGTTTCTTGCTTGTTCTTCGTTTGCTCGTAGGAAACAGACCCTCGTGGTCAGGTTGATCGTGCTCCGGCGTGGGCAATAACCTCTCGGAGTTGGTTTAGTGATTGCTAAGGCGCGACGTCCTCGCACGTTCGTAGTCGGATCGTCAAAGTCGACTTCCATCAAAGCGATATCCATCATCTCATCGAAAGACGAGACACCTTTGCCTCTATCACAATCCCTCTTCTTTCCTTTGCCTTCCTTGGCGGGAGCTGCCGCTGCCACTGCCTCTGCTGCGACTGCATCCCGGTACATCTTGTCCACATAGATAATTGCATCCTTCTCATCCGATGGGATAGTGATGACTCCTAGTGGCCCGGGCATCTTCAAGGTGTTGTAAGCATAGTGGGATGCCGCCATGAATTTGGCCAGGGACGGGCGTCCAAGAATCCCACTGTACGGCAGGGGGAGATCAACCACATCAAACACAATCTTCTCAGTCCTATAGTTTAGTTCTCCCCCAAACATCACCGGCAACGTCTTCCCTTTGGGATGGCTCCTGCCGGGATTAACTCCTTGAAATGTGCCGGTAACCTCTAGCTCTTCTTCTCCTATCTGAAGCTTGCTAATGACTGCCAGGGAAATCAGATTCAACCTGGCCCCGCCATCCACTAGCATCTTTGTGACCTTGAGGTTGCGAATTGTTGGGGAGACCAACAATGGCAAACATCCTACCGCAGTGGTGCGGCCAGGGTGATCCTTCTTGTCAAAGATGATGGGCGTGCGGGACAATTTGAGCGGCTTCCGGGCTTCTGGTGCTGGCTCCACGGCATTGATCTCTCGTCCCCATCGCTTGAGCTGGCGGTGAGAGGCATGCAAAGATGCACCCCCATCAATGCATAGGGCGTCAGTGGCCTTCTGAAACTCCTGCTCACTGGCTTCCTTTTCATCCCCTCCATCACTCACATCATCACAAATCTCCTTCTCTTGATCCCTGGCGGGCTTTCCTTGGTTCCGAAAGGGTTTGCCAGGGAGATTTGCTTCACCGCCTCGGCCCTTACCGCTAGTGGCATTCTGACCTTTTTCCTTGTCACGCTTATCATATTCTGCACTCTGTTTCTTGACAAGCTGCTCAACCTGGTAACACTCCTGAAGGTCATGGCCCTTGGTCCGATGGATCTTGCAGTACGGCAATTCACCTTTCCTAGCTTTCTCGGCGCCTACAGCTTCCCGGCAGGCAACGCAAGCAGTAGCTTCCTTGCCGGGGGCCTCAACCTTGGCCTTCTTGCCGGTACTATGTGTGCCCGAACCTTCCACGGTCATCCCCGCCTTATCTCTTGGCTTCTTACTGCGCTTCTTGCCCTTTCTTTGGCTGGTTGATTCATCCTCATCCTCTGAATCAACGTTGGTGCAATCTTCCTCTCCGGGCAACTTCCTTCCTTCCTCCATCCGAGCACACCTACCCACCAGTGTGTATAGCTCCTTCACAGTCTTGGGCAACCGCACGTTCATCTTGGAACGAATGCGACAGTTGCGCACATTGGACTGGAAAGCTGCCATAACGGCTGCCAGATGGATATTTGGAATATTTCTATGAACTTTACTGAATCTCTGCAAATACTTACAGAGAGTTTCTCCTTCCTTCTGCTGGAGAAGTTGCAGGTCGCTGGGCCTACCGGGCTCTTGGTGGCCACCAGTGAAGGCACCGATGAACTCATGGCACAGGTCTGCCCATAACGAAATGGAGTTCTTCGGCAGGTGCATCAGCCAAGACCTCACGTTGGACTTGAGGGCCAAAGGGAAGTAGTTGGCGAACACCTTCTCATCTCTTCACCCGGCAGACTGAACAGCGATGGTGTAGATGCTCAGGAACTCTGCCTGGTTCAACCTCCCATCGTACTTCTCAGGTATCTCTGGCTTGAACGTGCGAACGGACGACCAACGGACTTGCCGGTGTTCTCGTGTAAAGGCAGGGCAGCCGACCTCGAAAGGTAGGCACCCGCCAACACCGAGCGCAGGCTCGTGGACGTTGAGGCCGTCGCACCCGTTGGTTTGGCGAAGGTCGTCGCGGCATCGATCTACGACGACGCGTGCGTCTCCCCGCCACCTATCCTCCGGGGCTCGACGTTGGCCTGGATGTGGTCGAGGGTCAGAAGAGGCCATCGAGACGTCGTCGGGGTGTTGATTCTACTGCGCCCACGCCGGCTGCTGTGGTGGGGACTGCACCATGGGGACGGCCCCCTCTGTTCAGCTGTAACATCCCAAATTTGCAATTTGGAATGTTATACATAGGTCATTCATGCAGATCATATTTTTATTGCATTTCGTTTTGCGATCCTCGAAATTCTAAGCAACTCAAGGACCCACGGAGAGAGTTGGGGATTTCACGTCATTCATATTTGAATTTTTTTGAAATATTGAAACAAGGATCATTTTTGGTTTTAAGTAATTTTTCTCTCCAAAAATATTTCATATTAAAATATATGAGAGGAGATAATATGATTTCTCCAAAATAAATGAAATATTGGAGGAAAAATATTAAAAATCAAATAAATAATTTTATTTGGATTTTATTGCAATTTTATTTGAATTAGGAAAAATATGCATTTTTAAAATTGCATTAGAGCCCCAAATAAATGTTCACTTTGTCCGCAATATTATTAGAGGACCGAGAAAATTTATTTCAGGATTTTTGGAGTCCGTTTAGTATTTCTTTTAATTGTTTTTCCGAGTCAGTTTTTTTTTAAAAAGAGGAGCACCGACTTACCGGGCCGTGTCCCGCTAGGACACTGCGCCCGGGGCCCCTTTAAAGCCCGCCCGAGCCGCCGCCTCAGCCTCCCCGCGCCCCCGAAACTCTAGCCGCCAGCCTCGCCGCCTGATCCGTGTCGCCGCCGCCGCGACTCGCGCTGCCGCCGCCGGAGCCCGCCGCCCGTCGCCACCACTCCGCTCGCCATCGCCCCGCCACCCCGCCGGAGTTCCCGCCGCCGCCGCTGACACGTTCGCCGAGGTAGCCGCCGGTTTTCGCGAGAAAACCATTCGGTTTTTCTTTCGAAACCCTAGATCTTGTTTTTTTATTTTTAGATCGGTTCGGTTTTTCCCGGTTTAGTTAAATAGCGGACGTTCGTCCGTACGTTCGTTTTAACGAACGCTGTTCACCCGTTAGTCACAGACAGCGAACGTTCGTTCGTTAGCCTGTTCGTCCGTTTTCTTTTTCCAGGGTTTTTCCGCGATTATTTTCGATCGCAATTTCTGCCCTGATCTTCGTTTTAGTTTATCTTTTCGCTCGTTTATCGGAATCAGGTGATTCAAGCGCCTAGATCTTCGTCTCGAAACCTTCTTTCTGTTAAACCAGCTTGAGCAAGATTTTGGTACTGTAAAATTTGACTTTAGTCCAGATTAGTAATCGGATCTTGTTTCTTTCGCAGTTTGAGTTTCGTTGCTCCGTTTGATTTGATTCTTTTTGCAAACCGGAGTTCTTTAGTTGAACTTTCTGGTTAGATATTCTTATTTGAGTTTTACCCATGCATCTTTGCTTGATTGCTTATGTATACTATTGTTTGTTTGCGATAGAATTCCCGGAGTGCGAAGCGTGCTACTACGAGTCACTAGGTTTTGCGGATCGTCAGCAAGGCAAGTAACACATTGATCATACTATTTTTGTACCCAGTTGATAGAGGCAAAGGTGTCCCGTCTTTCGATGAGATGATGAATATCGCTTTGATGGAAGTCGACTTTGACGATCCGACTACGAACGTGCGAGGACGTCGCGCCTTAGCAATCGCTAAACCAACTCCGAGAGGTTATCGACCACGCCGGAGCACGATCAACCTGACCACGAGGGTCTGTTTCCTGCGAGCAAACGAAGAACAGGCAAGAAACTGAGATTGCAATCTGGATATTGCGAATATAAGATGAAAGCTTTATTGATCAAGGTGGGGTTCTGTGACGCCTTTGTCTGGTCGCTGAACACAAACGAAGTACGCGAAGTTGCAGCTATGGCGAACTTTTAATCTAAACAAAACCCAAAGTCTAAACGACGCCCTAAGGGCTGTATATATGGAGGAAGAGGGGGGGAATTTCGTGGCCCTTGAGGAAGGGGTCCGAAACCAACCCTATCTCTTGTTTCCCCACACATACGGACTCTAAAAACAGCCTATACTTATGTATTTCGAAATTACATGGGCCTGGCCCAATAATAAGGTGACGCAGCACCTAGAATAGCCTCTGGACGAAAGTTATGAAGTAGCATCTTGTATATTTCGTCCAAGGCTTCATGCACGCATTATGGTGGCTTCAACGTCCTGAAATCATCACTTGTAACTCCGTTCTTGTTCCCCATGCGCATGCCATCATCTCCATGCTTGTTCTTGCTCCAATGTTCATCCTTCTCAAAGCTAGGCCCTTCATTTGTAAGCAAAACAAATGTATCCAATTTAGGCAGCATCATATTCTCATGAACATTAGAATCATTAGCAAGAAACGAAAGTACCTGGTAATTTAATTGGCGTGCGCGAGCTCTAGTAATTGGTCCAGTATGTATAGCAGCAGGGACTGTGGGTGTAATAATTGTATTGATGTCCTCATCATCCTCCCCTTCTTGAAATGAAGTCGTCCTCGACGGAAGCTCATCTTCCTCACCCAAATAAGGCTTCAAATCTGCAATATTAAAAGTGGGACTAACCCCAAAATCTGCAGGCAGCTCAAGTTTATATGCATTATCATTTATTTTCTCTAACACCTTAAAAGGACCATCAGCACGTGGCATTAGCTTTGATTTGCGCAAATCAGGAAATCTATCCTTACGCAAATGTAACCAAACAAGATCTCCAGGTGCAAACACAACATGTTTTCTACCCTTATCTCCAGCAAGTTTATATTTAGCATTCATACGCTCAATGTTTTCCTTAGTTAACTCATGCATTTTTAAGATCAATTCAGCACGTTGTTTAGCATCAAAATTAACCTTCTCCGAAGATGGAAGAGGCAACAAATCAATAGGTGCACGAGGTAGGAAACCATACACAATTTCAAAAGGGCACATCTTAGTAGTAGAATGCAATGAACGATTATAAGCAAACTCAATATGAGGCAAGCAGTCTTCCCACATTTTCTTATTATTCTTCAAAACAGCCCTAAGCATAGTAGACAATGTTCTATTGACTACTTCAGTTTGTCCATCAGTTTGGGGGTGACAAGTAGTACTAAAAAGCAGTTTAGTCCCCAACTTAGCCCATAAACATCTCCAAAAGTGGCTAAGAAATTTAGTATCACGATCTGAAACAATAGTATTTGGCACACCATGCAAGCGAATAATTTCACGAAAGAACAAATCAGCAACATTAACAGCATCATCGCTTTTATGACATGGTATAAAGTGCGCCATTTTCGAGAATCTATCCACGACAACAAAGATGCTATCCCTCCCCTTCTTTGTTCGAGGTAAACCTAAAACAAAGTCCATAGATATATCCTCCCAAGGAACACTAGGTACAGGCAAAGGCATATATAAACCATGAGGATTGAGTCGTGACTTAGCTTTTTGACATGTAGTGCAGCGAGCAACAAAACGCTCAACATCCCGTCTCATCTTTGGCCAAAAGAAATGTGTAGCAAGTACGTCCTCCGTCTTCTTCACGCCAAAGTGTCCCATTAATCCTCCTCCATGCGCCTCCTGCAACAACAAAAGACGAAGAGAGCTAGCTGGAATGCATAGCTTGTTAGCACGGAACACAAATCCATCATTAACGACAAACTTGTTCCAGGTTCTTCCTTCTTTACAATTCTGCAATACATCTTTAAAATCAGCATCATGCACATATTGATCTTTGATGGTCTCCAAACCAAATATTTTGAAGTCAAGTTGTGAAAGCATAGTATAGCGACGAGACAATGCATCAGCAATAACATTTTCTTTACCCTTCTTGTGTTTAATGACATAAGGGAAAGTTTCAATGAATTCAACCCATTTAGCATGTCTACGATTCAGTTTAGCTTGACTTTTAATATGTTTCAAAGATTCATGATCAGAATGTATAACAAATTCTTTGGGCCATAAATAATGTTGCCATGTTTCTAAAGTCCGAACAAGAGCATATAGTTCTTTATCATAAGTAGAATAATTCAGACTAGGCCCACTCAATTTTTCAGAAAAGTATGCAACAGGTTTGCCATCTTGTAATAACACACCTCCTAATCCAATGCCACTAGCATCACATTCAAGCTCAAAAGTCTTATTAAAATCAGGAAGTTGGAGTAAAGGAGCATGTGTCAACTTATCTTTCAATACCGTGAAGGCTTCTTCCTGTGCGGTACCCCAAACAAAAGGCACATCCTTCTTTGTAAGCTCGTTGAGAGGTGCAGCAATGGTGCTAAAATCTCTCACAAAACGCCTATAGAAACCAGCGAGTCCAAGAAAACTCCGCACTTGTGTGACCGTTTTGGGCTGCGGCCAACTCTCAATAGCTTCAATCTTGGCTTTATCAACTTCAATTCCCTGTGGAGTAACAACATAGCCAAGAAAAGATACTCGGTCGGTGCAAAAGGTGCACTTCCCAAGGTTACCAAACAAACGTGCATCACGTAGAGCAATAAAAACAGCACGTAAATGTTCCAAATGTTCTTCCAAAGATTTGCTATAAATCAGTATATCATCAAAATAGACCACCACAAATCGTCCAATGAAAGCACGTAAAACTTCGTTCATTAGTCTCATGAAAGTACTAGGTGCATTAGTTAACCCAAAAGGCATGACTAACCACTCATATAAACCAAACTTAGTTTTAAATGCAGTTTTCCATTCATCTCCCAATTTCATACGAATTTGATGGTATCCACTACGCAAATCAACTTTGGAGAATATTGTAGAGCCACTCAATTCATCAAGCATATCATCGAGCCTAGGAATAGGATGACGATAACGAATAGTAATATTATTAATGCCTCTACAATCAACACACATACGCGACGTACCATCCTTTTTAGGCACGAGTATAATAGGAACAGCACAAGGACTAAGAGATTCGCGTATATAACCTTTGTCGAGCAGCTCCTGTACTTGACGCATAATCTCCTTCGTCTCCTCTGGATTGGTACGGTATGGTGCACGGTTGGGTAGCGATGCACCGGGAATTAAGTCAATTTGATGCTCAATCCCTCGAATAGGTGGTAATCCCGGTGGCACGTCTTGTGGGAAGACGTCAGCGAACTCCTACAAAATGTGAGTGACAGCAGGGGGCAAAGAGGAAGGCACGTCCTCGAATGAAAATAATGCCTCTTTGCACACAAAAGCATAGCAAACAGATTTGCTGAAATCTAGTTCATCAATATCAGATTTTGTGGCAAGTAAACATGCACTTTTCAATTTAATTTCAGAAACAACACTAGATGGTTTATTATTAGGTTTCATTTGTTGCTCAAATTCCTTTGCCACAATCTGATTTTCACTCTTATTTTTCTCCTGTTTTGCTTTATTAGCTCTATTAATGTCATCTTTCAAAATGGAATCAGGAGTCATAGGAAGCAAAGTAATATTTTTATCCTTATGAACAAGAGTATACTGATTGTTTCTACCATGGTGTACAGAATTTTTATCAAATTGCCATGGTCTACCTAGTAATAAGGAACATGCTTGCATGGGTACCACATCACAATCAACATAATCAGCATATGTAGAGATACTAAAATGCACACGAACAGTACGTGTTACCTTAACCTTGCCGCTGTTGTTGAACCATTGGATGTAGTAAGGATGTGGATGTGGTCTTGTGGTGAGAGATAGCTTCTCCACCATCTCCATGCTAGCCAAGTTGTTACAGCTCCCTCCCATCTATGATGACGCGAACAGAACGTTCCTTCACAACTCCCTTTGTATGGAACAAATTATGCCTCTGATTTTGCTCTGCTTGTGTGACCTGCACACTCAAAACACGTTGAGAAACTAAACATTCATACCTGTCAGCGTCTTCAGGAGCCATGTATTGCGTCTCATTTTCAGAATCATCTCCACCATGTTCTTCACGTGTAATAAGAGCCAAAGTCTCCTCATCATAGTCACTAGCGGACTCATACCCACCATCCTCAGTAGCAATCATGACACGCTGAGATTTGCATTCTCTCGCAAAATGTCCTCTTCCCTTACAACGACGACAAATAATATCACTTGTGTGCCCTGTCGATGCCATGGAAGAAGAAGAGCTCTGCACAGGCCCGGCAGGTGTGCTCTTGGCAGAGAGTGGTGGTTGTGCCTGCTTTCTTGTATCACGGCTGGAGGTGGCACCTGATGGAGGTGATGGTGAAGTGGAAGTAGAAGATGCACGCGGTGTCCATGATGAAGGTCGACCTGTAGAAAAGTTAGTTCGCGCCAATGGCTGTCGATCCTGCACTTCACGTTCAGCTTTACAAGCAAGATGGAATAAACGAGTGATATTATTATAATCCTTATACTCTAGAATGGTCTGAATCTCTTTATTTAATCCACCCATAAAACGTGCAAGCATAGCTTCATTCTCCTCAACAATACCACATCTAATCATGCCAGTTTGTAATTCCTGATAATATTCTTCTACAGAATTTTTTCCTTGTCTTAAACGCTGCAATTTTTGAAGTAATTCACGTTGATAATATGGTGGAACCCAACGAGTACGCATAGCAGTTTTCAAAGCAGCCCAAGTAGCTGGAACAGGATATAATCTACAATGTTCAGACCACCAAACACATGCAAAGCTAGTGAAAGCACAAACAGCAGCAGGAACACGTCTCTCCTCAGGATATTGTAAACATGTAAATCGTTGTTCAGTTTCTAACTCCCAAGTAAGATATATATCAGGAACATATCTACCCTCAAATGGTGGAATATTCAATTTCAGTTTAGGGAGATGGTCATGATCTCGTACCTGAGGTGGTGGTGCCGGCCTACCGTTGCGAATATATACCTGAGGTCGACCTGCTGGTGGTGGTGCTGGTGGCTGCACGTAGTTCTGATTTTGATCAACCTCATCCTCATAATCGCCCGCATAATCGTCATCCTCCTCAGCCGCCGCAGGAGCAGGAGCCAAAGAAGCATCAACAGTAGGGACAGCAGCACCCGAATTTTGACCAATCTCAATTGGAACGCGCTGTGCCCGTCCCACTTGATTTGGAAGGCGGCGTTGGAGATGTGGTTGTTGTTGTTGTAGAGGTGCGACATGTGCAGCCGGTGGTGGTTGGGGAAGACGCTTTAGTAATTCAGTAAACTTGTTATCCAGCTTTGTCTCAAACGACTTCTCCACGGCATCTATCTTCTCCATAGCCTCTTCAAATCTGTTTAGCACATCTCCCACCTGGCCACTCATCATTTGCTGAAATTTATCATGCAACTCCTTGTTCGTCATGTTCGCCCAATCAGTCTCATCGGCTTGTGAACCTGCCATGGTTAGCAGCAATAGAAACACAAAAGAATATGATCCTGCAGACTACTAGAAGTGGTGGGATGGTGGTGTGTCACAAAACCTTCAAGCGAATCTCAAATTCTTACCAGTTCTTACCCAGCAGCAGGTGGTGATCGGCAACCGTTGTAGTCAAAAACTCTCAAAGCTTGGATATAGCGATTACCAGGGAGAGTCAAACGCACGATGTAGACTTATGTGGAGCTGGGAAGGCTTATAATATGGTAGCAAAATGGTAAGCAATAATAAATTCAGAGATGCAAAGTTGAATAAACGCTCAACGACGGTACTGTGCTGGTCCTAGGCTAGACCGTGCTAGAGACGCGAGCCTAGAACACTAACAAAATCACGGCGCTGCACGTAAACAAGGGAAAAGCACACTCAGGAATTTTTTTTTTCGCTCTTTTTTTTTTGCGCTCTTTTTTTCTTTTGCGCTCCTCCTTTTTTTTTTTTTGCGAAAAAATCACTATAATGGCGAGTGTCTCAAAACTCTTCCCAGGTCAAACTGACAGGATGGGCACAAAATTTTTTGACTATTTTTTTTTTCGGAAATCAGGGCAGCGACGACGAAAAAGTGCGACAAAAAATCACTATGATGGCGAGTGTCTCAAAACACTACCCGGGGCCTAAAAATAGGATAGGGAAAAAATATTTTGGGTTGCCGAAATTTTGGCCTAAAAACTGCCCGGGGGTCTCCAGACTCTTTTTTTTTTTTTTCGAGACCTACTCAGGCAAGGAAACACGAAACGGAAAATATATGGATCTCTAAAACAAACCGACTATGAAAAGAACTCGGATTGGTGGTGGATATATGGCGGTAGTATATGGCAGCGGTGGTGGTATATGGATACGGATTCAAAGCGGTGGCGGATAAGCAATGGTGGTAGATGGCAAGGCGATGATGATGGTGCGGCGGCGGCGTGACAACTTATGACCAGAACTCGAAACTCTAAAAGACTAGACTCTAAGACCAGCAACTTGACACGACGATGCAACCGCAAATTCAACAAAGCAAAAACCCTAAAAAGATTATGCAAAGGCTCAGATTGGTTCGGATATGATGAACTAACCCTAATTTTTTTTTGTGGCTTTTTCGTGGACTGTAGGTATGAAGAACAGACTCGATCTAAACTACGAAAAACTGTAAAATCTCACCGAGCAACCTGGAAATCTGATACCACTTGATAGAGGCAAAGGTGTCCCGTCTTTCGATGAGATGATGAATATCGCTTTGATGGAAGTCGACTTTGACGATCCGACTACGAACGTGCGAGGACGTCGCGCCTTAGCAATCGCTAAACCAACTCCGAGAGGTTATCGACCACGCCGGAGCACGATCAACCTGACCACGAGGGTCTGTTTCCTGCGAGCAAACGAAGAACAGGCAAGAAACTGAGATTGCAATCTGGATATTGCGAATATAAGATGAAAGCTTTATTGATCAAGGTGGGGTTCTGTGACGCCTTTGTCTGGTCGCTGAACACAAACGAAGTACGCGAAGTTGCAGCTATGGCGAACTTTTAATCTAAACAAAACCCAAAGTCTAAACGACGCCCTAAGGGCTGTATATATGGAGGAAGAGGGGGGGGGGGGAATTTCGTGGCCCTTGAGGAAGGGGTCCGAAACCAACCCTATCTCTTGTTTCCCCACACATACGGACTCTAAAAACAGCCTATACTTATGTATTTCGAAATTACATGGGCCTGGCCCAATAATAAGGTGACGCAGCACCTAGAATAGCCTCTGGACGAAAGTTATGAAGTAGCATCTTGTATATTTCGTCCAAGGCTTCATGCACGCATTATGGTGGCTTCAACGTCCTGAAATCATCACTTGTAACTCCGTTCTTGTTCCCCATGCGCATGCCATCATCTCCATGCTTGTTCTTGCTCCAATGTTCATCCTTCTCAAAGCTAGGCCCTTCATTTGTAAGCAAAACAAATGTATCCAATTTAGGCAGCATCATATTCTCATGAACATTAGAATCATTAGCAAGAAACGAAAGTACCTGGTAATTTAATTGGCGTGCGCGAGCTCTAGTAATTGGTCCAGTATGTATAGCAGCAGGGCCTGTGGGTGTAATAATTGTATTGATGTCCTCATCATCCACTCTTCCTCATCGTGTTCTCGTCCCTCCTCGTGACCTATGAGCATGGCAGAGCCGCGGCCAGACTCGCCCGGCGGCAACCGGTTCGGCCCCCTCGTCCCCGGCTATTTATAGGCCTTCCCTCGCCCTCCCGAGCACTCCATCGGCCTCCCCTCACTCCCACCTCCCTACCCATTTACTCCACCGAGCCGGGGAAGCTCTCCTGACCTCCCTCCGCTGCCATGACTGCGGCTCGGCTTCGCCTAAATTGGCGCAACACCGGCCTCCTCCCTCCCTCACTTCTCCACCAGAGCATCTCTAGTAGGCCGGCAAAGCTCCAACGCCCCTCTCCTCCTCCGGTGACCCATGGCACCGTGGCCCATTCCGGTCGTCACCGCCGTCCACCACGGCCGTGGCCCCGCTCATTCCAGAGCTTTTCGGCGGTCCTTCTACCTCCAGGCGGGAGCGTATCCTTGTACTGGTCTCTCCGGTGGCCGGAGCGTCGACGGGGGTGGCCTGTGACGCCGGAACGGCCACCGGCATCGAGCCCGTCCCTCTGCATCACGGGCGAACGCGGGAAGGTAGACTACGACGCCCACGCCCCTCTCCCCTGCCAGCGGCCCCCTCCTGTAAGCCACTCAAGCACGGCCCCGCCTCTGCCACGTCACTTAAGTGGACACGGCAAGTCCGAGAGTACGTTTTCAATTCTCAGAAAACGTATTTCCAGCTATTATGCTTTCTTCTTCTAAAAGCATATTCTGCCTCTCCTTCAGCCAGAGTACGTTTTTGCTTATTGAAAGTGTATTCCCTTCTAATGCACTTTCAGTTTTTCTGTCCAGGCCCTGTTTGAAAATATTTTGATTGCAGATAGGTCCCTGGCAGAAAACACTTCATAACTTTTTGCTCCCAACTCCAAATGAGGTGATTCCAAAGCCAAGTTCTTCGTCTCGTCGAGCCCGTTTTGTTGGTATCATTTTCACCATGTGACAACATTATGAAAATGACCATTTTTTCCTTGCCCTTAATCAGCCCCCTCCGAGAGAGAACTGTTTCCGATGATTCTTTTCGCGACCTTCTCGCACTTCTTCCCGGTGAATCCCTCCACCCCAGGCAAGCCACACCCTCCATTTGCATGATTGCAATGCAGCGACATGGTTTACTTATTTAAACTTGCTTAAAATATTGCATTAGTTATGTATGATTTTGATCATGGCATTTCTCGGAGTATTTTGATCTTGTTATTGCCATGATGTTGCTTGGAGTTTTAGGAACAATATTTTGGAGTATTACTTTGATGTCATATTGCCTTTGGATTATTAGTGGATAGTATTATTTTCATCATGATGATAGTTGATATTATGTTTTGGGGTATGATTTCGGAGATGATCACTGCATGTGGAACTTAGATTAATAATTTGGTCTTGTTATTGGATTAGTAGTATGTTGGTACTTGGATTTTTCATGATAGTAGAGATATGTTGCCCTCGGACTATTTTGATATGATGATATTATGCTTTGGATTAGTTGTTGGACATTGCTATGACTTGGATCACAGGTTGATAGATGATATCGGAGTATCAGGTATCTCAGGTCTATTTTTGGGGATAATTTCCGTCATTAAGTTGGTCAGGTGCCACCTAACCGGGCTTTTCCAGTGCAACCACATTTGCCTTTATGGGAAGGCCCTAATGCGGTCTATTGTCATGTCTCTCGCCGGTGCCTCCAACGTGATAGAGGAAAGGTGTCCCGTCTTTCGATGAGATGATGGATATCGCTTTGATGGAAGTCGACTTTGACGATCCGACTACGAACGTGCGAGGACGTCGCGCCTTAGCAATCGCTAAACCAACTCCGAGAGGTTATTGACCACGCCGGAGCACGATCAACCTGACCACGAGGGTCTGTTTCCTGCGAGCAAACGAAGAACAAGCAAGAAACTGAGATTGCAATCTGGATATTGCGAATATAAGATGAAAGCTTTATTGATCAAGGTAGGGTTCTGTGACGCCTTTGTCTGGTCGTTGAACACAAACGAAGTACGCGAAGTTGCAGCTATGGCGAACTTTTAATCTAAACAAAACCCAAAGTCTAAACGACGCCCTAAGGGCTGTATATATGGAGGAAGAGGGGGGAATTTCGTGGCCCTTGGGGAAGGGGTCCGAAACCAACCCTATCTCTTGTTTCCCCACACATACAGACTCTAAAAATAGCCTATACTCAAGTATTTCGAAATTATATGGGCCTGGCCCAATAATAAGGAGACGCAGCACCTAGAATAGCCTCTGGACGAAAGTTATGAAGTAGCATCTTGTATATTTCGTCCAAGGCTTCATGCACGCATTATGGTGGCTTCAACGCCCTGAAATCATCACTTGTAACTCCGTTCTTGTCCCCCATGCGCATGCCATCATCTCCATGCTTGTTCTTGCTCCAATGTTCATCCTTCTCAAAGCTAGGCCCTTCATTTGTAAGCAAAAAAAAATGTATCCAATTTAGGCTGCATCATATTCTCATGAACATTAGAATCATTACCAAGAAACGAAAGTACCTGGTAATTTAATTGGCGTGCGCGAGCTCTAGTAATTGGTCCAGTATGTATAGCAGCAGGGGCTGTGGGTGTAACAATGGTATTGATGTCCTCATCATCCTCCCCTTCTTGAAATGAAGTCGTCCTCGACGGAAGCTCATCTCCCTCACCCAAATAAGGCTTCAAATCTGCAATGTTAAAAGTGGGACTAACCCCAAAATCTGCAGGCAGCTCAAGTTTATATGCATTATCATTTATTTTCTCTAACACCTTAAAAGGACCATCAGCACGTGGCATTAGCTTTGATTTGCGCAAATCAAGAAATCTATCCTTACGCAAATGTAACCAAACAAGATCTCCAGGTGCAAACACAACATGTTTTCTACCCTTATCTCCAGCAAGTTTATATTTAGCATTCATACACTCAATGTTTTCCTTAGTTAACTCATGCATTTTTAAGATCAATTCAGCACGTTGTTTAGCATCAAAATTAACCTTCTCCGAAGATGGAAGAGGCAACAAATCAATAGGTGCACGAGGTAGGAAACCATACACAATTTCAAAAGGGCACATCTTAGTAGTAGAATGCAATGAACGATTATAAGCAAACTCAATATGAGGCAAGTATTCTTCCCACATTTTCTTATTATTCTTCAAAACAGCCCTAAGCATAGTAGACAATGTTCTATTGACTACTTCAGTTTGTCCATCAGTTTGGGGGTGACAAGTAGTACTAAAAAGCAGTTTAGTCCCCAACTTAGCCCATAAACATCTCCAAAAGTGGCTAAGAAATTTAGTATCACGATCTGAAACAATAGTATTTGGCACACCATGCAACCGAATAATTTCACGGAAGAACAAATCAGCAACATTAACAGCATCATCGCTTTTATGACATGGTATAAAGTGTGCCATTTTTGAGAATCTATCCACGACAAGAAATATGCTATCCCTCCCCTTCTTTGTTCGAGGTAAACCTAAAACAAAGTCCATAGATATATCCTCCCAAGGAACACTAGGTACAGGCAAAGGCATATATAAACCATGAGGATTGATTCGTGACTTAGCTTTTTGACATGTAGTGCAGCGAGCAATAAAACGCTCAACATCCCGTCTCATCTTTGGCCAAAAGAAATGTGTAGCAAGTACGTCCTCCGTCTTCTTCACGCCAAAGTGTCCCATTAATCCTCCTCCATGCGCCTCCTGCAACAACAAAAGACGAAGAGAGCTAGCAGGAATGCATAGCTTGTTAGCACGGAACACAAATCCATCATTAACGACAAACTTGTTCCAGGTTCTTCCTTCTTTACAATTCTGCAATACATCTTTAAAATCAGCATCATGCACATATTGATCTTTGATGGTCTCCAAACCAAATATTTTGAAGTCAAGTTGTGAAAGCATAGTATAGCGACGAGACAATGCATCAGCAATAACATTTTCTTTACCCTTCTTGTGTTTAATGACATAAGGGAAAGTTTCAATGAATTCAACCCATTTAGCATGTCTACGATTCAGTTTAGCTTGACTTTTAATATGTTTCAAAGATTCATGATCAGAATGTATAACAAATTCTTTGGGCCATAAATAATGTTGCCATGTTTCTAAAGTCCGAACAAGAGCATATAGTTCTTTATCATAAGTAGAATAATTCAGACTAGGCCCACTCAATTTTTCAGAAAAGTATGCAACAGGTTTACCATCTTGTAATAACACACCTCCTAATCCAATTCCACTAGCATCATATTCAAGCTCAAAAGTCTTACTAGAATAAGGAAGTTGGAGTAAAGGACATGTGTCAACTTATCTTTCAATACCGTGAAGGCTTCTTCCTGTGCGGTACCCCAAACAAAAGGCACATCCTTCTTTGTAAGCTCGTTGAGAGGTGCAGCAATGGTGCTAAAATCTCTCACAAAACGCCTATAGAAACCAGCGAGTCCAAGAAAACTCCGCACTTGTGTGACCGTTTTGGGCTGCGGCCAACTCTCAATAGCTTCAATCTTGGCTTTATCAACTTCAATTCCCTGTGGAGTAACAACATAGCCAAGAAAAGATACTCGGTCGGTGCAAAAGGTGCACTTCCCAAGGTTACCAAACAAACGTGCATCACGTAGAGCAATAAAAACAGCACGTAAATGTTCCAAATGTTCTTCCAAAGATTTGCTATAAATCAGTATATCATCAAAATAGACTACCACAAATCGTCCAATGAAAGCACGTAAAACTTCGTTCATTAGTCTCATGAAAGTACTAGGTGCATTAGTTAACCCAAAAGGCATGACTAACCACTCATATAAACCAAACTTAGTTTTAAATGCAGTTTTCCATTCATCTCCCAATTTCATACGAATTTGATGGTATCCACTACGCAAATCAACTTTGGAGAATATTGTAGAGCCACTCAATTCATCAAGCATATCATCTAGCCTAGGAATAGGATGACGATAACGAATAGTAATATTATTAATGCCTCTACAATCAACACACATACGCGATGTACCATCCTTTTTAGGCACTAGTATAAAAGGAACAGCACAAGGACTAAGAGATTCGCGTATATAACCTTTGTCGAGCAGCTCCTGTACTTGACGCATAATCTCCTTCGTCTCCTCTGGATTGGTACGGTATGGTGCACGGTTGGGTAGCGATGCACCGGGAATTAAGTCAATTTGATGCTCAATCCCTCGAATAGGTGGTAATCCCGGTGGCACGTCTTGTGGGAAGACGTCAGCGAACTCCTGCAAAATGTTAGTGACAGCAGGGGGCAAAGAGGAAGGCACATCCTCGAATGAAAATAATGCCTCTTTGCACACAAAAGCATAGCAAACAGATTTGCTGAAATCTAGTTCATCAATATCAGATTTTGTGGCAAGTAAACATGCACTTTTCAATTTAATTTCAGAAACAACACTAGATGGTTTATTATTAGGTTTCATTTGTTGCTCAAAGTCTTTTGCCACAATCTGATTTTCACTCTTTTTTTTCTCCTGTTTCGCTTTATTAGCTCTATTAATGTCATCTTTCAAAATGAAATCAGGAGTCATAGGAAGCAAAGTAATATTTTTATCCTTATGAACAAGAGTATACTGATTGTTTCTACCATGGTGTACAGAATTTTTATCAAATTGCCATGGTCTACCAAGTAATAAGGAACATGCTTGCATGGGTACCACATCACAATCAACATAATCAGCATATGTAGAGATACTAAAATGCACACGAACAGTATGTGTTACCTTAACCTTGCCGCTGTTGTTGAACCATTGGATGTAGTAAGGATGTGGATGTGGTCTTGTGGTGAGAGATAGCTTCTCCACCATCTCCATGCTAGCCAAGTTGTTACAGCTCCCTCCATCTATGATGACGCGAACAGAACGTTCCTTCACAGCTCCCTTTGTATGGAACAAATTATGCCTCTGATTTTGCTCTGCTTGTGTGACCTGCACACTCAAAACACGTTGAGCAACTAAACATTCATACCTGTCAGCGTCTTCAGGAGCCATGTATTGCGTCTCATTTTCAGAATCATCTCCACCATGTTCTTCACGTGTAATAAGAGCCAAAGTCACCTTATCATAGTCACTAGCGGACTCATACCCACCATCCTCAGTAGCAATCATTACACGCTGAGATTTGCCTTCTCTCTCATAATGTCGTCTTCCCTTACAACGACGACAAATAATATCACTTGTGTGCCCTGTCGATGCCATGGAAGAAGAAGAGCTCTGTGCAGGCCCGGCAGGTGCGCTCTTGGCAGATAGTGGTGGTTGTGCCTGCTTTCTTGTATCACGGCTGGAGGTGGAACCTGATGGAGGTGCTGGTGCAGTGGAAGTAGAAGATGCACGCGGTGTCCATGATGAAGGTCGACCTGCAGAAAAGTTAGTTCGCGCCAATGGCTGTCGATCCTGCACTTCACGTTCAGCTTTACAAGCAAGATGGAATAAACGAGTGATATTATTATAATCCTTATACTCTAGAATGGTCTGAATCTCTTTATTTAATCCACCCATAAAACGTGCAAGCATAGCTTCATTCACCTCAACAATACCACATCTAATCATGCCAGTTTGTAATTCCTGATAATATTCTTCTACAGAATTTTTCCCTTGTCTTAAGCGCTGCAATTTTTGAAGTAATTCACGTTGATAATATGGTGGGACCCAACGAGTACGCATAGCAGTTTTCAAAGCAGCCCAAGTAGCTGGAACAGGATATAATCTACAATGTTCAGACCACCAAACACATGCAAAGCTAGTGAAAGCACAAACAACAGCAGGAACACGTCTCTCCTCAGGATATTGTAAACATGTAAATCGTTGTTCAGTTTCTAACTCCCAAGTAAGATATATATCAGGAACATATCTACCCTCAAATGGTGGAATATTCAATTTCAGTTTAGGGAGATGGTCATGATCTCGTACCTGAGGTGGTGGTGCCGGCCTACCGTTGTGAATATATACCTGAGGTCGACCTGCTGGTGGTGGTGCTGGTGGCTGCACGTAGTTCTGATTTTGATCAACCTCATCCTCATAATCGCCCGCATAATCGTCATCCTCCTCAGCCGCCGCAGTAGCAGGAGTCAAAGAAGCATCAACAGTAGGTGCCGCGGCACCCGAATTTTGACCAGTCTCAATTGGAACGCGTTGTGCTCGTCCCACTTGATTTGGAAGGCGGCGTTGGAGATGTGGTTGTTGTTGTTGTAGAGGTGCGACATGTGCAGCCGGTGGTGGTTGGGGAAGACGCTTGAGTAATTCAGTAAACTTGTTATCCAGCTTTGTCTCGAACGACTTCTCCACGGCATCTATCTTCTCCATAGCCTCTTCAAATCTGTTTAGCACATCTCCCACCTGGCCACTCATCATTTGCTGAAATTTATCATGCAACTCCTTTTTCGTCATGTTCTCCCAATCAGTCTCATCGGCTTGTGATCCTGCCATAGTTAGCAGCAATAGAAACACAAAAGAATATGATCCTGCAGACTACTAGGAAGTGGTGGTGATGGTGGTGTGTCACAAAACCTTCAAGCGAATCTGAAATTCTTACCAGTTCTTACCCAGCAGCAGGTGGTGATCGGCAACCGTTGTAGTCAAAACTCTCAAAGCTTGGATAGAGCGATTACCAGGGAGAGTCAAACGCACGATGTAGATGTATGTGGAGCTGGGAAGGCTTATAATATGGTAGCAAAAATGGTCTGCAATAATCAATTCAGAGATGCAAAGTTGAAGAAACGCTCAACGACGGTACTGTGCTGGTCCTAGGCTAGACCGTGCTAGACATGCGAGCCTAGAACACTAACAAAATCACGGCGCTGCACGTAAACAAGGGAAAAGCACACTCTGGAATTTTTTTTGCTCTTTTTTTCGCTCTTTTTTTTGCGCTCCTTTTTTTGCGAAAAATCACTATAATGGCGAGTGTCTCAAAACTCTTCCCAGGTCAAATTGACAGGATGGGCTCAAAAAAAATTTCACTATATTTTTTCGGAAATCAGGGCAGCGACGACGAAAAAGTGCGACAAAAAATCACTATGATGGCGAGTGTCTCAAAACACTCCCCGGGACCTAAAAATAGGATAGGGAAAAATATTTTTGGTTGCCGAAATTTTGGCCTAAAAACTGCCCGGGGGTCTCCAGACTTTTTTTTTCGAGACCTACTCAGGCAAGGAAACACGAAACGGAAAATAGATGGATCTCTAAAACAAACCGAATATGAAAAGAACTCGGATTGGTGGTGGATATATGGTGGTAGGATATGGCAGCGGTGGTGGTATATGGTAGCGGTGGTGGTATATGGATACGGATCGGTGGTGGTATGGATACGGATTGGTGGTGGTATATGGATACGGATTCAGAGCGGCGGCGGATAAGCAATAGTGGTAGATGGCAAGGCGATGATGATGGTGCGGCGGCGGCGTGACAACTTATGACCAAAACTCGAAACTCTAAAAGACTAGACTCTAAGACCAGCAACTTGACACGACGATGCAACCGCAAATTCAACAAAGCAAAAACCCTAAAAAGATTATGCAAAGGCTCAGATTGGTTCGGATATACTGAACTAACCCTAATTTTTCTGTGGCTTTTTCGTGGACTGTAGGTATGAAGAACATACTCGATCTAAACTACGAAAAACTGTAAAATCTCACCGAGCAACCTAGAAATCTGATACCACTTGATAGAGGCAAAGGTGTCCCGTCTTTCGATGAGATGATGGATATCGCTTTGATGGAAGTCGACTTTGACGATCCGACTACGAATGTGCGAGGACGTCGCGCCTTAGCAATCGCTAAACAACTCCGAGAGGTTATTGACCACGCCGGAGCATGATCAACCTGACCACGAGGGTCTGTTTCCTGCGAGCAAACGAAGAACAAGCAAGAAACTGAGATTGCAATCTGGATATTGGGAATATAAGATGAAAGCTTTATTGATCAAGGTAGGGTTCTGTGACGCCTTTGTCTGGTCGTTGAACACAAACGAAGTACGCGAAGTTGCAGCTATGGCGAACTTTTAATCTAAACAAAACCCAAAGTCTAAACGACGCCCTAAGGGCTGTATATATGGAGGAAGAGGGGGGGAATTTCGTGGCCCTTGAGGAAGGGGTCCGAAACCAACCCTATCTCTTGTTTCCCCACACATACGGACTCTAAAAACAGCCTATACTTATGTATTTCGAAATTACATGGGCCTGGCCCAATAATAAGGTGACGCAGCACCTAGAATAGCCTCTGGACGAAAGTTATGAAGTAGCATCTTGTATATTTCGTCCAAGGCTTCATGCACGCATTATGGTGGCTTCAACGTCCTGAAATCATCACTTGTAACTCCGTTCTTGTCCCCCATGCGCATGCCATCATCTCCATGCTTGTTCTTGCTCCAATGTTCATCCTTCTCAAAGCTAGGCCCTTCATTTGTAAGCAAAACAAATGTATCCAATTTAGGCAGCATCATATTCTCATGAACATTAGAATCATTAGCAAGAAACGAAAGTACCTGGTAATTTAATTGGCGTGCGCGAGCTCTAGTAATTGGTCCAGTATGTATAGCAGCAGGGGCTGTGGGTGTAACAATGGTATTGATGTCCTCATCGCAACGAGGGAAGGTTATGGGCGTGCGTTACCCTGGCCCGGTAAGCAGACATAACCTTGTGTGCCCGTGGTTGGTATTGAGATCTCTTGGCTCCGTTTGGGACCATGTTTGTTTTGCCACGACGGTGGCCTTTGGATGTCATTGGTTGACATCGGGGCGACCCAGGACTTAGCCTAGAGGGGAGTTGGTCGGAGTGGCCCGGAGAGTGTCATGGCAGTAGACCGATTTTGTCGGAACGCCGTTGGTCCACCCGAATGGGAGGGCGAGGTCATGGGTTCTGTGATGTGGGTACAGTGTCCTAACCTCTGCAGAGTGTGTGTTTAATCTATCGATAGCCGCTTCCTCAGTCATGGGCACAAGTTCGTACTAGGTCACACCGTTCGATCAACACTTACATGACGGAATGACTTTTAGATGATTTATATGTTGATGTATTGTGAGCGGTAACAGTCTGGCAGGATGTTGATGATGATGTTGGGATGATCTCGTGGATGATCATTCAGTTGGTGATGTGGTCACGAGGTGATCATGTGGATGTTTTGATCACGAGGTGTTCATGTTTGGATCACGAGTTGATCAGGTGGATCATGAGGTGATCGAGATGGTATGTTGCTTGGCCGGTTAGCCAAGAGTGAGATGGTTGTTGAGATTGAGATTGTTGTTTATCAGTATTGTAGTTGTTTCATATCAGGTTTAGTAATTGCTTTCGCATCATAGTAGTTGTTAGTTAATTAACCTTTTTAATGCTATCTTGTTGTTTTGCCTTGATGCTTTTGGTTGTTGTGAGCTTGCAAGTACATTCAATGTACTGACCTGGCGTGTCATGCCAGATTGCAGGTGATGCCATGATTGATTGGTTGTTTGTCGAGGTTACCACGCGTGCGAGCTAGATCGCGTCCCAGCCAGAGTCCCTACGGAATGGAGTTCACCACCTTCATCATTGTTCCACTGCTAGAAGTATTCCGCTGCTACAAGTTTTTTCGCTGCTAGCATACAGCTTCCTTAGCAGGCGTAGTGTCGCTGTGCTGATGTGATCCTTTGTAACATCATAAACGTGTATTTATTATCCTTTGCAATAAGAGCTAATTTGTTCTATGTCAAGCAGTGCCATATTCCAGAGACTTCTCCTCGATCTCTTGGCTAGAATACCGGGCGTTCCGGTCTCTCTAAGCCGCGGTGCCACACCGTGTGAGTGGCCAAGTGATATATTCTTGAAGGAGGCGGAAAGTTACGAGGATTTCCATTTCTTGGCGGACAATGTCGGCATCATCCCCTTCCTCTAAGATAAGTGCGACCAATACATTCTACTCACTAATACCTTTGTGCAAAACTTTCATTTTTATCCTAGGAAGAAACCACCAACGGTAGAATTTATTTGTATGATGAGCCTAAGGAGATGACATTATATGATTTTTGTGATATTTGCAAAATACCTTATGAGGGCAGCATCAATGAGCCACGTCCTAGAGACATGGATGATTTTATTTCTAAAACTACTATGGGGGAAGAGAGAGGAGTGTCGGAAGCAAGAGTGGCTAGTTTACATTTTTCCTGTTTTCCATTACTATGCATTATTTGCCGGGAGATGTCTTACTGGTCATGGGGAGAGTGGAACTCTCAGTTCACCTGACCTTGCTATTTTGCGCCATGCTTTATATGCTGACATAAATTTTAGTTTGGGCGCTACGTTTCTCGTTGGTTATACACAAACCGGACGAAGGGCGCTATTTTTGGCGGTGTTTATGCCTCCCGCCTTGCTAAACATTTTGAGATCCCTATTAGGCATGATGAAAAAGAGGAGATGCGGCTGGTCACCAAATATTTAGACTATGCCAGTATGGTAGCGCATCACTTTAGTAACAATGAGGATAAGAGCCAACGACTGCGCTATAACTTAGTAGTATTCAGTCAGGGCACCTATGAGATCATCAATTTTCCTTCACCTTCTTTGTTTGATATTCGTTCAGGCAGGTACATTATTATGCCCGAGGACATTTATGCGTACTGGGAACTGACGCAACCCCCAGTACCTGAGCCAGCACCAGCACCTGAACCATTTCAGGAGCCTATTTACCAGTGGGAGCCGCAGGAGCTCACCAACCAGTGGAACCCTCAGGACCCTCCGCAGTATCCAGGAGAGGGTTACTTCAAGCCATGGCCATAGACCCACTTAGGCCAAAAGCATATGCTTGGGGGAGTACGTATTTCTCACCGACATTACATTCATGCTCACACATTCATTCCAGTTGTCGGTGTTCATCTGTTTCCATTGTATTATCCATGTTAGTTTATTTTTCTTGCTTTCTTCTTGTGTGTTCGAAATTTTTTAATAAAATCCAAAAATATTTCTCGCTTCTTTTTTCGTTTTTCTTTCTATTTTAATTAGAAACCCAAAAAGATTTCTCGTTCTTCTTTTGCTTGTTGGGAGCTTTCCCGTGTAAATAGTTTTTCTCGTTTTCGTTTTACTTTCTTAAGAAAAACAAAATCTCCAAAAATATTTCAGTGTGTTTCTTTGAAATTCTTTTATTGGGGTCGTAAGGAGAATACCACGGTAAAAATGTTGAGTAGCTCTCATATGCATTATTGTTGATCTAACAAGGAGACCATATTACCTTGTCGTCTCCTTTGAATAAATGTTTGCAGATTCCAGCTTAGTCCAATGCACGTGCACTCTTATTATTATTCACATCGTTCGGTCGTGCAAGTGAAAGACAATAATGACGATATTTGATGAAATGATTGAGATGAAGAAAAGCTGGTATGAACTCGACCTATTTTGTTTTCGTAAATATGATTAGCTCATCGTTCCTGATTGAGCCCATTATGAATGAAACATGTTTGCAATGACAATTAGAGATTATAGTTACTCATGACATGCTTAATTAGCTAGGAGTGGATAATGGTTTATCTTGTGTGCCAACATGCATTTAAAATGGTTACGATGTAGTATGATAGGATGGTATCCACTTCTGAATGATTCAAGTGGCTTGACTTGGCACATGTTCACGCATGTAGTTGAATCAAAAACAACAAAGCCTCTACGATATTTATGTTCATGGTGATTTAATCCTACTCATGCTTGCACTCACTGTTGATTAACCTCAATGCATGTTTATGACTGTTGTCGCTCTCTACTTGGTCACTCCTCAATCCTTTTGCTAGCATTCACATGTACTAAGTGGGGATACTACATGTACATCCACTTCCTTAAACCCAAAGTTGTTCCATATGAGTCCACCATACCTATCTATATGCGGTATTTACCTGTCGTTCCACGTAAATTTGCATGCGCCAAACTCTAAACCTTCAAATAATAATTTGTTCTGTATGATCGAATCGCTCATGTAGCGACTGGAGGCTGTTAGTATCTTCCATGCTAGGTGGGTTATTCTCACGATGAGTGTTTATTCACTTGCACGAGAAAGTGATTGGTAATTTGGATGCCCAGTCCCATAATCAAAATCAAATCAAAATATAATAATGAAACAAAACTCCCCCAGGACTGGTGTTGGTATGGACGGTACCCATGGATTCGGCTAGCCGTGGAGTGTGCTTGTTGGTGGAGGGGGAGTAAAACTTTACCATTCTGTTTGGGAACCGCCTATAATGTGTCTAGCTTGCACTACAAAAAAAACACACTTCCGTGATGATACGTGTTTGTCATAGTAGGTCACATTTTCTGTCATGCATGTACATCCAT
Source organism: Aegilops tauschii subsp. strangulata (assembly GCF_002575655.3). Lineage (NCBI taxonomy): Eukaryota > Viridiplantae > Streptophyta > Magnoliopsida > Poales > Poaceae > Aegilops > Aegilops tauschii. The sequence continues at coordinate 347,208,927 of NC_053041.3, forward strand.
GACGATTTTATGACAGAATCAACATAGTGATGAGGACATCAATACCATTGTTACACCCACAGGCCCTGCTGCTATACATACTGGACCAATTACTAGAGCTCGCGCACGCCAATTAAATTACCAGGTACTTTCGTTTCTTGCTAATGATTCTAATGTTCATGAGAATATGATGCTGCCTAAATTGGATACATTTGTTTTGCTTACAAATGAAGGGCCTAGCTTTGAGAAGGATGAACATTGGAGCAAGAACAAGCATGGAGATGATGGCATGCGCATGGGGAACAAGAACGGAGTTACAAGTGATGATTTCAGGACGTTGAAGCCACCATAATGCGTGCATGAAGCCTTGGACGAAATATACAAGATGCTACTTCATAACTTTCGTCCAGAGGCTATTCTAGGTGCTGCGTCACCTTATTATTGGGCCAGGCCCATGTAATTTCGAAATACATAAGTATAGGCTGTTTTTAGAGTCCGTATGTGTGGGGAAACAAGAGATAGGGTTGGTTTCGGACCCCTTCCTCAAGGGCCACGAAATTCCCCCCCTCTTCCTCCATATATACAGCCCTTAGGGCGTCGTTTAGACTTTGGGTTTTGTTTAGATTAAAAGTTCGCCCTAGCTGCAACTTCGCGTACTTCGTTTGTGTTCAGCGACCAGACAAAGGCGTCACAGAACCCCACCTTGATCAATAAAGCTTTCATCTTATATTCGCAATATCCGGATTGCAATCTCAGTTTCTTGCTTGTTCTTCGTTTGCTCGCAGGAAACAGACCCTCGTGGTCAGGTTGATCGTGCTCCGGCGTTGTCGATAACCTCTCGGAGTTGGTTTAGCGATTGCTAAGGCGCGACGTCCTCGCACGTTCGTAGTCGGATCGTCAAAGTCGACTTCCACCAAAGCGATATCCATCATCTCATCGAAAGACGGGACACCCTCGCCTGGCGAAGCTACACCGGTAGGGTTGAGGATGGTGTCGGCGAAGCGGCTTCGGTAGGGTTGAGGAAGGTGTCGGCGAAGAAGATCAGAGGCCGTCGACGGGGGCATTGGTGGGGTGGCTCTGGGAGTGTGGACGAAGCATCTCCGGTGGGGAGTACGAAGGAGCCGCTGCAGATGCGCTGCGGTTGACGAGAGTACCGGCAAAGCAGATTCCGCGTCGTGGACAAGGCCGGCACTGAATGGGCTGTGGTACAATGGTGGATGAACAGTCTACTTGTTTCTAGGGGAGGTGGGAGGGGTAGATGCGGCCGCAGAAGCAGATCCGACGAGGTGGACGCCGCTGGCAGTGAATGGGCTCTGGTACGCCGGTGGATGAGCAGTATAGGGTTTCGAGAGGGGAGGGGTAGAAAGGCCGATGAAGTATGGACGGTGTGATGTAAGATGCTCTGGTGATGTGGAGTTAGTCGTTTTTGCGTGAGGGGGAGAGGAAATGGGGGTGCCGTGTGGTGGGGGAACCGGAAGTTACCAAAGCAGCCCCGACCTATTATGTAAATGAGGGCCATATTGTAATTATTGTTCTCCATGCACCAAGGACAAAAGGGGAATTTAGCATGCTAAAGACTAAGTGGCAGAAATTTTAGAAGGAGGCGGGAGATTTCGCCACTCACGGGATCATTCATATCCAGTTTCAACTAATTTTGGACAGTGCTAGCGGGAAGGTCATGCGAGACTGTGTACACGGGGCACACGTCAGCAGTTAATAACTGGTATAAAGTCCACCCCAGAAAAAAATACAATAACTCGGGATGATGCACCGATAACTTGGACGTTCACACGGGCGCGGCCAACCTTACGGGTGTAGAGGTGCGTTCGCAAAAAAACGGATCAAACACTTAGCCTGTGTATTTCTCGTGTAAATATATAATTTAGTGCCATTGGTTATTTACTTTAAATATAATGCATTGACGTCTTATTGTAGAGGCGCATGATGACCCACAAGTATACGGGGTTAATTGTAGCCTTTTCGATAAGTAAGAGTGTCGAACCCAACGAGGAGCAGAAGGAAATGACAAGTGGTTTTCAGCAAGGTAATGTCTGCAAGTACTGAAATTGTAAGTGACAGAGTAGTTTGATAGCAAGATAATTTGTAACGAGCAAGTAATGATAGTAGTAACAGAAGTGCAGCAAGGTAGCCGAATCCTTTTGAGGCAAAGGACGGGCCAAAACGGTCTTTTATAATAAGCAATGCATTCTTGAGGGTACACGGGAATTTCATCTAGTCACTTTCATCATGTTGATTCGATTTGTGCTCGCTACTTTGATAATTTGATATGTGGGTGGACCGGTGCTTACGTGTTGTTCTTACTTGAACGAACCTCCTACTTATGATTAACCCCCTCGCAAGCATCCGCAACTATGAGAAAAGTATTAAGAATAAATTCTAACCATAACATTAAACTTTTGGATCAAATCGGTCCCTTACGGAATAGCGCATAAACTACGGTTTAAGCCTCTGTCACTCTCGCAACCCATCATCTAATAACTACTCCACAATGCATTCCCTTAGGCCCAGATATGGTGAAGTGCCATGTAGTCGACGTTCACATGACACCACTAAGGGAATCACAACATACATACTATCAAAATATCGAACACATATCAAGTTCACATGATTGATTGCAACAAGATTTCTCCCGTGACCTCAAGAACAAAAGTAACTACTCATAAATGATAATCATGCTCAAGATCAGAGGGGTATTAAATAGCATATTGGATCTGAACATACAATCTTCCTCCAAATAAACCATATAGTAATCAACTACAAGATGTAATCAACACTACTAGTCACCCACAAGCACCAATCTATAGTTCCGGTACACAGATTGAACACAAGAGATGAACTAAGGTTTGAGAGGAGATGGTGCTGTTGAAGATGTTGATGGAGATTGCCCTCCCCAAGATGGGAGAGTTGTTGGTGATGATGATGACGATGATTTCCCCCTCCGGGAGGGAAGTTCCCCCGGCGGAATCACTGCGCCGGAGGGCAAAAGTGCTCCTGCCCAAGTTCCGCCTCGAGACGGCGGCGCTCCGTCCCGAAAATCCTTTCCTTATTTTTTTTCTAGGTCAAAATTACTTATATACCAGAAGATGGGCACCGGAGGTGGGCTGGGCTGAGCACAACCCACCAGGGCGCGCCTGGGGGGCCAGGCGCACCCTGGTGGCTTGTGCTCACCAGGTGGCCCCCCTCCGATGGTTATTTGCTCCAGTATTTCTTATATATTCCATAAAAAATCCTCGTGAAATTTCAACTCATTTGGAGTTGTGCAGAATAGGTAGCCTGACGTATTTTTTTCAGGTCCAAATTTCCAGCTGCCGGATTCTCCCTCTTTGTGTGTACCTTGAATATTATCAGAGAAAAGGCATTAGAATTACTCCAAAAAGCATTATTAGGCATAAAAACATTATAAATAACAGTAGGTAAACATGATGCAACATGGACGTATCAACTCCCCCAAGCTTAGACCTCGCTTGTCCTCAAGCGAAAACCGAAATCGAAAACCATGTCCACATGCTTAGAGAGAGAGGTGTCGATAAAAACAAAATACGGACATAGAAGCATCATGTGAATTATTATAACAGCAACAAACTTTAACATAAAACTTTTATCATGGAACTTTTACCATAGACTTGATGAGGACATCAATACCATTGTTACACCCACAGCTCCTACTACTATACATACTGGACCAATTACTAGAGCTCATGCACGCCAATTAAATTACCAGGTACTTTCGTTTCTTGGTAATGGTTCTAATGTTCATGAGAATATGATGCTGCCTAAATTGGATACGTTTGTTTTGCTTACAAATGAAGGGCCTAGCTTGGAGAAGGATGAACATTGGAGCAAGAACAAGCATGGAGATGATGGCGTGTGCAAGGGCAATAAGAATGGAGTTTCAAGTGATGATTTTAGGACTTTGAAGCCACCGTAATGAGTGCATGAAGTCTTGGACAAAATATACAAGATGTCACTTCACAAATTTCGTCCAGAGACTATTATAGGTGTTGCGTCACTTTATTATTGGGCCAGGCCCATGTAATTTCGAAATACATAAGTATAGGTTGTTTTTAGAGTCTGTATGTGTGGGGAAACAAGAGATAGGGTTGGTTTTGGACCCTTCCCAAGGTCCACGAAATCCCCCCTCTTCCTCCATATATACAGCCCTTAGGGCGTCGTTTAGACTATGGGTTTTGTTTAGATTAAAATTTCGCCATAGCTGCAACTTCGCGTACTTCGTTTGTGTTCAACGACCAGACCAAGACGTCACAGAACCCCACCTTCATTAATAAAGTTTTCCTCTTATATTCGCAATATCCAGACTGCAATTTCAGTTTCTTGCTTGTTCTTCGTTTGCTTGCAGGAAATATACTTTCGTTGTCAGGTTGATCGTGCTCCAGCGTGGTCAATAACCCCTCGGAGTTGGTTTAGCGATTGCTAAGGCGCGACGTCCTCACACGTTCGTAGTCGGATCGTCAAAGTCTATTCCACCAAAAACGATAGCCATCATCTCATTGAAAGATAGGTCCCCTCGCCTCTATCAAGTGGTATTAGATTTCCAGGTTGCTCGGTGAGATTTTACAGTTTTTTGTAGTTTAGATCGAGTATATTCTTCATACCTACAGTCCACGAAAAAGCCACAAAAAATTAGGGTTACTTCATCATATCTGAACCAGTCTGAGCCTTTGCATAGTCTTTTCAGTATTTTGCTTTGTTGAATCTGCGGTTCCATCGTCGTGTCAAGTTGCTGGTCTTAGTGTCTAGTCTTTTAGAGTTTTGAGTTCTGTTCACAAGTTGTCATGCCACCGCCGCACCATCATCATCGCCCCTGCCATATACCACCACTGCTTATCCGCTACTTCTATGAGTCCATATACCACCACCGATCCGAGTCAATAAACCACCACCGCTCCGACTCCATATACCACCACCAATCCGAGTCCATATACCACCACCGATCCGAATCCATATACCACCACCAATCCGTGTTCATATACCACCACCAATCCGAGTCCACATATACCACCGTCATATACCATCACCAGTCCGAGTTTCCCCAGATTGATCTCCGCCACCAGTCCGAGTCCAGTATGCGTTCCTTTATTTTTGAGTTCCAGAGCACGCGATACTACAAGTCGTGAACAAGTCGGTTTTCCCAACTTCCGTGCTACCCGTACAAGAAAAACAGTTCCAGTTCCAAAAAAAACTAAGTTTGGAAAATTCTGGCTAGGCAGTTTTTAGATCATTTGTAGACTTTTTCGAAAAAAACTTTGTTGCGGAGCAAAAAAAAGGAAAAAAATTAGAGTGTGCTCCTCCCTTGTTTATGTGCCGCGCCGTGATTTTGTTAGTGTTGTAGGCTCGCATCTCTAGCACGGTCTAGCCTAGGACCAGCATAGTACCGTCGTTGAGCGTTTATTCAACTTTGCATCTCTGAATTGATTATTGCTGACCCTTTTTGCTACCATATTATAAGCCTTCCCAGCTCCACATACATCTACGTCATGCGTTTGACTCTCCCTGGTAATGGCTCTATCCATGCTTTGAGAGTTTTGACTACAACGGTTGCCAATCACCACCTGCTGCTTGGTAAGAACTGGTAAGAATTTGAGATTCGCTTGACGGATTTGTGATTTTCCACAACATCACAGCCACTTCCTAGTAGTCTATAGGATCATATTCTTGTGTTTTTCTCTTGCTGCTAACCATGGCAGGATCACAAGCCGACGAGACTGACTAGGAGAACATGACGAACAAAGAGTTACATGATAAGTTTCAGCAAATGATGAGCGGACAGATGGAAGATGTGCTAAACAGATTTGAAGAAGCCATTGAGAAGATAGATGGCATTGAGAAGGCGTTCAAAACAAAGCTCGATAACAAGTTTAATGAATTGCTCGCGCATCTTCCACAACCACCGCCCGCTGCACCTGTCGCACTTCTACAACAGAAACAACAACAACAACGTCGCCTTCCAAATCAAGAGGGACGTGCATTGCGCGTTCCCCTTGAGCCTGGTCAAAATTCCGGTGCCGCTGTACCTATTGTTGATGCTTCTGTAGCTCCTGCTGCTACTACAGAGGTGGAGGACCATTACAAGGATGAGGTTGATCAAAATCAGAACTACGTGCAACCACCAGCACCACCACCACCAGGTCGTCTTCATGCATATCATCGCAACGATAGGGCTGCACCACCACCCGAGGTACGAGATCATGACCATCTTCCTAAACTAAAATTGAATATTCCACCATTTGAGGGTAGATATGTTCCTAATATATATCTTACTTGGGAGTTAGATACTGAACAACGTTTTACATGTTTACAATATCCTGAGGAGAGACGTGGTCCTGCTGTTGTTTGTGCTTTCACTAGTTTTGCATGTGTTTGGTGGTCTGAACATTGTAGATTATATCCTATTGCAGCTACTTGGGCTGCTTTGAAAACTGCTATGCATACTCGTTGTGTTCCACCATATTATCAACGTGAATTACTTAAAAAATTGCAGCGTTTAAGACAAGGAAAAAATTCTGTAGAAGAATATTATCAGGAATTACAAACTGGAATGATTAGATGTGGTATTGTTGGGGATAATGAAGCTATGCTTGCACGTTTTATGGGTGGATTAAGTAAAGAGATTCAGACCATTCTAGAGTATAAGGAGTATAATAATATCACTCATTTATTCCATCTTTCTTGCAAAGCTGAACGTGAAGTGCAGGATTGACAGGAATTGGCGCGAACTAACTTTTCTGCAGGTCGACCTTCATCATGGACACCTCGTGCATTCTCTACTCCCACACGTCCTACTACAGCACCACTGACTTCAGCCGCCACTTCCAACCGAGATATAAGAAAACAGGCACCACCACCACCAACTGCCAAGAGTACACTTTCCGGTTCTGCACAGAGCTCTTCTTCGTCCATGGCATTAACAGGGCAAACACATGATATTATTTGTCGTCATTGCAAGGGTGGAAGTCATCATGCGAGAGAATGCCCATCTAAGCGTGTGATGATTGTTACTGAGGATGGTGGGTATGAGTCCGACTATGATGAGGAGACTTTGGCTCTTATTACAAGTGAAGAACACGGTGGAGATGATTCTGATCATGATACGCAATACATGGTTCCTAAAGACGCTGACAGGTATGAATGTTTAGTTGCTCAACATGTTTTGAGTGTGGAGGTCACACAAGCTGAGCAAAATCAGAGGCATAATTTGTTCCATACAAAGGGAGTTGTGAAGGAACGTTCTGTTTGTGTCATTATAGATGGAGGGAGCTGCAACAACTTGGCTAGCATGGAGATGGTGGAGAAGCTATCTCTCACCACAAGACCACATCCACATCCTTACTACATCCAATGGTTCAACAACTGCGGCAAGGTTAAGGTAACACGTATTGTACGTGTGCATTTTAGTATCTCTACATATGCTCATTATGTTGATTGTGATGTGGTGCTATGCAGGCATGATCCTTATTACTTGGTAGACCATGGCAATTTGATAAAAATTCTGTACACCATGGTAGAAACAATCAGTATACTCTTCTTCATAAGGATAAAAATATTACTTTGCTTCCTATGACTCCTGATTCCATTTTGAAAGATGATATTAATAGAGCTAGTAAAGTAAAACAGGAGAAAAATAAGAGTGCGGATTGTGGCAAACGAATTTGAGCAACAAATGAAGCCTAATAATAAACCATCTAGTGTTGCTTCTGAAATTAAATTGGAGAGTGCATGTTTACTTGCCACCAAATCTGATATTGATGATCTAGATTTCAGCAAATCTGTTTGTATGCTTTTGTGTGCAAAGAGGCATTATTTAATTTCGAGGATGTACCTTCCTCTTTGCCTCTTGCTGTCACTAACATTTTGCAGGAGTTCGCTGACGTCTTTCCACAAGATTTGCCATCGGGGTTACCGCCTATTCGAGGGATTGAGCATCAGATTGACTTAATTCCCGGTGCTTCGCTACCAAACCGTGCGCCATACCGTACCAATCCTGAGGAGACGAAGGAGATTATGCGTCAAGTAGAGGAGCTGCTCGACAAAGGTTATATACACGAATCTCTTAGTCCTTGTCCTGTTCCTATTATACTAGTGCCAAAAAAGGATGGTACGTCGCGTATGTGTGTTGATTGTCGAGGCATTAATAATATTACTATTCGTTATCGTCATCCTATTCCTAGGCTAGATGACATGCTTGATGAATTGAGTGGATCTACAATATTCTCCAAAGTTGATTTGCATAGTGGATACCATCAAATTCGTATGAAATTGGGAGATGAATGGAAAATAGCATTTAAAACTAAGTTTGGATTTTATGAGTGGTTAGTCATGCCTTTTGGGTTAACTAATGCACCTAGTACTTTCATGAGATTAACGAACGAAGTTTTATGTGCTTTCATTGGACGATTTGTGGTAGTCTATTTTGATGATATACTGATTTATAGCAGATCTTTGGAGGAACATTTGGAACATTTACGTGTTGTTTTTATTGCTCTACGTGATGCACGTTTGTTTGGTAACCTTTTGCATCGACCGAGTATCCTTTCTGGGCTATGTTGTTACTCCACAGGGAATTGCAGTTGATAAGGCCAAGATTGAAGCTATTGAGAGTTGGCCGCAGCCCAAAACAGTCACACCAGTGATGAGGACATCAATACCAGTGTTACACCCACAGCCCCTGCTGCTATACATACTGGACCAATTACTAGAGCTCGCGCACGCCAATTAAATTACCAGGTACTTTCGTTTCTTGGTAATGATTCTAATGTTCATGAGAATATGATGCTGCCTAAATTGGATACATTTGTTTTGCTTACAAATGAAGGGCCTAGCTTTGAGAAGGATGAACATTGGAGCAAGAACAAGCATGGAGATGATGGCATGCGCATGGGGAACAAGAACGGAGTTACAAGTGATGATTTCAGGACGTTGAAGCCACCATAATGCGTGCATGAAGCCTTGGACAAAATATACAAGATGCTACTTCATAACTTTCGTCCAGAGGCTATTCTAGGTGCTGCGTCACCTTATTATTGGGCCAGGCCCATGTAATTTCGAAATACATAAGTATAGGCTGTTTTTAGAGTCCGTATGTGTGGGGAAACAAGAGATAGGGTTGGTTTCGGACCCCTTCCTCAAGGGCCACGAAATTCCCCCCCTCTTCCTCCATATATACAGCCCTTAGGGCGTCGTTTAGACTTTGGGTTTTGATTAGATTAAAAGTTCGCCATAGCTGCAACTTCGCGTACTTCGTTTGTGTTCAGCGACCAGACAAAGGCGTCACAGAACTCCACCTTGATCAATAAAGCTTTCATCTTATATTCGCAATATCCAGATTGCAATCTCAGTTTCTTGCTTGTTCTTCGTTTGCTCGCAGGAAACAGACCCTCGTGGTCAGGTTCATTGTGCTCCGGCGTGGTCGATAACCTCTCGGAGTTGGTTTAGCGATTGCTAAGGCGCGACGTCCTCGCACGTTCGTAGTCGGATCGTCAAAGTCGACTTCCATCAAAGCGATATTCATCATCTCATCGAAAGACGGGACACCTTTGCCTCTATCAAGTGGTATCAGATTTCCAGGTTGCTCGGTGAGATTTTACAGTTTTTCGTCGTTTAGATCGAGTCTGTTCTTCATACCTACAGTCCACGAAAAAGCCACAAAAAAATTAGGGTTAGTTCATCATATCCGAACCAATCTGAGCCTTTGCATAATCTTTTTAGGGTTTTTGCTTTGTTGAATTTACGGTTGCATCGTCGTGTCAAGTTGCTGGTCTTAGAGTCTAGTCTTTTAGAGTTTCGAGTTCTGGTCATAAGTTGTCACGCCGCCGCCGCACCATCATCATCGCCTTGCCATCTACCACCATTGCTCATCCGCCACCGCTCTGAATCCATATCTATATACCACCACCAATCCGTATCCATATACCACTACCGCTACCATATACCACCACCGCTGCCATATCCTACCGCCATATATCCACCACCAATCCGAGTTCTTTTCATATTCGGTTGGTTTTAGAGATCCATATATTTTCCGTTTCGTGTTTCCTTGCCTGAGTAGGTCTCGGAAAAAAAAAGAGTCTGGAGACCCCCGGGCAGTTTTTAGGCCAAAATTTCGGCAACCAAAAATATTTTTTCCCTATCCTATTTTTAGGCCCCGGGTAGTGTTTTGAGACACTCGCCATCATAGTGATTTTTTGTCGCACTTTTTCGTCGTCGCTGCCCTGATTTCCGAAAAAAATAGTCAAAAAATTTTGTGCCCGTCCTGTCAGTTTGACCTGGGAAGAGTTTTGCGACACTCGCCATTATAGTGATTTTTCGCAAAAAAAAAGAGGAGCGCAAAAAAAAGAGCGCAAAAAAAAAGAGCGAAAAAAAAATTCCAGAGTGTGCTTTTCCCTTGTTTACGTGCAGCGCCGTGATTTTGTTAGTGTTCTAGGCTCGCGTCTCTAGCACGGTCTAGCCTAGGACCAGCACAGTACCGTCGTTGAGCGTTTATTCAACTTTGCATCTCTGAATTGATTATTGCTTACCATTTTGCTACCATATTATAAGCCTTCCCAGCTCCACATAAGTCTACATCGTGCGTTTGACTCTCCCTGGTAATCGCTATATCCAAGCTTTGAGAGTTTTTGACTACAACGGTTGCCGATCACCACCTGCTGCTGGGTAAGAACTGGTAAGAATTTGAGATTCGCTTGAAGGTTTTGTGACACACCACCATCACCACCACTTCTAGTAGTCTGCAGGATCATATTCTTTTGTGTTTCTATTGCTGCTAACCATGGCAGGTTCACACGCCGATGAGACTGATTGGGAGAACATGACGAACAAGGAGTTGCATGATAAATTTCAGCAAATGATGAGTGGCCAGGTGGGAGATGTGCTAAACAGATTTGAAGAGGCTATGGAGAAGATAGATGCCGTGGAGAAGTCGTTCGAGACAAAGCTGGATAACAAGTTTACTGAATTACTCAAGCGTCTTCCCCAACCACCACCGGCTGCACATGTCGCACCTCTACAACAACAACAACCACATCTCCAACGCCGCCTTCCAAATCAAGTGGGACGGGCACAGCGCGTTCCAATTGAGATTGGTCAAAATTTGGGTGCTGCTGCACCTACTGTTGATGCTTCTTTGGCTCCTGCTCCTGCGGCGGCTGAGGAGGATGACGATTATGCGGGCGATTATGAGGATGAGGTTGATCAAAATCAGAACTACGTGCAGCCACCACCACCACCAGCAGGTCGACCTCAGGTATATATTCGCAACGGTAGGCCGGCACCACCACCTCAGGTACGAGATCATGACCATCTCCCTAAACTAAAATTGAATATTCCACCATTTGCAGGTAGATATGTTCCTGATATATATCTTACTTGGGAGTTAGAACCTGAACATCGATTTACATGTTTACAATATCCTGAGGAGAGACGTGTTCCTGCTGCTGTTTGTGCTTTCACTAGCTTTGCATGTGTTTGGTGGTCTGAACATTGTAGATTATATCCTGTTCCAACTACTTGGGCTGCTTTGAAAACTGCTATGCATACTCGTTGGGTTCCACCATATTATCAACGTGAATTACTTCAAAAATTGCAGCGTTTAAGACAAGGGAAAAATTCTGTAGAAGAATATTATCAGGAATTACAAACTGGCATGATTAGATGTGGTATTGTTGAGGAGAATGAAGCTATGCTTGCACGTTTTATGGGTGGATTAAATAAAGAGATTCCGACCATTCTAGAGTATAAGGATTATAATAATATCACTCGTTTATTCCATCTTGCTTGTAAAGCTGAACATGAAGTGCAGGATCGACAGCCATTGGCGCGAACTAACTTTTCTGCAGGTCGACCTTCATCATGGACACCGCGTGCATCTTCTACTTCCACTTCACCATCAACTCCATCAGGTGCCACCTCCAGCCGTGATACAAGAAAGCAGGCACAACCACCACTCTCTGCCAAGAGCACACCTGCCGGGCCTGCGCAGAGCTCTTCTTCTTCCATGGCATCGACAGGGCACACAAGTGATATTATTTGTCGTCGTTGTAAGGGAAGAGGACATTTTGCGAGAGAATGCAAATCTCAGCGTGTCATGATTGCTACTGAGGATGGTGGGTATGAGTCCGCTAGTGACTATGATGAGGAGACTTTGGCTCTTATTACACGTGAAGAACATGGTGGAGATGATTCTGAAAATGAGACGCAATACATGGCTCCTGAAGACGCTGACAGGTATGAATGTTTAGTTGCTCAACGTGTTTTGAGTGTGCAGGTCACACAAGCAGAGCAAAATCAGAGGCATAATTTGTTCCATACAAAGGGAGTTGTGAAGGAACGTTCTGTTCGCGTCATCATAGATGGAGGGAGCTGTAACAACTTGGCTAGCATGGAGATGGTGGAGAAGCTATCTCTCACCACAAGACCACATCCACATCCTTACTACATCCAATGGTTCAACAACAGCGGCAAGGTTAAGGTAACACGTACTATTCGTGTGCATTTTAGTATCTCTACATATGCTGATTATGTTGATTGTGATGTGGTACCCATGCAAGCATGTTCCTTATTACTAGGTAGACCATGGCAATTTGATAAAAATTCTGTACACCATGGTAGAAACAATCAGTATACTCTTGTTCATATGGATAAAAATATTACTTTGCTTCCTATGACTCCTGATTCCATTTTGAAAGATGACATTAATAGAGCTAATAAAGCAAAACAGGAGAAAAATAAGAGTGAAAATCAGATTGTGGCAAAGGAATTCCAGCAACAAATGAAACCTAATAATAAACCATCTAGTGTTGTTTCTGAAATTAAATTGAAAAGTGCATGTTTACTTGCCACAAAATCTGATATTGATGAACTAGATTTCAGCAAATCTGTTTGCTATGCTTTTGTGTGCAAAGAGGCATTATTTTCATTCGAGGACGTGCCTTCCTCTTTGCCCCCTGCTGTCACTAACATTTTGCAGGAGTTCGCTGACGTCTTCCCACAAGACGTGCCACCGGGATTACCACCTATTCGAGGGATTGAGCATCAAATTGACTTAATTCCCGGTGCATCGCTACCCAATCGTGCACCATACCGTACCAATCCAGAGGAGACGAAGGAGATTATGCGTCAAGTACAGGAGCTGCTCGACAAAGGTTATATACGCGAATCTCTTAGTCCTTGTGCTGTTCCTATTATACTAGTGCCTAAAAAGGATGGTACGTCGCGTATGTGTGTTGATTGTAGAGGCATTAATAATATTACTATTCGTTATCGTCATCCTATTCCTAGGCTAGATGATATGCTTGATGAATTGAGTGGCTCTACAATATTCTCCCAAGTTGATTTGCGTAGTGGATACCATCAAATTCGTATGAAATTGGGAGATGAATGGAAAACTGCATTTAAAACTAAGTTTGGTTTATATGAGTGGTTAGTCATGCCTTTTGGGTTAACTAATGCACCTAGTACTTTCATGAGACTAATGAACGAAGTTTTACGTGCTTTCATTGGACGATTTGTGGTAGTCTATTTTGATGATATATTGATTTATAGCAAATCTTTGGAAGAACATTTGGAACATTTACGTGCTGTTTTTATTGCTCTACGTGATGCATGTTTGTTTGGTAACCTTGGGAAGTGCACCTTTTGCACCGACCGAGTATCTTTTCTTGGCTATGTTGTTACTCCACAGGGAATTGAAGTTGATAAAGCCAAGATTGAAGCTATTGAGAGTTGGCCGCAGCCCAAAACGGTCACACAAGTGCGGAGTTTTCTTGGACTCGCTGGTTTCTATAGGCGTTTTGTGAGAGATTTTAGCACCATTGCTGCACCTCTCAACGAGCTTACAAAGAAGGATGTGCCTTTTGTTTGGGGTACCGCACAGGAAGAAGCCTTCACGGTATTGAAAGATAAGTTGACACATGCTCCTTTACTCCAACTTCCTGATTTTAATAAGACTTTTGAGCTTGAATGTGATGCTAGTGGCATTGGATTAGGAGGTGTGTTATTACAAGATGGCAAACCTGTTGCATACTTTTCTGAAAAAATGAGTGGGCCTAGTCTGAATTATTCTACTTATGATAAAGAACTATATGCTCTTGTTCGGACTTTAGAAACATGGCAACATTATTTATGGCCCAAAGAATTTGTTATACATTCTGATCATGAATCTTTGAAACATATTAAAAGTCAAGCTAAACTGAATCGTAGACATGCTAAATGGGTTGAATTCATTGAAACTTTCCCTTATGTCATTAAACACAAGAAGGGTAAAGAAAATGTTATTGCTGATGCATTGTCTCGTCGCTATACTATGCTTTCACAACTTGACTTCAAAATATTTGGTTTGGAGACCATCAAAGATCAATATGTGCATGATGCTGATTTTAAAGATGTATTGCAGAATTGTAAAGAAGGAAGAACCCGGAACAAGTTTGTCGTTAATGATGGATTTGTGTTCCGTGCTAACAAGCTATGCATTCCAGCTAGCTCTCTTCGTCTTTTGTTGTTGCAGGAGGCGCATGGAGGAGGATTAATGGGACACTTTGGCGTGAAGAAGACGGAGGACGTACTTGCTACACATTTCTTTTGGCTAAAGATGAGACGGGATGTTGAGCGTTTTGTTGCTCGCTGCACTACATGTCAAAAAGCTAAGTCACGACTCAATCCTCATGGTTTATATATGCCTTTGCCTGTACCTAGTGTTCCTTGGGAGGATATATCTATGGACTTTGTTTTAGGTTTACCTCGAACAAAGAAGGGGAGGGATAGCATATTTGTTGTCGTGGATAGATTCTCGAAAATGGCACACTTTATACCATGTCATAAAAGCGATGATGCTGTTAATGTTGCTGATTTGTTCTTTCGTGAAATTATTCGCTTGCATGGTGTGCTAAATACTATTGTTTCAGATCGTGATACTAAATTTCTTAGCCACTTTTGGAGATGTTTATGGGCTAAGTTGGGGACCAAACTGCTTTTTAGTACTACTTGTCACCCCCAAACTGATGGACAAACTGAAGTAGTCAATAGAACATTGTCTACAATGCTTAGGGCTGTTTTGAAGAATAATAAGAAAATGTGGGAAGAATGCTTGCCTCATATTGAGTTTGCTTATAATCGTTCATTGCATTCTACTACTAAGATGTGCCCTTTTGAAATTGTGTATGGTTTCCTACCTCGTGCACCTATTGATTTGTTGCCTCTTCCATCTTCGGAGAAGGTTAATTTTGATGCTAAACAACTTGCTGAATTGATCTTAAAAATGCATGAGTTAACTAAGGAAAACATTGAGCGTATGAATGCTAAATATAAACTTGCTGGAGATAAGGGTAGAAAACATGTTGTGTTTGCACCTGGAGATCTTGTTTGGTTACATTTGCGTAAGGATAGATTTCCTGATTTGCGCAAATCAAAGCTAATGCCACGTGCTGATGGTCCTTTTAAGGTGTTAGAGAAAATTAATGATAATGCATATAAACATGAGCTGCCTGCAGATTTTGGGGTTAGTCCCACTTTTAACATTGCAGATTTGAAGCCTTATTTGGGTGAGGAAGATGAGCTTCCGTCGAGGACGACTTCATTTCAAGAAGGGGAGGATGATGAGGACATCAATACCATTGTTACACCCACAGCCCCTGCTGCTATACATACTGGACCAATTACTAGAGCTCGCGCACACCAATTAAATTACCAGGTACTTTCGTTTCTTGGTAATGATTCTAATGTTCATGAGAATATGATTGATGAGGGCATGACTACCTTGGATACGACCAAAAATATTGCATACATGCATATTTGTCAGGTGATTTCTAGTGCAAACTATTCAATAATCTATTTATGTTATCCAGAACAAAAATACTTCACACACTTTTGTGTTTTGTCTAATTGCAGGTGTATGGGACATTTGTACAATCCACATATGAAGATAAGGCAAAAGGAGAAGTTTAGGTTCTGTTCAAAAAGTCCTCTCACGTCACTTTTGGGCCAAGAGAAGATAGAGTCCAAGTCTCTCACGTTCTGGATTCAGATTCGGACTGCACAGACATACCTGACTCAAAACGCCAACAACTTTTTCATACGGACTCCGAATTGGGTGATTCTTTTTTTGTTGGAAACTAGATTTCGTGCTCTTTCCAACCCAATTGGATTCACCTTTAAATTCGTCCGGAGCATTGAGTTATGGTCGAAACAATCTGACGTTGCACCAGAATCCGAGTCAAACTACAAGTCCAAAGGTGTTGCATCACCTCCACTTGGGCCCATGAGCCTTGTACGACCTAGGGTTGGTTTTAGGCTGCCTTGGGACGTCCTCCCACCTCCTTGGCCGCCACCCCTTGCTCCTATATAAGTAGATCCATCTAGTAGCTTTTTCCTTGGGTTTTGTTTAGATTAAAAGTTCGCCATAGCTGCAACTTCGCGTACTTCGTTTGTGTTCAGCGACCAGACAAAGGCGTCACAGAACTCCACCTTGATCAATAAAGCTTTCATCTTATATTCGCAATATCCAGATTGCAATCTCAGTTTCTTGCTTGTTCTTCGTTTGCTCGCAGGAAACAGACCCTCGTGGTCAGGTTGATCGTGCTCCGGCGTGGTCGATAACCTCTCGGAGTTGGTTTAGCGATTGCTAAGGCGCGACGTCCTCGCACGTTCGTAGTCGGATCGTCAAAGTCGACTTCCACCAAAGCGATATCCATCATCTCATCGAAAGACGGGACACCTTTGCCTCTATCAAGTGGTATCAGTTTTCAGGTTGCTCGGTGAGAATTTCCAGTTTCCCCTAGATTAGATTTATTTTCTTACCTATTGTCCAAGAAAAAGCCACAAAAAAGTTAGATCTATTCATCCTTTTGTCCAAGCCAGTCTGAACCTTTGCAATTTTCTATTCATTGTTTGCATTATTGAATTATCGGTTGCATCGTCGTGTCGAGTTGCTGGTCTTAGGGTCTAGTTCGTTTAGAGTTTCGAGTTCTGTTCACATTAGTCACGTCGCCGCTGCATCGTTATCCCTTCTGCTGTCCACCACACCATCCATCAAATTCCACCATGTGCTACCCATAGTTCATTGTCACAATCATAGTTGAGGTCGTTCACATCTTCGCTTGATCCAATCTGCATCTTATCTAGTTTGTCTTGGAAAGAGGGAGAGAAAAAAAAGACAGAGAAAAAAAGAGAGAAAAAAAAAGAAAAAGAAGTCAGAAAAAAAGAGAAAGAAAAAAAGTGTGAGGAAAAAAAAGAGAGAAGAGAAAAAACAAAATTCGGATCTATCTAGACTCAATCTCGTAGTTGAATTCGGATTGGAATCTGTTTTGTGCACTGTTTAGTAAACACAGGCATACCTTCCTCATACGAAGTCCGTTTTGACTCCGCGAGTACTCAAATGAAAGCTAGCGACGAGCCACATCTAAATAGTTGCAGAGACTAGTTCAATATTTGACACCTCAAAATCGTCTTCTAAATAGGTCTTTTTGCCCTCCGAAGTTCGCGGACACAGCTTATTCCAGTTTTTCAAGCCAGTTTCAGAATTCTTTCACTCCTCATATCAACTCGGAATTGAGTGATTCTTTTTGCATTGGAAAGCTTGAGTTAGTAGCATTCTTTGAAAAAAATTATCAGAAAATTGGCACAAACTTTTCAAGAGGAAAGTTGGAGAGAGTTGTTGTATATCCTGCTTGGCAGTTGTTTTTCATCATTATCTTTACTGCCGTTGGGATCTTCACTTATATCTTGCTGTCCAGAGCTACTTAGTATCCTTCATTGATGCTAGTTGTGCTACGCCGTGACCTCATTAGTGTTCTAGGCTCGCGTCTCTAGTCCGGTCTAGCCTAGGACCAGCACAGTACCGTCGTTGAGCGTTTATTCAACATTGCATCTCTGAATTGATTATTGCTAATATTTTGCTACCATATATAGCCAACCCAGCTCCACATATTTCTACACCGTGTATACGTACGTTCCCCTGGCAATCGCTTTACTCAATCTTTGGAGTTATTTGACACCGCTGGTTGCCTGTCACCACCTGCTGCTTGGTAAGAACTTGTAAGATATTGATATTTGCTTTACTGTGAGCGCTTTTCCACCACATCCTAGTAGTTCATAGGAACATTATTCTTGAATTTTGTTTCTTGTTTCTACTAATCATGACAGGATCTAGAGTCAATTCATGGGGTTTGTCGATCGTGGGAGATGTGCCATCACCTATGCAAATACCACAACCGTCACGAGAGGTGCACAAACATCCAAATGCACATGATCAGGTTAATGTTTCTATACCACCATTTAATGGCCGTTTTAGACCTGCTTTATATATTGAATGGGAGTTTGACCTAAATAATATATTTGCTTCCAATAATTTTGATGTACGTAAAAAAGTTAAGGTTGCGGTTGGTTCTTTCACTGGTTATGCTGTAGTTTGGTGGAGTGAATATTGTCGGTTACACCCTAATGATATACCTACTACTTGGGATGATTTGAAACTTGCCATGCGACATACATTCGTTCCCGCTTATTATACTCGTGACATGATTACAAAGTTGCAACATTTAAAACAAGGTAGTGACACCGTAACGAAATATTATGATACTTTACAAACTACCTTGCTGCATTCCTCTTTAGAAGAAAGTGAAGAAGATTTTATGGATAGATTTTGGGGAGGATTAAATCGTGACATTCAGGAGATACTAATACATGAAGAGTGTTATCCTATGGACCATTTGTTTCATCTTGCTTGCAAAGCTGAACAGGAAATAAAACGACGTGTTGCGCACAAGGAGAACAAGCGCGAGATGCACATTCCAAGAGTTGATACGGTTGTCCCTTCAACTACTAAGCATACTATGACAACCACATCCGTTGTTGTGAGGACTACATCACCTCCACCATGTGACACATCATCACCGAGAGTGCCTACCTCATCTGAGTTGATCATAAGAGGTAATGACAAAGGTACTAATCTTCTACTTCCACATGAATATGATGAATGTCTTGTCAATTTAAGTGCACCATGCGGTGAGCTACCCACTACTTTGATCACACCAGCTACCTTAGAGGACTATGTTGATGATTTGACTTTGCCATGTGATCAAACAATTTTGAGTGAGCCCATTGAATTAACTATCGATGCAAAAGAATCAAGTGAATCAGGGAATAAATCAGATTTGGATCAAATATGTTTGAAAATAATTGTGCCAATGTTTAATCATTTTGATATGACCTCTAATCTTGGTGATGGTTCATCAATGTTGGGATGGTTTAATGATGAATATTGTCAATCTTTTCATATGAATAAGAGCTTCACTTATATGTGCAAACTGAGTTGCAATACTTTCATGCCTTCTACATCTTGTGATAATATTTTGGCTTTATATTTTATTGACTATGAAAGTTACTCATGTATACATGTGTCATATGTGCAAAATCCACGGGAATTAAAAATGGATGACATATACATATACAACATGTACACCTTGTCTCTTTTGTTAGCCACATTTCAGATTAAGCAACGCCGAGGACGGCTTTGTTTTCAAGAAGGGGAGGATGATGAGGACATGACTACCTTGGATACGACCAAAAATATTGCATACATGCATATTTGTCAGGTGATTTCTAGTGCAAACTATTCAATAATCTATTTATGTTATCCAGAACAAAAATACTTCACACACTTTTGTGTTTTGTCTAATTGCAGGTGTATGGGACATTTGTACAATCCACATATGAAGATAAGGCAAAAGGAGAAGTTTAGGTTCTGTTCAAAAAGTCCTCTCACGTCACTTTTGGGCCAAGAGAAGATAGAGTCCAAGTCTCTCACGTTCTGGATTCAGATTCGGACTGCACAGACATACCTGACTCAAAACGCCAACAACTTTTTCATACGGACTCCGAATTGGGTGATTCTTTTTTTGTTGGAAACTAGATTTCGTGCTCTTTCCAACACAATTGGATTCACCTTTAAATTCGTCCGGAGCATTGAGTTATGGTCGAAACAATCTGACGTTGCACCAGAATCCGAGTCAAACTACAAGTCCAAAGGTGTTGCATCACCTCCACTTGGGCCCATGAGCCTTGTACGACCTAGGGTTGGTTTTAGGCTGCCTTGGGACGTCCTCCCACCTCCTTGGCCGCCACCCCTTGCTCCTATATAAGTAGATCCATCTAGTAGTTTTTTCCTTGGGTTTTGTTTAGATTAAAAGTTCGCCATAGCTGCAACTTCGCGTACTTCGTTTGTGTTCAGCGACCAGACAAAGGCGTCACAGAACTCCACCTTGATCAAAAAAGCTTTCATCTTATATTCGCAATATCCAGATTGCAATCTCAGTTTCTTGCTTGTTCTTCGTTTGCTCGCAGGAAACAGACCCTCGTGGTCAGGTTGATCGTGCTCCGGCGTGGTCGATAACCTCTCGGAGTTGGTTTAGCGATTGCTAAGGCGCGACGTCCTCGCACGTTCGTAGTCGGATCGTCAAAGTCGACTTCCACCAAAGCGATATCCATCATCTCATCGAAAGACGGGACACCTTTGCCTCTATCAATGATGCTGCCTAAATTGGATACATTTGTTTTGCTTACAAATGAAGGGCCTAGCGTTGAGAAGGATGAACATTGGAGCAAGAACAAGCATGGAGATGATGGCATGCGCATGGGGAACAAGAACGGAGTTACAAGTGATGATTTCAGGACGTTGAAGCCACCATAATGCGTGCATGAAGCCTTGGACGAAATATACAAGGTGCTACTTCATAACTTTCGTCCAGAGGCTATTCTAGTTGCTGCGTCACCTTATTATTGGGCCAGGCCCATGTAATTTCGAAATACATAAGTATAGGCTGTTTTTAGAGTCCGTATGTGTGGGGAAACAAGAGATAGGGTTGGTTTCGGACCCCTTCCTCAAGGGCCACGAAATTCCCCCCTCTTCCTCCATATATACAGCCCTTAGGGCGTCGTTTAGACTTCGGGTTTTGATTAGATTAAAAGTTCACCATAGCTGCAACTTCGCGTACTTCGTTTGTGTTCAGCGACCAGACAAAGGCGTCACAGAACTCCACCTTGATCAATAAAGCTTTCATCTTATATTCGCAATATCCAGATTGCAATCTCAGTTTCTTGCTTGTTCTTCGTTTGCTCGCAGGAAACAGACCCTCGTGGTCAGGTTGATCGTGCTCCGGCGTGGTCGATAACCTCTCGGAGTTGGTTTAGCGATTGCTAAGGCGCGACGTCCTCGCATGTTCGTAGTCGGATCGTCAAAGTCGACTTCCATCAAATCGATATTCATCATCTCATCGAAAGACGGGACACCTTTGCCTCTATCAACCAGTGAGGAGTTTTCTTGGCCTCGCTGGATTCTTTAGGCGTTTTGTGAGAGATTTCAGCACCATTGCTGCACCTCTCAATGAGCTCACAAAGAAGGATGTGCCTTTTGTTTGGGGTACCGCACAGGAAGAAGCCTTCACGGTATTGAAAGATAAGTTGACACATGCTCCTTTACTGTAACATCCCAAATTTTCAATTTGGAATGTTATACGTTAGATCATCATGCATATCATATTTTATTGCATTTTGACTTGCGATCCTAGAAATTTCACGCAACTCAAGGACCCACGGAGAGAGTTGGGGATTTCGTTATTTTCATATTTGGGTTTTCTCAAATTTTGAAAATAGGATCATTTGTTTTAATTATTTTTCTCTCCAAAAATATTTCATATCAAAATATATGAGAGGGGATAAAATGACTTCTCCACAAATAATGAAATATTGGAGGAAAAATATTAAAAACATATATTTGATTTTATTTGATTTTATTCGAATTAGGAAAAATACTCGTTTTTCAAAATTGCATTTTACGCCCAAATAAATGTTCATCTTGTCCGGCTTATTTTTAGAGGACGAGGAAATTTTATTTTGGGATTTTTGGAGTCCATTTAGTATTTATTTTCTTACTTTTCTGCACGTCCAAATTATTATTATTATTTTTTAAAAGTCAACCGCCTTACGAGCCGTATCCGACCTGGACACCTCAGCCCGGCCGGCCTTTAAAGCCGCGGCCCGAGCCCCGCCTCAGCCCAAGTCGCCGCCGCCCCGAAACCCTAGCCGCCGCCGCCCGCGCCGCCGCCGCCCGCGTCGCCCCGCCGCCCGACCCGCCACCCGCCGGAGCCCCGCCGCCTCTCGCCCGACGCCGCCACCCGCCGGAGCCGCTCGCCGCCGCCGCTGTCACGCGAACCGAGGTAGCCGCCAGTTTTTCTCGAAAAACCGTTCGGTTTTGTTTCGAAACCGAGATGTGTTTTTTTTATATTAGATCGGTTTATTTTTTTCCGGTCTAGTTAAATAGCGAATGCCCGTTCGTTCGTTCGTTTTAACGAACGGTTTTCGTTTTTTTACAAACAGCGAACGTTCGATCATTAGCCTGTTCATCAGTTTTTGTTTTTCTCGGATTTTCCGCGATTATTCCTGATCGCGATTTCCGATCTGTTTTTCGTTTTAGTATAACTTTTCGCTCGTTTATCGGAATCAGGCGATTCAAGTGCCTAGAGTTTCGTCTCGAAATTCTTTTTCCGGTTAACCAACTCAAACAAGTTTTTGCTACTGTAAAATTTGACTTAGATCCAGATTAGTAAACGAAGCTTGTTTCTTTCGCCGTTTGACCTTCGTTGCTTCGTTTGAATTGATTCTTTTTGCAAACCGGAGTTCTTAAGTTGAACTTTCTAGTTTGATCTCTTATTTTGAGTTTTATTTTGTGCACCCTTGCTTGATTGCTTATGTATGTATTGTTTGTTTGCGATAGAGTACCCGGAGTGCGAAGCGTGCTACTACGAGTCTCTAGGTTTCACGGATCATCAGCAAGGCAAGTAACACTTTGATCATACTTTTCATCACCCAGTTTTATTGCATTAGATCAATCCTCAAACAGTTGCAGGATTAGGATCTGATTAATATGTGGGTTTTGGGAAGTAGATGAGGTAGTACCTATTGTCCTGTTTACTATCAAACCTTTGGGAGTTACTTCTACGTTTGCTTATATTGATATGCTATGCTCGTAGACGTGGATTGGGTTTGAGTGAATTCTTCATGACAGATGTGAGATTATTAATTTATGGTTCAACTTAAGGTGGCTACTTTAATTTACATCTGGGTGGATTGAGGCACCTGGAGAAACCAGTGTTGCCTGTATTTTTGGATATCCTGGAGTACCCGTGTGATCATCCTATGGACCACCACCTAGACTCAAAGGGATCATGAGATTATTCATGCTAGAAACTTCCATGTGCAACCACAAGCTATTATGGGCTCTAGCATAGTTGAGTAGGTTACATGACCTCTTGAAGAGGTGGGCTAGCAGATGTAGGGGAAAGTAGGTGTAACTGTCCACCCGGAGTAAAGAGTAGTGTTTCTGAAAGACTGTGTCTCGGTCACCCGTTTCTCAAACACCATGTAGTGCGAGAAATCAAGCGGAGGCGATCGAGTCTTGTGGGGAAAAGTGCACAAACCTCTGCAGAGTGTACAAACTAATCATGATTAGCCGTCCCTGATTATGGACATCTTGAGTATCTAGTTCTTGGATTATCATGTGAATCTCATCATCATGTTACTTAATTTAATTTGATTGGGTTAATCACGTTCTTAATTGGGATTGAGTTGGAGGTACCTTCTCAATGTTTAACAACCACCATGATAGTTAAATAAAATTTATTCCTTTGTGGTAGGGAAAAATTGGCTTTTCGCAAAACTGTAACCATAGAGCTTTCCACCAGCCAAATATGGATGTAGTGATAGCATTATTCTGTTCATTACTCTCTATGTGTTACTTTGCCAGCATATTCCATGTGCTGACCCGTTTTCGGGCTGCAACGTATCATGTTGCAGACTTTTCAGACGACGAGTAAGGAGCCTTAGGTCGTGGTCTTATACTCAGTGATGCCGTTGGAGTTGATGGACTCACTTTATCTTCCAAGCCTTCCGCTGTTATCGTATTTTAGATGGCCTTAAGCCATATTTCTTGTATTGAGTTCTCTTGAACTATTCGATGTAATAAGTGTGTGATTGCTACTCTCTTATAAATCCTTCAAAGTATTGTGCGTGTCAGCATTACCGATCCAGGGATGACACTGATGCACAGAGACTAGACTGTTTGAGGTCTGGTCGCTATAGAGATGGTATCAGAGCACACGCTGACTGTAGGACACGACCACTAAGCTAAAGCCCTAGATCACTACTCTCTTCTCATTTCTGACTCCTCTCCTTTCTTCCACTCTTTTAGGATGGTGGATGCAAGGAACAAGTTCGCGCAACCAGATGAGGATACACCTTTTGGACGACACTTGAAGGAAGTTACTAAGTACCTGAACATCGGAATACCAAGCTTCCCCGGAACCTACAATGCCACACTACCAGAAGAGGAGCGCTGGATGATTCAAGTTCAAGTTCCAGGAAGGACGTTCACGCCAATCACTAAGCCCATAGAGTTTTCCTTTGATGCATCAACCTGGAGTCTAGGAAAGAGCATGGCAGCCCACATCACCATGGGACGCATTGGAGAAGTGTACCACAATGATCTCAAGGATACTATCTATCAGATTTGTGGGCGCCGAGACGAGCAATGGGAGATGATCAGTACCAGGAAGGATAGATCTATTGCAGCTTTCATCCAGGAGTTAAACCAGCACATTCGTCGCCAGGAGAACCAGATGTGCGCAGACATGATAGAACTGAAGAAGGCAAAGACTAGGATCATGGAACTGGAGGAAGAACTCAAGGCTACACGCGAGGATTATATGGAGGAAATCGTCGCACTAGTGGAGAAGAATGACGACCTGACAAAGAAGCTAGGAGTTTTCATGGGAGACCCAGCACCAGGAGGAGATGATGACGATTCTACTTGTCCGGAAAATTACATCATCATTGACGACACCGACTCGTACCCCAGTGAGGATGAAGCCGGAGCAGATATCATGGAGTCTTCGACTGAGCAATTTTTCTAGTAGACCACCAAATTAGTAGTAGTATTCCACCATGTATATATTATAGTCCAAGCACTTTGTAACGATAGTTAGATCGATTGTATGCCTTGTTTGAATTGATTGGAGTGATATGATTGTGTTTGTCTCATGTGCATATGGGTAGTGTTTTCCCTCTAGACCTCATTCTATTCTATTTTCTCATCTTTTCTAAACCATCAGATGCCTCCGAGACGCGACACCGGATTTGTTTTCCCACCGGAGATCACTCAGTTGATTCAGCAGCAGAATGCCCTGATGCAAGTGCTAGTTCAAAACCAAGGCAACAACAACAACAACAACCCACCACCACCACCACCTGTTGATCACTTAGCCCCATTTCTTAGGCTGAATCCGCCGGTGTTTTCCAGTAGCACCGAGCCGATTGTGGCAGATGATTGGCTCCGCAAGGTTGGAAGGGAGCTGACCACTGCAGGATGCACAGACGCGGAGAGAGTGCGTTTTGCCGCACATCAGCTTGATGGACCCGCAGCATCATGGTGGGAGAATTACACAGCCACTCACCCCATTGACACTATCACATGGGACCAGTTTCAGCAAGCTTTCTGTACTGCCCATGTTTCAGCAGGAGCTATGGCCATGAAGAAGCGTGAGTTTCGCAACTTACGCCAAGGAGGACGTACCGTTGGCCAGTACGTGGAGGATTTTAGTAAGTTAGCACGTTATGCCCCAGATGACGTTGCTACGGATGCAGCTAAGCAGGAGAAGTTTCTGGAAGGACTGAATGATGAGCTGAGCATGCAGTTGATGATGGCAACTTTTAACAACTACCAGGAGTTGGTAGATAGAGCTCTCATGATTGAAGGGAAGCAGCAGCAGATTGAGAGTCGTAAGAGGAAGTATCGACAAGGAAAGTACAGTACAGGAGCTCACCAGAAGCCTCATTTTACCCCGAACTCGGGAGGACACCTTCAGCATAACCATGGAGGTCACAATCACAATGGAGGAAGTTCGCACAATCATAGTGGCCCCAAGAATGGCAATGGGAACGGAGGAAGCAACGGACAGAACTGTACCAATCCATCAACCCCAACCAAGAGGGATCTAATCCACGTTACCTGTTTCAAGTGCCAGAAGACTGGACATTATGCCACTGATTGTCCAGAAGCAAAGAATGGAAATGGCAATGGAAGCTCGGGGAAGAAGCCGAACCCTTTCAACAGGGGACAGGTGAACCACGTTAATGTTGAGGAGGTTGAAGCACAGCCTAATGCAGTAATAGGTAAGTTCTTGGTTAAGTCATTTACTGCAATCGTTCTTTTTGATACTGGCGCATCACATTCATACATATCAAGGGGATTTGTGGATAAGTTTAAGTTGCCCACCAAAGTTCTTAGAACACCTATGTTAGTAACCTCGCCAGGAGCAGAGTATATGGCAAGCCAAGGATGTTTTCAGTTGCCATTGGCCATAGGTAGGCATGTTTTCCCCCTCAGACCTAATAGTTTTGGAGTCACAAGGTTTGGATGTGATTTTGGGAATGGATTGGCTATCGATGTATGGAGGAAACATCGATTGCGCCAGTAAGACGATTTTTCTTACTACCCCAGAAGGAAGAAGGATTAAGTATGTATCCCGACATGTGCCGAAGAGGACTCAAGTGAATTCCTTATTAGGAGTTGTACAGGAGGAAGTACCAGTGGTGAAGGCATTCCCTGACGTATTTCCAGAGGAGTTGCCAGGCATGCCACCGGATAGAGACATCGAGTTTTTGATTGAGCTTTTGCCAGGCACTGGGCCAATATCTAAGAGACCGTACAGGATGCCCGCTAAGGATTTGGAAGAAATTAAGAAGCAGATTAAGGAGCTACTGGATAAAGGATATATTCGCCCAAGTTCGTCACCTTGGGGATCACCCGTACTTCTAGGGGAGAAGAAAGATGGATCGTTGAGGATGGTTGTTGATTATCGTGGATTGAATGAAGTAACAATCAAGAACAAGTACCCACTGCCGATGATCAATGATCTGTTTGACCGACTACAAGGAGCTAAAGTATTTTCCAAGATTGATTTGCGATCAGGATACCACCAGTTGAAGATTCGAGAGCAGGATATACCCAAGACAGCTTTTACCGCAAGGTATGGGCTATATGAGTACACTATTATGTCATTTGGCCTGATTAACGTACCTGCCTATTTCATGAACACTATGAACAAAGTGTTTATGGAGTTTTTGGATAAGTTCGTCGTAGTGTCCATTGATGATATTCTGGTCTATTCGAAGAATGAAGAAGAGCATAAGGAGCATTTGCGTTTGGTACTTGGAAAGCTCAGAGAACATCAGTTATATGCCAAGTTCAGCAAGTGCAAGTTTTGGTTAAAGGAAGTTGGATTTCTTGGACATGTTATATCCGGAGAAGGAATAGCAGTAGATCCCACCAAGGTTAACACTGTGACAAATTGGGAAGCACCCACGACAGTTGGAGAAATCCGAAGTTTTCTTGGACTCGCAGGATATTACCGGAGATTCATCGAGAATTTCTCGAAGATTGCAAAGCCTATGACGGAGTTGTTGAAGAAGGACACCAAATTCATTTGGACTGAGGAATGTGAGGCTAGTTTCCAGGAATTGAAGAAACATTTGGTTACAGCGCCAGTGTTGATTCTGCCAGATCAACGCAAGGATTATGAAGTATATTGCGACGCTTCTCGTCGAGGACTTGGAGCAGTGCTAATGCAGGAGGGAAGAGTTGTTTCATATGCCTCACAACAGCTTAAACGCCATGAGTTGAATTATGCTACACATGATTTGGAGTTAGCAGCCGTAGTGCATGCGTTGAAGACATGGAGACATTTTCTCATCGGAAACCATTGTGAGGTGTACACGGATCACAAGAGTTTGAAGTACATTTTCACGCAGAAGGAGTTGAATCTCAGGCAAAGGAGATGGTTGGAGCTCATTAAGGATTATGATATGAGATTGCATTATCACCCAGGGAAGGCTAACGTAGTAGCCGATGTGTTGAGCCGCAAGAGCCATGTCAACACGCTCATGACTGGAGAGTTACCCAAGAAGTTAGCAGAGGATCTTCGGGAACTATGTTTGGAAATAGTTCCAAGAGGTTTTGTAGCAGCATTGGAGATTCAGTCTACTTTGATGGATAAGATCAAAGAAGCTCAGAAAACAAGCAAGGAAATTGCTGAGCTAAAGGAAAGGATGAGTAAAGGAAAATCCAAGGGATTTCGTGAGGATGAACACGATACCTTATGGTTTGAGGACCGCGTTTATGTGCCCAATGATCCGGAGATCAGGAAGTTGATTCTGCAAGAGGCCCATGATTCACCATATTCGATTCACCCAGGAAATACCAAGATGTATTTGGATTTGAAGGATACTTTCTGGTGGACCGGAATGAAGAAGGATATTGCGGAGTATGTAGCAGTTTGTGATGTATGTCAGAGAGTAAAGGCAGAGCATCAGAAGCCAGCAGGATTGCTACAACCATTGCCCATACCCGAATGGATGTGGGATAAGCTAGGCATGGATTTTATCACAGGATTGCCCAGGACTCGTTCAGGCTATGACTCGATATGGGTTGTATTCGATCGTTTGACAAAGGTAGCTCATTTCATCCCAGTAAAGACCACTTATACAAGTGCTAAGTTGGCAAAGATATACATGACCAGGATCGTATGTCTGCATGGAGTTCCGAGGACCATTGTATCAGATAGAGGAACCCAGTTTACCTCAAAGTTTTGGAATCCGTTGCACGAGACTTTGGGTACCAGGCTAGAGTTCAGTACAGCCTTTCATCCACAGACAGACGGACAGACCGAGAGAGTCAATCAGATTTTGGAGGACATGCTGAGAGCTTGTGCGTTAGATTATGGATCTAGTTGGGACGACAATTTTCCATATGCAGAGTTCTCTTACAACAACAGTTATCAATCCAGTTTGAAGATGGCCCCTTTCGAAGCTCTGTACGGAAGGAGGTGCAGGACACCGTTGTTGTGGGACGAAGTTGGAGACCGCCAGTTGTTTGGACCATATTTGAATAAAGAGTCTGAACAAAAAGTGAAGTTGATTTGCGATAGGCTCAAGGTAGCCCAGTCCAGGCAGAAGAGTTATGCGGATTCTAAACGCAAGGAGACAGTTTACGAAGTCGGAGACAGAGTTTATCTTCGAGTATCACCACTTCGAGGAGTAAAGGGCTTTGGAGTTAAGGGAAAGTTAGCTCCATGTTTTGTAGGACCATACAAAGTTTTGGAGCGTATGGGGGAAGTTGCTTACAAGTTGGAATTGCCCGAAGGATTGTCGGGAGTTCACGATGTGTTCCATGTTTCTCAGCAGAAGAAGTGCCACGCAGAGATGGCTGAGATACCACTGAGAGATACAGTGCCATTGGAAGCGATTCAGCTGGATAGTGACTTGACCTATGAGGAGAAACCAGTTAAGATTCTTGAGTATGCCAGCCGAGTCACCCGCAGCAAGGTTATCAAGTTTTGCAAAGTTCAGTGGAGTCACCATACCGAGGGTGAAGCCACCTGGGAGCGAGAGGAAGATCTACGGAAGGACCACTCTCACCTATTCTCTAGCCAACCCGAATCTCGAGGGCGAGATTCATCTTAAGGGGGGTAGGTTTGTAACATCCCAAATTTTCAATTTGGAATGGTATACATTAGATCATCATGCATATCATATTTTATTGCATTTTGATTTGCGATCCTAGAAATTTCACGCAACTCAAGGACCCACGGAAAGAGTTGGGGATTTCGTTATTTTCATATTTGGGTTTTCTCAAATTTTGAAAATAGGATCATTTGTTTTAATTATTTTTCTCTCCGAAAATATTTCATATCAAAATATATGAGAGGGGATAAAATGACTTCTCCACAAATAATGAAATATTGGAGGAAAAATATTAAAAACAAATATTTGATTTTATTCGAATTAGGAAAAATACTCGTTTTTCAAAATTGCATTTTAGGCCCAAATAAATGTTCATCTTGTCCGACTTATTTTAGAGGACGGGGAAAATTTATTTCGGGATTTTTGGCGTCCGTTTAGTATTTCTTTTCTTACTTTTTCTGCACGTCCGATTTGTTTTTTAAAGTCAACCGCCTTACGGGCCATATCCGACCCGGACACCTCAGCCCGGCCGGCCTTTAAAGCCGCGGCCCGAGCCCCGCCTCAGCCCAAGTCGCCGCCGCCCCAAAACCCTAGCCGCCGCAGCCGCCCGCGCCGCCGCCGCCCCGCATCGCCCCGCCGCCCGACGCCGCCACCCGCCGGAGCCGCTCGCCGCCGTCACGCGAACCGAGGTAGCCGCCGGTTTTTCTCGAAAAACCGTTCGGTTTTATTTCGAAACTGAGATGCATTTTTTTATATTAGATCGGTTTTTTCCGGTTTAGTTAAATAGCGAACGCCCGTTCGTTCGTTCGTTTTAACGAACAGTTTTCGTTTTTTTACAGACAGCGAACGTTTGATCGTTAGCCTGTTCGTCAGTTTTTCTTTTTCTCGGATTTTCCGCGATTATTCCTGATCGCGATTTCTGATCTGTTTTTCGTTTTAGTATAACTTTTCGCTCGTTTATCGGAATCAGGCGATTCAAGCGCCTAGAGTTTCGTCTCGAAATTCTCTTTCCGTTTAACCAACTCAAACAAGTTTTTGCTACTGTACAATTTGACTTAGATCCAGATTAGTAAACGAAGCTTGTTTCTTTCGCCGTTTGACCTTCGTTGCTTCATTTGAATTGATTCTTTTTGCAAACCGGAGTTCTTAAGTTGAACTTTCTGGTTAAATCTCTTATTTTGAGTTTTATTTCGTGCACCCTTGCTTGATTTCTTATGTATGTATTGTTTGTTTGCGATAGAGTACCCGGAGTGCGAAGCGTGCTACTACGAGTCTCTAGGTTTCACGGATCATCAGCAAGGCAAGTAACACTTTGATCATACTTTTCATCACCCAGTTTTATTGCATTAGATCAATCCTCAAACATTTGCATGATTAGGATCTGATTAATATGTGGGTTTTGGGAAGTAGATGAGGTAGTACCTATTGTCCTGTTTACTATCAAACCTTTGGGAGTTACTTCTACGTTTGCTTATATTGCTATGCTATGCTCGTAGACGTGGATTGGGTTTGAGTGAATTCTTCATGACAGATGTGAGATTATTAATTTATGGTTCAACTTAAGGTGGCTACTTTAATTTACATCTGGGTGGATTGAGGCACCTGGAGAAACCAGTGTTGCCTGTATTTTTGGATATCACGGAGTACCCGTGTGATCATCCTATGGACCGCCACCCAGACTCAAAGGGATCATGAGATTATTCATGCTAGAAACTTCCGTGTGTAGCCACAAGCTATTATGGGCTCTAGCATAGTTGAGTAGGTTACATGACCTCTTGAAGAGGTGGCTAGCAGATGTAGGGGAAAGTAGGTGTAACTATCCACCCGGAGTAAAGAGTAGTGTTTCTGAAAGACTGTGTCTCGGTCATCCGTTTCTCAAACACCATGTAGTGCGAGAAATCAAGCGGAGGCGATCGAGTCATGTGGGGAAAAGTGCACAAACCTCTACAGAGTGTACAAACTAATCATGATTAGCCGTGTCCCCGGTTATGGACATCTTGAGTATCTAGTTCTTGGATTATCATGTGAATCTCATCATCATGTTACTTAATTTAATTTGATTGGGTTAATCACGTTCTTAATTGGGATTGAGTTGGAGGTACCTTCTCAATGTTTAACAACCACCATGATAGTTAAATAAAATGTGTTCCTTTGTGGTAGGGAAAAATTGGCTTTTCGCAAAACTGTAACCATAGAGCTTTCCACCAGCCAAATATGCATGTAGTGATAGCATTATTCTGTTCATTACTCTTTATGTGTTACTTTCCCAGCATATTCCATGTGCTGACCCGTTTTCGGGCTGCAACGTATCATGTTGCAGACTTTTCAGACGACGAGTAAGGAGCCTTAGGTCGTGGTCTTATACTCAGTGATGCCGCTGGAGTTGATGGACTCACTTTATCTTCCAAGCCTTCCGCTGTTATCGTATTTTAGATGGCCTTAAGCCATATTTCTTGTATTGAGTTCTCTTGAACTATTCGATGTAATAAGTGTGTGATTGCTACTCTGTTATAAATCCTTCAAAGTACTGTGCGTGTCAGCATTACCGATCCAGGGATGACACTGATGCACAGAGACTAGACTGTTTGAGGTCTTGTCGCTACATTTACTCCAACTTCCTGATTTTAATAAGACTTTTGAGCTTGAGTGTGATGTTAGTGGAATTGGATTAGGAGGTGTGTTATTACAAGATGGCAATCCTGTTGCATACTTTTCTGAAAAATTGAGTGGGCCTAGTCTGAATTATTCTATGTATGATAAAGAATTATATGCTCTTGTTTGGACTTTAGAAACATGGCAACATTATTTATGGCCCAAATAATTTGTTATACATTATGATCATGAATCTTTGAAACATATTAAAAGTCAAGCTAAACTGAATCGCGGACATGCTAAATGGGTTGAATTCATTGAGACTTTCGCTTATGTCATTAAACACAAGAAGGGTAAAGAAAATGTTATTGTTGATGCATTGTTTCGTCGCTATACTATGCTTCCACAACTTGACTTCAAAATATTTGGTTTGGAGACCATCAAAGATCAATATTTGCATGATGCTGATTTTAAAGATGCAATGCATAATTGTAAGGACGGAAGAACGTGGAACAAGTTCGTCGTTAATGATGGATTTGTGTTCCGTGCTAACAAGCTATGCATTCCAGCTAGCTCTGTTCGTCTTTTGTTGTTGCAGGAGGCGCATGCAGGTGGATTATTGGGAAACTTTGGCGTGAAGAAGACGGAGGATGTACATGCTACACATTTCTTTTGGCTAAAGATGAGACGGGATGTTGAGCGTTTTGTTGCTCGCTGCACTACAAGTCAAAACGCTAAGTCACGACTCAATCCTCATGTTTATATATGCCTTTCCCTATACCTAGTTTTCCTTGGGAGGATATATCTATGGACTTTGTTTTAGTTTTACCTCGAACAAGAGAAGGGGAGGGATAGCATATTTGTTGTTGCGGATAGATTCTCGAAAATGGCACACTTTACACCATGTCATAAAAGCGATGATGCTGTTAATGTTACTGATTTGTTCTTTCGTGAAATTATTCGCTTGCATGGTGTGCCAAATACTATTGTTTCAAATCTTGATACTAAATTTCTTAGCCACTTTTAGAGATGTTTGTGGGCTAAGTTGGGGACTAACTGCTTTTTAGTTCTACTAGTCACACCCAAAC
Source organism: Aegilops tauschii subsp. strangulata (assembly GCF_002575655.3). NCBI lineage: Eukaryota > Viridiplantae > Streptophyta > Magnoliopsida > Poales > Poaceae > Aegilops > Aegilops tauschii. The sequence continues at coordinate 347,242,181 of NC_053041.3, forward strand.
TGATGGACAAACTGAAGTAGGTAATAGAACATTGTCTACTATGCTTAGGGCTGTTTTGAAGAACAATAAGAAAATGTGGGAAGAATGCTTGCCTCATATTGAATTTTCTTATAATCGTTCATTGCATTCTACTACTAAGATGTGCCCTTTTGAAATTGTGTATTGTTTCCTACCTCGTACACCTATTGATTTGTTGCCTCTTCCATCTTCGGAGAAGGTTAATTTTGATGCTAAACAACGTGCTGAATTGGTTTTAAAAATGCATGAGTTAAGTAAGGAAAACATTGAGCTTATGAATTCTAAATACAAACTTGCTGGAGATAAGGGTAGAAAGCATGTTGTGTTTGCACCTGGAGATCTTGTTTGGTTACATTTGCGTAAGGATAGATTTCCTGATTTGCGCAAATCAAAGCTAATGCCACGTGCTAATGGTCCTTTTAAGGTGTTAGAGAAAATAAATGAGAATGCATATAAACTTGAGCTGCCTGTAGATTTTGGGGTTAGTCCCACTTTTAACATTGCAGATTTGAAGCCTTATTTGTCTGAGGAAGATGAGCCTCCGTCGATGACAACTTCATTTCCAGATGGGGAGGATGATGAGGACATCAATACCATTGTTACACCCACAGCCCCTGCTACTATACATACTGGACCAATTACTAGAGCTCGTGCACGCCAATTAAATTATTAGGTACTTTCGTTTCTTGGTAATGATTCTAATGTTCATGAGAATATGATGCTGCCTAAATTGGATACATTTGTTTTGCTTACAAATGAAGGGCCTAGCTTGGAGAAGAGTGAACATTGGAGCAAGAACAGGCATGGAGATGATGGCATGTGCAAGGGAAATAAGAATGGAGTTTCAAGTGATGATTTCAGGACTTTGAAGCCACCGTAATGAGTGCATGAAAGTGCGTTAAGTCGACTAGAGGGGGGTGAATAGGCGATTTTTATGAATTCTTCACTGAGGAGTTTCAAGGTGAGGAAATTCCTAAGCGAAGAACTACTTGCAGCGGAATAAGTACTCAGATGCAGACATAACATAACATAAGCACGATCATCATGATGAAATGAAAACAAACACAGAGTACAGAAAGCGTAAGCACAGGATAAACAGGATGAAGACAAACAGACTGAAGAAATTGAACTGAGGAAATTGAGAAAGTCTTCAGTCAAAGTCTTCAAACAGTAACGATCAAGAACACAACACAGTAATGAGGAAATAGAACCAGTTAGCTCGGTGAAGACAACGATTTGGTAGACCAGTTCCAACTGTTGTGACAGTTGAACGTCTGGTTGGAGCGGCTAGGTATTTAAACATGAGGACACACAGTCCCGGACACACAGTCCTCACCGTATTCTCCTTGAGCTAAGGTCACACAAACCTTGCCCAATCACTCGTGGTAAGTCTTTAGGTGACTTCCAAACCTTCACAAACTCGGTCACTCGGCGATCCACAATTTCCTCTTGGATGCTCTAGACCATGACGCCTAACCGTCTGGAAGATGCACAGTCTTCAAAGGTAACAAGCATCGGATCCACACAGGAACAATTTCTTCAGTGATGCTCAATCACTTTGGGTTTGTAAGTGTTTGGTTTGGGTTTTCCTCGATGATTTTCGCTCAAAGTCCTCGGAGGATGGGACGCTCTCAATGACAAGTGTCAGTTTCTCTCGGAGCAGCCAACCAACTAATGGTTGTAGGGGGCGGCTATTTATAGCCTAGGGAGCAGCCCGACATGATAATACATAAATGCCCTTCAATGATATGACCGTTAGGTGGGTAGATATTTTGGGACAGCTGGCGCGTAGCACAGCAACGGTCGGAAATTTGAGGCTCAAATTCCTCAGGGCTATCATGTTCCTCACTTGTAGGCAATCCGCACTGGCGAATTCCTGACTCCTCAGTCAGAACAAATTTCTACCAGAAGAACTTCGTCTCTGTCATTGAAGAAATTGACTGAACTGTATGAGATTTCCAATGGTTTCACTCGAAGGGATTGGTAGGTGTAGGATTTTGAGTTGAGCATCACTTGGAAACTTCTCCTTAGTTTTTCCTCGACCCCCTTTAACAGTACGGTGTTTCCTATGACTCAAGAAAGAGAAAATGAAACTACGAAAACAAAAGTCTTCACACTTCATGTTCCTCACATGAATATCAAGTCTTCATGGTCACACCAATTTCTTCACTTTCAAAGTCTTTAGAAAGTCCTCAGAAATCCAAAGTCTTCAGTTGAAGACATTCATTTTTAGGGGTCGACTTTCTCTGTAAATATCAAGCTCCTCATAGACTTATAGTCCTGTGTACACTCACAAACACATCAGTCCCTTAACCTATAAGTCTTCAATACACCAAAATCACTAAGGGGCACTAGATGCACTTACAATCTCCCCCTTTTTGGTGATTGATGACAATATAGGTTAAGTTTTCAACGGGGATAAACATATGAAGTGTAAATACTGAAATTGAGGAATTTGATTGCAAGATATAGAAGAACTCCCCCTGAAGATGTGCATAGTGAGGAATTTGCTTTTGAAGCAATGCACACTTGAAGAGTAGAATCATGGAGATCTCCCCTATATCTTGTAATTCATACACGCATTTAACATATGATATGAAGAATTTGAAATGCATGATGAAATATGGTGACTGATGTAATTCAGCATGCGTGCATTAACATAACTGAGGAAATAGCATGCAGAAAAACATAGCAGAAGTATCAGACCACCATCGGGTTTAAGTTTACAACTCGATCCAACAAAGTCTTCAAAAGAACGAGAGTTGTAACTTAATAAAAACGCCCATAGATAGAGAGACACGCTTGAAGACTGACTCAAATTTCTCCCCCTTTGTCATGAAATGACCAAAAGGGACGAAAAATGAGGACTAACGCACCTGAAGAATATCACGAAGTCGATGCAGGAGTGCCAGCATTGTTTGGTTCGATTGTTGAAGTAGGGCCTACCACAGTGTGGTCCAAATCTTCATGCTCATCAGTCTCACGCGATGAAGAATATGAGCTGGCCACCAAGGAAGGAACTTTGACTTTCTTGAGTTTCTTCGACGATGGCTGAGACCAGTCAAAGTCCTGCTTGAAGCCCATCTGCTTGAGATCTTCTTCACCATAAAGATGAGACAGAATAGCCCAGGTGCGACCGAAGACTTCATGGAGGTAGTAATGGTTTTTCTTCACTGCATTGTGGGTAGCAGTGATGTTGTGAAGAATAGAACCAAACTGACACTTGACCCATTTATGGTTGCGATCGACCTTCTGATGAAGACTGAGGAGAAGCTCATGATCAGTCATCACCCTTGGAGTTGTGCCTTGAGGATTTTGCTTTGAAGCATTGGCGGCAGAGTCATGAGTGGGAGAGTCATCATTGGTGGAGTAGGATGCAGCTTTGCGGAACTGACCATCCAATGGACGAATGCCTTCATCAATAACAGCAGGTGCCTTGCCCTTCTCCTCAGCTAAGGAAAATGTCCGCTTGAGGATTTCTATAGGGGGCAAGTAGCTGAGATTATTTTGAAAGTCAGCCTCGTAATTGATTGAAGACCTTGATCTGAGGAATCTCATAATCTAGGGAGCGTAAGGCTTCAATTCAAAAGGTGACAATGCAACAATGGCCAGAGTCCTCTTGAAGAAATCATGGTAATTGATAGGAACGCCATGCATGATGTTGAAAAGCAGATTCTTCATGATGCCAACGACTTCTTCTTCATTTGAGTCGTGGCCTTTGATTGGACTCAATGTCTTGGTCAGAACGCGATAGAAAGTCCGTGGCACATACAGCAATTCCTTCACGAGGAATTTGGTCCTTGGGGCTTGACCAGGCTTCAGCGGTTTCATCAAAACTTGCATGTAATGGTCAGATGGCTCAGGTTCATGGTAGATGAGCTGCGCACCTTCAAGGGGAGGGCTGACAGGCAGGGCATGAAGCAATTCAGAGGCCGGCGCTTTGAAGTGAGTGTTTTCTGTCATCCAGTCCAACACCCAAGAATTTACATCTGCAGCATTGCCAGTGATGTGCAGCGTCGCGTAGAACTGAAGAATCAGTTCTTCATTCCAGTCAATGATGTCGGTGCAGAAGTTTAGCAGCCCAGCATCATGGAGAACACCGAGGACTGGGGCGAAGCAAGGTAGCGATTCCATATCCACATGAGGAATATGCTCATGGTGAAAGACTTTGTCCTTATCAAAAAGCAGTGAAGAATAGAAGTTGGCTTGGCTTGCAGTCCAGAAATGCTTCCTTCGTAGACGAGCAGAGTCATAAGGATTGTAATCTGCGAAGAATACATGCTCATGGAAGAAATCATCAGCCTTGAATTTCTGCTTCTTGGAGAAGGGATTTCTTCGGCTTGGGCTAAGGAGTATCAGTCAAAGTCATCACAGCCTCGGGAATCACATTCTCAGGAACCACATGCTGAGGAATTTCATTTTCTGCTTCAGTAGCAGCCTGGGTCTTCAATTCTTCATCAACATTAACATCAGCACTAGTGGCTGGAATTTCTTCAGGAATGGAAGGAGTGGAGTGAGGTTATTCAGAGCCCATTTGAACTTCAGTGTGCACTCGGGACTGAGGAATTTGTTGCAGTGGCGTGAACATGGGAGAGTTGGGGTGATGACTTTCCCAAAAGTCATCATTCATCACTAGAGTGGTGCTTCCAATGTCCACGTCTTCATCTTCTCCATTCAATTCTTCAACGCCTGCCTCTTCAGCTGTGAACTGAGGCATAGGCGATGAGACAACTGGGGTTGAAGGGATATTATCCACTTCAATTTCTTTGTCCAACTGCTCTGAAGAAGCAGCAGAAGGAACATCTTCATCAAATCCGCTTGGGATCTCATAATCCTCACCAAAGGGAACGAGTTCCTTTGATGGCATACTGGGGACAGGGATAGCATCAATTGGATTCTCAAAAGAGCTTGTCAATGTCTTCATCTTCGTCGGTGCTGAAGAAACTGATGAAGCAGATACTTTCCTCTTCTTCACTGCTGCTCGCTCCGCAGCCTTGGTTTTCTTTGCTTCTAATGCAGAAGGAAGAATGGGACTTGGCGTTGGTGCAGGAGGAGCAGAGGAAATTGGTTCATTTTCCTTAGGCACAACTGGTGCAGTTGGCCTGACAGGTTCTGTTTCTTCAGGCACAGCGGCAGATACTTCAGCTGGCCTGGCTTGTTCCTCAGGCACAACACTAGTTGTTGCCCTGGCAATTTCATCAGCGGCTGGAATAGCTTCATCAGCCCTGGTACTAGCAGTTTCATCAGCAGCCTGATTTTCATCAGCGGTGCTGGCATGTTCTTCAGTGGGCTGAGCAGATGCTTCACCCTGAAGAGATTCATCATTTGAAGTGAATTGTTTAGCTAACTTGACAAATCTGACTTTGGCTCCAAGACAATCAGTTCGGTAGACGTTGAATTCATCACTGAGTCACAGTTTGGATAGCAACAAGTTCATCAGTTGTCATATTGACAACATTTTTCTTCAGAAAGCGCTCCTTCTTGTATTGGGCTTTCTTCAACTGCCTGGCCTTTTCAAACTTCCATTTTTCTTCGCCAATGAAGGCGGTCAGCATGTGACTTTGGCCAGGAGTGAGCTTGAAGTCAGGCACTGGTGTGTTGGGGTCGTTGTGCCAGAGATCAACGTACTCAAGGATCAGCTTGGGATCCAGTAGGAGAGGAACTTCACTTCCTTTGGCTCTAGCGGCCCTCTGATGTCTATCTCTGATGATTTCGGCAAGTTTTGAGAGCTCGAGCGAGGGAGTGAGGTCGAGCGGAGTAAAAACGGAGTGTGTAAGGGGAGGGGTATATATAGCCGAGGTGAAAAACTATTCGCCCGAAGAAAATGGACGAACGTGCCCCTGACCCTTCTCATTCTTGTGACATGTGTCACCCACGTACAGAGAGGTGGAGATCGTGGGTGAATAGATAAGTCCCATCTTAGAATGTGGAACGGTTTGAGCGGCAAAAGCCGAAAATTCAGATTAGAATATTTTAACGTTTCGTTCGCAATTTCTTCAGCTGACAAGGACACAATGAAGATTTTGAACGGGTTTCAAATAGAACGCACACGAAGAATTGGTGAACATATTGGGTTGAGTTTAGCATAGAGGGGGAAGGGTCCGATCACATTCACTTAGCAGAAAAAGCAACTTGAAGAAATAGCAATAAGTGAATGTTGTAGAGGACATAAACTCACACACACACACACACACACACACACACACACACACTAGCAAAATGGCCCGTGCATTGCAACGGGAAAATAAGTGTCATCTATGAAATTGGGGTCTCCTTTTGTTGTGACAAACTCACTCATGGTCAATGCTTTAATTATATAAAAGAGAGGTCAATTGAGATTTGAGAGTAATTTTAATTATATCATGCAGGCCCTAAAAAAACTATTATGTATGCCGCGTGGTGATTCCACATTTTACTTCACTTTGCTTTTTTTATTGTACTTCATTTAGGCTTTTTGATTAATCTGAAAAGTCACTTTGGAGCGCGGGCACATTTTAGTCGTTTTTAGAAACATATTTTTATCCAATAAGTCAAAAACATGTAGTATATTTGTGTGAATTTTCATCAAAATCCGTGTCCGTATGCGTAAGATTAAAAGGAAGACAAACATGCAAAAAAAATCGCTGGAATTTTGTCTTGTTTACTTTTAATGAAATTTGGCATGTACTCGGATTTTCATATTTTTCAGGTTTATTATCTTCTTTTATTTTTTTTGGTGGCGACGTTGCTCTAGTCGCGCACATACATTTGTTCCTACTTTTATGGATGAACACACGTATTTTTCCTTGCAAATATTGGGCGTACACATGCATTTTTTCAAACAGCCACCATGCAGCACCATCCCAGGCCTTGCCCACATTCACGTTTTATTAGAAAATCGGATCAGCTTTAAAAAAATTTAGGGGCAATCAGCTTTAATTAAGAGCCATGCATGACTGTGTTGGGCCAGGGAGGCTGGGCTTGGCCGTGAGCGCTGTGCTGGGCCTTGGAGGTCATGCGGCCCACACGAGCAAGCACGGGAGGCTTGGTCGTCGTTCTCCTTAGACGAGGGCAGAGGCAGGAGGTGGCTTGCGACGGCGCTGGAGGCAAACTCCGACGGGAACGGCGAGGGGCGGTGCAGATCTAGCGCGGGAGGGGCGGGGATGAGTTGCCCGTGGACGGATCTCGCGGGATCCGAGCACGGACGACTCGTGGCGGCGGCTGTGGAGCTCCTGGCATCCTGAAGAGAGGGAGATGTGAGGAAGAGAGAAGAAGAAGGAAGGGAGGGAGAGATCCCCTGCTCATCTGCTGGTCCGGCGAGGGTCCGGTCGCCGCCGGCGAGGCGAGGTGGAGGAGGTCCGGCCGGTGCGGTCTGGCGTAGTAGGGAGCTCAGGGATTCGCCATGAATTAGCAGAAACGTTTTTTACTTATTTATTTATTTATTGGACTGCGGGTTCAATTACCCAGAAATAGAAGGACTTTTTCGCAAAAAGCGTGGCGACGGTGAGCAAGCGGGCTGGACTATTCTGTTACCCGTAACAAAATATTATTCTATTACCCCTCGACCCTATATAGGCGCGACGCGTAGACCACCGTAGAATCCTCCCGAACCAGCCCAAACCCAACCCGCCTTCTTCGGCCGGAGGCAGCCGTCGTGGGCGAGCGAGCGACGGCGGCAGCCGAAGCGAGGGAACCCACGGCGCTGTGACTGGCCGGCGACGTATCCGCCGCCGCCTCCTGCCTTCCTCCGTCGCCGGATACAACGACGGGGCTGTGATCCCGCCTCCTGCCTCCCTCCGTCGCCGGATCCAATGACGGGGCTCGTGATCCCCGCTTCCTGCCTCCCTCCGTCGCTGGATCCAACGACGGGGCCGTGATCCCCGCGTCCTTCCTCCCTCCGTCGCTGGGGCTCCTTCTCCGGGGCCGTGATCCCCGCCTCCTGCCTCCCTCCGTCGCCGGGGCTCCTTGTCCAGGGCCGTGATCCCGCCTCCAGCCTCCCTCCATCGCCGGGGCTCCTTCTCCGGGGTCGTGATCCCCACAAGGTGTTGCCTCCCCGGACCTCGTTGCCGGACGTCCACCACAAGCAGGAGCTGCATCAATGGCGCTGCCTCCCAAGAACATGCCAGTACGCCGCCCACGAGAGGAAGAAGAAGAAGTCAGTCCACTGGAGGTAATGTTTGCTTCGCACGTTTGTGTCAGTCCATCAGTTCATCAGTCTTGCCATGAAGAAGAACCTGATAGTAAATTGCAAATGCTTGCATCAGTTCATTACACCCCTGCCACTTGATGCACAATTTGGATGTCGAGGTTATTGTCAGTACCTCTAATATGCTAGCTTCAGTTCAAGCCAAAAAACATAAACTTATGCATCAGTCCAAGTAGCTACTAGGCTTTATACAAGGTTCAGCTACCACTGCAAGTTGTATGGTGTTATTTCTAAAAGTACATGCCGTGTAGTTGCGTCAGTTTGAACTGGTGAAAGAATGTTGTTAAAAAAATATACACTTGTTACACAGTAAGTTCAATGATACATAAACTAGGAGTACTTCTAGTGTAGCTGCATAAGTTATAGATGAAAAAAAGAGAAGACATGCATCAGTTATATATATATATGCATAACCATACATATCTGAAGTTCAATGTTCAAATTGCAAGAAGTGCACCAAATGTTTATGCATCAACTATAGGAAAAAAGATAAAAAAAACTTTCTATAACAGATGAAGTTCAATGTTCAGTTTACAAGCAGTGCAAAAATCAGTACATCAGTACATTAGTGTTGAACATGTACGTTCATCAGTTCGACTGAAAACTAAACCAGATACAAAATAGAGAACAAAGTTCAATATAGGCCAGCAATGCAAGTTCAACTTGTACATTGCCTTCAGTGCATGGCATGTTACCCATAGCATGTATACGAGAAAAATGCAGAAAAGATTAATCCCAAAACTATTGAAAGTCATTGCAGAAACATGCAAGGCGGCACACGCAGCGAGGGTTTGATGAGCCAAGCAGATATGGGGCACCGCCTGGTTGGGTAACACCAGAAATAGCACCTGGATACTTCAACAATACAGGTAGATTTCAAGCTACACCGGAATCATCAGAAGCACAGACAGGTTCTTCTATGCAGCAAACACCGATATCTGGGAATACAAGCTTTGCCACTGCTGGGTTGCAACAAGGTCAGCATTTTCCCCAACAACAAATGTTTTCCTTCCCTAGCACATGCAGAAAAGCAAGGACACACAGGCTTCCACCAGTCGCTCCATCAACATCAATCATCCGTGCTGCAAAAGCGGTTGCGACGGGAAGACTAGGCCAAAGAGACAGAAATTTTGGCCACTCTAGCAGGGTCCAAAGTACAAGATAGGAGCCATATAGACAGGAGCAACCTCACGACGAATCTGAGGGGAGACGGCCATACAATGAGAGACGGAGATCTTCGTCAACATTGCTCCCTCCAAGAGATGCATTGATGCATGTGCCAAGGGTGACACCACCCGCGCCCATACACCAAGGTGAACAGCAAACACCGGAGGCAGCATAGAGCTATACACATGTAAGTATCCATTCAGAAAAAAACATACAAGCACAGTCCATACCACCCCATCTAAAATTTTCATAACTGCGTTTTTGTTTGCTCACTGTTGCGTGCAGCCACCTAACATTGAAGCTTACGTTCTGCCAAGGCTCGAGATGCGCTTTGAAACTTTCAAAGAAGCAAAGGACTTCTACAACGTCTATGCAAAGCACATGGGTTTTGCTGTCAGGGAAGGCTCAAAGGTTAAGACCAGAGTCTACATTTATTGCACGTGTTATGGAGTCTATGAGTCGAAGGTGTCAGAAGCAAATAGACAGCGGAACAAGACGATAGCCAGGACTAACTGCGGGGCTAAAATGAGGCTGAAGTGGGAAAAGGATGGAACACTTGTCGTAAAAGAGATAGTCTGGGAACACAACCACAGGCTACAGCTCACCCCACAAATGCTTGTCTTCTTGCACTTCCACAAAAACTTTGACAAAACAATCTTGGAGTACGTCAAGTACCTGCAGTTCAAAGGCATTGAACACGCGCAAATCATGAGCATACTGGGCGGCGATGACCCCTGTAGCTACTTCCTCGAAATGAATGCCAAAGACCTGATTAACCTGTAAGTACAAACTTTTTCTCCTCCCATAAACCCCCTCCGTCTTTTTTCCTCTGCCAGTACAAACATATTACGCAACGCATGACCTGACGCCAGTTCAACATGCATTTTTGAATGACTATTCGCTTTTAATATGCAGCAAAGTAAAGAATTCAAGGATGGATGATGTGGACGATGTCCTAAAGACTGTCAACTTCTTCAGGGAGATGAAAGCTATAAACAGGGAATTCTTCTGTGACATGCAACTTGATGAGTCCGATAGAGTTAAGAACATATTCTTGACGAACGCAAGCTGCCGAGGGGCGTATCAGGACTTTGGTGACTACGTAACGTTTGGCACCACATATAAGACCAACAAGTACCATATGCCACTTGGGGTGTTTGTGGGTACTAACAACCACTTATAGACTACATTCTTTGGTTTCGCCCTGATAAGAGATGAGGATACAGATTCATTCAGATGGTTGTTCAAGACATTTTTAAGGTGCATGAGAGGGAAGGCTCCTACATGCATCCTCACAGGTACAACCGCCAAACCACCTCCAACCCCCCCCCCCTAAAAAAGGAAAATAACACCGTAAAAATGTTGTGTCAGTTCTATTTGTATATATGCACTACCATCTGATGACCACTCCACGTCTCTTTTCTCATTACGAGACCAGTGCCCGGCAATGGCTTTCGCGATCCCAGATGCTTTCAAGAACACAGTACACAAGCTGTGCCCCTGGCACATTATGAAGAAGTACAGGGAACACCTCGCATACCTGTACAACCTGCACAAAGACTTTAAGGATGAATTCACATCAATCCTCAACTGGCCCCTCATGCCAACTAAGTTTGAGGCTGCCTGGAAAGGACTCATGGATAGGTACAACCTCCATGATGATGCCACGATGGTGGCCATGTGGAACGAGCGTGAGAGATGGATATCAGCCTACTTCAAAGAAATTTTCTGCGCCAAAATGACATCCACACAACAAAGTGAGAGCATGAACTATGTGCTTAAGAGGAACTTTGTAAGTGAGAGACAAAACCTACACCGGTTTGTCAGTCAGGTAAACTCCTGCATCAAAACCAGGAGGTAGACAGAGTACTAGGAGACAATGGGTAACAGGGTATAGCTCTATCACCTGTCGTGAGACAAAATAACAAGCTTACTAAAGTCAAACTTTATTAGTTAGACAAGTTTTTGCTGCGAGAAAACTAATAATTTGGTCATCATTCTTGCATGGGCAGAAGGAACAAAACACGTTGACCTTCTATGGGTTTGACACCCAGATGGCAAAGGTTTACTCACGAGCTGTGTACAGCGAGATCAGAAAAAGGCTAAAACTAAGCACACTCTTCACAGCGACAAAGACGGACGAGCCCACAAAGTACCTCGTGCGCTACAACAACCCACAAAAACTGTCTGCGTGGTCTCAGCACGCGTTCTAGGTGGTTGCAGACCCCGTGGGAGAAATATATGAATGTGAGTGCAAGCTATGGGACCACACAGGTAAGGACTAAAAAAAGATGTTACATACTGTACTACTTATTTTTGCAAAGTTTTTGTTCGAATAAAATGACAAAAAACATTCACCTCTTCCAAAAAAATACAGGTATTTTCTGCGTGCATGTCCTGTGCATGATGCAGACAATTAAGGCTGCCAGCGTTCCAGAGAAATACATCCTCAGGAGATACACCAAACGCTCGAACATCCAGCCAACATTCAACAGAAATGACTTGAGGACAGTAGCGTCAAACAAGGCCTCCCAATACTGCATTGAAAGCTCACTACTGACGCTGAACATGAGGGTGCATAGAAAAAGCTTGAGAAGCCAAGAGCAAATGGCGAGGTCACGGGTCGTCATGGACAAACTTGAACAAGAACTCGACGCCATGCATTCTACTGAAAATGGAGGTGTCGCGAACAATGAAGCCATTGAGCAGGATATTGCTACAATGTTATCCGAGATGAACCATCTGGGAGCTATTGACCTATTCGACAACGAGGAAGATGAGCAACAGCAACCAGAGCTTGCCCATGTGCACACTCAAGAGCAGCAACATGCTCACATGCAAGATCATGAGCTTGATGGTGCTGTAGGCGAACGAGATGACAATAGGGGATCCTACCAGCAGCAGTAGGGAAGGGTAATTAAACCACCCATATTCTCAAACACAAAAGGGAGGAAGAGTAAGACGCAAGCAACAAAAGAAGCAAAAGCAGCAGCCAAAAAGCCGCCACGCCCCATCAGGCGCATAGAATTTGGCTCGGACGGCAAACCTCTCGGGATAAGGGCATGCGGATTCTGCAACATCGTGACCAACCATAATTACCGCACATGCCCACACCGCACAGATGCCATTGTCAACAAGCAAAAGCTACAGAAGCAGATTGGAGCCGCCCAGGTTTCTACCAATGGAGACGACACACGTAACAGCTACACTTGCCGCAAGTGTGGGGGAACTGACGGACATAATGCCCGCACATGCAAAGTGGGCAAGGAGGCCAGTGGCGCTGAACAGAAACAGGGCAAGGTCCAGAGTTCCAAAAAATCAAATGAAGAGGATGAAGAAGAAGAGTTTGACGAGAATGACGACCAATCAGACGAAGACAATGAAGATAACAGTATCGGGGACGAGGAAACTGAAACTGACGATGAAGCTGCCAAGGCTCAACCAGGAAAGGGTGATGGCAAGGGACAACATTCGGGGCCAGTTAGGAGGAACTCAAGACTGAAGAATCCATAGTGGTTATGCTGCTGCGTCAACTGAAAAATAATCTTGTAGTCTCAGTTGCCTCGGTACACAATGAGGAAACATTTCAGAAACACTGTCATTACCAAAACTTATTTAGCTTTATCGTCGATTTCTCGATCAGTACTATAGTTAAGATATAATTTGTGATTTGTGCCCGCTGGACCAGTGACATTATTATGTAAACCATTTGATAATCCTTTTGAATGCAGTCACAAATATATTTGAGAAAACTTATCTTGATTTATCTAACGCCAACACTACTGTCGACCAGTAACTCAACAAAAATATGTTTAAGGAAAATCTAAACCCTCAGACACATTCTCACTCGTCAGTACAAGGCAGAGTAACCAAACACACCCGTGAACACCTCAAAAAACATCGTTTCAAAAAACAAGCTATGTCTGGTTCTGCCAGTCCTAGTTCAGAAAGCCCATCAGTACAGAATAATAATTACCTCAAGCAAATGCAAATATAATACACCTGTGCTGATGAAAAACTAATTTATCTGTAAAAATACTTTCAAAGATTATGTTGATATAAACAATCCTTTCAAAAAAATGTTTAAAAAAAGATTAGCCCGGCACGCACAGTCCAACTGGTATTTGATAAGTTCAATTACACTTCAATCACCAGTCCAAGTGCCCACAATAGAGAAGTACAAACCTCCATCATCACCAACCTTGACACGTGCAAGTGGGATAAGCAGCTGATAAGTACAGCATGACAAGACGGATCAGTGCATCAGTAAAATGCCATCATCACCACCCCTGAGACGTGCAAGTGGGATTTAGCAGCTGATAAGTACAACCTGACAAGACTACTCAGTTCTACTAGATTAATACCCTAGCAAAGAAATTGGCTTGGACGGTTCGTTCTTCCAGGCCACCACCCGCGCCACCCACTGGGCGGTTGCCACAAGGGACATCGAACGACGACCCCCACGACCACTACACCCACGTCCCCGACGAACCGCCTCCCACACATCCCCGTCCACGCCCTGGAAATAACCCATTGCCTTCCCTCTCTGCCTCATTCCCAGAACCACCAATGCCGCTTCCGTCTCCACCAGACAACCCAGAAACTTCTCTCTCCCAAGCCCACAGTCACCGGAGGAGGGCGATGGCGGAGGAACCGTCCGCCAAGCGTCATCATGGCGAGACGTCTGATAAGAGCACCAACCTCGACGGCGTTCACGTCCCCGGCGAGAAGCACGCGTACACCAAAACGCTCACAGGGGTTGAGCTCCTGATGAGGACATGACTACCTTGGATACGACCAAAAATATTGCATACATGCATATTTGTCAGGTGATCTCTAGTGCAAACTATTCAATAATCTATTTATGTTATCCAGAACAAAAATACTTCACACACTTTTGTGTTTTGTCTAATTGCAGGTGTATGGGACATTTGTACAATCCACATATGAAGATAAGGCAAAAGGAGAAGTTTAGGTTCTGTTCAAAAAGTCCTCTCACGTCACTTTTTGGGCCAAGAGAAGATAGAGTCCAAGTCTCTCACGTTCTGGATTCAGATACGGACTGCAGAGACATGCCTGACTCAAAACGCCAACAACTTTTTCATATGGACTCCGAATTGGGTGATTCTTTTTTTGTTGGAAAGTAGATTTCGTCCTCTTCCCAACCCAACTGGATTCACCTTTAAATTCGTCCGGAGCGTTGAGATATGGACGAAACAATCTGACGCTGCAGCAGAATCCGAGTCAAACAACAAGTCCAAAGGTGTTGCATCACCTCCACTTGGGCCCATGAGCCTTGTACGACCTAGGGTTGCTTTTAGGCTGCCTTGCGACGTCCTCCCACCTTCTTGGCCGCCACCCCTTGCTCCTATATAAGTAGATCCATCTACTAGCTTTTTCCTGGGGATTTGTTTAGTTAAAAGTTAGCCATTGCAACTTCGTGTACTTCGTTTGTGTCCAACGACCAGACCAAGACCGCTTACGGATCCCCACCATTATCAATACTTCATATATATTCGCAATATTCAGATTGCTTTATCATATTCTTGCTTGTTCTTCGATTGCTTGCAGGAATAGACCTTCGTGGTCAGATTGATCGTGCTCCGGTGTGGTCAATAACCTCTTGGAGTTGGTTTAGCGATTGCTAAGGCGCAACGTCATGCACGTTTGTAGTCGGATCGTCAAAGTCGTCTCCACCAAATTGATAGTTATCATCTCATCAAAAGATCGGGACCCTCCGCCTTTATCAAGTGGTATCAGTTTTCAGGTTGCTCGGTGAGAATTTCCAGTTATCCCTAGGTTAGATTTATTTTCTTACCTATTGTCCAAGAAAAAAGCCACAAAAAAAGTTAGATCTATTCATCCTTTTCCAAGCCAGTCTGAGCCTTTGCAGTTTTCTTTTCATTGTTTGCATTATTGAATTATCGGTTGATCGTCGTGTCGAGTTGCTGGTCTTAGTGTCTAGTTCCTTTAGAGTTCCGAGTTCTGTTCACATTAGTCACGCCGCCGCTGCATCATTATTCCTTCCGCTGTCCACCATCCCATTCATCAATTTCCACCACGTGCTACCCACCGTTCATTGTCTTCATCATAGTTGAGGTTGTTCACATCTTCGTTTGATCCAATCTGCATCTTATCTATTTTGTTTTGGAAAGAGGGAGAGAAAAAAAGAGAAAAAAAAGAGAGAGAAAAAGTTCAGAAAAAAAGAGAAATAAAAAGAAAAAAAGTGTGAGGAAAAAAAAGAGAAGAAAAAAAAACAAAATTCGGATCTATCTAGACTAAATCTCGTAGTTGAATTCGGATTGGAATCTGTTTTGTGCACTGTTCAGTAAAACAGGCATAACTTCCTCATACGAAGTCAGTTTTGGCTCCACGAGTACTCAAATGAAAGCTAGCGACGAACCGCATCTAAATAGTTGCAGAGACAAGTTCACTATTTGACACTTCAAAATCGGCTTCTAAATAGGTCTTTTTGCCCTCCGAAGTTCATGTACACAGCTTATTCCAGTTTTTCAGGCCAGTTTTAGAATTTTTTGACTCCTCATATCAATTCGGAATTCAATGATTCTTTTTGCATTGGGAAGCTTGAGTTAGTAGCATTCTTTGAAAAAATATATCAGAAAATTGGCTCAAACTTTTCAATAGGAAAGTTGGAGAGAGAGTTGTTGTATATCCTGCTTGGCAGTTGTTTTTCATCATTATCTTTACCGCCGTTGTGATCTTCACTTATATCTTGCTGTCCAGAGCTAATTAGTATCCTTCATTGATGCTAGTTCCGCTACGCTGTGACCTCATTAGTGTTCTAGGCTCGCGTCTCTAGTCCGGTCTAGCCTAGGACCAGCACAGTACCGTCGTTGAGCGTTTATTCAACATTGCATCTCTGAATTGATTATTGCTAATATTTTGCTACCATATATAGCCAACCCAGCTCCACATATTTCTGCACCGTGTATACGTACGTTCCCCTGGCAATCGCTTTACACAATCTTCAGAGTTATTTGACACCGCTGGTTGCCTGTCACCACCTGCTGCTTGGTAAGAACTTGTGAGATATTGATATTTGCTTTACTGTGAGCGCTTTACCACCACATCCTAGTAGTTCATAGGAACATTATTCTTGAATTTTGTTTCTTGTTTCTACTAATCATGACAGGATCTAGAGTCAATTCATGGGGTTTGTCGATCGTGGGAGATGTGCGATCACCTATGCAAATACCACAACCATCACGAGAGGTGCACAAACATCCAAATGCACATGATCAGGTTAATGTTTCTATACCACCATTTAATGGCCGTTTTAGACCTGCTTTATATATTGAAGGGGAGTTTGACATAAATAATATATTTGCTTCCAATAATTTTGATGTACGTAAAAAAGTTAAGGTTGCGGTTGGTTCTTTCACTGGTTATGCTATAGTTTGGTGGAGTGAATATTGTCGGTTACACCCTAATGATATACCTACTACTTGGGATGATTTGAAACTTGCCATGCGACATACATTCGTTCCCGCTTATTATACTCGTGACATGATTACAAAGTTGCAACATTTAAAACAAGGTAGTGACACCGTAACGAAATATTATGATACTTTACAAACTACCTTGCTGCATTCCTCTTTAGAAGAAAGTGAAGAAGATTTTATGGATAGATTTTGGGGAGGATTAAATCGTGACATTCAGGAGATACTAATTCATGAAGAGTGTTATCCTATGGACCATTTGTTTCATCTTGCTTGCAAAGCTGAACAGGAAATAAAATGACGTGTTGCGCACAAGGAGAACAAGCGCGAGATGCACATTCCAAGAGTTGATACGGTTGTCCCTTCAACTACTAAGCATACTATGACAACCACATCCGTTGTTGTGAGGTCAACATCACCTCCACCATGTGACACATCATCACCGAGAGTGCCTACATCATCTGAGTTGATCATAAGAGGTAATGACAAAGGTACTAATCTTCCACCTCACATGAGTATGATGAATGTCTTGTCAATTTAAGTGCACCATGCGGTGAGCTACCCACTACTTTGATCACACCATCTACTTTAGAGGACTATGTTGATGATTTGACTTTGCCATGTGATCAAACAATTTTGAGTGAGCCCATTGAATTAACTATCGATGCAAAAGAATCAAGTGAATCAGGGAATAAATCAGATTTGGATCAAATATGTTTGAAAATAATTGTGCCAATGGTGCACTTAAATTGGGATCATTTTGATATGACCTCTAATCTTGGTGATGGTTCATCAATGTTGGGATGGTTTAATGATAAGCATTGTCAATATTTTGATATGAATAAGAGCTTCACTTATATGTGCAAACTGAGTTGCAATATTTTCATGCCTTTGACTTCTTGTGAAAATATATTGGCTTTACATTTCACGACTTTTTAAGGGTGCTCTTGTATAATTGTGTCACATGTGCACCAAATGAGATCAGTAAAAACGGATGACATATACATATACAACGGGTACACCTTGTCTCTTTTGTTAGCTAGATTTCAGATTAAGCGACGCCGAGGACGGCTTTGTTTTCAAGAAGGGGAGGATGATGAGGACATGACTACCTTGGATACGACCAAAAATATTGCATACATGCATATTTGTCAGGTGATCTCTAGTGCAAACTATTCAATAATCTATTTATGTTATCCAGAACAAAAATACTTCACACACTTTTGTGTTTTGTCTAATTGTAGGTGTATGGGACATTTGTACAATCCACATATGAAGATAAGGCAAAAGGAGAAGTTTAGGTTCTGTTCAAAAAGTCCTCTCACGTCACTTTTGGGCCAAGAGAAGATAGAGTCCAAGTCTCTCACGTTCTGGATTCAGATACGGACTGCAGAGACATGCCTGACTCAAAACGCCAACAACTTTTTCATACGGACTCCGAATTGGGTGATTCTTTTTTTGTTGGAAAGTAGATTTCGTCCTCTTCCCAACCCAACTAGATTCACCTTTAAATTCGTCCGGAGCATTGAGATATGGACGAAACAATCTGACGCTGCAGCAGAATCCGAGTCAAACAACAAGTCCAAAGGTGTTGCATCACCTCCACTTGGGCCCATGAGCCTTGTACGACCTAGGGTTGGTTTTAGGCTGCCTTGGGACGTCTTCCCACCTCCTTGGCCGCCACCCCTTGCTCCAATATAAGTAGATCCATCTAGTAGCTTTTTCCTGGGGATTTGTTTAGTTAAAAGTTAGCCATTGCAACTTCGTGTACTTCGTTTGTGTCCAACGACCAGACCAAGACCGCTTACGGATCCCCACTATTATCAATACTTCATATATATTCGCAATATTCAGATTGCTTTATCATATTCTTGCTTGTTCTTCGATTGCTTGCAGGAATAGACCTTCGTGGTCAGGTTGATCGTGCTCCGGCGTGGTCAATAACCTCTTGGAGTTGGTTTAGCGATTGCTAAGGCGCAACGTCGTGCACGTTTGTAGTCGGATCGTCAAAGTCGTCTCCACCAAATCGATAGTTGTCATCTCATCGAAAGATCGGGACCCTCCGCCTTTATCAGCTCCACGGCAAGGAGACGCTGGAGATCGTCTGCACCAGCGAACCAGACAAGGCCGGCGAGATGATCTCCAGGTTCTGGAGGAAGGCTAGCGGCTTGCGTCGTAAGATCATCGGTCTTGGTGTGCACTACACCAGGGAAGACTAACCTCCCCAGATGGCAGCAGTCCTGCAGTTGTGCATGGAGGAACTCTGCCTGGTGTACCACATCGCAGCGGCCAGTAAATGGTGACCCATCCTACTCATTTGCCTATTTGGTTCATCTGTTTAATCAGTACTCTATCCTGAAAATTTCATCAAACTTGTTTCCCAACTAGATGTACTAGTGTGGTTTGTGAAACTAGATGCACTACTGCATTTTCTCAAGTACATACACTATAAATGTATTTTTGAACCTGATGCACTGGATTACTATTTGAAAAATCTTGCAGAAGATTAATTTCCCAAAGTTGATATACTAGTGTAGTATCTGATCTTGATCTGATAGTGTGGTTTCTGTACTCGATGTATTAAAAAAGATGTTTCTGAACTTGATGTAGTGAACTAGTTTCTGAATTTGGTCTAATGTTATTTTCATAAGCAAAAAAACTAAGAACTTGCTGAAGCACTGGTATGTGTTGTCCTATTCAACAAAAGTAAATAAACTACTACTAAAGCAGCACATACAACATCGGCTCTAACTATGTATAATCCAAAAAGAAAAAATAACATGATGTACTTGAATTTAATTTCAGAACTTTGTTTACTAATTTCTGAAGTACATTCATCCATTAATTATGCTATATAAGCATCTACTTCATGGATTCGTCGCTTGTAAAACAAGACAAAAATGAAGAATTCAAAAATCAAAGTAATGCTAATCTTCAAAATTGCTCTCCCCTTGCAGGCCCAAGCGCCTCAACGACATGCTGACGGAAGAGAGGTTGTTCACATTTGCCGGTTTCAACATTGAAAGCGACAAAGAGAAGATGAAGATGTCTGGCCTTCCGACGATCAACCCCAACAAGTACGTCGACATTCAGCGCACCTAGAGAGTTCCATACACCAGAAAAGAGTACGACTCCTTGATTGATGTTGCAGCCAGCATCATCCACCCATTCTACAAAGGCATGAAGAAGAACATCGACACACAGCAAGTACAAGTCATGGAACATGATCGACAACATCATAGATGGTTGGGAAATTGCAAAAGCCCGGGAGGATGAGCACTACAACGACCGCCCCTTCTGCCCCTTTTAGGGATGAAGATACATCAAACCCTGCTTTCGTTTTCCTTCCGCTTGTGCTTGCCTTTTATCTTGTTGTTTCAAATTAGTAGTTTGCTCTTGTTGGATTGAACCAGTATGATTATGCCGTGCTTGTCATGGTTGAACAAGTTTACTTATGTCATCAACTACATTGTTTTGCTTATCTCATTATATAAGTTTGGTAGCTTCGTATTTTGTTAATCCATCATTTCAAATTCAAAGTAGCTTCTGAATGGAACTTTGTGGCTGCTCTAAAGTACTAGCTATGAAGCAACTAATCACACAACGTTGTTCCATGTGTAGTTTCGATTCAGTATTGTATAGAAAACATAACGTTCAAAACAATCAGCACAATTTGAGTTTCTTAACAACGCTTCAAAAGTTGAAGCAGAAATTCTTAGTACTTCATGTACTGTTCTCATTCATATGTAGCTGCTAGAAAATTAACAAGTACTACAAATAGAAAAAGTTAAGAAGCATCAGCACACACTTATGTTGGTCAGTTGCAGACTAAGAATGACAGTACTAGTACACTTGATCGGATAGTACATACTTACTACAATAAAAAGTACAAAGAAGCATCAGTCCGTAATCCCCAAAAAAATGTCAGACTAAGAACATAAGTGCTACTATGAATGGACTATCAGTAGAACTTAGTCTACACGCAAGTAGCATAGTGCTGAAAATGACACCAGAAGACCCTTGAGAATAATCACAAAAACAAACACAAAAACAAGGCAAAAAACTTCAAATGAAAAACTAACACTTCCATAGAACTAGAACAAAAAGTATCAGTCCAAGTTACTGGTGGAGTCAAGTACTACATTCAAACCAAAAAATATATAAAAATTGACCGCCCAAGGACAGGCAGGCCCTGACGCTGTTAGATACTTGAACACAAGCCCACGGCGGAACCGTCGGCGAATCCCTAGTAATCCGCACAACACAAGGCCAGCGGACCAGGGCCCACAGGTCATGAGAGAGAGAGCGAGCGCCGTGTATAAGTGCTCAAGTAAGTATTCAGAGCACTACTAGGAAAAGGCCTACTAGTGGCGCACCAGTTTTGCCTACTAATGGCGCACTACTGGTGCGCCACTAGTACCACGCCACTAGTATTTTTTACTAATGGCGCACCAGTGGTGCGCCATTAGTATCTGGTATACTAATGGCGCACCACTGGTGCGCCATTAGTATAGGCCACGGTGCGCCATTAGTATAGGCCATGGTGCGCCATTAGTATTTTTGAATTTTGAAGGCGGGAAAATAGTAGTGGCGCACCGTCTAACCCCCACCGTGCGCCATTGCTATTTTTGAATTTTGAATTTGGATCTGGATCGTGATTTTTTTGCCCATTTTTTGCTCTTTTTTTGCATGATATTATTTCAAATTTTGTTCTTGTTTTTGGATCTTGTACGTTCTTTTGCCATGTTCTTTTGCCGGAGAGGAGTTCGCCGGAGAGGAGGAGGAGGAGGAGGTCACCGGAGAGGTGCTCGCCTACATCGCCGGAGAGGAGGAGGAGGTCGCCGGAGAGGAGTTCACCGGAGCATCGGAGAGGAGGAAGGAGAAACCATGAGGGGATGGGAGGAGGAGCTCACCGCGGAGAGGAGGGAGGAGGAGCTCACCGGAGAGGAGGGAGGAGGAGCTCACCGGAGAGGAGGGAGGAGGAGCTCACCGGAGAGGAGGGAGGAGAAACCGTGAGGGGAGGGGAAGGGAGGAGAGGAGGGAGGAGGAGGTCGCCGGAGAGGAGGAGGAGGTCACCGGAGAGGAGGAGGAGGAGGTCGCCGGAGAGGAGGAGGGTAGTATGGTGGAGGAGAGAAGGGAAGATGGAGTGGAGGAGAGGAGGAGATGGAGTGGAGGAGAAGAATGAAGAGGTAAGGAGGAGAGGACCACGCCCAGCCATATATACGGCATAGTAATGGCGCACCGTGGGCAGGTGCGCCATTACTAACTTTTATTTTTATTTTTTGATTTATTTTGAATTTTGAAGGCGGGAGGATACTAATGGCGCACCATGGGCAGGTGCGCCATTACTAACTCTTTTTTTTGATTCATTTTGAATTTTGAAGGCGGGAAGATACTAATGGCGCACCACGGGCAGGTGCGCCATTAGTAACTTTTTTTATATTTTTTTTGACTTATTTTGAATTTTGAAGGCGGGAAGATAGTAATGGCGCACCATAGGCAGGTGCGCCATTAGTAAGTTTGAATTTTTTTGCCTCTCCAGATCTTAAAAGCCCCATATCTTTTTTCTGTTAGGTTTTTGAGGATTTTGAAAATGTTTAACGGGGTTCCCCTGGTTAAATTCGGATGTAACTTTTCGAGTAGATGATTTTTCATATAAAAAACTTTTTCATCCGAGTTCGTATGCAAAAGTTATGCCCATTTTACAAATTCTCGAGAGATTTTGCAAATAAAGTCGAAATTCATGTTTGTAAATTTTCACAACAACTAGACCACATATCACATGGGAAACTTATTTTCTTTTATTTTTTTGACATTTCCATCATTTTTTTATTTTTTTTTAAACTGAAAAGGCGGTCCACGGGGGGGGGGGGGGGGGGGTTGCATTCGGTGGAAGTGGTGGCCAAGTTACTAATGGCGCACCGTGGGATGGTGCGCCATTAGTAGTTCAACTAGTAATGGCGCACCACTCCCACGGTGCGCCATTAGTAGTTTCAAAAATAAAAAAAAAATTGAATTTTTTTTCTGAAACATAATTACTAATGGCGCACCGTGGGAGTGGTGCGCCATTACTAGCTGAACTACTAATGGCGCACCATCCCACGGTGCGCCATTAGTAGTTTTGAAAAAAATTAATTTTTTTTTACTAATGGCGCACCGTGGATGTGGTGCGCCATTAGTATTTGCACAGTAATGGCGCACCAACACATGGTGCGCCATTAGTAACTAATGGCCACATGTACAGTGCGCTATTAGTGTCCATATTGGCTATAGTTGTTTTTGTAGTAGTGGAGGAGTTCGACGAATAGGACTCGGCCGCGCTTATAAACAGGTCGAGAGCCTCCTCCCTTAGCAAGGTGGGACTAAACCCAGAGCACACGCACATCCAGCAGTCCCCAAAAGGCCTGCACGGGCCATTTGGGCCGGAAAGCGGCCCAATAGCCAACATCGTCTACAAACACCCCACCAATAAGGCCAGTTAAACAAAAGCAGAGTGCGGGGCAAAGAATTATAAACTACAAAAATAATGCTCGAAAACTGAAAAATATAAAGTTCAAATACTAGTTCGCAGGCAAGAACTTTAAATACGAAAAATAAAAATAAAAATAATTTTAGCTCTGCACCACGGATGATAAAAAAAGGAAAAAATATGATACAAAAACAACGAAACTCTAAAAAGTAGAGAACTTAATAGCCTATCTGTTAAATGTACATAATTTAGAGCACCGAATTAAATATTACTTTCAAGTTCAACTACTAAAATGCAAGAAGTTCAAATAGATAATGTTTCTCAATTATGCTAAATTTCTTATTTATATAAAATCTGACAAGTTCAACTACTAAAATGCAAGAAGTTCAAATAGATAAATGTTTGTCAATTCTGCTAATTTTTTTATTTATATAAAATCTGACTAGTTCAACTACTAAAATGCAAGAAGTTCAAATAGATAAATGTTTGTCAATTCTGCTAAATTTCTTATTTATATAAAATTTGTCCACACCTCAACAAACGATTTCGTAGTAAACTAATCTCAATCCCCATAAAAAAAACTCATTCAAACATACATATGACATCAGTACTAAAAAAGCAGGAACAGTCAGGCCACTCACACCACTGTGCCACCAAATTTCAAAAGCATACGCTGTATGAAATTACAATTCAGTTCACAGAGCACTAAACCATAAGTGCACTAAAAAAGAGAATACAAAAACTATAAAAGGCCTAACTTAGGTTGGGACAGATGAAAAAATAAGTACCAGTTTTGAGCAACAGCTCCTAGGGCACTGAAAATGTTTTGAGATCAACTAGTGTATAAGACTTTAGTGGAAAAACAAGACTTAACCTCCACACGGAAAAACATCACAAAGCATACGTCACTTAAACACTGCAAAATGCCATCATCACCACCCCTGACACGTGCAAGTGGGACAAGCAGCTGATAAGTACAGTTTGACAAGACTACTTAGTGCAACAGTAAAAAACCTTGACTTGGACGGTTCATTCTTCCAGGCCACCACCCGCGCCACCCACTAGGCTGTTGCCACAAGGGACTGCAAACGGCAACCCCCACGAGCACTACACCCACGTCCCTAACGAACCGCCTCCCACACATCCCCATCGACGCGCTGGGAAATAACCCATTGTCTTCCATCTCTGCCTCATTCCCAGAACCACCATCGCCGCTTCCGTCTCCACCATAGACAACCCAGAAACTTCTCTCTCCCAAGCCCAAAGTCGCGGGAGGAGGGCGATGGCGGAGGAACCGTCCGCCAAGCGTCATCATGGCGAGACGTCCAACAAGAGCACCAACCTCGACGATGTTTACGTCCCCGGCGAGAAGCGCGCGTACACCACAAGCCTCATAGGGGTTGAGCTCCACGGCAAGGAGACGCTGGAGATCGTCTGCACCAGCGAACCAGACAAGGCCGACGAGATGATGAGCAGGCTCAGGATGAAGGGCGGCGGGTTGTATCCGAGCTTCATCGGAGTTGATGTGGAGTACACCAACAACGATGAACATCCCCAGATGGCAGCAGTCCTGCAGTTGTGCGTCGAGGAACTCTGCTTGGTGTACCACATCGCAGCGGCCACAAAATGGTAACCCAAACGTAATTTTCATTCATCCGTTGTACTAGTACTACTCCCTAAAAATTTCATTAAACTTGTTCAAAACTAGATGAACTACTATAGTTTGTGAAGTCGACGCACGAGTACATGTTTCTCAAGTTACATGCATTTCTGAAATTGTGAAGTGGATTGTTTCACCAGATTAGTCATCTGAAAATTGATGCACTGGATTAGCATCTGAAAAAGGTTTCGCCAAAATTAATTTCTGAAGTTGATGTACTAGCGTAGATTTTGATCTTGATGCACTAGTATAGTTTATAAAATTGATGTATTAAAAGTTGTTTGGTGAAGTGGTATAGGTCCATATCTTGATGCACATGTTCCTCAAATTAATTTCTGAATATGATATAGAATTGATGCACAAAGATGTATCAAGCACTGGTATAGGTCTTTTATTCAACAAAAAAGAAAACTAAACTTGAAGTAAGCTGCACATATATCATTGACTCTGGAAAAATAGGTTCTTGAACTTGCTGAAGCATTTGGTGAAGCACTGAAGATACCAAAAAAGAAAAATAACATGGTGTAGTTGAATTTAATTTCAGGACTTTGTGTACTAGTTTCTGAACTACATTCATCCATGACTTGTACTATATAAGCATCTACCTCATGTATTATCACTTGTAAACCAAAAACCATGAGAATTAATCCTTCAAGAAAGAACATTAATCTTCAATATGTGTCTCCCCCCTTGCAGGCCCAAGCGCCTCAAAGAGTTCCTGCAGGAGGAGAAATTGTACACATTTGCCAGTTTCAGCATCGAAGGTGATAAGTGGATGTTGAACAAGTCTGGTTTGGAGATCAACCCCAACAACTTCATCGACATGCAGCACAAGTGGAAAGCTCCAACCAACAACAAATACTATGACTCTTTGGCCGATGTTGCATGAAGCGTCATCCACCCATTCTACAAAGGCATGAAGAAGAAGATCGACACGGAGCAAGACCACAAACTGTGGCGGACCAGCCCGCTGCCAGACAAGCTCATCGAGTACGCAGGAATAGATGCGTACGCCACGTACAAGTCATGGAAGATAATCGACAACATCATGGCAGATTGGGATATTTCAAAAGAGCAGGAGGCTGACCCCTACTACCACTGCAACTTCGCGGGATGAAGAGGCATGAAAGTCTGCCTTTGTGTTGCTCGCGCTTCTACTTGTCCTTAATGTTGTTGATTCATATTTGTAGTTTGCTTTCATTAGGTTGAACCAGCTTCCTTATGTTATGTGTGTCAGGATTTGAACAAGTTTGCCTATGTCTATCAAGTACATCGTTTGCTTATGTCATTCGACAAGTTTGCTAGCTTCCTATTTTGTTTATCCATCATTTGAAGTTGAAGTAGGTTGCCAGTGAAACTTGATGGCTGCTATGCAGCACTAGTCATGGAGCAACAAATCACACGGATATTTTCACAAAAAAACAGTGGCAGACTAACTAAGGACAACATCAAATACTAGCGTTGGACGCACAGTATAGCTTAGTCATGTACGGTAGTGCTATCAGACTAAAAAACAGTTTTTAGTTTCAGAAGAACACTAAAAAGACTAAGTTTCAGCCAAGGACAACGTTCAGTACTAACAGCATCATGCTAATAGTAGTTAGAAAATTACTCAGTACTGCAACAAAAAGCAAAAGAACCATCAGTACGTATTTCCTAGTCACTACATTGCTAGGATTGAAAGTACTGGTACACTTGAACACAAAGTACATTCATTCTACAAAAATAAAAAGTAACGGAAGCTTCAGTTCGCATTCCCTAAAACAGTGACACACTAAGAATAACAGTAATAGCACAATTGAAATGTCAGTACAACTTAGTCTATACGGCAAGTACTATGATGACACCAAATATTGCCTTGAGAAAGAACCACAGCCTAGAACAAAGAAGGCCAAAACTAAATCAAAAAGATATCAGTTCGACCAAGGAGAAAAATCACAAGAAAGACAACAGAAGCATCAACCCACATTGACCAGTGAGGTACTAGTTTCAAACAACACAAAAAAATAAAATGATCAAAGTACTAGCACCATTGAAATCTCAGTACAACTTAGTTTAGTCGGTAAATGCTATGATGATACCGATTAATGCCTTGAGAAAGAAGGCCAAGACTCAACCAAATAGATTACAGTTTAACCAAGGACAAAAATTCACAAAAACAAACAACAGAAGCATCAGTCCACATTGACTAGTGAAGTAGTTATGAACTTAATAGGGCTACCTGTTAAATGTAGCTAATTTAAACCAGTGCTTTAACTTTTACTATGAAGTTCAACTACTAAAATTCAAGAAGTTCAAACAAAAAATTTGGCTATCAATTTTTGCTAAATTTGTTATACTTAAATAAAATCTGGCTAGAGATCACGTAGCAACATCGTCGTAAATAACTTCAATCCCAAGAAAAACTTCAGTTCTAATACATTATATGAAATCAGTTCTACATAACAAGGAAGCGTCACTCCACTCACGCTAGATCCACAAGTGCTATCGTGACACCAAATTTTAAATGCCTTATGCTGAATGAGATTACAATTTAGTACTAACAGATCTATACCATAAGTACAAGAAAAGAGGGTACAGAAACTATAAAGGTCCGACTTAGGTTGGGACAGATGAAAATAAAATAAATCTCACTTTTCCAGCAATAACTCGCAATGCACTTGAAAAAAAAATTCTCGATGAAAAAGGTGTTTTCAGTTCAACTAGTGTATAAGACTTCAGTACAAAAAATAAAACTTAACCAAAACGAATTCCCGATGAAACATACACAAGTGAAACAGCTATTCAACCACACTATACTCATGGAAAAAAAAGTTTGTTAAACATTGTGCCACACTTAAACACAACACAAAATATACCAGTTATTACATAGTACTTGACAAGACATCCAAACACTACAAACAAAGCCAACAGTGCTTTCAAGAGATATATCACACAACTATCCCATTCACTACGCAAATGATGACCATTTCTTCTATGCATCAGGAGCCAAAGCCTGAACTTCCTTCAGAAGCTCCGTCACCATAAGCTGGTTATTCCGGTTGAACACAACTCTATACAGATCCTCAGTGTTCCAATCAACAATACGTGGCTGCAAAGCAATAAATTTTTTATCAAAAATCATGACACATAAAAAAAAGGATACACAATAAGCCAAACACAGAAAGTGAAAAGCTCAACTGGAACCCACGCCATTATTTCGAATGTTCTCAACGATCTTTTCACCATCATAGCTTCCCGCATACTTCAGAGTATAATGGCCACACTCATTCAGCCCTTGAAGTGGAACCTTGACAAATGTTGGTTTCTTTGCAAAAACCTCCCATTTGGGCTGCTTGCTCGCATTGTACTGAGCATCACCATACACAGCCTTCATTACTTGGACCAATCTAGAGATCTGTAAAAAAGAAAAGAAACCACACATTTTCAAGTCTTAGAAAAAGCACAAACAAACATGCGGAAAAATTAATCCAGTACAGATAATAAATGTCACTCACAATCTTCTCGCAGTCTTTATGATAGGTGTTCTTCGAAGGACGGTGGTTCTTCGGATAAGGTAAAGAGTCAAGGATGTCGACGCTACTTCGGTACCGATTCATGACATATAAGGAAAAGTGGTTCACTTTATTATCCTTTGCTAAAATCATAGGCTTGAATAGAGGCATCATGATCTAAAAACAAATGAACAAAAAATAGATGTTAAATATTCAAAATAAAAACCAGCATGACAACAAACAAATAAAACCAAAAATCAGCTAGTAGATCTCACAAGGTCGGCACTGAGCAAGTCTTCCTCATCTTTAACATAGCTCTTGAAATCTCTTGCTGCACTCTCCACATTAAACTCTTTATCTTCATCACCATAAAACATACAGTCAAGCACAACCTGCAAAAAGCCAAAAAAGAAATAGACAGTGGAAAAGGATCAACAAGCAAAGTATTATTAAAACTCGTAAAACAATAGGCAATCTTGTTTAACAAAAACAAACGACCTGATTGATTACCGTGATGAAATATGGACTCAGCAATACCCTTTTTCCATATGCGAAATCAGCATTTCTCACGGGATCTTGCTTCCAATCATCAATGAGGAAGTCCATTACATCACCCTCCATCATTTGCCGAGGTGCAAAAACTTCCCAGATGCGATTCCCAGTGAAGCTAGTTACGCTATCATCAGGCTGAGGTATCATTGAGAATGCATTCCTGCAGCACACACAAGAACAAAAAGCAGGGGAAGCAAGATAAGGCATTCATAGCAGTTCAAGTTGTATAAAAAGGAACAGTTCAAGTCATATTTATCTAGCACTTAGAAACAACAGAAGAAAAGAAGAGGAAACATAATGAGAGATACTCACTCGGCATACTTCTCACGCCATTCATCACTAAGCAACAGATTATACAACTTGCAAGCCTTGTCCAGGTGAGGGAATTTATGAGGGTGAAACTGTTGCACAGGGGAGCAAAACTTTATAGGAGCTCTGGGTGCATGCTTCGTGCTTGTAACATTGACAGAACGCAAAGTAGGATCCTTCCTAGCAGCACCATCTCTACGGGCCAGTATTCCAGCAAGGGGAGATACACCCTTGGCAGCAGCGCTCCTGGTGACTCTTCCCATGCCAGCAATCTTGTCAAACGCATCATCATCGATGTCTATCAATTCCCAATGGGATTCTTGGGTGTAGAGGGGCTCTCTGCACAAGCAGCCGTAGAACCTTTCAGAGCTCCCAACCGCCCCTTCATAATACCAGATCTTGTCTTTTCGGGAGAACGCCCCTGGCTAAAATCAGTAGCTACACGCTCGAGCTCCGAGAACTGGCTGCCAAAGATCCTATAGTCATGCTCACCAAGATCCAGCCACTCACCTGCAAAAAATAGAAAAAAAGAAGGAGCGCATCAAGGGTAAGTTCAAAAACATAATTCATGACAGTAGTAGTCAAGAAGTACAAGCTACAAAAAATTACAAAAGGTCATGCATACGTACAGGGTTCGATGCCAAACAAACCCCAGAAGTCAACATCAAACACGTCGCTAGTTGCGCGGGTATACAACAAAGTCTTTATAATGTCAAGAATGTCTTCGTTGTTGTAATCCAACATTTCAATCACACCATCCTCCCGGCAATGATAGGTCTTGCAGTTTTGTAGCATAAAGAAGCCACAATCATGCCTGTTAACAAAAGAAAATACAAAAGGGTACAACACAAATTCGAAAAACAGGAACACCATCCTCCTAGCAACAAAAACAACTAATAAAAATCATTAAAAACAGACACTCATGTGTTTTTCTGCTGCGGCACTCGCACAAACTCGCAAGCGAAACCATCAATATGCACCGGCGAGAATGGTTTGGCCCTGTCGACGTTGGACTCCCTCCAAAGCTTCTTTATGTTATCTGTCATAGTCCTTAAGAATCTAACTGTATCACTCCAGGTTTCATCGCGGAGTGAATCAAGGCACTCGAAACGATGGAACCTCAAATTCAGAACAATCAAGCACCGATGCCCAGATTCTTCACTAGGCTTCATGGCAGCCGCAAATGACGGTGGATCAAAAGTAGGGAAAAGAAGCTGACAAAAAATCACAGAGGAAAAATGAATTTAACAAATCATAATGAAACAAAAAATTCAGCCTCCAAACAATAAAATAAAAGAGGCAAATTGAAATTCAGAAGTACAAACAAATCAGATTATCAAAATTCTAATTGAGTAAGCAACCCACTACAAAAAATAAATGCTACTCAAGTTTATATCCACCGCCCAAGCTTGCAACAAACATATCAGTTCAATTTCCTTGCGACAATAAGTGTAGCTTTAAAAAATGAAGCAAAATTCATTCATAAGTACAGGGTTAAAAAGCAGGCTACTCAAGTTCATTCCCACCTCCCAACCTTGCAAGAAAACATGACAGTTCTAGTTCATGAGTACAATAAGTTCAAGTTCACCTACTTGGTCAAAACGATCAGCCCCTGATCTCGTGAACCACTGTAGCACATTGGCATCAATATGTCCATCACGGATCTTGGTCTGTTGTACAAAGACAACAACAACAGTTAGAAAATTGCCAAAATAACTTATCATCCTATCTACAAAGCAAAAATACTGACCGTCACCCATCTGGGAACTATCAACTTGTCAATGTCTTGGTACTTCTGACGTAGAGAATATAAAACAACGTCAGCACTGTCTGAGTTGAGCATGCCAGTGGGGACAAATGCTTGAGCAATAGAACCAACACTGGCATCACATTCCCTATTTTAAACATCGGCTTGTCGCTAGGAAAACACAAAAAGATGACATGAATTAAAACTACTGCAATAACAACAATAGTCATATGAGAGAAAGAAAAACAGACGAAAATGATAAGGGCAAAATCCCACACTAACCGTTTCGCACGGTTCGTGCGCAGCCTCGTAACAGGGAAGAAAAACAAATCAACCTTAACAACATTAGCACCTTCTGCTTGCAGAAAAAGAAGAAAAATAGTAAGTTCAAGCACTACAAGTGAACATGTCCAAATTGCCATAAACAAGAAGTACGCCTCATTTACAAATCCTTACCTGCACTATCAGCGTTTGACGACGGGAGTTCCTGTGATGACACCAATATGCCTCTAGTTTCAGGGTTTGACGATGGAAGATCTTGTGACGACAGAAATATGGCCGTGCTTTCCGGGTCTGAGGAAAGAAAATCCAGGGACGACACGAGCGCCTCCTGTGTCAAGGGGCCAGAAGAAACCGACAGAAGCAAATCATCATCCTCGGATGGCACCTCCTCCATGCTAGAGGCCTCTTGCAATGCATAACCGTAATCAAGCCCTCCAGGCGGGAAA
Source organism: Aegilops tauschii subsp. strangulata (assembly GCF_002575655.3). Classification (NCBI taxonomy): domain Eukaryota; kingdom Viridiplantae; phylum Streptophyta; class Magnoliopsida; order Poales; family Poaceae; genus Aegilops; species Aegilops tauschii. Next base: position 347,273,970 of record NC_053041.3, read on the forward strand.
TTTTCCAGCGGCAAATCTTCACAATCAGAAAGATTTTCATTCCCAGCAATACCAACACCAGACGATTTGGCATCAAGTATGCTTGCAGCACCAACATCCTCATCAGCAAGTTTGGTACCAACATCGCGCCCACTACTCAATGGAACTACACCACAAGCATCATCTCGACCACTAACGGCAGCCTCACGCTCAACATCAGTCATGTGAAAAAATAAAAAATCAGAAAAAGTGAATAATATGAGCAAAACTAACAATCAAAAAAATCTAGCAAGAGGTGCACAGAAAAAACAAACCTTGGCAGCATTCACAACAACATCATCGATCTTGCTGCTACTAACATTCAAAGGAACATCACCAATGGTCGAACAAGGCTCGTCGCCAACAACAGGACCCTGAATCATAGTAATGAAGCAAAAAAAACAATACTATTATAAGCAACAATAAACACAAGGAATTATACAACACTAACAAAAAGCTAGGTATCACCTACAAACTCTTAACGGTGTGGGATAGAAAAATGAACATGTAAGGCACATTGGTGCGCATGAAAATTCAAGAATATATATAAACAAAATAAAAATAAAAATAACCTTGCACTTATCAGTAGATGGATCATTAACTCCATGGTCAACAGCAGCCTCAACATTATGACCGGTCTCCTGCACGAAGAAAAATTAATAAACATATGAAGATGAGGAAGTTCAACTACAATATTGACAGCAGAAACAACATAGTAATAATTGCAAACATCAAGGACTAACTCACATCAACAACAAGGGGCTCCAAGCCAACATCATTCTTATGGTGATCAGAAACATTAGCCTCAGTACTATCACCAGCCCTGCTATCGGTGACAGCAGCCTCATCCTGCAAGAAAGAAAAAATTAATAAACAGACAAAGATGAGGAAGTTCAACTACAATACTGACAGCATAACAACATAGTAAACATTGCAAACATCGAGGAATGACTCACATCAACAACAGGGCGCTCCAAGCCAACATCATTCGTATGGTGATCCGAAACATTAGCCTCAGTACCATCACCAGCCCTGCTGCCGATGGCAGCAGCCTCATCCTGCTCAATCTGCTTGATAACAACATTGGCACTTTCTTCGTATGGCTTGGAGCGAGAGTCTTGCATACTTTTGAAATGCTTCATGTTGTTCAACAAACGAACCGAGCTCTGAATTAGTTGATCAGCACCGTCACGCATGTCACTAATTAAAACTCTCTCCATCTCAATATAATCCGCTGCTTCCTCAGCATTAAATTGATGACCTTCAGGAAGGATACCATTGATACAGCTCAGACGCTCAACTGTAGTTGGCAGCTTTTGCAGCTCAGAACACACATTACTAAAAATATGCTCAGCGCGCTCCAACGCAGAAACAGCTACATCAATACCAAAACCCTGCCTCTGTGAAGTACTAGCCTTACTAGGGCCAGGGGGAACATAACCAGCACCCTCAAAACCACGGACATCTCTCAACTCATCGTGCAGAGATGAAATCCTGGGAACCTGAGACGACGGCATCTCCAGGACTAGCCATTTATACACTCGGAAAAAGACAACCTCCTCTTGAGTTTTCCACTACAAACAAGGGGAAAAGGGTTAATTAATCAATGCAACACACATGGAAAAACAAACATTATATTAACAGATTTAAGTCAACAGCAGAAACGATCTTTCACTATGAGTGCCAATTTGTTAGTATTTACAAATAGGTCAGTTGAACAAGAGATTCAGTTCAACCACACATGACACAACAGTACTAAAAATCATACCTAAACCTCACAAAGCTTAAGAAATGACAAAATCTAAACAGGTAACTCTGCAGTACACATGTTCACTCCAGCAAAAATAGCTATACCTAAAGCTTCCCAAACACCCAAGTCTTTGGATCTGCGTTGCCTTTTTTTATCAAATCTGCATCAGCCAGATCGGAAAGCTTGTCAGGATCCATGAAACATATGCGTGGGACTCGCATGTCAGGTTCCGGAGTCTTGCCACGGATAAGGCAGTCAAGGTACATTAGTACAGGCCCTATAGCACAGCCTGTGATTGCCTTCCCCATGGTAACACCATCTTGGTACCGGACAACAACTCTTTTAAGCTCATCAACCATCAGCTGGCAATAATCCATATTAGCCATGTCCTCAATGACGAGATCCTCAAACATTGCTGCCTATCTGGAAATACGCAGGGCGGCACCAGGCAACACAACCTTCATATACACAATAATGAAGAACACTTTGAGAGCAAGGTCTAGGATCCTTTACAAGCACCCTGAGCCTATCCTCAAATCCTTTGTCTTGGTATCTTTGTTCCTGCTAATGTCAAGCTCTGATCTTAACTTCATCAAAGCGTCGTCATATCTGTCCTCTGACGGCCTTGGTGCAGAACGATCACCACGAGGGAACCCAAATAGTTGATGTATACCATCGCTAGTGATGCGAAGCTTCTTATTAGCCTCACCCATGTCAAGAGTCATAGTATCAGGATCTATCCTCAGGTACAAAGCTCCCATCAGAGGGCGCGAAATGTTAGACTTCACCTTCCACTTGAAGATAGAACCAAAATCAGCTGCATGAACCCTAGCCACATGGCGACTCTCAAGCAATTTAGCACAAGCATCAATCTCTCTCAAGGAACATCGCACAGTTAGGTTCAATCGCTGTACGTCACCTTCATCCAAAGCAACTTTTCCAGCATTGTCTCTCACCGGCTTGACCGGAGCCATAACGCTAACATGCTATAAATTAAAATAAAGAAGGCACAACTTAATTAAATGAATATAGAAAACAAAACAAGCATATGAAGGCAAGAAGAAAAAAAGAAAGATTGCACAAGTTCAACTCTTAAAACAACATCAGTACCACCCTCAATTGATGCAAGCAATGACCAGCCCTCACCTGGCCAGCATACCAACCCAGACACAATTAAATCATTGCAAGTACAACTAGTAAGTCACATACAGTACAAACACGTACCACTGCATATTCATCTTCAGAATTAACTTCGATATCATCTTCTTCAGATACAGTATATTCAGCTTCGACACGAGCACGCTTCTTCACACATTTGTTCACCTTCATAGGAGGAACTTTACGCTTCTTATTTTGCTTCAACAAAGAGCGGTCTGGAAGAGGAGACGAAGAAGGCTTCTTATTTGTCAAAACTCGTGGACTCCGACGATCAGGAGAGCCACCAAGTGTGCTTGGACCAATCTTCACAGCAACACTATCTCCATCGGCTTTGCTATTACCAGGTTGGGAACCAGCTTTCACACGTGGGCTATGCCTCTGTGTGCCATCAGGATTTGGATCTGACAGATCTGCAACACACATGAACAAAAATTAGGGCTCTTACCTATTTTAGAACGAAGCACGTCATACAAAGCAAAACTCTTACAAGCAAACACACAATCCACCACCGAATCTAGTATCACTGACGCGAACCGCTCGTTCAAGAGCAAAGGAACCCTAGCGAATCCACCCTGAGACAGCACGAGAGCAATAACTTAGAAATACAGGGATAAGGGGACGCAAGGGGAGTCGATGGCAGAGCAAAAAGAGCAAACAGAGCACCCAGACCTCCACCCCTGGAGGTCAACCCGCTGGCCGATGCTCCCGCGGCGAAACAGAAGAAGCAGCTTCTATGCGAGAAGAGGAGAGGAGGGGAACGAAGAGGGAATCGATTTGTGGAGGGGAGGGGAGCGGAACGGGGGAGAGCGGAGGTTAAAGGTGAGTGGGAGAAAACCGACATCTGAAGCCCACAATCGTGGCAAAGCACACTATCTCTGGGCAGTTACTAAAAGATAACAGCAAAAATTAAATACAATAAAAAATTAATATAAAGGGAGAAAACAAACGGCTAAAGTACAAATGATAACCCACAACAGCACAATAAAAATTATCAAAAAAGTACAAATGAAATAATACTTCATAACGGTGCTGGTTTTTCCCAAAAAAAGATAAGATAAGATAATGGGGGCAAGTGATGTTACGGACCCGCCTCTGCATGCGACGCAGCGGCATGCCGCGTCGTCGCCTGCTACGGCTCATTCCTGGCTCGGTCTCGCCGGGATGGGGGAGGGGGGTCAGAACCCCCCTCCCCCTCGGCTCGGCCTCGCGCTAACGCGGCAGTGCGCTCGTTTGACAGGCGCAGTGCGGTTATTCTGTTTCCCCCCACCACCCGCACCCACACACCCTAAGATAGATAATGGGGGCAAGTCCATACAAGGAAGATGTGTCAGTACAACTATGCCCCTCGGTGCGGTTGTACTGACACAACTAACGCGGCAGTGCGCTCGTTTGACAGGCGCAGTGCGGTTATTCTGTTTCCCCCACCACCCGCACCCACACACCGTAAGATAGATAATGGGGGGCAAGTCCATACAAGGAAGATGTGTCAGTAAACCTATGCCCCTCGGTGCGGTGCTGGTTTTTCCCCTAAAAAAAGATAAGATAAGATAATGGGGGCAAGTCTATACAAGGAAGATGTTTCAGTACAATTATGCCCCTCGGTGCGGTGCTGGTTTTTCCCCTAAAAAAAGATAAGATAAGATAATGGGGGGCAAGTCCATACAAGGAAGATGTGTCAGTACAACTATGCCCCTCGGTGGGTGTTGGTTTTTCCACTAAAAAAAGATAAGATAAGGTAATGGGGGGCAAGTCATGTTACGGACTCGCCTCCACATGCGACGCCACGGCACGCCGCGTCATCGCCTGCTATGACTCGTTCCTGGCTCGGCCTCGCTGGGATGGGGGACGGGGGTCCCGACCCCCTGGCTCGGCCTCGCTCTAACGCGGCAGTGCGCTTGTTTGACATGCGCAGTGCGGTTATTCTATTTCCCCCACCACCCGCACCCACACACCTAAGATAGATAATGGGGGCAAGTCCATACAAGGAAGATGTGTCGGTACAACTATGCCCCTCGGTGCGGTTGTACTGACACAACTAACGCGGCAGTGCGCTTGTTTGACAGGCGCAGTGCGGTTATTCTGTTTCCCCCCACGACCCGCACTCACACACCCTAAGATATATAATGGGGGGCAGGTCCATACAAGGAAGATGTGTCAGTACAACTATGCCCCTCGGTGCGGTGCTGGTTTTTCCCCTAAAAAACATAAGATAAGATAATGGGGGGCAAGTCCATACAAGGAAGATGTGTTAGTACAACTATGCCCCTGGGTGCGGTGCTGGTTTTTCACCTAAAAGATAAGATAAGATAATGGGGGGCAATTCCATACAAGGAAGATGTGTCAGTACAACTATGCCCCTCAGTGCGGTGCTGGTTTTTCCCCTAAAAAAATATAAGATAAGATAATAGGGGGCAAGTCATGTTACGGACTCGCGTCCGCATGCGACGCCGCGGCACGCCGCGTCGTCGCCTGCTACGGCTCGTTCCTGGCTCGGCCTCGCCGGGATGGGGAGGGGCGGTCCCGACCCCCCCGGCTTGGCCTCACGCTAACGCGGCAGTGTGCTTGTTCGACAGGCGCAGTGCAGTTATTCTGTTTCCCCCCACCACCCGCACCCACACACCTAAGATAGATAATGGGGGGCATGTCCATACAAGGAAGATGTGTCAGTACAACTATGCCCCTCGGTGCGGTTATACTGACACAACTAACGCGGCAGTGCACTCGTTTGACAGGCGCAGTGCGGTTATTCTGTTTCCCCCCGCCACCCGCACCCACACACCCTAAGATAGATAATGGGGGGCAAGTCCTTACAAGGAAGATTTGTCAGTACAACTATGCCCCTCGGTGCGGTGCTGGTTTTTCCCTAAAAAAATATAAGATAAGATAATGGGGGGCAAGTCCATACAAGGAAGATGTGTCAGTACAACTATGCCCCTCGGTGCCGTGCTGGTTTTTCCCCTAAAAGAAAGATAAGATAAGATAATGGGGGGCAAGTCATGGTACAGACTTGCCTCCGCATGCGATGCCGCGGCACGCCGCGTCGTCGCCTGCTATGGCTCGTTCCAGGCTCGGCCTCACCAGGATGGGGGAGGGGCGGTCCAGACCCCCCTCCCCCCAGCTCGGCCTCGCGCTAACGCAACAGTGCGCTCGTTTGACAGGCGCAGTGTGGTTATTCTATTTCCCCCCACCACCCGCAGCCACACACCCTATGATAGATAATGGGGGGCAAGTCCATACAAGGAAGATGTGTCAGTAAAACTATGCCCCTCGTTGCGGTTGTACTGACACAACTAACGCGGCAGTGCGCTCGTTTGACAGGCGCAGTGTGGTTATTCTGTTTCCCCCCACCACCCGCACCCACACACCCTAAGATAGATAATGGGGGGAAAGTCCATACAAGGAAGATGTGTCGGTACAACTATGCCCCTCGGTGCGCTGCTGGTTTTCCCCCTAAAAAAGATAAGATAAGATAATGGGGGACAAGTCCATACAAGGAAGATGCGTCAGTACAACTATGCCCCTCGGTGCGGTGCTGGTTTCTCCCCTAGAAAAAGATAAGATAAGATAATGGGGGGCAAGTTCATACAAGGAAGATGTGTCAGTACAACTATGCCCCTCGGTGCGGTGCTGGTTTCCCCTAAAAAAGATAAGATAAGATAATGGGGGGCAAGTCATGTTACGGACTCGACTCCGCATGCGACGCCGCGGCACGCCGCGTCGTCGCCTGCTACGGCTCGTTCCTGGCTCGGCCTCGCCGGGATGGGGGAGGGAGGTCCCTCCCCCCCGACTCGGCCTTGCGCTAATGCGGCAGTGGGCTCGTTTGACAGGCGCAGTGCGGTTATTCCATTGCCCCCCACCACCCGCACCCACACACCCTAAGATAGATAATGGGGGGCAAGTCCATACAAGGAAGATGTGTCAGTACAACTATGCCCCTCGGTGCGGTTGTACTGACACATGCCCCACCTACCCCCCACCCGCACCACTCCACGCACCCACATACCCTAAAAAAGATGAGATATTCTGCAGTCCATACAAAAAAAATCTGTAAGTACAACTATGCCAATCGGTGCGGTCCCTATATACCAATATAAAAATCCAAAAATTCAAAAAGAATGCCGAAAAAGAATGAGAACAAAGAAAGAGAGAGGGAAGCACACTATAAAAAAAGATGTCAGCTCAAGTAGAGGACAACATTCAGTACTGAAAAAATGCTTATATTAGGCAAAAAATCATAAAACCATAAGGAAACATTGATAAGAATCAAGAAATATTGACCGCCCCAAGGGATAGGCCGGCCCAACGCAGGTGGGTACTAGGACTCAAGCCAACCACGAAACAACCGGCAAAAACTCAAATGAAAAGATAACACTTCCACAAACCTCACAAGAACTAGAACAAAAAGTATCAATCCAAGTTACTGGTGGAGTCAAGTACTAGATTCAAACAAAAAAGAAAAAGAAAAAATTGACTGCCCAAGGACAGGCGCAGGCCCTGACGCTGCTAGATACTTGAACTCGAGCCCATCGGCATATCCCTAGTAATCCGCACAACGCACGGCTAGCCGAGCAGGGCCCACAGGTCATGAGAGAGAGCGAGCGCAGTGTATAAGCGCTCAGGTAAGTATTCAGAGGAGTTCGACGAGTAGGACCCAGCCGCGCTTATAAACAGGTCGAGAGCCTCCTCCTTTAGTGAGGTGGGACTAAACCAAGAGCACACGCGCACGCCACATGATAGAGGCAAAGGTGTCCCGTCTTTCGATGAGATGATGGATATCGCTTTGGTGGAAGTCGACTTTGACGATCCGACTACGAACGTCCGAGGACGTCGCGCCTTAGCAATCGCTAAACCAACTCCGAGAGGTTATCGACCACGCGATCAACCTGACCATGAGGGTCTGTTTCCTGCGAGCAAACGAAGAACAAGCAAGAAACTGAGATTGCAATCCGGATATTGCGAATATAAGATGAAAGCTTTATTGATCAAGGTGGGGTTCTGTGACGCCTTTGTCTGGTCGCTGAACACAAACGAAGTACGCGAAGTTGCAGCTAGGGCGAACTTTTAATCTAAACAAAACCCAAAGTCTAAACGACGCCCTAAGGGCTGTATATATGGAGGAAGAGGGGGGGAATTTCGTGGCCCTTGAGGAAGGGGTCCGAAACCAACCCTATCTCTTGTTTCCCCACACATACGGACTCTAAAAACAGCCTATACTTATGTATTTCGAAATTACATGGGTCTGGCCCAATAATAAGGTGATGCAGCACCTAGAATAGCCTCTGGACGAAAGTTATGAAGTAGCATCTTGTATATTTCGTCCAAGGCTTCATGCACGCATTATGGTGGCTTCAACGTCCTGAAATCATCACTTGTAACTCCGTTCTTGTTCCCCATGCGCATGCCATCATCTCCATGCTTGTTCTTGCTCCAATGATCATCCTTCTCAAAGCTAGGCCCTTCATTTGTAAGCAAAACAAATGTATCCAATTTAGGCAGCATCATATTCTCATGAACATTAGAATCATTAGCAAGAAACGAAAGTACCTAGTAATTTAATTGGCGTGCGCGAGCTCTAGTAATTGGTCCAGTATGTATAGCAGCAGGGCCTGTGGGTGTAACAATGGTATTGATGTCCTCATCATCCTCCCCTTCTTGAAATGAAGTCGTCCTCGACGGAAGCTCATCTTCCTCACCCAAATAAGGCTTCAAATCTGCAATGTTAAAAGTGGGACTAACCCCAAAATCTGCAGGCAGCTCAAGTTTATATGCATTATCATTTATTTTCTCTAACACCTTAAAAGGACCATCAGCACGTGGCATTAGCTTTGATTTGCGCAAATCAGGAAATCTATCCTTACGCAAATGTAACCAAACAAGATCTCCAGGTGCAAACACAACATGTTTTCTACCCTTATCTCCAGCAAGTTTATATTTAGCATTCATACGCTCAATGTTTTCCTTAGTTAACTCATGCATTTTTAAGATCAATTCAGCACGTTGTTTAGCATCAAAATTAACCTTCTCCGATGATGGAAGAGGCAACAAATCAATAGGTGCACGAGGTAGGAAACCATACACAATTTCAAAAGGGCACATCTTAGTAGTAGAATGCAATGAACGATTATAAGCAAACTCAATATGAGGCAAGCATTGTTCCCACATTTTCTTATTATTCTTCAAAACAGCCCTAAGCATTGTAGACAATGTTCTATTGACTACTTTAGTTTGTCCATCAGTTTGGGGGTGACAAGTAGTACTAAAAAGCAGTTTGGTCCCCAACTTAGCCCATAAACATCTCCAAAAGTGGCTAAGAAATTTAGTATCACGATCTGAAACAATAGTATTTGGCACACCATGCAAGCGAATAATTTCACGAAAGAACAAATCAGCAACATTAACAGCATCATCGCTTTTATGACATGGTATAAAGTGTGCCATTTTCGAGAATCTATCCACGACAACAAATATGCTATCCCTCCCCTTCTTTGTTCGAGGTAAACCTAAAACAAAGTCCATAGATATATCCTCCCAAGGAACACTAGGTACAGGCAAAGGCATATATAAACCATGAGGATTGAGTCGTGACTTAGCTTTTTGACATGTAGTGCAGCGAGCAACAAAACGCTCAACATCCCGTCTCATCTTTGGCCAAAAGAAATGTGTAGCAAGTACGTCCTCCGTCTTCTTCACGCCAAAGTGTCCCATTAATCCTCCTCCATGCGCCTCCTGCAACAACAAAAGACGAAGAGAGCTAGCTGGAATGCATAGCTTGTTAGCACGGAACACAAATCCATCATTAACGACAAACTTGTTCCAGGTTCTTCCTTCTTTACAATTCTGCAATACATCTTTAAAATCAGCATCATGCACATATTGATCTTTGATGGTCTCCAAACCAAATATTTTGAAGTCAAGTTGTGAAAGCATAGTATAGCGACGAGACAATGCATCAGCAATAACATTTTCTTTACCCTTCTTGTGTTTAATGACATAAGGGAAAGTTTCAATGAATTCAACCCATTTAGCATGTCTACGATTCAGTTTAGCTTGACTTTTAATATGTTTCAAAGATTCATGATCAGAATGTATAACAAATTCTTTGGGCCATAAATAATGTTGCCATGTTTCTAAAGTCCGAACAAGAGCATATAGTTCTTTATCATAAGTAGAATAATTCAGACTAGGCCCACTCAATTTTTCAGAAAAGTATGCAACAGGTTTGCCATCTTGTAATAACACACCTCCTAATCCAATGCCACTAGCATCACATTCAAGCTCAAAAGTCTTATTAAAATCAGGAAGTTGGAGTAAAGGAGCATGTGTCAACTTATCTTTCAATACCGTGAAGGCTTCTTCCTGTGCGGTACCCCAAACAAAAGGCACATCCTTCTTTGTAAGCTCGTTGAGAGGTGCAGCAATGGTGCTAAAATCTCTCACAAAACGCCTATAGAAACCAGCGAGTCCAAGAAAACTCCGCACTTGTGTGACCGTTTTGGGTTGCGGCCAACTCTCAATAGCTTCAATCTTGGCTTTATCAACTTCAATTCCCTGTGGAGTAACAACATAGCCAAGAAAAGATACTCGGTCGGTGCAAAAGGTGCACTTCCCAAGGTTATCAAACAAACGTGCATCACGTAGAGCAATAAAAACAGCACGTAAATGTTCCAAATGTTCTTCCAAAGATTTGCTATAAATCAGTATATCATCAAAATAGACTACCACAAATCGTCCAATGAAAGCACGTAAAACTTCGTTCATTAGTCTCATGAAAGTACTAGGTGCATTAGTTAACCCAAAAGGCATGACTAACCACTCATATAAACCAGACTTAGTTTTAAATGCAGTTTTCCATTCATCTCCCAATTTCATACGAATTTGATGGTATCCACTACGCAAATCAACTTTGGAGAATATTGTAGAGCCACTCAATTCATCAAGCATATCATCGAGCCTAGGAATAGGATGACGATAACGAATAGTAATATTATTAATGCCTCTACAATCAACACACATACGCGACGTACCATCCTTTTTAGGCACGAGTATAATAGGAACAGCACAAGGACTAAGAGATTCGCGTATATAACCTTTGTCGAGCAGCTCCTGTACCTGACGCATAATCTCCTTCGTCTCCTCTGGATTGGTACGGTATGGTGCACGGTTGGGTAGCGATGCACCGGGAATTAAGTCAATTTGATGCTCAATCCCTCGAATAGGTGGTAATCCCGGTGGCACGTCTTGTGGGAAGACGTCAGCGAACTCCTGCAAAATGTTAGTGACAGCAGGGGGCAAAGAGGAAGGCACGTCCTCGAATGAAAATAATGCCTCTTTGCACACAAAAGCATAGCAAACAGATTTCCTGAAATCTAGTTCATCAATATCAGATTTTGTGGCAAGTAAACATGCACTTTTCAATTTAATTTCAGAAACAACACTAGATGGTTTATTATTAGGTTTCATTTGTTGCTCAAATTCCTTTGCCACAATCTGATTTTCACTCTTATTTTTCTCCTGTTTTGCTTTATTAGCTCTATTAATGTCATCTTTCAAAATGGAATCAGGAGTCATAGGAAGCAAAGTAATATTTTTATCCTTATGAACAAGAGTATACTGATTGTTTCTACCATGGTGTACAGAATTTTTATCAAATTGCCATGGTCTACCTAGTAATAAGGAACATGCTTGCATGGGTACCACATCACAATCAACATAATCAGCATATGTAGAGATACTAAAATGCACACGAACAGTACGTGTTACCTTAACCTTGCCGCTGTTGTTGAACCATTGGATGTAGTAAGGATGTGGATGTGGTCTTGTGGTGAGAGATAGCTTCTCCACCATCTCCATGCTAGCCAAGTTGTTACAGCTCCCTCCATCTATGATGACGCGAACAGAACGTTCCTTCACAACTCCCTTTGTATGGAACAAATTATGCCTCTGATTTTGCTCTGCTTGTGTGACCTGCACACTCAAAACACGTTGAGCAACTAAACATTCATACCTGTCAGCGTCTTCAGGAGCCATGTATTGCGTCTCATTTTCAAAATCATCTCCACCATGTTCTTCACGTGTAATAAGAGCCAAAGTCTCCTCATCATAGTCACTAGCGGACTCATACCCACCATCCTCAGTAGCAATCATGACACGCTGAGATTTGCATTCTCTCGCAAAATGTCCTCTTCCCTTACAACGACGACAAATAATATCACTTGTGTGCCCTGTCGATGCCATGGAAGAAGAAGAGCTCTGCACAGGCCCGGCAGGTGTGCTCTTGGCAGAGAGTGGTGGTTGTGCCTGCTTTCTTGTATCACGGCTGGAGGTGGCACCTGATGGAGGTGATGGTGAAGTGGAAGTAGAAGATGCACGCGGTGTCAATGATGAAGGTCGACCTGCAGAAAAGTTAGTTCGCGCCAATGGCTGTCGATCCTGCACTTCACGTTCAGCTTTACAAGCAAGATGGAATAAACGAGTGATATTATTATAATCCTTATACTCTAGAATGGTCTGAATCTCTTTATTTAATCCACCCATAAAACGTGCAAGCATAGCTTCATTCTCCTCAACAATACCACATCTAATCATGCCAGTTTGTAATTCCTGATAATATTCTTCTACAGAATTTTTCCCTTGTCTTAAACGCTGCAATTTTTGAAGTAATTCACGTTGATAATATGGTGGAACCCAACGAGTACGCATAGCAGTTTTCAAAGCAGCCCAAGTAGCTGGAACAGGATATAATCTACAATGTTCAGACCACCAAACACATGCAAAGCTAGTGAAAGCACAAACAGCAGCAGGAACACGTCTCTCCTCAGGATATTGTAAACATGTAAATCGTTGTTCAGTTTCTAACTCCCAAGTAAGATATATATCAGGAACATATCTACCCTCAAATGGTGGAATATTCAATTTCAGTTTAGGGAGATGGTCATGATCTCGTACCTGAGGTGGTGGTGCCGGCCTACCGTTGCGAACATATACCTGAGGTCGACCTGCTGGTGGTGGTGCTGGTGGCTGCACGTAGTTCTGATTTTGATCAACCTCATCCTCATAATCGCCCGCATAATCGTCATCCTCCTCAGCCGCCGCAGGAGCAGGAGCCAAAGAAGCATCAACAGTAGGGGCAGCAGCACCCGAATTTTGACCAATCTCAATTGGAACGCGCTGTGCCCGTCCCACTTGATTTGGAAGGCGGCGTTGGAGATGTGGTTGTTGTTGTTGTAGAGGTGCGACATGTGCAGCCGGTGGTGGTTGGGGAAGACGCTTGAGTAATTCAGTAAACTTGTTATCCAGCTTTGTCTCAAACGACTTCTCCACGGCATCTATCTTCTCCATAGCCTCTTCAAATCTGGTTAGCACATCTCCCACCTGGCCACTCATCATTTGCTGAAATTTATCATGCAACTCCTTGTTCGTCATGTTCTCCCAATCAGTCTCATCGGCTTGTGAACCTGCCATGGTTAGCAGCAATAGAAACACAAAAGAATATGATCCTGCAGACTACTCGAAGTGGTGGTGATGGTGGTGTGTCACAAAACCTTCAAGCGAATCTCAAATTCTTACCAGTTCTTACCCAGCAGCAGGTGGTGATCGGCAACCGTTGTAGTCAAAAACTCTCAAAGCTTGGATATAGCGATTACCAGGGAGAGTCAAACGCACGATGTAGACTTATGTGGAGCTGGGAAGGGTTATAATATGGTAGCAAAATGGTAAGCAATAATCAATTCAGAGATGCAAAGTTGAATAAACGCTCAACGACGGTACTGTGCTGGTCCTAGGCTAGACCGTGCTAGAGACGCGAGCCTAGAACACTAACAAAATCACGGCGCTGCACGTAAACAAGGGAAAAGCACACTCTGGAATTTCTTTTTTCGCTCTTTTTTTTTGCGCTCTTTTTTTTTTGCGCTCTTTTTTTTTGCGCTCCTCTTTTTTTTTTTTTTTTTTGCGAAAAATCACTATAATGGCGAGTGTCTCAAAACTCTTCCCAGGTCAAACTGACAGGATGGGCACAAAATTTTTTTGACTATTTTTTTTTCCGGAAATCAGGGCAGCGACGACGAAAAAGTGCGACAAAAAATCACTATGATGGCGAGTGTCTCAAAACACTACCCGGGGCCTAAAAATAGGATAGGGAAAAAATATTTTTGGTTGCCGAAATTTTGGCCTAAAAACTGCCCGGGGGTCTCCAGACTCTTTTTTTTTCCGAGACCTACTCAGGCAAGGAAACACGAAACGGAAAATATATGGATCTCTAAAACAAACCGAATATGAAAAGAACTTGGATTGGTGGTGGATATATGGCGGTAGTATATGGCAGCGGTGGTGGTATATGGTAGCGGTCGTGGTATATGGATACGGATTCAAAGCGGTGGCGGATAAGCAATGGTGGTAGATGGCAAGGCGATGATGATGGTGCGGCGGCGGCGTGACAACTTATGACCAGAACTCGAAACTCTAAAAGACTAGACTCTAAGACCAGCAACTTGACACGACGATGCAACCGCAAATTCAACAAAGCAAAAACCCTAAAAAGATTATGCAAAGGCTCAGATTGGTTCGGATATGATGAACTAACCCTAATTTTTTTTGTGGCTTTTTCGTGGACCGTAGGTATGAAGAACAGACTCGATCTAAACTACGAAAAACTGTAAAATCTCACCGAGCAACCTGGAAATCTGATACCACTTGATAGAGGCAAAGGTGTCCCGTCTTTCGATGAGATGATGGATATCGCTTTGGTGGAAGTCGACTTTGACGATCCGACTACGAACGTGCGAGGACGTCGCGCCTTAGCAATCGCTAAACCAACTCCGAGAGGTTATCGACCACGCCGGAGCACGATCAACCTGACCACGAGGGTCTGTTTCCTGCGAGCAAACGAAGAACAAGCAAGAAACTGAGATTGCAATCCGGATATTGCGAATATAAGATGAAAGCTTTATTGATCAAGGTGGGGTTCTGTGACGCCTTTGTCTGGTCGCTGAACACAAACGAAGTACGCGAAGTTGCAGCTAGGGCGAACTTTTAATCTAAACAAAACCCAAAGTCTAAACGACGCCCTAAGGGCTGTATATATGGAGGAAGAGGGGGGGAATTTCGTGGCCTTGAGGAAGGGGTCCGAAACCAACCCTATCTCTTGTTTCCCCACACATACGGACTCTAAAACAGCCTATACTTATGTATTTCGAAATTACATGGGCCTGGCCCAATAATAAGGTGACGCGGCACCTAGAATAGCCTCTGGACGAAAGTTATGAAGTAGCATCTTGTATATTTCGTCCAAGGCTTCATGCACGCATTATGGTGGCTTCAACGTCCTGAAATCATCACTTGTAACTCCGTTCTTGTTCCCCATGCGCATGCCATCATCTCCATGCTTGTTCTTGCTCCAATGATCATCCTTCTCAAAGCTAGGCCCTTCATTTGTAAGCAAAACAAATGTATCCAATTTAGGCAGCATCATATTCTCATGAACATTAGAATCATTAGCAAGAAACGAAAGTACCTGGTAATTTAATTGGCGTGCGCGAGCTCTAGTAATTGGTCCAGTATGTATAGCAGCAGGGCCTGTGGGTGTAACAATGGTATTGATGTCCTCATCACCACACTACACAGCGGCACGGACGAGCTATCTGGGCTGAAAACAATGACTCTAGCGGATGGCCCAATACATTCGTTAGCCCCATTACAAAATTCTAACCAGTCACGCATGACCAAATAAAAGAAACAAATGTAGATAATTTTAAAAATACCTCATAAGAAATCAGTTCAAATCAAATAATGTAAAAAGTTCAAACACATGTTAATTGTAAGAAGTAAAAAATAAAAAAATAATTTTTTTTTGGAAAATTAAACGTAGAAGATTGTAATAAAAATTTCAGCAACAAATTTGTAAAAAGTTCAACTACTAAAATTCATAAGGTTCAAGTAAAATTAGTACTGTGCAGCAAAGATTAAATTCTTTTTATTTTAAAAAATATTAGAACTATCAGTAATCAAACTAAAGAAATAAAAAATGTGCTCTAAAATTCATGTAAAAAGCAAGAAAAAAATGCGATTGGCCATTGACATCCTGAATAGTTCAGTACTATCATTAACAACATGTAAGTTCAGCAAACTTAAAACCCAAAAAGGGTCCTACAACCATCATCAGAGTATATTTTTCGTCTATGAGCTATGTACATGCAAATATCACAGTCAAAACAAAGGATGCCCATCAGTTCAACTATAATTGTTCCAGTTCAAATATAAAGAATATATAAAAAACAGTTATGCTTGAGCAAATAAATATGAAAGCATTACATAAATTAAAAAATAGCGCATACAATAAAATACAAACAAATTGTTCCAAACCATCTGGTAATACCATAGAATTCAACCATCTCACATGCATTATTTTAAAGCAAAAATACTGCAACATAATAAAACACACACAAATCTCACAACCAGCGTCATTTGCCACATTTAAACCTACAACACATAAATTCTGAACGTCAGAGAGTCATCTTCCCTTGAGACCTTGAGAACATAACCATAACCACATCAGCATCCTCAAATCCAGACTCTGCCACAAACTCCTTCCACCCAGTAGTTAGGTTGATGCAACCATCAAAGTCGATGTGGTAGGCAACTTCCATCAACTGATACCCGTTTTTGTCTGAAGTCTCCATCTTCAGTATGCTGGAACTAGGAGCAACAATCCTGATCCTGTGTGACATTTCCTGCAAATGGGCATGGGAGTAGAAAACAAAGTGAAAACCTGACATAACTGAATTTTTATACAGATCTAGGAATGGTTCCATAACAAATTGAAAAGAAAAATATCTAAACCAAAAAACACCAAACTAACTAGTCATATGACCTGACTAAACTGAAGAAATATACATATCAATACACCTATAGTAAGAACATCTGACAAAAACAGAACAAGGATTATACAAAAATGGATAAAATACTGTTAAATAATGAACGAATACACACACAAATCCCTACTGTTAAATCCTCAACCAAATAAAAATTATAGACAAACTATTGATAAAACTAAACTACATATTAAGTCCATGGGATTAAAAAATGAGACCTACAAAAAGAAGAAAACCCTTATGTTCACTTCCTAACTAGTAGCCGGTTTCCTGTCGCGGAAGCCTTTTCCCAGTGCGCGGAGCCCCGATGAGGAAGGTGTTAGTGCTTTCTCATGGGGTCAATAATGCTAATCCCTCTTTTTGTGCCGGGAAGAAGATAAGAAAAGGAGAGAAACCATACCATAGTTCTATCCTCAAACTAGGGTTAGGGTTTGTTTTGACGAAAACGGATAGAAACACATACCCATGATTCCTTCAAGTCCCCAACTGTGAGGGGACAAACATAGGGTGCACGAAACCCATGGTTGCTGTACAGCAGACACGAAAGTTGCCCACGGCGCTGAGTCTCGGTGAGCTCCAAACCAGATTCGTCCACACAGCCGTCAGCTATGCGTGCCATCTTTGCCAGACATCCGCATGAACAATCCTGCATGGAAAACACAAGAAAAGGGAAGAAAAAAATAGAGAGAAGAGGGAGGAACATAGATCTGATTCTGGAAGAAGGAAGAAAAAGGAGGGGGAGACTGAGCCACACACCACACATAGATGGATAGAATTTATAGCCAGGCAGACTCGCATATTATAAAAATAATAAATAGGCAGGTGGGCAGCCAGCTAGTAGAAAATAGTTATTATACAAGTCATGCAACATTTGACTGAAAATCAGTTCAACTTCAGATAAAATAGCAATTCAAAAGTGCACATACAAACATATGCAGATAAAACAACACATTCAGAGGTAGACAGTTCAATTCATTTAGTCATTCAACCATCTGCTCCCTCACAACACAATCTTAAAAGCATAAAAAATCACTACTTCAGTCATAACGATCAAAGAAGCGACGCCATTTGGCCCTGGTGGATGGATGTGGAGCCGTCATTGCTCTCGCCCTAGCCCAACTGATGATCTGAATGTAGTTCCTTCCCCTGCCCCCTGGGAAAAGTAGCTCCAGTTCATTGGAGTTGCTAGTATCCATCACCTCGCGCGCAAGGTGTCTATTGAACTCTGCCTCCACTTCCTCCTCGGCAGCACGTCGTGCCATCTGCCTGCGCCTGCGCCTCCTCCTCCTCCTCTGATCTGCTACTGCAGCCCTCACATCGACGACATCCTCCTCCCCCTCTGTGACCTCTCCCAGCTCAGGATCCATCTGGCTTTTCTTTGGTTGCAGCTGGTGGAATGAAAGTGACAGAGGGCTCGGGATTTATACTCAAAGTGCAGAGGTATGGGTAGGCAGCCATTAGAAAATACTTACTCTGATGTCAACGCACAGTAATACAAACTTTGACACGGAGCAGTCCAACTACCCATACGGCAGCAATTCAAACGACACTGAAAACACACAACTTAATTACACAGTTTGACCAAATTACAAGAAATCGCAGGCTACAGTCAGCCACCATACACCACCTCCGCCAACGACCAAATAACATGGGAATCCGGGGTAGAAACAACTCAAGAAGCAAAATTGACAACAAAAATCTAATCAGACAATCCTCAACTATCTCCCTGCAATGCCAATTCAAAAATAAAACATCAGAAAAAGAATAACACCTTTCCATGGCGGCGATGGCCAACGACCAAGAACACCAAAACTTCTAATCAGAAATTACAGTCAAACAATCTCCAAAAACTCTCACCCACGAATCATTCTCACATTCCCATAACACATAAAAACAACAAGCGGACGTAAAATCAACGGCTACGAACACCACGGTACACACCAACGCCCGCAACACCTCCACCGCCAAATGACCACGCCGTCACCTCCGGTGACTTGAGATCGGAAAACACGACCAGGTCAGCGCGTGCACATGCAGAACCCCATACATGTCTCCTCTGGCAATGAACCGCCAGCAGCAGCGCGCCGGAGAACCCCCGGAAGCTCCCCGTTGCATCCCCTGTTTCCGTCCGCCGTAGACGCAGGAAGATCAGTTCAAGTAGAAAACCACGTCAGTCCAACCTGTAAACTACGTCAGTTCAAGTAGGGTAACAGAATAATATTCTATTACGCGAAACAGAATAGCCCAGATGTATATATAGGGCTGGACAATTCTGGTACCCCTCGCCCATATATAGGCGCGACGCGCAGACCACCGTAGAATCCTCCCGACGCAGCCCGAACCCAACCCGCCTTCTTCAGCCGGAGGCAGCCGTCGTGGGAGAGCGAGCGACGGCGGCAGCCGGAGCGAGGGAGCCCGCGGCGCCGTGACTGGCCGGTGACGTATCCGCCGCCGCCTCCTGCCTCCCTCCGTCGCCGGATCCAACGACGGGGCCATGATCCCCGCCTCCTGCCTCCCTCCATCACCAGATCCAACGACGGGGCCCGTGATCCCCGCCTCCTGCCTCCCTCCGTCGCCGGATCCAACAACGGGGCCGTGATCCCCGCCTCCTTCCTCCCTCCGTCACCGGGGCTCCTTCTCCGGGGCCGTGATCCCCGCCTCCTGCCTCCCTCCATCGCCGTTGCTCCTTGTCCAGGGCCTTGATCCCCGTCTCCAGCCTCCCTCCGTCGCCGGGGCTCCTTCTCCGGGGCCGTGATCCCCGCAAGGTGCTGCCTCCCCGGACCTCGTCGCCGGACGTCCACCACAAGTAGGAGCTGCATCAATGGCGCCGCCTCCCAAGAACATGCCCGTACGCCGTCCACGAGAGGAAGAAGAAGAAGTCAGTCCACTGGAGGTAATGTCTGCTTCCCACGTTTGTGTCAGTTCATCAGTCATGCTATGAAGAAGAACCTGATAGTAAATTGCAAATGCTTGCATCAGTTCATTACACCCCTGCCACTTGATGCACAATTTGTATGTTGAGGTTACTGTCAGTACCTCTAATATGCTGGATTCAGTTCAAGCCAAAAAACATAAAGTTATGCATCAGTCCAAGTAGCTACTAGGCTTTATATAAGGTTCAGCTACCACTTCAAGTTGTATGATGTTATTTCTAAAAGTACATGCCGTGTAGTTGCGTCAGTTTGAACTAGTGAAAGAATGTTGTTAAAAAAATATTCCCCAACATACCCAATACATGGTAAATTGTATAGGTGCACTAGTTCGGCGAAGAGATGGTGATACAAGTGCAATATGGATGGTAGATATTGGTTTTTGTAATCTGAAAATATAAAAATAGCAAGGTAACTAATGATAAAAGTGAGCACAAATGGTATTGCAATGCGTTGAAACAAGGCCTAGGGTTCATACTTTCACTAGTGCAAGTTCTCTCAACAATAATAACATAATTAGATCATATAACAATCCCTCAACATGCAACAAAGAGTCACTCCAAAGTCACTAATAGTGGAGAACAAATGAAGAGATTATTGTAGGGTACGAAACCGCCTCAAAGTTATTCTTTCGGATCGATCTATTCAAGAGTTTGTACTAGAATAACACCTTAAGACACATATCAACCAAAACCCTAATGTCACCTCAAGTATCCGTGGGTATGATTATACGATATGCATCACACAATCTCAGATTCATCTATTCAAACCAACACAAAGTACTTCAGAGTGCCCCAAAGATTCTACTGGAGAGTCAAGACGAAAACGTGTGCCAACCCCTATGCATAAGTTCCAAAGGTCACGGAACCCGCAAGTTGATCACCAAAAAATACATCAAGTGGATCACGTGAATATCCCATTGTCACCACAGATAAGCACATGCAAGACATACAGCAAGTGTTCTCAAATCCTTAAAGACTCAATCCGATAAGATAACTTCAAAGGGAAAACTCAATCCATTACAAGAGAGTAGAGGGGGAGAAACATCATAAGATCCAACTATAATAGCAAAGCTCGCGATACATCAAGATCGTGCCGACTCAAGAACACGAGAGAGAGAGAGAGAGAGAGATCAAACACATAGCTACTGGTACATACCCTCAGCCCCGAGGGTGAACTACTCCCTCCTCGTCATGGAGAGCGCCGGGATGATGAACATGGCCACCGGTGAGGGATCCCCCCTCCGGCAGGGTGCCGGAACAGGGTCCGATTGGTTTTTGGTGGCTACAGAGGCTTGCGGCGGCGGAACTCCCGATCTAGGTTATTTTCTGGAGGTTTCTCCATATATAAGAGGTTTTGGCGTCGAGAACAAGTCAGGGGGGTCTCCGGGCTGTCCACGAGGTAGGGGGGCGCGCCTAGGGGGGTCGGCGCGCCTCCCACCCTCGTGGGCAGCCCGGGACTATTCTGGCCCAACTCTTTTACTCCATGGCCTTCTTCTGGTCCAAAAATAAGCTCCATAAAGTTTCAGGTCAATTGGACTCCGTTTGGTTTTCCTTTTCTGCGATACTCAAAAACAAGGAAAAAAACAGAAACTAGCACTGGGCTCTAGGTTAATAGGTTAGTCCCAAAAATCATATAAAATAGCATATAAATGCATATAAAACATCCTAGATGGATAATATAATAGCATGGAACAATCAAAAATTATAGATACGTTGGAGACGTATCAAGCATCCCCAAGCTTAATTCCTGCTCGTCCTCGAGTAGGTAAATGATAAAACAGAATTTTTATGTGGAATGCTACCTAACATATTTATCAATGTAATCTTCTTTATTGTGGCAAGAATATTCAGATCTATAAGATTCAAGACAAAAGTTTAATATTGACATAAAAATAATAATACTTCAAGCATACTAACCATGCAATTATGTCTTCTCAAAATAACATAGCCAAAGAAAGCCCATCCCTACAAAATAATATAGTTTGGCCATGCTTCATTTTCGTCACACAAAATGCTCTCATCTTGCACAACCCCGATGACAAGCCAAGCAATTGTTTCATACTTTAGTATTCTCAAACTTTTTCAACTTTCACGCAATACATGAGCGTGAGCCATGGATATAGCACTATGGTGGAATAGAGTATAATGATGGTGGTTATGAGGAGAAGGCAAAAAGGAGAATGTCTCACATTGACGCGGCTAATCAACGGGCTAGGGAGATGCCCATCAATTGATGTCAATGCAAGGAGTAGGGATTGCCATGCAACGGATGCACTAGAGCTATAAATGTATGAAAGCTCAACAAAAGAAACTAAGTGGGTGTGCATCCAACTTGATTGCTCATGAAGACCTAGGGAATTTGAGGAAGCCCATTGTTGGAATATACAAGCCAAGTTCTATAATGAAAAATTCCCACTAGTATATGAAAGTGACAAAACAAGAGACTCTCTATCATAAAGATCATGGTGCTACTTTGAAGCACAAGTGTGGAAAAAAGGATAGTAGCATTGTCCCTTTTTATTTCTTTTCTTTTTTAGGGGGCCTTTATCTTTTTTTTGGCCTTTCTTTTTTTTCTTCCTTTTTTGGGACAATGCTCTATTAATGAAGATCATCACACTTCTATTTATTTACAACTCAATGATTACAACTCGATACTAGAACAAAATATTACTCTATAGGAATGCCTCCGGCGGTGTACCGGGATGTGCAATGAATCAAGAGTGACATGTATGAAAGAATTATGAAGGTGGCTTTTCCACAAATACGATGTCAACTACATGATCATGCAAAGCAATATGACAATGATGAAGCGTGTCATAATAAATGAAACGGTGGAAAGTTGCATGGCAATATATCTCGGAATGTCTATGGAAATGCCATAATAGGTAGGTATGGTGGCTGTTTTAAGGAAGATATAAGGAGGTTTATGTGTGATAGAGCGTATCATATCACGGGGTTTGGATGTACCAGCAAAGTTTGCACCAACTCTCAAGGTGAGAAAGGGCAATGCACGGTACCGAAGAGGCTAGCAATTATGGAAAGGTGAGAGTGCGTATAATCCATGGACTCAACATTAGTCATAAAGAACTCACATACTTATTGCAAAAATCTACAAGTCATCAAAAACCAAGCATTACGCACATGCTCCTAGGGGGATAGATTGGTAGGAAAAGACCATCGCTCGTCCCCGACCGCCACTCATAAGGATGACAATCAAAGAACACCTCATGTTTCAAATTTGTTACACAACGGTTACCATACATGCATGCTACGGGACTTGCAAACTTTAACACAAGTATTTCTCAAATTCACAATTACTCAACTAGCACGACTCTAATATCACCATCTTCATATCTCAAAACAATCATAAGGAAACAAACTTCTCTTAGTATTCAATGCACTTTATATGAAAGTTTTATTATATCCCTCTTGGATGCCCATCATATTAGGACTAAATTCATAACCAAAGAAAATTACCATGCTGTTCTAGACTCTCAAAATAATATAAGTGAAGCATGAGAGTTCATCTATTTCTTCAAAGTAAAACCACCGCCATGCCCT
The DNA here is from genome assembly GCF_002575655.3 of Aegilops tauschii subsp. strangulata. NCBI lineage: Eukaryota > Viridiplantae > Streptophyta > Magnoliopsida > Poales > Poaceae > Aegilops > Aegilops tauschii. The sequence goes on from NC_053041.3 coordinate 347,297,254, forward strand.
AAAAGGATATAAGTGAAGCACTGGAGCAAATGACAAACTACTCCAAAAGATATAAGTGAAGATCAATGAGTAGTTGAATAATTATGAAACTATGTGAAGAATCTCTAACATTTAAGAATTTCAGATCTTGGTATTTTATTCAAAAAGCAAGGAAAAAAAATGACGCTCCAAGCAAAACACATATCATGTGGTGATTAAAAATAGAGCTCCGAGTAAAGTTACCGATGAACGAAGACGAAAGAGGGGATGCCTTCCAGGGAATCCCCAAGCTTAGGCTCTTGGTTGTCCTTGAATATTACCTTGGGGTGCCTTGGGCATCCCTAAGCTTAGGCTCTTGCCACTCCTTATTCCATAGTCCATCGAATCTTTACCCAAAACTTGAAAACTTCACAACACAAAACTCAACAGAAAATCTCATGAGCTCCGTTAGCGAAATAAAACAAACTACCACTTAAAGGTATTGTAATGAACTCATTATTTATTTATATTGTTGTTAAACCTACTGTATTACAACTTCTCTATGGTTCATAACCTCCGATACTAGCCATAGATTCATCAAAATAAGAAACAACACACGAAAAACAGAATCTGTCACAAACAGAACAGTCTGTAGTAATCTGTATCAAACGCAAACTTTCTGTAACTCAAAACTTCTACCAAAATAGGACGACCTAGATAATTTGTTTATTGATCTACTGCAATTGGAATCAGTATTTTATCACATTCTGGTGAGTTTTAACAATTGTTTTCGTGAGCAGAAAGTTTCTGATTTTTTTTTCAGCAAGATCAAATAACTATCATCCAAGAAGATCCTATAGGTTTTACTTGGCACAAACACTAACTAAAACATAAAACCACATATAACCAGAGGCTAGATCAAATATTTATTACTAAACATAACCAAAAAGCAAGAAACAAAAATAAAATTGGGTTGCCTCCCAACAAGCGCCAACGTTTAAGGCCCCTAGCTAGGCATGATGATTTCAATGATGCTCACAAAAAAGATAAGAATTGAAACATAAAGAGAGCATCATGAAGAATATGACTAGCACATTTAAGTCTAACCCACTTCCTATGCATAGGGATTTTGTAGCAAACAACTTATGGGAACAATAATCAACTAGCATAGGAAGGCAAAACAAGCATAACTTCAAAACTTTAAGCACATGTTCCTACAAGCATATGTTCCTCCCTCATAATACTTTTCAGTAGCATCATGAATGAATTCAACAATATAACCATCACATAAAGCACTCTTTTCATGATGCACAATCATATAATTTTTATTACCCTCCACGTAAGCAAAATTCTTCTCATTCGGAATAGTGGGTATCATAAGAGACTCGAATACTATAAATTGTTTCCACATTAAAAGAGTAATGTTCAGAAATAGGGTAATCATAAACATGACAAGTTTTATAAATATAATCATCACTACTTTTTATAGCATAAGTTTCATCACAATAATCATCATAAGTAGCAACTTTGTTCTCACCATAATCAATTGAAACCTCTTCCAAGATAGTTGAATCATTACTAAATAAAGTCATGACCTCTCCAAATCCACTTTCATAATTATCACAATAATCATCATAAGTAGGAGGCATGCTATCATCATAATAAATTTGCTCATCAAAACTTGGGAGGCTAATAACATCATCTTCATTAAACATAGCATCCCCAAGCTTGGGACAAACATTAATTGCAGAAAATATATTCTCAAACATGTCATTCTCATCAAACATAGCATCCCCAAGCTTGGGCCTTTTCATATCATAAGCATAATCACTCTCATCATTGATAGTATGGATAGCACCAATAATATAGCAATTATCATCATCACAATGAGTAATAGGAGCACCATCATTTGGGAGGGATACCTTTCTACCTTTGCTTCTCCGTATTTTCTTTTTCTTCTTCACATCATGTGTGGGTTTAACCCTCTTATTTGAGCTCCTTATTAACGAGATTGGTTGAATAGAAAGCTCCTCCTCGTTACGTGGTTCATCATAAGAAATAATAGCAGGATATTGGGAAGTCTCTTCCCTTTCATTAGTATTCTCTTCATCTTCTATTTGTTTTCTTTTCTTTATGTAATTGGAAATATAAGGATTTTCAATGCAATTCACCGCACAATACATAAAAATTTCTTCTAGATCAAAATCAAGAAATCTATCAAGATTAAATTTTGGAATACCCTCAGTTATACGTTTCATTTCTTCATACCCCAAAAGAAGACTAAGCTCTTTATGATGCTCGAGGGAAATAAAGTTATCACAATTGTTGGACACGATTTGATCATGAAACAAATAGAATTGGAGCTTTAAATGACCATGTTCATTGCAAAGTTCACAAGGATGGCGATAAATATTGAATCTTTGAGCACAATCATCTAGCCTTTCTTGCAACCATTTAGTTTCCAAATACTTATGCCTCTTGCAAAATCTATCTTCCCTATTTGGTGTGTACTTGCAAGCTCTATCTATTCCACAAAAGTTGACATGCTTATAAGAGACATTTTCATCATGACTAGTGCAATCATCATTAGTATCATGGATATTCAAAGAGTTCATACTAACAACATTGCAATCATGCTCATCATTCAAAGATTTAGTGCCAAACATTTTAATGCATTATTCTTCTAACACTTTGGCACAATTATCGGAATCCTTATTTTCATGAAAGATATTAAAAAGATGAAGCATCTGAGGTACCCCCAATTCCATTTTTTGTAGTTTTCTTTTATAAACTAAACTAGTGATAAAACAAGAAACTAAAAGATTCGATTGCAAGATCTAACGATATACCTTCAAGCACTCACCTCCCCAGCAACGGCGCCAGAAAAGAGCTTGATGTCTACTACGCAACCTTCTTCTTGTAGACGTTGTTGGGCCTCCAAGTGCAGAGGTTTGTAGGACAGTAGCAAATTTCCCTCAAGTGGATGACCTAAGGTTTATCAATCCGTGGGAGGCGTAGGTCTCTCTCAAACAACCCTGCAACCAAATAACAAAGAGTCCCTTGTGTCCCCAACACACCCAATACAATGGTAAATTGTATAGGTGCACTAGTTCAGCGAAGAGATGGTGATACAAGTGCAATATGGATGGTAGATATAGGTTTTTGTAATCTAAAAATATAAAAGCAGCAAGGTAACTAATGATAAAAGTGAGCAAAAACGGTATTGCAATGCGTTGAAACAAGGCCTAGGGTTCATACTTTCACTAGTGCAAGTTCTCTCAACAATAATAACATAATTAGATCATATAACAATCCCTCATCATGCAACAAAGAGTCACTCCAAAGTCACTAATAGCGGAGAACAAACGAAGAGATTAATGTAGGGTATGAAAGCACCTCAAAGTTATTCTTTCGGATCGATCTATTCAAGAGTTTGATAACCCACAAGTATAGGGGATCGCAACAGTTTTCGAGGGTAGAGTACTCAACCCAAATTTATAGATTCGACACAAGGGGAGCCAAAGAATATTCTCAAGTATTAGCAGCTGAGTTGTCAATTCAACCATACCTGGATAACTTAGTATCTGCAGCAAAGTATTAAGTAGCAAAGTAATATGGAAGTAACGGTAACGGTGGCAAAAGTAACAGTGACAGTTTTGTAGTGATTGTAACAGTGGCAGCGGAAAAGTAAATAAGCGAAGAACAATATGTGAAAAGCTCGTAGGCATTGGATCGATGATGGAGAATTTTGCCGGATGCGATTATTCATGCAATAGCTATAACATAGGGTGTCACAGAACTAGCTCCAATTCATCAATGTAATGTAGGCATGTATTCCGAATATAGTCATACGTGCTTATGGAAAAGAACTTGCATGACATCTTTTGTCCTACCTTCCCGTGGCAGTGGGGTCCTAATGGAAACTAAGGGATATTAAGGCCTCCTTTTAATAGAGTACCGGACCAAAGCATTAACACATAGTGAATACATGAAACTCCTCAAACTACGGTCATCACCGGGAGTGGTCCCGATTATTGTCACTTCGGGGTTGCCGGATCATAACACATAGTAGGTGACTATAGACTTGCAAGATAGGATCAAAAACTCACATATATTCATGAAAACATAATAGGTTCAGATATGAAATCATGGCACTCGGGCCCTAGTGACAAGCATTAAGCATAGCAAAGTCCTAGAAACATCAATCTCAAAACATAGTGGATACTAGGGATCAAACCCTAACAAAACTAAGTCGATTACATGATAAATATCATCCAACCCATCACCGTCCAGCAAGCCTACGATGGAATTTCTCATGCACAGCGGTGAGCATCATGAAATTGGTGATGGAGGATGGTTGATGATGACGACAGCGACGGATTCCCCTCTCCGGAGCCCCGAATGGAATCCAGATCAACCCTCCCGAGAGAGATTAGGGATTGGCGGCAGCTCCGTATCGTAAAACGCGATGAATCCTTCTCTCTGATTTTTTTCTCCCCGAACACGAATATATAGAGTTGGAGTTGAGGTCGGTAGAGCACCAGGGGGCCCACGAGGCAGGGGCCGCGCCCAGGGGGGTAGGCGCGCCCCCACCCTCGTGGACAGGGTGTGGGCCCCCTGGCCTTGATTCTTTCGCCAGTATTTTTTATTATTTCCAAAAATAATCTCCGTGAAGTTTCAGGTCATTCCGAGAATTTTTGTTTCTGCACAAAAATAACACCATGGCAATTCTGTTGAAAACAGCGTCAGTCTGGGTTAGTTCCATTCAAATCATGCAAGTTAGAGTCCAAAACAAGGGCAAAATTGTTTGGAAAAGTAGATACGACGGAGACGTATCAACTCCCCCAAGCTTAAACCTTTGCTTGTCCTCAAGCAATTCAGTTGTTAAACTGAAAGTGATAAAGAAAACTTTTACAAACTCTGTTTGCTCTTGTTGTTGCAAATATGTAAAGCCAGCATTCAAGTTTTCAGCAAAGATTATGACTAACCATATTCACAATAACACTTAGGTCTCATGTTTACTCATATCAATGGCATAATCAACTAGCGAGCAATAATAATAAATCTTGGATGACAACACTTTCTCAAAACAATCATAATATGATATAACAAGATGGTATCTCGCTAGCCCTTTCTGAGACCGCAAAACATAAATGCCGAGCACCTTTAAAGATCAAGGACTGACTAAACATTGTAATTCATGGTAAAAGAGATCCAGTCATACTCAATATAAATTAATAGTAATGGATGCAAATGACAGCGATGCTCTCCAGCTGGTGCTTTTTAATAAGAGGGTGATGACTCGACATAAAAGTAAATAGATAAGCCCTTCGCAGAGGGAAGCAGGGATTTGTAGAGGTGCCAGAGCTCGATTTTTGAAATAGACATAAATAATATTTTAAGCGGCATACTTTCATTGTCAACATAACAACCGAGAGATCTCGATATCTTCCATGCTACACACATTATAGGCGGTTCCCAAACAGAATGGTAAAGTTTATACTCCCCATCCACCAACAAGCATCAATCCATGGCTTGCTCGAAACAACGAGTGCCTCCAACTAACAATAGTCCCGGGGGAGCTTTGTTTGCAATTATTTTGATTTGATTTGCATAAAGCATGAGACTGGGCATCCCGATGACCAGCCATTTTCTCGTGAGTGAGGAGCGGAGTCCACTCCTCTTGAGAATAACCCGCCTAGCATGGAAGTACAGACAGCCCTAGTTGATACATGAGCTATTCGAGCATACAAAAACAAAATTTTGTTTGAAGATTTAGAGTTTGGCACATACAAATTTACTCGGAATGGCAGGTAGATACCGCATATAGGAAGGTATAGTGGACTCATATGGAATAACTTTGGGGTTTAAGGGATTGGATGCACAAGCAGTATTCTCGCTTAGTACAAGTGAAGGCTAGAAAGAGACTGGGAAGCGACCAACTAGAGAGCGACAACAGTCATGAACATGCATTAAAATTAATAAACATTGAGTGCAAGCATGAGTAGGATATAATCCACCATGAACATAAATATCGTGGAGGCTATGTTGATTTTGTTTCAACTACATGCGTGAACATGTGCCAAGTCAAGCCACTTGAATCATTCAAAGGAGGATACCACCCTACTATACCACATCACAACCATTTTAATAGCATGTTGGCATGCAAGGTAAACCATTATAAACTCCTAGCTAATTAAGCATGGCATAAGCAACTATAATCTCTAATTGTCATTGCAAACATGTTTATTCATAATAGGCTGAATAAGGAACGATGAACTAATCATATTTACAAGAACAAGAGAGGTCGAGTTCATACCGGCTTTTCTCATCTCAATCAGTCCATCATATATCGTCATAATTGCCTTTCACTTGCACGACCGAATGATGTGAAAATAATAGTGCACGTGCTTTCGGCTAAGCTGGAATCTGCAAGCATTCAATAAACAGGAGAAGACAAGGCAATATGGGCTCTTGGTTAAATCAAAAATAATACATATAAAAGCCACTTCAGCATTTTCGTTATGGTCTTCTCCTTTCGACCCCCAAAGAAAAGAAAAGAAATAAAACTATTTACACGGGATAGCTCCCAACAAGCAAAAGAAGAACAAGAAATCTTTTTGGGTTTTCTTTTAATTATTACTACTACAAGCATGGAAGTAAACTAGCTAAAAGCTACAACTATTTTTTTTGTTTTTCTTAAGGTTTTTCAAACACACAAGAAGAAAGCATAGGAAGGAAAATAAACTAGCATGGATTTTACAATGAAAAAGTATGAGCACCGACAACTAGAATAAGTATGTGAACATGAATGTAATGTCGGTGAGAAATACGTACTCCCCCAAGCTTAGGCTTTTGGCCTAAGTTGGTCTATTGCCACGGCTGGCCTGGCGGATATCCAAAGTTATAGTTGGGGTCGTACTGAGAAGGTGCCTCGGGTTGCCACTGGTTGGCAACCTCCTCTGGATCCCACTGGTAAACAGACTGTCGTGGAGGATCAAATCGTGGTTCCAGCTCTGGCTCTGTAGCTGGTGTGGGGTTTCGGTAGGCGTGAATGGCTCCTGCGGAACAAGGTACTTGCCTGCAGATAAGTCAAACAAGGAAGGAGCAGGCAAAGTAATAGTCTCAGGGTGATTTTTATCAAATATCAGTCTATAGTTAAGCTCCGTTTCCTCGTTCTTAACAATAAAATCATGTGCTACCATACTCTTATAGTCTAGAAAAACAGGAGGCAGCAACTTTTCTTCTTTCTCATAATGCCTAATAGGTATGTTAAAACGTGCAGCGAGGCACGAGGCGAAGATACCTCCCAAGATGGGTCCCTTTGTACGGTTAAGATTTAACCGCTTTGCAACTATAGCGCCCATACTAAATGTGTCATCACGGAACAAGGCATGGCACAAAATAACAATATCCGCGGCACTAAGGTTGCCACAGTTTCCACGACCAATTAATCATCTAGTAGCAAATATTGCAAAGTAACGTAGAATAGGAAAGTGTATGCTAGTAATTCTTGCGTCGGAAACCTTCCTCGTTTCCCCTATAGCAATCATATCAATAAACCCTTCCACATCATTACGATGTGGTTCCTCTATGCTGCCCGAAAAGGGCAACTTGCAAACCTCACAAAATTCATAGAGGGACATCTCCTTATACTCATCATATAAATAGAAATCCACCGAAGGTGGTTACCTCCTAGCATGGAAATGAAAATTTTGCACAAAAATATTAGTAAGTAGGAGATACTGTTCGCGTTGGTCGTGGAGGAAGTCGGTGAGGCCTGCATTCTCAGCCAACTCAGAAAAATCATCATAAATCCCGGCTGCTCTCAAGAAATCATCACAAGGCCATTCACACGGCCAAACCTCCATCGTGCAAGGGAGATTTTATTTGGGCCTCTTGTCTTCTTCACTTTGCTTATCCCTCGAGCTTCGGCTCGAAGAGCCCCTCAAAAATCTCTTCATCCTTTTCTGAAAATTTCTGAAATTTTTAGTAACTTCAAATAAAAGTGAACCAAACTCAACAATATTGATAGCAACTACTCTCACAAGTGCCTAGAGACTATATCATGCATTAGAACTACTTGGGACCATAAAAATTTGACATGCAAGCTCAAGAACAGGGTCACCTAGGCAACAAAAATTTCCAATGAATAAAGCACTAGAACAAAAACTAATTGGACCATTGGAGGAGTCACATACCGAAGAACAATCCCCCAAAGCAGTTTTGTGAGTGGAGCTTTGAGCAAGGAGATCGAAAATCGCAGTAAAATGAGCAAGAACTCGTGCTTGAGCTGGTTGGTGATTTTTTTGGGAGGAAGAAGGAGTGTGTGGTGGCTGGAATAAGTGGAGGGGAGCCACCATGGGCCCACGAGGCAGGGGGCGCGCCCTGGACCCTCGTGGCTAGGTGCTTGCTCCCCCTGTTGTGTTCTCAGTGCAAGATATTCTTAAATATTCCAGAAAAAATCATATTTCAATTTCGGGGCATTTGGAGAACTTTTATTTTTGGGGTATTTTTTATTGCACGGATAATTCAGAAAATAGACGGAAAATACTAATTTTACTTTATTTAATCTAAATAGCAGAAAGTAAAAGGAGGGTACAGAAGGTTGTGCCTTCTAACTTCATCCATCTCATGCTCATCAAAAGGAATCCACTAACAAGGTTGATCAAGTCTTGTTAACAAACTCATTCCGAATAACATGGAACTGGAGAAATCTCGAATAACACTATGTTACCTCAACGGGGATATGCACGTCCCCAACAATAAGAATATCATATCTCTTTTTGACAGTAGGAAGAGGAAATTCAAAACCTCCAATAGTAATCGATGGAATTTTTCCAATAGAATTGATACTGTGGACTTGAGGTTGTTTCCTCGGAAAGTGTACCGTATGCTCATTACCATTAACATGAAAAGTGACATTGCCTTTGTTGCAATCAATAACAGCCCCTGCAGTATTCAAAAAGGGTCTTTCAAGAATAATAGACATACTATCGTCCTCGGGAATATCAAGAATAACAAAGTCCGTTAAAATAGTAACATTTGCAACCACAACAGGCACATCCTCACAAATACCGACAGGTATAGCAGTTGATTTATCAGCCATTTGCAAAGATATTTCAGTAGGTGTCAACTTATTCAAATGAAGTCTACGATATAATGAGAGAGGCAGAACACTAACACCGGCTCCAAGATCACATAAAGCAGTTCTAACATAGTTTCTTTTAATGGAGCATGGTATAGTTGGTACCCCTGGATCTCCAAGTTACTTTGGTATTCCACCCTTAAAAGTATAATTAGCAAGCATGGTGGAAATTTCAGCTTCCGGTATCTTTCTTTTATTTGTAACAATATCTTTCATATACTTAGCATAAGGATTCATTTTAATCATATCAGTAAAACGCATACGCAAGAAGATAGGTCTAATCATTTCAGCAAAGCGCTCAAAATCCTCATCATCCTTTTTCTTGGATGGGTTGGGAGGAAAAGGCATGGGTTTCTGAACCCATGGTTCTCTTTCTTTACCGTGCTTCCTAGCAACAAAGTCTCTCTTATCATAACGTTGATTCTTTGATTGTGGGTTATCAAGATCAACAACAGGTTCAATTTCTACATCATTGTCATTGTTAGGTTGAGCATCGACATGAACATCATCATTAACATTATCACTAGGTTCATGTTCATTACCAGATTGTGTTTCAGCATCAGAAATAAAAATATCATTAGGATTCTCAGGTGTCAACAACAGGTTCACTAGAGGCATGCAAAGTCCTATCATTTTTCTTTTTCTTCTTCTTAGAAGGACTAAGTGCATCAACATTAGTTCTCTGAGAATCTTGCTCAATTCTCTTAGGGTGGCCCTCAGGATACAGAGGTTCCTGAGTCATTTTACCCCCTCTAGTCATAACTCTAACAACATTATCATTTTTCTTATTGTTTAATTCATTGAGCAAATCATTCTGAGCTTTAAGTACTTGTCTACTTGAGTGGTAACCATAGAAGCATGTTTACTAATGAGTTTAAGTTCACATTTAAATCTAGACATATAATCACTCAAGTGTTCAATTATATAAGCATTGCGTTTCAATTGTATACCAAATAAGCATTGAAGTCTTCTTGCTTAACCATAAAATTATCAAACTCATCTAAGCATTGGCTAACAAACTTAGTAGGAGGGATTTCAGCTTTATCATATCTATAGAGGGAATTTACCTTTATCATATCTATAGAGGGAATTTACCTTTACTACCTGTGTCGGGTTATCAAGACCATGAATCTCTTCAATAGGTGGCAAATTAAGACCATATATTTCTTCAATAGGAGGTAAATTCTTAACATCTTCAGCTTTAATACCTTTTTCTTTCATAGATTTCTTTGCTTCTTGCATATCTTCAGGACTGAGAAATAGAATACCCCTTTTCTTCGGAGTTGGCTTAGGAGTTGGTTCAGGAATTGTCCAATTATTTTCACTGGTCAACATATTATTCAATAGAATTTCAGCTTCATCAACAGTTCTTTCCCTGAAAACACAACCAGCACAACTATCCAGGTGGTCTCTGGAAGCATCGGTTAGTCCATTATAAAAGATATCAAGTATTTCATTTTTCTTGAGAGGATGATCAGGCAAAGCATTAAGTAATTGGAGAAGCCTCCCCCAAGCTTGTGGGAGACTCTCTTCTTCAATTTGCACAAAATTATATATATCCCTTAAAGCAGCTTGTTTCTTATGAGCAGGGAAATATTTAGCAGAGAAGTAATAAATCATATCCTGAGGACTACGCACACAACCAAGATCAAGAGAATTAAACCATATCTTAGCATCACCCTTTAATGAGAACGGAAATAATTTAAGGATATAATAGTACTGAGTTTTCTCATCATTAGTGAACAGGGTAGCTATATCATTTAATTAGTAAGATGTGCCACAACAGTTTCAGATTCATAGCCATGGAAAGGATCAGATTCAACCAAAGTAATTATCTCAGGATCGACAGAGAAATCATAATCCTTATCAGTAACAAAGATAGGTGAAGTAGCATAAGCAGGATCATATTTCATTCTAGCATTCAGAGTTTTTTCTTTAAGCTTAGCTAATAATTTCTTAAGATCACTCCTATCATTGCAAGCAAGAAAGTCTCTAGCAGTTTCTTCATCCATAACATAACCCTCAGGCACAATAGGCAATTCATATCTAGGGGGAGAATCTTCATCATCACTTTCATCAATATTATCAGTTTCAATAATTTCATTCTCTCTAGCCCTAGCAAGTTGTTCATCAAGAAATTCACCTAGTGGCACAGTAGTAGCAAGCATAGAAGTAGTTTCATCACAATTATCATGCATAGCAGATGTGGCATCACCAATAACATGCGACATATCAGAATTAATAGCATAAGCAGGTTTAGGTGTCGCAAGTTTACTCAAAACAGAAGGTGAATCAAGTGCAGAGCTAGATGGCAGTTCCTTACCTCCCCTTGTAGTTGAGGGATAAATTTTGGTTTTCTCGTCTTTCAAGTTCCTCATAGTGACCAGCAGATATAAATCCCAAGTGACTCAAAGAATAGAGCTACGCTCCCCGGCAACGGCGCCAGAAAATAGTCTTGATAACCCACAAGTATAGGGGATCGCAACAATTTTCGAGGGTAGAGTATTCAACCCAAATTTATTGATTCGACACAAGGGGAGCCAAAGAATATTCTCAAGTATTAGCAGCTGAGTTGTCAATTCAACCACACCTGGATAACTTAGTATCTGCAGCAAAGTATTTAGTAGCAAAGTAATATGGAAGTAACGGTAATGGTGGCAAAAGTAACAGCGACAGTTTTGTAGTGATTGTAACAGTGGCAGCGGAAAAGTAAATAAGCGAAGAACAATATGTGAAAAGCTCGTAGGCATTGGATCGGTGATGGAGAATTATGCCGGATGCGATTATTCATGCAACAGTTATAACATAGGGTGACACAGAACTAGCTCCAATTCATCAATGTAATGTAGGCATGTATTCCGAATATAGTCATACGTGCTTATGGAAAAGAACTTGCATGACATCTTTTGTCCTACCCTCCCGTGGCAGCGCGGTCCTAATGGAAACTAAGGGATATTAAGGCCTCCTTTTAATAGAGTACCGGACCAAAGCATTAACACATAGTGAATACATGAACTCCTCAAACTACGGTCATCACCGGGAGTGGTCCCGATTATTGTCACTTCGGGGTTGCCGGATCATAACACATAGTAGGTGACTGTAGACTTGCAAGATAGGATAAAAAAACTCACATATATTCATGAAAACATAATAGGTTCAGATCTGAAATCATGGCACTCGGGCCCTAGTGACAAGCATTAAGCATAGCAAAGTCATAGCAACATCAACCTCAGAACATAGTGGATACTAGGGATCAAACCCTAACAAAACTAACTCGATGACATGATAAATCTCATCCAACCCATCACCGTCCAGCAAGCCTATGATGGAATTACTCACGCACGGCGGTGACCATCATGAAATTGGTGATGGAGGATGGTTGATGATGACGACGGCGACGGATTCCCTTCTCCAGAGCCCCGAACGGACTCCAGATCAGCCCTCCCGAGATAGATTAGGGCTTGGCGGCGGCTCCGTATCGCAAAACGCGATGAATCCTTCTCTCTGATTTTTTCTCCCCGAACACGAATATATAGAGTTGGAGTTGAGGTCGGTAGAGCACCAGGGGGCCCACGAGGCAGGGGCCGCGCCCAGGGGTAGGCGCGCCCCCCACCCTCGTGGACAGGGTGTGGGCCCCTGGCCTTGATTGTTTTGCCAGTATTTTTTATTATTTCCAAAAATAATCTCCGTGAAGTTTCATGTCATTCCGAGAACTTTTGTTTCTGCACAAAAATAACACCATGGCAATTCTGCTGAAAACAGCGTCAGTCTGGGTTAGTATCACCTCAAGAACACGAGAGAGAGAGAGAGAGAGAGATCAAACACATAGCTACTGGTACATACCCTCAGCCCCGAGGGTGAACTACTCCCTCCTCGTCATGGAGAGCACCGGGATGATGAAGATGGCCACCGGTGAGGGATCCCCCCTCCGGCAGGGTGCCAGAACAGGGTCCCGATTGGTTTTTGGTGGCTAAAGAGGCTTGCGGCGGCGGAACTCCCGATCTAGGTTATTTTTTGGAGGTTTCTGTATATATAAGAGGTTTTGGCGTCGAGAACAAGTCAGGGGGGTCTCTGGGCTGTCCACGAGGTAGGGGGGCACGCCCAGGGGGGTGGGCGCCTCCCACCCTCGTGGGAAGCCCGGTACTCTTCTGGCCCAACTCTTTTACTCCATGGCCTTCTTCTGGTCCAAAAATAAGCTCCGTCAAGTTTCAGGTCAATTGGACTCTGTTTGGTTTTCCTTTTCTACGATACTCAAAAACAAGGAAAAAACAGAAACTGGCACTGGGCTCTAGGTTAATAGGTTAGTCCCAAAAATCATATAAAATAGCATATAAATGCATATAAAACATCCTACATGGTTAATATAATAGCATGGAACAATAAAAAATTATAGATACGTTGGAGATGTATCAACTCATTATAAAACGTAGTTTTTACACTCATTATAATTAGTATTGTAGATATTGATATTTTTAGTATAAATTTGGTCAAAAAATATGCAAACAGTTGACGGAAGTAAAAAGGACCAGAGGGAGTATCACGCATGCGGAGTAGGCAAAAAATTGCTCATTCATAGCCGGTCGAAGTCTCAAAGGGCGCGACCGCGCGAGGGAGGCGAAGGTCGTGGGAGGCGCGACGGTTGACGGAATTAAGTGAAGTTACATCCACACGCCGGCATGGCGTGCAAACAGGCAGAAGCTATACCGTCAGGCCTACGATATGGGTCTAGTAGACACGACATCTAGTGGGTCCCACATAGTACTCGAGAACTCTTTCGGGGTTGCAGGCGTTTATCCACCGGGCAAGCCAATAACCCCACGTCGTTCGCACGCCCTACTCGTCCCCGTCTTCTACCTTACAATAGTTCACTCCCAGTCTTCCTGTCCTTTCACATTACACTAGTTCAACTTCTCCTAACCCTCCTCCAAAATCCATGGCCTCCCAAATCTCCATGGTCGCCACTGAGTACCAGGTTAGAGCCATCACTGACGATGAGTTCATCGTCATCTACACCCATGGATCCGCTACGGTGAAAGCATGCCTTGCTCGCTTCCTACGCATGTTCAATAGTTCAAAGGATGAGTGGGTCGCTGGGCTAGATGCTGAGTACACCACAGTCCTGGAAAGCGAGAAGATTCTAAAGGAGGCAGAGAAGAAGAAGCCCACCATGATCCAGGTTTGCGTGTGCTTGGTCTACCACATATGCCATGCCGACGTTGAGTGCCAGGATTATAAGAACTTCCTCCAGGACGAAAGAGTGAAATTCATTACTGTAGACTTTAGGAACGACAGGGATGTGCTAGGTCGGATAGGCCTCATTGTAGAACAGCCCTTCGATCTCCATAAGGCAAGCCTGGTGTCCTCCTTTCAGCCTTCAATGCTGACCCTGGCAGTAGCCATTATTGATCCTTCGTACGCTAAACTGAAGAGACCTCACCACGAGTTTCATCATGCATGGGAGTCAAAGACAATAGATGAATATCAAATCTTGTACGCAACAATGGATGCCTACCTTTGTTTAAATATCTACAAGGGTTGGATGAAGAAGTAGAGCCCAGTGTCCGGTTCAAGCAAAGAAGCGTCGGCGAAGAGGAAGAGGAAGAGGGACAAGGACGAAGTCGAGGACATGGACTCGGACTCCGAGTAAGGAGGCAGTGCTGTCGCTCATGCTGGTTCTACTGCAGTGTCAAGCGGACTAGTTGCTTAGTTTTATTTTAGGGGTGTGTTGTGCTGAGACCCCAGTAGAACTATGTTTATGTTCTTTCTCGTTATTTGAACTTTATGTTCTTTCTCGTTAATTGAACTCTTTAGTACGTACAATAGTACTAGTACTATGTCTTACTACTGTTCTTCTTGCAGTTGGTACTACTGCTCGTATCTTCGTGTTCCTACTGTACTTAATACGTTCGTACTAGTAGTATAATTTGGGTCAGTCGATTTGTGAAAGAAGTTCGATGGAGCGAAGGAAGAATACGGCAGAGAAGCTACCCCAGTATCTATATTAGGGTGGCAGGGTGCCCATGATCTATCTTATGACTGTTGGGTGTGGAATGCAGTTCGCCGGAAAAAATGGATCATGCTCGGGGTTAAATGGATGGCGGGGGTGGGGGACATGGTGGTGGCAGGCGGTTCAGGGGAGGGCGGGGTGGCGGCGGCAGGCAGTTAGGCATGTGGCGGGCTGGCGGCTCGATGTTTGAGAGAGAAGATGAACAGTGCATCAATTTCGGAGGTTGAAGAAGCCCTTATGGCCATCCATGTTGCATCCAACGGCTCACAAGAGTCGACTGACCCAAATTGCTCCTTCAGATTGCAGGATCCACGTGGCATTCAAGGTCTCGAAGGTAGATTCCGCGTCTGCACCCAGTTTGCTGGCTCGGAGCGGGCATGACCGGCTTCCGCCGCGACAGCCACCATGCGCGCCTCATCCGTGCGGGCGGAGACGACAATGACACGCTAGTTCCTCCTCGCCGGCGTGCTGGAGCACGCGCTCGTCCTCCTATTCGTATGCTGCGTGCATAGACACGGCTCCACCAGCTGCTGGCAGCGCGGCGGCATCCCGAGGGGGGACTGCAGACAACGTGAGCGGGCGAGCCTTCGGCTTCATGTCACAGGGATGGCGGCGACACGGCGGTGATGGGCGAGAAATGGTTGGCCGGAGCAGGCGGGCGCCGGCATGTGCAACGGCGGCGGCGGCATATTGATGAGTGGGCGTATGGGACCTTTGTTTAGTTTTATATAGGGTTGGTCAAACTTAAAGAAAATCGTACTAGTACACGTAAACATTAGACTGAGGCAGCGCTTATATTAGTTACCACAGCCACGATACGGAATCCTGTGCAAGCGCGTGAACCGCGGCCGCGCGGCCGATCGAACGGTGCGTCACCGTGTCGCACTCGAAGGACATCCACCGAACCTTTTTGTGTGTGTGAAAACAATCCCCGAATATTACTCAACTTTTTTTCCTGGAAAATTTCTTGACGCTACAATATTTCCATATATTTGAATTTAGCACCAGTTCGTGTTTATTTGGATTTGGACATTTTAGGTGCGCCCTAGTTTTTTTTAATACTGATTTTGTGTGTGTGACTGAGAGAGAACGTGTGTATGTGTCCATATGTGTGTTGTGGCGGAAGGGCAATGTGGAGACGGTGTGCGTGTGATAGAGACATAGAGAGGTGTGAATGTGCAAATGATCATGCATTAGGAGACATAGACAGATGCCGATACGTTGTGTATACATGAGAGAACAGTCTTCTATTTGTACTTGTGTGTGTGTGTGTGTGTGTGTGTGTGAGAGAGAGAGGAGCATCCGTAACACAACAACCATCTCTCTCGATTCGTCCGTCCCTCGCACGATCGCATGTAACACATGCATCAATGCACACATTTTGACACCCTCACCCGGCCCCTGCCCACCTCAAGGCCCGCACATCGCTCTCTATCTCGCACGCACAATCTCTTCATGAAAACCCTATTTAGCATGTAGCTTTCCTTCACATACACACACATTTCTCTCCATGGGTTTGATTTTTCTCAATATCTGACACACACACACACACACACACACACACACACACACACCGCACACACACTCCCCCTCCCAATAGCACACAATTCATCCCCATCCAAGGTTAAATGGCGACCACTCTCGCTTGTGTTTCTCTGCACCCCAGCATGCACAACACCTCAATCTTCAAAGAGGGCATCGAGGAGATCGAAGACGGTGACCACACTGCACTAGAGAATGCGGGGCTATTTGGAAGCAGGATGATGTGACGACGGCTGACTGACTCCTCCCCCTCTCTCTCCTGCACAAAATTACCAATCCCTCTCTCTCCCGCACAAAATTATCAATCCCTCAACCCACGAGATCCTTCCCCTCTCGTCCATGTTTTTCCAGCTCTCTCATCAAACCTGTTGTCTCTTCTCCTTCCACATGTACAGAATCCGGATGCACACGCATCTCACGTATATTACATGTCTCCATCTTTCTCACAGACCTAACTTCTTCCTCTCTCTTTCTCTCTCTCTCTCTCTCTCTCTCTCGCTAGGTTTGTCTCCTACTCTCTCGTCCACATACATACAATCTTTCCCGCCCTATCTGCTCCATCTTCGCAAGCTCTCTTGATGAGGACATCAATACAATTATTACACCCACAGTCCCTGCTGCTATACATACTGGACCAATTACTAGAGCTCGCGCACGCCAATTAAATTACCAGGTACTTTCGTTTCTTGCTAATGATTCTAATGTTCATGAGAATATGATGCTGCCTAAATTGGATACATTTGTTTTGCTTACAAATGAAGGGCCTAGCTTTGAGAAGGATGAACATTGGAGCAAGAACAAGCATGGAGATGATGGCATGCGCATGGGGAACAAGAACGGAGTTACAAGTGATGATTTCAGGACGTTGAAGCCACCATAATGCGTGCATGAAGCCTTGGACGAAATATACAAGATGCTACTTCATAACTTTCATCCAGAGGCTATTCTAGGTGCTGCGTCACCTTATTATTGGGCCAGGCCCATGTAATTTCGAAATACATAAGTATAGGCTGTTTTTAGAGTCCGTATGTGTGGGGAAACAAGAGATAGGGTTGGTTTCGGACCCCTTCCTCAAGGGCCACGAAATTCCCCCCCTCTTCCTCCATATATACAGCCCTTAGGGCGTCGTTTAGACTTTGGGTTTTGTTTAGATTAAAAGTTCGCCATAGCTGCAACTTCGCGTACTTCGTTTGTGTTCAGCGACCAGACAAAGGCGTCACAGAACCCCACCTTGATCAATAAAGCTTTCATCTTATATTCGCAATATCCAGATTGCAATCTCAGTTTCTTGCCTGTTCTTCGTTTGCTCGCAGGAAACAGACCCTCGTGGTCAGGTTGATCGTGCTCCGGCGTGGTCGATAACCTCTCGGAGTTGGTTTAGCGATTGCTAAGGCGCGACGTCCTCGCACGTTCGTAGTCGGATCGTCAAAGTCGACTTCCATCAAAGCGATATTCATCATCTCATCGAAAGACGGGACACCTTTGCCTCTATCAAGTGGTATCAGATTTCCAGGTTGCTCGGTGAGATTTTACAGTTTTTCGTAGTTTAGATCGAGTCTGTTCTTCATACCTACAGTCCACGAAAAAGCCACAAAAAAAAATTAGGGTTAGTTCATCATATCCGAACCAATCTGAGCCTTTGCATAATCTTTTTAGGGTTTTTGCTTTGTTGAATTTGCGGTTGCATCGTCGTGTCAAGTTGCTGGTCTTAGAGTCTAGTCTTTTAGAGTTTCGAGTTCTGGTCATAAGTTGTCACGCCGCCGCCGCACCATCATCATCGCCTTGCCATCTACCACCATTGCTTATCCGCCACCGCTTTGAATCCGTATCCATATACCACCACCGCTGCCATATACTACCGCCATATATCCACCACCAATCCGAGTTCTTTTCATAGTCGGTTTGTTTTAGAGATCCATATATTTTCCGTTTCGTGTTTCCTTGCCTGAGTAGGTCTCGGAAAAAAAAAGAGTCTGGAGACCCCCGGGCAGTTTTTAGGCCAAAATTTCGGCAACCAAAAATATTTTTTCCCTATCCTATTTTTAGGCCCCGGGTAGTGTTTTGAGACACTCGCCATCATAGTGATTTTTTGTCGCACTTTTTCGTCGTCGCTGCCCTGATTTCCGAAAAAAAAAATAGTCAAAAAATTTTCTGCCCATCCTGTCAGTTTGACCTGGGAAGAGTTTTGAGACACTCGCCATTATAGTGATTTTTTCGCAAAAAAAAAAAAAAGGAGGAGCGCAAAAAAAAAAAGAGCGCAAAAAAAAAAAAAGAGCGAAAAAAAAAATTCCTGAGTGTGCTTTTCCCTTGTTTACGTGCAGCGCCGTGATTTTGTTAGTGTTCTAGGCTCGCGTCTCTAGCACGGTCTAGCCTAGGACCAGCACAGTACCGTCGTTGAGCGTTTATTCAACTTTGCATCTCTGAATTTATTATTGCTTACCATTTTGCTACCATATTATAAGCCTTCCCAGCTCCACATAAGTCTACATCGTGCGTTTGACTCTCCCTGGTAATCGCTATATCCAAGCTTTGAGAGTTTTTGACTACAACGGTTGCCGATCACCACCTGCTGCTGGGTAAGAACTGGTAAGAATTTGAGATTCGCTTGAAGGTTTTGTGACACACCACCATCCCACCACTTCTAGTAGTCTGCAGGATCATATTCTTTTGTGTTTCTATTGCTGCTAACCATGGCAGGTTCACAAGCCGATGAGACTGATTGGGCGAACATGACGAACAAGGAGTTGCATGATAAATTTCAGCAAATGATGAGTGGCCAGGTGGGAGATGTGCTAAACAGATTTGAAGAGGCTATGGAGAAGATAGATGCCGTGGAGAAGTCGTTTGAGACAAAGCTGGATAACAAGTTTACTGAATTACTAAAGCATCTTCCCCAACCACCACCGGCTGCACATGTCGCACCTCTACAACAACAACAACCACATCTCCAACGCCGCCTTCCAAATCAAGTGGGACGGGCACAGCGCGTTCCAATTGAGATTGGTCAAAATTCGGGTGCTGCTGTCCCTACTGTTGATGCTTCTTTGGCTCCTGCTCCTGCGGCGGCTGAGGAGGATGACGATTATGCGGGCGATTATGAGGATGAGGTTGATCAAAATCAGAACTACGTGCAGCCACCAGCACCACCACCAGCAGGTCGACCTCAGGTATATATTCGCAACGGTAGGCCGGCACCACCACCTCAGGTACGAGATCATGACCATCTCCCTAAACTGAAATTGAATATTCCACCATTTGAGGGTAGATATGTTCCTGATATATATCTTACTTGGGAGTTAGAAACTGAACAACGATTTACATGTTTACAATATCCTGAGGAGAGACGTGTTCCTGCTGCTGTTTGTGCTTTCACTAGCTTTGCATGTGTTTGGTGGTCTGAACATTGTAGATTATATCCTGTTCCAGCTACTTGGGCTGCTTTGAAAACTGCTATGCGTACTCGTTGGGTTCCACCATATTATCAACGTGAATTACTTCAAAAATTGCAGCGTTTAAGACAAGGAAAAAATTCTGTAGAAGAATATTATCAGGAATTACAAACTGGCATGATTAGATGTGGTATTGTTGAGGAGAATGAAGCTATGCTTGCACGTTTTATGGGTGGATTAAATAAAGAGATTCAGACCATTCTAGAGTATAAGGATTATAATAATATCACTCGTTTATTCCATCTTGCTTGTAAAGCTGAACGTGAAGTGCAGGATCGACAGCCATTGGCGCGAACTAACTTTTCTGCAGGTCGACCTTCATCATGGACACCGCGTGCATCTTCTACTTCCACTTCACCATCACCTCCATCAGGTGCCACCTCCAGCCGTGATACAAGAAAGCAGGCACAACCACCACTCTCTGCCAAGAGCACACCTGCCGGGCCTGTGCAGAGCTCTTCTTCTTCCATGGCATCGACAGGGCACACAAGTGATATTATTTGTCGTCGTTGTAAGGGAAGAGGACATTTTGCGAGAGAATGCAAATCTCAGCGTGTCATGATTGCTACTGAGGATGGTGGGTATGAGTCCGCTAGTGACTATGATGAGGAGACTTTGGCTCTTATTACACGTGAAGAACATGGTGGAGATGATTCTGAAAATGAGACGCAATACATGGCTCCTGAAGACGCTGACAGGTATGAATGTTTAGTTGCTCAACGTGTTTTGAGTGTGCAGGTCACACAAGCAGAGCAAAATCAGAGGCATAATTTGTTCCATACAAAGGGAGTTGTGAAGGAACGTTCTGTTCGCGTCATCATAGATGGAGGGAGCTGTAACAACTTGGCTAGCATGGAGATGGTGGAGAAGCTATCTCTCACCACAAGACCACATCCACATCCTTACTACATCCAATGGTTCAACAACAGCGGCAAGGTTAAGGTAACACGTACTGTTCGTGTGCATTTTAGTATCTCTACATATGCTGATTATGTTGATTGTGATGTGGTACCCATGCAAGCATGTTCCTTATTACTAGGTAGACCATGGCAATTTGATAAAAATTCTGTACACCATGGTAGAAACAATCAGTATACTCTTGTTCATAAGGATAAAAATATTACTTTGCTTCCTATGACTCCTGATTCCATTTTGAAAGATGACATTAATAGAGCTAATAAAGCAAAACAGGAGAAAAATAAGAGTGAAAATCAGATTGTGGCAAAGGAATTTGAGCAACAAATGAAACCTAATAATAAACCATCTAGTGTTGTTTCTGAAATTAAATTGAAAAGTGCATGTTTACTTGCCACAAAATCTGATATTGATGAACTAGATTTCAGCAAATCTGTTTGCTATGCTTTTGTGTGCAAAGAGGCATTATTTTCATTCGAGGACGTGCCTTCCTCTTTGCCCCCTGCTGTCACTCACATTTTGCAGGAGTTCGCTGACGTCTTCCCACAAGACGTGCCACCGGGATTACCACCTATTCGAGGGATTGAGCATCAAATTGACTTAATTCCCGGTGCATCGCTACCCAACCGTGCACCATACCGTACCAATCCAGAGGAGACGAAGGAGATTATGCGTCAAGTACAGGAGCTGCTCGACAAAGGTTATATACGCGAATCTCTTAGTCCTTGTGCTGTTCCTATTATACTCGTGCCTAAAAAGGATGGTACGTCGCGTATGTGTGTTGATTGTAGAGGCATTAATAATATTACTATTCGTTATCGTCATCCTATTCCTAGGCTCGATGATATGCTTGATGAATTGAGTGGCTCTACAATATTCTCCAAAGTTGATTTGCGTAGTGGATACCATCAAATTCGTATGAAATTGGGAGATGAATGGAAAACTGCATTTAAAACTAAGTTTGGTTTATATGAGTGGTTAGTCATGCCTTTTGGGTTAACTAATGCACCTAGTACTTTCATGAGACTAATGAACGAAGTTTTACGTGCTTTCATTGGACGATTTGTGGTGGTCTATTTTGATGATATACTGATTTATAGCAAATCTTTGGAAGAACATTTGGAACATTTACGTGCTGTTTTTATTGCTCTACGTGATGCACGTTTGTTTGGTAACCTTGGGAAGTGCACCTTTTGCACCGACCGAGTATCTTTTCTTGGCTATGTTGTTACTCCACAGGGAATTGAAGTTGATAAAGCCAAGATTGAAGCTATTGAGAGTTGGCCGCAGCCCAAAACGGTCACACAAGTGCGGAGTTTTCTTGGACTCGCTGGTTTCTATAGGCGTTTTGTGAGAGATTTTAGCACCATTGCTGCACCTCTCAACGAGCTTACAAAGAAGGATGTGCCTTTTGTTTGGGGTACCGCACAGGAAGAAGCCTTCACGGTATTGAAAGATAAGTTGACACATGCTCCTTTACTCCAACTTCCTGATTTTAATAAGACTTTTGAGCTTGAATGTGATGCTAGTGGCATTGGATTAGGAGGTGTGTTATTACAAGATGGCAAACCTGTTGCATACTTTTCTGAAAAATTGAGTGGGCCTAGTCTGAATTATTCTACTTATGATAAAGAACTATATGCTCTTGTTCGGACTTTAGAAACATGGCAACATTATTTATGGCCCAAAGAATTTGTTATACATTCTGATCATGAATCTTTGAAACATATTAAAAGTCAAGCTAAACTGAATCGTAGACATGCTAAATGGGTTGAATTCATTGAAACTTTCCCTTATGTCATTAAACACAAGAAGGGTAAAGAAAATGTTATTGCTGATGCATTGTCTCATCGCTATACTATGCTTTCACAACTTGACTTCAAAATATTTGGTTTGGAGACCATCAAAGATCAATATGTGCATGATGCTGATTTTAAAGATGTATTGCAGAATTGTAAAGAAGGAAGAACCTGGAACAAGTTTGTCGTTAATGATGGATTTGTGTTCCGTGCTAACAAGCTATGCATTCCAGCTAGCTCTCTTCGTCTTTTGTTGTTGCAGGAGGCGCATGGAGGAGGATTAATGGGACACTTTGGCGTGAAGAAGACGGAGGACGTACTTGCTACACATTTCTTTTGGCCAAAGATGAGACGGGATGTTGAGCGTTTTGTTGCTCGCTGCACTACATGTCAAAAAGCTAAGTCACGACTCAATCCTCATGGTTTATATATGCCTTTGCCTGTACCTAGTGTTCCTTGGGAGGATATATCTATGGACTTTGTTTTAGGTTTACCTCGAACAAAGAAGGGGAGGGATAGCATCTTTGTTGTCGTGGATAGATTCTCGAAAATGGCGCACTTTATACCATGTCATAAAAGCGATGATGCTGTTAATGTTGCTGATTTGTTCTTTCGTGAAATTATTCGCTTGCATGGTGTGCCAAATACTATTGTTTCAGATCGTGATACTAAATTTCTTAGCCACTTTTGGAGATGTTTATGGGCTAAGTTGGGGACTAAACTGCTTTTTAGTACTACTTGTCACCCCCAAACTGATGGACAAACTGAAGTAGTCAATAGAACATTGTCTACTATGCTTAGGGCTGTTTTGAAGAATAATAAGAAAATGTGGGAAGACTGCTTGCCTCATATTGAGTTTGCTTATAATCGTTCATTGCATTCTACTACTAAGATGTGCCCTTTTGAAATTGTGTATGGTTTCCTACCTCGTGCACCTATTGATTTGTTGCCTCTTCCATCTTCGGAGAAGGTTAATTTTGATGCTAAACAACGTGCTGAATTGATCTTAAAAATGCATGAGTTAACTAAGGAAAACATTGAGCGTATGAATGCTAAATATAAACTTGCTGGAGATAAGGGTAGAAAACATGTTGTGTTTGCACCTGGAGATCTTGTTTGGTTACATTTGCGTAAGGATAGATTTCCTGATTTGCGCAAATCAAAGCTAATGCCACGTGCTGATGGTCCTTTTAAGGTGTTAGAGAAAATAAATGATAATGCATATAAACTTGAGCTGCCTGCAGATTTTGGGGTTAGTCCCACTTTTAATATTGCAGATTTGAAGCCTTATTTGGGTGAGGAAGATGAGCTTCCGTCGAGGACGACTTCATTTCAAGAAGGGGAGGATGATGAGGACATCAATACAATTATTACACCCACAGTCCCTGCTGCTATACATACTGGACCAATTACTAGAGCTCGCGCACGCCAATTAAATTACCAGGTACTTTCGTTTCTTGCTAATGATTCTAATGTTCATGAGAATATGATGCTGCCTAAATTGGATACATTTGTTTTGCTTACAAATGAAGGGCCTAGCTTTGAGAAGGATGAACATTGGAGCAAGAACAAGCATGGAGATGATGGCATGCGCATGGGGAACAAGAACGGAGTTACAAGTGATGATTTCAGGACGTTGAAGCCACCATAATGCGTGCATGAAGCCTTGGACGAAATATACAAGATGCTACTTCATAACTTTCATCCAGAGGCTATTCTAGGTGCTGCGTCACCTTATTATTGGGCCAGGCCCATGTAATTTCGAAATACATAAGTATAGGCTGTTTTTAGAGTCCGTATGTGTGGGGAAACAAGAGATAGGGTTGGTTTCGGACCCCTTCCTCAAGGGCCACGAAATTCCCCCCCTCTTCCTCCATATATACAGCCCTTAGGGCGTCGTTTAGACTTTGGGTTTTGTTTAGATTAAAAGTTCGCCATAGCTGCAACTTCGCGTACTTCGTTTGTGTTCAGCGACCAGACAAAGGCGTCACAGAACCCCACCTTGATCAATAAAGCTTTCATCTTATATTCGCAATATCCAGATTGCAATCTCAGTTTCTTGCCTGTTCTTCGTTTGCTCGCAGGAAACAGACCCTCGTGGTCAGGTTGATCGTGCTCCGGCGTGGTCGATAACCTCTCGGAGTTGGTTTAGCGATTGCTAAGGCGCGACGTCCTCGCACGTTCGTAGTCGGATCGTCAAAGTCGACTTCCATCAAAGCGATATTCATCATCTCATCGAAAGACGGGACACCTTTGCCTCTATCATCTCTCTACACGTTTCATTCACACATTGGGATGTGTTCAAAATGTTGCTTTTATAATGGATGATGTAGAGTTATGGTTGGTTTTGTTGCATCCTACAAAGTAATAACTATGAAATGCATTTAGATTCTCATTTGACTGGGCTTATGCGAGTTTGAGCATATTGTGAAGTACTATAGACCACGTATACATCTTGGAATTCAACAATGATTGTAACTATTGAATTGTATAGGCCACTACATTCGAAGTCAGTAGCCTAATATATTTATTTCACAATTACAACAAATGATTAATTCACTACAAACTAAGAAAACAAATGTGTACTCCCTCCGTTTTTATTTAAGTCTGCGTATTAGCATTGGTCAAAGTCAAGTTTTGTAAACTCTCAGAAAGTTTATAACAAAAAAATTAACATATACAATAACAAATAAATACCATTAGATTCATTATTGAATGTACTTTCACATCATACATATTTGTTATGGTAAATGTTTATATTTTTCTATAAACTTGGTCAAACTTTAGGAAGTTTGACTTCGGTCAAACCTAATATGCAGAGTTAATAAAAACGGAGGGAGTACTAGTAGTTACTAGTACTACTAACTACTAGTACTACTCGCTAGTTGCTTAGCCCAATCACCCAACACGCCACACGGGGAGTTCAGTGTCACAAAATTTTGCGGTGAGAAAATCTCCCGCGACCCTAATTCGAGCAGTGCGAAGTTACCATCATAGCCTTCGGAACAGGCCTACAGATGATGCTTGGTAGGGGGCTATTTTCGTAACTTCAGGTTCACCCTACCCAGCCAACCCCACCCCGGCACCCAGAGTAGTACACCTGAATACTCCCCATTTTCTATCCCCACCACAAAATAGACTTCTGCACAGCACCGCAGCCTTCGTGCTCCTCCGCTTCTACATCGGCACACTCGTCCACCGCAGCGCATCTGCCTCATTGATGACCTCGTACGCCGCACTGGAGCCAGTCCACCATCGTCGTCGTACACTGAGCCTCTTCCCCGGCACCGTCTTCCATGGTCTCGGATCTGCTTCCCGAAAGCCGATGCCAAGCACAGAAGCACCACCATCGTGGATAATGAATTGTCTCCCGTTGCCAACCATGATGCACAGAGGCCGCCGCGACCATCGTTCTCCTCCTCGATTGGTAATGTGTGTATTGAATCACTTAGCAGTACATGTGCAATTCCAATTTTGTTCATACCTACCCTTCAAATTTCCTGGTTTCTATTGTTCCCGTAAAAGTAATTGGTTATGGCCTCCATTGTCCAACAGAATATCAGCTTGTAATTGTGCGTTGCTCCTGTATCGCGCTGTGCTTGGGTAGGTTCTTCATCTGCAACTAGTAGTGTGGCAAATGATGGAAAGTTTTTTAGAACTAGCAAGATGCCCATGCGTTGCATGGAACATCAAGATGCATTTGTATGAGTAGTTTATCTTGTGGGAGAAAAGGATGGACGAGGGAAGGTCTTATTTGCAAATCTGGAGAGGGGTGTGGGTATCTTTCTGCAAAATTGCCATAGTTTCCTTCCTACGTCGGATATAAATCGGACGGCCTATATTGTAGGATGGCAGGCACACCACCATCACCAACTCTGTATTTTAAATCGGATTGCTAAGTTATCTCTACTATGCTTAGTTTCCTATAGGTTAGCTCCAAAATTACTTATGTTAGCACAAAATGACCAAGTTTACATAATAAGCTTATAGTCTTCTTCTTCTTCTTCCAAAATGACATAAGTTAGCTATAAGTTAGCTCTAATATGCTTAGTTCACTCAAAGATGGCATAATTAGCTAGGTTGGCTCCATTTTACCTAAGTTGGCTCTAATATGCTAAGTTATCTCTAATATGCTTAGTTTCCTATAGGTTAACTCCAAAATTACTTATGTTAGCACAAAATGACCAAGTTTATATAATAAGCTTAATTATAGTCTTCTTCTTCTTCTTCTTCTTATTATTATTATTATTATTATTATTATTATTATTATTATTATTATTATTATTATTATTATTATTATTCTAGTCTTCTTCTAGTATTCTTCTAGTCTTCTTCTTCTTCTTCTTCATTTTCTTCTAGGTTAGCTCCATTTTACTTAAGTATGCTTATTTCTTATAGTCTTCTTCTTCTTCTTCTTCATTTTCTTCTTCTTTTTCTAACATCTTGTTTATCATTTTGCAGATTTGATTTAATTCACGGAAGCTTGCATGGATGGAGTGCTTCTTTTCCATTTGTGCTTTTATTTTGTATCAATGAACTTGCATGGTTGGAACTTGTTATATGGATGGATGGACAACGGTGTAGGATGAATAATGAGAAACTTTCGTAATATGTAAGGATGGAACTATATATGTGTTGGTTATGTATGTATATATGATGAAACTTGTGTGTTGGATATGCTTGTTGTGTATATATGTGAATTGTTGTGTATATCTCTGTATATCTATGAATTGCTGTCAAATTGAATGAATTAAATTACAAACAGGGTTGTACAGGCTCTTTGCCGTCTGCCACCGACGGCAACGGGCTCTTTGTCGTCTGCCACCGACGGCAACGGGCTCTTTGCCGTCCGCCGCGGACGGCAAATAAGCCACGTGGCAACCACCTGTGCTTCCTGGCAGCTGACCCATTTGGTCAGTTTGCCTACAGTGGCAGACGGCAAAGGCTTGAAGCTCTTTGCCGTCAGCCGCGGACGGCAAAGGCTGCCGTTAGACGCCTAACGGACTAACAGCGAATTTATTGCCGTCGTCTTTCTTTGCCGTCCGCCGCTGATGGCAAAGGCCCCTTTGCCGTCCGCTTCAGAAAGCAGACGGCAAAGAAGCTCTTTACCGTAGCCTACTTTGCCGGAGCCTTTTGCCGTCTGCGGCGGACGGCAAAGCTCTTTGCCGTCCGCCACCCTTGCCTTTGCCGTCCGCCGTGGCAGACGGCAAAGTAGCAGATTCCTGTAGTGCATGTATTTCTTCAATAGGAGGTAAATTCTTAACATCTTCATCTTTAATACCTTTTTCTTTCATAGATTTCTTTGCCTCTTGCATATCTTCAGGACTGAGAAATAGAACACCTCTCTTCTTCGGAGTTGGTTTAGGAATAGGCTCAGGAATTGGTTCAGGAGCTGGCTCAGGAAGTGTCCAATTATTTTCATTTGTCAACATATTATTCAATAGAATTTCAGCTTCATCCGGTGTTCTTTCCCTAAAAACAGAACCAGCACAACTATCCAGGTAATCTCTGGAAGCATCGGTTAGTCCATTTGAAAAGATATCAAGTATTTCATTTTTCTTGAGAGGATGATCAGGCAAAGCATTAAGTAATTGGAGAAGCCTCCCCCAAGCTTGTGGGAGACTCTCTTTTTCAATTTGCACAAAATTATATATTTCCCTTAAAGCAGCTTGTTTCTTATGAGCAGGGAAATATTTAGCAGAGAAGTAATAAATCATATCCTGGGGACTACGCACACAACCAGGATCAAGAGGATTAAACCATATCTTAGCATCACCCTTTAATGAGAACGGAAATATTTGAAGGATATAAAGGTAGCGAGATTTCTCATCATTAGTGAACAGGGTGGCTATATCATTTAATTTAGTAAGATGTGCCACAACAGTTTCAGATTCATAGCCATGAAAAGGATCAGATTCAACCAAAGTAATTACATCAGGATCAACAGAGAATTCATAATCCTTATCAGTAACACAGATAGGTGAAGTAGCAAAAGCATGGTCAGGTTTCATTCTAGCATTAAGAGATTGCTGCTTCCATTTAGTTAATAACCTCTTGAGCTCGTATCTATCTTTGCAAGCTAAAATAGCTATAGCAGCTTCTTTTTCCAAAACATAACCCTCAGGAACAATAGGCGATTCATATTTATTAGGGGGAGAGTCTTCATCATCACTTTCATCAATATTATCAGTTTCAATAATTTCATTCTCTCTAACCCTAGCAAGTTGTTCATCAAGAAATTCACCAAGTGGCACAGTAGTATCAAGCATAGAAGTAGTTTCATCATAAGTATCATGCATAGCAGAAGTGGCATCATCAATAACATGCGACATATCAGAACGAATAGCAGAAGCAGGTTTAGGTGTCACAAGCTTACTCAAAACAGAAGGTGAATCAAGTGCAGAGCTAGATGGCAGTTCCTTACCTCCCCTCGTAGTTGAGGGATAAATTTTTGTTTTCTCGTCTTTCAAGTTCTTCATAGTGACCAGCAGATATAAATCCCAAGTGACTCAAAGAATAGAGCTATGATCCCCGGCAACGGCGCCAGAAAATAGTCTTGATAACCCACAAGTATAGGGGATCGCAACAGTTTTCGAGGGTAGAGTATTCAACCCAAATTTATTGATTCGACACAAGGGGAGCCAAAGAATATTCTCAAGTATTAGCAGTTGAGTTGTCAATTCAACCACACCTGGATAACTTAGTATCTACAGCAAAGTATTTAGTAGCAAAGTAATATGGAAGTAACGGTAACGAAAGTAACGGTAGCAAAAGTAATATTTTTGGTGTTTTCTAGTGATTGTAACAGTAGCAACGGAAAAGTAAATAAGCGAAGAACAATATATGAAAAGCTCGTAGGCATTGGATCGGTGATGGAGAATTATGCCGGATGCGGTTCATCATGTAATAGTCATAACATAGGGTGACACAGAACTAGCTCCAATTCATCAATGTAATGTAGGCATGTATTCCGAATATAGTCATACGTGCTTATGGAAAAGAACTTGCATGACATCTTTTGTCCTACCCTCCCGTGGCAGCAGGGTCCTAGCGAAAACTAAGGGATATTAAGGCCTCCTTTTAATAGAGTACCGGAACAAAGCATTAACACATAGTGAATACATGAACTCCTCAAACTACGGTCATCACCGGGAGTGGTCCCGATTATTGTCACTTCGGGGTTGCCGGATCATAACACATAGTAGGTGACTATAGACTTACAAGATAGGATCAAGAACTCACATATATTCATGAAAACATAATAGGTCCAGATCTGAAATCATGGCACTCGGGCCCTAGTGACAAGCATTAAGCACAGCAAGGTCATAGCAACATCAATCTCAGAATATAGTGGATACTAGGGATCAAACCCTAACAAAACTAACTCGATTACATGATAGATCTCATCCAACCCATCACCGTCCAGCAAGCCTACGATGGAATTACTCACGCACGGCGGTGAGCATCATGAAATTGGTCATGGAGGATGGTTGATGATGACGACAGCGACGAATCCCCCTCTCCAGAGCCCCGAGCGGACTCCAGATCAGCCCTCCCGAGAGGTTTTAGGGCTTGGCGGCGGCTCTGTATCGTAAAACGCGATGAATCCTTCACTCTAATTTTTTTTCTCCCCGAAAGTGAATATATGGAGTTGGAGTTGAGGTCGGTGGAGCGTCAGGGGGCCCGCGAGGTAGGGGCGCGCGCCCAGGGGGGCAGGCGCGCCCCCCACCCTCGTGGACAGGGTGTGGGCCCCCTGACATGGATTTTTCTTCCAGTATTTTTAATATTTTCCAAAAAGATGTTCCGTGGAGTTTCAGGTCATTCCGAGAACTTTTGTTTCTGCACATAAATAACACCATGGAAAGTCTGCTGAAAACAGCGTCAGTCCGGGTTAGTTCCATTCAAATCATGCAAGTTAGAGTCCAAAACAAGGGCAAAAGTGTTTGGAAAAGTAGATACGACGGGGACGTATCAGGTAATACGAGTCACCAGGCCCGACGCAGTCCGCCTGGAGACCGAAGA
Source organism: Aegilops tauschii subsp. strangulata (assembly GCF_002575655.3). NCBI lineage: Eukaryota > Viridiplantae > Streptophyta > Magnoliopsida > Poales > Poaceae > Aegilops > Aegilops tauschii. The sequence continues at coordinate 347,328,094 of NC_053041.3, forward strand.
TGTTGTCCCAGTGAGCAAGTCGTGGAACATCGAACATCTTCGCAAGTTTTACCCATAAGGCACGGTTGCCGGGCCTCCTGGCATGCCACCTTTTGTACAAGCTTTGCCGGCAAGGCATGTAACCCTCTGTACAAAGTCAGGAGCAGACCCTGAGCATAAATAAATGAAGCGCTGGCGCCTTAAGTTATAGCATGCATGCTAGGTTAAGTCTCTCCCTTGGTTAGGGTTGATAGTGCTTAGCGGCGACTAACCCCTAGCCTAGAGGTCCAGTGTGCGTCTTTCTGTCCTCTTTGGTTCGCAGGGCATGTGGACACTTCTGCTGAGCCGCTTGGGAGAAATAGAACGGACCGGCGCTCCGGCCCCGGCAAGCCAAGACTGCCCGGGGCTGAAGACACAAGGATCCAACCACGGCAACCCAAGGTTGCCGGGGGCTGCGGATTCAGATAAGTCTTTCATCCCCTGTTATGCATTTCCGTATGGAACTGGGACAAATGAAACCTCGTTTTACTCCGAAACCACCTTGCTCCCCTTTCTTCTTGTACCCAAGCCACTGGGACAGAACCGCGTCGTAGACGCGGTGGCGAGGAAATACACGAGGGGCCTAACTCTACTTCGCCCCTGCCTCCGCCAAGAGCGCGAGAATGGTCGACTGAAGTGGGGGGACGGCAAGGCCTGTTGCCGGGCGACAATGTTTATCTTAAAAATAACAAGGATGCGTTCCTTTGCATGGGCCTCGCTCACGCACAAAGAACCCGGCAAGCACCCTTTTTCATTAAAAACATCCCATACAGGTATAGTTCGTACGGAATTAAAAACATGAGCAAGGGGATTACAAGTCTTAAAATTAACAACTGCCCGCAGGCTTACAAACTAAAAAGAGATAAGGTGCCCGTAATCCTTTTCTTGTCCCTCTCCTCAGAAGGTGGAACAAGGCAGCAAGAGGGCAAAAAGAGTGCCTAGGCAAGGTACGAGGAGCAGAAGGCACCAAGAGAAAATCTTGGTGCCGGGAAAGGACCTAGAAGACGAGGCAGCGGGCCGGCAATACGCGACGAAGGCGTCGGTGCCCGCGTACTCTGACTTGACGGCCGCCACCCGCCTTCTTCGCCTTCTCCGGCCCTCCTACGCCAGCCGCCAAAGGATACGATGGGGAGCACCCCGATGGAGAGCTTGGTGAGGAAGGCCCTCGGCAGGGCGCGTGGCCGAGGGAGGGGCGGCGCGGTCAGTCGGAGTCGGGGTCGGCATCCCGCCGCTCGACTCCCTCGTCGTCGCTGTCGCTGTCCTCCTTGTCACTCCCGCTCGAGGAGGAATCTTCATCGTCGGAGGAGCTCTCCACGCAACACTTTAGGCGAGTTCCAAGATCTCCAAAGACCTTGACGGAGAGCAGGCCGCCCTCCATTAACTTGGAGTAGAGGACGAGCCTCGCCGTCAGGCTGTGGATGCCAGCAAATGTCTTCCATCCGCGACAGAGGTACATGACGTGAGGAGCGGGGAAGTCGACGTCGACCCGCGTGCCGCCGTTCCCGCAGCCCCTCATGTGCAGCCTGGGTGTCTGGGGCGGATCGAGCTCCATCTCCCGAGCAAATGGGGTGGGGAGGCGGAGACGATGATGCGGTGGCCGGCGCAGCCTGATGAAGAACTCGCGGGGCTGGTCCCCGACGTGGCCCTCCATCACGGGCGGCATCGCTGGCGGAGGCACGGCCATCGCGCCGCCTCGTCCCGCTCTCCCCCGACCGCCACGGTGACCTCGGCCTCGCCCCCTCCCCCTTCCTCTCGTGGCTGGCTCCGCCGCCGCGAGCTCATGGGAAGGAGGAACGTGCTGTCGAGCGGCGACCCTCGCCCTCACCGTTGAAGGGCCTGCGCCACCTCTCGATATGACGGGTGGAAGGAATGAGCGGAAGTGGAAGAAGATGGATGTTGGGAGAACGTGGGATGGCATCCCCCTCCCTCCTCCTTATAAAGGGGCGGGGTCAAGGCTCGGCCGCCCAGCTTGACCAATCCAGCCATCGGAGGCACAGGGAATCAGGACCGACCCGTTGCCCCAAACAGCGACGACCCGGTTTCCTGCCTCCACTGCCTGCCACCTGCATGGGGGATGCGTGGCGAGCGAGCAGGACCGAGGGGATGGGTGAGGCGACCGTTCCCCACCCCGTGATCGTGGGGCGCGGGCGCCTTGAAGACCGTGACCCGAGTCCATCGAGGAAATGAGCTGCGCCTCCCCCTTTTTTGGGAAGGCGCGAGCCGCCTCTTGACCACGATGTGACGCATGCGTGCGGGAACCGCCCCATGCATCACCCCCCACGTCACGCACGACCCTCCATGTCGTGCTTTCCACACGGGTCGTGGGGAAGCGCACCGGACGAGAAGTTACCACAGTAAAAATCCCGCCCCGACTGCCCGCGCACCGTTCTGGGCCTGGCCCAACAACGCGTCGCGCTTATGTGTGGTCCAGACCCGGGGGCTCCTGTCAGTGTACAAAAGTAGGGGCTCTCCTTTTGACCCCTTTACTTGTGCACTGGCAGTCAGAGCCGCGCGCCGCGGCCACACTCAACATGGCAGAAGAGGGAAGCCGGAGAGAAGCCAAGGCAAACAAAGCAACGCCGAGACCAGAAACACAAAGAGCAAAGGGGCGAGGTGGACTCCCCCCCGGCAAGACCCTTGCCGGGGTGGCCTCCGCAGCCCCGGCAAGAGCCTTGCCGGGGCAACTTGCCCAACACCAGCAGAGCGAGCCACCCTTGAGCCCAAAGGTTCCAAACGACGCCACCAACTACATTGGAACCAAGGCTCGGGAGGCGCCTCTATGGTGGCATGCAGATCTTCGTCAAGATCATAAACATGTGAGATCAGATGAGGACCAGAAGACGGCAACCCTCGGCGCGATCCTACCCGAGGGAATCCACAGGCGCTTGCCGGGGACGACTGCAACGCCATGACAAGACCCTTGCCGGGCCCCCGGCAAGGCCCTTGCCGAAGACATCAGTGGGGCCACAGCCAAGTCCGCATCAACCAAGACTCCGCCGCCGTTCGCATGCAGCTGCCAGCCCAACCAGCTGGGCAGGCACCTGCGTGGCAACATGCGGCTTCCAGGCCAACTCAGCAAGCACCTGCGTGGTGGCATGCAGACCTTCGTGAAGGCTCCACCATCGCGCCACCTCAGCAGCCTGCCTGCCTACATGGCGCCGCGCACATCGCTTGCCTGGGCGCGTGTCGAAGCGAGGCGGAGCAGCGACGGACGAGATGTGCCTCGTTCCCGTCCCCGATAAAGCTAATGGATACCTTAGTACCGCATTTAATGCGCTTTGTGCCGTAATGCCGATCGATAAGCTCGTGCACTGTACGCCTTTCCACCTCCTGTGGCAACCCCTTTTCGACTATAAAAGGAGGCCCAAGGCATACTGGAGAGGGATTCGGCTCTTTGGAACTATGCAGCCACCATAGCTAGTCCGAGAGCTCAAGAACACTCTGAAATACATCCACCAAAGCAGGACTAGGGTTTTACGCATCCTCGCGGCCCGAACCTGGGTAAACGATCCGTGTGCTCTCTGTCAGACCTGCTCTTTCCACAACCTCGCGCCCGCCGACCGTAGAAGGGATCCCAGTGACCCCATAGGTGTCGTTTCCACCGACATCCCGTGACTACAAGAAGAGACTGTGCCACAAGTGCAAGAAGCCAGGTCACTACGTTCAAGACTGTCCTCGGTGGGAAAAGGAATCAAAGAAGAAGAAATACAAGGATTACAGTTCTGATGACTCAAAGAGGAAGAAGAAATCTTCAAAGTCCTCATCATCAAAATCCTTGAAGTCTTCATCTCACAAGAAGAGCAGCTCCAAGAAGGCTCGGGCATTCATTTGCAAGGAAATGGACTCTGAGGCTGAGTCTGAGGAAAATGAGGAAGAGGAGGCATCTGAGGAGTCAAAATCTGGTGTGGCGAGCCTAGCCCTCGCTACTGCGTTCGTCAGCAAGTCCATCTTCAACACTGAAGAAAATGGCTTCCACAACAAGGCTGACGACGACGATGATGACTACGCTCCCACCTATTGTTTCATGGCAAAGGGTGCCAAGGTACTCAAATATCCCTCCTCTAAATCAAGTGAGGATGAATCTGATGAAAACCTCAAGCCTAGCTACTCTAAACTTGCTAAGATTGATGTGAAACAACAAAAGGCTTTTGAAAGGGTTCAAAATATGCTAGATAAAAGTGATGATATGTTGGGTGAAGAAATGGATCGCACCAAAACTTTGACTGAAAATCTTCAGAGACTTCAGTCCAAGTTTGACAATCTTCAGAGTCATCATAACACTCTCTTATCTGATCATGAGAAACTTTCTTATGAATTTCTTCATAGAAAGCAAGATCTTGAGAAGCTAAGGGTGAGTTATGAAGATCTTCAGAAGGAGTGTGATTCATTACTTGATCAACAAATCAGCGCTGCTTAGGAAGAATTTATTCCTCCATGTTTGAAATGCACTGAACGTGAATCTGCTAATTCTTCACCTGAAAGTTGAAATGCTTCTATTGCTGAAAATTCTTCACCTGTCTCTACTATCACTAATTCCTCATCTGAGGATATTGCTAGTATCACTGACAATGCAGGGCTGAAGGAATTGTATATGATAGGCATGTACAAAAGCCTCAAAGGGCATTAGGCTCTTTGTGATGTGCTTAAAAAGCAGATCCTCAACAGGAACGCTAGGAAAGAGGATATTGCCTTTGATAGGAAACTCAATGCTGATGGAACATATTGGAAGCCTGAGCAGTATCCCAAAACCTCATGGGTTGCTGCAAAGGGACCTCTAGTAGATCCATCTACTCTAGCTGGCTTTACATGTGGATCTCCTCATTGTTCTGATGAGTCATTTGACTCCAAATATAAGCTGTTCGAAAATAAGAATGGTGAAGTATTTGCTAGGTATGTTGGCACTAACTGCAGGAACGGTTCCCCTATGAAGAAAATGTGGGTTCCCAAAAGGTGCCTTGAAAGTCTTCGGGTGAATGTCATCATGACACCACCTGTGAAGAACAGGAACACCAGATCCAATTCTTCATATGGACCAAATTCTTCATATGGATCCAAGTCCTCATTCTGACCAAATTCCTCACATGGATCAAATTCCTCAAAATGATCAAAGTCCTCATATGAACATCATCGTGCTAACACCTCTGTTTCGTAGGGAAGATCTAAGGGCTATGAATATGTGCATTATTCTTCTAACCATTATGTTCATAAGTCCTCGAAGAATTTCTCTGCTTATTCATATGCTTACCCTAACTCCTCTTATGTGAAACAAAGTGGACTGGCTTCTATGCCACCTTTCTCTTATGGAGCTCGCAGAATGATGAACTCTTTGCCACCCGTTCAGATGTGGGTGGTGAAGAAAAAGCACTAATCTCTTATGCAGGGTCAGGTCTCCAGACGTACTTAAGCGTCTGAAGAATTTCCTGGAGACCTGAATATGCTTGAAAGGACGCAAGCTAATCATGAAGAAATGAATTCTCATTTCTCACGTCCTCATATTGCTATATCTATTCTATTGCTTGATGAAATTGATCTGATGAATTTGATGTCATATTCTTCACTGATGAAGTATATGAGTTCGTAAGCTGCACTAATTCTTCTGTAGGATGATTAACCCAAAGCCACTGAGTGGGTCCTCGATAGTGAATGTACAAATCACATGACTGGTGACAAGAACCTATTGATGGACGCTCCCTTATCTCCATCGCATCTGAAGCATATCACCTACGCTGACAAAGGCAAAAGCAAGGTATTGGGTCAGGGTAAGGTTGTGATCTCAAAGGATCGACACATGGACTAAGTCAGGGAGAGGAGATCTGTATATTGTTGATTTCTCTACAGGACCACAACCTGCTATATGCCTACTTGCAAAAGCTTCAGAAGGCTGGTTATGGCATCGATGACTCGGTCATGCTGGAATGAGGAACTTGCACACGCTCGCGAAGAAGAAGCATGTCATTGGAATTGAGAATGTCAAATTCCTCAAGGATCACTTGTGCGGAGCCTGTGAAGCAGGAAAGATGACCAAGGCCAAGCATCCCGCAAAGACTATCATGACTACCACTCGTCCATTTGAATTGCTTCATATGGATCTCTTTGGTCCTAACCATTATTCCGCATTCACGAATGAAGCATCTCTATATGGCTTTGTTATTGTTGATGATTACTCTCATTACACATGGGTGCATATCGTCACTTACAAACATGAAGTGTAGGAAGTCTTCAAAAGATTTTCCTCGAGGGCTTCAACCAACTTTGGTGTGAAGATCAAGCACATCAGAAGTGACAATGGAACTGAGTTCAAGAATACTGGTCTTGATGACTATTTTGATGAACTTGGTATTACTCATGAGTTATCTGCTCCTTATACTCCTCAGCAGAATGGCGTCGTGGAGCGCAAGAACAGGACTCTTGCTGAGATGGCTCGCACTATGCTTGATGAATACAAGACACCTCGTCATTTCTGGATTGAGGCAATTGATAATGCATGCCACATCATCAACAGGGTATATCATCACAAATTCTTCAAGAAGACTACCTATGAACTCCTCACTGACAAGAAACCCAATGTGAGTTATTTCAAAGTCTTCGGTGCTAAATGCTGGATTAGAGATCCTCATCACAATTCTAAATTTGCACCGAAAGCACATGAAGGTTTTATGCTTGGTTACGGAAAGGACTCGCACACCTACAAAGTCTTCAACAATGTTCACCACAAGGTTGTTGAAACTGTAGATGTGCGGCTCGATGAAACTAATGGCTCGCAAAGAGAGCACCTACCTCCTGTGCTAGATGAAAAGTCACCTAAGGAAACAATCAAGTTCAAGGCTACTGAGGATGTCATTCCTACCGAAGAATCTGCTGAAGAGGTCATTCCAGACCATGAAGAACATCATGCCGGTACACCTGAGGAAAATGGCTCTGAAGAAAATGCTGATCCCATTCCTCGTCGCCAACCCGCTCATCTTCATGTTGCAAATGAAGTGCAGATTGAGAAAATCATCAGCGACATCAACGCACCAGGTCCTCTCACACGCTCAAAAGCTTCACATTTATCTAACTTTTATGGGCACTTTGCTTTCGTCTCTATTACAAAGCCCACTAAGGTAGATGAAGCATTTATGGAGCCTGAGTGGATACAAGCTATGCAAGAGGAATTACATCAGTTCGAGCTCAACAATGTATGGGAACTTGTCAAGCGACCAGACCCTCGCAAGCACAATATCATCGGCACAAAATGGATCTACCGCAACAAGTGAGATGAAAATGGCCTTATGGTGAGGAATAAGGCACGGCTTGTAGCTCAAGGCTACACACAGGTTGAAGGAATTGATTTCGATGAAACTTTTGCACCTGTTGCTAGACTTGAAGCTATTTGCATATTACTTGCTTATGCTAACTATCATGACATCATCTTATATCAAATGGATGTGAAAAGTGCATTCCTCAATGGTAAGCTTGAGGAGGAAGTATATGTTGCTCAACCCCCAGGTTTTGAAGATCCAAAGCATACTGACCAAGTCTACAAACTCAATAAGGCCCTCTATGGCCTCAAGCAGGCCCCTCGGGCGTGGTATGATACTTTGAAGGAATTCCTCATGAAGAAAGGCTTCAAACCCGGTTCACTTGACCCAACTCTTTTCACCAAAACCTATGATGATGAATTATTTGTGTGCCAAATAGATGGTGATGATATTATCTTTGGCTGTACTAACCAACGTTACATTGACGAATTTGGTTATATGATGAGGGAGGAATATGAAATGTCTATGATGGGAGAATTGAAATTCTTCTTAGGTCTTCAAATTCTTCAACAACACAATGGCATATTCATATCTCAGGAGAAATACCTCAAGGATGTATTGAGGAAATTCGGCATGCAAGATTGCAAAGGCGTCAAAATCCCTATGCCCACAAATGGCCATCTTTGCACTGATGAAAATGGTATTGACTTTGATCAAAAGGTATACCGCTCCATGATTGGCTCTTTATTGTATTTATGTGCATCTAGGCCAGATATTATGCTTAGTGTCTGCATGTGTGCCCGCTTTCAAGCTACACCGAAGGAATCACACCATAAGGCTGTGAAGCATATTCTACGATATCTAGCTCACACTCCAACACTTGGATTATGGTATCCCAAGGGCTCGACTTTTGATCTCATTGGATATTCAGACTCTGACTATGCTGGTGATCGTGTGGACCGCAAGTCAACATCAGGCACATGCCATTTCCTCAGACGATCCTTGGTCTGTTGGTCCTCGAAGAAATAGAACTGCGTATCACTTTCTACTGCTGAAGCTGAGTACATTCCTGCTGGTTCGTGATGTGCTCAATTGCTATGGATGAAGCAAACCCTCAAGGACTACGGCATCAACGTGAAGAATGTGCCTCTCTACTGTGACAATGAGAGTGCCATCAAGATTTCTCATAACCCAGTTCAGCACTCGAAGACAAAGCACATTCAGATTCGTCATCATTTTCTTCGTGATCATGTGTTGAAGGGCGACATCTCCATCGAGCACGTGAAGACTGAAGAACAGCTAGCTGATATCTTCAGAAAGCCCTTGGATGAGAAGAGATTTAGCAAGTTGCGGTGTGAGCTAAATATCTTATAATCTTCGAATGTCCTTTGAAAAGGACACACATCCTAACACTTATGCAAAATTGATGACTTAGATGCGCAACACACGAAGTAACGTTTTTCTTCAATCAATGAAGACTAACACTCTAAGTGTGAAGAAATTAACGAAGAATTTGATTCTCAGAGCCCTACGATAATTGTACGCGGTGTCTGAAATCATCATTCTTACACGGTGGGTCAGCCACCAACAAAAGTTGAAAATCTTCAATTTGAGTTTTTCTTCATTTTTGAAATTCCTCAGTTGTTCAATTTCTTCAACTTTGCATTATCTTCACTGTTTCCGTCGTTTTTCTTCATTGGCTAGCCGGTCTATTCTGCTAATATTAGCAGAATAGTTATTCTGCTAACACTTCCGCACTGCACGCTCAACAGAAGTGAATTGCATCGTCTTTACGTTGGGCACTGCAATGCTTCACGAGAGAACTGCTTCATTTTCTGGTGTTCCGCCCGCATTTTCTGTGTGGAATCGGGTGTTGTGGGATGATTTAGTTTGTCTCTGCATCTCATTTTACCTTTATTCTTTCTAATTTACAGGAAAATCTACTAGAGTGCTTGCAAATCGAGGGATTTGGCGGACGAGCTTTCTCTGTTCGTTCGTGTTCGCTTCAGATGCGATTTCTTTGTGCTCGGATGTTGCTTTTTAGTAGGAATTTTTTGATTGCGTTCGTTTTAATCGGTCCGTTCACTCCATAATTTGTTAATTTTTAGGAGTTAGTTTTCAATTCCTGTTAATTTGATTGTGCGGGCGGGTGAGCTTCGTCCGCTCCTCTGTTCTTGTTGATCTTTTGGATTTTGCGCGTCCATGCGTGTTTGAATATTGTAATTACTGTTGCTATAGGTTTGAATTCATTGTATTGCGGGTATAATTGTCATTTTTTGAATTGCATTTTCTAAATGAAAGCTGATGTTGTTCGTCCAGTTGCCGTGTCTTCCATGTAATTTTTTGCGTGGGTATTTTTCGATAGTTTAGTGGTTGGACAATTTTTAGGCGAGTTATGGAAGTGCGAGTGAAATTGACACCTCTGTTAGTCTACCACATGTCTGGAGTTCTACTGCTTTAATTTTATTTGTTGTAGTTGTGGCATACGTTGTAGTGCACTGCATTTTCGTTAGTAGTGTACTTCGTTGTAGCTGCATTACAGTGGTTATGGCAACTTATGAGATTTCTGTTTTCTTAAACTGAATTCTGTGTTCTAGAGGACTGCATAATATGCACTTCCGTACTGAACTAGCAGTGTGGTTAATGTTCTATTCTGCCATTAGAATGGATGGTCCATTATATGTTTGTGTTAGCTGAATAGTTATTATAAGAATTTTTTTGAACTGCATACTATGAGAATTGTTTTTGAACATCATATGTTAACTGCAAAGTTTCGACTATTCGCATTTCCTTGTTACTGTTCAGAGGACTGCTTTTTTTATTAGTAGTACCACACTATGTGTTTGAAAGAACTGCATTACTGCCAACAGCAACTTGTCTAAAAAGGATGATAAAATGATGCAGTTGATGTTGCATACTTTAAATAGGCATCGTTCAAAGTGTGTGATGGACATAATTTTAAAAGCATACCGCATAAGCAAAGCATTAGAAATATTGGTTGCTTCATATTAGACAGCCTAGAGTGCAAATATTATAAACTTGAGGGAGTCTTCTTCTTTGTAGAAAAACACCATGGCCACTTCTCCGACCTCAAAGCCATTGTAGGAGACAAAATCTTTCCAACCAGTAGTTATGTTGATGCAGTCTTCAGAGTTGATGTGGTAGTTAGCTTGCATGCCTGCATACCCATTCTTGTGTTGTGTCTCCAAAGTAACCTTCCCTGAACTCGGAGCAGGAAATTTTATTGTGGATGGCAGTTTTTGCATATTGGAATGGGTGGAAAAAGAATTTTATAAGTAAACAACAAATGTTTTTCTTTATACTTAGGATGATCTATTTATGTTGACTTCAATACTTACATATATATGACTGCTATTTTCTAAAGTAGTTGCAATGTATGAACAAACTTATATACGGAATTGACCTCTAGTTTTACTAGGATATATATTATACTGCAACATGCTTGTACTGCAAGGTCAGTTACAGTGTACTTCGCCAGCATGTTAAGAGAACTACAACGCAAACCTTTTTTTTGTTCGTGTGTTGGGGTTCTGATCTAACTAGTGTCGATACCTGGTGTGGTACTGAAGAAAAATAGGTGGAAGCATCTAGTCTTAATAGCTAACAAATCTGAACAACAATACAAATACTATTTTGTATTTTGTTGACACTACTAAACACATTGATTGAACTATATATTCAGATGTGAATTTGCAGGCTAGATTATGTCCAAAATTGTGAGGGGAAAAACATACCCAACTTTCCTGCAGATCTGCAGTTGTGAGGCGATGAAGAAATGGCGCCCGAAACCCCCTGTTGGGTATCATCAGGCACCCGAGCATGCTGCGCCACTCAGTGTTGGTGAGCTCTAGACCTTCTGCGTACACACATGTGTCCGCTACCAGCGCCATCCTTGCCAAACACCCGCACTTACAGTCCATGGCGGGTTCAGTGGAATTCCAGAGAAGAGCTGGGGATGGGATGAACCCTAGATCTACGATTTGAAGAAAAAGAGGAACGAGGGGAGGAGTTGTGTTAGTCTGGAGCACGAATGGATACGTTTTTATGCAACCAATTGAGCAACAGAAGTAATAAATGTTGTGGTTGGTGTTAGGTGGTGGATTGGTTCTTATTCAGTGTACGCGAATGCATTTGAGAAGCAACAGGACTGCTTACTTGAAAATAGCGAACTGCATTGTCATATCAAGATGAACTACGGAACGCGTGGTTGGGCCTGTGTTTGTGTATGGTATGTGGGATTTTTTTAATTTTCAATGGCCTCTCTTTTGTGTGTTGGGCCTGTGTTCGAGGAGTGAAGACGCATTGGGCCCAAGTCGGCCTGTGAGCACGGCTGGTTCCCGATGCGTTGTGTGCGGCCTAATGTTTAGTCCCACCTCGCCCGCGGAAGGCGCACCCGACCTGTTTATAAGTGTTGGCGAGGCAGCCGTGTTGAACTCCTCTGGTTACTTATTTGGGCGCTTATACACGGCGCTCGCTGCTCTATGTCGTCTGACCTATGGGCCCATGTGTGCCCGGCCCCATGCATCGTGGCTCAGAACGACTTGCCTGCTGTGGCCGTAGGTCTACTACGAGACTGGCTGGGGCCGGTTGCACCTGGGTGGTCTTTTTTTTAATATTTTCTGTCATGTATTTTTTTCAATGTAGGGGCGTGCACTGCTTAGTAAATCATCCGTGCACTGCATTGATCAGGGTTCTGTACTGCATGTGCACGCATTCCGTACTACCTGTACAGTTCTCATTTTTGTTTTCGTGTTTTTGCTCTTATGGAATCTTTTTTCCAATGTAGGGGAGTGCACTGCTTAGTAAATCATACGTGTACTGCATTGATTATGTTTCTGTACTGCATGTTCATATATTTCCGCACTACATATACAGGTCGCATTTTTCTTTTTTGTGTTTTTGCTCTTAAGTATTCTTTTTTTCAAATTTAGGGGCGTGCACTGCTTTGTTGGGTATGTGTAAACTTCATTCGACAGAGTTTGTACTGCATTCGTACACAATTTGCACTGCATGCGTCCGATTTGCACACTGCATCTTATTTCGTTTTGTGCACTGTTCGAATCTAATGATACGTAAGCAAACAATAGAGAACAAATTATCAGACGCATTCTGTACGACAAGTTCATCATCAGCAAACTAAGTTCAACAGAAAGCAATCTAACATAATCAAAGTTCATCATTACAAGCGATTCTGCATGGCAAGCAAACTAAGTTCAGCAAAAGCAAATGATCACAAGCAAACTAACAATACATAAGCAAACAACATAAAGCAAATTTGATGATAATTCTAAAACGACGCTGGCATTGTTGGCTCTTTGGCCGGCACCATCTTCTTCTTCACCAGTTAGCGTCTCCCCATCCCCAGCTGCTCCTGGCGCGCTTCTTGGGGGGCTCCTCCTTCTCCAGCTTTGCATGGCGAAGCCCGTCCTGGGTGAGGGCGACGCGGTTCCATATCTCGTACGCTGCGTAGGCGTCCTTTGCCGTGTACTTGATACGTCTCCAACGTATCTATAATTTTTTATTGTTCCATCCTATTATATTATCAGTTTTGGATGTTCAATGGGCTTTATTATACACTTTTATATTATGTTTGGGACTAACCTATTAACCGGAGGCCCAGCCCAAATTGCTGTTTTTTGGCCTATTTCAATGTTTTGAAGGAAAGGAATATCAAATGGAGTCCAAACGGAATGAAACCTTCGGGAACGTGATTTTCGGAACAAACGTGATCCAGAGGACTTGGAGTGGACGTCAAGCAATCAACGAGGAGGCCACGAGGCAGGGAGGCGCGCCTACCCCCCTGGGCGCGCCCCCCACCCTCGTGGGCCGCTCGTAGCTCTCCTCACCGACCTCTTTCACCTATATATACTCATATACCCTGGAAACATCAGAAGAGGAGCCAAAACCCTATTTCCACCGCCGCAACCTTCTGTACCCGTGAGATCCCATCTTGGGGCCTTTTCTGGCGCTCCGCCGGAGGGGGCATTGATCATGGAGGGCTTCTACATCAACACCATAGCCTCTCCGATGATGTGTGAGTAGTTTACCTCAGACCTTCGGGTCCATAGTTATTAGGTAGATGGCTTCTTCTCTCTCTTTGGATCTCAATACAAAGTTCTCGATTCTCTTGGAGATCTATTCAATGTAATCTTTTTTTGCGGTGTGTTTGTCGAGATCCGATGAATCGTGGGTTTATGATCAAGATTATCTATGAACAATATTTGAATCTCCTCTGAATTCTTTTATGTATGATTGGTTATCTTTGCAAGTCTCTTCGAATTATCAGTTTGGTTTGGCCTACTAGATTGATCTTTCTTGCAATGGGAGAAGTGCTTAGCTTTGGGTTCGATCTTGCGGTGCTCGATCCCAGTGACAGTAGGAGAAACGACACCTATTGTATTGTTGCCATCGAGGATAAAAAGATGGGGTTTATATCATATTGCTTGAGTATATCCCTCTACATCATGTCATCTTGCTTAAAGCGTTACTCGGTTCTTATGAACTTAATACTCTAGATGCATGCTGGATAGCGGTCGATGTGTGGAGTAATAGTAGTAGATGCAGGCAGGAGTCGGTCTACTTGTCGCGGACGTGATGCCTATATACATGATCATGCCTAGATATTCTCATAATTATGCAATTTTCTACCAATTGCTCGACAGTAATTTGTTCACCCATCGTAATACTTATGCTATCTTGAGAGAAGCCACTAGTGAAACCTATGGCCCCCGGGTCTATTTTCCATCATATTAATCTCCCGTGAACTAGCTATTTCTGGCGCCGTTTATTTTGCAATCTTTACTTTCACTCTTTGTCATAAAAATACCAAAAATATTATCTTATCAACTCTATCCGATCTCACTTTTGCAAGTGGCCGTGAAGGGATTGACAACCCCTTTATCGCGTTGGTTGCAAGGTTCTTATTTGTTTCTGTAGGTACGAGGGACTTGAGCGTGGTCTCCTACTGGATTGATACCTTGGTTCTAAAAAACTGAGGGAAATACTTACGCTACTTTACCGCATCACCCTTTCCTCTTGAAGGGAAAACCAACGCAGTGCTCAAGAGGTAGCAAGAAGAATTTCTGGCGTCGTTGCCGGGGAGGTCTACACACAAGTCAAGACATACCAAGTACCCATCACGAACTCTTATCCCTCGCATTACATTATTTGCCATTTGACTCTCGTTTTCCTCTCCCCCACTTCACCCTTGCCGTTTTATTCGTCCCTTTTCCCTTCGCCTCTTTTTCGCGTGCTTCTTTTTTGCTCGTGTGTTGGATTGCTTGCTTGTCATGATGGCTCAAGACAATACTAAATTGTGTGACTTTATGAACACCAACAACAATGATTTTCTTAGCACTCCGATTGCTCCTCTTACCGAAGCTGAATCTTGTGAAATTAATGTTGCTTTGTTGAATCTTGTCGTGAAAGATCAATTCGCCGGCCTTCCTAGTGAAGATGCCGCTACCCATCTAAATAGCTTTGTTGATTTGTGTGACATGCAAAAGAAGAAAGATGTGGACAATGATATTGTTAAATTGAAACTATTTCCGTTTTCTCTTAGAGATCGTGCTAAAACTTAGTTTTCGTCTTTGCCTAAAAATAGTATTGATTCTTGGAATAAGTGCAAAGATGCTTTTATCTCTAAGTATTTTCCTCCCGCTAAGATCATCTCTCTTAGAAACGACATTATGAATTTTAAGCAACTTGATCATGAACATGTTGCACAAGCTTGGGAAAGGATGAAATTAATGATACATAATTGCCCTACTCATGGTTTGAATTTGTGGATGATTATACAAAAAATTTATGCCGGATTGAATTTTGTTTCTAGAAATCTTTTAGATTCGGCCGCGGGAGGCACTTTTATGGAAATCACTTTAGGAGAAGCTACTAAACTCCTAGATAATATTATGGTTAATTATTCTCAATGGCACACTGAAAGATCTACTAGTAAAAAGGTTCATGTGATTGAAGAAATTAATGTTTTGAGTGGAAAGATGGATGAACTTATGAAATTGTTTGCTAATAAGAGTATTTCTTCTGATCCTAATGATATGCCTTTGTCTACTTTGATTGAGAATAATAATGAATCTATGGATGTGAATTTTGTTGGTAGGAATAATTTTGGTAACAACGCGTATAGAGGAAACTTTAATCCTAGGCCGTTCCCTAGTAATTCCTCTAATAATTATGGTAATTCCTACAACAATTCTTTTGGAAATTTTAATAAGATGCCCTCTGAATTTGAAACTAGTGTTAAAGAATTTATGCATTCGCAAAAGAATTTCAACGCCTTGCTTGAAGAAAATTTGCTTAAAGTTGATGAATTGGCTAGGAACGTGGATCGAATCTCTCTTGATGTTGATTCTTTGAAGCTTAGATCTATTCCACCTAAGCATGATATCAGTGAGTCTCTCAAAGCCATGAGAATTTCCATTGATGAGTGCAAAGAAAGAACCGCTAGAATGCGTGCTACGAAAGACTGCTTTGTAAAGGCGTGTTCTTCTAGTTTTTATGAGAATAAAGATGAAGATCTAAAAGTTATTGATGTGTCTCCTATTAAATCTTTGTTTTGCAATATGAATCTTGATAATGATGGGACTGGAGACGAGTCAACTTTAGTTAAAAGGCGTCCCAATAATTCAGAGTTTTTAGATCTTGATGCAAAAATTGGTAAATGCGGGATTGAAGAGGTTAAAAGTTTAGATAGCAATGAACCCACTATTTTGGATTTCAAGGAATTTAATTATGATAATTGCTCTTTGATAGATTGTATTTCCTTGTTGCAATCCGTGCTAAATTCTCCTCATTCTTATAGTCAAAATAAAGCCTTTACTAAACATATCGTTGATGCTTTGATGCAATCTTATGAATAAAAACTTGAGTTGGAAGTTTCTATCCCTAGAAAACTTTATGATGAGTGGGAACCTACAATCAAAATTAAAATTAAAGATCATGAATGCTATGCTTTGTGTGATTTGGGTGCTAGTGTTTCCACGATTCCAAAAACTTTGTGTGATATGTTAGGTTTCCGAGAATTTGATGATTGCTCTTTAAACTTGCACCTTGCGGATTCCACTATCAAGAAACCCATGGGAAGAATTAATGATGTTCTTATTGTTGCAAATAGGAATTATGTGCCCGTAGATTTTATTGTTCTTGATATAGATTGCAATCCTTCATGTCCTATTATTCTTGGTAGACCTTTCCTTAGAACGATTGGTGCAATTATTGATATGAAGGAAGGGAATATTAGATTCCAATTTCCGTTAAGGAAAGACATGCAACACTTCCCTAGAAAGAAGATTAAATTAACTTATGAATCTTTTATGAGAGCCACTTACGGATTGCCTACCAAAGATGGCAATACTTAGATCTATCCTCGCTTTTATGCCTAGCTAGGGGCGTTAAACGATAGCGCTTGTTGGGAGGCAACCCAATTTTATTTTATTTTTTTATTTTTGGTTCTGTTTAGTAATAAATCTTTGATCTAGCCTCTGGTTATATGTGGTTTTATGTTTTAGTTAGTGTTTGTGCCAAATGAAACCTATAGGATCTTCTTGGATTATAGTTATTTGATCTTGCTGAAAATTCCAGAAACTCTCTGTTCACTAAAACAATTGTTTAAAATCACCAGAATGTGATAAAATACTGATTCCAATTGCAGTAGATCAATAAACAAATTATATAGGTCTTCCTATTTCGGTAGATTTTTCTGAGTTCCAGAAGTTTGCATTAGATACAGATTACTACAGACTGTTCTGTTTTTGACAGATTCTGTTTTTCGTGTGTTGTTTGCTTATTTTGATGAATCTATGGCTAGTAAAAAGCTTATAAACCATAGAGAAGTTGGAATACAGTAGGTTTAACACCAATATAAATAAAGAATGAGTTCAATACAGTACCTTAAAGTGGTGGTTTGTTTTATTTCGCTAACAGAGCTCATGAGATTTTCTGTTGAGTTTTGTGTTGTGAAGTTTTCAAGTTTTGGGTAAAGATTTGATGGATTATGGAACAAGGATTGGCAAGAGCCTAAGCTTGGGGATGCCCCAGGCACCCCAAGGTAAAATTCAAGGACAACCAAAAGCATAAGCTTGGGGATGCCCCGGAAGGCATCCCCTCTTTCGTCTTCGTCTATCGGTAAATTTACTTGGGGCTATATTTTTATTCACCACATGATATGTGTTTTGCTTGGAGCGTCTTGTATGATTTGAGTCTTTGCTTTTTAGTTTACCACAATCATCCTTGCTGTACACACCTTTTGAGAGAGACACATATGATTCGGAATTTATTAGAATACTCTATGTGCTTCACTTATATCTTTTCAGCTATATAGTTTTTGCTCTAGTGCTTCACTTATATCTTTTAGAGCACGGTGGTAGTTTTATTTTATAGAAATTAGTGATCTCTCATGATTCACTTATATTATTTTGAGAGTCTTAAACAGCATGGTAATTTGCTTTAAATGTGAAATTAGTCCTAATATGATAGGCATCCAAGATGAGTATAATAAATACTTCCATATTGAGTTCATTGAATATCGTGAGAAGTTTGATACTTGATAAGTGTTTTGAGATATAAAGGTGGTAATATTAGAGTGTGCCAGTTGAGTAATTGTGAAGTTGAGAAACACTTGTGTTAACGTTGGCAAGTCCCGTAGGATGCACGTATGGTAAAAGTTGTGTGACAAATTTGACGCATAAGGTGTTCTTTTATTGCTTTCCTGATGAGTGGCGGTCGGGGACGAGCGATGCTCTTTTCCTACCAATCTATCCCTCTAGGGGCATGCGTAGTAGTACTTTGCTTCGAGGGCTAATAAACTTTTGCAATATAAGTATATGAGTTCTTTATGACTAATGTGAGTCCATGGATTATACGCACTGTCACCCTTCCACAATTTTCTAGCCTCTACGGTACCGTGCATTGCCCTTTCTCACCTTGAGAGTTGGTGCAAACTTCGCCGGTGCATCCAAACCCCGTGATATGATACGCTCTATGATGAGGACATGACTACCTTGGATACGACCAAAAATATTGCATACATGCATATTTGTCAGGTGATTTCTAGTGCAAACTATTCAATAATCTATTTATGTTATCCAGAACAAAAATACTTCACACACTTTTGTGTTTTGTCTAATTGCAGGTGTATGGGACATTTGTACAATCCACATATGAAGATAAGGCAAAAGGAGAAGTTTAGGTTCTGTTCAAAAAGTCCTCTCACGTCACTTTTGGGCCAAGAGAAGATAGAGTCCAAGTCTCTCACGTTCTGGATTCAGATTCGGACTGCACAGACATACCTGACTCAAAACGCCAAGAACTTTTTCATACGGACTCCGAATTGGGTGATTCTTTTTTTGTTGGAAACTAGATTTCGTGCTCTTTCCAACCCAATTGGATTCACCTTTAAATTCGTCCGGAGCATTGAGTTATGGTCGAAACAATCTGACGTTGCACCAGGATCCGAGTCAAACTACAAGTCCAAAGGTGTTGCATCACCTCCACTTGGGCCCATGAGCCTTGTACGACCTAGGGTTGGTTTTAGGCTGCCTTGGGACGTCCTCCCACCTCCTTGGCCGCCACCCCTTGCTCCTATATAAGTAGATCCATCTAGTAGCTTTTTCCTTGGAATTTGTTTAGTTAAAAGTTAGCCATTGCAACTTCGTGTACTTCGTTTGTGTCCAACGACCAGACCAAGACCGCTTACGGATTCCCACCATTATCAATACTTCATATATATTCGCAATATTCAGATTGCTTTATCATATTCTTGCTCGTTCTTCGATTGCTTGCAGGAATAGACCTTCGTGGTCAGGCTGATCGTGCTTCCGGCATCGTCAGTAACCTCAGGAGATTGGTTTAGCGATTGCTAAGGCGCAACGTCGTGCACGTTTGTAGTCGGATCGTCAAAGTCGACTCCACCAAATCGATAGTTATCATCTCATCGAAAGATCGGGACACCCTCGCCTCTATCAAGTGGTATCAGTTTTCAAGTTGCTCGGTGAGAATTTCCAGTTTCCCCTAGATTAGATTTATTTTCTTACCTATTGTCCAAGAAAAAGCCACAAAATAGTTAGATCTATTCATCCTTTTGTCCAAGCCAGTCTGAGCCTTTGCAATTTTCTATTCATTGTTTGCATTATTGAATTATCGGTTGCATCGTCGTGTCGAGTTGCTGGTCTTAGGGTCTAGTTCGTTTAGAGTTTCGAGTTCTGTTCACATTAGTCACGTCGCCGCTGCATCGTTATCCCTTCTGCTGTCCACCACACCATCCATCAAATTCCACCATGTGCTACCCATAGTTCATTGTCACAATCATAGTTGAGGTCGTTCACATCTTCGCTTGATCCAATCTGCATCTTATCTAGTTTGTCTTGGAAAGAGGGAGAGAAAAAAAAAGACAGAGAAAAAAAAAGAGAGAAAAAAAAAGAAAAAGAAGTCAAAAAAAAAAGAGAAAGAAAAAAAAGTGTGAGTAAAAAAAAGAGAGAAGAAAAAAAACAAAATTCGGATCTATCTAGACTCAATCTCGTAGTTGAATTCGGATTGGAATCTGTTTTGTGCACTGTTTAGTAAAACAGGCATACCTTCCTTATACGAAGTCCGTTTTGACTCCGCGAGTACTCAAATGAAAGCTAGCGACGAGCCGCATCTAAATAGTTGCAGAGACTAGTTCAATATTTGACACCTCAAAATCGTCTTCTAAATAGGTCTTTTTGCCCTCCGAAGTTCGCGGACACAGCTTATTCCAGTTTTTCAAGCCAGTTTCAGAATTCTTTCACTCCTCATATCAACTCGGAATTGAGTGATTCTTTTTGCATTGGAAAGCTTGAGTTAGTAGCATTCTTTGAAAAAAATTATCAGAAAATTGGCACAAACTTTTCAAGAGGAAAGTTGGAGAGAGTTGTTGTATATCCTGCTTGGCAGTTGTTTTTCATCATTATCTTTACTGCCGTTGTGATCTTCACTTATATCTTGCTGTCCAGAGCTACTTAGTATCCTTCATTGATGCTAGTTGTGCTACGCCGTGACCTCATTAGTGTTCTAGGCTCGCGTCTCTAGTCCGGTCTAGCCTAGGACCAGCACAGTACCGTCGTTGAGCGTTTATTCAACATTGCATCTCTGAATTGATTATTGCTACCATATATAGCCAACCCAGCTCCACATATTTCTACACCGTGTATACGTACGTTCCCCTGGCAATCGCTTTACTCAATCTTTGGAGTTATTTGACACCGCTGGTTGCCTGTCACCACCTGCTGCTTGGTAAGAACTTGTAAGATATTGATATTTGCTTTACTGTGAGCGCTTTACCACAACATCCTAGTAGTTCATAGGAACATTATTCTTGAATTTTGTTTCTTGTTTCTACTAATCATGACAGGATCTAGAGTCAATTCATGGGGTTTGTCGATCGTGGGAGATGTGCCATCACCTATGCAAATACCACAACCGTCACGAGAGGTGCACAAACATCCAAATGCACATGATCAGGTTAATGTTTCTATACCACCATTTAATGGCCGTTTTAGACCTGCTTTATATATTGAATGGGAGTTTGACCTAAATAATATATTTGCTTCCAATAATTTTGATGTACGTAAAAAAGTTAAGGTTGCGGTTGGTTCTTT
Organism: Aegilops tauschii subsp. strangulata; assembly: GCF_002575655.3. NCBI lineage: Eukaryota > Viridiplantae > Streptophyta > Magnoliopsida > Poales > Poaceae > Aegilops > Aegilops tauschii. Next base: position 347,349,005 of record NC_053041.3, read on the forward strand.
CACTGGTTATGCTGTAGTTTGGTGGAGTGAATATTGTCGGTTACACCCTAATGATATACCTACTACTTGGGATGATTTGAAACTTGCCATGCGACATACATTCGTTCCCGCTTATTATACTCGTGACATGATTACAAAGTTGCAACATTTAAAACAAGGTAGTGACACCGTAACGAAATATTATGATACTTTACAAACTACCTTGCTGCATTCCTCTTTAGAAGAAAGTGAAGAAGATTTTATGGATAGATTTTGGGGAGGATTAAATCGTGACATTCAGGAGATACTAATACATGAAGAGTGTTATCCTATGGACCATTTGTTTCATCTTGCTTGCAAAGCTGAACAGGAAATAAAACGACGTGTTGCGCACAAGGAGAACAAGCGCGAGATGCACATTCCAAGAGTTGATACGGTTGTCCCTTCAACTACTAAGCATACTATGACAACCACATCCGTTGTTGTGAGGACTACATCACCTCCACCATGTGACACATCATCACCGAGAGTGCCTACCTCATCTGAGTTGATCATAAGAGGTAATGACAAAGGTACTAATCTTCCACTTCCACATGAGTATGATGAATGTCTTGTCAATTTAAGTGCACCATGCGGTGAGCTACCCACTACTTTGATCACACCAGCTACCTTAGAGGACTATGTTGATGATTTGACTTTGCCATGTGATCAAACAATTTTGAGTGAGCCCATTGAATTAGCTATCGATGCAAAAGAATCAAGTGAATCTGGGAATAAATCAGATTTGGATCAAATATGTTTGAAAATAATTGTGCCAATGTTTAATCATTTTGATATGACCTCTAATCTTGGTGATGGTTCATCAATGTTGGGATGGTTTAATGATGAATATTGTCCATCTTTTCATATGAATAAGAGCTTCACTTATATGTGCAAACTGAGTTGCAATACTTTCATGCCTTCTACTTCTTGTGATAATATTTTGGCTTTATATTTTATTAACTATGAAAGTTATTCATGTATACATGTGTCATATGTGCAAAATCCACGGGAGGTAAAAATGGATGACATATACATATACAACATGTACACCTTGTCTCTTTTGTTAGCCACATTTCAGATTAAGCAACGCCGAGGACGGCTTTGTTTTCAAGAAGGGGAGGATGATGAGGACATGACTACCTTGGATACGACCAAAAATATTGCATACATGCATATTTGTCAGGTGATTTCTAGTGCAAACTATTCAATAATCTATTTATGTTATCCAGAACAAAAATACTTCACACACTTTTGTGTTTTGTCTAATTGCAGGTGTATGGGACATTTGTACAATCCACATATGAAGATAAGGCAAAAGGAGAAGTTTAGGTTCTGTTCAAAAAGTCCTCTCACGTCACTTTTGGGCCAAGAGAAGATAGAGTCCAAGTCTCTCACGTTCTGGATTCAGATTCGGACTGCACAGACATACCTGACTCAAAACGCCAACAACTTTTTCATACGGACTCCGAATTGGGTGATTCTTTTTTTGTTGGAAACTAGATTTCGTGCTCTTTCCAACCCAATTGGATTCACCTTTAAATTCGTCCGGAGCATTGAGTTATGGTCGAAACAATCTGACGTTGCACCAGAATCCGAGTCAAACTACAAGTCCAAAGGTGTTGCATCACCTCCACTTGGGCCCATGAGCCTTGTACGACCTAGGGTTGGTTTTAGGCTGCCTTGGGACGTCCTCCCACCTCCTTGGCCGCCACCCCTTGCTCCTATATAAGTAGATCCATCTAGTAGCTTTTTCCTTGGAATTTGTTTAGTTAAAAGTTAGCCATTGCAACTTCGTGTACTTCGTTTGTGTCCAACGACCAGACCAAGACCGCTTACGGATTCCCACCATTATCAATACTTCATATATATTCGCAATATTCAGATTGCTTTATCATATTCTTGCTCGTTCTTCGATTGCTTGCAGGAATAGACCTTCGTGGTCAGGCTGATCGTGCTTCCGGCATCGTCAGTAACCTCAGGAGATTGGTTTAGCGATTGCTAAGGCGCAACGTCGTGCACGTTTGTAGTCGGATCGTCAAAGTCGACTCCACCAAATCGATAGTTATCATCTCATCGAAAGATCGGGACACCCTCGCCTCTATCACTCTATCACACATAAACCTCCTTATATCTTCCTCAAAACAGCCACCATACCTACCTATTATGGCATTTCCATAGCCATTCCGAGATATATTGCCATGCAACTTTCCACCGTTTCATTTATTATGACGCGCTTCATCATTGTCATATTGCTTTGCATGATCATGTAGTTGACATTGTATTTGTGGCAAAGCCACCATTCATAATTTTTCATACATGTCACTCTTGATTCATCGCATATCCCGGTACACCGCCGGAGGCATTCACATAGAGTCATATTTTGTTCTAAGTGTTGAGTTGTAATTCTTGAGTTGTAAGTAATTAAAAGTGTGATGATCATCATTATTAGAGCATTGTCCCATGTGAGGAAAGGATGATGGAGACTATGATTCCCTCACAAGTCGGTATGAGATTCCGGACTAAATAAAAAAAGAGAAGAGGCCAAAGAAAAAAAAGAGAAGGCCCAAAAAAATGAGAGAAAAAGAGAGAAGGGACATTGTTACTATCCTTTTTCCACACTTGTGCTTCAAAGTAGCACCGTGATCTTCATGATAGGGTGATAGAGGCAAAGGTGTCCCGTCTTTCGATGAGATGATGAATATCGCTTTGATGGAAGTCGACTTTGACGATCCGACTACGAACGTGCGAGGACGTCGCGCCTTAGCAATCGCTAAACCAACTCCGAGAGGTTATCGACCACGCCGGAGCACGATCAACCGGACCACGAGGGTCTGTTTCCTGCGAGCAACGAAGAACAGGCAAGAAACTGAGATTGCAATCTGGATATTGCGAATATAAGATGAAAGCTTTATTGATCAAGGTGGGGTTCTGTGACGCCTTTGTCTGGTCGCTGAACACAAACGAAGTACGCGAAGTTGCAGCTATGGCGAACTTTTAATCTAAACAAAACCCAAGGAAAAAGCTACTAGATGGATCTACTTATATAGGAGCAAGTGGTGGCGGCCAAGGAGGTGGGAGGACGTCCCAAGGCAGCCTAAAACCAACCCTAGGTCGTACAAGGCTCATGGGCCCAAGTGGAGGTGATGCAACACCTTTGGACTTGTAGTTTGACTCAGATTCTGGTGCAACGTCAGATTGTTTCGACCATAACTCAATGCTCCGGACGAATTTAAAGGTGAATCCAATTGGGTTGGAAAGAGCACGAAATCTAGTTTCCAACAAAAAAAGAATCACCCAATTCGGAGTCCGTATGAAAAAGTTGTTGGCGTTTTGAGTCAGGTATGTCTGTGCAGTCCGAATCTGAATCCAGAACGTGAGAGACTTGGACTCTATCTTCTCTTGGCCCAAAAGTGACGTGAGAGGACTTTTTGAACAGAACCTAAACTTCTCCTTTTGCCTTATCTTCATATGTGGATTGTACAAATGTCCCATACACCTGCAATTAGACAAAACACAAAAGTGTGTGAAGTATTTTTGTTCTGGATAACATAAATAGATTATTGAATAGTTTGCACTAGAAATCACCTGACAAATATGCATGTATGCAATATTTTTGGTCGTATCCAAGGTAGTCATGTCCTCATCATCCTCCCCTTCTTGAAAACAAAGCCGTCCTCGGCGTTGCTTAATCTGAAATGTGGCTAACAAAAGAGACAAGGTGTACATGTTGTATATGTATATGTCATCCATTTTTACTTCCCGTGGATTTTGCACATATGACACATGTATACATGAGTAACTTTCATAGTTAATAAAATATAAAGCCAAAATATTATCACAAGAAGTAGAAGGCATGAAAGTATTGCAACTCAGTTTGCACATATAAGTGAAGCTCTTATTCATATGAAAAGATGGACAATATTCATCATTAAACCATCCCAACATTGATGAACCATCACCAAGATTAGAGGTCATATCAAAATGATTAAACATTGGCACAATTATTTTCAAACATATTTGATCCAAATCTGATTTATTCCCTGATTCACTTGATTCTTTTGCATCGATAGTTAATTCAATGGGCTCACTCAAAATTGTTTGATCACATGGCAAAGTCAAATCATCAACATAGTCCTCTAAGGTAGCTGGTGTGATCAAAGTAGTGGGTAGCTCACCGCATGGTGCACTTAAATTGACAAGACATTCATCATACTCATGTGGAAGTGGAAGATTAGTACCTTTGTCATTACCTCTTATGATCAACTCAGATGAGGTAGGCACTCTCGGTGATGATGTGTCACATGGTGGAGGTGATGTAGTCCTCACAACAACGGATGTGGTCGTCATAGTATGCTTAGTAGTTGAAAGGACAACCATATCAACTCTTGGAATGTGCATCTCGCGCTTGTTCTCCTTGTGCGCAACACGTCGTTTTATTTCCTGTTCAGCTTTGCAAGCAAGATGAAACAAATGGTCCATAGGATAACACTCTTCATGTATTAGTATCTCCTGAATGTCACGATTTAATCCTCCCCAAAATCTATCCATAAAATCTTCTTCACTTTCTTCTAAAGAGGAATGCAGCAAGGTAGTTTGTAAAGTATCATAATATTTCGTTACGGTGTCACTACCTTGTTTTAAATGTTGCAACTTTGTAATCATGTCGCGAGTATAATAAGCGGGAACGAATGTATGTCGCATGGCAAGTTTCAAATCATCCCAAGTAGTAGGTATATCATTAGGGTGTAACCGACAATATTCACTCCACCAAACTACAGCATAACCAGTGAAAGAACCAACCGCAACCTTAACTTTTTTACGCACATCAAAATTATTGGAAGCAAATATATTATTTAGGTCAAACTCCCATTCAATATATAAAGCGGGTCTAAAACGGCCATTAAATGGTGGTATAGAAACATTAACCTGATCATGTGCATTTGGATGTTTGTGCACCTCTCGTGACGGTTGTGGTATTTGCATAGGTGATGGCACATCTCCCACGATCGACAAACCCCATGAATTGACTCTAGATCCTGTCATGATTAGTAGAAACAAGAAACAAAATTCAAGAATAATGTTCCTATGAACTACTAGGATGTGGTGGTAAAGCGCTCACAGTAAAGCAAATATCAATATCTTACAAGTTCTTACCAAGCAGCAGGTGGTGACAGGCAACCAGCGGTGTCAAATAACTCCAAAGATTGAGTAAAGCGATTTCCAGGGGAACGTACGTATACACGGTGTAGAAATATGTGGAGCTGGGTTGGCTATATATGGTAGCAAAATATTAGCAATAATCAATTCAGAGATGCAATGTTGAATAAACGCTCAACGACGGTACTGTGCTGGTCCTAGGCTAGACCGGACTAGAGACGCGAGCCTAGAACACTAATGAGGTCACGGCGTAGCACAACTAGCATCAATTAAGGATACTAAGTAGCTCTGGACAGCAAGATATAAGTGAAGATCACAACGGCAGTAAAGATAATGATGAAAAACAACCGCCAAGCAGGATATACAACAACTCTCTCCAACTTTCCTCTTGAAAAGTTTGTGCCAATTTCCTGATAATTTTTTTCAAAGAATGCTACTAACTCAAGCTTTCCAATGCAAAAAGAATCACTCAATTCCGAGTTGATATGAGGAGTGAAAGAATTCTGAAACTGGCTTGAAAAACTGGAATAAGTTGTGTCCGCGAACTTCGGAGGGCAAAAAGACCTATTTAGAAGACGATTTTGAGGTGTCAAATATTGAACTAGTCTCTGCAACTATTTAGATGCGGCTCGTCGCTAGCTTTCATTTGAGTACTCGCGGAGTCAAAACGGACTTCGTATGAGGAAGGTATGCCTGTTTTACTAAACAGTGCACAAAACAGATTCCAATCCGAATTCAACTACGAGATTGAGTCTAGATAGATCCGAATTTTGTTTTTTTTTTCTTCTCTCTTTTTTTTTCTCACACTTTTTTTCTTCTCATTTTTTTCTGACTTCTTTTTCTTTTTTTCTCTTTTTTTTCTCTGTCTTTTTTTTCTCTCCCTCTTTCCAAGACAAACTAGATAAGATGCAGATTGGATCAAGCGAAGATGTGAACGACCTCAACTATGATTGTGACAATGAACTATATGGGTAGCACATGGTGGAATTTGATGGATGGTGTGGTGGACAGCAGAAGGGATAACGATGCAGCGGCGACGTGACTAATGTGAACAGAACTCGAAACTCTAAACGAACTAGACCCTAAGACCAGCAACTCGACACGACGATGCAACCGATAATTCAATAATGCAAACAATGAATAGAAAATTGCAAAGGCTCAGACTGGCTTGGACAAAAGGATGAATAGATCTAACTTTTTTGTGGCTTTTTCTTGGACAATAGGTAAGAAAATAAATCTAATCTAGGGGAAACTGGAAATTCTCACCGAGCAACTTGAAAACTGATACCACTTGATAGAGGCAAAGGTGTCCCGTCTTTCGATGAGATGATGAATATCGCTTTGATGGAAGTCGACTTTGACGATCCGACTACGAACGTGCGAGGACGTCGCGCCTTAGCAATCGCTAAACCAACTCCGAGAGGTTATCGACCACGCCGGAGCACGATCAACCTGACCACGAGGGTCTGTTTCCTGCGAGCAACGAAGAACAGGCAAGAAACTGAGATTGCAATCTGGATATTGCGAATATAAGATGAAAGCTTTATTGATCAAGGTGGGGTTCTGTGACGCCTTTGTCTGGTCGCTGAACACAAACGAAGTACGCGAAGTTGCAGCTATGGCGAACTTTTAATCTAAACAAAACCCAAGGAAAAAGCTACTAGATGGATCTACTTATATAGGAGCAAGTGGTGGCGGCCAAGGAGGTGGGAGGACGTCCCAAGGCAGCCTAAAACCAACCCTAGGTCGTACAAGGCTCATGGGCCCAAGTGGAGGTGATGCAACACCTTTGGACTTGTAGTTTGACTCAGATTCTGGTGCAACGTCAGATTGTTTCGACCATAACTCAATGCTCCGGACGAATTTAAAGGTGAATCCAATTGGGTTGGAAAGAGCACGAAATCTAGTTTCCAACAAAAAAAGAATCACCCAATTCGGAGTCCGTATGAAAAAGTTGTTGGCGTTTTGAGTCAGGTATGTCTGTGCAGTCCGAATCTGAATCCAGAACGTGAGAGACTTGGACTCTATCTTCTCTTGGCCCAAAAGTGACGTGAGAGGACTTTTTGAACAGAACCTAAACTTCTCCTTTTGCCTTATCTTCATATGTGGATTGTACAAATGTCCCATACACCTGCAATTAGACAAAACACAAAAGTGTGTGAAGTATTTTTGTTCTGGATAACATAAATAGATTATTGAATAGTTTGCACTAGAAATCACCTGACAAATATGCATGTATGCAATATTTTTGGTCGTATCCAAGGTAGTCATGTCCTCATCATAGGGAGTCTCCAATGTTGTCACTTGCATATACTAGTGGGAATTTTTCATTATAGAACTTGGCTTGTATATTCCACTGATGGGCTTCCTCAAAATGCCCTAGGTCTTCGTGAGCAAGAAAGTTGGATGCACACCCACTTAGTTTCTTTTGTTGAACTTCCATATATTTATAGCTCTAGTGCAGCCTTTGCATGGCAATCCCTACTCCTCACATTAACATCAATTGATGGGCATCTTCATAGCCTATTGATTAGCCGCGTCAATGTGAGACTTTCTACCTTTTTGTCTTCTCACATAACCCCCATCATTATACTTTATTCCACCCATAGTGCTATATCCATGGCTTGCGCTCATGTATTGCGTAAGGGTTGAAAAGGCTGAAGTGCGTTAAAAAGTATGAACCAATTGCTCGGCTTGTCATCGGGGTTATGCATGATGAGAACATTTCGTGTGACGAAATTGAAGCATGGCCTAACTATATGATTTTGTAGGGATAAGCTTTCTTTGGCTATGTTATTTTGATAAAACATAATTGCTTGGTTAGCATGTTTGAAGTATTATTGTTTTTATGTCAACATTAAACTTTTATCTTGAATCTTCCGGATCTAAATATTCATGCCACAATAAAAAGAATTACATTGAAAATTATGCTAAGTAGCATTCCACATCAAAAATTCTGTTTTTATCATTTACCTACTCGAGGACGAGCAGGAATTAAGCTTGGGGATGCTTGATACGTCTCCAACGTATCTATAATTTTTGATTGTTCCATGCTATCATATTATCTGTTTTGGATGTTCAATGGGCTTTATTATATACTTTTATATTATTTTTGGGACTAACCTATTAACCGGAGGCCTAACCCAAATTGCTGTTTTTTTGCCTATTTTAGTGTTTTGAAGGAAAGGAATATCAAATGGAGTCCAAACGGAATGAAACCTTCGGGAACGTGATTTTCGAAACAAACGTGATCCAGAGGACTTGGAGTGGACGTCAAGCAATCAACGAGGAGGCCACGAGGCAGGGAGGCGCGCCTGCCCCCCTGTGCGTGCCCTCACCCTCGTGGGCCCCTCGTAGCTCAACTGGCCGACATCTTTCACCTATATATACTTGATACGTCTCCAACGTATCTATAATTTATGAAGTATTCATCCTATTATATTATCAACCTTGGATGTTTTATATGCATTTATATGCTATTTTATACGGTTTTTGGGACTAACCTATTAACCTAGAGCCTAGTGCCAGTTTCTATTTTTTCCTTGTTTTAGAATATCGCAGAAAAGGAAAACCAAACGAAGTCCAATTAACCTGAAACTTGATGGAGCTTATTTTTGGACCAGAAGAAGGCCATGGAGTAAAAGAGTTGGGCCAGAACAGTCCCGGGCTGCCCACGAGGGTGGGAGGCGCGCCCACCCCCCTGGGCACGCCCCCTACCTCGTGGGCAGCCCAGAGACCCCCCTGACTTGTTCTCGACGCCAAAACCTCTTATATATACAGAAACCTCTAGAAATTAACCTAGATCAGAAGTTCTGCTGCCGCAAGCCTCTGTAGCCATGAGAAATCAATCTAGGCCCTCTCTGGCACCCTGCCGGAGGGGGCCATCATCACCGAAGGCCATGGAGGAGGATCCCGAAGAGGCGATCATCGCCATGATAGCCAAGGACTAGAGGGAGAACCTCTTCCCATCTAGGGGGAGGCCATGGAGGCGGAAGCACAAGGGGGAGAACCTCTCCTCCTCTCTCTCGGTGGCGCCGGAGTGCCATCGGGAGGGAAATCATCGCCGCGGTGATCGTCTTCATCAACATCACCATCATCATCACCATCCTCATCTCTTTTACGCGGTCCACTCTCTCGCACCCCGTTGTAATCCCTACTTGAACATGGTGCTTTATGCCACAGATTATGATCCAATGATGTGTTGCCATCCTATGATGTTTTGAGTAGATATCCTTTGTCTTTGGGTTGAGTGATGATCTAGATTGGTACGAGTTGTATGTTTTATTTTTGTGCTGTCCTATTGTGCCCTCCGTGTCGCGCAAGCGTGAGGGATTCCCGCCGTAGGGTGTTGCAATACGTTCATGATTCGCTTATAGTGGGTTGGTGAGTGACTGAAACACAAACCCGAGTAAGGGGGTTGTTGCGTATGGGAAAAAGAGGACTTGATGCTTTAATGCTATGGTTGGGTTTTACCTTAATGATCTTTAGTAGTTGCGGATGCTTGCTAGAGTTCCAATCATAAGTGCATATGATCCAAGAAGAGAAAGTATGTTAGCTTATGCCTCTCTCTCATATGAAATTGCAATGACGACTACCGGTCTTGTTAACAATTGCCTAGGACAATTCAGCACACTGATCCATCATTATTCCACACTCGCTATTTATAATATTTAGTAATGTATTCTAACTTTATGATAACAGCACCTACTTTTATGTTTTAGCTCTCCGATATCATGCAAAGTTATCCTCTTCATACCCACAACGTAGTTTTATTTCTCGTTTCTAATTGGAAGCAAACGTTCGGTGCACATAGAGTCGTATCGGTGGCAGATAGGACTTGAGAGAATATTGATCTTACCTTTAGCTCCTTGCGGGTTCGACAATCCATACTTATCACTTCCACCATTGGGAATTGCTACGATGATTCCCTGCACTTGGGGATTATCAGCTCTTTTCTGGCGCCGTTGCCGGGGAGCAATAGCGTGGGGTTGATATTCTCGTGTGGGCTTGTTTGCTTTCTCCACTAAGTAGGTTTTGTTTTTTTTTACTTTTTGTTTCTGTTTAGTTGTGGGTGAAACATACAAAAATTTTAAAAGAATGAAAATACAAAAAAAATTACTTGCCTCTCATGCCTAAAAAGTTTTTCAAAAAGAGAAGTGATTGGAAAGTTATGCATTGAAGAAGTGAGGGTCGACCTTGAGCACTTGTGTTCATGCTCACGGAAACAATGTCGAATTTTTCATGGAAGTTTCTCTGTAAATAATTATCTCCTTGTATATATCCATTGTATTATAAAACTAATGTGCCAAGCTTTGGTTTTAGGATGATTAGATTGCTTGTTTACTATGTGCAGTACAAAAACAGAAACTTTGGCTGTAGTGCGTGAATTTACATTTTTTGCTGGAAAGCCAAATGGGTCTGAAACTTTTTGCACATTACTTCTGTACAAATTTTCAAATTGGTTTCATAATTTTTGGAGTTACAGAAGTTTACTAAACTTCCAGATTACTACAGACTGTCCTGCTTTTGACAGATTCTGTTTTCTATGTGTTGATCGCTTATTTTGATGAATCTATGGGTAGTATCGGGGATATGAACCATGGTGAAGTTGGAATACAGTAGATAAAGTGCTAATATTAAATTGGAATGAGTTTGCAACAGTACCTAAAGGTAGTGATTTGCTTTAGTATACTAACGGATCTCACAAAGTTTTTGTGGATGAAGTGTTCGAAGAACGAGGAGTTACCGATGTGAGAAGAATAAAGAGAGGCAAGAGTTCAATCTTGGGGATGCCCAAGGCACCCCAAGTAAATATTTCAAAGGATACTCAAGCATCTAAGCTTGGGGATGCCCCGGTTGGCATCCCATCTTTCTTCTTCAACAAATATCGGTATACCTCGGTTTTTGTTTTGTTCACATGATTTGTGTCCTTTGTGTTTTTCTTTTTCTTTAAGAACCATGCTAGTATGAGATGTACCTTCATCAATTTATAATGATTAATGTGCTTTACTTATATCTTTTGAGTATGACCTTATAGAATGCTCTTTGTGCTTCACTTAAATCTTTTGAGTATGGTTTTATAGAATGCTTCGTGTGCTTCACTTATATATTTTGAGCTTGGATATTGGTTAGTCTATATTAATTGTAAAATGCTCCATGAACTTCACTTATATCTTCTGGAGTATGAATAATACTATCATCTAAAGCAGGTTTGGAAGAGTGTCAACATTAGGAATTAGTGATCCCACTATTCCGAATGAGAAGAATTTTGCTTATGTGGAGAGTAGTAAAATTTCTATACTTGTACATCATGAAAAGAATGCTTTATGTGATGGTTATATTTTTAAAATTCATTCAGGATGCTACTGAAAGTTATTATGAGGGAGGAATCTATGCTTGTAGGAGTTGCAATAATACCAAGTTTCCTCTCTTTGTGCTTAAAGATTTGAAGTTATACTTGTCTTGCCTTCCTATGCTAGTTGATTCTTGTTCCTATAAATTATTTGCTCACAAAATCTCTAGGCATAGGAAGTGGGTTAGATTTAAATATGCTAGCATATTCTTCATGATGCTCTCTTTATGTTGCAACTCTTATCTTATATGGGAGCATCATTGAAATCATCATTCCTAGCTAAAAGGCACTAAAGAAAAGCGCTTGTTGGGAGACAACCCAATATTTACCCTTACTGTTTTTTTGTGTTTACATGATTAAGCTACTGTATTAATCATGTTTTATAGCTATTTTTTTCAATAAAGTGCCAAGTAAGATCTTTGGGAAGACTTGGGTGAAAGTTAATGTGATCTTGCTGTAAAAAATAGAAACTTTGCGCTCACGAGATTAGCTGCCATTTTTTACAGAAGAGTGCTTTTGAGTTGATTATTTTTGCAGAAGATTAATAAACAAATTCCTCACGTCCACCAATTTATTTCATAATTTTTGGAGTAGCAGAAGTATGGCTGCTGTTCAGATCATTACAGACTGTTCTGTTTCTGACAGATTCTATTTTCATTGCATAGTTTGCTTGTTTTCTAGTTTCTATGGCTTATATTTCTCAATATAAATTGTAGAAATGATATGGTACAGTAGACATTGTGTGAGAACAATTATGAACCTTGTCTTTGACAGTACCAAAGTGAATGGTTTACTCTTTATCATACTAACCTATCTCATGAAGTTCCGTTAAGTTTTGTGTGATTGAAGTTTTCAAGCTTTGGGTGAGATATCGATATGAGGAGAATAAGGAGTGGAAAGACCCTAAGCTTGGGGATGCCCAAGGCACCCCAAGGTAATATTCAAGGAAGACTCAAGCGCCTAAGCTTGGGGATGCCCCGGAAGGGATCCCCTCTTTCGTCTTCAAAACTATCGGTATACCTTACTCGGAGCTATATTTTTATTCATCGCATGATATGTGTTTTGCTTGGAGCGTATTTTCATTTTTACTTGCTGTTTGAATAAAATCATTGGATTTGAAATCTTGAATGAAAAAGAATCCTCCCATAGCTAGTTAATTATTTGACTACTTAGTGTTCTTCACTTATATCTTTTGGAGTAGTTTGTCATTTACTCATGTGCTTCACGTATATCCTATGAGTAAATGGTTGAATGAATTGAATGTCATAAATCTGAATTTATATATGTTCCATATGCTTATAACATGGGGAGTAATGACTTCACACATAATAAGTATAGGTAGTAAACTCATTGAAAGTTAGCAAACGTAGAATTGGTCACTTGAACAATTCATGAAAGAATATTGAAGGAAGAGAGATTTCACATATAAATATACTTTCTTGGACATCTTTGTAATTGTGAGCACTCATTAAAATATGACATGATAAAAGGTTGGTGTTGGACAAGGAAGACAACTTAATGGGTTATGTTTTCTTATATCCGAAATAAAGTATATTGTCATGGATCATCCAACATGCTGAGCTTGCCTTTCCCTCTCATGCTAGCCAAATTATTTGCACCAAGTAGAGATACTACTTGTGCTTCCAAACATCCCTTAAAACGAGTTTTACCCTGAGAGTCCACCATACCTACCTATGGATTGAGTAAGATCCTTCAAGTAAGTTGTCATCGGTACATGCAATAAAAATTGCTTTCTAAATATGTATGATCTATTAGTGTGGAGAAAATAAGCTTTATACGATCTTGTGATATGGAAGCAATAAAAGCGATGGACTGCATAATAAAGGTCTCTATCACAAGTGGCAATATAAAGTGACGTTCTTTTGCATTAAGATTTTGTACATCCAACCTTAAAATTGCATGACAGCCTCTGCTTCCCTCTGCGAAGGGCCTATCTTTTACTTTTATCTTCTACCTTATGCAAGAGTCATGGTGGTCTTCACCTTTCCTTTTTACATTTTATCCTTTGGCAAGCACATTGTGTTGGAGCGATCCAGATATATATATATCTACTTGGATGTAGGTTTTCATGAGTTATTATTGTTGACATTACCCTTGAGGTAAAAGGTTGGGAGGCAAAACTATAAGCCCCTATCTTTCTCTGTGTCCGATTAAAACTTTGAACCCATAAATATCACATGAGTGTTAGCAATTGTGAAAGATTAAATGATAGTTGAGTATGTGGAGTTTCCTGAATCAAATAGACCCTTCCCGAAAATAAGATGAATTGCAATTGTTTGATGACTAAGAGCACTGTTTGTTAGTTTTCAAGAAAGTTTATGATCTATACTTTAACATGTGAATAGCTTGTTACTTGATCATGAAAAGTTTTATGAGATGAGCTACTGTTATGACATGTATTGATGCTAGAAAAGTGATTGGAATTATCATTGATCAAACTTAAGCACTTGCTAGCATTCACACTTCATAAATTATTTTCTTTTATCATTTACCTACTCGAGGATGAGCAGGAATTAAGCTTGGGGATGCTGATACGTCACCAATGTATCTATAATTTATGAAGTATTCATGCTATTATATTATCAACCTTGGATGTTTTATATGCATTTATATGCTATTTTATATGGTTTTTGGGACTAACCTATTAACCTAGAGCCCAGTGCCAGTTTCTTTTTTTCCCTTGTTTTAGAATATCGCAGAAAAGGAAAACCTAACCGAGTCCAATTGACCTCAAACTTGACGGAGCTTATTTTTTGACCAGAAGAAGGCCATGGAGTAAAAGAGTTGGGCCAGAAGAGTCCCGGGCTGCCCACGAGGGTGGGAGGCGCGCCCCCCTACCTCGTGGACAGCCCGGAGACCCCCCTGACTTGTTCTCGACACCAAAACCTATTATATATACAGAAACCTCCAGAAATTAACCTAGATCGGAAGTTCCGCTGCCGCAAGCCTCTGTAGCCATGAGAAATCAATCTAGGCCCTCTCTGGCACCCTTCCGGAGGGGGCCATCATCACCGAAGGCCATGGAGGAGGATCCCGGAGAGGCTATCATCGCCATGAAGGCCGAGGACCAGAGGGAGAACCTCTTCCCATCTAGGGGGAGGCCATGGAGGAGGAAGCACAAGGGGGAGAACCTCTCCTCCTCTCTCTCGGTGGTGCCGGAGTGCCATCGGGAGGGAAATCATCATCGCGGTGATCGTCTTCATCAACATCACCATCCTCATCTATTTTACGCGGTCCACTCTCCTGCACCCCGCTGTAATCCCTACTTGAACATGGTGCTTTATGCCACATATTATGATCCAATGATGTGTTGCCATCCTATGATGTTTTGAGTAGATATCCTTTGTCTTTGGGTTGATTGATGATCTAGATTGGTACAAGTTGTATGTTTTATTTTGGTGCTGTCCTATTGTGCCCTCCGTGTCATGCAAGCGTGAGGGATTCCCACTGTAGGGTGTTGCAATACGTTCATGATTCGCTTATAGTGGGTTGGTGAGTGACTGAACACAAACCTGAGTAAGGGGGTTGTAGCGTATGGGAATAAAGAGGACTTGATGCTTTAATGCTATGGTTGGGTTTTTACCTTAATGATCTTTAGTAGTTGCGGATGCTTGCTAGAGTTCCAATCATAAGTGCATATGATCCAAGAAGATAAAGTATGTTAGCTTATGCCTCACCCTCATATGAAATTGCAATGACGACTACCGGTCTTGTTAACAATTGCCTAGTTTGTTTAGTTAAGTTCGTGATTTAGAATGGATGTGTATATTTATTTGTTGTGTTAGTGAGATGCATTTTATTTTTTGGGGCAAGTGAGCTGCATTGTTCTTTATAAGTGGGTTGCATTGTTGTATACAAGTGTTCTGCATTGTTGTATACATTTGTTCTGCATTGCTGTAGACAACTGGACTGCATTGATGTAGAAAATTGTGCTGCATTCTATTCTTTAGTGAACTGTATTTTTTATATTAATGAGATGTATTACATGTTTTTTGGTTCTGTATTTTGTGCTGAGTGTTTCCATGTTTTTTCTGCACGTTTTTAGGTTTTGATGGGGGGCTTCATGAAGGTTGTACGTCACTGTTCGAGTCCCAGGGTTCTGAGGTGGTTATGGAGGATTGTGCCATTGAAATCTCTCCAGATAATTCTGGTTCTTTGGCTGGAGATGGTTTGAACACAGTTGTGTGATACGTCTCCAACGTATCTATAATTTATGAAGTATTCATGCTATTATATTATCCTTCTAGGATGTTTTATATGCATTTATATGCTATTTTATATGATTTTGGGGACTAACCTATTAACCTAGAGCCCAGTGCCAGTTTCTGTTTTTTCTTGTTTTTGAGTATCGCAGAAAAGGAAAACCAAACGGAGTCCAATTGACCTGAAATTTGATGGAGATTATTTTTGGACCAGAAGAAGCCCACGGAGCACCAGAGATGGACCAGAAGAGTCCCGGACTGCCCACGAGGGTGGGGGCGCGCCCACCCCCCCTGGGCGTGCCCCCTGCCTCGTGGACAGCCCAGAGACCCCCCTTGAGTTGTTCTCGACGCCAAAACCTCTTATATATATATACAGAAACCCCCAGAACATAATCTAGATCGGGAGTTCCACCGCCGCAAGCCTCTGTAGCCACAGAAAACCAATCTAGACCCGTTCTGGCACCCTGCCGGAGGGGGGAATCCCTCTCCGGTGGCCATCTTCATCATCCCGGCGCTCTCCATGACGAGGAGGGAGTAGTTCACCCTCGGGGCCGAGGGTATGTACCAGTAGCTATGTGTTTGATCTCTCTCTCGGTTTCTTGGTTTGGCACGATCTTGATGTATCGCGAGCTTTGCTATTATAGTTGGATCTTATGATGTTTCTCCCCCTCTACTCTCTTGTAATGGATTGAGTTTTCCCTTTGAAGTTATCTTATCGGATTGAGTCTTTAAGGATTTGAGAACACTTGATGCATGTCTTGCATGTGTTATCTGTGGTGACAATGGGATATTCACGTGATCTACTTGATGTATGTTTTGGTGCTCAACTTGCGGGTTCCATAACATTGTGAACTTATGCATAGGGGTTGGCACACGTTTTCGTATTGACTCTCCGGTAGAAACTTTGGGGCACTCTTTGAAGTACTTTGTGTTGGTTTGAATAGATGAATCTGAGATTGTGTGATGCATATCGTATAATCATACCCACGGATACTTGAGGTGACATTGGAGTATCTAGGTGACATTAGGGTTTTGGTTGATATGTGTCTTAAGGTGTTATTCTAGTACGAAGTCTTGAATAGATCGATCCGAAAGAATAACTTTGAGGTGGTTTCGTACCCTACAATAATCTCGTCGTTTGTTCTCCGCTATTAGTGACTTTGGAGTGACTCTTTGTTGCATGTTGAGGGATAGTTATATGATCCAATTATGTTATTATTGTTGAGAGAACTTGCACTAGTGAAAGTATGAACCCTAGGCCTTGTTTCCTAGCATTGCAATACCGTTTGAGCTCACTTTTACCACTTGTTACCTTGCTGTTTTTATATTTTCAGATTACAAAAACCTATATCTACCATCCATATTGCACTTGTATCACCATCTCTTCGCGGAACTAGTGCACCTATACAATTTACCATTGTATTGGGTGTGTTGGGGACACAAGAGACTCTTTGTTATTTGGTTGCAGGGTTGTTTGAGAGGGACCATCTTCATCCTACACCTCCCACAGATTGATAAACCTTAGGTCATCCACTTGAGGGAAATTTCCTACTGTCCTACAAACCTCTGCACTTGGAGGCCCAACAACGTCTACAAGAAGAAGGTTGCGTAGTAGACATCAAGCTCTTTTCTGGCGCCGTTGCCGGGGAGGTGAGTGCTTGAAGGTATATCTTTAGATCTTGCAATCGAATCTTTTAGTTTCTTGTTTTATCACTAGTTTAGTCTATAAAAGAAAACTACAAAAAATGGAATTGAGGTGGCCTCATATGCTTCCTCTTTTTAATGTCTTTCGTGAAAATGATGGAAAGGAAAATTGTGCTCAAGTGCTAGAAGAATAATGCATTAGAATGTTTGGCACTAAATCTTTGTATGATGAGCATGATTGCAATGTTGTTAGTATGAATTCTTTGAATATCCATGATGCTAATGATATGCAAAGCCACAAGCTTGGGGATGCTATGTTCGATCAAGATGATATTTAGTCCCCCATGTTTTGATGAGCAAATTTATTATGATGAAAGCATGCCTCATATTTACGATGATTATTGTGATGACACGTATGCTATAAACAATAATGATAACAATGAAACTTGTCACCTTGATCTTAATTTTCAATCACATGATAGTTATTTTGTTGAACTTGCTCCCACTACTATTGATGAGAATAAATTTGCTTATGTGGAGAGTAGTAAAATTTCTATGCAAGTAGATCATGAAAAGAATGCTTTATGTGATAGTTATATTGTTGAATTCATTCATGATGCTACTGAAAATTATTATGAGGGAGGAATATATGCTTGTAGGAATTGCAATAATATCAAGTTTCCTCTCTATGTGCTTAAAGTTTTAAAGTTATGCTTGTTTTGCCTTCCTATGCTAGTTGATTATTGTTCTCATAAGTTGTTTGCTCACAAACCCTATGCATAGGAAGTGGGTTAGACTCAAATGTGCTTGCCATGTGTTTCATGATGCTCTCTTTATGTTTCAATTCTTATCTTTTATGAGAGAGCATCATTGAAATCATCATGCCTGGCTAAAAGGCATTAAAGAAAAGCGCTTGTTGGGAGGCAACCCAATTTTATTTTTGTTCTTTGCTTTTTGGTTCAGTTTAGTAATAAATATTTGATCTAGCCTCTGGTTAGATGTGGTTTTATGTTTTAATTAGTGTTTGTGCCAAGTGAAACCTATAGGATCTTCTTGGATGATAGTTATTTGATCTTGCTGAAAAAATCAGAAACTTTATGCTCAAGAAAAGAATTGTTAAAAATCACCAAAACGTGATAAAATACTGATTCCAATTGCAGTAGATCAATAAACAAATTATCCAGGTCTTCCTATTTTGGTAGAATTTTTGATTTAAAGAAAGTTTGCGTTTGATACAGATTACTACAGACTGTTCTGTTTTTGACAGATTCTGTTTTTCGTGTGTTGTTTGCCTATTTTGATGAATCTATGGCTAGTATCGGAGGTTCTGAACCATAGAGAAGTTGGAATACAGTAGGTTTAACACCAATATAAATAAAGAATGAGTTCATTACAGTACCTTTAAGTGGTGGTTTGTTTTATTTCGCTAACGGAGCTCATGAGATTTTCTGTTGAGTTTTGTGTTGTGAAGTTTTCAAGTTTTGGGTAAAGATTCGATGGACTATGGAATAAGGAGTGGCAAAATATCAAGCTTGGGGATGCCCAAGGCACCCCAAGATAATATTTCAAGAAGTTTCAAGCATCTAAGCTTGGGGATTCCCCTGTAGGCATCCCACCTTTCTTCTTTAACAATTATCGGTTAGTATCGGTTGAGCCTAAGTTTTTTGCTTCTTCACATGATGAGTGCTATCCTTGAAATGTTATTTTATTTTGTTTTGTTTGCTGTTTGAATAATATCCCAAGATATGAAATTCTTAAATGAGAGAGAGTCTTCACATAGCTACATAATTATTTGACTACTCATTGATCTTCGCTTATATCTTTTTGGAGTAGTTTGTCATTTACTCGTGTGCTTCACTTATATCCTATGAGTAAATGGTTGAATGATTTGAATATCATAAATTTAAAATTATATATGTTTCATATGCTTATCCCATGGGGAGTAATGACTTCACATATAAGAAGTAGAGGTGGTAATTTTTTTGAAGGTTAGCAAACATTGTATTGGTCACTTGAACAATTCATGAAAGAATATTGAAGGAAGAGAGATTTCACATATAAATATACTATCTTGGACATCTTCTATGATTGTGATCCCCATTAATTATTTTCAAACCTGAGCAAATTAGTTGAAGTTGTACAAGGAAGAAAACATAATGAGTTATGCTTGGGTATATTTGTATAGAAGTTATATTGTTATGGATCCTCTAACATGTGGTGCTTGCTATTTAGAATCCTTTGCTAGCCAAAATATCTGTACTAAGCGGGAATACTGCTTGTGCATCCAAAATCCTTGAACCAAGTTTCTTCCATGAGTGTCCGCCATATCTACCTATATGCGGTATTTACCTGCCGTTCCAAGTAAATTTGCATGTGCCAAACTCTAAACCTTTAAATAATAATCTGTTTTGTATGCCCAAATCGCTCATGTAGCGACTAGGGGCTGTTAGTATCTTCCACGTTAGGTGGGTTATTCTCACGATGAGTGGACTCCACTCATCATTCACGAGAAAATGGCTGGTAACTGGGATGCCCAGTCCTATGATCAAAAGATCAAAAACAAAATCGCAAATAGTTTAAACAAAACTCCCCCAGGATTGTCGATAGTTGGACGGCACCCGTTGTTTCGGACAAGCCGTGGAGTGTGATTGTTGGTGGAGGGGGAGTAAAATCTTTACCTTTCTATTTGGGAACCGCCTATAATGTATCTAGTATGGAAGATATTGGGAACTCTTGGTCGTTATGTTGACAATGAAAGCATACCTCTCAAAATTATTTTCATCTCCGTTTTAAAGCTTCGAGCTCTGGCACCTCTGCAAATCCCTGCTTCCCTCTGCGAAGGGTCTATCTTTTACTTTTATGCAAGAGCCAGTAGTATTCCTTCTCATTCCAACCTACCCTTTAGTTGGCAAGCATCATGTGATGGAAATATCTAAGCATATATGGCCATTCAAATATATTTGATCATGAATTATTATTGTTGACATTACCCTTGAGGTAAAAGGTTGGGAGGCAAAACATTAAGCCCCTATCTTTCTCTGTGTTCGATGAATGCTATTTGTTCTAAAAATATGCTTTGAGTGGTACAATCATGGAAGACTATATGATAGTTGAGTATGTGGAATTTGCTAAATCAAAGCTCTTACATAGACCCTTCGTGAAAATAAGATGAATTGCAATTGTTTGATGACTGAGAACATAGTTTGTTAGTTTTCAAGAAAGTTTATGGTCTATGCTTTAACATGTGAATAGCTTGTTACTTGATCATGAAAAGTTTTATGAGTTGAGCTACTGTTATGACATATAATGATGCTAGAAAAGGTGATTGAAATTATCATTGATCAAACTTATGCACCTGCTAGCATTCACACTTCATAAATTATTTCTTTTATCATTTACCTACTCGAGGACGAGCAGGAGTTAAGCTTGGGGATGCTGATACGTCTCCAACGTATCTATAATTTATGAAGTATTCATGCTATTATATTATCCTTCTAGGATGTTTTATATGCATCTATATGCTATTTTATATGATTTTTGGGACTAACCTATTAACCTAGAGCCCAGTGCCAGTTTCTGTTTTTTCTTCTTCTTGATTTTGAGTATCGCAGAAAAGGAAAACCAAACGGAGTCCAATTGACCTGAAATTCGACGGAGATTATTTTTGGACCAGAAGAAGCCCACGGAGCATCGGAGATGGACCAGACGAGTCCCGGGCTGCCCACGAGGGTGGGGGCGCGCCCACCCCCTGGGCGTGCCCCCCTGCCTCGTGGACAGCCCAGAGACCCCCCTGACTTGTTCTCGATGCCAAAACCTCTTACATATACAGAAACCCCCAGAACATAACCTAGATCGGGAGTTCCACCGCCGCAAGCCTCTGTAGCCACCAAAAACCAATCTAGACCCGTTCTGGCACCCTGCCGGAGGGGGGAATCCCTCTCCGGTGGCCATCTTCATCATCCCGGCGCTCTCCATGACGAGGAGGGAGTAGTTCACCCTCGGGGCCGAGGGTATGTACCAGTAGCTATGTGTTTGATCTCTCTCTCGGTTTCTTGGTTTGGCACGATCTTGATGTATCGCGAGCTTTGCTATTATAGTTGGATCTTATGATGTTTCTCCCCCTCTACTCTCTTGTAATGGATTGAGTTTTCCCTTTGAAGTTATCTTATCGGATTGAGTCTTTAAGGATTTGAGAACACTTGATGCATGTCTTGCATGTGTTATCTGTGGTGACAATGGGATATTCACGTGATCTACTTGATGTATGTTTTGGTGCTCAACTTGCGGGTTCCATAACATTGTGAACTTATGCATAGGGGTTGGCACACGTTTTCGTATTGACTCTCCGGTAGAAACTTTGGGGCACTCTTTGAAGTACTTTGTGTTGGTTTGAATAGATGAATCTGAGATTGTGTGATGCATATCGTATAATCATACCCACGGATACTTGAGGTGACATTGGAGTATCTAGGTGACATTAGGGTTTTGGCTGATATGTGTGTTAAGGTGTTATTCTAGTACGAACTCTTGAATAGATCGATCCGAAGGAATAACTTTGAGGTGGTTTCGTACCCTACAATGATCTCGTCGTTTGTTCTCCACTATTAGTGACTTTGGAGTGACTCTTTGTTGCATGTTGAGGGATAGTTATATGATCCAGTTATGTTATTATTGTTGAGAGAACTTGCACTAGTGAAGGTATGAACCCTAGGCCTTGTTTCCTAGCATTGCAATACCGTTTGTGCTCACTTTTACCACTTGTTACCTTGCTGTTTTTATATTTTCAGATTACAAAAACCTATATCTACCATCCATATTGCACTTGTATCACCATCTCTTCGCTGAACTAGTGCACCTATACAATTTACCATTGTATTGGGTGTGTTGGGGAAACAAGAGACTCTTTGTTATTTGGTTGCAGGGTTGTTTGAGAGAGACCATCTTCATCCTACACCTCCCAAGGATTGATAAACCTTAGGTCATCCACTTGAGGGAAAGTTGCTACTGTCCTGCAAACCTCTGCACTTGGAGGCCCAACAACGTCTACAAGAAGAAGGTTGCATAGTAGACATCATTGTGGCGTCTGGACCTGATGGTGGAAGTGTTTCTCGACCTAGCTCTCCACGCGATGTATTTGATGTTGATGATGATGATTTTGTTACGCCGTGTCCACGCGTCACTAGGACTAGGAGTGCAGCAATTAATCGCCCTCCTGTGGATGAGGTTGAAGTATTTTCAAACATGAGGGCGGTTGAGAGGGCTTTTAAGTTGAGATGCTCTATAGAGAAACTGAAGCCTCCGAGGTTCAAATATATTGATGAGGCGAGGAAAATAAAGGATCTTGTTCTCAGCAAAGATTTTCTAACCAAATACCACGAGTAAGTATTATGTGTGTGCCCTTAATCCTTTTTGTGTGTTTTGTTTTTAATTTTAATTTTATTGATCCCATCTGTGTATGTTTACTGCAGGAACGCGTTCTTTATGGTGAATAGTCCTTTTGGTGATGTTGATACTTACACTCTTGACTATATCTATAATACATTTGGCAAAGGAGATTTAATGGATTCGTATCTCATGGATTTTGTCATCAAGTACTGGAAGCAAGACCCTGAAATGGGTTTAGTTTATCATTCTCGTGAATGTGTGCTACTTTCACCTTTATTTATCACGGTGAACGTGTGCTGTCATTTTTTTCTATTATACTGGTTTTTTCATGTCCATGCGTGCATGCATTATTTATTCTTTTTTTCATGTCCTTTTTTTGTTCTTTTTTTTGTGCAGTATGTTCTTCAAATGTAAACCTTTGTGAAGAGAGATGATGATTAAAACCCTGTGTTGCCAGTTGTGCATAGCCCGTTTGTTTTAGAAGATGCAGTTAACCAGTTCATGGTTTTTGTGAGCGACGACGTACACCTGTTGGATGCAAAACTGGTAAGTTCATTGTTTTCCGTCATTTATTTTTCTGGTTTGTTGCATTTCTTTTTATAGTTATTTTTGGAACAGTGGTCCTAGTGCTACGTGTCGAAAGAACTTTTCATTTCATTTTTTGTTTTTTTGATGTGAACAGATTATGATGGCGCGCTCCAAGGATTCTCATTATTCCTTATACAGGTTGAACCAGCATCGCCAGACGTTTGATATCCATGACACTAGGAAGTACACTGGCCATCCTGATGTCACGACAAAGTGGCGCAGGACTGACTACCACTCAGATTGAACTGAAGTGGTATGTCATTTTTTCTTGCCAAGTGCAAAGCTTTTTTGTGTTTCTCCTACTGCATTTTTTTATAAACTACACATGCAATGTTAGCACACATTTTTTTAATTTTCTTTTTCAGCCTGCTGTTGAAGATTGGAAGGCGGAGTACATGTTCCAGCTGCTGTTCAATCCTTCGAACATGTTGTGATATAGGCGAGGGTGTCCCAATCTTTCGATGAGATGATAACTATCGATTTGGTGGAGTCGACTTTGACGATCCGACTACAAACGTGCATGACGTTGCGCCTTAGCAATCGCTAAACCAACTTCGAGAGGTTATTGACCACGCCGGAGCACGATCGACCTGACCACGAAGGTCTATTCCTGCGCGCAATCGAAGAACAAGCAAGAATATGATAATGCAATCTGAATATTGCGAATATAGATGAAGTATTGATAAAGGTGGGGATCCGTAAGCGGTCTTGGTGTGGTCGTTGGACACAAACGAAGTACACGAAGTTGCAATGGCTAACTTTTAACTAAACAAATCCCAACTCTAAGCGATGCCTTAAGGGCTATATTTGTAGGGAAAAGAGAGGGGATTTTGTCCACCCTTGGCAAGGTGGGACTAAAACACCTCCTAAGTCGTTTCCCCTACAAAACGGACTCTAAAAAATAGATTACTTGGGCCTGGCCCAAAATAAGGTGGCGCAACACCAATAATAAGCTAGGACGAAATTTATGAAAGGCCATCTTTTATATTTTGTCCATCTTCTCGTATGTCATCATGGTGGCTTCAAAGTCCGGAAATCTCCACTAGAACCTTCGTTCTTGTTCTCTTCGCACGCACCTTCATCTCCGTACTTGCTCATGCTCCAATGTTCATCCTTCTTGTGTGTGCTAGGCCCTTCAATTGCAAGCAACACAAATGTATCTAAGTTAGGCAGCATCATATTCTCATGAACACTAGAAACATTACCAAGAAACGAAAGTACCTGGTAATTTAACTGGCATATGCGATCTCTAGCAATTGTTCCAAGAGGTAAAACTGCAGGGGATATGGGTGTAACTGTGGTAGCCATGTCCTCACCGTCCTCACCATCCTCCCCTTCTTGAAAACAAAGCCGTCCTCGGCGTTGCTTAACCTGAAATGTGGCTAACAAAAGAGACAAGGTGTACACGTTGTATGTGTATATGTCATCCATTTTGACTGATCTTAGTTGTGGCACATGTGAGACAGTTATACAAGAGCACCCTTCTAAAGTCGTGAAATATAAAACCAATATATTATCACAAGAAGTCAAATGCATGAAAATATTGCAACTCAGTTTGCACATATAAGTGAAGCTCTTAATCGTACCAAAAGATTGGCAATGCTCATCATTAAACCATCCCAACCTGGATGAACCATCATCAAGATTAGAGGTCATATCAAAATGATTAAACATTGGCACAACTATTTTCAAACATATTTGATCCAAATCTGATTTATTCCCCGATTCACATGGTTCTTTCGCATCAATAGTTAATTCAATGGGTTCACTCAAAATTGTTTGATCACATGGCAAAGTCAAATCATGAACATAGTCTTCTAAAATAGCTGGTGTGATCATAGTAGTGGGTAGCTCATCGTATGGTTCATTGAAATTGACAAGGCATTCATCATACTCATGTCGAGATGGGAGATCAGTACCTTTGTCATTACCTCTTATGATCAACTCAGATGTAGGCACTATCGATGGTGCTGTGTCACATGGTGGAGGTAATGCAACAACAGATGTGGTTGTCATAGCACGCCTAGTAGTTGAAGGAACAACCGTATCATCTCTTGGAATGTGCACCTTGTGCTTGTTCTCTTTAAGGGCAACACGTCGTTTTATTTCCTGTTCAGCTTTACAAGCAAGACGAAACAAACGATCCATAGGATAACACTCTTCATGAATTAGTATCTCCTGAATATCACGGTTTAAACCTCCCCAAAATCTATCCATAAAATCTTCTTCACTTTCTTCTAAAGAGGAATGCAACAAGGTAGTTTGTAAAGCATCATAATATTTTGTTACGGTGTCACTACCTTGTTTTAAATGTTGCAACTTTTTAATCATGTCACGAGTATAATAAGCGGAAACGAATGTATGTCGCATGGCTAGTTTCAAATCATCCCAAGTAGAAGGTATATCATTAGGGTGTAACCGACAATATTCACTCCACCAAACTAAAGCATAACCAGTGAAAGAACCAACCGCAACCTTAACTTTTTTACGTTCATCAAAATTATGGGAAGCAAATATATTATTTATGTCGAACTCCCATTCAATATATAAAGCAGGTCTAAAACGGCCATTAAATGGTGGTATAGAAACATTAACCTGATCATGTGCATTTGGATGTCTGTGCACCTCTCGTGACCGTTGTGGAATTTGCATAGGTGGTGGCACGTCTCCCGCGATCGACAAAGCCCATGAATTGACTCTAGATCCTGTCATGATTAGTAGAAACAAGAAACAAAATCCAAAAATAATGTTCCTATAACTACTAGGATGTGGTGGTAAAACGCTCAAAGTAAAGCAAAAATCAATGTCTTACAAGTTCTTACCATGTAGCAGGCGGTGATCGGCAACCAGCGGTGTCAAGTAACTTCAAAAGTTGGCTAAAGCGATTGCTAGGTGAACGTATGGATACACGGTGTAGAAATATGTGGAGCTGGGTTGGCTTTATATATGTAGAAAAAAATGGTACAACCATGTTAATTAATGCAAGCTGAAAATTCGTTTAAAGTGGTCGAGTGCTGGCCCTAGGCTAGACCGTGCTAGAGACGCGAGCCTAAGACACAGACAAATTCACAAGATGTTCCCAACACCACACTGTGGTACAAGCCCCCTTCCACTTTTTTTTCACTCCAATGTAACTGTAGCGTATTGGATTATAGCACAACAAAGCACCGTTAATTTTTTTCTTTCTCCAAAGTCCAAACGTGCCCACTAGAATCTGCAATCAACAAACAAGGAAAGCTCAACAACAATGATGCTCTTTGGAAATTGAACCAAATCATGCCTTTTTTTTCCTCCTCACGTTCCTTAAACGTGAATGCCTAGGACTTCAAACATAACAGTTTTTTTTAGCTCCACTTCTCCCAAACGAATCTGCTCTCTTTTCCAAAAAAACGGCCCTCTTTTTTTAATGGTTCCAAGGGGTTGACGTGGAGTACTACTCCCAAATTCTACGCCTCAATTGTTTTTTCAAGTAATCTCCACGGATTTGATTCTCAAAACCACTAATCCGGTGTTTCCAAAGAACTCACCTTTTTTTAATTCGGATCAGCACAAAACCTGCTTTTTTTCTTTCCAATTCTCTCTCCCGAAATTGATTATATCCAAACAATCTGCACTTGCCCGCTATCTTTCCTGCCAAATTCTCTCTCTTTCTATTTGGCCGCACCAAACCTGCCCTTTAATTCTGCTCTTTCTTTTTTTTATCCGAAGTTACCAAACCAGGAGGATTCGGTCAGATCTGTTTTTTTGCTTTCCAAACACACAACCGACCTCTTTTTTTTCCCAATCAAACGTTCCTTCGATCAGACGGCAGATCAGCCCCAAGCATATATCGATCCTTTTATTCTTGGCCGAATCTAGGCTTTCCAAATGAATACCACCACGTCCCCTTTTGTCCTCTCTAATTTCTCTCTCTCCTTACTTTCCAAGTACTTGCACGTGGATGGAAACCAATCATCGCACCTGCCTTTGCCAACTTTCCTTCTCTTTGTCTGTTTCCAAACTTGCCAAAGCACACAATGCCCAATATGCTCCTTTTATCTTGGCTGATCCAATCTTTCCAAGCCGAACTCTAGAATCCAACACTTCCAAAACAACTAATGCACAGATCGTCGGTATGAAGGCACCAAATAACCGCAACAATTTTTTTGTTTTTTTTTCTCTGGACGCGACCGGTGAGGATCAAACAAATTGAGGCGATTGTGATGATAATTGCAGCGAACGAATGGTGGGGGAAGATGACAGGTGGAGATGGACGCGAACAAAGTGAGCAGATGCAATGTGAACAAAGCGTGACTAGAACTCGAAACTCTAAAAGACTAGACGCTAAAGACCAGCAACTCGACACACGATGCAACCGAAAATTCAACAATGCAAAAACAAAGTGGTAATGGCGAAAATGCTCAGACTATCTAGGACACGGATGAACTAATCTAACTTTTTTTGGTGGCTTTTTCTTGGACTCTAGGTACGAAGAATATATGCAATCTAGACTATGAAAAACTGGAAATCTCACCGAGCAACCTGAAAACGGATACCACTGGATAGAGGCGAGGGTGTCCCGATCTTTCGATGAGATGATAACTATCGATTTGGTGGAGTCGACTTTGACGATCCGACTACAAACGTGCACGACGTTGCGCCTTAGCGATCGCTAAACCAACTTCGAGAGGTTATTGACCACGCCGGAGCACGATCAACCTGACCACGAAGGTCTATTCCTACACGCAATCGAAGAACAAGCAAGAATATGATAATGCAATCTGAATATTGCGAATATAGATGAAGTATTGATAAAGGTGGGGATCCGTAAGCGGTCTTGGTGTGGTCGTTGGACACAAACGAAGTACACGAAGTTGCAATGGCTAACTTTTAACTAAACAAATCCCAACTCTAAGCGATGCCTTAAGGGCTATATTTATAGGGAAAAGAGAGGGTATTTTGTCCACCCTTGGCAAGGTGGGACTATAACACCTCCTAAGTCGTTTCCCCTATAAAACGGACTCTAAAAAATAGATTACTTGGGCCTGGCCCAAAATAAGGTGGCGCAACACCAATAATAAGCTAGGACGAAATTTATGAAAGGCCATCTTTTATATTTTGTCCATCTTCTCGTATGTCATCATGGTGGCTTCAAAGTCCGGAAATCTCCACTAGAACATTCGTTCTTGTTCTCTTCGCACGCACCTTCATCTCCGTACTTGCTCATGCTCCAATGTTCATCCTTCTTGTGTGTGCTAGGCCCTTCAATTGCAAGCAACACAAATGTATCTAAGTTAGGCAGCATCATATTCTCATGAACACTAGAAACATTACCAAGAAACGAAAGTACCTGGTAATTTAACTGGCATATGCGATCTCTAGCAATTGTTCCAAGAGGTAAAACAGCAGGGGATATGGGTGTAATTGTGGTAGCCATGTCCTCACCATGTTGTGTTATGAAGACATGCCACTTGAGCTACGAGATCTGATTGCAGACCTCAGGCTTACTTCCCTGTCGCAATCGCAGACGCAGTAACAGTCATTTTGGCATTGTTTCTACTGGGTAAAAGCCTGTGTATGGACAAGAACTAGGGTTCATGTTGTGTACTGTGTGCTGCCTAAGGTAGATAATGTATGAAAAGACTTTTATTTTTCTATTGTTGTGTTTTCGTCTGCTTTTTGCAGCAGTGTATATGGACGAATTTCTATGTGTATGTGTATTTTATATAAATAACTCATACAATATATATATGTGTATATTTTTATTTTGTTGACGACCACGTTCTATGTGAACTGGCATTTGTCACACTTATATGTATCGTATGTGTCCCATAAACTGCATTGCATGTGATGCCGAACTTCTTCGTCCAACAAAAAGCACTACATTTGTCTACAAGTTTGTGCTGCACCTGTTTTTTTTTTGCTGCACTTGCCGCAGACCCTGTATTCATGTGTGCATGCCGGAACTGCATTGCTTTATGATACTGCACTGCTTTGCCTAACCAAATGCACTGCTTCGCCTAAAGATGCGTCCTGCAGTTGTTTTTTTATTGTTTGTACGGTAAGGTGGGGGGGTTGCCCCCCCCCATTTGTTTAGTTGTCTATAGATTTGTATTGCTCCTGTATTCCCTGTATTTAGCGCACTGCGTGCGTTAACGCAAGGCCGAGCAGGGAGGTGGGAGGGGGTCATGACCCCCTCCCCGCCCCCTACGAGGCCCAGCCTGGAACGAGCCGGAGCAGGTGCCACGGCGCCGCATGCGTAGGTGACTCCGTCACACCCCGTCGCCTCCTTGTCTATCTTAGGGGTGTGGCTCTGGAGTTGCGTGCGTCCTATTGTCGGAAAAACAAAATGTCCGCACTACGCCTGTCAACCAAGCGCACTGTCTGCGTTAGCGCGAGGCCGAGCAGGGGGTGGGGAGGGGGGTCGTGACCCACCTCCCCACCCCCCTGCGAGGCCGAGCCTGGAATGAGCCGGAGCAGGCGGCGACGCGGCGTACCGCGGCGCCGCATGCGTAGGCGAGTCCGTCACACCCCGTCGCCTCCCTGTCTATCTTAGGGGTGTGGCTCTGGGGTTGCGTGCGTCCTATTGTTGGAAAAACAGAATGTCCGCAATGCGCGTGTCAACCAAGCGCACTGCGTGCGTTAGCGCGAGGCACGACCCCCCTCCCCACCCCCCTGCGAGGCCGAGCCTGGAACGAGCCGGAGCAGGCGGCGACGCAGGGTGCCATGGCGCATTGCATGCATAGGCGAGTCCGTCACACCCTGTCGCCTCCCTGTCTATCTTAGGGGTGTGGCTCTGGGGTTGCGTGCGTCCTATTGTTGGAAAAACAGAATGTCCACACTGCGCCTGTCAACCAAGCGCACTGCATGCGTTGCCGAGCCTGGAACGAGCCGCAGCAGGCGGCGACGCGGCGTGCCGCTGTGCCGGATGCGTAGGCGAGTCCGTCGCCACCCTGTCTATCTTAGGGGTGTGGCTCTAGGGTTGCGTGCGTCCTATTGTTGGAAAAACAGAGTGTCCGCACTGCGCCTGTCCACCAAGCGCACTGCGTGCGTTAGCGCGAGGCCGAGCAGGGGTGGGGAAGGGGGGTCGTGACCCCCCTTCCCACCCCCTGCGAGGCCGAACCAGGAACGAGCCGGAGCAGGCGGCGACGCGGCGTGCCACGGCGCCGCATCCGTAGGCGAGTCCGTTACACCCCGTCGCCTCCCTGTCGATCTTAGGGGTGTGGCTCTGGGGTTGCATGCGTCCTATTGTTGGAAAAACAGAATGTCCGCACTACGCCTGTCAACCAAGCGCATTGCATGCGTTAGCGCGAGGCCTCACAGTGGGGTGGGGGGGGGGGGGGTGGTGACCCCTCCCTACACCCCTGGGAGGCCGAGCTTGGAACAAGCCATAGCAGGCGGCGACGCGGCGTGCCGCGGCTCCGCATGCGTAGGCGAGTCCGTCACTCCCCGTCGCCTCCCTGTCTATCTTAGGGGCGTGGCTCTGGGGTTGCGTGCGTCCTATTGTTGGAAAAACAGAATGTCCGCACTACGCCTATCAACCAAGCGCACTACATGCGTTAGCGCGAGGCCGAGTAGGGGGGTTGGGAGGGGTGTCGTGACCCACCTCCCCACCCCCCTGCGAGGCCGAGCCTGGAAGGAGCCGGAGCAGGCGGCGACTCGGCGTACCGCAGCGCCGCATGTGTACGCTAGTCTGTCACACCCCGTCGCCGCCCTGTCTATCTTAGGGGCGTGGCTCTGGGGTTGCGTGCGTCCTATTGTTGGAAAAACAGAATGTCCGCACTGCGCCTGTCAACCAAGCGCACTGCGTGCGTTAGCGCGAAGCCGAGTAGGGGGGTGGGGAGGGGGGTCGTGACCCCCCCTCCCCACCCCCTGCGAGGCCGAGCCTGGAAAGAGCCGGAGCAGGCGGCGATGCGGCGTGCCGCGGCGCCACATGCGTACGCGAGTCTGTCACACCCCGTCGCCTCCCTGTCAATCTTAGGGGTGTGGCTCTGGGGCTGCGTGCGTCCTATTGTTGGTAAAACAGAATGTCCGCACTGCGCCTGTCCACCAAGCGCACTGCGTGCGTTAGCGCGAGGCCGAGCAGGGGTGGGGAAGGGGGGTCGTGACCCCCCTTCCCACCCCCTGCGAGGCCGAACCAGGAACGAGCCGGAGCAGGCGGCGACGCGGCGTGCCACGGCGCCGCATCCGTAGGCGAGTCCGTTACACCCCGTCGCCTCCCTGTCTATCTTAGGGGTGTGGCTCTGGGGTTGCATGCATCCTATTGTTGGAAAAACAGAATGTCCGCACTACGCCTGTCAACCAAGCGCATTGCATGCGTTAGCGCGAGGCCTCGCAGGGGGGTGGGGAGGGGGGTGGTGACCCCCTCCCTACCCCCCTGGGAGGCCGAGCTTGGAACAAGCCATAGCAGGCGGCGACGCGGCGTGCCGCGGCTCCGCATGCGTAGGCGAGTCCGTCACACCCCGTCGCCTCCCTGTCTATCTTAGGGGCGTGGCTCTGGGGTTGCGTGCGTCCTATTGTTGGAAAAACAGAATGTCCGCACTACGCCTATCAACCAAGCGCACTACATGCGTTAGCGCGAGGCCGAGTAGGGGGGTTGGGAGGGGTGTCGTGACCCACCTCCCCACCCCCCTGCGAGGCCGAGCCTGGAATGAGCCCGAGCAGGCGGCGACGCGGCGTACCGCAGCGCCGCATGTGTACGCTAGTCTGTCACACCCCGTCGCCTCCCTGTCTATCTTAGGGGCGTGGCTCTGGGGTTGCGTGCGTCCTATTGTTGGAAAAACAGAATGTCCGCACTGCGCCTGTCAACCAAGCGCACTGCGTGCGTTAGCGCGAAGCCGAGTAGGGGGGTGACCCCCCTCCCCACCCCCTGCGAGGCCGAGCCTGGAAAGAGCCGGAGCAGGCGGCGATGCGGCGTGCCGCGGCGCCACATGCCCCGTCGCCTCCCTGTCAATCTTAGGGGTGTGGCTCTGGGGTTGCGTGCGTCCTATTGTTGGTAAAACAGAATGTCCGCACTGCGCCTATCAACCAAGCGCACTGCGTGCGTTAGCGCGAGGCCGAGCAGGGGGTGGGGAGGGGGCGGTCATGACCCCCTTCCCACCCCGTGTGAGGCCGAGCCTAGTACGAGCCAAAGCAGGCGGCGACGCGGCGTGCCGCGGCGCCGCATCCGTACGCGAGTCCGTTACACCCCGTCGCCTCCCTGTCTATCTTAGGGGTGTGGCTCTGGGGTTGAATGCGTCCTATTGTTGGAAAAACAGAATGTCCGCACTGCGCCTGTCAACCAAGCGCACTTTATGCGTTAGCGCGAGGCCGAGCAGGGGGGTCGTGACCCCCCTCCCCACGCCCCTGCGAGGCCGAGCAGGCGGTGATGCGGCGTGCCGCGGCGCCACATGCGTAGGCGAGTCTGTCGCACCCTGTCGCCTCCCTGTCTATCTTAGGGGTGTGGCTCTGGGGTTGCGTGCGTCCTATTGTTGGAAAAACAGAATGTCCGCACTACGCATGTCAACCAAGCGCACTGCATGCGTTAGAGAGAGGCCGAGCAGGGGGGTGGGGAGGGGGGTCGTGACCCACCTCCCCACCCCCTGCGAGGCCGAGCCTGGAATGAGCCGGAGCAGGCGGCGACGCGGCGTACCGCGGCGCCGCATGCGTAGGCTAGTCCGTCACACCCCGTCGCCTCCCTGTCTATCTTATGGGTGTGGCTCTGGGGTTGCGTGTGTCCTATTGTTGGAAAAACAGAATGTCCGCACTGCGCCTATCAACCAAGCGCACTGCGTGCGTTAGCGCGAGGCCGAGCAGGGGGGTGGGGAGGGGGCGGTCATGACCCCCTTCCCACCCCGTGCGAGGTCGAGCCTAGAACTAGACAAAGCAGGCGGTGACGCGGCGTGCCGCGGCGCCGCATGCGTAGGCGAGTCCGTCACACCCCGTCGCCTCCCTGTCTATCTTAGGGGTGTGGCTCTGGGGTTGCGTGCGTCCTATTGTTGGAAAAACAGAATGTCCGCACTGCGCCTGTCAACCAAGCGCATTGTGTGCGTTAGCGCGAGGCCGAGCAGGGGGTGGGGAGGGGGGGTCGTGACCCCCCTTCCGACCCCCTGCGAGGCCGAGCCTGGAACGAGCCGGAGCAGGCGGCGACGTGGCGTGCCGCGGCACCGCATCCGTAGGCGAGTCCGTTACACCCCGTCCCCTCCCTGTCTATCTTATGGGTGTGGCTCTGGGGTTGCTTGCGTCCTATTGTTGGAAAAACAGAATGTCCGCACTACGCCTGTCAACCAAGCGCACTGCATGCGTTAGCGCGAGGCTGAGCAGGGGGTGGGGAGGGCGGGTCGTGACCCACTTCCCCACCCTCCTGCGAGGCCGAGCCTGGAATGAGCCGGAGCAGGCGGCGACGCGGCGTACCGCGGCGCCGCATGTGTAGGCTAGTCCGTCACACCCCGTCGCCTCCGTGTCTATCTTAGGGGTGTGGCTCTGGGCTTGCGTGCATCCTATTGTTGGTAAAATAGAATGTCCGCACTGCGGCTGTCAACCAAGCGCACTGCGTGCGTTAGCGCGAAGTCAAGTAGGGGGTGGGAAGGGGAGTCGTGACCCCCCTCCCCACCCCCTGCGAGGATGAACCTGGAAAGAGCCGGAGCAGGCGGTGATGCGGCGTGCCGCGGCGCCACATGCGTAGGCGAGTCTGTCGCACCCTGTCGCCTCCCTGTCTATCTTAGGGGTGTGGCTCTGGGGTTGCGTGCGTCCTATTGTTGGAAAAACAGAATGTCCGCACTACGCATGTCAACCAAGCGCACTGCATGCGTTAGAGAGAGGCCGAGCAGGGGGGGTAGGGAGGGGGGTCGTGACCCACCTCCCCACCCCCCTGCGAGGCCGAGCCTGGAATGAGCCGGAGCAGGCGGCGACGCGGCGTACCGCGGCGCCGCATGCGTAGGTTAGTCCGTCACACCCCGTCGCCTCCCTGTCTATCTTATGGGTGTGGCTCTGGGGTTGCGTGTGTCCTATTGTTGGAAAAACAGAATGTCCGCACTGCGCCTATCAACCAAGCGCACTGCGTGCGTTAGCGCGAGGCCGAGCAGGGGGGTGGGGAGGGGGCGGTCATGACCCCCTTCCCACCCCGTGCGAGGCCGAGCCTAGAACGAGCCAAAGCAGGCGGCGACGCGGCGTGCCGCGGCGCCGTATCCGTAGGCGAGTCCGTTACACCCCGTTACCTCCCTGTCTATCTTAGGGGTGTGGCTCTGGGGTTGCATGCGTCCTATTGTTGGAAAAACAGAATGTCCGCACTACGCCTGTCAACCAAGCGCACTGCATGCGTTAGCGCGAGGCCGAGCAGGGGGGTGGGGAGGGGGGTTCGTGACCCACTTCCCCACCCTCCTGCGAGGCCGAGCCTGGAATGAGCCGGAGCAGGCGGCGACGCGGCGTACCGCGGCGCCGCATGCGTAGGCTAGTCCGTCACACCCCGTCGCCTCCCTGTCTATCTTATGGGTGTGGCTCTGGGGTTGCGTGTGTCCTATTGTTGGAAAAACAGAATGTCCGCACTGCGCCTATCAACCAAGCGCACTGCGTGTGTTAGCGCGAGGCCGAGCAGGGGGGTGGGGAGGGGGCGGTCATGACCCCCTTCCCACCCCGTGCGAGGCCGAGCCTAGAACGAGCCAAAGCAGGCGGCGACGCGGCGTGCCGCGGCGCCGTATCCGTAGGCGAGTCCGTTACACCCCGTTGCCTCCCTGTCTATCTTAGGGGTGTGGCTCTAGCGTTGAATGCGTCCTATTGTTGGAAAAACAGAATGTCCGCACTGCGCCTGTCAACCAAGCGCACTGCATCCATTAGCGCGAGGCCGAGCAGGGGGGTTCGTGACCCCCCTCCCCACGCCCCTGCGAGGCCGAGCCGGAGCAGTCGGCGACGCGGCGTGCCGCGGCGCCGCATGCGTAGGCGAGTCCGTCACACCCCGTCGCCTCCCTGTCTATCTTAGGGGTGTGGCTCTGGGGTTGCGTGCGTCCTATTGTTGGAAAAACAGAATGTCCGCACTGCGCCTGTCAACCAAGCGCACTGTGTGCGTTAGCGCGAGGCCGAGCAAGGGGTGGGGAGGGGGGGTCGTGACCCCCCTTCCTACCCCCTGCGAGGCCGAGCCTGGAACGAGCCGGAGCAGGCGGCGACGTGGCGTGCCGCGGCGCCGCGTCCGTAGGCGAGTCCGTTACACCCCGTCGCCTCCCTGTCTATCTTATGGGTGTGGCTCTGGGGTTGCATGCGTCCTATTGTTGCAAAAACAGAATGTCCGCACTACGCCTGTCAACCAAGCGCACTGCATGCGTTAGCGCGAGGCCGAGCAGGGGGGTGGGGAGGGGGGTTCGTGACCCACTTCCCCACCCTCCTGCGAGGCCGAGCCTGGAATGAGCCGGAGCAGGCGGCGACGCGGCGTACCGCGGCACCGCATGCGTAGGCTAGTCCGTCACACCCCGTCGCCTCCCTGTCTATCTTATGGGTGTGGCTCTGGGGTTGCGTGTGTCCTATTGTTGGAAAAACAGAATGTCCGCACTGCGCCTATCAACCAAGCGCTCTGCGTGCGTTAGTGCGAGGCCGAGCAGGGGGGTGGGGAGGGGGCGGTCATGACCCCCTTCCCACCCCGTGCGAGGCCGAGCCTAGAACGAGCCAAAGCAGGCGAGTCCGTTACACCCCGTTGCCTCCCTGTCTATCTTAGGGGTGTGGCTCTAGGGTTGAATGCGTCCTATTGTTGGAAAAACAGAATGTCCGCACTGCGCTTGTCAACCAAGCGCACTGCATCCATTAGCGCGAGGCCGAGCAGGGGGGTTCGTGACCCCCCTCCCCACGCCCCTGCGAGGCCGAGCCGGAGCAGGCGGCGACGCGGCGTGCCGCGGCGCCGCATGCGTAGGCGAGTCCGTCACACCGCGTCGCCTCCCTGTCTATCTTAGGGGTGTGGCTCTGGGGTTGCGTGCGTCCTATTGTTGGAAAAACATAATGTCCGCACTGCGCCTATCAACCAAGCGCACTGCATGCATTAGCGCGAGGCCAAGCAGGGGGGTTGGGAGGGGGGTCGTGACCCACTTCCCCACCCCCCTGCGAGGACGAGCCTGGAATGAGCCGGAGCAGGCGGCGACGCGGCGTACCGCGGCGCCGCATGCGTAGGCTAGTCCGTCATACCCCATCGCCTCCCTGTCTATCTTAGAGGTGTGGCTCTGGGGTTGCGTGCGTCCTATTGTTGGAAAAACAGAATGCCCGCACTGCGCCTATCAACCAAGCGCACTGCGTGCGTTAGCGCGAAGCCGAGTAGGGGGGTGGGAAGGGGGGTCGTGACCCCCCTCCCCACCCCCTGCGAGGCCGAGCCTGGAACGAGCCGGAGCAGGCGGCGATGCGGCATGCCGCGGCGCCACATGCGTAGGCGAGCCTGTCACACCCCGTCGCCTCCCTGTCTATCTTAGGGGTGTGGCTCTGGGGTTGCGTGCGTCCTATTGTTGGTAAAACAGAATGTCCGCATTGCGCCTGTCAACCAAGCGCACTGCATGCGTTAGCGCGAGGCCGAGCAGGGGGGGTCGTGACCCCCCTCTCCACCCCCATGCGAGGCCGAGCCGGAGCAGGCGGCGCCGCGTCGCCGCAGGCGTAGGCGAGTCCGTCACTCCCCGTCGCCTCCCTGTCTATCTTAGGGGTGTGGCTCTAGGGTTGCGTGCGTCCTATTGTTGGAAAAACAGAATGTTCGCACTGCGCCTGTCAACCAAGCGCACTGTGTGCGTTAGCGCGTGGCCGAGCCTGGAACGACCGGAGCAGGCGGCGACGCGGCGTCCCGCGGCGCCGCATCCATAGGCGAGTCCGTTACACCCCGTCGCCTCCCTGTCTATCTTAGGGGTGTGGCTCTCGGGTTGCATGCGTCCTATTCTTGGAAAAACAGAATGTCCGCACTACGCCTGTCAACCAAGCGCACTGCATGCGTTAGCGCGAGGCCGAGCAGGGGGGTGGGGAGGGGGGTCGTGACCCCCCTCACCACCCCCCCTGCGAGGCCGAGCCAGGAATGAGCCGGAGCAGGCGGCGACGCGGCGTGCCGCGGCGCCGCATGCGTAGGCGAGTCCGTCACACCCCGTCGCCTCCCTGTCTATCTTAGGGGTGTGGCTCTGGGGTTGCGTGCGTCCTATTGTTGGAAAAACAGAATGTCCGCACTGCGCCTGTCAACCAAGCGCACTGTGTGCGTTAGCGCGAGGCCGAGCAAGGGGTGGGGAGGGGGGGTCGTGACCCCCCTTCCTACCCCCTGCGAGGCCGAGCCTGGAACGAGCCGGAGCAGGCGGCGACGTGGCGTGCCGCGGCGCCGCATCCGTAGGCGAGTCCGTTACACCCCGTCGCCTCCCTGTCTATCTTATGGGTGTGGCTCTGGGGTTGCATGCGTCCTATTGTTGCAAAAACAGAATGTCCGCACTACGCCTGTCAACCAAGCGCACTGCATGCGTTAGCGCGAGGCCGAGCAGGGGGGTGGGGAGGGGGGTTCGTGACCCACTTCCCCACCCTCCTGCGAGGCCGAGCCTGGAATGAGCCGGAGCAGGCGGCGACGCGGCGTACCGCGGCACCGCATGCGTAGGCTAGTCCGTCACACCCCGTCGCCTCCCTGTCTATCTTATGGGTGTGGCTCTGGGGTTGCGTGTGTCCTATTGTTGGAAAAACAGAATGTCCGCACTGCGCCTATCAACCAAGCGCACTGCGTGCGTTAGTGCGAGGCCGAGCAGGGGGGTGGGGAGGGGGCGGTCATGACCCCCTTCCCACCCCGTGCGAGGCCGAGCCTAGAACGAGCCAAAGCAGGCGAGTCCGTTACACCCCGTTGCCTCCCTGTCTATCTTAGGGGTGTGGCTCTAGGGTTGAATGCGTCCTATTGTTGGAAAAACAGAATGTCCGCACTGCGCTTGTCAACCAAGCGCACTGCATCCATTAGCGCGAGGCCGAGCAGGGGGGTTCGTGACCCCCCTCCCCACGCCCCTGCGAGGCCGAGCCGGAGCAGGCGGCGACGCGGCGTGCCGCGGCGCCGCATGCGTAGGCGAGTCCGTCACACCGCGTCGCCTCCCTGTCTATCTTAGGGGTGTGGCTCTGGGGTTGCGTGCGTCCTATTGTTGGAAAAACATAATGTCCGCACTGCGCCTATCAACCAAGCGCACTGCATGCATTAGCGCGAGGCCAAGCAGGGGGGTTGGGAGGGGGGTCGAGACCCACTTCCCCACCCCCCTGCGAGGCCGAGCCTGGAATGAGCCGGAGCAGGCGGCGACGCGGCGTACCGCGGCGCCGCATGCGTAGGCTAGTCCGTCATACCCCATCGCCTCCCTGTCTATCTTAGGGGTGTGGCTCTGGGGTTGCGTGCGTCCTATTGTTGGAAAAACAGAATGCCCGCACTACGCCTATCAACCAAGCGCACTGCGTGCGTTAGCGCGAAGCCGAGTAGGGGGGTGGGAAGGGGGGTCGTGACCCCCCTCCCCACCCCCTGCGAGGCCGAGCCTGGAACGAGCCGGAGCAGGCGGCGATGCGGCGTGCCGCGGCGCCACATGCGTAGGCGAGTCTGTCACACCCCGTCGCCTCCCTGTCTATCTTAGGGGTGTGGCTCTGGGGTTGCGTGCGTCCTATTGTTGGTAAAACAGAATGTCCGCATTGCGCCTGTCAACCAAGCGCACTGCATGCGTTAGCGCGAGGCCGAGAAGGGGGGGTCGTGACCCCCCTCTCCACCCCCATGCGAGGCCGAGCCGGAGCAGGCGGCGCCGCGTCGCCGCATGCGTAGGCGAGTCCGTCACTCCCCGTCGCCTCCCTGTCTATCTTAGGGGTGTGGCTCTAGGGTTGCGTGCGTCCTATTGTTGGAAAAACAGAATGTTCGCACTGCGCCTGTCAACCAAGCGCACTGTGTGCGTTAGCGCGTGGCCGAGCCTGGAACGACCGGAGCAGGCGGCGACGCGGCGTCCCGCGGCGCCGCATCCATAGGCGAGTCCGTTACACCCCGTCGCCTCCCTGTCTATCTTAGGGGTGTGGCTCTCGGGTTGCATGCGTCCTATTCTTGGAAAAACAGAATGTCCGCACTACGCCTGTCAACCAAGCGCACTGCATGCGTTAGCGCGAGGCCGAGCAGGGGGGTGGGGAGGGGGGTCGTGACCCCCCTCACCACCCCCCCTGCGAGGCCGAGCCAGGAATGAGCCGGAGCAGGCGGCGACGCGGCGTGCCGCGGCGCCGCATGCGTAGGCGAGTCTGTCACACCCCGTCGCCTCCCTGTCTATCTTAGGGGTGTGGCTCTGGGGTTGCGTGCATCCTATTGTTGGAAAAACATAATGTCCGCACTGCGCCTATCAACCAAGCGCACTGCATGCGTTAGCGCGAGGCCAAGCAAGGGGGTTGGGAGGGGGGTCGTGACCCACCTCCCCACCGCCCTGCGAGGCCGAGCCTGGAATGAGCCGGAGCAGGCGGCGACGCGGCGTACCGCGGCGCCGCATGCGTAGGCTAGTCCGTCACACCTCGTCGCCTCCCTGTCTATCTTAGGGGTGTGGCTCTGGGGTTCCGTGCGTCCTATTGTTGGAAAAACACCATGCCCGCACTGCGCCTGTCAACCAAGCGCACTGCTTGCGTTAGCGCGAAGCCGAGTAAGCGGGTGGGAAGGGGGGTCGTGACCCCCCTTCCCACCCCTTGCGAGGCCGAGCCTAGAACGAGTCAGAGCAGGCGGCGCCGCGGCGCCACATGCGTAGGCGAGTCTGTCACACCCCGTCGCCTCCCTGTCTATCGTAGGGGTGTGGCTCTAGGGTTGCGTGCGTCCTATTGTTGGAAAAACAGAATGTCCGCACTGCGCCTGTCAACCAAGCGCACTGCATGCGTTAGCGCGAGGCCGAGCAGGGGGGTCGTGACCCCCCTCTCCACCCCCCTGCGATGCCGAGCCGGAGCAGGCGGCGCCGCGTCGCCGCATGCGTAGGCGAGTCCGTCACACCCCGTCGCCTCCCTGTCTATCTTAGGGGTGTGGCTCTGGGGTTGCGTGCGTCCTATTGTTGGAAAAACAGAATGTCCGCACTGCGCCTGTCAACCAAGCGCACTGCGTGCGTTAGCGCGAGGCCGAGCCTGGAACGAGCCGGAGCAGGCGGCGACGCGGCGTCCCGCGGCGCCGCATCCATAGGCGAGTCCGTTACACCCCGTCGCCTCCCTGTCTATCTTAGGGGTGTCGCTCTGGGGTTGCATGCATCCTATTGTTGGAAAAATAGAATGTCCGCACTACGCCTGTCAACCAAGCGCACTGCATGCGTTAGCGCGAGGCCGAGCAGGGGGGTGGGGAGGGGGGTCGTGACCCCCCTCACCACCCCCTGCGAGGCCGAGCCAGGAATGAGCCGGAGCAGGGGCGACGCGGCGTGCCGCGGCGCCGCATGCGTAGGCGAGTCCGTCACACCCCGTCGCCTCCCTGTCTATCTTAGGGGTGTGGCTCTGGGGTTGCGTGCGTCCTATTGTTGGAAAAACATAATGTCCGCACTGCGCCTATCAACCAAGCGCACTGCATGCGTTAGCGCGAGGCCAAGCAGGGGGGTTTGGAGGGGGGTCGTGACCCACCTCCCCACCCCCCTGCGAGGCCGAGCGTGGAATGAGCCGGAGCAGGAGGCGACGCGGCATACCGCGGCGCCGCATGCGTAGGCTAGTCCGTCACACCCCGTCGCCCCCTGTCTATCTTAGGGGTGTGGCTCTGGGTTGCGTGCGTCTAATTGTTGGAAAAACAGAATGCCCACACTGCGCCTGTCAACCAAGCGCACTGCGTGCGTCAGCGCGAAGCCGTGTAGGGGGTGGGAAGGGGAGTCTCGTCCCCCCTCCCGACCCCCTGCGAGGCCGAGCCTGGAACGAGCCGGAGCAGGCGGCGATGCGGCGTGCCGCGGCGCCACATGCGTAGGCGAATCTGTCACACCCCTTCGCCTCCTTGTCTATCTTAGGGGTGTAGCTCTGGGGTTGCGTGCGTCCTATTGTTGGAAAAACAGAATGTCCGCACTGCGCCTGTCAACCAAGCGCACGGCGTGGGTTAGCGCGAGGCCGAGCAGGGGGTGGGGAGGGGGGGTCGTGACCCCCCTCCCCACCCCCCCTGCGAGGCCGAGCTAGGAACGAGCCGGAGGAGGCGGCGACGCAGCGTGCCGCGGCGCCGCATGCGTAGGCGAGTCCGTCGCACCCCGCCGCCTCCCTGTCTATCTTAGGGGTTTGGCTCTAGGGTTGCGTGCGTCCTATTGTTGGAAAAACAGAATGTCCGCACTGCGCCTGTCAACCAAGCGCACTGCGTGCGTTAGCGCGAGGACGAGCAGGGGGGTGGGGGTCGTGACCCCCCTCCCCACCCCCCTGCGAGGCCGAACCTGGAACGAGTCGGAGCAGGCGGCGACGTGGTGTGCCACGGCGCCGCATGCGTAGGCGAGTCCGTCACACCCCGTCGACTCCCTGTCTATCTTTGGGGTGTGGCTCTGGGTTGCATGCGTCCTATTGTTGGAAAAACAAAATGTCCGCACTGCGCCTGTCAACCAAGCGCACTGCGTGCGTTAGCGCGAGGCCGAGCAGGGGTTGGGGAGTGGGGTCGGGACCCCCCTCCCCACCTTCCTGCGAGGCCGAGCCTGGAACGAGCCGGAGCAGGCGGCGATGTGGCGTGCCGCGGCGCCACATGCGTAGGCGAGTCCGTCACACCCCGTCGCCTCCCTGTCACACCCCGTGCGCGTGTCAACCAAGCCAGGATGTGACGTGGGATTGTGCCATTGTAGCCAAGTGAAAAGATTCGCCGTGGTAGTGTTCTTGATTGGCTGGAAAAAATATTCGTCTAAGCGAACTGCAATGCTTTACTGACAGCACATCTTCCTTCCCATCCCGGACTGCACAGCGGACTGCATTTTTTTTAGGTGAGGGGGTACTGGAGTTAGTTGCTAGTTGTGCGTTGTTGGGCTCTGTTTGTTTTTGGGCTGTGAGAATTTGTTGCGTCCGTTGGGTGTAAGACGCATTGGGCCCAAGTCGGCCTGTGAGCACGGTTGGTTCCCGGTGCGCTGTGTGCGCGCTCTAATATTTAGTCCCACCTCGCCCGCAGAGACTGCGCTCGACCTGTTTATAAGCGCTGGCGAGGCATCTCCGTCGAACTCCTCTGGTTACTTGTTTGGGCGCTGATACACGGCGGTCGCTGCTCTATGCTCTCTGACCTGTGGGCCCATGTGTGCCCGGCCCCATGCATTGTGGCTCAGAATGACTCGCCTAATGTGGGCGCAGACCTATTACGGGACTGGCTGGGGCCTGGTTGCAGTTGGGTGGTCAATTTTTTTCCTTATCTGAAGCATTCTTTTCTTTTGGAGTATATATATTTCGTGGTAGTACAAATGATGTCATTTGTACTGCTTGCACCAACGTTGAGTACTGCACTGCGCGTACGAAGTCTGTGTGTTGTGCACTGCACGAAAGTTGCTGCAGCCCCTCTCGTTCTGCATTTATGCATGTACTGCACTTCATGTATACACTTTGTGAACTGCCTTATATTTGTTATGTGAACTGTATTCACGTTTGTTTATAATGGTCTGCGGATTATATTTTTTATAAATATTAATATTAATGTTCTTTTTCTATAATTACTTTTTGTGGACTGCATGTGTACAAATGTGTAATGCTTATTTTTACCATTGTGAACTGCATTAATCTTTGTTTTTTAGGTATGAGTTGTAGTCAGATTACTTAATTTTTTTAACATTGTTTTTTAATATGTTTTGTATGTGAATAGTATGTTTTGGTATCACACATTAAAATTTTCAAAGTTTTCTGGATACTTGTTCTAACACAAACTAATTTC
This sequence comes from Aegilops tauschii subsp. strangulata, assembly GCF_002575655.3. Lineage (NCBI taxonomy): Eukaryota > Viridiplantae > Streptophyta > Magnoliopsida > Poales > Poaceae > Aegilops > Aegilops tauschii. The sequence continues at coordinate 347,392,125 of NC_053041.3, forward strand.
AGCGAAAGCAATTTATCACAAGCAAACTGACGATACATAAGCAAACAACAGAAAGAAAATTTGATGATAATTCTAAAACGACATTGTTTTTACAAAAGAAATGTTCGATATGAAGCAACGGACATAATCAAAAGCTTGCATACATGAAACAAAGAACAACACAATGACTAAAGTAAAGTGAAACTAAACATAGCCCTGATTATTTCTAGTTGCTGTATTGGATTACAGCCTTGTTCTTCTTCTTCTTTGCTTGTTTGTCTCTTTTTGCCCTGTCCAGTCCCATTATGACATCCTAGATGATTCTCCATGACTCATATGTTGCGCATGCATCTATTGCTGCATACTTGATAAGCTTTTCTGGCAGCGGGCAAAATCCTCACAGAGTATGGTCCTCCTTGCGGTTAATTTTTTTCTTCATGACATGGTAGTGAATGTCTATCATCCTGCCGGCAACATCAGCCAAAGAGTCAAACTTCTTTTTATTGTATGGGTCTCTCTGTTCCACCTGAATATCAATGTAGTTGTCGGAGTTGATCTCCAAACCAGATAGCTTCAGCTTGCTTTTGTCTCCTTCAATGGCGAATCCGACAAAGGTGTACTCACCATTCATGAGGAATTTGTCTAGTTCCATTGGCCTGCAAGATGTTTGTATAGAGTGAATATAGTTTATTTTCTTAGAACTACCAATTTTTTTTGTTTTTTCTGAAACTGAACTGCAATATGAATATCCGAATCTGTTGCAGTGAGTAGTTGCTAATACTTTGTTCAGCATAACTAGTAAATCTGATAATATATTGCATAAACAATGCATGTTTTGTGCATGCTTGTATTCTTGAACTGAATTTCATACATGTTTTGTGTAGTAATGTTGTTGTTTTCTATTGTTCAGTCAAATAGTTTGTATTTGGTAAAACAAAATAAAACAACGTGTATTGCTAGATCATATAATTCAAGAATTGAACACATGAGTGACATATATGGAGCCAGATGAAAACTGTCAATGAATTCATATGCGATGCTTTTCAAAAATGAGAACCATAGTTTAAATATTGGCAATTGCAGTGAAGAAACTTTAAAATCAATATTGACAAGCAATAGTACAGATTGATAGTTATTCTGACCTGTCTTTAGCTGCAGAGATGTGGTAGACAAGGCGTTCTTTTCTATGCATAGCTGGAGCACTGCTACCCGCTGTGGCTTCAGGTACTGCGTGTACTCGACATCAACGCCGACTAGTTTAACGGGCATTCCACCGAGCTTCCTCCTGAGCGTGGACAACATCTTGTCCACGTCTTCACCGTTGCTTGTGCAAACGACGTGGAGCTTGTGGTTGCCATGGAGGTCGACGTCATGGAGCTCCCTGGTGTACCTGCGGCGCTGCTTGTACAGAGGTGCATCCGCCATGACTCTCCTCTGCTCTCTCGTGTTTGTTCTAGAAAGAGGTTAGTGAAAGGAAGTGTGGAGAAGAAGATGCAATGGGGTTTTTGGGGGGACGAAGCAGTTGTGTTTTCTCCTCTGCTCTCCTTGACAGGACGTGGGAGAGGTGGAGCGGGGTGGTAGCGTGGTGGGGCTCTGTTTTTAGTTACGTGGCAACTGCAGAGAGGTTTTGCTATGAGGAGGCTCCGTTAGTGCGTTGGAAATCCGGAACGTCGTCGCCTCTTTTTTCGTGACTAGTTCAGGTATGCACGCAACTGTCAGAAAATGTGATGATTGTGTTGTCGGTGAATTTTCCTAGTAAGTGCACTTCTTTGCTATCAGAACAGAACTGCGTATGTCCACATAGTGTACTCCATGGAAGTGAAATTTATTCTTCGTACACTGAATTATATCAGATTAGGATTCACACAGATGTACGCACATTTAGTTTTTTTATGGAGTTCTTTTTTTCTCTTTTTTTGATGGTAATGCAACTTTTGTGTGCATGGAGGGTAGTGTGGGTAGTGTTGGAAATATGCCCTAGAGGCAATAATAAAATGGTTATTATTGTATTTCCTTGTTCAGGATAATTGTCTATTGTTCATGCTATAATTGTATTAACTGGAAACCGTAATACATGTGTGAATACATAGACCACAACATGTCCCTAGTAAGCCTCTAGTTGACTAGCTCGTTGATCAATAGATGGTTATGGTTTCCTGACCATGGACATTGGATGTCATTGATAACGGGATCACATCATTAGGAGAATGATGTGATGGACAAGACCCAATCCTAAGCATAGCACAAGATCGTGTAGTTCGTTTGCTAAGAGCTTTTCTAATGTCAAGTATCATTTCCTTAGACCATGAGATTGTGCAACTCCCGGATACCGTAGGAATGCTTTGGGTGTACCAAACGTCACAACGTAACTAGGTGGCTATAAAGGTACACTACAGGTATCTCTGAAAGTGTCTGTTGGGTTGGTACGAATCGAGACTGGGATTTGTCACTCCGTATGACGGAGAGGTATCTCTGGGCCCACTCGGTAATGCATCATCATAATGAGCTCAATGTGACTAAGTAGTTAGTCACGGGATCATGCATTACGGAACGAGTAAAGTGACTTGCCGGTAACGAGATTGAACGAGGTATTGGGATACTGGCGATCAAAATCTCGGGCAAGTAACATACCGATTGACAAAGGGAATTGTATACGGGATTGATTGAATCCCCGACATCGTGGTTCATCCGATGAGATCATCGTGGAACATGTGGGAGCTAACATGGGTATCCAGATCCCGCTGTTGGTTATTGGCCGGAGAACGTCTCGGTCATGTCTGCATGGTTCCCGAACCCGTAGGGTCTACACACTTGATGACGCTAGGGTTATAGGGAATAGATATACGCGGTTACCGAATGTTGTTCGGAGTCCCGGATGAGATCCCGGACGTCACGAGGAGTCCCGGAGGTAAAGAATAATATATAGGAAGTGAGGTTTTGGCCACCGGAAGAGTTTCGGGTGTCGCCGGTAATGTACCGGGACCACCGGAGGGTTCCGGGGGTCTACCGGGAGGGGCCACCAACCCCGGAGGCCTGCGTGGGCCAAGTGTGGGAAGGGACCAGCCCCTAGGTGGGCTGGTGCGCCTCCCACAAGAGGCCCAAGGCGCAGGGAAGGGGGGAAGGGGGAAAACCCTAGGCGTAGATGGGCCTAAGGCCCACCCTAGGGCGCGCCCCCCTCTCTCCCCCTCTTGGTCGCCCCCTCCATCCAATCTAGGGCTGGCCGCCACCCCTAGGCCCAACCTAGGGGTGGGAACCCTAGAGGGGGCACACCCTCCTCCCCTCCTCCTATAAATAGTGGGGGTTTTGGGGCTGCAGAAGACACGAGTCTCCCTCTCTCTTGACGCAGCCCTACCCCTCTCCCTACTCGTCTCTTGCAGTGCTTGGCGAAGCCCTGCTAGAGTGCCACGCTCCTCCACCACCACCACGCCGTTGTGCTGCTGCTGGACGGAGGCTTCCCCAACCTCTCCCTCTCCCTTGCTGGATCAAGGCGCGGGAGACGTCACCGGGCTGCATGTGTGTTGAACGCGGAGGCATCGTTGTTCGGTGCTTAGATCGGATTCGGCCGCGATCTGAATCGCTTTATGTATGACTCCACCGACCGCGTTCTTGCAACGCTTCCGCATCCCGATCTTCAAGGGTATGAAGATGCACTCCCCTCTCTCTCGTTGCTAGTTAATCCATAGATTGATCTTGGTGATGCGTAGAAATTTTTGAATTATTGCTACGTTACCCAATAGTGGCATCATGAGCTAGGTCTATGAGTAGATTCTATGCACGAGTAGAACACAAAGTAGTTGTGGGCGATGATTTGTTCAATTTGCTTTAGTCTTATCTTGATTCGGCGGCATTGTGGGATGAAGCGGCCCGGACCGACCTTACACGTACTCTTACGTGAGACAGGTTCCACCGACTGACATGCACTTGATGCATAAGGTGGCTAGCGGGTGTCTGTCTCTCCCACTTTAGTCGGATCGGATTCGATGAAGAGGGTCCTTATGAAGGGTAAATAGCAATTGGCATATCACCGTTGTGGCTTTTGCGTAGGTAAGAAACGTTCTTGCTAGAAACCCATAGCAGCCACGTAAAACATGCAACAACAATTAGAGGACATCTAACTTGTTTTTGCAGGGTATGCTATGTGATGTGATATGGCCAAAAGGATGTGATGAATTATATATATGTGATGTATGAGATTGATCATGTTCTTGTAATAGGAATCACGACTTGCATGTCGATGAGTATGACAACCGGCAGGAGCCATAGGAGTTGTCTTAATTTATTGTATGACCTGCGTGTCAATGAAAAACGCCATGTAATTACTTTACTTTATTGCTAACCGTTAGCCATAGTAGTAGAAGTAATAGTTGGCGAGACAACTTCATGAAGACACGATGATGGAGATCATGATGATGGAGATCATGGTGTCATGCCGGTGACGAAGGTGATCATGCCGCGCCTCGAAGATGGAGATCAAAAGGCGCAAGATGATATTGGCCATATCATGTCACTTTATGATTTGCATGTGATGTTTGTCATGTTTACATCTTATTTGCTTAGTACGACGGTAGCATAAATAAGATGATCCCTCACTAAAATTTCAAGAGATGTGTTCCCCCTAACTGTGCACCGTTGCGAAGGTTCGTTGTTTTGAAGCACCACGTGATGATCGGGTGTGATAGATTGTAACGTTCGCATACAACGGGTGTAAGCCAGATTTACACATGCGAAACACTTAGGTTGACTTGACGAGCCTAGCATGTACAGACATGGCCTCGGAACACAAGAGACCGAAAGATCGAACATGAGTCGTATAGTAGATACGATCAACATGGAGATGTTCACCGATGATGACTAGTCCATCTCACGTGATGATGGGACACGGCCTAGTTGACTCGGATCATGTATCACTTAGATGACTAGAGGGATGTCTATCTGAGTGGGAGTTCATTAAATAATCAGATGAACTTAATTATCATGAACATAGTCAAAAGGTCTTTGCAAATTATGTCGTAACTTACGCTTTAGTTCTACTAAGATATGTTCCTAGAGAAAATTTAGTTGAAAATTGATAGTAGCAATTATGCGGACTGGGTCCGTAAACTGAGGATTGTCCTCATTGCTGCACGGAAGGCTTATGTCCTTAATGCACCGCTCAGTGTGCTGAACCTCGAGCGTGGTTTGTGGATGTTGCGAACATCTGACATACACGTTTTGATGACTACGTGATAGTTTAGTGCGTAATGCTAACGGTTTAGAATTGAGGCGCCAAAGACGTTTTTGAAACGTCGCAGAACATATGAGATGTTCCAAAGACTGAAATTGGGATTTCAGACTAGTGCCCACGTCAAGAGGTATGAGACCTCTAACAAGTTTCTTAAGCCTGCAAACTAAGGGAGAAAAGCTCAATCGTAGAGCATGTGCTCAGATTATGTGAGTACTACAATCGCTTGAATCGAGTGGGAGTTAATCTTCCAGATGAGATAGTGATGGTTCTCCATAGTCACTGCCACCAAGCTATTAGAGCTTCATGATGAACTATAACATATCAGGGATAGACATGATGATCCTTGAGCAACTCGCGATGTTTGACACCGCGAAAGTAGAAATCAAGTAGGAGCATCAATTGTTGATGGTTAGTAAAACCACTAGTTTCAAGAAGGGCAAGGGCAAGAAGGGATACTTCATGAAACGGCAAATCAGTTGCTGCTCCAGCGAAGAAACCCAAGGTTGAACCCAAACCCGAGACTAAGTGCTTCTGTGATGAGGGGAATGGTCACTGAAGCAGAACTACCCTAGATACTTGGTAGATGAGAAGGCAGGCAAGGTCGACAGAAGTATATTGGATATACATTATATTAATGTGTACTTTACTAGTACTCCTAGTAGCACCAGGGTATTAGATACCGGTTCGGTTGCTAAGTGTTGGTAACTCGAAATAAAAGGCTACGGAATAAACGGAGACTAGCTAAAAGTGAGATGACGATATGTGTTGGAAGTGTTTTCAAGGTTGATGTAATCAAACATCGTACGCTCCCTCTACCATCAGGATTGGTATTAAACCTAAATAATTGTTATTTGGTGTTTGCGTTGAGCATAGACATGATTCGATTATGTTTATCGCAATACGGTTATTCATTTAAGGAGAATAATGGTTACTCTGTTTATTTGAATAATACCTTCAATGGTCTTGCACCTAAAATGAATGGTTTATTGAATCTCGATCGTAGTGATACACATGTTCATGCCAAAATATATAAGATAGTAATGATAGTACCACATACTTGTGGCACTGCCATTTGAGTCATATTGGTATAAAACGCATGAAGAAGCTCCATGTTGATGGATCTTTGGACTCACTCATTTTTGAAAAGATTGAGACATGCGAACCATGTCTATTGGTAGATATGCATGAAGAAACTCCATACAGATGGATCGTTTGAACTCACTTGATTTTGAATCACTTGAGACATGCAAATCATAACACATGGGCAAGATGACTGAAAGGCCTCGTTTTCAGTAAGATGGAACAAGAGAGCAACTTGTTGGAAGTAATACATTTGATGTGTGCAGTCCAATGAGTGCTGAGGCACGCGGTGGATATCGTTATGTTCTTACTTCACAGATGATTTGAGTAGATGCTAAGTGTATTTACTTGATGAAACACAAGTCTGAATTATTGAAAGGTTCAAATAATTTCAGAGTGAAGTTGAAGATCGTCGTGACAAGAGAATAAAATGTCTGTGATTTGATCATAGAGATGAATATCTGAGTTACGAGTTTGGCACACAATTAAGACATCGTGGAAATTGTTTCACAACTAATACCGCCTGGAACACCATAGTGTGATGGTGTGTCCGAACAGCATAACTGCACCCTATTGGATATGGTGCATACCATGATGTCTCTTATCAAATTACCACTATCGTTTATGGGTTAGGCATTAGAGACAACCGCATTCACTTTAAATAGGGCACCACGCAATTCCGTTGAGACGACACCGTATGAACTATGGTTTAGAGAAACCTAAGCTGTCGTTTCTTAAAAGTTTGGGGCTGCGACGCTTATGTGGAAAAGTTTCAGGCTGATAAGCTCGAACCCAAAGCGGATAAATGCATCTTCATAGAATACCCAAAACAGTTGGGTATACCTCCTATTTCAGATCTGGAAGCAAAAGTGATTGTTTCTAGAAACGGGTCCTTTCTCGAGGAAAAGTTTCTCTCGAAAGAATTGAGTGGGAGGATGGTGGAGACTTGATGAGGTTATTGAACCGTCACTTCAACTAGTCTGTAGCAGGGCACAAGAAGTTGTTCCTGTGGCACCTACACCAATTGAAGTGGAAGCCTATGATAGTGATCATGAAACTTCGGATCAAGTCACTACCAAACCTCGTAGGACGACAAGGATGCGTACTACTTCAGAGTGGTACGTAAACCTATCTTGGAAGTCATGTTGCTAGACAACAATGAACCTACGAGCTATGGAGAAGCGATGGAGGGCCCAGATTCCGACGAATGGCTCGAGGCCATAAAATCCGAGAGAGGATCCATGTATAAAACAAAGTATAGACTTTGGAAGAACTACTTGATGGTCGTAAGGCTGTTGGGTACAGATGGATTTTAAAGGGGAAACGGACAATGATGGTAAGTATCACCATTAAGAAAGCTAGACTTGTCGTTAAGATGTTTTCTGACAAGTTCAAGGAGTTGACTACGATGAGACTTTCTCACTCGTAGCGATGCTAAGAGTCTGTTGGAATTAGATTAGCAGTTACTGCATTGTTTATGAAATCTTGCAGATAGGATGTCAAAACATTGTTTCCTCGACGATTTTCTTGAGGAAAGGTTGTATGTGATACAACCAGAAGGTTTTGTCAATCCTGAAAGATGCTAACAAGTATGCAAAGCTCCAGCAATCCTTCTAAGGACTGGGGTAAGCATCTCGGAGATGGAATGTACGCTTTGATGAGATGATCAAAGATTTTGGGTTTATACAAAGTTTATGAGAAACTTGTATTTCCAAAGAAGTGAGTGGGAGCACTATAGAATTTTTGATGAGTATATGTTGTTAACATATTGTTGATCAGAAATGATGTAGAATTTCTGGAAAGCCTGCAAGGTTATTTGAAAAGTGTTTTTCAATGGAAAACCTGGATTAAGCTACTTGAACATTGAGCATCAAGATCTATAAGGATAGATAAAAAACGCTTAATAGTACTTTCAAATGAATACATACCATGAAAAGATTTTGAAGGAGTTCAAAATAGATCGGCAAAGAAGGAGTTCTTGGCTGTGTTACAAGGTGTGAGTATTGAGTAAGACTCAAGACCTGACCATGGCAGAAGAGAGAGAAAGGATGAAGGTCGTCCCCTATGCTTTAGACGTAGGCTCTACAGTATGCTATGCTGTGTACCACACCTGAAGTGTGCCTTGCCATGAGTCAGTCAAGGGGTACAAGAGTGATCCAGGAATGGATCACATGACAGCAGTCGAACTTATCCTTAGTAACTAGTGGACTAAGGAATTTTCTCGATTATGGAGGTGGTAAAAGAGTTCGTCGTAAAGGGTTACGTCGATGCAAACTTTGACACTAATCCGGATGACTCTGAGTAGTAAACCGGATTCGTATAGTAGAGCAGTTATTTGGAATAGCTCCAAGTAGCGCGTGGTAGCTGCATCTACAAGATGACATAGAGATTTGTAAAGCACACACGGATCTGGAAGGTTCAGACCTGTTGACTAAAAAACCTCTCTCACAAGCGAGATATGAACAAACCCCATGGGTGTTGGATTCATTACAATCACATAGTGATGTGAACTAGATTATTGACTCTAGTGCAAGTGGGAGACTGTTGGAAATATGCCCTAGAGGCAATAATAAAATGGTTATTATTGTATTTCCTTGTTCATGATAATTGTCTATTGTTCATGCTATAATTGTATTAACTGGAAACCGTAATACATGTGTGAATACATAGACCACAACATGTCCATAGTAAGCCTCTAGTTGACTAGCTCGTTGATCAATAGATGGTTATGGTTTCCCGACCATGGACATTGGATGTCATTGATAACGGGATCACATCATTAGGAGAATGATGTGATGGACAAGACCCAATCCTAAGCATAGCACAAGATCGTGTAGTTCGTTTGCTAAGAGCTTTTCTAATGTCAAGTATCATTTCCTTAGACCATGAGATTGTGCAACTCCCGGATACCGTAGGAATGCTTTGGGTGTACCAAACGTCACAACGTAACTGGGTGGCTATAAAGGTACACTACAGGTATCTCCGAAAGTGTCTGTTGGGTTGGTACGAATCGAGACTGGGATTTGTCACTCCGTATGACGGAGAGGTATCTCTGGGCCCACTCGGTAATGCATCATCATAATGAGCTCAATGTGACTAAGTAGTTAGTCACGGGATCATGCATTACGGAACGAGTAAAGTGACTTGCCGGTAACGAGATTGAACGAGGTATTGGGATACCGGCGATCGAATCTCGGGCAAGTAACATACCGATTGACAAAGGGAATTGTATACGGGATTGATTGAATCCTCGACATCGTGGTTCATCCAATGAGATCATCGTGGAACATGTGGGAGCCAACATCGGTATCCAGATCCCGCTGTTGGTTATTGGCCGGAGAACGTCTCGGTCATGTCTGCATGGTTCCCGAACCCGTAGGGTCTACACACTTAAGGTTCGATGACGCTAGGGTTATAGGGAATAGATATACGTGGTTACCGAATGTTGTTCGGAGTCCAGGATGAGATCCCGGACGTCACGAGGAGTTCCGGAATGGTCCGGAGGTAAAGAATAATATATAGGAAGTGAGGTTTTGGCCACCGGAAGAGTTTCGGGCGTCACCGGTAATGTACCGGGACCACCGGAGGGTTCCGGGGGTCTACCGGGAGGGGCCACCAACCCCGGAGGCCTGCGTGGGCCAAGTGTGGGAAGGGACCAGCCCCTAGGTGGGCTGGTGCGCCTCCCACAAGAGGCCCAAGGCGCAGGGAAGGGGGGAAGGGGGAAAACCCTAGGCGCAGATGGGCCTAAGGCCCACCCTAGGGCGCGCCCCCTCTCTCCCCCTCTTGGCCGCCCCCTCCATCCAATCTAGGGCTGGCCGCCACCCCTAGGGGTGGGAACCCTAGAGGGGGCGCACCCTCCTCCCCTCCTCCTATAAATAGTGGGGGTTTTGGGGCTGCAGAAGACACGAGTCTCCCTCTCTCTTGGCGCAGCCCTACCCCTCTCCCTACTCGTCTCTCGCAGTGCTTGGCGAAGCCCTGCTAGAGTGCCACGCTCCTCCACCACCACCACGCCGTCGTGCTGCTGCTGGACGGAGTCTTCCCCAACCTCTCCCTCTCCCTTGCTGGATCAAGGCGCGGGAGACGTCACCGGGCTGCATGTGTGTTGAACGCGGAGGCACCGTTGTTCGGTGCTTAGATCGGATTCGGCCGCGATCTGAATCGTTTCGTGTATGACTCCACCGACCACGTTCTTGCAACGCTTCTGCATCGCGATCTTCAAGGGTATGAAGATGCACTCCCCTCTCTCTCGTTGCTAGTTAATCCATAAATTGATCTTGGTGATGCGTAGAAAATTTTGAATTTCTGCCACGTTCCCCAACATGGATAGGGGTGTCGGACTACTTTGCTTAAGTAACAGGGCTGCATAGCCATACTGCATTGGAGTGTAAAGTGAACTGCATTTCAAAAAAAGAATACTTCATGCTTCCACGTGGAGAACTGCATTGTTGTACATCGCGGACTGCATTTGTACATTGACTTCGGGCTTCCTGTGTTTTATCTATTAATAGTGAACTGTAGTTTCTAGCAGTGCCCACGCACATTTTTGTTGTTGTTGTTGTTGTTATTCATTTAAAAAATGTTTCTCATTTTGCTTTGATGTTTTACTTTTGAACTTATTGTTTTTTCTTAGTGGGCCTTGTTGGGCCTGTGTTCGGGGAGTGAAGACGCATTGGGCCCAAGTCGTCCTGTGGTTTCCGGTGCGTTGTGTGCGGCCTAATGTTTAGTCCCACCCCGCCCGCGGAAGGCACGCCCGACCTGTTTATAAGCGCTGGCGAGGCCGCCGTATCGAACTCCTCTGGTTACTTATTTGTGCGCTTATACACGGCGCTCGCTGCTCTATGCTCTCTGACCTGTGGGCCCATGTGTGCCCGCCCCCATACATTGTGACTCAGAACGACTCGCCTTCTGTGGGCGCCGACCTACTACAAGACTGGCTGGGGCCGGCTGCACCTGTGTTGGTGAATTTTTTTTCTTTGTATTTTCTCTCTTAAGTATTTTTCCAATGTAGGGGCGTGCACTGCTTAGTAAATCATCTCTGCACTGCATTGATCAGGGTTCTGTACTGCATGTGCATGCATTCCGTACTACACTTGTTTGCGCTACATTTTTGTGCACTGCATGGGTAGCATTTTTCTTTATTGTTTTTCCTCTTACGTATCCTTTTTCTAGTGTACAGGTGTGCACTGCTTTGTTGCCTCTATGTGCACTGCATTCGTCATAGTCCTGTGCTGCAGGTGTACACATTTTGCACTGCGTGCATCCTTCTTTGTGCCAAAGTTGTGACTGGTTATGCCAACGCTGCGGACTGCATGACTTACATTTAAGGACTACATCAGGTGCACTAATTCTGGTTTTGTGCACTGCGCGAATGTGCTTGTCTTGTGCTTCATTTTGAGCATGTACTGCACTTCATGCACACATATAGTGAACTTCCTGGTAAGCCTTTGGAGAACTGCACACATAAAATGGTCTGTGGATTATAATTTTCTAGAGAATTATTATTTAATGATCTGTGGTTAGTTCGTGGGAATTGCTGCAGTCAAAGTACACCTTCTTTTTTGGTTCCTTTTTCTTTGGTAACATAAGCCTTTATTGATTGTCCTTCATTCTTGGTAACATAATTTTCATTAACTCCCCTTTAATTTTTAGTTTTGACCTTTTTGCATTCCTCTTCTATAAATGTAGGCCAACTTCTACCCTTCCTTTGCAGTTCATTTCTCCTCTAGCCGCAACTTCTCTCCTTTCTCTAGCCTCTCTTTATTTTTTTCCTTTTCTAGGTTTCTGTTGCGATGGCTCCAGGCCCCTACACGAATCTCTCTTGCCGCGACCATGGTTGTGGTGTGCCGACGCACTGCGATTGCTCAGCTTGCTCGCAGGCCCATCGTGCTCGTCGTGGGGGGAAGGTATTCTGCCGAGCTGGGCGAGCGGAGCAGCTTGCATATGGCACAGTATTCACGGAAGGATTGGATATGGGCCACATCAACGTTTCTGCGTTCTATTCCGCCCTGCTTCGCCGTAGCCTTGGCCGCACAAGTCCTTTTGTCCATCCTCTTACGCCAACAGATGTGGAGACTCACTACAAGATGGTATTTTTCGCTTGATCTGATTTTTTCTTTGTGTTTTCTATTTTTTTTGTATAATTCCATACTAGTGTGAACTTCTAGTTTTCTAGGAACGCACTTATTTTGTTTTATTGAAGTGTACTGCACTTTGTACTTATATCTTGTTTTTATTTTTTTGCTTGTGTGCATGGAGCTCGTGTTTAATTTTGCATGGTTACAATATGTGAACTGCTTAGATACTAGATGAGAAGTAATAGTTTCCACAATTTTCCCCGCTTGTACGGTGTGTACTACATGCAGGTAGTCTCAAGAACTTCATAATAGTTATAGGCGTACTGCTTGTTTGCATGTTCCGTACTGCACATTAGATTGCGTATAATCTGTATTGCTTTTTGGACTGTTGTACCTTCATCCAGCTCGTGTCTATACTGTGTGTAGGTTTTTACTAGTCTGTGCAAAGTATGAGAATTGTACTGCTAGTATCGTCGCCAAACAGTTTTAATTTTTTTTGTAGAAAATTCCCCAACGAGCTGTTAGGTATCTCTGGCTCAAGAAGAAGGGAATTCTCCAAGTTGTTCTTGGTAATGGACACCTTAAACCAGCCAAGTACCGTGTAGGCATTGACGGGTGGCTGTGTCTGCAGAAAGGGTGGAAGGAATTTGTCATTGATAGTGGCCTGAAGTCTGAGCAAGTTGTTGTCCTCAACTTCTTTGAACTCGAGGATCGTACGGTTAGAATCACGTTTGACGTGATTGGTTAAGGTGATGAGGTTGATTTGTAATAAGTACTTTTGCGTGTCGAACGCTTCATCTTTTTGATGTGTTTTGTAATAAGCACTTTTGTTATCTGAACAACTTCAATTATTATTCTGAACTTCGTGCTGCCAGTGAGCTAACTGCATTTTTACATGGTTTTTGGATCAAAATGTGTCAATGTTTTACTCTAGACTGCTATATATATGGTATACTCTATACACCATGTCTCTTTACATGGTTTAGTTAAATAACTCATAGTCAGCGGGAAATTTGTGTTTACACAAAATTTAAACTGATACATAAGTCATACAGATAAGCAAACTGCTATGCATATGAAGTTCATCTATTTGGTCGTTAACAGGCTGCTTCTCCATGGTGACTGGAGCATGTCTAATGTCGCACTTTCTTTTGTTTTCCGTGGCGGTGTTGCTGGTTCTTGTCTCTGCACCGTTGTGTTTGTAGCCCCTCGCGTGCTGGTTGATGGCAGCTTTTGTTTTTCAGCATTGTGAACTGCATCCTTCTTTGCTCCTCGCGTGCTGGTTGATGGCTGCTTTCGTTTTCCAGTGTTGTGAACTGCATCTTTCTTTGCTCCCCACGTGCTGGTTGATTGCGGCTTTTGTTTTTCAGTGATGTGAACTGCATCCTTCTATTCTCCCCGCGTGCTGGTTGATGGTGGCTTTCATTTTCCAGCGTTGTGAACTACATCCTTTCGTGCTCCTACCTTGTTTTTTTGAAAGTGGTGTCGTTCTCGGTTGTTTCTGTACAGCAGCATTCCCTTGTGGTGGTCTTGTTGGCATTGTTTCTTCATGTTCTTCGTCCTCTTCACTCTCTTCACTCTCTTCTTCCTCTTCCTTAGCTTCATCATCTGTTTCTTCATAAGCCACTGCTTCTTTAGTTTCTTCATGTTCTTCGTCCTCTTCACTCTCTTCTTCTTCCTCCTCTTCTTCATCTTCTTCATAACCATTTCTTCTTCAATTGTGTCACCATCTTCTTCTTTGATTTCATCTTCTTCGTCTTCCTCATTTTCTGATCTTGTTCTTTTGGGGTAGGTTCTTGAATTGTGTCTCTTCCTCTTTTTGCAGATGCTACAACGTCTCGGTTTCGTCCATTTCTTAGTGTTGTGAGTGGAATTTCTGCTTGGTTGTGCATCGCCATGTCCTCGTTTTTCTTGTTCATGTCTTTTTGTACATGTCCTGGAAATGTGGCCGCTGATTTCATTACATGTCTTGCACCTTCTTATTCCCAGTGGGTGACCATCACTGTCCAGCTTAGGCTGTGACTTACTGTTTTTGTCATCATTTTTCTCCTTGCATGCAACCTTTTTCTGGGTTGCGTCGCCCCCTTTCTTCCTTCCTCTTGTGTTTGAAACAAGAGGTCGAAGAATTGTTTCTTTTTTTTATAGCACCAGTTCCGCTGTGTTCGGTATTTTCTACTTGCTCGACATTATTGTCATGCTGGGATTTCTCTGCTTGCTTTAGTTTTGCTTCTTCTTCTTCTTCGTTGAGCACATCAACTTCCTCGATCGGTGCCCTCATACCAGACAACGCTCTGTGGCACCCAGCGTCGGACCTTGTCGCTCTGTTTGCAAGGTCCATTGCTGTTTCTGTCAGCAATTTTCTACGGCAAAAAAGCGAGGTTCCATCTGGTGCTGTTTGTTCGTAGTCTCTTCTGTCAAACGTTGCATTTGATCTTGCGTTATGGGTGTATCTTTTCATGATGTCCACCTCAAGAATCTTGAGTACTCTCAAATGAGAAAGCATGCATAACACATGGACGCAAAAGAGCCCTGCAGACAACACATGTTTTCTTTGTTTTGTAAGTGAACTGCATGAAATTAATAAACACATATTTTTTTTCATTATTAGTTCATTTTAAAGAAGTGAACTTCATTTGGTTTTGTAAATTAGTCATGCATGTGGACTTTTAAAGTTCAGTAAGTGAGCTTTCGTGCATGACTATCAGAAACTAGTTTTTTTTGCTAGGAGTCTCACCTGTGTGTGTCCAGAGTTTGCACTCACATTCGTAGACACCTTTCTTTTCATCAGCGACCACTTGGAAATTATGCCTTGCCCAGTCAAATGCATCCGATCTGTTGTAGTGGTGTACGAGATACTTTGTCGGGTTCTGATGCGGAGCATCCGACGGACATCACCATGTCAAGAGTTCGTTTGGCAAGTGACACGCGCGACATCTACTTCACATACATAAAGGTGAATCATCTCCTTTACACGTGCTCACTTGACCCTTTCGAGGATGGTATACTACTTGACACTTCTCCCGTGTGCATGCATAGGTATTGTTGGAACGCTACGGACAACGTGGAGGAGTGCAAGCGCCAAGGTACAACTACACCATCCGCTAGGGAAGCGTGGAAACGAAGACGGAAGAAGACGGAGCTGCTACAAGCTACAGCCACCGGACGACCGGTAGGGACCGGACGTCCGACGCCTGGAAACGCCAGCCTGCCAGCCAAGTCACAGGCAGCGCATGCTACAGCGAGCGGACGTCCGGCCTCCACCGACGACCGGCCACACCTCCCAGCGAGCGGACGCCCGGCCTCCACCGGACGACCGGCTCCATCACAACAGAAGGAAATTAGCGGAAGTCCGAAGACTTCCGGACGTCCAGACCGATCCGAGCCACAGGACGTCCGACCCCCACCGGACGTCCTGTACCTGCCTGTGCGCAGCTGCGGGCCTTTGGCCTTGTATCTCTTTCCCACTTACCCCTTCGTGGCTTAGACTATAAATAGACCACCTCCACCTCCTTTCTAGGGTTAGCAAAGTGATAGCTCATTTGATAGAGAGCTTTGCTCCTTGTACCACTCTACTCTTGAGAGAGAGAGAGACTACCACTCCCATGGAGTTCAATACCTCCATGTGAGAAGATCCTGCGGGATATCATCAAGACCCCTTCATGGGAAGATCCGTCTAGGATATCATCAAGACCTCCTCTTGGAGATGAACTCTACCTTGTATCTTTCCCTTTGTTGTTCATGTACCTTGTGGATCTTGTGTGTTTGATTGTCTAGTGGATGTGTGATTGGACTTGTTCTTGAGTGTTTCCCCTTGTGATTTATCTCCATTCTTCCCCGTGTTCTTCGTGTTCTTCGAGGGATCCTGCTCCTTTCGTGAAAGATCGGCCACTTAGGGTTCTACCCTACATCATCTTGGTATCATGAGCCACGTTTATCACGATTTCGGAGCCCCCCGTTGTGTTTTCTAGCTTGATTTTGTTGTGTTCTTCCCCAATTTCAAAAATCCCCACCAAAAATTGCCCCAATTTTTTATGTGATTTGTTGGTTTGAAGAAGTTTTGTTGATTTTGATCCATGGATTTGCTTGGTTTCGAGTGGATCTAGCATTTCCCCAAGTTTCCCCTTCTTTCATCCACGAAATCTCCTCAATTTTGACCACAAAATCCTAAAATTCCGCCCAAAATCGCGTCCCAAAACTCACATCTCGCGTTGACCCCGACCCACCGGACGACCGGCGTTTTACCGGACGTCCGGACCCCTCGAAGCACCGGACGTCCGTCATCCACCGGACGACCGGCACCACCCAACAGAACCAAATTAGCGGATTTCCGAGCCCACCGGACCTCCGTAACCTGTAAATATCCATTTCGGCTGATTCTTGTTTTGCCCATAACTAATTCATCCGAACTCCAATTTTGACGTTCTTTAGCTCGTTTTGAAGCTATTGACATTCCCCTTCCCACAAAAATATCGTCCACATCATTTGACTCCATCAAATTTTGTGAATTTTGGCATCTTTGCCTAGGGCTTCCACCACATCATCCGCTACACCACCACCGACTTCCGCAACCTAACCCATCTTGATCCCCATTGCATATGTGGTTGCTTGAGTAGTGATTCGAGTCTCCTAATGTGTTTCATCTACTTAGGACAGTTGCTTCTTCATCAACTACCACCTGCACTTCCGCATAGGCTTACCCACCATACACTTCCACCCCAACTTAACCCGAATTTGTTTGAGCTTGTTTGAGTTGTGGCTTGTGTCTCCTAAGGTGTTTCGGCTACTTAGGGACGACAACTTCAACTTCGACTCGCATAACCCATCATTCCACTTCCGCATTGCCAAGTGCACACCACCACCGCATTCCGCTACCACCATTTGACATTTGCCTTTGGAGATTTTGAGTTCGTGGTTTTTTCCGTTTCCTAAGGTGTTTCGGCTACTTAGGGACGAGTCTCCATCATCTTGGTATCTACATAAAGAGCACCGCCACTCATCATCGCAAAGGGCAGTAACCTCGACGACACCATTGTACATTCCCATTGCAATTGCATTGATAACCCCTAGCCCATTTTGCGTCACTTGCTTATCGAGACTAGCCATTTGAGTATTGCCGGCAACGTTACTTGTGCACATTAGTGAACATCAATACACCTTCCATTGCATATATACCATATCATATTGGTATCATCTTGCTATCATATCATATCTTGTGTCACAAGATTGTTCCCGCATATACACAATTGCTATCTTGGTTTGTGCATTCTGCAAAAGTGGCCATACAAACAAAAAAGAAGAAGAATAAGCTTTTAAGCAAAAGAGAGAAAGAGCAAAGAAGCTTGTAAGCAATAGCCGTAGCATCTTACCACATTGCATAAGATTGTCATATCCGATCATCTTGGATCAAACACCGGGAACCATACATACATAGCATACTTGGGATAGAAAGATTATCCATTTTGCATCTTATAGGTTGTGCACAAGTGTCGTATCCGCCTATTGAGCAATCATGCTAGCGTCTCTCTTGAGTTGTGCAACACGAGCGTTTTCCGTGGATTCCACATTTTGTGCTCATTCCTTGGTTGCACGACCCCATTTATCTATCCGTGTGTGCGTTTCCGTGTGCCATTCATTGCTATTGGTCTACTTGTTTCACTTGCGAATTTGTGAATCTCTTTCAACATTATTGACTCTTGCTAACATTTTGCATTAAATTTTTGTGCCACTATCCTCACCGAGCTCCACCATAAGCTTTAGTTTGTAGGTGTGAGTGAACAAGTCCGGTACCAATTCCACTATTCTTTCATCTCACATTGAGTGAAACGGGATACATCCTCAACTTTGGGAAAAGGTAACTTGGTATTGTTTATCTCATTTCCTACTCACCTCTACTCGAGTCTTGTGATGGATAGGCAAGGTATTTCACCCTCGGTCTACAACAACAACGACGAGTTCGATGCCACGAACAACTCCAACGACGCCAAGATGAATGCTCAAATGGAGGAGATCAAAGGCCTCATCAAGTCCTACAAGCGATTTTCCTCATCTTCGAGAAGACGCTCAAGAGCACATGCTTCTGAGCTACCATCTCCGGCAAGATCACATAGGCATCGACACCATCACCACCAAGAACGTGAAGGTCAAGAGCTCTACACCAACAACCGCTCTATGGCTTCACCATCTCCCTTGGCATATTCAACAAGCAACTACAAGGCATCTTCGCCTATGGACATACGACATCTTCGCCAACAAGCACCCCAAGACTACGGTTTAGAGAAGCTCCCCAACCTCAAGTCCGCGACCTCCACGAGCTACTACGACCTCGATACCGACCATAAGATTCCTTTCTATGGGACTCAAGAACCCGAGGAGTATATCGAGTGGGAGCGCCTAATGGACGACTAGCTCAAGCTACATCAAGTTCCTCCCAAAGATCAAGTGAAGTGATAGAGGCAAAGGTGTCCCGTCTTACGATGAGATGATGGATATCGCTTTGGTGGAAGTCGACTTTGACGATCCGACTACGAACGTGCGATGACGTCGCGCCTTAGCAATCGCTAAACCAACTCCGAGAGGTTATTGACCACGCCGGAGCACGATCAACCTGACCATGAGGGTCTGTTTCCTGCGAGCAAACGAAGAACAAGCAAGAAACTGAGATTGCAATCTGGATATTGTGAATATAAGATGAAAGCTTTATTGATCAAGGTGGGGTTCTGTGACGCCTTCGTCTGGTCGTTGAACACAAACGAAGTAAGCGAAGTTGCAGCTATGGCGAACTTTTAATCTAAACAAAACCCAAAGTCTAAACGGCGCCCTAAGGGCTATATATGGAGGAAGAGGGGGGAATTTCGTGGCCCTTGGGGAAGGGGTCCGAAACCAACCCTATCTCTTGTTTCCCCACACATACGGACTCTAAAAACAGCCTATACTCAAGTATTTCGAAATTACATGGGTTTGGCCCAATAATAGGGTGACGCAGCACCTAGAATAGCCCCTGAACGGAAGTTATGAAGTAGCATCTTGTATATTTCCTCCAAGGCTTCATGCACCCATTATGGTGGCTTCAACGTCCTGAAATCATCACTTGTAACTCCGTTCTTGTTCCCCATGCGCATGCCATCATCTCCATGCTTGTTCTTGCTCCAATGTTCATCCTTCTCAAAGCTAGGCCCTTCATTTGTAAGCAAAACAAATGTATCCAATTTAGGCAGCATCATATTCTCATGAACATTAGAATCATTACCAAGAAATGAAAGTACCTGGTAATTTAATTGGCGTGCGCGAGCTCTAGTAATTGGTCCAGTATGTATAGCAGCAGGGGCTGTGGGTGTAACAATGGTATTGATGTCCTCATCATCCTCCCCTTCTTGAAATGAAGTCGTCCTCGACGGAAGCTCATCTCCCTCACCCAAATAAGGCTTCAAATCTGCAATGTTAAAAGTGGGACTAACCCTAAAATTTGCAGGCAGCTCAAGTTTATATGCATTATCATTTATTTTCTCTAACACCTTAAAAGGACCATCAGCACGTGGCATTAGCTTTGATTTGCGCAAATCAGGAAATCTATCCTTACGCAAATGTAACCAAACAAGATCTCCAGGTGCAAACACAACATGTTTTCTACCCTTATCTCCAGCAAGTTTATATTTAGCATTCATACGCTCAATGTTTTCCTTAGTTAACTCATGCATTTTCAAGATCAACTCAGCACGTTGTTTAGCATCAAAATTAACCTTCTCTGAAGATGGAAGAGGCAACAAATCAATAGGTGCACGAGGTAGGAAACCATACACAATTTCAAAAGGGCACATCTTAGTAGTAGAATGCAATGAACGATTATAAGCAAACTCAATATGAGGCAAGCATTCTTCCCACATTTTCTTATTATTCTTCAAAACAGCCCTAAGCATAGTAGACAATGTTCTATTGACTACTTCAGTTTGTCCATCAGTTTGGGGGTGACAAGTAGTACTAAAAAGCAGTTTAGTCCCCAACTTAGCCCATAAACATCTCCAAAAGTGGCTAAGAAATTTAGTATCATGATCTGAAACAATAGTATTTGGCACACCATGCAAACGAATAATTTCACGGAAGAACAAATCAGCAACATTAACAGCATCATCGCTTTTATGACATGGTATAAAGTGTGCCATTTTTGAGAATCTATCCACGACAACAAATATGCTATCCCTCCCCTTCTTTGTTCGAGGTAAACCTAAAACAAAGTCCATAGATATATCCTCCCAAGGAACACTAGGTACAGGCAAAGGCATATATAAACCATGAGGATTGAGTCGTGACTTAGCTTTTTGACATGTAGTGCAGCGAGCAACAAAACGCTCAACATCCCGTCTCATCTTTGGCCAAAAGAAATGTGTAGCAAGTACGTCCTCTGTCTTCTTCACGCCAAAGTGTGCCATTAATCCTCCTCCATGCGCCTCCTGCAACAACAAAAGACGAAGAGAGCTAGCTGGAATGCATAGCTTGTTAGCACGGAACATAAATCCATCATTAACGACAAACTTGTTCCAGGTTCTTCCTTCTTTACAATTCTGCAAAAGATCTTTAAAATCAGCATCATGCACATATTGATCTTTGATGGTCTCCAAACCAAATATTTTGAAGTCAAGTTGTGACAGCATAGTATAGCGACGAGACAATGCATCAGCAATAACATTTTCTTTACCCTTCTTGTGTTTAATGACATAAGGGAAAGTTTCAATGAATTCAACCCATTTAGCATGTCTACGATTCAGTTTAGCTTGACTTTTAATATGTTTCAAAGATTCATGATCAGAATGTATAACAAATTCTTTGGGCCATAAATAATGTTGCCATGTTTCTAAAGTCCGAACAAGAGCATATAGTTCTTTATCATAAGAAGAATAATTCAGACTAGGCCCACTCAATTTTTCAGAAAAGTATGCAACAGGTTTACCATCTTGTAATAACACACCTCCTAATCCAATTCCACTAGCATCACATTCAAGCTCAAAAGTCTTATTAAAATCAGGAAGTTGGAGTAAAGGAGCATGTGTCAACTTATCTTTCAATACCGTGAAGGCTTCTTCCTGTGTGGTACCCCAAACAAAAGGCACATCCTTCTTTGTAAGCTCGTTGAGAGGTGCAGCAATGGTGCTGAAATCTCTCACAAAACGCCTATAGAAACCAGCGAGGCCAAGGAAACTCCTCATTTGTGTGACCGTTTTGGGCTGCGGCCAACTCTCAATAGCTTCAATCTTGGCTTTATCAACTTCAATTCCCTGTGGAGTAACAACATAGCCAAGAAAAGATACTCGGTCGGTGCAAAAGGTGCACTTCCCAAGGTTACCAAACAAATGTGCATCACGTAGAGCAATAAAAATAGCACGTAAATGTTCCAAATATTCTTCCAAAGATTTGCTATAAATCAGTATATCATCAAAATAGACTACCACAAATCGTCCAATGAAAGCACGTAAAACTTCGTTCATTAGTCTCATGAAAGTACTAGGTGCATTAGTTAACCCAAAAGGCATGACTAACCACTCATATAAACCAAACTTAGTTTTAAATGCAGTTTTCCATTCATCTCCCAATTTCATACGAATTTGATGGTATCCACTACGCAAATCAACTCTGGAGAATATTGTAGAGCCACTCAATTCATCAAGCATATCATCTAGCCTAGGAATAGGATGACGATAACGAATAGTAATATTATTAATGCCTCTACAATCAACACACATACGCGACGTACAATCCTTTTTAGGCACTAGTATAATAGGAACAGCACAAGGACTAAGAGATTCGCGTATATAACCTTTGTCGAGCAGCTCCTGTACTTGACGCATAATCTCCTTCGTCTCCTCTGGATTGGTACGGTATGGTGCACGGTTGGGTAGCGATGCACCGGGAATTAAGTCAATTTGATGCTCAATCCCTCGAATAGGTGGTAATCCCGGTGGCACGTCTTGTGGGAAGACGTCAGCGAACTCCTGCAAAATATTAGTGACAGCAGGGGGCAAAGAGGAAGGCACGTCCTCGAATGAAAATAATGCCTCTTTGCACACAAAAGCATAGCAAACAGATTTGTTGAAATCTAGCTCATCAATATCAGATTTTGTGGCAAGTAAACATGCACTTTTCAATTTAATTTCAGAAACAACACTAGATGGTTTATTATTAGGTTTCATTTGTTGCTCAACTTCTTTTGCCACAATCTGATTTTCACTCTTATTTTTCTCCTGTTTTGCTTTATTAGCTCTATTAATGTCATCTTTCAAAATGGAATCAGGAGTCATAGGAAGCAAAGTAATATTTTTATCCTTATGAACAAGAGTATACTGATTGTTTCTACCATGGTGTACAGAATTTTTATCAAATTGCCATGGTCTACCAAGTAATAAGGAACATGCTTGCATGGGTACCACATCACAATCAACATAATCAGCATATGTAGAGATACTAAAATGCACACGAACAGTACGTGTTACCTTAACCTTGCCGCTGTTGTTGAACCATTGGATGTAGTAAGGATGTGGATGTGGTCTTGTGGTGAGAGATAGCTTCTCCACCATCTCCATGCTAGCCAAGTTGTTACAGCTCCCTCCATCTATGATGACGCGAACAGAACGTTCCTTCATAACTCCCTTTGTATGGAACAAATTATGCCTCTGATTTTGCTCTGCTTGTGTGACCTGCACACTCAAAACACGTTGAGCAACTAAACATTCATACCTGTCAGCGTCTTCAGGAGCCATGTATTGCGTCTCATTTTCAGAATCATCTCCACCATGTTCTTCACGTGTAATAAGAGCCAAAGTCTCCTCATCATAGTCACTAGTGGACTCATACCCACCATCCTCAGTAGCAATCATTACACGCGGAGATTTGCATTCTCTCGCATAATGTCCTCTTCCCTTACAACGATGACAAATAATATCACTTGTGTGCCCTGTCGATGCCATGGAAGAAGAAGAGCTCTGTGCAGGCCCGGCAGGTGCGCTCTTGGCAGATAGTGGTGGTTGTGCCTGCTTTCTTGTATCACGGCTGGAGGTGGAACCTGATGGAGGTGCTGGTGCAGTGGAAGTAGAAGATGCACGCGGTGTCCATGATGAAGGTCGACCTGCAGAGAAGTTAGTTCGCGCCAATGGCTGTCGATCCTGCACTTCACGTTCAGCTTTACAAGCAAGATGGAATAAACGAGTGATATTATTATAATCCTTATACTCTAGAATGGTCTGAATCTCTTTATTTAATCCACCCATAAAACGTGCAAGCATAGCTTCATTCTCCTCAACAATACCACATCTAATCATGCCAGTTTGTAATTCCTGATAATATTCTTCTATAGAATTTTTCCCTTGTCTTAAGCGCTGCAATTTTTGAAGTAATTCACGTTGATAATATGGTGGAACCCAACGTGGCAGTTTTCAAAGCAGCCCAAGTAGCTGGAACAGGATATAATATACAATGTTCAGACCACCAAACACATGCAAAGCTAGTGAAAGCACAAACAGCAGCAGGAACACGTCTCTCCTCAGGATATTGTAAACATGTAAATCGTTGTTCAGTTTCTAACTCCCAAGTAAGATATATATCAGGAACATATCTACCCTCAAATGGTGGAATATTCAATTTCAGTTTAGGGAGATGGTCATGATCTCGTACCTGAGGTGGTGGTGCCGGCCTACCGTTGCGAATATATACCTAAGGTCGACCTGCTGGTGGTGGTGCTGGTGGCTGCACGTAGTTCTGATTTTGATCAACCTCATCCTCATAATCGCCCGCATAATCGTCATCCTCCTCAGCCGCCGCAGTAGCAGGAGCCAAAGAAGCATCAACAGTAGGTGCAGCGGCACCCGAATTTTGACCAGTCTCAATTGGAACGCGCTGTGCTCGTCCCACTTGATTTGGAAGGCGGCGTTGGAGATGTGGTTGTTGTTGTTGTAGAGGTGCGACATGTGCAGCCGGTGGTGGTTGGGGAAGACGCTTGAGTAATTCAGTAAACTTGTTATCCAGCTTTGTCTCGAACGACTTCTCCATGGCATCTATCTTCTCCATAGCCTCTTCAAATCTGTTTAGCACATCTCCCACCTGGCCACTCATCATTTGCTGAAATTTATCATGCAACTCCTTGTTCGTCATGTTCTCCCAATCAGTCTCATCGGCTTGTGATCCTGCCATGGTTAGCAGCAATAGAAACACAAAAGAATATGATCCTACAGACTACTAGGAAGTGGTGGTGATGGTGGTGTGTCACAAATCCTTCAAGCGAATCTCAAATTCTTACCAGTTCTTACCCAGCAGCAGGTGGTGATCGGCAACCGTTGTAGTCAAAACTCTCAAAGCATGGATAGAGCGATTACCAGGGAGAGTCAAACGCACGATGTAGATGTATGTGGAGCTGGGAAGGCTTATAATATGGTAGCAAAAATGGTTTGCAATAATCAATTCAGAGATGCAAAGTTGAAGAAACGCTCAACGACGGTACTGTGCTGGTCCTAGGCTAGACCGTGCTAGAGACGCGAGCCTAGAACACTAACAAAATCACGGCGCTGCACGTAAACAAGGGAAAAGCACACTCTGGAATTTTTTTTGCTCTTTTTTTGCGCTACTTTTTTTTGCGAAAAATCACTATAATGGCGAGTGTCTCAAAACTCTTCCCAGGTCAAACTGACAGGATGGGCACAAAATTTTTTGACTATTTTTTTGGAAATCAGGGCAGCGACGATGAAAAAGTGCGACAAAAAATCACTATGATGCGAGTGTCTCAAAACACTCCCCGGGACCTGAAAATAGGATAGGGAAAAATATTTTTGGTTGCCGAAATTTTGGCCTAAAAACTGCCCGGGGGTCTCAATTTTTTTTTCCGAGACCTACTCAGGCAAGGAAACACGTAACGGAAAATAGATGGATCTCTAAAACAAACCGAATATGAAAAGAACTCAGATTGGTGGTGGATATGTGGATACGGATTGGTGGTGGTATATGGATACGGATTCAGAGCGGTGGCGGATAAGCAATAGTGGTAGATGGCAAGGCGATGATGATGGTGCGGCGGCGGCGTGACAACTTATGACCAGAACTCGAAACTCTAAAAGACTAGACTCTAAGACCAGCAACTTGACACGACGATGCAACCGCAAATTCAACAAAGCAAAAACCCTAAAAAGATTATGCAAAGGCTCAGATTGGTTCGGATATACTGAACTAACCCTAATTTTTTTGTGGCTTTTTCGTGGACTATAGGTATGAAGAACAGACTCGATCTAAACTACGAAAAACTGTAAAATCTCACTGAGCAACCTGGAACTCTGATACCACTTGATAGAGGCAAAGGTGTCCCGTCTTTTGATGAGATGATGGATATCGCTTTGGTGGAAGTCGACTTTGACGATCCGACTACGAACGTGCGATGACGTCGCGCCTTAGCAATCGCTAAACCAACTCCGAGAGGTTATTGACCACGCCGAAGCACGATCAACCTGACCACGAGGGTCTGTTTCCTGCGAGCAAACGAAGAACAAGCAAGAAACTGAGATTGCAATCTGGATATTGCGAATATAAGATGAAAGCTTTATTGATCAAGGTGGGGTTCTGTGACGCCTTTGTCTGGTCGTTGAACACAAACGAAGTACGCGAAGTTGCAGCTATGGCAAACTTTTAATTGAAACAAAACCCAAAGTCTAAACGACGCCCTAAGGGCTGTATATATGGAGGAAGAGGGGGGAATTTCGTGGCCCTTGGGGAAGGGTCCGAAACCAACCCTATCTCTTGTTTCCCCACACATACGGACTCTTAAAACAGCCTATACTCAAGTATTTCGAAATTACATCGGCCTGGCCCAATAATAGGGTGCGCAGCACCTAGAATAGCCCCTGGACGAAAGTTATGAAGTAGCATCTTGTATATTTCGTCCAAGGCTTCATGCACGCATTATGGTGGCTTCAACGTCCTGAAATCATCACTTGTAACTCCGTTCTTGTTCCCCATGCGCATGCCATCATCTCCATGCTTGTTCTTGCTCTAATGTTCATCCTTCTCAAAGCTAGGCCCTTCATTTGTAAGCAAAACAAATGTATCCAATTTAGGCAGCATCATATTCTCATGAACATTAGAATCATTACCAAGAAACGAAAGTACCTGGTAATTTAATTGGCGTGCGCGAGCTCTACTAATTGGTCCAGTATGTATAGCAGCAGGGGCTGTGGGTGTAACAATGGTATTGATGTCCTCATCATGAAGTGCGCCACAAGAAACTTCCACGACTACGCCTCGACATGGTGGCTTCACACACCTTCGGAGAGCTACGACATGAGTTGGCCCAAGACGAAGAGAGTTCTGCGGCGAGAGTTCGTGCCTCCAACCTACACGGAACAACTTCTACGCCAATTGGAGAACACCACCCAAGGATCCAAGTCCATCGACGAGTACTTCAAGGAGATGAAGATTGCCTTGCGACGAGCCGGCATGGACGACACCATGTCAATGAAGTTCCACATCATGATGGGATTGAACAACGACATCTCCAAGACTATCTTCCTCAAGAACTACAAGTCCCTCAACGACTACTACATTGGTGCTCTCAAGGCGGAACAAGAACTCATGAGGGCCAAGGCTTCTCGACCCCAAGCACACTTCTCGAAGTCCAAGCTCCAACACGGCGAGCATGAGGCTAGTACCACCACGATGTCCAAGCCCGACGAGCTCCAAGACGATGCTCCCAAGTTCGACTTCACCGCCATCCCTCTTTGTGGCATTGACGATGCCGAGTCTACCTCGACTCTTTTTCAAGACGGTGCGGCGATGAGTACGACTACAGAGACCCTCAAGGACCAAGCTTTGGAGGCGAGCGACAAGGTGGCGAGAAAGTATGATGCTTCCATCTTAGAAGGCGAGAGTGATGATGTGCCTTCTTCGGCCTTCATCCATGGCGACGGCGATGACATGGTTGAGTATTTCACCTCGACCACGGTGACGTATGATGACTTGAGTGACTTGTGCCACCATATTGAGAGTGAGAGTGACTTCACCACTAGCCCCATATATGACGAGTTGCCCCAATTCCCATGTGAGGAGAGCCACAACCCCCACCACTTGAGTGAGATGAGTGACTCCACCATATGTGACATTGAGTGCACCTACCTTGAGGGAGTGAGTGAACCACCACATAGAGAGAGTGTGATAGTTGATAGGTCTCGTGAGGCCATTTGCATTTCTAACAACTTGACGTCTACCTCTATTGTGTCTTCTCATTTGGTGCTAGGTCCCATATATGATGACGCGCCAATACTCGACGACTTCGTCCTCCCTTTTGACAAGACGATGGCCATGGTGGAATATGATGCACCCCCCACATGGTTCCATCAAGATGAAGATGATGACCACCATTTGGTCTTTCCCACCTCACCTACAACACTTGAGTGGAATGAACAAGGTAACATAGGTGAAGGTGACGCTCTAGTCCCACTAGTGGACATTCTTGACATTGATTGCTTGCATGATGTTGATCCCCCTATTGACATGCTTCATGCTAGTATGATTTCCCCATGCGATGATTTGCCCATTTATGATGAGTATGATGATTGCCATGTGGAATCTCTTAGTTGTGATGCCATGTTACATAGGATTTCTTGTGACAACTCTTTAGGTCACATCATGTTTGACAATCCGCTTGACTTGTCATATGCTATGCATGAGATCAATCATATGTCATATTTGCAATCTCATCGTAGTGACTATGCATATGCCATTAAAATTAGCCCAATTTGCACTTATGGCATGGATGACAAGCCCATGGTTATTGGCATTTGTTTTTCTTGTGATGATATTGATATGCTCCCTTTGCATCATTTATCTCACATGCCATGCCATGACCACCTAGCTTCGGATATGCATTGTTTTGGATGTTGTCCATTTTCTCCATATGATATTCCCGCTATTGCTCATGAGGAGACCCCCATAGTTTCCTCATACATTTTACGAGATTTTGATCCATCCCACCCATTGCATGATCCCCATAATTATGTGCACCATATGTTTCCCATGAATGAAAATGCTATTGATGTGCCATATAATTGTATGCTCAATTTACATCCAAATCGTGTTATACATAACAACTATTCTTTCATGATGGATGACATGTTCTTATACCATGCATCAAATTTCTTTGAGCGATGCTTACCTTGTGCTAACTCACACATGCACATACACACCATGATGGATGATGTGTACATTTACCACACACACAATTTCTTTCGCTTGTGTACTTGTTGTGTAGGTACCCATGAATACTTGTCAACCACACAATCCCATGAGTTGACAAAACGAGCTCTAGAGAGCACCGATGATTTGGGATCCCATGGATTGTCTTTCCCACCGCTCTCTTCGCGCAAAGACTTTGCACATTTCTTCTATATGGCTCTCACATGGTTATGGGTTATTGTCCATTACATATTCTATGACCATCTTGCCATGTTCACTTTGCATGATATGCTCATTCCTATGCCTTTGCCATGCATTTGTGACCCATGCTTTGCATTACACATGATGATTGATTCTAGTACTTGTATGTGTATTTGCAAGCTTGGTGGAGATATCACTTGTTATTGCCATGTTTGCTTGTGCCCCATGCCTATGATTATACTATGATCTTGCTTTGTGTTCGTGCTTGCGATATGTCATGTGCATTGCCCATACCAATTATTTGCTCACGTGACATGATTGCCATGATTTCCTCTAGTATGTTGCATCTTCACACTACTAGCTTGGACGACTTGATTACTATGATTGCTTGCCTTGTTGCATCACCGATGATTCATACTTGCTCATTTCATGCGGTTCATGACAACCATTACCATGCTTTTCACATGATTGTTATTGCTTCTTCTCATGTATCTCCATGTGTTGGCTCTCTCATGCTAGATGATTTGCCATGTATTGAGTGCAATTATGCCTTTAGTCCTGATAATGAGTTTGCCCCCATAGCATTCTCACATATTTTTGGAGATTTTGACATATTTCTTATGAAGCATGCTTGTCTTACCTCTATGCACCATATACCTAGTGCCATGAATATAGCCATTGTTGCATCATATTATTCATGCACTTATGCTTCTAATGGTTATGTGCAAGAGAAGAGAACCATGATGATGGATGATGTGTTTATCTACCATGCACATACGTTCTTTGCCTTGTTTTGTGCATGTGTAGGAAACTTGGACCTAGTTGACAATCCGAGCTCTTGAGAGCGAACCACCTTCTACC
Source organism: Aegilops tauschii subsp. strangulata (assembly GCF_002575655.3). Taxonomy (NCBI): domain Eukaryota; kingdom Viridiplantae; phylum Streptophyta; class Magnoliopsida; order Poales; family Poaceae; genus Aegilops; species Aegilops tauschii. Next base: position 347,421,735 of record NC_053041.3, read on the forward strand.
ACGACGATTCTACATCGCACTTGCTTGTGCTTCGGCATTGTGAAGAATACACAAGGACACGCCTTCAAGGTGACATCTTTCTTGAGCATGGATATTGCGGATCATACTACTTGTGGTGCTTGCACCATGAGACTTATTGGTCATCTTGGACCACTTGATTGCACACTTGTTAGAGATCTTGCTTTGACTTGCCATTTTCACATTTCCATGCATCATGATATATATGCCTTGTGCGTTGCATCCAATTCTTGGATTATTTGCTCCTCTCATATGTTTGGTTGCAATGATGTCAGTTCTTCACATATGCCACGTCCCATTGCTTGTCACATGATTGACTTGATTGCCTCACACATGATGAACAATTGCTCTTTCTATTGTGTTGAGTGCCACACTATATTCACTACACCCTATGCACATTATGCTTGGATTGTCTTGCCCTTGGCCCATGTGTTTAGACACTTCATTTTATTTGGTGTTGTCAATGATTCCTATGCCTACCATAGACCTTTCATTGAGCAATTTGTGAATGCTTGCTATGACCTCAAGGTAGATGCTTATTCTCTTGTCACACATATTTGCATCACTACCTCACATTTACATGCTTGTCCCCATGATATCTTTGCTTCTGCTCAATTTATGTGCTTACATGCCATGACACAATCACTTGTCACACCTTATGCTATGCTTGATGACGACACTTGTTTGGTGAATCACCTCTTGAATGCTTGGTTTTGCACTAACGCTAACCACATTTGTTTTTCCAAGTGTTTGTTGTTTTTGCTCCTTTTGAAGGAATCACGAGACGGTGCGACAATGGAGAGTGCCCATTGCGAGCTTGAAGATGATGAGTACTTGGTGAACGTCCACTTCTACACGGCGAAGCCATCTCTTTCCCATGGTGATCTGGTTCTCGATCCGAGGTCGGATCTTTCCCAAGGGAGGGGAGATGATGCGGAGCATCCGACGGACATCACCATGTCAAGAGTCCGTTTGGCAAGTGACACGTGCGACATCTACATCACATACATAAAGGTGAATCATCTCCTTTACACGTGCTCACTTGACCCCTTTGGGGATGGTATACTACTTGACACTTCTCCCGTGTGCATGCATAGGTATTGTTGTGATAGAGGCAAAGGTGTCCCGTCTTTCGATGAGATGATGAATATCGCTTTGATGGAAGTCGACTTTGACGATCCGACTACGAACGTGCGAGGACGTCGCGCCTTAGCAATCGCTAAACCAACTCCGAGAGGTTATCGACCACGCCGGAGCACGATCAACCTGACCACGAGGGTCTGTTTCCTGCGAGCAAACGAAGAACAGGCAAGAAACTGAGATTGCAATCTGGATATTGCGAATATAAGATGAAAGCTTTATTGATCAAGGTGGGGTTCTGTGACGCCTTTGTCTGGTCGCTGAACACAAACGAAGTACGCGAAGTTGCAGCTATGGCGAACTTTTAATCTAAACAAAACCCAAAGTCTAAACGACGCCCTAAGGGCTGTATATATGGAGGAAGAGGGGGGGAATTTCGTGGCCCTTGAGGAAGGGGTCCGAAACCAACCCTATCTCTTGTTTCCCCACACATACGGACTCTAAAAACAGCCTATACTTATGTATTTCGAAATTACATGGGCCTGGCCCAATAATAAGGTGACGCAGCACCTAGAATAGCCTCTGGACGAAAGTTATGAAGTAGCATCTTGTATATTTCGTCCAAGGCTTCATGCACGCATTATGGTGGCTTCAACGTCCTGAAATCATCACTTGTAACTCCGTTCTTGTTCCCCATGCGCATGCCATCATCTCCATGCTTGTTCTTGCTCCAATGTTCATCCTTCTCAAAGCTAGGCCCTTCATTTGTAAGCAAAACAAATGTATCCAATTTAGGCAGCATCATATTCTCATGAACATTAGAATCATTAGCAAGAAGCGAAAGTACCTGGTAATTTAATTGGCGTGCGCGAGCTCTAGTAATTGGTCCAGTATGTATAGCAGCAGGGACTGTGGGTGTAATAATTGTATTGATGTCCTCATCATCCTCCCCTTCTTGAAATGAAGTCGTCCTCGACGGAAGCTCATCTTCCTCACCCAAATAAGGCTTCAAATCTGCAATATTAAAAGTGGGACTAACCCCAAAATCTGCAGGCAGCTCAAGTTTATATGCATTATCATTTATTTTCTCTAACACCTTAAAAGGACCATCAGCACGTGGCATTAGCTTTGATTTGCGCAAATCAGGAAATCTATCCTTACGCAAATGTAACCAAACAAGATCTCCAGGTGCAAACACAACATGTTTTCTACCCTTATCTCCAGCAAGTTTATATTTAGCATTCATACGCTCAATGTTTTCCTTAGTTAACTCATGCATTTTTAAGATCAATTCAGCACGTTGTTTAGCATCAAAATTAACCTTCTCCGAAGATGGAAGAGGCAACAAATCAATAGGTGCACGAGGTAGGAAACCATACACAATTTCAAAAGGGCACATCTTAGTAGTAGAATGCAATGAACGATTATAAGCAAACTCAATATGAGGCAAGCAGTCTTCCCACATTTTCTTATTATTCTTCAAAACAGCCCTAAGCATAGTAGACAATGTTCTATTGACTACTTCAGTTTGTCCATCAGTTTGGGGGTGACAAGTAGTACTAAAAAGCAGTTTAGTCCCCAACTTAGCCCATAAACATCTCCAAAAGTGGCTAAGAAATTTAGTATCACGATCTGAAACAATAGTATTTGGCACACCATGCAAGCGAATAATTTCACGAAAGAACAAATCAGCAACATTAACAGCATCATCGCTTTTATGACATGGTATAAAGTGCGCCATTTTCGAGAATCTATCCACGACAACAAATATGCTATCCCTCCCCTTCTTTGTTCGAGGTAAACCTAAAACAAAGTCCATAGATATATCCTCCCAAGGAACACTAGGTACAGGCAAAGGCATATATAAACCATGAGGATTGAGTCGTGACTTAGCTTTTTGACATGTAGTGCAGCGAGCAACAAAACGCTCAACATCCCGTCTCATCTTTGGCCAAAAGAAATGTGTAGCAAGTACGTCCTCCGTCTTCTTCACGCCAAAGTGTCCCATTAATCCTCCTCCATGCGCCTCCTGCAACAACAAAAGACGAAGAGAGCTAGCTGGAATGCATAGCTTGTTAGCACGGAACACAAATTCATCATTAACGACAAACTTGTTCCAGGTTCTTCCTTCTTTACAATTCTGCAATACATCTTTAAAATCAGCATCATGCACATATTGATCTTTGATGGTCTCCAAACCAAATATTTTGAAGTCAAGTTGTGAAAGCATAGTATAGCGACGAGACAATGCATCAGCAATAACATTTTCTTTACCCTTCTTGTGTTTAATGACATAAGGGAAAGTTTCAATGAATTCAACCCATTTAGCATGTCTACGATTCAGTTTAGCTTGACTTTTAATATGTTTCAAAGATTCATGATCAGAATGTATAACAAATTCTTTGGGCCATAAATAATGTTGCCATGTTTCTAAAGTCCGAACAAGAGCATATAGTTCTTTATCATAAGTAGAATAATTCAGACTAGGCCCACTCAATTTTTCAGAAAAGTATGCAACAGGTTTGCCATCTTGTAATAACACACCTCCTAATCCAATGCCACTAGCATCACATTCAAGCTCAAAAGTCTTATTAAAATCAGGAAGTTGGAGTAAAGGAGCATGTGTCAACTTATCTTTCAATACCGTGAAGGCTTCTTCCTGTGCGGTACCCCAAACAAAAGGCACATCCTTCTTTGTAAGCTCGTTGAGAGGTGCAGCAATGGTGCTAAAATCTCTCACAAAACGCCTATAGAAACCAGCGAGTCCAAGAAAACTCCGCACTTGTGTGACCGTTTTGGGCTGCGGCCAACTCTCAATAGCTTCAATCTTGGCTTTATCAACTTCAATTCCCTGTGGAGTAACAACATAGCCAAGAAAAGATACTCGGTCGGTGCAAAAGGTGCACTTCCCAAGGTTACCAAACAAACGTGCATCACGTAGAGCAATAAAAACAGCACGTAAATGTTCCAAATGTTCTTCCAAAGATTTGCTATAAATCAGTATATCATCAAAATAGACCACCACAAATCGTCCAATGAAAGCACGTAAAACTTCGTTCATTAGTCTCATGAAAGTACTAGGTGCATTAGTTAACCCAAAAGGCATGACTAACCACTCATATAAACCAAACTTAGTTTTAAATGCAGTTTTCCATTCATCTCCCAATTTCATACGAATTTGATGGTATCCACTACGCAAATCAACTTTGGAGAATATTGTAGAGCCACTCAATTCATCAAGCATATCATCGAGCCTAGGAATAGGATGACGATAACGAATAGTAATATTATTAATGCCTCTACAATCAACACACATACGCGACGTACCATCCTTTTTAGGCACGAGTATAATAGGAACAGCACAAGGACTAAGAGATTCGCGTATATAACCTTTGTCGAGCAGCTCCTGTACTTGACGCATAATCTCCTTCGTCTCCTCTGGATTGGTACGGTATGGTGCACGGTTGGGTAGCGATGCACTGGGAATTAAGTCAATTTGATGCTCAATCCCTCGAATAGGTGGTAATCCCGGTGGCACGTCTTGTGGGAAGACGTCAGCGAACTCCTGCAAAATGTGAGTGACAGCAGGGGGCAAAGAGGAAGGCACGTCCTCGAATGAAAATAATGCCTCTTTGCACACAAAAGCATAGCAAACAGATTTGCTGAAATCTAGTTCATCAATATCAGATTTTGTGGCAAGTAAACATGCACTTTTCAATTTAATTTCAGAAACAACACTAGATGGTTTATTATTAGGTTTCATTTGTTGCTCAAATTCCTTTGCCACAATCTGATTTTCACTCTTATTTTTCTCCTGTTTTGCTTTATTAGCTCTATCAATGTCATCTTTCAAAATGGAATCAGGAGTCATAGGAAGCAAAGTAATATTTTTATCCTTATGAACAAGAGTATACTGATTGTTTCTACCATGGTGTACAGAATTTTTATCAAATTGCCATGGTCTACCTAGTAATAAGGAACATGCTTGCATGGGTACCACATCACAATCAACATAATCAGCATATGTAGAGATACTAAAATGCACACGAACAGTACGTGTTACCTTAACCTTGCCGCTGTTGTTGAACCATTGGATGTAGTAAGGATGTGGATGTGGTCTTGTGGTGAGAGATAGCTTCTCCACCATCTCCATGCTAGCCAAGTTGTTACAGCTCCCTCCATCTATGATGACGCGAACAGAACGTTCCTTCATAACTCCCTTTGTATGGAACAAATTATGCCTCTGATTTTGCTCTGCTTGTGTGACCTGCACACTCAAAACACGTTGAGCAACTAAACATTCATACCTGTCAGCGTCTTCAGGAGCCATGTATTGCGTCTCATTTTCAGAATCATCTCCACCATGTTCTTCACGTGTAATAAGAGCCAAAGTCTCCTCATCATAGTCACTAGTGGACTCATACCCACCATCCTCAGTAGCAATCATTACACGCGGAGATTTGCATTCTCTCGCATAATGTCCTCTTCCCTTACAACGATGACAAATAATATCACTTGTGTGCCCTGTCGATGCCATGGAAGAAGAAGAGCTCTGTGCAGGCCCGGCAGGTGCGCTCTTGGCAGATAGTGGTGGTTGTGCCTGCTTTCTTGTATCACGGCTGGAGGTGGCACCTGATGGAGGTGATGGTGAAGTGGAAGTAGAAGATGCACGCGGTGTCCATGATGAAGGTCGACCTGCAGAAAAGTTAGTTCGCGCCAATGGCTGTCGATCCTGCACTTCACGTTCAGCTTTACAAGCAAGATGGAATAAACGAGTGATATTATTATAATCCTTATACTCTAGAATGGTCTGAATCTCTTTATTTAATCCACCCATAAAACGTGCAAGCATAGCTTCATTCTCCTCAACAATACCACATCTAATCATGCCAGTTTGTAATTCCTGATAATATTCTTCTACAGAATTTTTTCCTTGTCTTAAACGCTGCAATTTTTGAAGTAATTCACGTTGATAATATGGTGGAACCCAACGAGTACGCATAGCAGTTTTCAAAGCAGCCCAAGTAGCTGGAACAGGATATAATCTACAATGTTCAGACCACCAAACACATGCAAAGCTAGTGAAAGCACAAACAGCAGCAGGAACACGTCTCTCCTCAGGATATTGTAAACATGTAAATCTTTGTTCAGTTTCTAACTCCCAAGTAAGATATATATCAGGAACATATCTACCCTCAAATGGTGGAATATTCAATTTCAGTTTAGGGAGATGGTCATGATCTCGTACCTGAGGTGGTGGTGCCGGCCTACCGTTGCGAATATATACCTGAGGTCGACCTGCTGGTGGTGGTGCTGGTGGCTGCACGTAGTTCTGATTTTGATCAACCTCATCCTCATAATCGCCCGCATAATCGTCATCCTCCTCAGCCGCCGCAGGAGCAGGAGCCAAAGAAGCATCAACAGTAGGGACAGCAGCACCCGAATTTTGACCAATCTCAATTGGAACGCGCTGTGCCCGTCCCACTTGATTTGGAAGGCGGCGTTGGAGATGTGGTTGTTGTTGTTGTAGAGGTGCGACATGTGCAGCCGGTGGTGGTTGGGGAAGACGCTTTAGTAATTCAGTAAACTTGTTATCCAGCTTTGTCTCAAACGACTTCTCCACGGCATCTATCTTCTCCATAGCCTCTTCAAATCTGTTTAGCACATCTCCCACCTGGCCACTCATCATTTGCTGAAATTTATCATGCAACTCCTTGTTCGTCATGTTCGCCCAATCAGTCTCATCGGCTTGTGAACCTGCCATGGTTAGCAGCAATAGAAACACAAAAGAATATGATCCTGCAGACTACTAGAAGTGGTGGGATGGTGGTGTGTCACAAAACCTTCAAGCGAATCTCAAATTCTTACCAGTTCTTACCCAGCAGCAGGTGGTGATCGGCAACCGTTGTAGTCAAAAACTCTCAAAGCTTGGATATAGCGATTACCAGGGAGAGTCAAACGCACGATGTAGACTTATGTGGAGCTGGGAAGGCTTATAATATGGTAGCAAAATGGTAAGCAATAATCAATTCAGAGATGCAAAGTTGAATAAACGCTCAACGACGGTACTGTGCTGGTCCTAGGCTAGACCGTGCTAGAGACGCGAGCCTAGAACACTAACAAAATCACGGCGCTGCACGTAAACAAGGGAAAAGCACACTCAGGAAATTTTTTTTTTCGCTCTTTTTTTTTTTTGCGCTCTTTTTTTTTTTGCGCTCCTCCTTTTTTTTTTTTGCGAAAAAATCACTATAATGGCGAGTGTCTCAAAACTCTTCCCAGGTCAAACTGACAGGATGGGCACAAAATTTTTTGACTATTTTTTTTTTTTCGGAAATCAGGGCAGCGACGACGAAAAAGTGCGACAAAAAATCACTATGATGGCGAGTGTCCCAAAACACTACCCGGGGCCTAAAAATAGGATAGGGAAAAAGTATTTTTGGTTGCCGAAATTTTGGCCTAAAAACTGCCCGGGGGTCTCCAGACTCTTTTTTTTTTTTTTTTTTTTTTTCCGAGACCTACTCAGGCAAGGAAACACGAAACGGAAAATATATGGATCTCTAAAACAAACCGACTATGAAAAGAACTCGGATTGGTGGTGGATATATGGCGGTGGTATATGGCAGCGGTGGTGGTATATGGATACGGATTCAAAGCGGTGGCGGATAAGCAATGGTGGTAGATGGCAAGGCGATGATGATGGTGCGGCGGCGGCGTGACAACTTATGACCAGAACTCGAAACTCTAAAAGACTAGACTCTAAGACCAGCAACTTGACACGACGATGCAACCGCAAATTCAACAAAGCAAAAACCCTAAAAAGATTATGCAAAGGCTCAGATTGGTTCGGATATGATGAACTAACCCTAATTTTTTTTGTGGCTTTTTCGTGGACTGTAGGTATGAAGAACAGACTCGATCTAAACTACGAAAAACTGTAAAATCTCACCGAGCAACCTGGAAATCTGATACCACTTGATAGAGGCAAAGGTGTCCCGTCTTTCGATGAGATGATGAATATCGCTTTGATGGAAGTCGACTTTGACGATCCGACTACGAACGTGCGAGGACGTCGCGCCTTAGCAATCGCTAAACCAACTCCGAGAGGTTATCGACCACGCCGGAGCACGATCAACCTGACCACGAGGGTCTGTTTCCTGCGAGCAAACGAAGAACAGGCAAGAAACTGAGATTGCAATCTGGATATTGCGAATATAAGATGAAAGCTTTATTGATCAAGGTGGGGTTCTGTGACGCCTTTGTCTGGTCGCTGAACACAAACGAAGTACGCGAAGTTGCAGCTATGGCGAACTTTTAATCTAAACAAAACCCAAAGTCTAAACGACGCCCTAAGGGCTGTATATATGGAGGAAGAGGGGGGGAATTTCGTGGCCCTTGAGGAAGGGGTCCGAAACCAACCCTATCTCTTGTTTCCCCACACATACGGACTCTAAAAACAGCCTATACTTATGTATTTCGAAATTACATGGGCCTGGCCCAATAATAAGGTGACGCAGCACCTAGAATAGCCTCTGGACGAAAGTTATGAAGTAGCATCTTGTATATTTCGTCCAAGGCTTCATGCACGCATTATGGTGGCTTCAACGTCCTGAAATCATCACTTGTAACTCCGTTCTTGTTCCCCATGCGCATGCCATCATCTCCATGCTTGTTCTTGCTCCAATGTTCATCCTTCTCAAAGCTAGGCCCTTCATTTGTAAGCAAAACAAATGTATCCAATTTAGGCAGCATCATATTCTCATGAACATTAGAATCATTAGCAAGAAGCGAAAGTACCTGGTAATTTAATTGGCGTGCGCGAGCTCTAGTAATTGGTCCAGTATGTATATCAGCAGGGACTGTGGGTGTAATAATTGTATTGATGTCCTCATCATGTTGGAACGCTACGGACGGCGTGGAGGAGTGCAAGCGCCAAGGTACAACTACACCATCCGCTAGGGAAGCGTGGAAACAAAGACGGAAGAAGACGGAGCTGCTACAAGCTACAGCCACCGGACGACCGGTAGGGACCGGACGTCTGACGCCTGGAAACGCCAGCTTGCCAGCCAAGTCACAGGCAGCGCATGCTACAGCGAGCGGATGTCTGGCCTCCACCGGACGACCGGCCACACCTCCCAGCGAGCGGATGCCCGGCCTCCACCGGACGACCGGCCCCATCCCAACAGAAGGAAATTAGCGGAAGTCCGAAGACTTCCGGACGTCCGGACCGATCCGAGCCACCGGACGTCCGACCCCCACCGGACGTCCGGTACCTGCCTGTGCGCAGCTGCGGGCCTTTGGCCTTGTATCTCTTTCCCACTTACCCCTTCGTGGCTTAGACTATAAATAGACCACCTCCACCTCCTTTCTAGGGATAGCAAAGTGATAGCTCATTTGATAGAGAGCTTTGCTCCTTGTACCACTCTACTCTTGAGAGAGAGAGAGACTACCACTCCCGTGGAGTTCAAGACCTCCATGTGAGAACATCCTGCGGGATATCATCAAGACCCCTTCATGGGAAGATCCGTCTAGGATATCATCAAGACCTCCTCTTGGAGATGAACTCTACCTTGTATCTTTCCCTTTGTTGTTCATGTACCTTGTGGATCTTGTGTGTTTGATCGTCTAGTGGATGTGTGATTGGACTTGTTCTTGAGTGTTTCCCCTTGTGATTTCTCTCCGTTCTTCCCCGTGTTCTTCGTGTTCTTCGAGGGATCCCGCTCCTTTCGTGAAAGATCGGCCACCTAGGGTTCTACCCTACATCAGGTTCTCAGGGCACCGTTCTGCTCTGAATGCAGTGCTACGGTAGAGTGTTTCTTTGAAATCTGCAAACACTGCCCTTGTATACACTTTTGATAGCTGAACTTCGAACCCAAACTGGGTTGTTGTCTTTACCTCTGACTGCATGATAAGAAATGCACTGTTACGAACCAGAGAAATGAAAAAATTGTTTGTTTTTGTAGTTATATTTTAGCAGTTTTTGATTGACATTTTGTTTACCTCATTTGCTACTGTCTCTGCGTGCTCGACGGCCTTCCTGGTCTGAATGCACTTGTCCACCTTCTGAGCAAACAGATGGAGATCATGCTTCTCTTTGACAAAGTTTTTCTTCAGTGTGCGGTTCATGCTCTCGCTTCTCTGTGTGGAAGTCATCCGAGCATAGAAAATTTCCTTGTAGTAAGCCGAGATCCACTCGTGCCTGTCATCCCACAGCGAATTCATCACTTCGTCGGCTTGCAAGTTGTATCTCAGAATGAGGTCCTTCCATGCTCGTTCAAATTCTGACGGCATTAGTGGGTGGTTCAGCACCGCATTGAGGTCATCCTTGAGTTTCTCGTGCGCCTTATACAGCAAGGCGAGGTGGTCTTTGTACTTCTTCATGATATGCCACCGACACAACTTATGCAGAGTATGTGGGAGGATAGATTTTAATGCTGCCTTCATCGAAGAAAACTGGTCTGAGAAGGCACAAACAGTGTTTTTTTATTAAGTTGTTTGTGTGTGTGTGTAAGATAGATGGAAGAAATATAAGTGCACCAAACAAACATAAGTATGCAGGTGTTGTTGTTTTTTTGTACCCGTGAGCATGCAGATTGGCGGCTTGTTGTTCATACACCTCATAAATGTTTTGAAAACCCACTCGAACGATGGTATAGTTTCATCTTGCACGAGGGAAACAACAAATATGGTGCTCTGTAGATGATGGTTCACTCCCACGAAGACTCCCAGCGGCATGTGGAATTTGTTAGTTTTATACGTCGTGTCAAATGTAACGCAGTCTCCAAAATCTTCATACGATCCTTTGCAACTTGCGTTGGCCCAAAAGACATTTCTTACACGGTTATCTGCATCAACGTCATAATCATAGAAGAACTCTGGGTTTATCTTCTGCATCTTCTCAAAGAAATCCAGAAGTTTCTTGACGTCATCTTGGGACTCTTCTCTGGCAAACTTTTGTTTCCTGCATTTTCAAACGCAATGCAAACTCGTCTCATCAAACAGGAAATAATTACCGACAGGATGCTCAAGCAATATTCTCTCTGATGTGCTTACTTGTTTACCCAGTCGCGGCTAGTATGTCCCATGTACTTCAGACCACCAGACATACGCGACAGTGTTGACATCATCTGAGCATGTGTGTGGTTGTCCAGTTGCATGTCTTTCACTAACTGGTCTATCAAATGATCGTCTTTTTTGTGCGATTGCATGTGCAAAAGCATCCCGGGGCTTTCCAGCATCTTGTGATTGTGGTTGAGTTCAACCATTTCTATCACAAATTTGCCATCCTTCCTCTTTTTGACTCTAATCTTTGCCTTGCAGTCAATCCTTTTTGATGTCTTCTGACGTTTCCGGTGATAATCTGACACAGTCTGCTTGTGCGTCCCTTCTCTTGAGCAGACAATGTAGGCATTTGTCCTGTGTTTTTCCCTCTTGCGTATGGCCAAACCCTGCACATCTTGCATAATTGTTGTAAAAGTCCCATGCCTTGTCATACGTGGTGAACTTCATTCCAGCGGCAGGTATGAGGTTCAGCGGCATGTTTTTATCCTGCATTAAGTGCAATGCTCTATGAGATAATTTGTTCTGTTCTGTTTTTTAAATACGAGGAGTGCATACGAATTTAATAAAGCATTGCAATGTTCCTAAGTTTTCAGAAGAATCCAATGTATTAGATGCTAGGTGAATCCTCAGAAGAAATATTAGTGTGCACTGCAATGTTATCTGAATGGACTGCAACTATTTATTTTCAGAACATAAACTTACATGTGTGTAGAGTCGTTCACCCGATGGTGTTTGCAGCTCGCCGGATTGTATTGGACATGGCGGGGTTATAGCAGATCTGTGTAGTTGAGGATCTCGCGGCGGCAATAGTGAGGAAGATTTGTACCTGCTGTTGACTTTTGACCGAGGCACCGTTGGTGGTCGCAGTGTCGAAGTTGATGCAGCAGGTCTACTTGGAGCTCTGTTTTTCGGTGCAGCAGGTGGACGCTGAGCTCTGTTTTGGGGTGCAACAGGTGGACGTGGTGGTAATCCAGTGTTGTGACTATGTCTCAGTCGATTGGTTCGAAAATTTTGGAGCGGTGGCACTTCATCATAGTCATAATCATCATCTGCTGCAACATCGTGTTCAACTACATCATCATTGTCTGTTCGGACATGCCGTCCAAACATAGTGAACTCGTGCTTATACTCTGGGTTGAGAACTGTTATTGGCTCATCTTCATAGTCATCATCTTCATCATCCCGTCGGTGAGTGCCCTCCCAGACGAATGTGACATCATCGTCATCTTCAACTACCTCTTCTTCCTGGAAAAAATCCTCTTCCGGAGAGTACTGCACCCTGTTTGTTGTCGTGAAGAATCCTCGAGGAATCTCAGGGGTAACCCAGCCAGTATCTCTTTAAGAAAAAGCTTCACTCTTCTGAAAGTTGTTGTTCTCAGTGTTGTCAATTAATCGTGGCATTTTGTATCTGCTGAACGTCATTTCCTGCACACAAAATGACCGAGCTGCATTGTCAGGTTAAATGAACTGAATGATGTGAACTGCAATGTGTTTGAAAGGGTACTGTGAGTAGTACAAGCTGGCTGCATCACCCCACAAGGTGAACTGAAGCAACCGCACTGCATCGTTATCCGTAATGAACCTACACAAGTGTACTGCATAACTGAGCAAGTGCACTGCATTTCCCCCCACAACGAACCGAAGCAACCGCACTGCATCATTTTTCTAGGCGTACTGGACTGCGTGTACTGCTTTGTCTGGAATAACTAAACTGAGATGGTTGAGGAAGTGTACTGCTTACCTCGTGTTGCAGTGATTTCTTGCGTTTGCACGAGGAAGTTCCCTTCTCGTCCGTCTGCACAACTTTCGCGTTCGCCCGTGCAGTCCACTTGCCCTTCGGAAGTTCATGAGCGGTCTGGACCTTGCTCAAGGTGAACGGAGACGGAGGGTTTGCTCTGAATGTCGTTGCAGACTTATTCCAAGAAGATGTCGTGGATGAAGGAACCTTGCGCACAGTCCTCCTTGCTCGAATTGGTTTGATGTCGAGGCAGCACCAATCCACATCTGATGAAGTACAACTAATTGCAGGCCCGGAGGAGTTCGGTGGCGGCGCTACCGAGCTGCTGCCGTGGAAGAAGGTCGATATGCTGGTGGGGGAGGTGTTGCTCGGTTGCTGCCGCAGAAGAAGGACGAGAGGCGACGGGCGGCGTCGCTGCTTGGCCGCTGCCGCGGAAGAACGCCAGGAGCGGAGGGGCGGCGTCGCTGCCGGCCGCCACCGCGGAAGAAGGCCGGGAGGGGAGGGCAGTGGTGCTCCCAGGCCACCGCTGCGGGAGAAAGCGGGGAGGGGAGGGGCGGCATCGCTCCCAGACCGCTGCCGCGGAAGAAGGCCTGGAGGGGAGGGGCGGCGGCGCTCCCAGGCCACTGCCGCGGTAGAAGGCCGGGAGGGGAGGGGCGACGGTGATCCCAGGCCACTGCCGTGGAAGAAGGTCGGGAGGGGAGGGTCGGCGGCGATCTGTTGGGGGGTGTGCAGAATAAGGCTGGTGTTATTAGAATAAGACTCTTAAGGGGTGTTATCATAATATATATATGAGTTTATGTCCTCTACAACATTCACTTATTGCTATTTCTTCAAGTTGCTTTTTCTGCTAAGTGAATGTGATCGGACCCTTCCCCCTCTATGCTAAACTCAACCCAATCTGTTCACCAATTATTCACGTGCGTTCTATTTGAAACCCGTTCAAAATCTTCACTTTGTCCTTGTCAGCTGAAGAAATTGCGAACGAAACGTTAAAATATTCTAATCTGAATTTTCGGCTTTTGCCTCTCAAACTGTTCCACATTCTAAGATGGGACTTATCTATTCACCCACGATCTCCACCTCTCTGTACGTGGGTGACACATGTCACAAGAATGAGAAAGGTCAGGGGCACGTTCGTCCATTTTCTTCGGGCGAACAAATTTTCACCTCGGCTATATATACCCCACCCCTTACTCAGTCTGGTTTTACTCCGCTCGACCTCACTCCCTCGCTCGAGCTCTCAAAACTTGCTGAAATCATCAGAGATAGACAGTAGAGGGCCGCTAGATCCAAAGGAAGTGAAGTTCCTCTCCTACTGGATCCCAAGCTGATCCTTGAGTACATTGATCTCTGGCACAAGGACCCCAACACACCAGTGCCTGACTTCAAGCTCACTCCTGGCCAAAGTCACATGCCGACACTAGTAGAATACAGGGCTTTGGTTCGGCCATTAGTCCCGGTTCTGCATGAACCGGACCCCATGGGGAACATTTGTCCCGATTCGTGAGCCCAGGGGGCCGGCCAGGGCCTCGTGGGCATTGGTCCCGGTTCATCTGGACCCATTTGTCCCGGTTCTAGGCACGAACTGGGACCAATGGTCCTCGCTCTTGGCCCACATACATTGGTCCCGGTTCGTGCCTAGAACCGGGACAAAAGGGGGAGCTTTAGTCCCGGTTCCTGCCACGAACCGGGACAAATGAGTTGCCTATATATACCCCATCGCCGCAGCAGAGCACTCCACAGTGCTATGTTTTTTCTGGCTGGCGAGGGGAGGGCATTTGGGTGCTCTAGCTCACCTCCTATGCACATGAGGTGTTCGATGAAATGCCCGAGCCACACTAGTTAAGCTTTCTCCTCTCGAAGATCGACCTCCGAGCTCCATTTTTCCCGAGATTTGTCTAGGTTTAGCGGTCCGTCACGTCCCATCCCCGTCTTTACCGCCGCCGATCGCCCGCGCCGATCTCGTCGCCGGCACTACCGTGGTGAGCCTCTTGTTCTTATCTTCTTTCTGAAAGAAAAAAAATTCTTACTTCAGATAGATACTTGTCTAATTTTCTTACTTCTATCATTTCTTGTTATTATATAGTGCGATGGTTTTGGTATCCGCCCCCGTCGGCCCTCGTCCTGTCTATGATTCGGATGTGTTATATATTATCTTTTTATAACTATTTGGTTCATTTATTGTTTATGACAATTATGCCGACCAACGTGACATAGATTTTATTTATCTAGGAGGTGGTTGAACCAGAAATTCCAACCGACCCTATTGTCGAGAGGTTAAATTTAGTTGAAGAAGAAAACAATTACTTGAAGGAAAAAATAAAAAAATGAGGAGGAGAAGATGATATTGGAGTTGCATGTTGCGGATGTCGTCGATGATCACAAGATCAAGATGGATGCAATGCGGTTGAAGATTAGAAAGATTAGAAAATATGCCATTCATACCGAGGCTTGGTATCATTATGCCGTTGGATCAATTGTTACCTTGGTTGTGATTATGATCGCATTTGTTGTTGCATTGAAAGGTTTTACATAGTTTAAATGTATGGTTTAACTAGATACTCTGGAGAGCTATATGTTGTTCAATTTGAACTATGTATGTACTTTGGTTTTAATGTGATGATGAACTACTATTAACTTGGTCACTTATCCATCCATGTGAATCTATAATGGTTTTTGACACACATAATTATATATAATGCACGCAAATGAACCGGCAATGGATGTACGGTGACAGACACACCTCCGAGTACACTAAGGGCCTGCATAATTTTCTCGAAGTGGCTGAGGCGAACAAGCAGAATGGTTTTATGTGTTGTCCATGCCCTAACCCTCTCAACTTTTTAGCACATGCTATGTGGGTGAAATGATGGTACCATGCCAACTTTCAACCTTTTTAGAGTTCATTTGAAATTCTTTTCAATTTCGGGGTCTTATAGCTCAAAACATCAGTAAATGCATGAAAAATAACAAATGAAGTCAGAAAGGGTTGAAAATTGATGATGTGGCTTTGAATGGTGCATTTTGAACAGACAAAAAGTCTGGAGTTCAAATAAGTTCACAAAAATGAAATCCCTTTGTAACAGATGAGTTTCCGTATGAAACCCTGATACTTCGAAAGAGATTGTCCATTTTGTACACGAAGTGCATCCAGTTTTTCCCATAACCCTCTCAACTTTTTAGCACATGATATGTGGGTGAAATGATGATACCATGCCAACTTTCAACCTTTTCAGAGTTCATTTGAAATGCTTTTCAATTTCAGGGTCTTATAGCTAAAAAAATCAGTAAATGCATGAAAAATACAAATGAAGTTAGAAAGGATTGAAAATTGATGATGTGGCTTTGAATGGTGCATTTTGAACACACAAAAAGTCTGCAGTTCAAATAAGTTCAAAAAAATGAAATCCCTTTTGTAACAGATGAGTTTTCGTCCGAACCATGATACTTCGAATGAGATTGTCCATTTTGTACACGAAGTGCATCCAGCTTTTCCCATAACCCTCTGAACTTTTTAGCACATGCTGTGTGGGTGAAATGATGATACCATGCCAACTTCCAACCTTTTCAGAGTTCATTTGAAATGCTTTTCAATTTCAGGGTCTTATAGCCAAAAAAATCAGTAAATGCATGAAAAATAACAAATGAAGTCAGAAAGGGTTGAAAATTGATGGACTGGCTTTGAATGGTGCATTTTGAACACACAAAATGTCTGGAGTTCAAATAAGTTCAAAAAAATGAAATCCCTTTGTAACAGATGAGTTTTCGTCCTAAACCACGATACTTCGAAAAAGATTGTCCATTTTGTACACGAAGTGCATCCAGTTTTTCCCATAACCCTCTCCACTTTTTAGCACATGCTATGTGGGTGAAATGATGATACCATGCCAACTTTCAACCTTTTCAGAGTTTATTTGTAGTGCTTTTCAATTTCAGAGTCATTTAGCTCAAAGAATGAACTAATATAAAAAAGAATGAACTAATAGCAAAAAAATGAACTAATAGCTAAAAGAATGAACTAAAAATAATCAATTAAAATATTCTGTTATGATCAACTAAAACAAAACTATAATATTCTTTAATAGCAAAAAGAAAATCTACTAAAAACTTTTATAAAACTCTAATAGCAAAAGGAATCAACTAAAAAGCTTTTATAAACCTCTAGTATTTTTTAAACTAAAATTATATAAAATTTATGCAACTAAAATTATCAAAGTATTTTCTGTTCAAAACATGAAAAGAAGAAAGAATTATCATAAGAATTAAAATTTAAACTATTCAAATTTGGAAACTAATGGAGTAACAAAAAGTTTATAATTATTCTGACCTAAAAGCACAAAGCATAAAAAAATAAAGGAAAAGTCAAGAAAATAAATAATTCAAAAAACAAAAAATACCAGAAAAAATAAAAAAATGGGCCACACGGCCTGCATACGACTAGAAACCCATCTGTACATGGGCCAGGATGAAGGCCCGCAGGCCCAATAGGGGCAACATGGCAGTGATAAGGGTAGGCAAGTACTGCCTGCATATTAGAGAGGAGCTCAGCACCTGAGCCGCAACGCAGCTTATAAGCAGGTGTTGACATCTCTCAGCTAGCGAGGTGGGACTAAACTTCCCACCGCGCCGTGCCAGCACAAGGCCTTTGGTCCCGGTTGGTGGCACCAACCGGAACCAGTGCGACCCTTTGGTCCCGGTTCGTGGAACCAACCGGAACCAATGCCCCCCCTTTAGTCCCGGTTGGTGCCACCAACCGGGACGAAAGGTCCCTGTTTCCCGCCCTTTGGGCTGCTGAAAAGAGACCTTTGGTCCCGGTTGGTGGCACCAACCGGGACTAAAGGGGGCTTTGGTCCCGGTTGGTGCTACCAACCGGGACCAAAGGTGTGGCTATATAAGCCAACACTTAGAAAAATTTCACTTCTCATCTCGCAGTTGCCGCCCCGACGATGCCGACGACTTTGATGCCGCCAGGCTGCCCCGACGCCCCCCGCCGCCCCCGCCGTCGCCGTCGCCCGTGCCCGTCGTCGCCGTCGCCCGCGCCCTCGCCCTCGCCCTCCCTCGCCCGCGCCCTCGCCGTCGCCCGCGCCCCTCGCCCGACGCCATCGCCGCTCGTCGCCCCTTCCCCGACGCGCGCCGCCCCGGCCCGCCCCCGCCGTCGTCGTCGCCCCTACCCCGAGCGCGCGCCCCCTGCCCCGTCGCCGTCCTCACCGCTGACCCCGCGCCCCTCCTCATCTTGGTCCGGCCGGCGCCCTCCCTGTCCTTTTTTTCATATATATGATGATATATATGCTTGTTCTTTTTCATATATATGCTTGTTTTTTTCATATATATGATGATATATATGCTTGTTATCATAATTGTTATTGTTCATATATATGATTATTTTTATAGAATATGATTTTTTTTGGAATAAGCGATCATATATATGATGTATGCATGGATGTGGATGAAATATGATGTTTTTTTGTTGATAGAATATGATGTTTTTTATTCATAGATTTTTTTTGTTCATGAGAGAGGCGGGGACATCGAGGAAGTTGTACTGTTTAGGGTTAGGGTCATCGAGGAAGAAGGAAAATAAGGAAAAGGAAGAAAAGAGGAAGAAGGAAGAAGGAGAAGAAGAGAAAAAAATAAGAGGGTCATCGAGCAACTTTTTCTATTTTTTCTTCTTCTCCTTTTTTTCTTCTATTTTTCCTTCTTCTTCTTCTTCTTCTTCTCCTCTTTTTTTCTTCTTCTCAATTTTTTGTATGTATGTATGTATGAGGGATCATAGATGTATTTTTTCAGAATTTTCTATCGTGCATAGACCGATTTTAGACCACGGGAGCACCCCCCCCTATCGTTGCAAAAGTTGCTAAGTGATATTAAGAAGGAAGAAGGACAGGAAAAAGGAAAATAAGAAGAGGAAGAAAGGAGAAGAAGAGGAGAGGAAGAAGAGGAGAAATAAATAATTAAGAAGAGGAAAAAAGAAGAAAAAGAAGAGGAGAAGAAGAAAGGAATAGAGGAGAAGAAGAAAAAATAGAAGAAGAAAAATAGAAAATATTCTATTTTTTCTTCTTCTCCTCTATTCCTTTCTTCTTCTCCTCTTTTTTTTCTTCTTTTTTTCTTCGATCTTCTCCTCTATTCCTTTCTTCTTCTCCTCTTTTTTTTCTTCTCCATCTTCTTATTTTTTATTGGGTATGTCGTTGTCGATATACCACCTCCTCGATAACTTCAACATGAGGGGGGGTCGATATACCCCCTCCCCGATAATTTCGACATGAGGGGGGAGGGGGTCGACGAGGGTTCGAGGGGGCGAGGGTCGGGAACTAGCTAGGGTAGAGGGTCAATGGTCGCCGAGGGTTCGAGGGTCGTCGAGGGGCTGAGGGGCCGAGGGTCGAGGGGTCGAGGGTTCGTGGGTCGTCGAGGGACCGAGGGGTCGAGAGGTTGCCGAGCTAGTGTCAAAGTATTGAAGAAATCCATGGCTTTTGCATATGAATCCTTGAAGCGTTGCCGAGGCCACCCAAATTTACCAAGTTAAAAGAGCGTTGTCATCGGGGCCACCCCGAACCCTTGAAGCATTGCCGAGGCCACCCCAAACCCTAGAGAAGCGTCGAGGCCACTAATATGATTCCTTCTCGTGATTAGGTAGCTAGGTCTACGTTTGCCACTAATATATCCACCTGCTGTCATGTTTGTATAATAATTGCCATGTTGTAATATTTGCAAAAATAATGGAGCACGGACGAGACGAGGCAGCAGAAGTGGTGTTGGGGGACATAATCTTAGCCAGAGCTGATGTCTTGTCGTATCTTAACGATAATGATGGTCTGGAAGGACAGGGTGAAGAAGCAGGCTACGGTGATCAAATAATGGAGGAGGAAAGACATGATTATGATGGCTCCGGTGACCAAATGCCGGTGCAAGAAGGAGACCGTGATGACGGCTCCGGTGACCGAACAGAGTCTGGCCAGGTATATATATTAGTTAAGTCTGTGCTGACTAGCTAATTGATGCATTCATTGTTTTGGTATGTACACATATTAATTAACTCACGTCTTTCTTCTTTTTTCTAGCCCTCCGTATCGAGCACAACTTTGGTAAAGAAACGAGGCCCGAAGAAAAAGTTGCGCTCGGATGAAAGGTTTGAGATCATAGCAATCCCGCGCGATGGCCAACAGATTGAACCCATCCGGACCAAGGAAGCATTTTGATAGAGGCAAAGGTGTCCCGTCTTTCGATGAGATGATGAATATCGCTTTGATGGAAGTCAACTTTGACGATCCGACTATGAACGTGCGAGGACGTCGCGCCTTAGCAATCGCTAAACCAACTCCGAGAGATTATCGACCACGCCGGAGCACGATCAACCTGACCACGAGGGTCTGTTTCCTGCGAGCAAACGAAGAACAAGCAAGAAACTGAGATTGCAATCTGGATATTGCGAATATAAGATGAAAGCTTTATTGATCAAGGTGGAGTTCTCTGACGCCTTTGTCTTGTCGCTGAACACAAACGAAGTACGCGAAGTTGCAGCTATGGCAAACTTTTAATCTAAACAATACCCAAAGTCTAAACGACGCCCTAAGGGCTGTATATATGGAGGAAGAGGGGGGGAATTTCGTGGCCCTTGAGGAAGGGGTCCGAAACCAACCCTATCTCTTATTTCCCCACACATACGGACTCTAAAAATAGCCTATACTTATGTATTTCGAAATTACATGGGCCTGGCCCAATAATAAGGTAACGCAGCACCTAGAATAGCCTCTGGACGAAAGTTATGAAGTAGCATCTTGTATATTTCGTCCAAGGCTTCATGCACGCATTATGGTGGCTTCAACGTCCTGAAATCATCACTTGTAACTCCGTTCTTGTTCCCCATGCGCATGCCATCATCTCCATGCTTGTTCTTGCTCCAATGTTCATCCTTCTCCAAGCTAGGCCCTTCATTTGTAAGCAAAACAAATGTATCCAATTTAGGCAGCATCATATTCTCATGAACATTAGAATCATTACCAAGAAACGAAAGTACCTGGTAATTTAATTGGCGTGCGCGAGCTCTAGTAATTGGTCCAGTATGTATAGCAGCAGGGCCTGTGGGTGTAACAATGGTATTGATGTCCTCATCATCCTCCCCTTCTTGAAATGAAGTCGTCCTCGACGGAAGCTCATCTTCCTCACCCAAATAAGGCTTCAAATCTGCAATGTTAAAAGTGGGACTAACCCCAAAATCTGCAGGCAGCTCAAATTTATATGCATTATCATTTATTTTCTCTAACACCTTAAAAGGACCATCAGCACGTGGCATTAGCTTTGATTTGCGCAAATCAGGAAATCTATCCTTACGCAAATGTAACCAAACAAGATCTCCAGGTGCAAACACAACATGTTTTCTACCCTTATCTCCAGCAAGTTTATATTTAGCATTCATACGCTCAATGTTTTCCTTAGTTAACTCATGCATTTTTAAGATAAATTCAGCACGTTGTTTAGCATCAAAATTAACCTTCTCCGAAGATGGAAGAGGCAACAAATCAATAGGTGCATGAGGTAGGAAACCATACACAATTTCAAAAGGGCACATCTTAGTAGTAGAATGCAATGAACGATTATAAGCAAACTCAATATGAGGCAAGCATTCTTCCCACATTTTCTTATTATTCTTCAAAACAGCCCTAAGCATAGTAGACAATGTTCTATTGACTACTTCAGTTTGTCCATCAGTTTGGGGGTGACAAGTAGTACTAAAAAGCAGTTTAGTCCCCAACTTAGCCCATAAACATCTCCAAAAGTGGCTAAGAAATTTAGTATCACGATCTGAAACAATAGTATTTGGCACACCATGCAAGCGAATAATTTCACGAAAGAACAAATCAGCAACATTAACAGCATCATCGCTTTTATGACATGGTATAAAGTGTGCCATTTTCGAGAATCTATCCACGACAACAAATATGCTATCCCTCCCCTTCTTTGTTCGAGGTAAACCTAAAACAAAGTCCATAGATATATCCTCCCAAGGAACACTAGGTACAGGCAAAGGCATATATAAACCATGAGGATTGAGTTGTGACTTAGCTTTTTGACATGTAGTGCAGCGAGCAACAAAACGCTCAACATCCCGTCTCATCTTTGGCCAAAAGAAATGTGTAGCAAGTACGTCCTCCGTCTTCTTCACGCCAAAGTGTCCCATTAATCCTCCTCCATGCGCCTCCTGCAACAACAAAAGACGAAGAGAGCTAGCTGGAATGCATAGCTTGTTAGCACGGAACACAAATCCATCATTAACGACAAACTTGTTCCAGGTTCTTCCTTCTTTACAATTCTGCAATACATCTTTAAAATCAGCATCATGCACATATTGATCTTTGATGGTCTCCAAACCAAATATTTTGAAGTCAAGTTGTGAAAGCATAGTATAGCGACGAGACAATGCATCAGCAATAACATTTTCTTTACCCTTCTTGTGTTTAATGACATAAGGTAAAGTTTCAATGAATTCAACCCATTTAGCATGTCTACGATTCAGTTTAGCTTGACTTTTAATATGTTTCAAAGATTCATGATCAGAATGTATAACAAATTCTTTGGGCCATAAATAATGTTGCCATGTTTCTAAAGTCCGAACAAGAGCATATAGTTCTTTATCATAAGTAGAATAATTCAGACTAGGCCCACTCAATTTTTCAGAAAAGTATGCAACAGGTTTGCCATCTTGTAATAACACACCTCCTAATCCAATTCCACTAGCATCACATTCAAGCTCAAAAGTCTTATTAAAATCAGGAAGTTGGAGTAAAGGAGCATGTGTCAACTTATCTTTCAATACCGTGAAGGCTTCTTCCTGTGCGGTACCCCAAACAAAAGGCACATCCTTCTTTGTAAGCTCGTTGAGAGGTGCAGCAATGGTGCTGAAATCTCTCACAAAACGCCTATAGAAACCAACGAGTCCAAGAAAACTCCGCACTTGTGTGACTGTTTTGGGCTGCGGCCAACTCTCAATAGCTTCAATCTTGGCTTTATCAACTTCAATTCCCTGTGGAGTAACAACATAGCCAAGAAAAGATACTCGGTCGGTGTAAAAGGTGCACTTCCCAAGGTTACCAAACAAACGTGCATCACGTAGAGCAATAAAAACAGCACGTAAATGTTCCAAATGTGCTTCCAAAGATTTGCTATAAATCAGTATATCATCAAAATAGACCACCACAAATCGTCCAATGAAAGCACGTAAAACTTCGTTCATTAGTCTCATGAAAGTACTAGGTGCATTAGTTAACCCAAAAGGCATGACTAACCACTCATATAAACCAAACTTAGTTTTAAATGCAGTTTTCCATTCATCTCCCAATTTCATACGAATTTGATGGTATCCACTACGCAAATCAACTTTGGAGAATATTGTAGAGCCACTCAATTCATCAAGCATATCATCGAGCCTAGGAATAGGATGACGATAACGAATAGTAATATTATTAATGCCTCTACAATCAACACACATACGCGACGTACCATCCTTTTTAGGCACGAGTATAATAGGAACAGCACAAGGACTAAGAGATTCGCGTATATAACCTTTGTCGAGCAGCTCCTGTACTTGACGCATAATCTCCTTCGTCTCCTCTGGATTGGTACGGTATGGTGCACGGTTGGGTAGCGATGCACCGGGAATTAAGTCAATTTGATGCTCAATCCCTCGAATAGGTGGTAATCCCGGTGGCATGTCTTGTGGGAAGACGTCAGCGAACTCCTGCAAAATGTGAGTGACAACAGGGGGCAAAGAGGAAGGCACGTCCTCGAATGAAAATAATGCCTCTTTGCACACAAAAGCATAGCAAACAGATTTGCTGAAATCTAGTTCATCAATATCAGATTTTGTGGCAAGTAAACATGCACTTTTCAATTTAATTTCAGAAACAACACTAGATGGTTTATTATTAGGTTTCATTTGTTGCTCAAATTCCTTTGCCACAATCTGATTTTCACTCTTATTTTTCTCCTGTTTTGCTTTATTAGCTCTATTAATGTCATCTTTCAAAATGGAATCAGGAGTCATAGGAAGCAAAGTAATATTTTTATCCTTATGAACAAGAGTATACTGATTGTTTCTACCATGGTGTACAGAATTTTTATCAAATTGCCATGGTCTACCTAGTAATAAGGAACATGCTTGCATGGGTACCACATCACAATCAACATAATCAGCATATGTAGAGATACTAAAATGCACACGAACAGTACGTGTTACCTTAACCTTGCCGCTGTTGTTGAACCATTGGATGTAGTAAGGATGTGGATGTGGTCTTGTGGTGAGAGATAGCTTCTCCACCATCTCCATGCTAGCCAAGTTGTTACAGCTCCCTCCATCTATGATGACGCGAACAGAACGTTCCTTCACAACTCCCTTTGTATGGAACAAATTATGCCTCTGATTTTGCTCTGCTTGTGTGACCTGCACACTCAAAACACGTTGAGCAACTAAACATTCATACCTGTCAGCGTCTTCAGGAGCCATGTATTGCGTCTCATTTTCAGAATCATCTCCACCATGTTCTTCACGTGTAATAAGAGCCAAAGTCTCCTCATCATAGTCACTAGCGGACTCATACCCACCATCCTCAGTAGCAATCATGACACGCTGAGATTTGCATTCTCTCGCAAAATGTCCTCTTCCCTTACAACGACGACAAATAATATCACTTGTGTGCCCTGTCGATGCCATGGAAGAAGAAGAGCTCTGCACAGGCCCGGCAGGTGTGCTCTTGGCAGAGAGTGGTGGTTGTGCCTGCTTTCTTGTATCACGGCTGGAGGTGGCACCTGATGGAGGTGATGGTGAAGTGGAAGTAGAAGATGCACGCGGTGTCCATGATGAAGGTCGACCTGCAGAAAAGTTAGTTCGCGCCAATGGCTGTCGATCCTGCACTTCACGTTCAGCTTTACAAGCAAGATGGAATAAACGAGTGATATTATTATAATCCTTATACTCTAGAATGGTCTGAATCTCTTTATTTAATCCACCCATAAAACGTGCAAGCATAGCTTCATTCTCCTCAACAATACCACATCTAATCATGCCAGTTTGTAATTCCTGATAATATTCTTCTACAGAATTTTTTCCTTGTCTTAAACGCTGCAATTTTTGAAGTAATTCACGTTGATAATATGGTGGAACCCAATGAGTACGCATAGCAGTTTTCAAAGCAGCCCAAGTAGCTGGAACAGGATATAATCTACAATGTTCAGACCACCAAACACATGCAAAGCTAGTGAAAGCACAAACAGCAGCAGGAACACGTCTCTCCTCAGGATATTGTAAACATGTAAATCGTTGTTCAGTTTCTAACTCCCAAGTAAGATATATATCAGGAACATATCTACCCTCAAATGGTGGAATATTCAATTTCAGTTTAGGGAGATGGTCATGATCTCGTACCTGAGGTGGTGGTGCCGGCCTACCGTTGCGAATATATACCTGAGGTCGACCTGCTGGTGGTGGTGCTGGTGGCTGCACGTAGTTCTGATTTTGATCAACCTCATCCTCATAATCGCCCGCATAATCGTCATCCTCCTCAGCCGCCGCAGGAGCAGGAGCCAAAGAAGCATCAACAGTAGGGACAGCAGCACCCGAATTTTGACCAGTCTCAATTGGAACGCGCTGTGCCCGTCCCACTTGATTTGGAAGGCGGCGTTGGAGATGTGGTTGTTGTTGTTGTAGAGGTGCGACATGTGCAGCCGGTGGTGGTTGGGGAAGACGCTTTAGTAATTCAGTAAACTTGTTATCCAGCTTTGTCTCAAACGACTTCTCCACGGCATCTATCTTCTCCATAGCCTCTTCAAATCTGTTTAGCACATCTCCCACCTGGCCACTCATCATTTGCTGAAATTTATCATGCAACTCCTTGTTCGTCATGTTCGCCCAATCAGTCTCATCGGCTTGTGAACCTGCCATGGTTAGCAGCAATAGAAACACAAAAGAATATGATCCTGCAGACTACTAGAAGTGGTGGGATGGTGGTGTGTCACAAAACCTTCAAGCGAATCTCAAATTCTTACCAGTTCTTACCCAGCAGCAGGTGGTGATCGGCAACCGTTGTAGTCAAAAACTCTCAAAGCTTGGATATAGCGATTACCAGGGAGAGTCAAACGCACGATGTAGACTTATGTGGAGCTGGGAAGGCTTATAATATGGTAGCAAAATGGTAAGCAATAATCAATTCAGAGATGCAAAGTTGAATAAACGCTCAACGACGGTACTGTGCTGGTCCTAGGCTAGACCGTGCTAGAGACGCGAGCCTAGAACAGCGCGTGCTTTTCCCTTGTTTACGTGCAGCGCCGTGATTTTGTTAGTGTTCTAGGCTCGCGTCTCTAGCACGGTCTAGCCTAGGACCAGCACAGTACCGTCGTTGACCGTTTATTCAACTTTGCATCTCTGAATTGATTATTGCTTCCCATTTTGCTACCATATTATAAGCCTTCCCAGCTCCACATAGGTCTACATCATGCGTTTGACTCTCCCTGGTAATCGCTATATCCAAGCTTTGAGAGTTTTTGACTACAACGGTTGCCGATCACCACCTGCTGCTGGGTAAGAACTGGTAAGAATTTGAGATCCGCTTGAAGGTTTTGTGACACACCACCATCACCACCACTTCTAGTAGTCTGCAGGATCATATTCTTTTGTGTTTCTATTGCTGCTAACCATGGCAGGTTCACAAGCCGATGAGACTGATTGGGAGAACATGACGAACAAGGAGTTGCATGATAAATTTCAGCAAATGATGAGTGGCCAGGTGGGAGATGTGCTAAACAGATTTGAAGAGGCTATGGAGAAGATAGATGCCGTGGAGAAGTCGTTTGAGACAAAGCTGGATAACAAGTTTACTGAATTACTAAAGCGTCTTCCCCAACCACCACCGGCTGCACATGTCGCACCTCTACAACAACAACAACCACATCTCCAACGCCGCCTTCCAAATCAAGTGGGACGGGCACAGCGCGTTCCAATTGAGATTGGTCAAAATTCGGGTGCTGCTGTCCCTACTGTTGATGCTTCTTTGGCTCCTGCTCCTGCGGCGGCTGAGGAGGATGACGATTATGCGGGCGATTATGAGGATGAGGTTGATCAAAATCAGAACTACGTGCAGCCACCAGCACCACCACCAGCAGGTCGACCTCAGGTATATATTCGCAACGGTAGGCCGGCACCACCACCTCAGGTACGAGATCATGACCATCTCCCTAAACTGAAATTGAATATTCCACCATTTGAGGGTAGATATGTTCCTGATATATATCTTACTTGGGAGTTAGAAACTGAACAACGATTTACATGTTTACAATATCCTGAGGAGAGACGTGTTCCTGCTGCTGTTTGTGCTTTCACTAGCTTTGCATGTGTTTGGTGGTCTGAACATTGTAGATTATATCCTGTTCCAGCTACTTGGGCTGCTTTGAAAACTGCTATGCGTACTCGTTGGGTTCCACCATATTATCAACGTGAATTACTTCAAAAATTGCAGCGTTTAAGACAAGGAAAAAATTCTGTAGAAGAATATTATCAGGAATTACAAACTGGCATGATTAGATGTGGTATTGTTGAGGAGAATGAAGCTATGCTTGCACGTTTTATGGGTGGATTAAATAAAGAGATTCAGACCATTCTAGAGTATAAGGATTATAATAATATCACTCGTTTATTCCATCTTGCTTGTAAAGCTGAACGTGAAGTGCAGGATCGACAGCCATTGGCGCGAACTAACTTTTCTGCAGGTCGACCTTCATCATGGACACCGCGTGCATCTTCTACTTCCACTTCACCATCACCTCCATCAGGTGCCACCTCCAGCCGTGATACAAGAAAGCAGGCACAACCACCACTCTCTGCCAAGAGCACACCTGCCGGGCCTGTGCAGAGCTCTTCTTCTTCCATGGCATCGACAGGGCACACAAGTGATATTATTTGTCGTCGTTGTAAGGGAAGAGGACATTTTGCGAGAGAATGCAAATCTCAGCGTGTCATGATTGCTACTGAGGATGGTGGGTATGAGTCCGCTAGTGACTATGATGAGGAGACTTTGGCTCTTATTACACGTGAAGAACATGGTGGAGATGATTCTGAAAATGAGACGCAATACATGGCTCCTGAAGACGCTGACAGGTATGAATGTTTAGTTGCTCAACGTGTTTTGAGTGTGCAGGTCACACAAGCAGAGCAAAATCAGAGGCATAATTTGTTCCATACAAAGGGAGTTGTGAAGGAACGTTCTGTTCGCGTCATCATAGATGGAGGGAGCTGTAACAACTTGGCTAGCATGGAGATGGTGGAGAAGCTATCTCTCACCACAAGACCACATCCACATCCTTACTACATCCAATGGTTCAACAACAGCGGCAAGGTTAAGGTAACACGTACTGTTCGTGTGCATTTTAGTATCTCTACATATGCTGATTATGTTGATTGTGATGTGGTACCCATGCAAGCATGTTCCTTATTACTAGGTAGACCATGGCAATTTGATAAAAATTCTGTACACCATGGTAGAAACAATCAGTATACTCTTGTTCATAAGGATAAAAATATTACTTTGCTTCCTATGACTCCTGATTCCATTTTGAAAGATGACATTAATAGAGCTAATAAAGCAAAACAGGAGAAAAATAAGAGTGAAAATCAGATTGTGGCAAAGGAATTTGAGCAACAAATGAAACCTAATAATAAACCATCTAGTGTTGTTTCTGAAATTAAATTGAAAAGTGCATGTTTACTTGCCACAAAATCTGATATTGATGAACTAGATTTCAGCAAATCTGTTTGCTATGCTTTTGTGTGCAAAGAGGCATTATTTTCATTCGAGGACGTGCCTTCCTCTTTGCCCCCTGTTGTCACTCACATTTTGCAGGAGTTCGCTGACGTCTTCCCACAAGACATGCCACCGGGATTACCACCTATTCGAGGGATTGAGCATCAAATTGACTTAATTCCCGGTGCATCGCTACCCAACCGTGCACCATACCGTACCAATCCAGAGGAGACGAAGGAGATTATGCGTCAAGTACAGGAGCTGCTCGACAAAGGTTATATACGCGAATCTCTTAGTCCTTGTGCTGTTCCTATTATACTCGTGCCTAAAAAGGATGGTACGTCGCGTATGTGTGTTGATTGTAGAGGCATTAATAATATTACTATTCGTTATCGTCATCCTATTCCTAGGCTCGATGATATGCTTGATGAATTGAGTGGCTCTACAATATTCTCCAAAGTTGATTTGCGTAGTGGATACCATCAAATTCGTATGAAATTGGGAGATGAATGGAAAACTGCATTTAAAACTAAGTTTGGTTTATATGAGTGGTTAGTCATGCCTTTTGGGTTAACTAATGCACCTAGTACTTTCATGAGACTAATGAACGAAGTTTTACGTGCTTTCATTGGACGATTTGTGGTGGTCTATTTTGATGATATACTGATTTATAGCAAATCTTTGGAAGAACATTTGGAACATTTACGTGCTGTTTTATTGCTCTACGTGATGCACGTTTGTTTGGTAACCTTGGGAAGTGCACCTTTTGCACCGACCGAGTATCTTTTCTTGGCTATGTTGTTACTCCACAGGGAATTGAAGTTGATAAAGCCAAGATTGAAGCTATTGAGAGTTGGCCGCAGCCCAAAACGGTCACACAAGTGCGGAGTTTTCTTGGACTCGCTGGTTTCTATAGGCGTTTTGTGAGAGATTTTAGCACCATTGCTGCAACTCTCAACGAGCTTACAAAGAAGGATGTGCCTTTTGTTTGGGGTACCGCACAGGAAGAAGCCTTCACGGTATTGAAAGATAAGTTGCCACATGCTCCTTTACTCCAACTTCCTGATTTTAATAAGACTTTTGAGCTTGAATGTGATGCTAGTGGCATTGGATTAGGAGGTGTGTTATTACAAGATGGCAAACCTGTTGCATACTTTTCTGAAAAATTGAGTGGGCCTAGTCTGAATTATTCTACTTATGATAAAGAACTATATGCTCTTGTTCGGACTTTAGAAACATGGCAACATTATTTATGGCCCAAAGAATTTGTTATACATTCTGATCATGAATCTTTGAAACATATTAAAAGTCAAGCTAAACTGAATCGTAGACATGCTAAATGGGTTGAATTCATTGAAACTTTCCCTTATGTCATTAAACACAAGAAGGGTAAAGAAAATGTTATTGCTGATGCATTGTCTCGTCGCTATACTATGCTTTCACAACTTGACTTCAAAATATTTGGTTTGGAGACCATCAAAGATCAATATGTGCATGATGCTGATTTTAAAGATGTATTGCAGAATTGTAAAGAAGGAAGAACCTGGAACAAGTTTGTCGTTAATGATGGATTTGTGTTCCGTGCTAACAAGCTATGCATTCCAGCTAGCTCTCTTCGTCTTTTGTTGTTGCAGGAGGCGCATGGAGGAGGATTAATGGGACACTTTGGCGTGAAGAAGACGGAGGACGTACTTGCTACACATTTCTTTTGGCCAAAGATGAGACGGGATGTTGAGCGTTTTGTTGCTCGCTGCACTACATGTCAAAAAGCTAAGTCACGACTCAATCCTCATGGTTTATATATGCCTTTGCCTGTACCTAGTGTTCCTTGGGAGGATATATCTATGGACTTTGTTTTAGGTTTACCTCGAACAAAGAAGGGGAGGGATAGCATATTTGTTGTCGTGGATAGATTCTCGAAAATGGCGCACTTTATACCATGTCATAAAAGCGATGATGCTGTTAATGTTGCTGATTTGTTCTTTCGTGAAATTATTCGCTTGCATGGTGTGCCAAATACTATTGTTTCAGATCGTGATACTAAATTTCTTAGCCACTTTTGGAGATGTTTATGGGCTATGTTGGGGACTAAACTGCTTTTTAGTACTACTTGTCACCCCCAAACTGATGGACAAACTGAAGTAGTCAATAGAACATTGTCTACTATGCTTAGGGCTGTTTTGAAGAATAATAAGAAAATGTGGGAAGACTGCTTGCCTCATATTGAGTTTGCTTATAATCTTTCATTGCATTCTACTACTAAGATGTGCCCTTTTGAAATTGTGTATGGTTTCCTACCTCGTGCACCTATTGATTTGTTGCCTCTTCCATCTTCGGAGAAGGTTAATTTTGATGCTAAACAACGTGCTGAATTGATCTTAAAAATGCATGAGTTAACTAAGGAAAACATTGAGCGTATGAATGCTAAATATAAACTTGCTGGAGATAAGGGTAGAAAACATGTTGTGTTTGCACCTGGAGATCTTGTTTGGTTACATTTGCGTAAGGATAGATTTCCTGATTTGCGCAAATCAAAGCTAATGCCACGTGCTGATGGTCCTTTTAAGGTGTTAGAGAAAATAAATGATAATGCATATAAACTTGAGCTGCCTGCAGATTTTGGGGTTAGTCCCACTTTTAATATTGCAGATTTGAAGCCTTATTTGGGTGAGGAAGATGAGCTTCCGTCGAGGACGACTTCATTTCAAGAAGGGGAGGATGATGAGGACATCAATACAATTATTACACCCACAGTCCCTGCTGCTATACATACTGGACCAATTACTAGAGCTCGCGCACGCCAATTAAATTACCAGGCATTTTCATTTCTTGCTAATGATTCTAATGTTCATGAGAATATGATGCTGCCTAAATTGGATACATTTGTTTTGCTTACAAATGAAGGGCCTAGCTTTGAGAAGGATGAACATTGGAGCAAGAACAAGCATGGAGATGATGGCATGCGCATGGGGAACAAGAACGGAGTTACAAGTGATGATTTTAGGACGTTGAAGCCACCATAATGCGTGCATGAAGCCTTGGACGAAATATACAAGATGCTACTTCATAACTTTCGTCCAGAGGCTATTCTAGGTGCTGCGTCACCTTATTATTGGGCCAGGCCCATGTAATTTCGAAATACATAAGTATAGGCTGTTTTTAGAGTCCGTATGTGTGGGGAAACAAGAGATAGGGTTGGTTTCGGACCCCTTCCTCAAGGGCCACGAAATTCCCCCCCTCTTCCTCCATATATACAGCCCTTAGGGCGTCGTTTAGACTTTGGGTTTTGTTTAGATTAAAAGTTCGCCATAGCTGCAACTTCGCGTACTTCGTTTGTGTTCAGCGACCAGACAAAGGCGTCACAGAACCCCACCTTGATCAATAAAGCTTTCATCTTATATTCGCAATATCCAGATTGCAATCTCAGTTTCTTGCCTGTTCTTCGTTTGCTCGCAGGAAACAGACCCTCGTGGTCAGGTTGATCGTGCTCCGGCGTGGTCGATAACCTCTCGGAGTTGGTTTAGCGATTGCTAAGGCGCGACGTCCTCGCACGTTCGTAGTCGGATCGTCAAAGTCGACTTCCATCAAAGCGATATTCATCATCTCATCGAAAGACGGGACACCTTTGCCTCTATCAACCACCACTTCGAGTAGTCTGCAGGATCATATTCTTTTGTGTTTCTATTGCTGCTAACCATGGCAGGTTCACAAGCCGATGAGACTGATTGGGAGAACATGACGAACAAGGAGTTGCATGATAAATTTCAGCAAATGATGAGTGGCCAGGTGGGAGATGTGCTAAACAGATTTGAAGAGGCTATGGAGAAGATAGATGCCGTGGAGAAGTCGTTTGAGACAAAGCTGGATAACAAGTTTACTGAATTACTCAAGCGTCTTCCCCAACCACCACCGGCTGCACATGTCGCACCTCTACAACAACAACAACCACATCTCCAACGCCGCCTTCCAAATCAAGTGGGACGGGCACAGCGCGTTCCAATTGAGATTGGTCAAAATTCGGGTGCTGCTGCCCCTACTGTTGATGCTTCTTTGGCTCCTGCTCCTGCGGCGGCTGAGGAGGATGACGATTATGCGGGCGATTATGAGGATGAGGTTGATCAAAATCAGAACTACGTGCAGCCACCAGCACCACCACCAGCAGGTCGACCTCAGGTATATATTCGCAACGGTAGGCCGGCACCACCACCTCAGGTACGAGATCATGACCATCTCCCTAAACTGAAATTGAATATTCCACCATTTGAGGGTAGATATGTTCCTGATATATATCTTACTTGGGAGTTAGAAACTGAACAACGATTTACATGTTTACAATATCCTGAGGAGAGACGTGTTCCTGCTGCTGTTTGTGCTTTCACTAGCTTTGCATGTGTTTGGTGGTCTGAACATTGTAGATTATATCCTGTTCCAGCTACTTGGGCTGCTTTCAAAACTGCTATGCGTACTCGTTGGGTTCCACCATATTATCAACGTGAATTACTTCAAAAATTGCAGCGTTTAAGACAAGGGAAAAATTCTGTAGAAGAATATTACCAGGAATTACAAACTGGCATGATTAGATGTGGTATTGTTGAGGAGAATGAAGCTATGCTTGCACGTTTTATGGGTGGATTAAATAAAGAGATTCAGACCATTCTAGAGTATAAGGATTATAATAATATCACTCGTTTATTCCATCTTGCTTGTAAAGCTGAACGTGAAGTGCAGGATCGACAGCCATTGGCGCGAACTAACTTTTCTGCAGGTCGACCTTCATCATTGACACCGCGTGCATCTTCTACTTCCACTTCACCATCACCTCCATCAGGTGCCACCTCCAGCCGTGATACAAGAAAGCAGGCACAACCACCACTCTCTGCCAAGAGCACACCTGTCGGGCCTGTGCAGAGCTCTTCTTCTTCCATGGCATCGACAGGGCACACAAGTGATATTATTTGTCGTCGTTGTAAGGGAAGAGGACATTTTGCGAGAGAATGCAAATCTCAGCGTGTCATGATTGCTACTGAGGATGGTGGGTATGAGTCCGCTAGTGACTATGATGAGGAGACTTTGGCTCTTATTACACGTGAAGAACATGGTGGAGATGATTCTGAAAATGAGACGCAATACATGGCTCCTGAAGACGCTGACAGGTATGAATGTTTAGTTGCTCAACGTGTTTTGAGTGTGCAGGTCACACAAGCAGAGCAAAATCAGAGGCATAATTTGTTCCATACAAAGGGAGTTGTGAAGGAACGTTCTGTTCGCGTCATCATAGATGGAGGGAGCTGTAACAACTTGGCTAGCATGGAGATGGTGGAGAAGCTATCTCTCACCACAAGACCACATCCACATCCTTACTACATCCAATGGTTCAACAACAGCGGCAAGGTTAAGGTAACACGTACTGTTCGTGTGCATTTTAGTATCTCTACATATGCTGATTATGTTGATTGTGATGTGGTACCCATGCAAGCATGTTCCTTATTACTAGGTAGACCATGGCAATTTGATAAAAATTCTGTACACCATGGTAGAAACAATCAGTATACTCTTGTTCATAAGGATAAAAATATTACTTTGCTTCCTATGACTCCTGATTCCATTTTGAAAGATGACATTAATAGAGCTAATAAAGCAAAACAGGAGAAAAATAAGAGTGAAAATCAGATTGTGGCAAAGGAATTTGAGCAACAAATGAAACCTAATAATAAACCATCTAGTGTTGTTTCTGAAATTAAATTGAAAAGTGCATGTTTACTTGCCACAAAATCTGATATTGATGAACTAGATTTCAGCAAATCTGTTTGCTATGCTTTTGTGTGCAAAGAGGCATTATTTTCATTCGAGGACGTGCCTTCCTCTTTGCCCCCTGCTGTCACTAACATTTTGCAGGAGTTCGCTGACGTCTTCCCACAAGACGTGCCACCGGGATTACCACCTATTCGAGGGATTGAGCATCAAATTGACTTAATTCCCGGTGCATCGCTACCCAACCGTGCACCATACCGTACCAATCTAGAGGAGACGAAGGAGATTATGCGTCAAGTACAGGAGCTGCTCGACAAAGGTTATATACGCGAATCTCTTAGTCCTTGTGCTGTTCCTATTATACTCGTGCCTAAAAAGGATGGTACGTCGCGTATGTGTGTTGATTGTAGAGGCATTAATAATATTACTATTCGTTATCGTGATAGAGGCGAGGGTGTCCCGATCTTTCGATGAGATGATAACTATCGATTTGGTGGAGACGACTTTGACGATCCGACTACAAACGTGCACGACGTTGCGCCTTATCAATCGCTAAACCAATCTCCTGAGGTTACTGACGATGCCGGAAGCACGATCAGCCTGACCACGAAGGTCTATTCCTGCAAGCAATCGAAGAACGAGCAAGAATATGATAATGCAATCTGAATATTGCGAATATATATGAAGTATTGATAGTGGTGGGAATCCGTAAGCGGTCTTGGTCTGGTCGTTGGACACAAACGAAGTACACGAAGTTGCAATGGCTAACTTTTAACTAAACAAATTCCAAGGAAAAAGCTACTAGATGGATCTACTTATATAGGAGCAAGGGGTGGCGGCCAAGGAGGTGGGAGGACGTCCCAAGGCAGCCTAAAACCAACCCTAGGTCGTACAAGGCTCATGGGCCCAAGTGGAGGTGATGCAACACCTTTGGACTTGTAGTTTGATTCGGATTCTGGTGCAACGTCAGATTGTTTCGACCATAACTCAATGCTCCGGGCGAATTTAAAGGTGAATCCAATTGGGTTGGAAAGAGCACGAAATCTAGTTTCCAACAAAAAAAGAATCACCCAATTCGGAGTCCGTATGAAAAAGTTGTTGGCGTTTTGAGTCAGGTATGTCTGTGCAGTCCGAATCTGAATCCAGAACGTGAGAGACTTGGACTCTATCTTCTCTTGGCCCAAAAGTGACGTGAGAGGACTTTTTGAACAGAACCTAAACTTCTCCTTTTGCCTTATCTTCATATGTGGATTGTACAAATGTCCCATACACCTGCAATTAGACAAAACACAAAAGTGTGTGAAGTATTTTTGTTCTGGATAACATAAATAGATTATTAAATAGTTTTCACTAGAAATCACCTGACAAATATGCATGTATGCAATATTTTTGGTCGTATCCAAGGTAGTCATGTCCTCATCATCCTCCCCTTCTTGAAAACAAAGCCGTCCTCGGCGTTGCTTAATCTGAAATGTGGCTAACAAAAGAGACAAGGTGTGCATGTTGTATATGTATATGTCATCCATTTTTACTTCCCGTGGATTTTGCACATATGACACATGTATACATGAGTAACTTTCATAGTTAATAAAATATAAAGCCAAAATATTATCACAAGAAGTAGAAGGCATGAAAGTATTGCAACTCAGTTTGCACATATAAGTGAAGCTCTTATTCATATGAAAAGATTGACAATATTCATCATTAAACCATCCCAACATTGGTGAATAAACCTTACTTGCATCAAATTTACATGCTACAACATGCTTAAATAAGCAAACATGCAATAAGTCATTGGACACAGAATCATCACCAAGATTAGAGGTCATATCAAAATGATTAAACATTGGTTCTTTTGCATCAACAGTTAATTCATTGGGTTCACTCAAAATTGTTTGATCACATGGCAAAGTCAAATCATCAACGTAGTCCTCTAAAGTAGCTGGTGTGATCAAAGTAGTGGGTAGCTCACCGCATGGTGCACTTAAATTGACAAGACATTCATCATACTCATGTGGAGGTGGAAGATCAGTACATTTGTCATTACCTCTTATGATCAACTCAGATGATGTAGGCACTCTCGGTGATGATGTGTCACATGGTGGAGGTGATGTAGTCTTCACATCAATGGATGTGGTTGTCATAGTATGCCTAGTAGTTGAACGGACAACCGTATCAACTCTTGGAATATGCATCTCGCGCTTGTTCTCCTTGTGGGCAACACG
Source organism: Aegilops tauschii subsp. strangulata (assembly GCF_002575655.3). Taxonomy (NCBI): domain Eukaryota; kingdom Viridiplantae; phylum Streptophyta; class Magnoliopsida; order Poales; family Poaceae; genus Aegilops; species Aegilops tauschii. The sequence continues at coordinate 347,458,385 of NC_053041.3, forward strand.
TCGTTTTATTTCCTGTTCAGCTTTGCAAGCAAGATGAAACAAATGGTCCATAGGATAACACTCTTCATGAATTAGTATCTCCTGAATGTCATGATTTAATCCTCCCCAAAATCTATCCATAAAATCTTCTTCACTTTCTTCTAAAGAGGAATGCAGCAAGGTAGTTTGTAAAGTATCATAATATTTCGTTACGGTGTCACTACCTTGTTTTAAATGTTGCAACTTTGTAATCATGTCACGAGTATAATAAGCGGGAACGAATGTATGTCGCATGGCAAGTTTCAAATCATCCCAAGTAGTAGGTATATCATTAGGGTGTAACCGACAATATTCACTCCACCAAACTACAGCATAACCAGTGAAAAAACCAACCGCAACCTTAACTTTTTTACGCACATCAAAATTATTGGAAGCAAATATATTATTTAGGTCAAACTCCCATTCAATATATAAAGCAGGTCTAAAACGGCCATTAAATGGTGGTATAGAAACATTAACCTGATCATGTGCATTTGGATGTTTGTGCACCTCTCGTGACGGTTGTGGTATTTGCATAGGTGATGGCACATCTCCCACGATCGACAAACCCCATGAATTGACTCTAGATCCTGTCATGATTAGTAGAAACAAGAAACAAAATTCAAGAATAATGTTCCTATGAACTACTAGGATGTGGTGGTAAAGCGCTCACAGTAAAGCAAATATCAATATCTTACAAGTTCTTACCAAGCAGCAGGTGGTGACAGGCAACCAGCGGTGTCAAATAACTCCAAAGATTGAGTAAAGCGATTGCCAGGGGAACGTACGTATACACGGTGTAGAAATATGTGGAGCTGGGTTGGCTATAAATGGTAGCAAAATATTAGCAATAATCAATTCAGAGATGCAATATTGAATAAACGCTCAACGACGGTACTGTGCTGGTCCTAGGCTAGACCGGACTAGAGACGCGAGCCTAGAACACTAATGAGGTCACGGCGTAGCACAACTAGCATCAATGAAGGATACTAAGTAGCTCTCGACAGCAAGATATAAGTGAAGATCACAACGGCAGTAAAGATAATGATGAAAAACAACTGCCAAGCAGGATATACAACAACTCTCTCCAACTTTCCTCTTGAAAAGTTTGTGCCAATTTTCTGATAATTTTTTTCAAAGAATGCTACTAACTCAAGCTTTCCAATGCAAAAAGAATCACTCAATTCCGAGTTGATATGAGGAGTGAAAGAATTCTGAAACTGGCTTGAAAAACTGGAATAAGCTTGTGTCCGCGAACTTCGGAGGGCAAAAAGACCTATTTAGAACACGATTTTGAGGTGTCAAATATTGAACTAGTCTCTGCAACTATTTAGATGCGGCTCGTCGCTAGCTTTCATTTGAGTACTCGCGGAGTCAAAACGGACTTCGTATGAGGAAGGTATGCCTGTTTTACTAAACAGTGCACAAAACAGATTCCAATCCGAATTCAACTACGAGATTGAGTCTAGATAGATCCGAATTTTGTTTTTTTTTCTTCTCTCTTTTTTTTTTCTCACACTTTTTTTTTCTGACTTCTTTTTCTTTTTTTTCTCTTTTTTTTCTCTATCTTTTTTTTTTCTCTCCCTCTTTCCAAGACAAACTAGATAAGATGCAGATTGGATCAAGCGAAGATGTGAACAACCTCAACTATGATTGTGACAATGAACTATGGGTAGCACGTGGTGGAATTTGATGGATGGTGTGGTGGACAGCAGAAGGGATAACGATGCAGCGGCGACGTGACTAATGTGAACAGAACTCGAAACTCTAAACGAACTAGACCCTAAGACCAGCAACTCGACACGACGATGCAACCGATAATTCAATAATGCAAACAATGAATAGAAAATTGCAAAGGCTCAGACTGGCTTGGACAAAAGGATGAATAGATCTAACTTTTTTTGTGGCTTTTTCTTGGACAATAGGTAAGAAAATAAATCTAATCTAGGGGAAACTGGAAATTCTCACCGAGCAACCTGAAAACTGATACCACTTGATAGAGGCGAGGGTGTCCCGATCTTTCGATGAGATGATAACTATCGATTTGGTGGAGACGACTTTGACGATCCGACTACAAACGTGCACGACGTTGCGCCTTATCAATCGCTAAACCAATCTCCTGAGGTTACTGACGATGCCGGAAGCACGATCAGCCTGACCACGAAGGTCTATTCCTGCAAGCAATCGAAGAACGAGCAAGAATATGATAATGCAATCTAAATATTGCGAATATATATGAAGTATTGATAGTGGTGGGAATCCGTAAGCGGTCTTGGTCTGGTCGTTGGACACAAACGAAGTACACGAAGTTGCAATGGCTAACTTTTAACTAAACAAATTCCAAGGAAAAAGCTACTAGATGGATCTACTTATATAGGAGCAAGGGGTGGCGGCCAAGGAGGTGGGAGGACGTCCCAAAGCAGCCTAAAACCAACCCTAGGTCGTACAAGGCTCATGGGCCCAAGTGGAGGTGATGCAACACCTTTGGACTTGTAGTTTGATTCGGATTCTGGTGCAACGTCAGATTGTTTCGACCATAACTCAATGCTCCGGGCGAATTTAAAGGTGAATCCAATTGGGTTGGAAAGATCACGAAATCTAGTTTCCAACAAAAAAAGAATCACCCAATTCGGAGTCCGTATGAAAACGTTGTTGGCGTTTTGAGTCAGGTATGTCTGTGCAGTCCGAATCTGAATCCAGAACGTGAGAGACTTGGACTCTATCTTCTCTTGGCCCAAAAGTGACGTGAGAGGACTTTTTGAACAGAACCTAAACTTCTCCTTTTGCCTTATCTTCATATGTGGATTGTACAAATGTCCCATACACCTGCAATTAGACAAAACACAAAAGTGTGTGAAGTATTTTTGTTCTGGATAACATAAATAGATTATTAAATAGTTTGCACTAGAAATCACCTGACAAATATGCATGTATGCAATATTTTTGGTCGTATCCAAGGTAGTCATGTCCTCATCATATCGTCATCCTATTCCTAGGCTCGATGATATGCCTGATGAATTGAGTGGCTCTACAATATTCGCCAAAGTTGATTTGCGTAGTGGATACCATCAAATTCGTATGAAATTGGGAGATGAATGGAAAACTGCATTTAAAACTAAGTTTGGTTTATATGAGTGGTTAGTCATGCCTTTTGGGTTAACTAATGCACCTAGTACTTTCATGAGACTAATGAACGAAGTTTTACGTGCTTTCATTGGACGATTTGTGGTAGTCTATTTTGATGATATACTGATTTATAGCAAATCTTTGGAAGAACATTTGGAACATTTACGTGCTGTTTTTATTGCTCTACGTGATGCACGTTTGTTTGGTAACCTTGGGAAGTGCACCTTTTGCACCGACCGAGTATCTTTTCTTGGCTATGTTGTTACTCCACAGGGAATTGAAGTTGATAAAGCCAAGATTGAAGCTATTGAGAGTTGGCCGCAACCCAAAACGGTCACACAAGTGCGGAGTTTTCTTGGACTCGCTGGTTTCTATAGGCGTTTTGTGAGAGATTTTAGCACCATTGCTGCACCTCTCAACGAGCTTACAAAGAAGGATGTGCCTTTTGTTTGGGGTACCGCACAGGAAGAAGCCTTCACGGTATTGAAAGATAAGTTGACACATGCTCCTTTACTCCAACTTCCTGATTTTAATAAGACTTTTGAGCTTGAATGTGATGCTAGTGGCATTGGATTAGGAGGTGTGTTATTACAAGATGGCAAACCTGTTGCATACTTTTCTGAAAAATTGAGTGGGCCTAGTCTGAATTATTCTACTTATGATAAAGAACTATATGCTCTTGTTCGGACTTTAGAAACATGGCAACATTATTTATGGCCCAAAGAATTTGTTATACATTCTGATCATGAATCTTTGAAACATATTAAAAGTCAAGCTAAACTGAATCGTAGACATGCTAAATGGGTTGAATTCATTGAAACTTTCCCTTATGTCATTAAACACAAGAAGGGTAAAGAAAATGTTATTGCTGATGCATTGTCTCGTCGCTATACTATGCTTTCACAACTTGACTTCAAAATATTTGGTTTGGAGACCATCAAAGATCAATATGTGCATGATGCTGATTTTAAAGATGTATTGCAGAATTGTAAAGAAGGAAGAACCTGGAACAAGTTTGTCGTTAATGATGGATTTGTGTTCCGTGCTAACAAGCTATGCATTCCAGCTAGCTCTCTTCGTCTTTTGTTGTTGTAGGAGGCGCATGGAGGAGGATTAATGGGACACTTTGGCGTGAAGAAGACGGAGGACGTACTTGCTACACATTTTTTTTGGCCAAAGATGAGACGGGATGTTGAGCGTTTTGTTGCTCGCTGCACTACATGTCAAAAAGCTAAGTCACGACTCAATCCTCATGGTTTATATATGCCTTTGCCTGTACCTAGTGTTCCTTGGGAGGATATATCTATGGACTTTGTTTTAGGTTTACCTCGAACAAAGAAGGGGAGGGATAGCATATTTGTTGTCGTGGATAGATTCTCGAAAATGGCACACTTTATACCATGTCATAAAAGCGATGATGCTGTTAATGTTGCTGATTTGTTCTTTCGTGAAATTATTCGCTTGCATGGTGTGCCAAATACTATTGTTTCAGATCGTGATACTAAATTTCTTAGCCACTTTTGGAGATGTTTATGGGCTAAGTTGGGGACCAAACTGCTTTTTAGTACTACTTGTCACCCCCAAACTGATGGACAAACTGAAGTAGTCAATAGAACATTGTCTACAATGCTTAGGGCTGTTTTGAAGAATAATAAGAAAATGTGGGAAGAATGCTTGCCTCATATTGAGTTTGCTTATAATCGTTCATTGCATTCTACTACTAAGATGTGCCCTTTTGAAATTGTGTATGGTTTCCTACCTCGTGCACCTATTGATTTGTTGCCTCTTCCATCTTCGGAGAAGGTTAATTTTGATGCTAAACAACGTGCTGAATTGATCTTAAAAATGCATGAGTTAACTAAGGAAAACATTGAGCGTATGAATGCTAAATATAAACTTGCTGGAGATAAGGGTAGAAAACATGTTGTGTTTGCACCTGGAGATCTTGTTTGGTTACATTTGCGTAAGGATAGATTTCCTGATTTGCGCAAATCAAAGCTAATGCCACGTGCTGATGGTCCTTTTAAGGTGTTAGAGAAAATAAATGATAATGCATATAAACTTGAGCTGCCTGCAGATTTTGGGGTTAGTCCCACTTTTAACATTGCAGATTTGAAGCCTTATTTGGGTCAGGAAGATGAGCTTCCGTCGAGGACGACTTCATTTCAAGAAGGGGAGGATGATGAGGACATCAATACCATTGTTACACCCACAGGCCCTGCTGCTATACATACTGGACCAATTACTAGAGCTCGCGCACGCCAATTAAATTACCAGGTACTTTCGTTTCTTGCTAATGATTCTAATGTTCATGAGAATATGATGCTGCCTAAATTGGATACATTTGTTTTGCTTACAAATGAAGGGCCTAGCTTTGAGAAGGATGAACATTGGAGGAAGAACAAGCATGGAGATGATGGCATGCGCATGGGGAACAAGAACGGAGTTACAAGTGATGATTTCAGGACGTTGAAGCCACCATAATGCGTGCATGAAGCCTTGGACGAAATATACAAGATGCTACTTCATAGCTTTCGTCCAGAGGCTATTCTAGGTGCTGCGTCACCTTATTATTGGGCCAGGCCCATGTAATTTCGAAATACATAAGTATAGGCTGTTTTTAGAGTCCGTATGTGTGGGGAAACAAGAGATAGGGTTGGTTTCGGACCCCTTCCTCAAGGGCCACGAAATTCCCCCCCTCTTCCTCCATATATACAGCCCTTAGGGCGTCGTTTAGACTTTGGGTTTTGTTTAGATTAAAAGTTCGCCATAGCTGCAACTTCGCGTACTTCGTTTGTGTTCAGCGACCAGACAAAGGCGTCACAGAACCCCACCTGGATCAATAAAGCTTTCATCTTATATTCGCAATATCCAGATTGCAATCTCAGTTTCTTGCCTGTTCTTCGTTTGCTCGCAGGAAACAGACCCTCGTGGTCAGGTTGATCGTGCTCCGGCGTGGTCGATAACCTCTCGGAGTTGGTTTAGCGATTGCTAAGGCGCGACGTCCTCGCACGTTCGTAGTCGGATCGTCAAAGTCGACTTCCATCAAAGCGATATTCATCATCTCATCGAAAGACGGGACACCTTTGCCTCTATCAATATATATGTATTGACCCCCTTCTTCAAATTAGATGTTTCGGATGCGGAATGAACTCCTAGCACCAGATCGCATGCGAGCAATTCAAGAGGAATTGGCGGCATTCTTTCTTGACCACGTGATCAATAAAGACGGAGAATACCATGTGGACCCTGAGTTCATATATAATTAGGGGATTATATTGTAAGAGATCTTATATTGTATATATGTAGCCAGTATCGTCGGATAGATATACGAAAACTTGTTGTTCGACCAATCTCTCGGAGAAGGAGAGGCCGATATCACTTCTCTCTGTATGCATATGTTCATGACGATCTTCTGTTTCCTTCATTTGCTTACTAGCTAGCGTGTCGACTCCTCTCTATACGTATAGTACGTAGCGTCGACCAAGCACGGAGATAAGAGAGGACACTTCTCTCTATAAATGTTGTCAATATGAGAAATGATGAACTTGTTGCTATCCAAACTTAGATCAAAGGACTCAGTGATGAATTCAACGTCTACCGCACCGATTGGCTTGGAGCCAAAGTCAGATTTGTGAAGTTAGCTGAAGAATTCACTTTAAATGATGAATCTCTTCAGGGTGAAGCATCTGCTCAGCCCACTGAAGACCATGCTAGCACCGCTGATGAAAATCAGACTGCTGATGAAACTGCTAGTACCAGGGTTGATGAAGCTATTCCAGCGGCTGATGAAATTGCCAGGGCAACAACTAGTGTTGCGCTTGAGGAACAAGCCAGGCCAGCTGAAGCATCTGCCACTGTGCCTGAAGAAACTGAACCTGTCAGGCCAACTGCACTAGTTGTGCCTGAGGAAAATGAACCAATTTCTTCTGCTCCTCCTGCACCAACGCAGTCCCACTCTTCCTTCTGCATTAGAAGCGAAGAAAACCAAGGCTGCGGAGCAAGCAGCAGTGAAGAAGAGGAAAGCATCTACTTTATCAGATTCTTCAGCACCGAAGAAGATGAAGACATTGACAAGCTCTTTTGAGAATCCAATTGATGCTATCCCTGTCTCCAGTATGCCATCAAAGGAACTCGTTCCCTTTGGTGAGGATTATGAGATCCCAAGCGGATCTGATGAAGATGTTTCTTCTGCTGCTTCTCCAGAGCAGTTGGACGAAGAAATTGAAGTGGATAATATCCCTTCAACCCCAGTTGTCTCATCGCCTATGCCTTAGTTCACAGCTGAAGAGGCAGGCGTTGAAGAATTGAATGGAGAAGATGAAGACGTGGATATTGGGAGCACCACTCAAGTGATGAATGATGACTTTTGGGAAAGTCATCACCCCAACTCTCCCATGTTCACGCCACTGCAACAAATTCCTCAGTCCTGAGTGCACACTGAAGTTCAAATGGGCTCTGAAGAACCTCACTCCACTCCTTCCATTCCTGAAGAAATTCCAGCCACTAGTGCTGATGTTAATGTTGATGAAGAACTGAAGACCCAGGCTGCTACTGAAGCAGAAACTGAATTTCCTCTGCCTGTGGTTCCTGAGAATGTGATTCCCGAGGCTGTGATGACTTTGACTGATACTCCTCAGCCCAAGACGAAGAATCCCTTCTCCAAGAAGCAGAAATTCAAGGCTGATGATTTCTTCCATGAGCATGTATTCTTCATAGATTACAATCCTTATGACTCTGCTCGTCTACGAAGGAAGCATTTCTGGACCGCAAGCCAAGCCAACTTCTATTCCTTCACTTCTTTTTTATAAGGACAAAGTCTTTGACCAAGAGCATATTCCTCATGTGGATATGGAATCGTTACCTTGCTTCGCCCTAGTCCTCGGTGTCCTCTATGATGCTAGGCTGCTAAACTTCTACACCGACATCGTTGACTGGAACGAAGAACTGATTCTTCAGTTCTACGCGACGCTGCACATCACTGGCAATGCTGCAGTGTAAATTCTTGGGTGTTGGACTGGATGACAGAAAACACTCACTTCAAAGCACCGGCCTCTGAATTGCTTCATGCCATGCCTGTCAGTCCTCCACTGAAGGTGCGCAGCTCATCTACCATGAACCTGAGCCATCTGACCATTACATGCAAGTTTTGATGAAACCGCTGAAGCCTGGTCAAGCCCCAAGGACCAAATTCCCCGTGAAGGAATTGTTGTATGTGCCACGGACTGTCTATCGTGTTCTGACCAAGCCATTGAGTCCAATCAAAGGCCACGACTCGAATGAAGAAGAAGTCATTGGCATCATGAAGAATCTGCTTACATCATGCATGGCGTTCCTGTCAACTACCATGATTTCTTCATGAGGACTCTGGCCAATGTTGCATTGTCACCTTTTGAATTGAAGCCTTACGCTCCCTGGATTATGAGATTCCTCAGATCAAGGTCTTCAATCAATTACAAGGCTGACTTTCAAAATCATCTAGCTACTTTCCCACTATAGAAATCCTCAAGTGGACATTTTCCTCAGCTGATGAGAAGGGCAAGGCACCTGCTGTTATTGATGAAGGCATTCGTCCATTGGATGGTCAGTTCCGCAAAGCTGCATCCTACTCCACCAATGATGACTCTGCCACTCATGACTCTGCCGCCAATGCTTCAAAGCAAAATCCTCAAGGCACAGCTCCAAGGGTGATGAATGATCGTGAGCTTCTCCTCAGTCTTCATTAGAAGGTCGATCGCAACCATAAATGGGTCAAAGTCAGTTTGGTTCTATTCTTCACAACATCACTGTTACCCACAATGCAGTGAAGAAAAACCATTACTACCTCCATGAAGTCTTCGGTCGCACCTGGGCTGTTCAGTCTCATCTTTATGGCGAAGAAGATCTCAAGCAGATGGGCTTCAAGCAGGACTTTGACTGGTCTCAGCCACTGTCGTAGAAATTCAAGAAAGTCAAAGTTCCTTCCTTGGTGGCCAGCTCATATTCTTCATCGTGTGAGACTGATGAGCATGAAGATTTGGACCACACTGCGGCAGGCCCTACTTCAACAACCGACCCCAACAACGCTGGCACTCCTCCATCGACTTCGTGATATTCTTCAGGGGCGTTAGTCCTCATTTTTCGTCCCTTTTAGTCATTTCATGACAAAGGGGGAGGAATTTGAGTTAGTCTTCAAGAGGGTCTCTCTATCTATGGGCCTTTTTATTAAGTTACAACTCTCGTTCTTTCGAAGACTTTGTTGCATCGAGTTGTAAACTTAAAGCCGATGGTGGTCTGATACTTCTGCTATGTTTTTCTGCATGCTATTTCCTCAGTTATGTTAATGCACGCATGCTGAGTTACATCAGTCACTGTATTTCATCATGCATTACAAATTCTTCATATCATATGATGAGGACATGAATACCATTGTTACACCCACAGCCCCTGCTGCTATACATACTGGACCAATTACTAGAGCTCGCGCATGCCAATTAAATTACCAGGTACTTTCGTTTCTTGGTAATGATTCTAATGTTCATGAGAATATGATGCTGCCTAAATTGGATACATTTGTTTTGCTTACAAATGAAGGGCCTAGCTTTGAGAAGGATGAACATTGGAGCAAGAACAAGCATGGAGATGATGGCATGCGCATGGGGAACAAGAACGGAGTTACAAGTGATGATTTCAGGACGTTGAAGCCACCATAATGCGTGCATGAAGCCTTGGACGAAATATACAAGATGATACTTCATAACTTTCGTCCAGAGGCTATTCTAGGTGCTGCGTCACCTTATTATTGGGCCAGGCTCATGTAATTTCGAAATACTTGAGTATAGGCTGTTTTTAGAGTCCGTATGTGTGGGGAAACAAGAGATAGGGTTGGTTTCGGACCCCTTCCCCAAGGGCCACGAAATTCCCCCCTCTTCCTCCATATATACAGCCCTTAGGGCGTCATTTAGACTTTGGGTTTTGTTTAGATTAAAAGTTCGCCATAGCTGCAACTTCGCGTACTTCGTTTGTGTTCAACGACCAGACAAAGGCGTCACAGAACCCCACCTTGATCAATAAAGCCTTCATCTTATATTCGCAATATCCAGATTGCAATCTCAGTTTCTTGCTTGTTCTTCGTTTGCTCGCAGGAAACAGACCCTCGTGGTCAGGTTGATCGTGCTCCGGCGTGGTCAATAACCTCTCGGAGTTGGTTTAGCGATTGCTAAGGCGCGACGTCATCGCACGATCGTAGTCGGATCGTCAAAGTCGACTTCCACCAAAGCGATAACCATCATCTCATCGAAAGACGGGACACCTTTGCCTCTATCAAGTGGTATCAGATTTCCAGGTTGCTCGGTGAGATTTTACAGTTTTTCGTAGTTTAGATCGAGTCTGTTCTTCATACCTACAGTCCACGAAAAAGCCACAAAAAAATTAGGGTTAGTTCACTATATCTAAACCAATCTGAGCCTTTGCATAATCTTTTTAGGGTTTTTGCTTTGTTGAATTTGCGGTTGCATCGTCGTGTCAAGTTGCTAGTCTTAGAGTCTAGTCTTTTAGAGTTTCGAGTTCTGGTCATAAGTTGTCACGCCGCCGCCGCACCATCATCATCGCCTTGCCATCTACCAGCATTGCTTATCCGCCACCGCTCTGAATCCGTATCCATATACCACCACCAATCTGTATCCATATACCAACACCGATCCGTATCCATATACCACCACCGCTACCATATACCACCACCGCTGCCATATCCTACCACCATATATCCACCACCAATCCGAGTTCTTTTCATATTCGGTTTGTTTTAGAGATCCATCTATTTTCCGTTTCGTGTTTCCTTGCGTGAGTAGGTCTCGGAAAAAAAAAGTCTCGAGATCCCCGGGCAGTTTTTAGGCCAAAATTTCGGCGACCAAAAATAGTTTTTCCCTATCCTATTTTTAGGTCCCGGGGAGTGTTTTGAGACACTCGCCATCATAGTGATTTTTTGTCGCACTTTTTCGTCGTCGCTGCCCTGATTTCCGAAAAAAAATAGTCAAAATTTTTTTGTTCCTATCCTGTCAGTTTGACCTGGGAAGAGTTTTGAGACACTCGCCATTATAGTGATTTTTCGCCAAAAAAAAGAGCGCAAAAAAAGAGCGCGAAAAAAAAGAGAGAATTTTTTTTTTCCAGTGTGTGCTTTGCCCTTGTTTACGTGCAGCGCCGTGATTTTGTTAGTGTTCTAGGCTCGCGTCTCTAGCACGGTCTAGCCTAGGACCAGCACAGTACCGTCGTTGAGCGTTTATTCAACTTTGCATCTCTGAATTGATTATTGCTGACCATTTTTGCTACCATATTATAAGCCTTCCCAGCTCCACATACATCTACATCGTGCGTTTGACTCTCCCTGGTAATCGCTCTATCCAAGCTTTGAGAGTTTTGACTACAACGGTTGCCGATCACCACCTGCTGCTGGGTAAGAACTGGTAAGAATTTGAGATTCGCTTGAAGGATTTGTGACACACCACCATCACCACCACTTCCTAGTAGTCTGTAGGATCATATTCTTTTGTGTTTCTATTGCTGCTAACCATGGCAGGATCACAAGCCGATGAGACTGATTGGGAGAACATGACGAACAAGGAGTTGCATGATAAATTTCAGCAAATGATGAGTGGCCAGGTGGGAGATGTGCTAAACAGATTTGAAGAGGCTATGGAGAAGATAGATGCCGTGGAGAAGTCGTTCGAGACAAAGCTGGATAACAAGTTTACTGAATTACTCAAGCGTCTTCACCAACCACCACCGGCTGCATATGTCGCACCTCTACAACAACAACAACAACCACATCTCCAACGCCGCCTTCCAAATCAAGTGGGACGAGCACAACGCGTTCCAATTGAGACTGGTCAAAATTCGGGTGCCGCTGCACCTACTGTTGATGCTTCTTTGGCTCCTGCTACTGCGGCGGCTGAGGAGGATGACGATTATGCGGGCGATTATGAGGATGAGGTTGATCAAAATCAGAACTACGTGCAGCCACCAGCACCACCACCAGCAGGTCGACCTCAGGTATATATTCGCAACGGTAGGCCGGCACCACCACCTCAGGTATGAGATCATGACCATCTCCCTAAACTGAAATTGAATATTCCACCATTTGAGGGTAGATATGTTCCTGATATATATCTTACTTGGGAGTTAGAAACTGAACAACGATTTACATGTTTACAATATCCTGAGGAGAGACGTGTTCCTGCTGCTGTTTGTGCTTTCACTAGCTTTGCATTCTAGATTATATCCTGTTCCAGCTACTTGGGCTGCTTTGAAAACTGCTATGCGTACTCGTTGGGTTCCACCATATTATCAACGTGAATTACTTCAAAAATTGTAGCGCTTAAGACAAGGGAAAAATTATGTAGAAGAATATTATCAGGAATTAAAAACTGGCATGATTAGATGTGGTATTGTTGAGGAGAATGAAGCTATGCTTGCATGTTTTATGGGTGGATTAAATAAATAGATTCAGACCATTCTAGAGTATAAGGATTATAATAATATCACTCGTTTATTCCATCTTGCTTGTAAAGCTGAACGTGAAGTGCAGGATCGACAGCCATTGGCGCGAACTAACTTTTCTGCAGGTCGACCTTCATCATGGACACCACGTGCATCCTCTACTTCCACTTCACCATCACCTCCATCAGGTGCCACCTCCAGCCGTGATACAAGAAAGCAGGCACAACCACCACTCTCTGCCAAGAGCAAACCTGCCGGGCCTGCGCAGAGCTCTTCTTCTTCCATGGCGTCAACAGGGCACACAAGTGATATTATTTGTCGTCGTTGTAAGGGAAGACATTATGCGAGAGAATGCAAATCTCAGCGTGTGATGATTGCTACTGAGGATGGTGGGTATGAGTCCGCTAGTGACTATGATGAGGAGACTTTGGCTCTTATTACACGTGAAGAACATGGTGGAGATGATTCTGAAAATGAGACGCAATACATGGCTCCTGAAGACGCTGACAGGTATGAATGTTTAGTTGCTCAACGTGTTTTGAGTGTGCAGGTCTCACAAGCAGAGCAAAATCAGAGGCATAATTTGTTCCATACAAAGGGAGTTGTGAAGGAACGTTCTGTTCGCGTCATCATAGATGGAGGGAGCTGTAACAACTTGGCTAGCATGGAGATGGTGGAGAAACTATCTCTCACCACAAGACCACATCCAATCCTTACTACATCCAATGGTTCAACAACAGCGGCAAGGTTAAGTTAACACGTATTGTTCGTGTGCATTTTAGTATCTCTACATATGCTGATTATGTTGATTGTGATGTCGTACCCATGAAAGCATGTTCCTTATTACTTGGTAGACCATGGCAATTTGATAAAAATTCTGTACACCATGGTAGAAACAATCAGTATACTCTTGTTCATAAGGATAAAAATATTACTTTGCTTCCTATGACTCCTGATTCCATTTTGAAAGATGACATTAATAGAGCTAATAAAGCAAAACAGGAGAAAAATAAGAGTGAAAATCAGATTGTGGCAAAAGAATTTGAGCAACAAATGAAACCTAATAATAAACCATCTAGTGTTGTTTCTGAAATTAAATTGAAAAGTGCATGTTTACTTGCCACAAAATCTGATATTGATGAGCTAGATTTCAGCAAATCTGTTTGCTATGCTTTTGTGTGCAAAGAGGCATTATTTTCATTCGAGGACGTGCCTTCCTCTTTGCCCCCTGCTGTCACTAACATTTTGCAGGAGTTCGCTGACGTCTTCCCACAAGACGTGCCACCGGGATTACCACCTATTCGAGGGATTGAGCATCAAATTGATTTAATTCCCGGTGCATCGCTACCCAACCGTGCACCATACCGTACCAATCCAGAGGAGACGAAGGAGATTATGCGTCAAGTACAAGAGCTGCTCGACAAAGGTTATATACGCGAATCTCTTAGTCCTTGTGCTGTTCCTATTGTACTAGTGCCTAAAAAGGATGGTACGTCGCGTATGTGTGTTGATTGTAGAGGCATTAATAATATTACTATTCGTTATCGTCATCCTATTCCTAGGCTAGATGATATGCTTGATGAATTGAGTGGCTCTACAATATTCTCCAAAGCTGATTTGCGTAGTGGATACCATCAAATTCGTATGAAATTGGGAGATGAATGGAAAACTGCATTTAAAACTAAGTTTGGTTTATATGAGTGGTTAGTCATGCCTTTTGGGTTAACTAATGCACCTAGTACTTTCATGAGACTAATGAACGAAGTTTTACGTGCTTTCATTGGACGATTTGTGGTAGTCTATTTTGATGATATACTGATTTATAGCAAATCTTTGGAAGAACATTTGGAACATTTACGTGCTGTTTTTATTGCTCTACGTGATGCACGTTTGTTTGGTAACCTTGGGAAGTGCACCTTTTGCACCGACCGAGTATCTTTTCTTGGCTATGTTGTTACTCCACAGGGAATTGAAGTTGATAAAGCCAAGATTGAAGCTATTGAGAGTTGGCCGCAGCCCAAAACGGTCACACTAGTGCGGAGTTTTCTTGGACTCGCTGGTTTCTATAGGCGTTTTGTGAGAGATTTTAGCACCATTGCTGCACCTCTCAACGAGCTTACAAAGAAGGATGTGCCTTTTGTTTGGGGTACCGCACAGGAAGAAGCCTTCACGGTATTGAAAGATAAGTTGACACATGCTCCTTTACTCCAACTTCCTGATTTTAATAAGACTTTTGAGCTTGAATGTGATGCTAGTGGAATTGGATTAGGAGGTGTGTTATTACAAGATGGTAAACCTGTTGCATACTTTTCTGAAAAATTTAGTGGGCCTAGTCTGAATTATTCTACTTATGATAAAGAACTATATGCTCTTGTTCGGACTTTAGAAACATGGCAACATTATTTATGGCCCAAAGAATTTGTTATACATTCCGATCATGAATCTTTGAAACATATTAAAAGTCAAGCTAAACTGAATCGTAGACATGCTAAATGGGTTGAATTCATTGAAACTTTCCCTTATGTTATTAAACACAAGAAGGGTAAAGAAAATGTTATTGCTGATGCATTGTCTCATCGCTATACTATGCTTTCACAACTTCACTTCAAAATATTTGGTTTGGAGACCATCAAAGATCAATATGTGCATGATGCTGATTTTAAAGATGTTTTGCAGAATTGTAAAGAAGGAAGAACCTGGAACAAGTTTGTCGTTAATGATGGATTTGTGTTCCGTGCTAACAAGCTATGCATTCCAGCTAGCTCTCTTCGTCTTTTGTTGTTGCAGGAGGCGCATGGAGGAGGATTAATGGAACACTAGCGTGAAGAAGACGGAGGACGTACTTGCTACACATTTCTTTTGGCCAAAGTTGAGACGGGATGTTGAGCGTTTTGTTGCTCGCTGCACTACATGTCAAAAAGCTAAGTCACGACTCAATCCTCATGGTTTATATATGCCTTTGCCTGTACCTAGTGTTCCTTGGGAGGATATATCTATGGACTTTGTTTTAGGTTTACCTCGAACAAAGAAGGGGAGGGATAGCATATTTGTTGTCGTGGATAGATTCTCAAAAATGGCACACTTTATACCATGTCATAAAAGCGATGATGCTGTTAATGTTGCTGATTTGTTCTTCCGTGAAATTATTTGTTTGCATGGTGTGCCAAATACTATTGTTTCAGATCGTGATACTAAATTTCTTAGCCACTTTTGGAGATGTTTATGGGCTAAGTTGGGGACTAAACTGCTTTTTAGTACTACTTGTCACCCCCAAACTGATGGACAAACTGAAGTAGTCAATAGAACATTGTCTACTATGCTTAGGCTGTTTTGAAGAATAATAAGAAAATGTGGGAAGAATGCTTGCCTCATATTGAGTTTGCTTATAATCGTTCATTGCATTCTACTACTAAGATGTGCCCTTTTGAAATTGTGTATGGTTTCCTACCTCGTGGACCTATTGATTTGTTGCCTCTTCCATCTTCGGAGAAGGTTAATTTTGATGCTAAACAACGTGCTGAATTGATCTTAAAAATGCATGAGTTAACTAAGGAAAACATTGAGCGTATGAATGCTAAATATAAACTTGCTGGAGATAAGGGTAGAAAACATGTTGTGTTTGCACCTGGAGATCTTGTTTGGTTACATTTGCGTAAGGATACATTTCCTGATTTGCGCAAATCAAAGCTAATGCCACGTGTTGATGGTCCTTTTAAGGTGTTAGAGAAAATAAATGATAATGCATATAAACTTGAGCTGCCTGCAGATTTTGGGGTTAGTCCCACTTTTAACATTGCAGATTTGAAGCCTTATTTGGGTGAGGGAGATGAGCTTCCGTCGAGGACGACTTCATTTCAAGAAGGGGAGGATGATGAGGACATCAATACCATTGTTACACCCACAGCCCCTGCTGCTATACATACTGGACCAATTACTAGAGCTCGCGCACGCCAATTAAATTACCAGGTACTTTCGTTTCTTGGTAATGATTCTAATGTTCATGAGAATATGATGCTGCCTAAATTGGATACATTTGTTTTGCTTACAAATGAAGGGCCTAGCTTTGAGAAGGATGAACATTGGAGCAAGAACAAGCATGGAGATGATGGCATGCGCATGGGGGACAAGAACGGAGTTACAAGTGATGATTTCAGGACATTGAAGCTACCATAATGCGTGCATGAAGCCTTGGACGAAATATGCAAGATGCTACTTCATAACTTTCGTCCAGAGGCTATTCTAGGCACTGCGTCACCTTATTATTGGGCCAGGCCCATGTAATTTCGAAATACTTGAGTATAGGCTATTTTTAGAGTCCGTATGTGTGGGGAAACAAGAGATAGGGTTGGTTTCGGACCCCTTCCCCAAGGGCCACGAAATTCCCCCCTCTTCCTCCATATATACAGCCCTTAGGGCGTCGTTTAGACTTTGGGTTTTGTTTAGATTAAAAGTTCGCCATAGCTGCAACTTCGCGTACTTCGTTTGTGTTCAACGACCAGACAAAGGCGTCACAGAACCCCACCTTGATCAATAAAGCCTTCATCTTATATTCGCAATATCCAGATTGCAATCTCAGTTTCTTGCTTGTTCTTCATTTGCTCGCAGGAAACAGACCCTCGTGGTCAGGTTGATCATGCTCCGGCGTGGTCAATAACCTCTCGGAGTTGGTTTAGCGATTGCTAAGGCGCGACGTCATCGCACGATCGTAGTCGGATCGTCAAAGTCGACTTCCACCAAAGCGATAACCATCATCTCATCGAAAGACGGGACACCTTTGCCTCTATCACGAGGACTTTGAGCGAAAATCATCAAGTGAGGAAAACCCAAGCCCAAACACTTACAAACCCAAAGTGATTGAGCATCACTGAAGAAATTGTTCCTGTGTGGATCCGACGCTTGTTACCTTTGAAGACTATGCATCTTCCAGACAGTTAGGCGTCATGGTCTAGAGCATCCAAGAGGAAATTGTGGATCGCCGAGTGACCGAGTTTGTGAAGGTTTGGAAGTCACCTAAAGACTTACCACGAGTGATTGGGCGAGGTCTGTGTGACCTTAGCTCAAGGAGAATACGGTGAGGACTGTGTGTCCTCAGGTTTAAATACGTAGCCCGTCCAACCAGACGTACAACTGTCACAGCAGTTGGAACTGGTCTACCAAATCATTGTCTTCACCGAGCTAATTGGTTCTATTTCCTCAACCCTTCCATTTGCTCATTACTGTGTTGTGTTCTTGATCGTTACTGTTTGAAGACTTTGATTAAAGACTTTCCCAATTTCCTCAGTTCAATTTCTTCAGTCTGTTTGTCTTCATCATGTTTAGCATGTGCTTACGCTTTCTGTACTCTGTGTTTGTTTTCATTAAATCATGATGACTGTGCTTATGTTATATTATGTCTGCATCTGAGTACTTATTCCGCTGCAAGTAGTTCTTTGCTTAGAAATTTCCTCACCTTGAAACTCCTCAGTGAAGAATTCATAAAAATCGCCTATTCACCCCCCCTCTAGTCGACTTAACGCACTTTCATGCACTCATTACGGTGGCTTCAAAGTCCTAAAATCATCACTTGAAACTCCATTCTTATTTCCCTTGCACATGCCATCATCTCCATGCTTGTTCTTGCTCCAATGTTCACTCTTCTCCAAGCTAGGCCCTTCATTTGTAAGCAAAACAAATGTATCCAATTTAGGCAGCATCATATTCTCATGAACATTAGAATCATTACCAAGAAACGAAAGTACCTGGTAATTTAATTGGAGTGCACGAGCTCTAGTAATTGGTCCAGTATGTATAGTAGCAGGAGCTGTGGGTGTAATAATGGTATTGATGTCCTCATCATCATCCCCATCTTGAAATGAAGTCGTCCTCGACGGAAGCTCATCTTCCTCACCCAAATAAGGCTTCAAATCTGCAATGTTAAAAGTGGGCCTAACCCCAAAATCTACATGCAGCTCAAGTTTATATGCATTATCATTTATTTTCTCTAACACCTTAAAAGGACCATCAACACGTGGCATTAGCTTTGATTTACGCAAATCAGGAAATCTATCCTTACGCAAATGTAACCAAACAAGATCTCCAGGTGCAAACACAACATGCTTTCTACCCTTATCTCCAGCAAGTTTGTATTTAGAATTCATAAGCTCAATGTTTTCCTTAGTTAACTCATGCATTTTTAAAACCAATTCAGCACGTTGTTAGCATCAAAATTAACCTTCTCCGAAGATGGAAGAGGCAACAAATCAATAGGTGCACGAGGTAGGAAACCATACACAATTTCAAAAGGGCACATCTTAGTAGTAGAATGCAATGAACGATTATAAGAAAATTCAGTATGAGGCAAGCATTCTTCCCATGTTTTCTTATTATTCTTCAAAACATCCCTAAGCATAGTAGGCATTGTTCTATTGACTACTTCAGTTTGTCCATTAGTTTGGGGGTGACAAGTAGTACTAAAAACATTTGTTGCAATCTCCTTTCCGTCTCCATCCCAGTTATAAAACTAACATTATTCATTTGTTTACTGATCAGACAAACTCCCCCCCTCTCTCTCACACACACATACACAACTCATGCTTCCACTCCCCTTCCCGACTACCGTCTCTCTCTCACACACAAAACTCTCGCTTTCGCACCCCCGACTCGTATTTCTCTCACAAACATTGATCGACTAGCCTCCAGATAGGTTTATACCTGCACACTCGTGCTTCCACTATCGCGTACATGTCTCTCTCGTGCTCCTTGTATCTATGTAGATTTTTTGTCCCTTCTTGAGACACGCCCTCTCGATTGTGCACACACACACTATCGCCTCATTTTAAGCTGATACCTCTCGTACACACACTCTTTGTGTCTTTGTCACACATGCACTCCGTCCTCCTCCTCTCTCCCTCTCTCTCACACACACATGGGCTTTTTGCAACAACTAGCAAGATGCCCATGCGTTGCACGGAACAGCAAGATGCATTTGTATGAGTAGTTTATCTTGCGGGAGAAAAGGATGAACGAGCGAAGGCCTTATTTGCAAATGTGGAGAGGGGTGTGGGTATCTTTTCGCAAAATTGAGATAGTTTCCTTCCTATCCGTCAGATATAAATCGGACGGCCTATATTGCAAGATGGCAGGCACACCATCATCACCAACTCTGTTTTTTTATCTCTACTCTTATAAAAAAGCATAGTCGGTGATGATGGTGTGCCTGCCATCCTGCAATATAGGCCATCCGGTCTATATCTAACGGAGAGGAAGGAAACTATGGCAATTTACCCGCACTCCTCTCCACATTTGCAGATAAGGCCTTCCCTCGTTCATCCTTTTCTCCCACAAGATCTTGATGTTCCATGCAACGCACGGGCATTGATACGTCTCCAACGTATCTATAATTTTTTATTGTTCCATGCTATTATATTATCTGTTTTGGATGTTTATGGGTTTTATTATGCACTTTTATATTATTTTTGGGACTAACTTATTAACCCAGAGCCTAGTGCCAGTTCCTGTTTTTCCCTTGTTTCAGTGTTTCGAAGAAAAGGAATATCAAACGGAGTCGAAACGGAATGAAACATTCTGGAGAAGTTATTTTTGGAAAGAAAGCAATCCGGGGGACTTGGAGTGCACGTCAGGAAAGCAACGAGGGAGGCACGAGGCAGGGGGGCGCGCCCTCCACCCTCGTGGCTCCCCTGACGTCTTTCTTCCGCCTATATATATCCATATACCCTAAAAACTTCGGGGAACAGAATAGATCGGGAGTTCCGCCGCCGCAAGCCTCTGTAGCCACCAAAAACCAATCGGGACCCTGTTCCGGCACCCTGCCGGAGGGGGGATCCCTCGCCGGTGGCCATCTTCATCATCCCGGCACTCTCCATGACGAGGAGGGAGTAGTTCACCCTCGGGGCTGAGGGTATGTACCAGTAGCTATGTGTTTGATCTCTCTCTCTCTCTCGTGTTCTTGATTCGGCACGATCTTGATGTATCGCGAGCTTTGCTATTATAGTTGGATCTTATGATGTTTCTCCCCCTCTACTCTCTTGTAATGGATTGAGTTTTCCCTGTGAAGTTATCTTATCGGATTGAGTCTTTAAGGGTTTGAGAACACTTGATGTATGTCTTGCATGTGCTTATCTGTGGTGACAATGGGATATTCACGTGATCCACTTGATGTATGTTTTGGTGATCAACTTGCGGGTTCTGTTTGTGAACTTATGCATAGGGGTTGGCACACGTTTTCGTCTTGACTCTCCGGTAGAAACTTTGGGGCAATCTTTGAGGTTCTATGTGTTGGTTGAATAGATGAATCTGAGATTGTGTGATGCATATCGTATAATCATACCCACGGATACTTGACGTGACATTGGAGTATCTAGGTGACATTAGGGTTTTGGTTGATGTGTGTCTTAAGGTGTTATTTTACTACGAACTCTAGGGCTGTTTGTGACACTTATAGGAATAGCCCAATGGATTGATCGGAAAGAATAACTTTGAGGTGGTTTCGTACCCTACCATAATCTCTTCGTTTGTTCTCCGCTATTAGTGACTTTGGAGTGACTCTTTGTTGCATGTTGAGGGATAGTTATATGATCCAATTATGTTATTATTGTTAAGAGAACTTGCACTAGTGAAAGTATGAACCCTAGGCCTTGTTTCCTAGCATTGCAATACCGTTTGTGCTCACTTTTATCATTAGTTACCTTGCTGTTTTTATATTTTCAGATTACAAAAACCTATATCTACTATCCATATTGCACTTGTATCACCATCTCTTCGCCGAACTAGTGCACCTATACAATTTATCATTGTATTGGGTGTGTTGGGGACACAAGAGACTCTTTGTTATTTGGTTGCAGGGTTGCTTGAGAGAGACCATCTTCATCCTACGCCTCCCACGGATTGATAAACCTTCGGTCATCCAATTGAGGGAAATTTGCTACTGTCCTACAAACCTCGCACTTGGAGGCCCAACAACGTCTACAAGAAGAAGGTTGTGTAGTGGACATCAAGCAATTTCTGGCGCCGTTGCCGGGGAGGTGAGTGCTTGAAGGTATATCTTTAGATCTTGCAATTGAATCTTTTTGTTTCTTTTTTTACCACTAGTTTAGTCTATAAAAGAAAACTACAAAAAAAATGGAATTGAGTTTGCCTCATACGCTTCATCTTTTTAATATCTTTCGTGAGTATGATGGAAAGGAAAATTGTGCCAAAGTGTTAGAAGAAGAATGCTTTAAAATGTTTGGCACTAAATCTTTGAATGATGAGCATGATTGCAATGTTGTTAGTATGAACTCCTTGAATATCCATGGTACTAATGATGATTGCACTAGTTATGATGAAAATGTCTCCTATAAACATGTCAATTTTTGTGGAGTGCATTGGGTTTGCAAGTACACACCAAATAGGGAAGATAGATATTGCAAGAGGCATAAGCATTTAGAAACTAAATTGTTGCAAGAAAGGCTAGATGTTTGTGCTGAAAATTTAAATTTTCTTAGCCATACTTGTGAACTTTGCAATGAACATGGTCATTTATCCATCCGATGCAAATTGTTTCATGATCTAATCCTTTCCAAAAATTGTGATGACTTGATTTCCCTTGCACATCACAATGAACTTAGTTTGCTTATGGGTTATGAAGAAATGAAACGTATAACGAACTATCTTGCAGTATTTGCCCGTGGCAAACTTCTTGGTTTTGATCTAGAGGAAATTTATATGTATTGTGCGGTGAATTGCATTGAAAATCCTTATATTGCCAATTACATAAAGAAAACAAAACAAATAGAAGATGAAGAGAATACTAATGAAAGGGAAGAGACTTCCCAATATCCTCCTATTATTTCTTATGATGAATCAGGTAACGAGGAGGAGCCTTCTATTCAACCAATTTCATTAATAAGGAGCTTCAAAAAGAGGATTGAACCCACACATGATGTGGTGAAGAAGAAGAAAAGGAAAAGGAAGAGAGGTAAAAAGATATCTCTCCCAAATAATGTTGCTCCTATTATTGTTGTGCCTCATGAAAATGAATCAAAAATAATTGTGGAATATGATGCACTTGATGATGATCTCGTTATGCCTATTGCTTGTTGTGATGATTATGATTGGGAAGATAATGATACTTCTTATGATCTTGAAAATCTTTTTGGCACTTGCTTGGAAGAATATGATAATTGCTATATTATTGGTGTTATCCATACTATTAATAATGAGAGTTATTATGCTTATGATATGAAAAGGCCCAAGCTTGGGGATGCTATGTTTGATGAGGATGACACATTTGAGAATATATTTGCTGAAATTAATGTTTGTTCCAAGCTTGGGGATGCTACGTTTAATGAAGATGATATTTTTAGCCTCCCAAGTTTTGATATGCAAAGTTGTTATGATGATAGCATGCCTTCTACTTATGATAATTATGAAAGTGGATTTGGAGAGGTCATGACTTTATTTAGTAATGATTCCACTATCTTGGAAGAGGTTTCAATCGATTATGATGAGAACAAAGTTGCTACTTATGATGATTATTGTGATGAAACTTATGCTATAAAAAGTAGTGATGATTATATTTATAAAACTTGTCATGATTATGAGTACCCTTTTTCTGAACATTACTCATTTAATGTGGAAACAATTTATAGTATTCGAGTCTCTTATGATACTCTCACTATTCCGAATGAGAAGAATTTTGCTTGTGTGGAGAGTAGTAAATTTTCTATGCTTGTAGATCATGAAAAGAATGCTTTAGGTGCTGGTTATATTGTTGAATTCATTCATGATGCTACTGAAAATTATTATGGGGGAGGAATGTATGCTTGTAGGAATTGCAATAATATCAAGTTTCCTCTCTATCTGTTAAAAGTTTTGAAGTCATGCTTGTTTTGCCTTCCTATGCTAGTTGATTATTGTTCCCATAAGTTGTTTGCTCACAAAATCCCTATGAATAGGAAGTGGGTTAGACTTAAATGTGCTAGTCATATTCTTCATGATGCTCTCTTTATGTTTCAATTCTTATCTTTTATGTGAGCATCATTGAAATCATCATGCCTAGCTAGGGGAGTTAAACGTTAGCGCTTGTTGGGAGGCAACCCAATTTTATTTTAGTTTCTTTCTTTTTGGTTATGTTTAGTAATAAGTAATCCATTTAGCCTCTGGTTAGATGTGGTTTTATGTTTTAATTAGTGTTTGTGCCAAGTAGAACCTTTGGGAAGACTTGGGTGAAGTCTTTATGATCATGCTGTTAAAAACAGAAACTTTAGCGCTCACGAGATTAGCTTCAACGTTTTACTGGAGAGTGCTATTTAGTTGATTCTTTTTGCATATGATTACTAGACAAATTCCTCAGGTCCACCAATTTATTTTAGAATTTTTGGAGTTCCATAAGTATACGTTTGATACAGATTACTACAGACTGTTCTGTTTTTGACAGATTCTGTTTTTCGTGTGTTGTGTGCTTATTTTGATAACTCTATGGCTAGTAAAATAGTTTATAAACCATAGAGGAGTTGGAATACAGTAGGTTTAACACCAATATAAATAAAGAATTAGTTCATTACAGTACCTTGAAGTGGTGTTTTGTTTTCTTTCGCTAACGGAGCTTATGAGTTTTCTGTTGAGTTTTGTGTTGTGAAGTTTTCAAGTTTTGGGTAAGGATTCGATGGACTATGGAATAAGGAGTGTGATGAGGACATCAATACCATTGTTACACCCACAACCCCTGTTGCTATACATACTGGACCAATTACTAGAGCTCGCGCACGCCAATTAAATTACCAGGTACTTTCGTTTCTTGGTAATGATTCTAATGTTCATGAGAATATGATGCTGCCTAAATTGGATACATTTGTTTTGCTTACAAATGAAGGGCCTAGCTTTGAGAAGGATGAACATTGGAGCAAGAACAAGCATGGAGATGATGGCATGCACATGGGGGACAAGAACGGAGTTACAAGTGATGATTTCAGGACGTTGAAGCCACCATAATGCATGCATGAAGCCTTGGACGAAATATACAAGATGCTACTTCATAACTTTCGTCCAGAGGCTATTCTAGGTGCTGCATCACCTTATTATTGGGCCAAGCCCATGTAATTTCGAAATACTTGAGTATAGGCTATTTTTAGAGTCCGTATGTGTGGGGAAACAAGAGATAGGGTTGGTTTCGGACCCCTTCCCCAAGGGCCACGAAATTCCCCCCTCTTCCTCCATATATACAGCCCTTAGGGCGTCGTTTAGACTTTGGGTTTGTTTAGATTAAAAGTTCGCCATAGCTGCAACTTCGCGTACTTCGTTTGTGTTCAACGACCAGACAAAGGCGTCACAGAACCCCACCTTGATCAATAAAGCTTTCATCTTATATTCGCAATATCCAGATTGCAATCTCAGTTTCTTGCTTGTTCTCCGTTTGCTCGCAGGAAACAGACCCTCGTGGTCAGGTTGATCATGCTCCGGCGTGGTCAATAACCTCTCGGAGTTGGTTTAGCGATTGCTAAGGCGCGACGTCCTCGCACGTTCGTAGTCGGATCGTCAAAGTCGACTTCCATCAAAGCGATATCCATCATCTCATCGAAAGACGGGACACCTTTGCCTCTATCAAGTGGTATCAGATTTCCAGGTTGCTCGGTGAGATTTTACAGTTTTTCGTAGTTTAGATCGAGTCTGTTCTTCATACCTACAGTCCACGAAAAAGCCACAAAAAAAGTTAGGGTTAGTTCAGTATATCCGAACCAATCTGAGCCTTTGCATAATCTTTTTAGGGTTTTTGCTTTGTTGAATTTGCGGTTGCATCGTCGTGTCAAGTTGCTGGTCTTAGAGTCTAGTCTTTTAGAGTTTCGAGTTCTGGTCATAAGTTGTCACGCCGCCGCCGCACCATTATCAGCGCCTTGCCATCTACCACTATTGCTTATCCGCCACCGCTCTGAATCCGTATCCATATACCACCACCAATCCGTATCCATATACCACCACCGATCCGTATCCATATACCACCACCGCTACCATATACCACCACCGCTGCCATATCCTACCACCATATATCCACCACCAATCCGAGTTCTTTTCATATTCGGTTTGCTTTAGAGATCAATCTATTTTCCGTTTCGTGTTTCCTTGCCTGAGTAGGTCTCGAAAAAAAAGTCTGGAGACCCCCGGGCAGTTTTTAGGCCAAAATTTCGGCAACCAATTTTTTTCCCTATCCTATTTTTAGGTCCCGGGGAGTGTTTTGGGACACTCGCCATCATAGTGATTTTTTGTCGCACTTTTTCGTCGTCGCTGCCCTGATTTCCGAAAAAATAGTCAAAAAAAATTTGTGCCCATCCTGTCAGTTTGACCTGGGAAGAGTTTTGAGACACTCGCCATTATAGTGATTTTTCGCAAAAAAAAGAGGAGCGCAAAAAAAAGAGTAGAAAATTTTTTCCAGAGTGTGCTTTTCCCTTGTTTACGTGCAGCGCCGTGATTTTGTTAGTGTTCTAGGCTCGCGTCTCTAGCACGGTCTAGCCTAGGACCAGCACAGTACCGTCGTTGAGCGTTTCTTCAACTTTGCATCTCTGAATTGATTATTGCACACCATTTTTGCTACCATATTATAAGCCTTCCCAGCTCCACATATATCTACATCGTGCGTTTGACTCTCCCTAGTAATCGCTCTATCCAAGCTTTGGGAGTTTTGACTACAACGGTTGCCGATCACCACCTGCTGCTGGGTAAGAACTGGTAAGAATTTGAGATTCGCTTGAAGGTTTTGTGACACACCACCATCACCACCACTTCCTAGTAGTCTGCAGGATCATATTCTTTTGTGTTTCTATTGCTGCTAACTATGGCAGGATCACAAGCCGATGAGACTGATTGGGAGCACATGACGAACAAGGCGTTGCATGATAAATTTCAGCAAATGATGAGTGGCCAGGTGGGAGATGTGCTAAACAGATTTGAAGAGGCTATGGAGAAGATAGATGCCGTGGAGAAGTCGTTCGAGACAAAGCTGCATAACAAGTTTACTGAATTACTCAAGCGTCTTCCCCAACCACCACCGGCTGCACATGTCGCACCTCTACAACAACAACAACCACATCTCCAACACCGCCTTCCAAATCAAGTGGGACGAGCACAGCGCGTTCCAATCGAGACTAGTCAAAATTCGGGTGCCGCTGCACCTACTGTTGATGCTTCTTTGGCTCCTGCTACTGCGGCGGCTAAGGAGGATGACGATTATGTGGGCGATTATGAGGATGAGGTTGATCAAAATCAGAACTACGTGCAGCCACCAGCACCACCACCAGCAGGTCGACCTCAGGTATATATTCGCAATGGTAGGCCGGCACCACCACCTCAGGTACGAGATCATGACCATCTCCCTAAACTGAAATTGAATATTCCACCATTTGAGGGTAGATATGTTCCTGATATATATCTTACTTGGGAGTTAGAAACTGAACAACGATTTACATGTTTACAATATCCTGAGGAGAGACGTGTTCCTGCTGCTGTTTGTGCTTTCACTAGCTTTGCATGTGTTTGGTGGTCTGAACATTGTAGATTATATCCTGTTCCAGCTACTTGGGCTGCTTTGAAAACTGCTATGCATACTCGTTGGGTTCCACCATATTATCAACGTGAATTACTTCAAAAATTGCAGCGCTTAAGACAAGGGAAAAATTCTGTAGAAGAATATTATCAGGAATTACAAACTAGCATGCTTAGATGTGGTATTGTTGAGGAGAATGAAGCTATGCTTGCACGTTTTATGGGTGGATTAAATAAAGAGATTCAGACCATTCTAGAGTATAAGGATTATAATAATATCACTCGTTTATTCCATCTTGCTTGTAAAGGTGAACATGAAGTGCAGGATCGACAGCCATTGGCGCGAACTAACTTTTCTGCAGGTCGACCTTCATCATGGACACCGCGTGCATCTTCTACTTCCACTGCACCAGCACCTCCATCAGGTTCCACCTCCAGCCGTGATACAAGAAAGCAGGCACAACCACCACTATCTGCCAAGAGCGCACCTGCCGGGCCTGCACAGAGCTCTTCTTCTTCCATGGCATCGACAGGGCACACAAGTGATATTATTTGTCGTCGTTGTAAGGGAAGAGGACATTATGCGAGAGAATGCAAATCTCAGCGTGTAATGATTGCTACTGAGGATGGTGGGTATGAGTCCGCTAGTGACTATGATGAGGAGACTTTGGCTCTTATTACACGTGAAGAACATGGTGGAGATGATTCTGAAAATGAGACGCAATACATGGCTCCTGAAGACGCTGACAGGTATGAATGTTTAGTTGCTCAACGTGTTTTGAGTGTGCAGGTCACACAAGCAGAGCAAAATCAGAGGCATAATTTGTTCCATACAAAGGGAGTTGTGAAGGAACGTTCTGTTCACGTCATCATAGATGGAGGGAGCTGTAACAACTTGGCTAGCATGGAGATGGTGGAGAAGCTATCTCTCACCACAAGACCACATCCACATCCTTACTACATCCAATGGTTCAACAACAGCGGCAAGGTTAAGGTAACACGTACTGTTCATGTGCATTTTAGTATCTCTACATATGCTGATTATGTTGATTGTGATGTGGTACCCATGCAAGCATGTTCCTTATTACTTGGTAGACCATGGCAATTTGATAAAAATTCTGTACACCATGGTAGAAACAATCAGTATACTCTTGTTCATAAGGATAAAAATATTACTTTGCTTCCTATGACTCCTGATTCCATTTTGAAAGATGACATTAATAGAGCTAATAAAGCAAAACATGAGAAAAATAAGAGTGAAAATCAGATTGTGGCAAAAGAATTTGAGCAACAAATGAAACCTAATAATAAACCATCTAGTGTTGTTTCTGAAATTAAATTGAAAAGTGCATGTTTACTTGCCACAAAATCTGATATTGATGAGCTAGATTTCAGCAAATCGGTTTGCTATGCTTTTGTGTGCAAAGAGGCATTATTTTCATTCAAGGACGTGCCTTCCTCTTTGCCCCCTGCTGTCACTAACATTTTGCAGGAGTTCGCTGACGTCTTCCCACAAGACGTGCCACCGGGATTACCACCTATTCGAGGGATTGAGCATCAAATTGACTTAATTCCCGGTGCATCGCTACCCAACCATGCACCATACCGTACCAATCCAGAGGAGACGAAGGAGATTATGCGTCAAGTGCAGGAGCTGCTCGACAAAGGTTATATACGCGAATCTCTTAGTCCTTGTGTTGTTCCTATTATACTAGTGCCTAAAAAGGATGGTACGTCGCGTATGTGTGTTGATTGTAGAGGCATTAATAATATTACTATTCGTTATCGTCATCCTATTCCTAGGCTAGATGATATGCTTGATGCATTGAGTGGCTCTACAATATTCTCCAAAGTTGATTTGCGTAGTGGATACCATCAAATTCGTATGAAATTGGGAGATGAATGGAAAACTGCATTTAAAACTAAGTTTGGTTTATATGAGTGGTTAGTCATGCCTTTTGGGTTAACTAATGCACGTAGTACTTTCATGAGACTAATGAACGAAGTTTTACGTGCTTTCATTGGACGATTTGTGGTAGTCTATTTTGATGATATACTGATTTATAGCAAATCTTTGGAAGAACATTTGGAACATTTACGTGCTGTTTTTATTGCTCTACGTGATGCACGTTTGTTTGGTAACCTTGGGAAGTGCACCTTTTGCACCGACCGAGTATCTTTTCTTGGCTATGTTGTTACTCCACAGGGAATTGAAGTTGATAAAGCCAAGATTGAAGCTATTGAGAGTTGGCCGCAGCCCAAAACGGTCACACTAGTGCGGAGTTTTCTTGGACTCGCAGGTTTCTATAGGCGTTTTGTGAGAGATTTTAGCACCATTGCTGCACCTCTCAACGAGCTTACAAAGAAGGATGTGCCTTTTGTTTGGGGTACCGCACAGGAAGAAGCCTTCACGGTATTGAAAGATAAGTTGACACATGCTCCTTTACTCCAACTTCCTGATTTTAATAAGACTTTTGAGCTTGAATGTGATGCTAGTGGAATTGGATTAGGAGGTGTGTTATTACAAGATGGTAAACCTGTTGCATACTTGTCTGAAAAATTTAGTGGGCCTAGTCTGAATTATTCTACTTATGATAAAGAACTATATGCTCTTGTTTGGACTTTAGAAACATGGCAACATTATTTATGGCCCAAAGAATTTGTTATACATTCTGATCATGAATCTTTGAAACATATTAAAAAGTCAAGCTAAACTGAATCGTAGACATGCTAAATGGGTTGAATTCATTGAAACTTTCCCTTATGTCATTAAACACAAGAAGGGTAAAGAAAATGTTATTGCTGATGCATTGTCTCGTCGCTATACTATGCTTTCACAACTTCACTACAAAATATTTGGTTTGGAGACCATCAAAGATCAATATGTGCATGATGCTGATTTTAAAGATGTTTTGCAGAATTGTAAAGAAGGAAGAACCTGGAACAAGTTTGTCGTTAATGATGGATTTGTGTTCCGTGCTAACAAGCTATGCATTCCAGCTAGCTCTCTTCGTCTTTTGTTGTTGTAGGAGGCGCATGGAGGAGGATTAATGGGACACTTTGGCGTGAAGAAGACGGAGGACGTACTTGCTACACATTTCTTTTGGCCAAAGATGAGACGGGATGTTGAGCGTTTTGTTGCTCGCTGCACTACATGTCAAAAAGCTAAGTCACGAATCAATCCTCATGGTTTATATATGCCTGCCTGTACCTAGTGTTCCTTGGGAGGATATATCTATGGACTTTGATTTAGGTTTACCTCGAACAAAGAAGGGGAGGGATAGCATATTTGTTGTCGTGGATAGATTCTCAAAAATGGCACACTTTATACCATGTCATAAAAGCGATGATGTTGTTAATGTTGCTGATTTGTTCTTCCGTGAAATTATTTGTTTGCATGGTGTGCCAAATACTATTGTTTCAGATCGTGATACTAAATTTCTTAGCCACTTTTGGAGAAGTTTATGGGCTAAGTTGGGGACTAAACTGCTTTTTAGTACTACTTGTCACCCCAAACTGATGGACAAACTGAAGTAGTCAATAGAACATTGTCTACTATGCTTAGGGCTGTTTTGAAGAATAATAAGAAAATGTGGGAAGAATGCTTGCCTCATATTGAGTTTGCTTATAATCGTTCATTGCATTCTACTACTAAGATGTGCCCTTTTGAAATTGTGTATGGTTTCCTACCTCGTGCACCTATTGATTTGTTGCCTCTTCCATCTTCGGAGAAGGTTAATTTTGATGCTAAACAACGTGCTGAATTGATCTTAAAAATGCATGAGTTAACTAAGGAAAACATTGAGCGTATGAATGCTAAATATAAACTTGCTGGAGATAAGGGTAGAAAACATGTTGTGTTTGCACCTGGAGATCTTGTTTGGTTACATTTGCGTAAGGATACATTTCCTGATTTGCGCAAATCAAAGCTAATGCCACGTGCTGATGGTCCTTTTAAGGTGTTAGAGAAAATAAATGATAATGCATATAAACTTGAGCTGCCTGCAGATTTTGGGGTTAGTCCCACTTTTAACATTGCATATTTGAAGCCTTATTTGGGTGTGGGAGATGAGCTTCCGTCGAGGACGACTTCATTTCAAGAAGGGGAGGATGATGAGGACATCAATACCATTGTTACACCCACAGCCCCTGCTGCTATACATACTGGACCAATTACTAGAGCTCGCGCACGCCAATTAAATTACCAGGTACTTTCGTTTCTTGGTAATGATTCTAATGTTCATGAGAATATGATGCTGCCTAAATTGGATACATTTGTTTTGCTTACAAATGAAGGGCCTAGCTTTGAGAAGGATGAACATTGGAGCAAGAACAAGCATGGAGATGATGGCATGCGCATGGGGACAAGAACGGAGTTACAAGTGATGATTTCAGGACGTTGAAGCCACCATAATGCGTGCATGAAGCCTTGGACGAAATATACAAGATGCTACTTCATAACTTTCGTCCAGAGGCTATTCTAGGTGCTGCGTCACCTTATTATTGGACCAAGCCCATGTAATTTCGAAATACTTGAGTATAGGCTATTTTTAGAGTCCGTATGTGTGGGGAAACAAGAGATAGGGTTGGTTTTGGACCCCTTCCCCAAGGGCCACGAAATTCCCCCCTCTTCCTCCATATATACAGCCCTTAGGGCGTCGTTTAGACTTTGGGTTTTGTTTAGATTAAAAGTTCGCCATAGCTGCAACTTCGCGTACTTCGTTTGTGTTCAACGACCAGACAAAGGCGTCACAACCTTGATCAATAAAGCTTTCATCTTATATTCGCAATATCCAGATTGCAATATCAGTTTCTTGCTTGTTCTTCGTTTGCTCGCAGGAAACAGACCCTCGTGGTCAGGTTGATCGTGCTCCGGCGTGGTCAATAACCTCTCGGAGTTGGTTTAGCGATTGCTAAGGCGCGACGTCCTCGCACGTTCGTAGTCGGATCGTCAAAGTCGACTTCCATCAAAGCTATATCCATCATCTCATCGAAAGACGGGACACCTTTGCCTCTATCAGAGTGGCAAGAGCCTAAGCTTGGGGATGCCCAAGGAACCCCAAGGTAATATTCAAGGATAACCAAGAGCCTAAGCTTGGGGATGCCCCGGATGGCATCCCCTCTTTCGTCTTCGTTCATCGGTAACTTTACTTGGAGCTATATTTTTATTCACCACATGATATGTGTTTTGCTTGGAGCATCATTTTATTTTATTTTGTTTTGCTTGCTGTTTGAATAAAATATCAAGATCTGAAATTCGTAAATGTTAGAGAGTCTTCACATAGTTGCATAATTATTCAACTACTCATTGATCTTCACTTATATCTTTCAGAGTAGTTTGTCATTTTCTCTAGTGCTTCACTTATATCCTTTTAGAGCACGGCGGTGGTTTTATTTTGAAGAAATAGATGAACTTTCATGCTTCACTTATATTATTTTGAGAGTCTTTAGAACAACATGGTAGTTTGCTTTGGTTATGAAACTAGTCCTAATATGATGGGCATAATAAAAACTTTCATATAAGTGCATTGAATACTAAGAGAAGTTTGATACTTGATGATTGTTTTGAGATATGGAGATAGTGATATTAAAGTTGTGCTAGTTGAGTAGTTGTGAATTTGAGAAATACTTGTGTTGAAGTTTGCAAGTCCCGTAGCATGCACGTATGGTAAATGTTATGTAACAAATTTGAAACATGATGTTCTTTGATTGTCTTCCTTATGAGTGGCGGTCGGGGACGAGCGATGGTCTTTTCCTACCAATCTATCCCCCTAGGAGCATGCGCGTAGTGCTTGCTTTTTGATGACTTGTAGATTTTGCATTAAGTATGTGAGTTCTTTATGGCTCACGCTCATGTATTGCGTGAAGGTTGAAAAAGTTTGAGATTACTAAAGTATGAAACAATTGCTTGGCTTGTCATCGGGGTTGTGCATGATGAGAGCATTCTTGTGTGACGAAAATGGAGCATGACTAAACTATATGATTTTGTAGGGATAAACTTTCTTTGGCCATGTTATTTTGAGAGGACATAATTGCTTAGTTAGTATGCTTGAAGTATTATTATTTTTATGTCAATATTGAACTTTTATCTTGAACCTTTCGGATCTGAATATTCATACCACAATTAAGAAGAATTACATTGAAATTATGCCAAGTAGCATTCCACATCAAAAATTCTGTTTTTATCATTTACCTACTCGAGGACGAGCAGGAATTAAGCTTGGGGATGCTGATACGTCTCCAACGTATCTATAATTTTTGATTGTTCCATGCTATTATATTATCTGTTTTGGATGTTTATGGGCTTTATTATGCACTTCTATTTTATTTTGGGTACTAACCTATTAACCCAGAGCCCAGTGCCAGTTCTTGTTTTTTCCCTTGTTTCAGTGTTTCGAAGAAAATGAATATCAAACGGAGTCGAAATGGAATGAAACCTCCTAGAGAAGTTATTTTTGGAAAGAAAGCAATCCGGGGGACTTGGAGTGCACGTCAGGAAAGCAACGAGGGAGGCACGAGGCAGGGGGGCGCGCCCACCCCCCTGGGCGCGCCCTCCACCCTCGTGGGCCCCTCGTGGCTCCCTTGACGTATTTCTTCCGCCTATATATATATATCCAGATACCCTAAAAACTTCGGGGAACAGAATAGATCGGGAGTTCCGCCGCCGCAAGCCTCTGTAGCCACCAAAAACCAATCGGGACCCTGTTCCGGCACCCTGCCGGAGGGGGGGATCCCTCACCGGTGGCCATCTTCATCATCCCGGCGCTCTCCATGACGGGGAGGGAGTAGTTCACCCTCGGGGCTGAGGGTAACCAGTAGCTATGTGTTTGATCTCTCCCTCTCTCTCGTGTTCTTGATTCGGCACGATCTTGATGTATCGCGAGCTTTGCTATTATAGTTGGATCTTATGATGTTTCTCCCCCTCTACTCTCTTGTAATGGATTGAGTTTTCCCTATGAAGTTATCTTATCGGATTGAGTCTTTAAGGATTTGAGAAGACTTGATGTATGTCTTGCATGTGCTTATCTGTGGTGACAATGGGATATTCACGTGATCCACTTGATGTATGTTTTGGTGATCAACTTGCGGGTTCTGTTTGTGAACTTATGCATAGGGGTTGGCACACGTTTTCGTCTAGACTCTCCGGTAGAAACTTTGGGGCACTCTTTGAGGTTCTATGTGTTGGTTGAATAGATGAATCTGAGATTGTGTGATGCATATCGTATAATCATACCCACGGATACTTGACGTGACATTGGAGTATCTAGGTGACAATAGGGTTTTGGTTGATGTGTGTCTTAAGGTGTTATTTTACTACAAACTCTAGGGTTGTTTGTGACACTTATAGGAATAGCCCAATGGATTGATCGGAAAGAATAACTTTGAGGTGGTTTCGTACCCTACCATAATCTCTTCGTTTGTTCTCCGCTATTAGTGACTTTGGAGTGACTCTTTGTTGCATGTTGAGGGATAGTTATATGATCCAATTATGTTATTATTGTTGAGAGAACTTGCACTAGTGAAAGTATGAACCCTAGGCCTTGTTTCCTAGCATTGCAATACTGTTTGTGCTCACTTTTATCATTAGTTACCTTGCTGTTTTTATATTTTCAGATTACAAAAACCTATATCTACTATCCATATTGCACTTGTATCACCATCTCTTCGCCGAACTAGTGCACCTATACAATTTATCATTGTATTGGGTGTGACTCTTTGTTATTTGGTTGCAGGGTTGCTTGAGAGAGACCATCTTCATCCTACGCCTCCCACGGATTGATAAACCTTAGGTCATCCACTTGAGGGAAATTTGCTATTGTCCTACAAACCTCTGCACTTGGAGGCCCAACAACGTCTACAAGAAGAAGGTTGTGTAGTAGACATGAGGCATCTTGCTAGTAAGAGTAGAAATTAGAGATATACCACTTCTCGAATCTTGAAACCAACAACATTCCTCCTTTATCTCATCAAAACCGTCAAAGGAATATATTTTGAGTGAAACATAACATAGTTTTAGTGATATACGTATTTCAAAACTAGACTCTTTTTTCTTCAAATCGGTGAATATGTATTAATCAACTTTGTTCGTGTGGCAACGCATTGGCACATTGCTAGTAGTTATTACTACTATATAATTTTTTGGACACCAGACAAACGGTGGAGTACATATACGAAGAGAAGAGGCGCACACACGCAGTCAGTCTCTCGCTGTCTCGCACACATGAGAGTTATGTAAAGGCACCGTTAACAAATAAACCCTAAAACCCTAGGTGCACGATTGCTGCATGCGCGGGTACCGGGTACGTGGTGAAGTGCACCTTTGTAGGAATAGTCAGCTCGCGTGATAATTTGATCCGTAGGAGTTGATGGTCGGGACCACAGGTGAACGACCTGGATGTGGTGGCTTGCCAGTTGCCACAGATCGAGTAGCCACGTTTAAAATATCAGTTTTTAGCGGGGTAAGAGTTCCGATTTCAAAGGCTCGTTATAAGTACTAAGTAGTTTTTAGAACGGTTGGTATGGAGCGAAAATGGAATTCATAACTACTACCTCCTTGGCGTATGGTTGTATGGGTTATGTTGCGAGATGTTGAACCTGGTAGTTCTACGGCAAATACTATGGTTTAGATGTTGGTTTTCAGTAATGAAAATCGGAAGGGGGAAACCCTTCTTTGATAAATAAAAACTACTACCTCCGTCCTGGTTTACTAGTCCCATCGTATTTTGGGTCAAAGTTTGTCCACGGATTTTACTTGTAAAATGTGAATGGAAAACGAGATTTTGTTATACCCAAACAAAAAAGGATAGGAGGGAGTGATTGCTCTGACACGGACGCGACCTCACATAGCGCAGGTATTGAACCGGCGTGCCGGCCAAGAGGACCCCACTCGCTGCAGGCCCGGCTGAACACGCCTCCTCGCCGCATGCAACCGGCTTCAGACTACCCCGCCTGCCTCCATTGATCCGCGCGTGTGCCGGCAACACGTCCTTCCGCGAGCCGGCCGGCATTTTAGAACACAAAAATCCAAAATATAATTAATTACGCATGGTCTTGACTTGTTGTGCTCGCACTGGTAGCAGGAACTAGAGGTTTTTCTTTATTTATAACTCTCCTCACATTTTTTTTGGCTTTGAAGTGAATCATGGTTGTGGACATTATCTTTGAATGTGCAGATATCTGTGAACATGAATTTGATGGGGAAGCTGAACTTGGAATGTTGGGCTTGCGCGTGAACTATACCATGTCCAATGCTTCGTCTGTTATTGTTTGGAAAGTAATTGTTGTTATTACATGACCCAAAAAAATTATTTTGTGCCACATCACTAGATGCACGGACATCACAACAAGCATGCTCACTGGATAAACATTTGAACCTAGCTATTATGAAGGAAAATTTGTATTGACAACAGTTTTAGATAGCAGGAGACACCTAGCCTGCTCTGCCTCTGCTAGCTTATTTCTGGCTTCTTCCATCTCTTCTTTGACTTGGGTGAAGAGAGCATCTGATTGCTCTTTTCGCTTCTTCGGGAACTCAGCTACATTCTCAAGGGCTGTTGCACGCTTTCTTTCAGCCTTTACTAGAACCACGAGGACACGAACAGTTGACGACTCCACCTGGCTTGTGTGTAATCCAGCATCATCTGGGAATTTGCACCTTGTGTCTAATCCAGCATCATTAGGGAACTGGCACCTTGTGTGTAATCCAGCCTCATTTTGGAAACATGATCTCGAGGTTGACCATACTTCCCTCCTCGCAGGAACTGCATCCTGACATGAAGTTACTTCTTTTTTAGATCAATACTCAGAGCAACCTAGATCCATTTAGTAGAAGCCAGATCAACAGGACTCGGAGAAGTGAATTCAAAAGGAAAAATATAAAAACAGACTACAAGGTGAGAACACCCACTTCCTACATCAAGCTAAAAATGAAAGCATTAGGACGATTAAGACTCTTCTTATTACACATCGAAGAACACGAGGCTAAGAGAAACAGAAACTACAACATATACACATCAAAGAACACGAGGCTAAACGAAAGTAATTGAAAGGGTGTTACTTACCAAAGCTCGTTTTACAGGTTCGGTGTATGATGTAGGGCGGAACCCTAGGTGGCCGATCTTTCACAAAAGGAGCGGATCCCAAAGAGGAACTCGAAGAACACGAGGGGGAACACGAGGGAAAACACGAGAGAATCACTCAACCAACAAGAATAGATCACACATGCGCTAGATCAATGAACACAAAGGTAAGATACAAGATCCAAATCCAACAAAGGACGATACAAAGGTAACCGGTTCTTCTCCGTAAGGAGGTCTTGATGGGGGTCTTCTCCGTGAGGAGGTCTTGAATCCAAGGTGGATCTTCTCCGTAGAGGGGCCGCGGTCTCTCTTGTGGAGTAGATCCGTAATGGATGAGCAAAGCTCTATCTCACATATGAGCTAATCCTTTGCTAACCCTAAAACGTAGGTGGAGGGGGAGTATATATAGTCTAAGGGGCGAAGGGGTACATGGGCTTTCGGCCTGGATACACTGCACGCAGGCAGGAGGGGTCGGATGTCCGGGCGACGGGCCGAATGTCCGGGCTTTCCCGAGACGCCGGATGTCCGGGCGCTGGGCCGGATGTCCGAGCTGGCGAGATCCAGCTTCTGGACGTTCTGTGATGGGCGCCGGATTTCCGGCCCGGATACACTGCACGCAGGCAGGAGGGGCCGGATGTCCGGGGCCTGGCCGGATGTCCGGGCCCTGTAGCACTTCGGTTGCTGGGTTGCTCCTGTTGTTGACA
This sequence comes from Aegilops tauschii subsp. strangulata, assembly GCF_002575655.3. Taxonomy (NCBI): domain Eukaryota; kingdom Viridiplantae; phylum Streptophyta; class Magnoliopsida; order Poales; family Poaceae; genus Aegilops; species Aegilops tauschii. The sequence continues at coordinate 347,496,297 of NC_053041.3, forward strand.
TCTTCAAGGGCCGGATGTCCGGAGCCTGTAGACTTTCTCCGGTTCCTCTCGTCGTGCTCCTTCATCCTTGTACTTGGAGACTTGTCCATCATTCCGAGCATCTCCGAGAGGGTCTCCTTGGTACCTAGGCATGTGTAGTGTCCTTGCATTAGGTAGTAACCATGTCTCACATGAATGGAAAGGAGAAGCATTTAGGAGCGGGTTCACCTTAGGTCCAATTGCGTAGGCTCGAGTGTACATGGGGATGATCGTAGGATGCTCCGCATCATCTCCCCTCGCTTGGGAAAGATCCGACCTCGGATCGAAATCCTCATCACCATGGAAACGGGTGTCGTGGACGGACTTGTAGTTGGACGAAGTGGAAAACATGGCGCAATCCAAGTACTCCAAGGTGTGTCCGGAGTGGTACACATGCAAAAAGAGCAAACACAAACAACACTTGGAAATACAATGGTTAGCGCACACAAAGTGTCCATCATGTAAGAATCAGTCTGTGAGGCAAGATTGTTCATGACAAATCACATGAAGCTTAGCAAGATGATATGGAATGAGATGTAAAGCATTCATGGGAGCAAAAGCATTCATTGTGCACGCAAATGTGTTGTGAATGTGATCAATGCAACCACGGTGCAAAATGGTGTCATAGTGAGACGGTTTATCAATAGCATGAATATGGTAATGGATGCTCAATATGAATAAATTATCATGCAATTGATGGTAGGCAATATGATCATTATATATGAATATGCTATCAAGAAAGATCACAACAAATTTGCTAAGGAAATGTGCAAGCTCATATATCATGGATGACATGGGAATAGGTGCAACAAGACAAGCATAATGTGTGTCAATCCATGCAAAGGGTGCAAACTTGTGGTGAGTATGATATGTCCATCGAGCATGACATGTATGAGCACAATCTACAAATATGAAGGTGGGGGTGCAATGTGTCAAAGGAGTGTTATGTACCATAGCTCGATGTCGCGGTAGAAGTGTTGGTCCGGTGGTGCATCTACTAAGTCCGGGCACTCCTCAACTTGAAGGTTCATAGAGTCGATCTCCAATGTCGGTCCTGCATCCAATAGATGCATGTAGACAATAAGAAGGAAACAACAATGAAAGAATGACCCGTCCAATATGCATATATGAGGATGGCTCAAAGGGAAGGAGGTCACCTTTAGGAGTTTCTCAAGGATGATGGAGTTGCACATCTTGTATGCCTTCACATAACCAATATGTCTCGCGATGGTACCTCCTTTTGAATCCTTCAAAATGAAAGAACATGACAAACACTCAGAAAAACAAATGAAGTTAGCGTAAATGCAAAACCTATCATTCGAGTGGTAAGATACCCAACAAGCGTATGCATCATGCTCATCATAAGAAAGGACAATGGAACATTTCATAGTATGAAGGCATATGATGCGAGAACAACCAAATACAATAGGCTCAATCAACCAAGCATGCATCACAAGTGAAGTGTCCAAGTCTCCAAGATCATTAAGCATAGAGGCAACTATTGGAGGCAAGCGACAATAAACAAGATATATCATGTGAGAGGCATGAGCATATATGTCATCAACCCAAGAAAGCGAGTAATGGAACATGCGTGATGCAACCAAGCAAGTAATCATAGAGATCAAGTCAAGCAAGCTAGTAGTGCGAAGATGCAACGTACTAGAAGGAATCATGGCAAGCATGTCATGTGTGCAAATAGTGGTCATGAATAATGCACAAGACATATCACAAGCATGAAAGCAAGATATGAGCAATATATCATCAATGTATTGGCGAGAGGCCGTATGTAAATAGCAATGGGACATCATGACTCTCCCAACACAACAATCAACAATAGCATGAGGCACATGATAAACATGGCAATAGCAACAAGGATCTCCACCAAACATGTAAATACACATAGGAGTAGCATAATGGTGAATCATGGGTAGATGCAAGCAAGGGTCACAATTGCATGGCAAAATCATAGAAAGAGGCATAGCATGCAAAGTGAACACGGGAAAATGGACATGACGTAACAAGTGATATATAGCCCAAAGCCATGTGAGAGCCAAGTAAAAGGAATGCGCGAAGTCGTTGCGCGAAGGGAATGGTGGGAAGGACAATCCACGGGATCCCAAGTCATCTTTGCTCTCAAGAGCTCGTTTCGTCAACTCATGGGATTGTGAGGTTGACGAGTGTTCATAAGTACCTACACAAAACAAAGACAAAGGGAAAATTGTGTGTGCGTGGTAGATGTACACATCATCCATCATGATGCATACGTGCTTGTGTCGGTTAGCACAAAATATCCAATGCTCAAATAAATGAGATGCGTGATATAGAAACATGTCATCCATCATGAGAGGTTTGTTATTATGTATAGCATAATGGAGACTCAAATTGTGTAATGCATCATGAGAAATATCTAGAGCATTGTTATTCATGGAATGCATATGGTGCACGCAATTATGGGAATCATGCGAAGTATGGAATGCATCAAAATCTCCTAATATGTATGAGGAAACTATGGGGGTCTCCTCATGAGCATTTGTAGAAACATCACATGGAGAATATTGACAACATCCAAAACAAAGCATATTTGGAACAATGTGATCATGGCATGGCATAGTAGATGAATTGCGCAAATCATGTAAAGGAAGCATGGCAATATCATCACATGAAAAACAAAAGCCAATGACCATCATCTCGTCATCTATGCCATAAGTGCAAATGGGATTTATTTTAATGGGGCATGCATAGTCACTATGTTGAGATTGAAATGAAGCGATACAGGATATCTCACTTATAGCATATGACAAGTTCAATGGATTGTGAAACATGAAGTGACCAATAGAATTTTCACATGAAATCCTATGGAGCATAGCATCACAACTAGGCAACTCAACATGCTCATCATCATATTCATCATAAATTGGTAAGTCATGACATGAAGAAGTCGCACTAGCATGAAGCATTGGAATAGGTGGATCAACATCATGCAAGCAATCATTGGTAAGATAGTCCACTAGTGGGTCAAGAGAAGCACTATCACCTATGTTACCTTTGGAGCATAGCTCATGTGTTGTAGGTGAGGTTGCAACTTGTTGGTACCTTGTGGGGGGTTCATCATCGTCCACCATGGCCATCGGTTTTCCCATTGGAGGTATGGACTCATCGAGGATAGGCGTGTCGTCATGTAGGAGACCTAGCACCAAAGAAGAAAACACACTCGCAGTAGAGGGTAAGTCGTTAGAAATCATAGTGGCCTCACATGCCGTGTCAACTACCTCACTCACTAAGTGTTGTGGCTGACTCGCTCCCGGTATGATGCTCTCACTCATATGGTTGGTGGAGTCACTCAAATGGCTCTCAACCTCACATAGGATGTGTGGCATGCTCTCAAGTGTGGGGCTAGTGGTGGTCACACTCATCCTCTCATGGGAAATGCACTCAATGTCACATATGGTGGAGTCACTCATGTCACTCATGGTGGGGTGGCTCTCCTCACATGGGAATTGGGTCATCTCATGATATGTGGGTGTCAGAGAGCTGTTGGTGCAAATGTTTCCATGCTCAACAACTATCGCCGCCTTGGTTGAAGGGATAGTCCCATGCTCAACCTTCTTGTCACCGTCTTGTTGTTGGAGGCCCATATGATGTGGCACCTCGTAGCTTGTCTCCATGACCGAAGGGAATTTCCCATGCTCGGCCATCTTCCTTGAGGGGCTTCCGAAGATGGAAGTGTCGCCCTCGCTCGTAGGTGGTTGCCTTGTTGTTGAAGATGTTGATCTAGGCGAACTCACGGGAAGTAGGTGAAGATGCCATACGTCCAAAGGCGAAGATGCCCTGATAGCACTTGGCGAAGATGCCGAAGTGGTTGTTATAGCCGTAGCTCCGTCTTGGTGGTGCTCGTCTCGCGGTCTTCTCTTATGCTCATGAAGCTTGGACTTGGCATGAAGTAGGGCTTGTTGGGACTTGTGCGTTTGCGCTTGTGGAGCATCATCATGATGATGGTGTCGTTGTCGTGCTTGAGCTCGTAGTAGATGTCATTCGTCGTCGTCGTGCACATGTTGCTTGGAGGTGACTTGCCCTTCATGACGATGTGGATCACGCACTTGATGGTGGTCGCCATGGAGATGTTGACGTGGACGACTTGCGCTTGCATCCGTTTTGCGCTCCGAAGATGATCGACTTGCTTGCCGCCGCCTTGAGGATGATGAAGGGGAAGAAGACATGTAGTCAGCCACCATGTCACGTAGTTGATCCTTTAGCTCGCCCAACTTGGTGTCGATGTAGTCCCTTTTCCTTGCTTCGGAGTGGTGTATGTCGATGGCGAGGTTGTCGAGGCGCTCTCGCAAGGTAGATTGTGTGCCTTGCATTTGTCATTGTAGATCGAAGATGGACGCTTTGGTGATGTAGTTGTTCGCGCCGTCGTTGTTGTCGAAGACCGGAGATGAAATGCCTTGCCTATCCATCACAAGACTCGAGCAAATATGAGTGGGAGAAAGAGAAGAACTATACCAAATGTACCTTGACCGATGTTGAAGATGGATCAATGATCACTCAATGTGTAACAAGGAAATAGCACAATTGGTACCAATTCTTGTCGGTTTCTCACACCTACACAAGTAAGGCTTATGGTGGAGCTCGGTGAGGATAGTGGCACAAAAATTTGATGCAAAATGTTAGCAATAGTCAATAATGTTGAAAGAGATTCACAAATTCGCAAGTGAAACAAGTAGACCAATAGCAAAGAATGGCACACGGAAACACACACACGGATAGATAAATGGGGTCGTGCAACCAAGGAATGAGAACAAAATGTGGAATCCACGGAAAACGCTCGTGTTGCACAACTCAAGAGAGACGCTAGCATGATTGCTCTATAGGCGGATACGACACTTGTGCACAACCTATGATATGCAAAATGGATATACTTTCTATCCCAAGTATGCTATATATGTATGGTTCCCGGTGTTTCTCTCAAGATGATCCAAGATGACCGGATATGACAATCTTATATGCAATGTGGTATGATGCTATGGCACTTGCTTACAAGCTTCTTTGCTCTTTCTCTTTTGCTTAAAAGCTTTATTCTTCTTCTTCTTTTTTGTATGATATGGCCACTTTTGCACAATGCACAAAACAAGATAGCAATAGTGTATATGCGGGAACAAACTTGTGACACAAGAGATGATATAATACCAATATGGTATGGTATGTATGCAATGGAAGGTGTAGACCACTAATGTGCACAAGTAACGTTGCCGGCAATACTCAAATGGCTAGTCTCGATAGGCAAGTAACGCAAAAAGGGCTAGGGGTTATCAATGCAATTGCAAGGGGATATACAATGGAGGGATACCACGATACCAAGATGATATGGAGGTTACCGTCCGAGGCGATGATGAGTGGCAGTGTTCTTGATGTAGATACCAAGATGATGGAGACTCATCCCTAAGTAGCCGAAACACCTTAGGAAACGAAAAAACCGCGAACTCAAAATCTCAAATGTCAAATGTCAAATGGTGGTAGCGGGAATGCGGTGGTGGTTTTGCGTAAGCTCAAAGGGATTGCGGAAATGCAATGATGGGGTTTTTGCGAGTACGCGATGTGGAAGTGGAGGGTAAGGTGCTGAACTATACACGGTGTCGGAGTTCGAAGAACGGTCCCTAAGTAGCCGAAACACCTTAGGAGACACAACTCACAACACAAGCAAAATTGGGTTAAGTTGAGGTGGGCGGAAGTGTATGGTGGTCAAGCCTATGCGGAAGTTATGGTGGCGGTTGATGCAGAAGCAATCGTCCCTAAGTAGCCTAAACACCTTAGGAGACTCGAATCGCAACTCAAGCAACCACTAATGCCATGGGGAACAAATTGGGTTAGGTTGCGGAAGTCGGTGGTGGTTTTGCGGAAGTTATGGTGGAAGCCCTAGGCAAAGATGCCAAAGTTCCAAAACTTTGATGGAGTCCAATGGGGATGGGACCTATCTAGAGGGATAGAGGATGTCAATAGCTACTCAACGAGCTAAAGATCGTCAAAAAAGGACTCCGGATGTGGAAGTTATGCACAAAACGGTGAAACGGGGAAAGGTGAAATCCCAGGGGCCGGATGACCGGGGTTGAGCCCGGATTTCCGGGGCTGTCTGTCCAGAACCGCGCGCGAAAAAGCGCTCCAGGAGCCGGATGTCCGGGCTAAGGGCCGGATGTCCTGGGTGGCCGGATGTCCGGGGTTCGGGCCGGATGTCCGGGCTCCAAATCCGAGGATGAACTTGAGGAACTCGATTTTGGGGCGGAAATTGATGATTTCGGGGGTAAAATTGCGGAGATTTCGTGGATGGGAAGGGGGAAAAAGATGGGGGAAAGCTAGATCCACAAGTAACAAAGCAAATCCACGGATCAAATTCAACAAAACATCATCACACCAACAAATCACAAAAAAATTTGGGGGCTATTTTTTGGTGGGGATTTTCGAATTTGGGATGAAATCAACAAAACTAGGCAAGAAAACACAACGGGGAGGCTCCGAAATCGTGATCAACGTGGCTCATGATAGCAAGATGATGTAGGGCGAAACCCTAGGTGGCCGATCTTTCACGAAAGGAGCGGATCCCAAAGAGGAACTCGAAGAACACGAGGGGGAACATGAGGGAAAACATGAGAGAATCACTCAACCGACAAGAATAGATCACACATGCGCTAGATCGACGAACACAAAGGTAAGATACAAGATCCAAATCCAACAAAGGACGATACAAAGGTAACCGGTTCTTCTCCGTAAGGAGGTCTTGATGGGGGTCTTCTCCGTGAGGTCTTGAATCCAAGGTGGATCTTCTCCGTAGAGGGGCGCGGTCTCTCTCGTGGAGTAGATCCGTAATGGATGAGCAAAGCTCTATCTCACATATGAGCTAATCCTTTGCTAACCCTAAAACATAGGTGGAGGGGGAGTATATATAGTCTAAGGGGCGAAGGGGTACATGGGCTTTCGGCCCCGATAGACTGCACGCAGGTAGGAGGGGCCGGATGTCCGGGCTTTCCCGAGACGCCGGATGTCCGGGCGCTGGGCCGGATGTCCGGGCTGGCGAGATCCAGCTTCTGGACGTTCTGTGATGGGCGCCGGATTTCCGGGCTGGTGCCGGATGTCCGGGCTTGCGGGAGGGGCCGGATGTCCGGGGCCTGGCCGGATGTCCATCCCTGTAGCACTTCGGTTGCTGGGTTGCTGCTGTTGTTGACATCTTCAGGGGCAGGATGTCCGGGCCAGGGCCAGATGTCCGGGGCCTGTAGACTTTCTCCGATTCCTCTCGTCGTGCTCCTTCATCCTTGTACTTGGGGACTTGTCCATCATTTCGAGCATCTCCGAGAGGGTCTCCTTGGTACCTAGGCATGTGTAGTGTCCTTGCATTAGGTAGCAACCATGTCTCACATGAATGGAAAGGAGAAGCATTTAGGAGCGGGTTCACCTTAGGTCCAATGGCGTAGGCTCGAGTGTACATGGGGATGATCGTAGGATGCTCCGCATCAGTGTAGCTCCTCTTTAACTTGCCACACTCCTTGAAGATGTATATCCCGTGTTTGGTCTTCATTGCTCCTCTGCATGTTCGCACTCGTGGTTTTAAAATCTCAAGATGACCAAAAAATATACTACTCCCTCCGTCCCATAATATAAGAACATTTTTGACACTACAGTAGTGTCAAAAACGTTCTTATATTATGGGGCGGAGGGAGTAGTAATACTCACACATCTTGCGGGCAACATTGAAGCACTCGTCTGCCATGTTAGAGCATCTCCAACAGAAGTGCAACACGCGGCGCTTCAAAAAAGAGTTTACAGCGCCGGAATAGCCAGTTTTTGCGGGCCCGGAGTGCTGAGATTGAGAAGTAGAGATAGAGAGTAGAGACTAGAGAGTAGAGACATAGATAGTTCTCAGCATAGATATAGCATAGATAGATAAAAAAATAGATAGTTCAACTACTCCTCGTCGTCCGACTCCTCCTCGGTGATGTCCTCCTCTGACATCTCAATGTAGGCGCGAAGATACCGATCGTTGTCGGATTCCCAGGACGACGCTGCTCCTAGCCTCATGTTGAATTGAGCGTCCGCTTTTCGCATACGCTTGTCTTCACGATAGGCGGCTCGCTCCCCCTCCTCTTCTCCCTCTCCGCCCTCCTTTGCGCCTAGAACTTGCGCTCATTGATGATGTCCTGCGGGAAGCATTCGCAGCACAGCGCCATGGCTTCCTCGTCCATCTCGGCGATGCCGAGACGGTGCTCCCGCCTCCGGTTGTCGCGACGATCCTCGTCGGTGATAAGCCGCGGCAGAGGCGCGAGCTCTTGCGCCCGCTCCCGCATCGGCATGTTGGGGAAGTTTAATGTTCTATGAGGCCACCGGAGGCGCGACACCGCCGCGTCGTATGCGTGGGCGGCCTCATTAGCTGTGTCAAAATTGCCGAGGCCGCGGCGCATCCCATGGAACCGGATCTCGGCGGAGAAGCCGCCGGAGGGGCGCGCGCGGACGCCGCGGTATCCCCAAGTTTCCCGGTGACGCGGCGACATGGTGGCCCAGTGGCGGCGAGGCGAGAAAGAGCGGGGAGCGAGCGGTGGCGAGGCGTAGAGCGGGGAGAGAGCAGTGGCGAGGCACAGAGCGGGGAGAGAGCGGTGGCAAGGCACAGAGCAGTGGGAGGACGTTGGATTTTATAAAGCGCGCCGGACGCCGCGCGCCAAAACTAGCGCGCGCCCGGCCGCCTTTTCCCACGCGCGCGCGATCCTTTCCCGACGTCCCTGCTATCTCTATTCTCTTCTCTACTGTTATATTTATTTAATATTTAATATTTATCTCTACTTCTCTACTCTTTTAAAGTACAGAGTTGGTGATGGTGGTGTGCCTGCCATCCTACAATATAGGCCGTCCGATTTATATCCGACGTAGGAAGGAAACTATGGCAATTTTGCAGAAAGATACCCACACCCCTCTCCAGATTTGCAAATAAGACCTTCCCTCGTCCATCCTTTTCTCCCACAAGATAAACTACTCATACAAATGCATCTTGATGTTCCATGCAACGCATGGGCATCTTGCTAGTTCTAAAAAACTTTCCATCATTTGCCACACTACTAGTTGCAGATGAAGAACCTACCCAAGCACAGCGCGATACAGGAGCAACGCACAATTACAAGCTGATATTCTGTTGGACAATGGAGGCCATAACCAATTACTTTTACGGGAACAATAGAAACCAGGAAATTTGAAGGGTAGGTATGAACAAAATTGGAATTGCACATGTACTGCTAAGTGATTCAATACACACATTACCAATCGAGGAGGAGAACGATGGTCGCGGCGGCCTCTGTGCATCATGGTTGGCAACGGGAGACAATTCATTATCCACGATGGTGGTGCTTCTGTGCTTGGCATCGGCTTTCGGGAAGCAGATCCGAGACCATGGAAGACGGTGCCGGGGAAGAGGCTCAGTGTACGACGACGATGGTGGACTGGCTCCAGTGCGGCGTACGAGGTCATCAATGAGGCAGATGCGCTGCGGTGGACGAGTGTGCCGATGTAGAAGCGGAGGAGCACGAAGGCTGCGGTGCCGTGCAGAAGTCTATTTTGTGGTGGGGATAGAAAATGGGGAGTATTCAGGTGTACTACTCTGGGTGCCGGGGTGGGGTTGGCTGGGTAGGGTGAACCTGAAGTTACGAAAATAGCCCCCTACCAAGCGTCATCTGTAGGCCTGTTCCGAAGGCTATGATGGTAACTTCGCACTGCTCGAATTAGGGTCGTGGGAGATTTTCTCACCGCAAAATTTTGTGACACTGAACTCCCCGTGTGGCGTGTTGGGTGATTGGGCTAAGCAACTAGCGAGTAGTACTAGTAGTTAGTAGTACTAGTAACTACTAGTACTCCCTCCGTTTTTATTAACTCTGCATATTAGGTTTGACCGAAGTCAAACTTCCTAAAGTTTGACCACGTTTATAGAAAAATATAAACATTTACCATAACAAATATGTATGATGTGAAAGTACATTCAATAATGAATCTAATGGTATTTATTTGTTATTGTATATGTTAATTTTTTTGTTATAAACTTTCTGAGAGTTTACAAAACTTGACTTTGACCAATGCTAATACGCAGACTTAAATAAAAACGGAGGGAGTACACATTTGTTTTCTTAGTTTGTAGTGAATTAATCATTTGTTGTAATTGTGAAATAAATATATTAGGCTACTGACTTCGAATGTAGTGGCCTATACAATTCAATAGTTACAATCATTGTTGAATTCCAAGATGTATACGTGGTCTATAGTACTTCACAATATGCTCAAACTCGCATAAGCCCAGTCAAATGAGAATCTAAATGCATTTCATAGTTATTACTTTGTAGGATGCAACAAAACCAACCATAACTCTACATCATCCATTATAAAAGCAACATTTTGAACACATCCCAATGTGTGAATGAAACGTGTAGAGAGAGCTTGCGAAGATGGAGCAGATAGGGCGGGAAAGATTGTATGTATGTGGACGAGAGAGTAGGAGACAAACCTAGCGAGAGAGAGAGAGAGAGAGAGAGAGAGAGAGAAAGAGAGAGGAAGAAGTTAGGTCTGTGAGAAAGATGGAGACATGTAATATACGTGAGATGCGTGTGCATCCGGATTCTGTACATGTGGAAGGAGAAGAGACAACAGGTTTGATGAGAGAGCTGGAAAAACATGGACGAGAGGGGAAGGATCTCGTGGGTTGAGGGATTGATAATTTTGTGCGGGAGAGAGAGGGATTGGTAATTTTGTGCAGGAGAGAGAGGGGGAGGAGTCAGTCAGCCGTCGTCACATCATCCTGCTTCCAAATAGCCCCGCATTCTCTAGTGCAGTGTGGTCACCGTCTTCGATCTCCTCGATGCCCTCTTTGAAGATTGAGGTGTTGTGCATGCTGGGGTGCAGAGAAACACAAGCGAGAGTGGTCGCCATTTAACCTTGGATGGGGATGAATTGTGTGCTATTGGGAGGGGGAGTGTGTGTGCGGTGTGTGTGTGTGTGTGTGTGTGTGTGTGTGTGTGTGTGTGTGTGTCAGATATTGAGAAAAATCAAACCCATGGAGAGAAATGTGTGTGTATGTGAAGGAAAGCTACATGCTAAATAGGGTTTTCATGAAGAGATTGTGCGTGCGAGATAGAGAGCGATGTGCGGGCCTTGAGGTGGGCAGGGGCCGGGTGAGGGTGTCAAAATGTGTGCATTGATGCATGTGTTACATGCGATCGTGCGAGGGACGGACGAATCGAGAGAGATGGTTGTTGTGTTACGGATGCTCCTCTCTCTCTCTCACACACACACACACACAAGTACAAATAGAAGACTGTTCTCTCATGTATACACAACGTATCGGCATCTGTCTATGTCTCCTAATGCATGATCATTTGCACATTCACACCTCTCTATGTCTCTATCACACGCACACCGTCTCCACATTGCCCTTCCGCCACAACACACATATGGACACATACACACGTTCTCTCTCAGTCACACACACAAAATCAGTATTAAAAAAAACTAGGGCGCACCTAAAATGTCCAAATCCAAATAAACACGAACTGGTGCTAAATTCAAATATATGGAAATATTGTAGCGTCAAGAAATTTTCCAGGAAAAAAAGTTGAGTAATATTCGGGGATTGTTTTCACACACACAAAAAGGTTCGGTGGATGTCCTTCGAGTGCGACACGGTGACGCACCGTTCGATCGACCGCGCGGCCGCGGTTCACGCGCTTGCACAGGATTCCGTATCGTGGCTGTGGTAACTAATATAAGCGCTGCCTCAGTCTAATGTTTACGTGTACTAGTACGATTTTCTTTAAGTTTGACCAACCCTATATAAAACTAAACAAAGGTCCCATACGCCCACTCATCAATATGCCGCCGCCGCCGCCGTTGCACATGCCGGCGCCCGCCTGCTCCGGCCAACCATTTCTCGCCCATCACCGCCGTGTCGCCGCCATCCCTGTGACATGAAGCCGAAGGCTCGCCCGCTCACGTTGTCTGCAGTCCCCCCTCGGGATGCCGCCGCGCTGCCAGCAGCTGGTGGAGCCGTGTCTATGCACGCAGCATACGAATAGGAGGACGAGCGCGTGCTCCAGCACGCCGGCGAGGAGGAACTAGCGTGTCATTGTCGTCTCCGCCCGCACGGATGAGGCGCGCATGGTGGCTGTCGCGGCGGAAGCCGGTCATGCCCGCTCCGAGCCAGCAAACTGGGTGCAGACGCGGAATCTACCTTCGAGACCTTGAATGCCACGTGGATCCTGCAATCTGAAGGAGCAATTTGGGTCAGTCGACTCTTGTGAGCCGTTGGATGCAACATGGATGGCCATAAGGGCTTCTTCAACCTCCGAAATTGATGCACTGTTCATCTTCTCTCTCAAACATCGAGCCGCCAGCCCGCCACATGCCTAACTGCCTGCCGCCGCCACCCCGCCCTCCCCTGAACCGCCTGCCACCACCATGTCCCCCACCCCCGCCATCCATTTAACCCCGAGCATGATCCATTTTTTCCGGCGAACTGCATTCCACACCCAACAGTCATAAGATAGATCATGGGCACCCTGCCACCCTAATATAGATACTGGGGTAGCTTCTCTGCCGTATTCTTCCTTCGCTCCATCAAACTTCTTTCACAAATCGACTGACCCAAATTATACTACTAGTACGAACGTATTAAGTACAGTAGGAACACGAAGATACGAGCAGTAGTACCAACTGCAAGAAGAACAGTAGTAAGACATAGTACTAGTACTATTGTACGTACTAAAGAGTTCAATTAACGAGAAAGAACATAAAGTTCAAATAACGAGAAAGAACATAAACATAGTTCTACTGGGGTCTCAGCACAACACACCCCTAAAATAAAACTAAGCAACTAGTCCGCTTGACACTGCAGTAGAACCAGCATGAGCGACAGCACTGCCTCCTTACTCGGAGTCCGAGTCCATGTCCTCGACTTCGTCCTTGTCCCTCTTCCTCTTCCTCTTCGCCGACGCTTCTTTGCTTGAACCGGACACTGGGCTCTGCTTCTTCATCCAACCCTTGTAGATATTTAAACAAAGGTAGGCATCCATTGCTGCGTACAAGATTTGATATTCATCTATTGTCTTTGACTCCCATGCATGATGAAACTCGTGGTGAGGTCTCTTCAGTTTAGCGTACGAAGGATCAATAATGGCTACTGCCAGGGTCAGCATTGAAGGCTGAAAGGAGGACACCAGGCTTGCCTTATGGAGATCGAAGGGCTGTTCTACAATGAGGCCTATCCGACCTAGCACATCCCTGTCGTTCCTAAAGTCTACAGTAACGAATTTCACTCTTTCGTCCTGGAGGAAGTTCTTATAATCCTGGCACTCAACGTCGGCATGGCATATGTGGTAGACCAAGCACACGCAAACCTGGATCATGGTGGGCTTCTTCTTCTCTGCCTCCTTTAGAATCTTCTCGCTTTCCAGGACTGTGGTGTACGCAGCATCTAGCCCAGCGACCCACTCATCCTTTGAACTATTGAACATGCGTAGGAAGCGAGCAAGGCATGCTTTCACCGTAGCGGATCCATGGGTGTAGATGACGATGAACTCATCGTCAGTGATGGCTCTAACCTGGTACTCAGTGGCGACCATGGAGATTTGGGAGGCCATGGATTTTGGAGGAGGGTTAGGAGAAGTTGAACTAGTGTAATGTGAAAGGACAGGAAGACTGGGAGTGAACTATTGTAAGGTAGAAGACGGGGACGAGTAGGGCGTGCGAACGACGTGGGGTTATTGGCTTGCCCGGTGGATAAACGCCTGCAACCCCGAAAGAGTTCTCGAGTACTATGTGGGACCCACTAGATGTCGTGTCTACTAGACCCATATCGTAGGCCTGACGGTATAGCTTCTGCCTGTTTGCACGCCATGCCGGCGTGTGGATGTAACTTCACTTAATTCCGTCAACCGTCGCGCCTCCCACGACCTTCGCCTCCCTCGCGCGGTCGCGCCCTTTGAGACTTCGACCGGCTATGAATGAGCAATTTTTTGCCTACTCCGCATGCGTGATACTCCCTCTGGTCCTTTTTACTTCCGTCAACTGTTTGCATATTTTTTGACCAAATTTATACTAAAAATATCAATATCTACAATACTAATTATAATGAGTGTAAAAACTACGTTTTATAATGAGTTGATACATCTCCAACGTATCTATAATTTTTTATTGTTCCATGCTATTATATTAACCATGTAGGATGTTTTATATGCATTTATATGCTATTTTATATGATTTTTGGGACTAACCTATTAACCTAGAGCCCAGTGCCAGTTTCTGTTTTTTCCTTGTTTTTGAGTATCGTAGAAAAGGAAAACCAAACAGAGTCCAATTGACCTGAAACTTGACGGAGCTTATTTTTGGACCAGAAGAAGGCCATGGAGTAAAAGAGTTGGGCCAGAAGAGTACCGGGCTTCCCACGAGGGTGGGAGGCGCCCACCCCCCTGGGCGTGCCCCCCTACCTCGTGGACAGCCCAGAGACCCCCCTGACTTGTTCTCGACGCCAAAACCTCTTATATATACAGAAACCTCCAAAAAATAACCTAGATCGGGAGTTCCGCCGCCGCAAGCCTCTTTAGCCACCAAAAACCAATCGGGACCCTGTTCTGGCACCCTGCCGGAGGGGGGATCCCTCACCGGTGGCCATCTTCATCATCCCGGTGCTCTCCATGACGAGGAGGGAGTAGTTCACCCTCGGGGCTGAGGGTATGTACCAGTAGCTATGTGTTTGATCTCTCTCTCTCTCTCTCTCGTGTTCTTGAGGTGATACTAACCCAGACTGACGCTGTTTTCAGCAGAATTGCCATGGTGTTATTTTTGTGCAGAAACAAAAGTTCTCGGAATGACATGAAACTTCACGGAGATTATTTTTGGAAATAATAAAAAATACTGGCAAAACAATCAAGGCCAGGGGCCCACACCCTGTCCACGAGGGTGGGGGGCGCGCCTACCCCTGGGCGCGGCCCCTGCCTCGTGGGCCCCCTGGTGCTCTACCGACCTCAACTCCAACTCTATATATTCGTGTTCGGGGAGAAAAAATCAGAGAGAAGGATTCATCGCGTTTTGCGATACGGAGCCGCCGCCAAGCCCTAATCTATCTCGGGAGGGCTGATCTGGAGTCCGTTCGGGGCTCCGGAGAAGGGAATCCGTCGCCGTCGTCATCATCAACCATCCTCCATCACCAATTTCATGATGCTCACCGCCGTGCGTGAGTAATTCCATCATAGGCTTGCTGGACGGTGATGGGTTGGATGAGATTTATCATGTCATCGAGTTAGTTTTGTTAGGGTTTGATCCCTACTATCCACTATGTTCTGAGGTTGATGTTGCTATGACTTTGCTATGCTTAATGCTTGTCACTAGGGCCCGAGTGCCATGATTTCAGATCTGAACATATTATGTTTTCATGAATATATGTGAGTTTTTTTATCCTATCTTGCAAGTCTACAGTCACCTACTATGTGTTATGATCCGGCAACCCCGAAGTGACAATAATCGGGACCACTCCCGGTGATGACCGTAGTTTGAGGAGTTCATGTATTCACTATGTGTTAATGCTTTGGTCCGGTACTCTATTAAAAGGAGGCCTTAATATCCCTTAGTTTCCATTAGGACCGCGCTGCCACGGGAGGGTAGGACAAAAGATGTCATGCAAGTTCTTTTCCATAAGCACGTATGACTATATTCGGAATACATGCCTACATTACATTGATGAATTGGAGCTAGTTCTGTGTCACCCTATGTTATAACTGTTGCATGAATAATCGCATCCGGCATAATTCTCCATCACCGATCCAATGCCTACGAGCTTTTCACATATTGTTCTTCGCTTATTTACTTTTCCGCTGCCACTGTTACAATCACTACAAAACTGTCGCTGTTACTTTTGCCACCATTACCGTTACTTCCATATTACTTTGCTACTAAATACTTTGCTGCAGATACTAAGTTATCCAGGTGTGGTTGAATTGACAACTCAGCTGCTAATACTTGAGAATATTCTTTGGCTCCCCTTGTGTCGAATCAATAAATTTGGGTTGAATACTCTACCCTCGAAAATTGTTGCGATCCCCTATACTTGTGGGTTATCAAGACTATTTTCTGGCGCCGTTGCCGGGGAGCGTAGCTCTATTCTTTGAGTCACTTGGGATTTATATCTGCTGGTCACTATGAGGAACTTGAAAGACGAGAAAACCAAAATTTATCCCTCAACTACAAGGGGAGGTAAGGAACTGCCATCTAGCTCTGCACTTGATTCACCTTCTGTTTTGAGTAAACTTGCGACACCTAAACCTGCTTATGCTATTAATTCTGATATGTCACATGTTATTGGTGATGCCACATCTGCTATGCATGATAATTGTGATGAAACTACTTCTATGCTTGCTACTACTGTGCCACTAGGTGAATTTCTTGATGAACAACTTGCTAGGGCTAGAGAGAATGAAATTATTGAAACTGATAATATTGATGAAAGTGATGATGAAGATTCTCCCCCTAGATATGAATTGCCTATTGTGCCTGAGGGTTATGTTATGGATGAAGAAACTGCTAGAGACTTTCTTGCTTGCAATGATAGGAGTGATCTTAAGAAATTATTAGCTAAGCTTAAAGAAAAAACTCTGAATGCTAGAATGAAATATGATCCTGCTTATGCTACTTCACCTATCTTTGTTACTGATAAGGATTATGATTTCTCTGTCGATCCTGAGATAATTACTTTGGTTGAATCTGATCCTTTCCATGGCTATGAATCTGAAACTGTTGTGGCACATCTTACTAATTAAATGATATAGCTACCCTGTTCACTAATGATGAGAAAACTCACTACTATTATATCCTTAAATTATTTCCGTTCTCATTAAAGGGTGATGCTAAGATATGGTTTAATTCTCTTGATCTTGGTTGTGTGCGTAGTCCTCAGGATATGATTTATTACTTCTCTGCTAAATATTTCCCTGCTCATAAGAAACAAGCTGCTTTAAGGGAAATATATAATTTTGTGCAAATTGAAAAAGAGAGTCTCCCACAAGCTTGGGGGAGGCTTCTCCAATTACTTAATGCTTTGCCTGATCATCCTCTCAAGAAAAATGAAATACTTGATATCTTTTCAAATGGACTAACCGATGCTTCCAGAGATTACCTGGATAGTTGTGCTGGTTCTGTTTTTAGGGAAAGAACACCGGATGAAGCTGAAATTCTATTGAATAATATGTTGACAAATGAAAATAATTGGACACTTCCTGAGCCAGCTCCTGAACCAATTCCTGAGCCTATTCCTAAACCAACTCCGAAGAAGAGAGGTGTTCTATTTCTCAGTCCTGAAGATATGCAAGAGGCAAAGAAATCTATGAAAGAAAAAGGTATTAAAGATGAAGATGTTAAGAATTTACCTCCTATTGAAGAAATACATGCACTACAGGAATCTGCTACTTTGCCGTCTGCCACGGCGGACGGCAAAGGCAAGGGTGGCGGACGGCAAAGAGCTTTGCCGTCCGCCGCAGACGGCAAAAGGCTCCGGCAAAGTAGGCTACGGTAAAGAGCTTCTTTGCCGTCTGCTTTCTGAAGCGGACGGCAAAGGGGCCTTTGCCATCAGCGGCGGACGGCAAAGAAAGACGACGGCAATAAATTCGCTGTTAGTCCGTTAGGCGTCTAACGGCAGCCTTTGCCGTCCGCGGCTGACGGCAAAGAGCTTCAAGCCTTTGCCGTCTGCCACTGTAGGCAAACTGACCAAATGGGTCAGCTGCCAGGAAGCACAGGTGGTTGCCACGTGGCTTATTTGCCGTCCGCGGCGGACGGCAAAGAGCCCGTTGCCGTCGGTGGCAGACGACAAAGAGCCCGTTGCCGTCGGTGGCAGACGGCAAAGAGCCTGTACAGCCCTATTTGTAATTTAATTCATTCAATTTGACAGCAATTCATAGATATACAGAGATATACACAACAATTCACATATATACACAACAAGCATATCCAACACACAAGTTTCATCATATATACATACATAATCAACACATATATAGTTCCATCCTTACATATTACGAAAGTTTCTCATTATTCATCCTACACCGTTGTCCATCCATCCATATAACAAGTTCCAACCATGCAAGTTCATTGATACAAAATAAAAGCACAAATGGAAAAGAAGCACTCCATCCATGCAAGCTTCCGTGAATTAAATCAAATCTGCAAAATGATAAACAAGATGTTAGAAAAAGAAGAAGAAAATGAAGAAGAAGAAGAAGAAGACTATAAGAAATAAGCATACTTAAGTAAAATGGAGCTAACCTAGAAGAAAATGAAGAAGAAGAAGAAGACTAGAAGAATACTAGAAGAAGACTAGAATAATAATAATAATAATAATAATAATAATAATAATAATAACAATAATAATAATAATAATAATAAGAAGAAGAAGACTATAATTAAGCTTATTATATAAACTTGGTCATTTTGTGCTAACATAAGTAATTTTGGAGTTAACCTATAGGAAACTAAGCATATTAGAGATAACTTAGCATATTAGAGCCAACTTAGGTAAAATGGAGCCAACCTAGCTAATTATGCCATCTTTGAGTGAACTAAGCATATTAGAGCTAACTTATAGCTAACTTATGTCATTTTGGAAGAAGAAGAAGAAGACTATAAGCTTATTATGTAAACTTGGTCATTTTGTGCTAACATAAGTAATTTTGGAGCTAACCTATAGGAAACTAAGCATAGTAGAGATAACTTAGCATATTAGAGCTAACATATGTAACTAAGCATATTAGAGCTATCATAGGTAACTAAGCATATTAGAGCAAACTATATATAGATCATTTTGGAGATCTGACATACCTGACATAGTTCAGTTCTCATTGTTCTTGTCCTTCTCCTTCCTCAGCCTGATGCACCAAGAGCGGCGAGGCGGTGGAGGCAGTGGGATGTAGTCTTCTACCACAATTGGCGTGGTCATGTCGCCCAGCTGTGGGATCGCCGGCGCCACCACCATCGCTAGGTCATCCTCAGCCACCACCATCTCTTGCCCATGGTGCGCCACCACCATCTCCTGCCCTTGGTCGGCCACCACCATCGCTAGGAGCTCATCCTCAGCCGGATGCCCACTCTGCTCCTCTTCCCCACTCCAGTCCTGATGAGGACATCAATACCATTGTTACACCCACAACCCCTGCTGCTATACATACTGGACCAATTACTAGAGCTCGCGCATGCCAATTAAATTACCAGGTACTTTCGTTTCTTGGTAATGATTCTAATGTTCATGAGAATATGATGCTGCCTAAATTGGATACCTTTGTTTTGCTTACAAATGAAGGGCCTAGCTTTGAGAAGGATGAACATTGGAGCAAGAACAAGCATGGAGATGATGGCATGCGCATGGGGAACAAGAACGGAGTTACAAGTGATGATTTCAGGACGTTGAAGCCACCATAATGCGTGCATGAAGCCTTGGACGAAATATACAAGATGCTACTTCATAACTTTCGTCCAGAGGCTATTCTAGGTGCTGCGTCACCTTATTATTGGGCCAGGCCCATGTAATTTCGAAATACATAAGTATAGGCTGTTTTTAGAGTCCGTATGTGTGGGGAAACAAGAGATAGGGTTGGTTTCGGACCCCTTCCTCAAGGGCCACGAAATTCCCCCCCCCCCTCTTCCTCCATATATACAGCCCTTAGGGCGTCGTTTAGACTTTGGGTTTTGTTTAGATTAAAAGTTCGCCATAGCTGCAACTTCGCGTACTTCGTTTGTGTTCAGCGACCAGACAAAGGCGTCACAGAACTCCACCTTGATCAATAAAGCTTTCATCTTATATTCGCAATATCCAGATTGCAATCTCAGTTTCTTGCTTGTTCTTCGTTTGCTCGCAGGAAACAGACCCTCGTGGTCAGGTTGATCGTGCTCCGGCGTGGTCGATAACCTCTCGGAGTTGGTTTAGCGATTGCTAAGGCGCGACGTCCTCGCACGTTCGTAGTCGGATCGTCAAAGTCGACTTCCACCAAAGCGATATCCATCATCTCATCGAAAGACGGGACACCTTTATCTCTATCAAGTGGTATCAGAGCCAAGTTGCTCGGTGAGATTTTACAGTTTTTCGTAGTTTAGATCGAGTCTGTTCTTCATACCTACAGTCCACGAAAAAGCCACAAAAAATAATTAGGGTTAGTTCATCATATCCGAACCAATCTGAGCCTTTGCATAATCTTTTTAGGGTTTTTGCTTTGTTGAATTTGCGGTTGCATCGTCGTGTCAAGTTGCTGGTCTTAGAGTCTAGTCTTTTAGAGTTTCGAGTTCTGGTCATAAGTTGTCACGCCGCCGCCGCACCATCATCATCGCCTTGCCATCTACCACCATTGCTCATCCGCCACCGCTCTGAATCCGTATCTATATACCACCACCGATCCGTATCCATATACCACTACCGCTACCATATACCACCACCTCTGCCATATCCTACCGCCATATATCCACCACCAATCCGAGTTCTTTTCATATTCGGTTGGTTTTAGAGATCCATATATTTTCCGTTTCGTGTTTCCTTGCCTGAGTAGGTCTCGGAAAAAAAAGTCTGGAGACCCCCGGGCAGTTTTTAGGCCAAAATTTCGGCAACCAAAAATATTTTTTCCCTATCCTATTTTTAGGCCCCGGGTAGTGTTTTGAGACACTCTCCATCATAGTGATTTTTTGTCGCACTTTTTCGTCGTCGCTGCCCTGATTTCCGAAAAAAATAGTCAAAAAATTTTGTGCCCGTCCTGTCAGTGTGACCTGGGAAGAGTTTTGAGACACTCGCCATTATAGTGATTTTTCGCAAAAAAAAAAGAGGAGCGCAAAAAAAAAGAGAACGCAAAAAAAAAAGAGCGAAAAAATAAAAATTCCAGAGTGTGCTTTTCCCTTGTTTACGTGCAGCGCCGTGATTTTGTTAGTGTTCTAGGCTCGCGTCTCTAGCACGGTCTAGCCTAGGACCAGCACAGTACCGTCGTTGAGCGTTTATTCAACTTTGCATCTCTGAATTGATTATTGCTTACCATTTTGCTATCATATTATAAGCCTTCCCAGCTCCCCATAAGTCTACATCGTGCGTTTGACTCTCCCTGGTAATCGCTATATCCAAGTTTTGAGAGTTTTTGACTACAACGGTTGCCGATCACCACCTGCTGCTGGGTAAGAACTGGTAAGAATTTGAGATTCGCTTGAAGGTTTTGTGACACACCACCATCACCACCACTTCTAGTAGTCTGCAGGATCATATTCTTTTGTGTTTCTATTGCTGCTAACCATGGCAGGTTCACACGCCGATGAGACTGATTGGGAGAACATGACGAACAAGGAGTTGCATGATAAATTTCAGCAAATGATGAGTGGCCAGGTGGGAGATGTGCTAAACCGATTTGAAGAGGCTATGGAGAAGATAGATGCCGTGGAGAAGTCGTTCGAGACAAAGCTGGATAACAAGTTTACTGAATTACTCAAGCGTCTTCCCCAACCACCACCGGCTGCACATGTCGTACCTCTACAACAACAACAACCACATCTCCAACGCCGCCTTCCAAATCAAGTGGGACGGGCACAGCGCGTTCCATTTGAGATTGGTCAAAATTCGGGTGCTGCTGCACCTACTGTTGATGCTTCTTTGGCTCCTGCTCCTGCGGCGGCTGAGGAGGATGACGATTATGCGGGCGATTATGAGGATGAGGTTGATCAAAATCAGAACTACGTGCAGCCACCAGCACCACCACCAGCAGGTCGACCTCAGGTATATATTCGCAACGGTAGGCCGGCACCACCACCTCAGGTACGAGATCATGACCATCTCCCTAAACTGAAATTGAATATTCCACCATTTGAGGGTAGATATGTTCCTGATATATATCTTACTTGGGAGTTAGAAACTGAACAACGATTTACATGTTTACAATATCCTGAGGAGAGACGTGTTCCTGCTGCTGTTTGTGCTTTCACTAGCTTTGCATGTGTTTGGTGGTCTGAACATTGTAGATTATATCCTGTTCCAGCTACTTGGGCTGCTTTGAAAACTGCTATGCGTACTCGTTGGGTTCCACCATATTATCAACGTGAATTACTTCAAAAATTGCAGCGTTTAAGACAAGGGAAAAATTCTGTAGAAGAATATTATCAGGAATTACAAACTGGCATGATTAGATGTGGTATTGTTGAGGAGAATGAAGCTATGCTTGCACGTTTTATGGGTGGATTAAATAAAGAGATTCAGACCATTCTAGAGTATAAGGATTATAATAATATCACTCGTTTATTCCATCTTGCTTGTAAAGCTGAACGTGAAGTGCAGGATCGACAGCCATTGGCGCGAACTAACTTTTCTGCAGGTCGACCTTCATCATGGACACCGCGTGCATCTTCTACTTCCACTTCACCATCACCTCCATCAGGTGCCACCTCCAGCCGTGATACAAGAAAGCAGGCACAACCACCACTCTCTGCCAAGAGCACACCTGCCGGGCCTGCGCAGAGCTCTTCTTCTTCCATGGCATCGACAGGGCACACAAGTGATATTATTTGTCGTCGTTGTAAGGGAAGAGGACATTTTGCGAGAGAATGCAAATCTCAGCGTGTCATGATTGCTACTGAGGATGGTGGGTATGAGTCCGCTAGTGACTATGATGAGGAGACTTTGGCTCTTCTTACACGTGAAGAACATGGTGGAGATGATTCTGAAAATGAGACGCAATACATGGCTCCTGAAGACGCTGACAGGTATGAATGTTTAGTTGCTCAACGTGTTTTGAGTGTGCAGGTCACACAAGCAGAGCAAAATCAGAGGCATAATTTGTTCCATACAAAGGGAGTTGTGAAGGAACGTTCTGTTCGCGTCATCATAGATGGAGGGAGCTGTAACAACTTGGCTAGCATGGAGATGGTGGAGAAGCTATCTCTCACCACAAGACCACATCCACATCCTTACTACATCCAATGGTTCAACAACAGCGGCAAGGTAAAGGTAACACGTACTGTTCGTGTGCATTTTAGTATCTCTACATATGCTGATTATGTTGATTGTGATGTGGTACCCATGCAAGCATGTTCCTTATTCCTAGGTAGACCATGGCAATTTGATAAAAATTCTGTACACCATGGTAGAAACAATCAGTATACTCTTGTTCATAAGGATAAAAATATTACTTTGCTTCCTATGACTCCTGATTCCATTTTGAAAGATGACATTAATAGAGCTAATAAAGCAAAACAGGAGAAAAATAAGAGTGAAAATCAGATTGTGGCAAAAGAATTTGAGCAACAAATGAAACCTAATAATAAACCATCTAGTGTTGTTTCTGCAATTAAATTGAAAAGTGCATGTTTACTTGCCACAAAATCTGATATTGATGAACTAGATTTCAGCAAATCTGTTTGCTATGCTTTTGTGTGCAAAGAGGCATTATTTTCATTCGAGGACGTGCCTTCCTCTTTGCCCCCTGCTGTCACTAACATTTTGCAGGAGTTCGCTGACGTCTTCCCACAAGACGTGCCACCGGGATTACCACCTATTCGAGGGATTGAGCATCAAATTGACTTAATTCCCGGTGCATCGCTACCCAACCGTGCACCATACCGTACCAATCCAGAGGAGACGAAGGAGATTATGCGTCAAGTACAGGAGCTGCTCGACAAAGGTTATATACGCGAATCTCTTAGTCCTTGTGCTGTTCCTATTATACTAGTGCCTAAAAAGGATGGTACGTCGCGTATGTGTGTTGATTGTAGAGGCATTAATAATATTACTATTCGTTATCGTCATCCTATTCCTAGGCTAGATGATATGCTTGATGAATTGAGTGGCTCTACAATATTCTCCAAAGTTGATTTGCGTAGTGGATACCATCAAATTCGTATGAAATTGGGAGATGAATGGAAAACTGCATTTAAAACTAAGTTTGGTTTATATGAGTGGTTAGTCATGCCTTTTGGGTTAACTAATGCACCTAGTACTTTCATGAGACTAATGAACGAAGTTTTACGTGCTTTCATTGGATGATTTGTGGTAGTCTATTTTGATGATATACTGATTTATAGCAAATCTTTGGAAGAACATTTGGAACATTTACGTGCTGTTTTTATTGCTCTACGTGATGCACGTTTGTTTGGTAACCTTGGGAAGTGCACCTTTTGCACCGACCGAGTATCTTTTCTTGGCTATGTTGTTACTCCACAGGGAATTGAAGTTGATAAAGCCAAGATTGAAGCTATTGAGAGTTGGCCGCAGCCCAAAACGGTCACACAAGTGCGGAGTTTTCTTGGACTCGCTGGTTTCTATAGGCGTTTTGTGAGAGATTTTAGCACCATTGCTGCACCTCTCAACGAGCTTACAAAGAAGGATGTGCCTTTTGTTTGGGGTACCGCACAGGAAGAAGCCTTCACGGTATTGAAAGATAAGTTGACACATGCTCCTTTACTCCAACTTCCTGATTTTAATAAGACTTTTGAGCTTGAATGTGATGCTAGTGGCATTGGATTAGGAGGTGTGTTATTACAAGATGGCAAACCTGTTGCATACTTTTCTGAAAAATTGAGTGGGCCTAGTCTGAATTATTCTACTTATGATAAAGAACTATATGCTCTTGTTCGGACTTTAGAAACATGACAACATTATTTATGGCCCAAAGAATTTGTTATACATTCTGATCATGAATCTTTGAAACATATTAAAAGTCAAGCTAAACTGAATCGTAGACATGCTAAATGGGTTGAATTCATTGAAACTTTCCCTTATGTCATTAAACACAAGAAGGGTAAAGAAAATGTTATTGCTGATGCATTGTCTCGTCGCTATACTATGCTTTCACAACTTGACTTCAAAATATTTGGTTTGGAGACCATCAAAGATCAATATGTGCATGATGCTGATTTTAAAGATGTATTGCAGAATTGTAAAGAAGGAAGAACCTGGAACAAGTTTGTCGTTAATGATGGATTTGTGTTCCGTGCTAACAAGCTATGCATTCCAGCTAGCTCTCTTCGTCTTTTGTTGTTGCAGGAGGCGCATGGAGGAGGATTAATGGGACACTTTGGCGTGAAGAAGACGGAGGACGTACTTGCTACACATTTCTTTTGGCCAAAGATGAGACGGGATGTTGAGCGTTTTGTTGCTCGCTGCACTACATGTCAAAAAGCTAAGTCACGACTCAATCCTCATGGTTTATATATGCCTTTGCCTGTACCTAGTGTTCCTTGGGAGGATATATCTATGGACTTTGTTTTAGGTTTACCTCGCACAAAGAAGGGGGGGGGGATAGCATATTTGTTGTCGTGGATAGATTCTCGAAAATGGCACACTTTATACCATGTCATAAAAGCGATGATGCTGTTAATGTTGCTGATTTGTTCTTTCGTGAAATTATTCGCTTGCATGGTGTGCCAAATACTATTGTTTCCGATCGTGATACTAAATTTCTTAGCCACTTTTGGAGATGTTTATGGGCTAAGTTGGGGACTAAACTGCTTTTTAGTACTACTTGTCACCCCCAAACTGATGGACAAACTGAAGTAGTCAATAGAACATTGTCTACTATGCTTAGGGCTGTTTTGAAGAATAATAAGAAAATGTGGGCATAATGCTTGCCTCATATTGAGTTTGCTTATAATCGTTCATTGCATTCTACTACTAAGATGTGCCCTTTTGAAATTGTGTATGGTTTCCTACCTCGTCCACCTATTGATTTGTTGCCTCTTCCATCTTCGGAGAAGGTTAATTTTGATGCTAAACAACGTGCTGAATTGATCTTAAAAATGCATGAGTTAACTAAGGAAAACATTGAGCGTATGAATGCTAAATATAAACTTGCTGGAGATAAGGGTAGAAAACATGTTGTGTTTGCACCTGGAGATCTTGTTTGGTTACATTTGCGTAAGGATAGATTTCCTGATTTGCGCAAATCAAAGCTAATGCCACGTGCTGATGGTCCTTTTAAGGTGTTAGAGAAAATAAATGGTAATGCATATAAACTTGAGCTGCCTGCAGATTTTGGGGTTAGTCCCACTTTTAACATTGCAGATTTGAAGCCTTATTTGGGTGAGGAAGATGAGCTTCCGTCGAGGACGACTTCATTTCAAGAAGGGGAGGATGATGAGGACATCAATACCATTGTTACACCCACAGCCCCTGCTGCTATACATACTGGACCAATTACTAGAGCTCGCGCACGCCAATTAAATTACCAGGTACTTTCGTTTCTTGGTAATGATTCTAATGTTCATGAGAATATGATGCTGCCTAAATTGGATACCTTTGTTTTGCTTACAAATGAAGGGCCTAGCTTTGAGAAGGATGAACATTGGAGCAAGAACAAGCATGGAGATGATGGCATCCGCATGGGGAACAAGAACGGAGTTACAAGTGATGATTTCAGGACGTTGAAGCCACCATAATGCGTGCATGAAGCCTTGGACGAAATATACAAGATGCTACTTCATAACTTTCGTCCAGAGGCTATTCTAGGTGCCGCGTCACCTTATTATTGGGCCAGGCCCATGTAATTTCGAAATACATAAGTATAGGCTGTTTTTAGAGTCCGTATGTGTGGGGAAACAAGAGATAGGGTTGGTTTCGGACCCCTTCCTCAAGGGCCACGAAATTCCCCCCCCCTCTTCCTCCATATATACAGCCCTTAGGGCGTCGTTTAGACTTTGGGTTTTGTTTAGATTAAAAGTTCGCCATAGCTGCAACTTCGCGTACTTCGTTTGTGTTCAGCGACCAGACAAAGGCGTCACAGAACTCCACCTTGATCAATAAAGCTTTCATCTTATATTCGCAATATCCAGATTGCAATCTCAGTTTCTTGCTTGTTCTTCGTTTGCTCGCAGGAAACAGACCCTCGTGGTCAGGTTGATCGTGCTCCGGCATGGTCGATAACCTCTCGGAGTTGGTTTAGCGATTGCTAAGGCGCGACGTCCTCGCACGTTCGTAGTCGGATCGTCAAAGTCGACTTCCACCAAAGCGATATCCATCATCTCATCGAAAGACGGGATACCTTTGCCTCTATCAAGTTCGGATCATCCTCCTTGCTGTCTTTGCTGCAGCCCGAATCGCTACTGCTTTTGCTACAGCCAGAATCGATGTTGCTTTTGTTGTAGCCAGTGTCGCTGCTGCTGCTCCCATTGCCTGTCCAAATGCAACAATTAATGACCGTTAACAATCGATGCAAGACAAAGCCAAATGTAGAGGAATAAGAAGAGGCAGAACATACCGGCATCATCGTCGTCAGCGTAGCGCATGCGACACATAGTCGCGTTGAACACCTTCACGATGAGCATGTTGGCGTCGTCGTCGTGCCTGAAGAGAAGGAAGTACCCCAGCCGCAGGTCGTAGGCACGGTAGAACTTCTCCCAGCCATGACACAGGTACATGTGGCCCTCCTTGATCACCAACTCCACGTCCCACAGCCTGCGAACCCCGCTGCCGGCCTGTCGCAGCTTCACATTATTGGGCGGATCTTCACCCAGCATGTTCATATAAGTGTCAGGCAGCCTCTGCAGTTTGGGACAAGGAGTGATGTAGCAAACAACAGAGTTATCATAATGAGATGGGTGAAGGGGAGATCTCTCCTTCTATATACCTGCCTCTTGGAGGAAGTCCCAAGTATGATACTGAAGAACTCGAAAGCATCCAACTCGTACTTCGGTGTGGCAGAGCGGAGACAGCGGTGACGGCCTCCCCCCATCTCTAATAAGCAGCAGAAGAGACCAATTAGTATCTAGCTAGAAGCATATCTATAAACATAGAGCCAAGTTTCTAGACATGAAAGAAAACTGAGAAAAAAAGCAATGCACTTGTGCTCAACAACATCAACAACACTTAGTTAATTTGGTAGGTTAGTTGGCAATGGCAATTGGCACCCTTCAAAACTAGGGATTTCTTTAGACATGAAAGAAAACTGAAAATGTTGAAAAAAAGAGCATAGTAATCTAAAAATAGGGGGAAAATACACTTCTTTCTCCTCTTTATCTTCTTCTTTTTTTCATCTTTCTTCTTTCTTCTTAACCAAAACTAAACCTAAAGTTCCTTCTGGTGTGATCACATTGGAATACTTGTGGCAACAAATCATAGTTGCACCATATTTTCATAATATTTTATACAACCCCTACAAGGAGTCTGTGGATAACTTTTGTTTACAGTTCACTAGATATGTGTATTACATTCTCTATTGGAAATGCATTTGAATTCATTTATGACAAATACTAATTCTACCACGACATGCCAATTTTTTTTCTTGTATATAAAATAACTCGTGCACTAATATTTACTTCACTGAAAGATTTTTCACTTTGAAGGGAAATAGTTTTTTTCCATCATCTATTAATAATATAACAATAATAATTCATTATATGGCAATGAGTTGAGAAATCTGGCACTACATTATTTAAATGACAAATAAAAAGCATAATGTACTAACTAATAAGACTACTAGTGAGAATTGAGATTATACACAATTATAGTAGAGAAGACGCTATCTATGCTCTAAACCTAAACTAAAGTAAACCTAAACTAAACCAAACCTAAAATAAACCTAAACTAAACTTTCTCCTCCTCCTCCTCCTCCTCTTCTTCTTCTTCTTCTTCTTCCCCCTTCTACTTAACATAAACCTAAACTAAAAACCTAAACTAATTAAAACTAAACTATTTAAACTAATTAAACCTAAACTAATTAAACTAAATAACCTAAACTAATTAATTCTAAACTGAAAAAACTTAAACTAAAAAACCTTATCTAAACAGAAAAGAAAAACAAAAAAACAGAAAAAAATGGCAGGGGCTCACTGTGGGGGGCGGCGACGGGTCGGGGAGGGGGCGGCGACGGGGCGGGGCGGTGGAGGAGGCGGGGCGGCGGGGGGCCCGGGCGGCGGGGGGCCGGGGCGGGGCGGTGGAGGAGGCGGGGCGGCGGGGGCCGGGGCGGCGGGGGGCCGGGACGGGGCGTGGAGGAGGCGGCCTGGGCGGCGGGGGGCGCGGGGCAGCGGGGGGCCGGGGCGGCGGTGGGGCGCGGGGCGGCGGGGGGCCGGGGCGGGGGGGGCGACGGGGCGGTGGGGCGGCGGGGAGCCGGGGCGGTGGGGCGGCGGCGGGCGGCGGCGGCGGCGGGGTGGGAGGAGAAGGGCGAGGAGGAAGTGAGTAACGGGCGGGGGGGGGGGGGGTACCTGCCGTTAGTAAAGTGCCCTCTTTGCCGTCCGCCAGCCTTTGCCGTCTGCCTTTTTGCCTCTTTGCCGTCTGCTAGCGGATGGCAAAGAGGTGGGCCGTTAAGATTTTCCCAAACGAGCGGGGGGTGGGGGCCACCTCACTCTTTGCCGTCTGCCAGCGGACGGCAAAGATTCTTTGCCGTCTACTGGCAGACGGCAAAGAGCTAGCAGATGGCAAAGAGATTCGTTGCCATCAGCCTTTTCTTTGCCGTCTGCTTTTGGGTAGCTGATGGCAAAGAGCTTCTTTGCCGTCAGCTAGCAGACGGCAAAGAGCTGGCAGATGGCAAATTAGCTGATTCCAGTAGTGATGGTCTTAATTTACCGCCTGTTGAGGAAACATATGATCTTAATCCATTATCTATTGAAGAAACTCATGGTCTTGATAACCCGACACAGGTAGTAAAGGTAAATTCTCTCTATAGATATGATAAAGCTGAAATCCCTCCTACTAAAATTGCTAGCCAATGCTTGGATGAGTTTGATAACTTTATGGTTAAGCAAGAAGATTTCAATGCTTATTTTGGTAGACAATTAAAACAAAATGCTTATATGATTGAACACTTGGGTGATTATATGGCTAATGTTAAAGGTGAACTTAAACTTATTAGTAAACATGCTTCTATGGTTACCACTCAAGTAGAACAAGTACTTAAAGCTCAAAATGATTTTCTCAATGAATTAAATAGTAAGAAAAATGATTATGCTGTTAGAGTGGCTACTAGAACTGGTAAAATGACTCAGGAACCTTTGTATCCTGAAGGCCACCCTAGGAGAATTGAACAAGATTCTCAAAGAAATAATATTGATGCACCTAGTCCTTCTAAAAAGAAGAGAAAGAAAAATGATAGGACTTTGCATGCTTCTAGTGAACCTATTGCTGAACCACCTGAGAATCCAAATGATATATCTATTTCTGATGTTGAAACACAATCTGGTAATGAACATGAACCTAATGAACATGCTAATGATGATGTTCATGATGATGCTCAACCTAGCAATGATAATGATGTAGAAATTGAACCTGCTGTTGATCTTGATAACCCACAATCAAAGAATCAACGTTATGATAAGAGAGACTTTGTTGCTAGGAAACATGGTAAAGAAAGAGAACCATGGGTTCAGAAACCCATGCCTTTTCCTCCCAAACCATCCAGGAAAAAGGATGATGAGGATTTTGAGCGCTTTGCTGAAATGATTAGACCTATCTTTTTGCGTATGCGATTAACTGATATGCTCAAAATGAATCCTTATGCTAAGTATATGAAAGAAATTGTCACTAATAAAAGAAAGATACCGGAAGCTGAAATTTCCACCATGCTTGCCAATTATACTTTTAAGGGTGGAATACCAAAGAAACTTGGAGATCCAGGAGTACCTACTATACCATGCTCCATTAAAAGAAACTATGTTAAAACCGCTTTATGTGATCTTGGAGCCGGTGTTAGTGTTATGCCTCTCTCTTTATATCGTAGACTTGATTTCAATAAGTTGACACCTACTGAAATATCTTTGCAAATGGCTGATAAATCAACTGCTATACTTGTCGGTATTTGTGAGGATGTGCCTGTTGTGGTTGTAAACGTTACTATTTTAACGGACTTTGTTATCCTTGATATTCCCGAGGACGATAGTATGTCTATTATTCTTGGAAAACCTTTTTTGAATACTGCAGGGGCTGTTATTGATTGCAACAAGGGCAATGTCACTTTTCATGTTAATGGTAATGAGCATACGGTACACTTTCCGAGGAAACAACCTCAAGTTCACAGTATCAACTCTATTGGAAAAATTCCATCAATTATTTTTGGAGGTTTTGAATTTCCTCTTCCTACTGTCAAGAAGAAATATGATATTCTTATTATTGGGGATGTGCATATCCCCGTTGAGGTAACATAGTGTTATTCGAGATTTCTCCGGTCCCATGTTATTTGGAATGAGTTTGTTAAGAAGACCTGATCAACCTTGTTAATGGATTCCTTCTGATGAGCATGAGATGGATGAAACTAGAAGGCACAACCTTCTGTACCCGCTTTCTACTTTATGTTTTTTTAGTTGAAATAAAGTAAAAATAGTATTTTTCTGTCTGTTTTCTGATTTAACCGTGCAATATAAAAATACCCCGAAAATAAAAGTTCTCCAAATGCCCTGAAAATGGAATATGATTTTTTCTGGAATATTTGAGAATATCTAGCACTGAGAACACAGCAGGGGGAGCAAGCACCTGGCCACGAGGGTCCAGGGCGCGCCCACCCCTACAGGGCGCGCCCCCTGCCTCGTGGGCCCATGGTGGCTCCCCTCCACTTATTCCTGCACCCACACACTTCTTCTTCCTCCCAAAAAAATCACCATCCAGCTCAAGCACGAGTTCTAGCTCATTTTGCTACAATTTTCGATCTCCTTGCTCAAAGCACCTCTCACAAAACTGCTTGGGGGGATTGTTCCTTGGTATGTGACTCCTCCATTGGTCCAATTAGTTTTTGTTCTAGTGCTCTATTCATTGCAAATTTGTGCTGCCTAGGTGACCATGTTCTTGAGCTTGCATGTCAAATTTATATGGTTCCAAGTAGTCCTAATGCATGATATAGTCTCTAGGCACTTGTAGGAGTAGTTGCTATCAATTTTATTGAGCTTGGTTCACTTTTATTTGAAGTTACTAAAAATTTCAGAAATTTTTCAGAGGAAGAAATATGCTTAGGAAAATGTACCAAGGTGGTTCTTCAAGGAAGCAAGGACCCAGGCTTGCAATGCGTGACGCTGACGATGAGCCACCAAGGGACGCTCCAGTGCGGCCTTGTGAATGGCCTTCAGAAAATTTTATGGATCGAGCGGGAATCAAGGAAGAATTTAACGCATATTTGTGTAACGCTGATCTTGTGAGCTTCGAGGGAGAAAAGTGTCGCCAGTACCACTATCTCACTAGTTCCTTTGTGAGGAGGTTTGGATTTTCATCTTCACGTAATTCTCCAACTGTCCTGTTTGACCATTATGAAAAATCTTATATGATGGACTTAGAGGATTTTACCACTGCCTGCAAACTTCCACAATGGGGTAGTGCTAGTGAACCTCGTAAATCTGAATTTAGAAATTTTCTTGCGAGTATAACTGTGGGGGAATCTATAGATATAGCACAAGCTACCATAGGGAGCATTCATTTTCCTGCTATACATTATTTTGCTCTCTTCATAGGTAGGTGCATAAATGGTAAAGATGAAGCATGTCATATGTGTGTTCCTGACCTCAGTATTCTTAGAAGTGCTGTGTTAGGAGACAAATCTTATAATTTGGGAGCCATTCTTGCACGTAGGTTGCATAATAATAGATTTAATGGAGATTTCTTTGGTGTAATTTATGCAACTCGATTAGCTGATTTTCTTGGTGTAACCATACGTAATGATGATATTGAATTGCCTCCTGCTTACCTAGGCTTTAATGCTATGGTTCACCACCAGTTTGTCGAGAGGAATGAATCACCTCTCCAGTATCGCTTAATTATTGACAGACGTCGTGCTGTCCGTATTACTCTCCCTGCTCCTGCCTTCTTTGATTATCAGGCAAAAGGAAGATATGTTATTACCAGAGAGGAGGCAGATGAGTACGAGAGGAGGGCGGAGGCAGATCGCCGCCACGCTGCAGCTCAGGAGGCGATAGCCGCTGCATCTCAGTACGACCCCGGCTACAACTATGGATATCCGCCAGGCCATTCGTGGCAATAAACCAACTTAGGCCAAAAGCCTAAGCTTGGGGGAGTACGTATTTCCCACCGACATTACATTTATGTTCACACACACTCATTGCTAGATGTCGGTGCTCATACTCTTTCACTGTAATATCCATGCTAGTTTATTTTCTTTTTCCTGCTTTCTTCTTGTGTGTTTGATAAACCTTCAGAAAACAAAAAAATAGTGTAGCTTTTATCTAGTTTACTTTTCTTGCTGTAGTAGTAATGATTAAAAAGAAAACCCAAAAATATTTCCTGTTCTTCTTTTGCTTGTTGGGAGCTTTCCCGTGTAAATAGTTTTTATTTCTTTTCTTTTCTTTGGGGGTCGATAGGAGAAGACCATAATTAAATTGTTGAAGTGGCTCTTATATGCATTGTTGTTGATTTAACCAAGAGCCCATATTGCCTTGTCTTCTCCTTTTTATTGAATGCTCGCAGATTCCAGCTTAGTCCAATGCACATGCACTCATATTATTATTCACATCATTCGGTCGTGCAAGTGAAAGGAAATTATGACGATATATGACAAACTAATTGAGATGAGAGAAGCTGGTATGAACTCGACCTCTCTTGTTTTCGTAAATATGATTAGTTCATCGTTCCTGATTCAGCCTATTATGAATAAACATGTTTGCAATGACAATTAGAGATCATAGTTGCTTATGCCATGCTTGATTAGCTATGAGTTATAATGGTTTACCTTGCGTGCCAACATGCTATTAAAATGGTTGTGATGTGGTATAGTGGGGTGGTATCCTCCTTTGAATGATTTAAGTGACTCGACTTGGCACATGTTCACACATGTAGTTGAAACAAATCAACATAGCCTTCACGATATTTATGTTCATGGTGGATTATATCCTACTCATGCTTGTACTCAATGTTCATTAATTTTAATGCATGTTCATGACTGTTGTCGCTCTCTAGTTGGTCGCTTCCCAGTCTTTTGCTAGCCTTCACTTGTACTAAGCAGGAATACTTCTTGTGCATCCAATCCCTTAAACCCCAAAGTTATTCCATATGAGTCCACTATACCTTCGTATATGCGGTATCTACCTGCCGTTCCAAGTAAATTTGTATGTGCCAAACTCTAAACCTTCAAATGAAATTCTGTTTTGTATGCTCGAATAGCTCATGTATCAACTAGGGCTGTCCGTATCTTCCATGCTAGGTGGGTTATTCTCAAGAGGAGTGGACTCCGCTCCTCACTCACGAGAAAATGGCTGGTCACCGGGATGCCCAGACCCATGCTTTCTACAAACTAAATCAAAATAATTGCAAACAAAACTCCCCTGGGACTGTTGCTAGTTAGAGGCACTCATTGTTTCGAGCAAGCCATGGATTGATGCTTGTTGGTGGAGGGGGAGTATAAACTTTACCATTCTGTTTGGGAACAGCCTATAATGTGTGTAGCATGGAAGATATCGCCATCTCTTGGTTGTTATGTTGACAATGAAAGTATGCCGCTCAAAATATTATTTATCTCTATTTCAAAATCGAGCTCTGGCACCTCTACAGATCCCTGCTTCCCTCTGCGAAGGGCCTATCTATTTACTTTTATGTTGAGTCATCACCCTCTCATTAAAAAGCACTAGCTGGAGAGCGCAGCTGTCATTTGCATCCATTACTATTAATTTACATTGGGTATGACTATGACTGGATCTCTTTTACCATGATTACAATGTCTAGTCAGTCCTTGATCTTTAAAGGTGCTCTGCATTTATGTTTTGCGGTCTCAGAAAGGGCTAGCGAGATACCATCCTACTATATCATATTATGATTGTTTTGAGAAAGCGTTGTCATCCGAGATTTATTATTATTGTTCGCTAGTTGATTATGCCATTGATATGAGTAAACATGAGACCTAAGAGTTATTGTGAATATGGTTAGTCATAATCTTTGCTGAAAAACTTGAATGCTGGATTTACATATTTAGAACAACAAGAGCAAATAGAGTTTGTAAAAGTTTTTCTTTATCACTTTCAGTTTATCAACTGAATTGCTTGAGGACAAGCAAAGGTTTAAGCTTGGGGGAGTTGATACGTCTCCGTCGTATCTACTTTTCCAAACACTTTTGCCCTTGTTTTGGACTCTAACTTGCATGATTTGAATGGAACTAACCCGGACTGACGCTGTTTTCAGCAGACTTTCCATGGTGTTATTATGTGCAGAAACAAAAGTTCTCGGAATGACCTGAAACTCCACGGAACATCTTTTTGGAAAATATTAAAAATACTAGAAGAAAAATCCACGTCAGGGGGCGCACACCCTGTCCACGAGGGGGGGCGCGCCCCCCTACCTCGTGGGCCCCCTGACGCTCCATCTACCTCAACTCCAACTCCATATATTCACTTTCAGGGAGAAAAAAAATCAGAGAGAAGGATTCATCGCGTTTTACGATACGGAGCCGCCGCCAAGCCCTAAAACCTCTCGGGAGGGCTGATCTGGAGTCCGTTCGGGGCTCCGGAGAGGGGGATTCGTCGCCGTCGTCATCATCAACCATCCTCCATCACCAATTTCATGATGCTCACCGCCGTGCGTGAGTAATTCCATCGTAGGCTTGCTGGACGGTGATGGGTTGGATGAGATCTATCATGTAATCGAGTTAGTTTTGTTAGGGTTTGATCCCTAGTATCCACTATGTTCTGAGATTGATGTTGCTATGATTTTGCTATGCTTAATGCTTGTCACTAGGGCCCGAGTGCCATGATTTCAGATCGGAACCTATTATGTTTTCATGAATATATGTGAGTTCTTGATCCTATCTTGCAAGTCTATAGTCACCTACTATGTGTTATGATCCGGCAACCCCGAAGTGACAATAATCGGGACCACTCCCGGTGATGACCGTAGTTTGAGGAGTTCATGTATTCACTATGTGTTAATGCTTTGTTCCGGTACTCTATTAAAAGGAGGCCTTAATATCCCTTAGTTTCCGCTAGGACCCCGCTGCCACGGGAGGGTAGGACAAAAGATGTCATGCAAGTTCTTTTCCATAAGCACGTATGACTATATTCGGAATACATGCCTACATTACATTGATGAGTTGGAGCTAGTTCTGTGTCACCCTATGTTATGACTGTTACATGATGAACCGCATCCGGCATAATTCTCCATCACCGATCCAATGCCTACGAGCTTTTCATATATTGTTCTTCACTTATTTACTTTTCCGTTGCTACTGTTACAATCACTACCAAAAATATTACTTTTGCTACCGTTACTTTCGTTACCGTTACTTCCATATTACTTTGCTACTAAATACTTTGCTGCAGATACTAAGTTATCCAGGTGTGGTTGAATTGACAACTCAACTGCTAATACTTGAGAATATTCTTTGGCTCCCCTTGTGTCGAATCAATAAATTTGGGTTGAATACTCTACCCGCGAAAACTGTTGCGATCCCCTATACTTGTGGGTTATCATTACCCGATAAGGGCCTTCCCACTTTGGCGTCAACTTGTTGGAATTCTTGGCCGACTGAACGTGCCGAAGAACAAGGTCGCCTTCCTCAAAGCTTCGGGCATGAACCTTGCGGCTATGGTAGCGACGCAAGGCTTGCTAGTAGCGTGCTGCTCTCACAGCCGCCCGAAGACGATCTTCCTCAAGGAGTGTTGCGTCATCTTGCCGCAATGGCTCTTGCTCAAGCTCGTCGTAAGCGAGCACTCGAGATGACCCGTACATGAGTTTCGTGGGGAGAACTGCTTCTGCCCCGTATACGAGGGCAAAGGGTGTCTGGCCGGTGGCTCGATTTGGCGTTGTTCTGATCGACCAAAGAACCGCCGGCAACTCATCAATCCAGCGCCTTCCGCTCTTGTGCAGCCTATCGAAAGTCTTTGTCCTCAGGCATCGCAACACTTCAGCATTTTCCCTCTCCGCCTAGCCGTTGCTCCGTGGGTGTGACACGGAAGCGAAACAGACCTTGCTGCCGAGGTCTTGGATGTATTGCATGAAGGTGTGGCTTGTGAACTGCGTGCCGTTGTTGGTCATGACTCTGTTTGGCACACCAAAACGACTGACTAGCCCTTTGAAGAACTTGACGGCTGCCTGTGCAGTAACCTTCCTCACTGCCTCCACCTCCGGTCACTTTGTGAACTTGTCGATTGCGACGTACAAGTACTCAAAGCCCCCGACAACGCGAGGAAAAGGGCCCAGTATGTCGAGCCCCCAGACCGAAAACGGCCAGGAGAGAGGGATTGTTTGAAGGGTTGAGCTGGTTGATGAAGCTTCTTCGAATGGAACTGGCACGCTTCACACCTGGTTACTAGTGCCATCGCATCCTGGAGGGCGGTGGGCCAGAAGAAGCCTTGCCGGAATGCCTTGTCGGCAAGGGCCCTCGACCCTATGTGGGAGCCACATATGCCTCCATGTATCTCTGCCAACAGCTCCAGTCCTTCCTCCTGGGGGATGCACTTCAATTTCACACCGTTCGGCCTTTTTCTGTCAGACCGACGGGCTACTTTTTCCGCTTCTTCCTGCTCCTCAGGAAGTTCCCCTGTCTGGAGGAAACGGACGGTATGCTATGCCTATGCAGGAGCCTGGTGCTCGACAGCAAGGACCAAAGGCCTCTCTTCTGCCATGGGGGCGGCCGTCTCTATGGTCAGGGCTTGGCGCCCTATCGGAGCCAGCTGCCCCTCGGCAGGCTCAGTACCCACGGCATTACCCCTTACGGTGGCCACAGGGGGCTCGGTGGGAAAGTACTTGCCGGGGCCCAATTTCCTCCGCTTGTTCTGCCCCGTTGATGGTTCGACGGATGGTTGAGTTAGCCGAAGCACAAAAGTACCTGGTTCCACAGGTAGTTTGAAGGCAGCGCGCTTTGACAAGTAATCGGCGATGTCGTTCTCCGCTCAGGGAACGTGCTCTGCTTGTATACCGTCAAAGCGCTCTTCCAACTTCCTCACCTCATCTACATAGGCCTCCATCAACGGGCTCTGATAATCCTTGTTGACTTGTCTGACGACAAGTAATGAATCACCCCTCACGATGAGCTTCTTAACCCCGAGGTCTGCTACCATCCTTAGACCGGCAAGCAGCCCCTCGTATTCGGCAGCGTTGTTTGTGGACATCTCCCTGGGAAAGTGCATCTGGATTACATACTTGAGGTGCTCTACGGTGGGTGCGACAAGCAGCACTCCGACACCGGCGCCTTGCAGCGAGAAAGCCCCATCAAACTACATGATCCAGTCGCGACTTGCTTCGTTGCCGGGGAGAGCGGTCTCCTGGATTTCCTCGTCAGGCGTTGAGGTCCATTCTGCAATGAACTCCGCCAAGACTATGCTCTGGATTGTCGAAGTACTTTCAAACTTCAAACCAAAGCTTGATAACTCCAAGGCCCACTCCACAATCCTTCCGGTTGCGTCTGGGTTGTGCAGTATCCGTTGCAACAGGAGGCGGGTGACGACAGTGATATCGTGGGCTTGGAAGTAATGACGCAGCTTCCTCGAGGCCATAAGGAGGCCGAAGAGCAATTTCTGCACACCGGAGTACCTTGACCTAGCCCCCTGCAAGAGGGAGCTGACAAAGTAAACCCGATGCTGCATCATCTTCTTCTTCTGCACCTCTTCACTTGGCTGCGCGGGCTCCGTTCCGATGGCGTCAGACTCTGCCGGGGACCTTGCCTTACCGGCGCCAGGCCCTTCTGGGGGGATCTCTGACTTGCCATCCGCCGGTCCTGCCGTTGCCACTGCCCCTTCGTCGACCTCCCTCTGCGCCACCAGCGCAGCGCTGACCACTTGATTCTTCGCCGCCAGATAAAGCAGTAACGACTCTTGCGGTTTAGGCGCCACTAGTACTGGTGTAGAAGAGAGATATTTCTTCTGATCCTGCAGTGCTGCCTCGGCCTTTGGGGTCCACTCCATTGGGCCCGCCTTCTTCAAGATCTTGAAAAAGGGAAGGGCACGCTCAGCGGACTTGGAGATGAATCTGCTCATGGCGGCAACGCAGCCAGTGAGCCGACACACATCCTTGATCCGCTTGGGTGCCTCAATCTGCTCAATAGCCTTGATCTTGTCTGGGTTTGCCTCGATCCCACGCTGCGACACAAAGAACCCGAGAAGTTTGCCGTACGGAACACCGAAGACACACTTCTCAGGTTTCAGCTTGAGGTTGATCTTGCGTAGGTTGGCAAACGTCTCTTCTAAGTCTTGTACAAGGGTTGCCTTGTCCTTGGTTTTGACCACTATGTCATCCATATAAGCTTCCATATTTCTATGTAGCTGGGGCTCAAAACCAATTTGGACCGCCCTTGCGAACGTCGAGCCAACACTCTTCAACCCGAAAGGCATCCGTAAAAAGCAATACGTACCACATGGGGTGATGAATGCTGTCTTTTCTTCGTCTTCTCTTGTCATGAAGGTCTGGTGGTAGCCCGAGTAGGCGTCAAGGAATGATAACAGATCACACCCAGCCGTGGAGTCAACAATCTGGTCGATGCGCTGCAACGGGAAGGGGTCCTTAGGACAAGCCTTATTGATATCTATGTAGTCAATACACAGCCTCCACTTCCCGTTTGCCTTGCGCGCCACCACCGGATTGGCCAACCACGTCTGATGGAGCACTCCCCTCACCGAGCCTGCTGCTTCCAACTTCCTGATCTCCTCTGTGATGAACTCCTGATGTTCCAAAGCTTGCTTCCTGACCTTCTGCTTGACGGGTCGTGCATGGGGACAAACAACAAGATGGTGCTCAATCACTTCCCTGGGAACGCCAGGGATGTCGGATGCTTGCCATGCAAACACATCGACATTCGTCCGCAGGAAAGTGACGAGCGCGCTTTCCTATTTGCTGTCGAGGGTGGAGCTTATGGTGAAAGCCCCTCCCGTGCCATCCTCCCTGACGGACACCCTCTTGGTCTCTAGTGGTGCAGCTCTGGATTTCTTGCTCTTGCCGGTGGAGCTCATGGGCACGTCCTCGACGGTAGCACAACACTCCAAAGAGGTGCGTGATACGTCTCCAACGTATCTATAATTTTTGATTGCTCCATGCTATATTATCTTCTGTTTTGGACATTATTGGACTTTATTATTCACTTTTATATTATTTTTCGAACTAACCTATTAACCGGAGGCCCAGCCCAGAATTGCTGTTTTTTTTGCCTATTTCAGAGTTTCGCAGAAAAAGAATATCAAACGGAGTCCAAACGGAATGAAACCTTTGGGAACGTGATTTTTGGAACGAACATGATCCAGGAGACTTGGACCCTACGTCAAGGAAGCTTCCAGGAAGCCACGAGGTAGGGGAACAAGGCCTCCACCCTCGTGGGTCGCACGTTGCTCCACCGACGCAATCCTTCCTCCTATATACCTACGTACCCCCAAACGATCAGATACGGAGCCAAAAACCTAATTCCACCGCCGCAACCTTCTGTACCCATGAGATCCCATCTTGGGGCCTGTTCCGGAGCTCCACCGGAGGGGGCATCGATCAAGGAGGGCTTCTACATCAACACCATAGCCTCTTCGATGAAGCGTGAGTAGTTTACCTCAGACCTTCGGGTCCATAGTTATTAGCTAGATGGCTTCTTCTCTCCTTTTGGATCTCAATACAATGTTCTCCCCCTCTCTCGTGGAGATCTATTCGATGTAATCTTCTTTTGCGGTGTGTTTGTTGAGACCGATGAATTGTGGGTTTATGATCAAGTTTATCTATGAACAATATTTGAATCTTCTCTGAATTCTTTTATGTATGATTGGTTATCTTTGCAAGTCTCTTCGAATTATCAGTTTGGTTTGGCCTACTAGATTGATCTTTCTTGCAATGGGAGAAGTGCTTAGCTTTGGGTTCAATCTTGCGGTGTCCTTTCCCAGTGACAGTAGGGGCAGCAAGGCACATATTGTATTGTTTCCATCGAGGATAACAAGATGGGGTTTCTATCATATTGCATGAATTTATCCCTCTACATCATGTCATCTTGCTTAAGGCGTTACTCTGTTCTTATGAACTTAATACTCTAGATGCATGCTGGATAGCGGTCGATGTGTGGAGTAATAGTAGTAGATGCAGGCAGGAGTCGATCTACTTGTCTCGGACGTGATGCCTATATACATGATCATACCTAGATATTCTCATAACTATGCTCAATTCTGTCAATTGCTCAACAGTAATTCGTTCACCCACCGTAAAATACTTATGCTCTTGAGAGAAGCCACTAGTGAAACCTATGGCCCCCGGGTCTATCTTCATCATATTAATCTTCCAACACTTAGTTATTTCCGTTGCTTTTTACTTTGCTTTTATTTTACTTTGCATCTTTATCATAAAAATACCAAAAATATTATCCTATCAGATCTCACTCCCGTAAGTGACCGTGTAGGGATTGACAACCCCTTATTGCGTTGGTTGCAAGGATTTATTTGTTTGTGTAGGTGCGAGGGACTTGCGTGTAGCCTCCTACTGGATTGATACCTTGGTTCTAAAAAATTGAGGGAAATACTTACGCTACTTTGCTGCATCACCCTTTCCTCTTCAAGGGAAAACCAACGCAGTGCTCAAGAGGTAGCAAGAAGGATTTCTGGCGCCGTTGTCGGGGAGGTCTACGCAAAAGTCAACATACCAAGTACCCATCACAAACCCTTATCTCCCGCATTACATTATTTGCCATTTGCCTCTCGTTTTCCTCTCCACCACTTCACCCTTGCCGTTTTATTCGCCCTCTCTTTTCCGTTCGCTTCTTTTCCGTTTGCTTGTCGTTATGGCTTGCTCAGTCTTCATCCCTTCGTCTCCAGACTTTGAAGTTCTCCACTTCAAGCAAAGACAAGGGGAAAATTTAAAAGATGCTTGGTTTAGGATGCTCGAATCTTATCGTAGTTGCAATTTAGAGGGAGATTTTAAAATCTTGCTTCGCAATTTTTATGTTGGGCTAACCATGCCCCATAGACAACTCCTCGATTTTGCTTCCAAGAGTAGTTTTTATTGATATTGATCCTAGCTTCGCTTACGAAATTATAGAGGGGATAGTGGGAGTACTGAAACTCAAATCCTAGAGAAATTATGTGAATTGCAAAAAATTGTTGAACCTCTTAAAAGTATTGGTGGGAATATCAACCGCATGAATAATTTGATTACGCTTTGCAATAAGAGGATGGATACTTTGGATCAAAGGATCACCGAGCATAACTCCATTAAGAAATTACCCACCAAAGATGGCAATACCTAGATCTATCCTTGCTTTTATGCCTAGCTAGGGGCGTTAAACGATAGTGCTTGTTGGGAGGCAACCCAATTTTATTTTTAGTTTTTTGCTTTTTGCTTCTGTTTAGGAATAAATTTTTGATCTAGCCTCTGGTTAGATGTGTTTTTATGTTTTAATTAGTGTTTGTGCCAAGTTAAACCTATAGGATCTTCTTGGATGATAGTTATTTGATCTTGCAGAAAATTCCAGAAATTTTCTGTCCACGAAAATAATTGTTAAAAATCACCAGAACGTGATAAAACATTGATTCCAATTGCTGCTGATCAATAAACAAATTGCCTAAGTCGTCCTAGTTTGGCTGATTTTTTGGAGTTCCAGAAGTTTGCGTTAGTTACAGATTACTACAGACTGTTCTGTTTTTGACAGATTCTGTTTTTCGTGTGTTGTTTGCTTATTTTGATGAATCTATGGCTAGTAAAAGATTTTATAAACCCTAGAGAAGTTGGAATACAGTAGGTTCAACACCAATATAAATAAAGAATGAGTTCATTACAGTACCTTGAAGTGGTCTTTTGTTTTCTTTCGCTAACGGAGCTCACGAGATTTTCTGTTAAGTTTTGTGTTGTGAAGTTTTCAAGTTTTGGGTAAAA
Organism: Aegilops tauschii subsp. strangulata; assembly: GCF_002575655.3. Lineage (NCBI taxonomy): Eukaryota > Viridiplantae > Streptophyta > Magnoliopsida > Poales > Poaceae > Aegilops > Aegilops tauschii. Next base: position 347,539,048 of record NC_053041.3, read on the forward strand.
GATTTGATGGATTAAGGAACAAGGAGTGGCAAGAGCCTAAGCTTGGGGATGCCCATAGCACCCCCAAGATAATATAAGGACACGATAAAGCCAAAGCTTGGGGATGCCCCGGAAGGCATCCCCTCTTTCGTCTACTTCCATCGGTAACTTTACTTGGAGCTATATTTTTATTCACCACATGATATGTGTTTTGCTTGGAGCGTCTTGTATGATTTGAGTCTTTGTTTGTTAGTTTACCGCAATCATCCTTGTTGTACACACGTTTTGAGAGAGACACACATGATTCGGAAATTATTAGAATACTCTATGTGCTTCACTTTTATCTTTTGAGTTATATAGTTTTGCTCTAGTGCTTCACTTATATCTTTTAGAGCACGGTGGTGGATTTGTTTTAGAGAAACTATTGATCTCTCATGCTTCACTTATATTATTTTGAGAGTCTTAAAATAGCATGGCAATTTGCTTTAATTAATATCATGAGAAATTTGATGCTTGATAATTGTTTTGACATATAAAGGTGGTAATATCATAGTTGTGCTAGTTGAGTAATTGTGGAATTGAAAAAATACATGTGTTGGAGTTTGTGATTCCCGTAGCATGCACGTATGGTGAACCGTTATGTAACGAACTCGGAGCATGAAGTATTTGTTGATTGTCTTCCTTTGTGTGGCGGTCGGGATCGCGCGATGGTTAACTCCTACCAACCCTTCCCCTAGGAGCATGCGTAGTAGTACTTTGCTTTGAGGGCTAATAAATTTTTGCAATAAGTATATGAGTTCTTTATGACTAATGTGAGTCCATGGATTATACGCACACTTACCTTTCTGCAATTTTCTAGCCTCTTCGGTACCGCGCATTGCCCTTTCTCACCTTGAGAGTTGGTGCAAACTTCGCCGGTGCATCCAAACCCCGTGATATGATACACTCTATCAGACATAAACCTCCTTATATCTTCCTCAAAACAGCCACCATACCTACTTACCATGGCATTTCCATAGCCATTCCGAGATATATTGCCATGCAACTTTCCACCGTTTCATTTGTCATGACATACTGTCATATTGCTTTGCATGATCATGTAGTTGACATTGTATTTGTGGAAAGCCACCGTTCATAATTCTTTCATACATGTCGCTCTTGATTCATTGCATATCCCGGTACACCACCGGAGGCATTCATATAGAGTCATATTGTGTTCTAAGTATTGAGTTGTCATTCATGAGTTGTAAGTAAATAAAAGTGTGATGATCATCATTATTAGAGCATTGTCCCAAGTGAGGAAAGGATGATGGAGACTATGATTCCCCCACAAGTCGGGATGAGACTCCGGACTAAATAAAAAAAGAAAAAAAGAGGCCATAAAAAAAGAGAAAAGGCCCAAATAAAAAAATGAGAGAAAAAGAGAGAAGGGACAATGTTACTATCCTTTTACCACACTTGTGCTTCAAAGTAGCACCGTGATCTTCATAATAGAGAGTCTCTCATTTTGTCACTTTCATATACTAGTGGGAAATTTCATTATAGAACTTGGCTTGTATATTCCAATGATGGGCTTCCTCAAAATGCCCGAGGTCTTCGTGAGCAAGCAAGTTGGATGCACACCCACTTAGTTTCTTTTTGAGCTTTCATACACTTATAGCTCTAGTGCATCCGTTGCATGGAAATCCCTACTCCTCGCATTAACATCAATTGATGGGCATCTCCATAGCCTGTTGATTAGCCTCGTTGATGTGAGACTTTCTCCTTTTTTGTCTTCCCACATAACCCCTACCATTATACCTTATTCCACCATAGTGCTATATCCATGGCTTGCGCTCATGTATTGCGTAAGAGTTGAAAAGGCTGAAGCGCGTTAAAAGTATGAACCAATTGCTTGGCTAAAACTGGGGTCGTACATAATATGAATATTTTGTGTGGGGAAGATGGAGCATAGCCAGACTATATGATTTTGTAGGGATAACTTGCTTTGGCTATGTTATTTTGATAAGACATAATTGCTTAGTTGGTATGCTTGAAGTATTATTGTTTTTATGTCAACATTAAAGTTTTATCTTGAATCATATCAAATCTGAACATTCATGCCACAATAAGAAGAATTATATTGAAATTATGCCAAGTAGCATTCCACATCAAAAATTCTGTTTTTATCATTTACCTACTCGAGGACGAGCAGGAATTAAGCTTGGGGATGCTTGATACGTCTCCAACGTATCTATAATTTTTAATTGCTCCATGATATATTATCTTCTGTTTTGGACATTATTGGGCTTTATTATTCACTTTTATATTATTTTTGGGACTAACCTATTAACCGGAGGCTCAGCCCAGAATTGCTGTTTTTTTTTGCCTATTTCAGAGTTTCGCAGAAAAAGAATATCAAACGGAGTCCAAACGGAATGAAACCTTCGGGAACGTGATTTTTGAAACGAACATGATCCAGGAGACTTGGACCCTACGTCAAGGAAGCTTCTAGGAAGCCACGAGGTAGGGGGGCGCGCCTACCCCCCCAGGCGCGCCCTCCACCCTCGTGGGCCCCACGTTGCTCCACCGACGTACTCCTTCCTCCTATATATACCTACGTACCCCCAAACGATCGGATACGGAGCCAAAAACCTAATTCCACCGCCGCAACCTTCTGTACCCACGAGATCCCATCTTGGGGCCTGTTCGGGAGCTCCGCCGGAGGGGGCATCGATCACGGAGGGCTTCTACATCAACACCATAGCCTCTCCGATGAAGTGTGAGTAGTTAACCTCAGACCTTCGGGTCCATAGTTATTAGCTAGATGGCTTCTTCTCTCTTTTTGGATCTCAATACAATGTTCTCCCCCTCTCTCGTGGAGATCTATTCAATGTAATCTTCTTTTGCGGTGTGTTTGTTGAGACCGATGAATTGTGGGTTTATGATCAAGTTTATCTATGAACAATATTTGAATCTTCTCTAAATTCTTTTATGTATGATTGGTTATCTTTGCAAGTATCTTCGAATTATCAGTTTGGTTTGGCCTACTAGATTGATCTTTCTTGCAATGGGAGAAGTGCTTAGCTTTGGGTTCAATCTTACGGTGTCCTTTCCCAGTGACAGTAGGGGCAGCAAGGCACGTATTGTATTGTTGCCATCGAGGATAACAAGATGGGGTTTTTATCATATTGCATGAATTTATCCCTCTACATCATGTCATCTTGCTTAAGGCGTTACTCTGTTCTTATGAACTTAATACTCTAGATGCATGCTGGATAGCGGTCGATGTGTGGAGTAATAGTAGTAGATGCAGGCAGGAGTCGGTCTACTTGTCTCGGACGTGATGCCTATATACATGATCATACCTAGATATTCTCATAACTATGCTCAATTCTGTCAATTGCTCAACAGTAATTCGTTCACCCACCGTAAAATACTTATGCTCTTGAGAGAAGCCACTAGTGAAACCTATGGCCCCCGGGTCTATCTTCATCATATTAATCTTCCAACACTTAGTTATTTCCGTTGCTTTTTACTTTGCTTTTATTTTACTTTGCATCTTTGTCATAAAAATACCAAAAATATTATCCTATCATATCTATCAGATCTCACTCTTGTAAGTGACCGTGTAGGGATTGACAACCCCTTATCGCGTTGGTTGCGATGATTCATTTGTTTGTGTAGGTGCGAGGGACTTGCGTGTAGCCTCCTACTGGATTGATACCTTGGTTCTCAAAAACTGAGGGAAATACTTACGCTACTTTGCTGCATCACCCTTTCCTCTTCAAGGGAAAACCAACGCAGTGCTCAAGAGGTAGCAGTGCGCTTGCCGGAGTGGGTGCGAGAGGTCTTGCCGGTCTTCTTCTTCCCTCCCGAGGCTTTGGCGGCAGGAGCAAGTGCCTTAGCGGCAGCTGCTGCAACTGCTTCCCGGTAGAGTAGGTCGGCGCAGATCAGCGCGTCCTTCTTGTCGCAGGGGACGGTGATGACCGTCATCGGCCCAGGCATCTTGAGCGTGTTGTAGGCGTAATGCAACGCCGCCATGAACTTGGCTAGTGCCGGGCGGCCGAGGATCCCATTGTAGGGCAAAGGGATCTCGGCTACATCAAAGACAATCCTCTCCGTCATGTAGTTCAACTCGCCTCCAAACGTCACATGCAACGTGACCTTCCCCTTCGGCTGGCTCTTTCCCGGGTTGACCCCTTGAAACGTGCCCGTCTCCTCAAGGTCTCCGTCAAGAATTTGCAGCCTTTTGATCACGACGGTTGAGATCAAGTTCAGGCCGGCCCCGCCGTCAACCAAGATCTTGTTCACCGGTTGCGTATCGTTGGTGAAACCAACAACGGCAAACACTCGACCGCAGTTGTGCGATCAGGGTGATCCTCGGCGTCAAAAATGATGGGCGTGCTGGACCACTTCAGCGGCTTTTGAGCGTCGAACGATGGCTCTGCTGCTGTAATCTCACACGCCCACTGTTTGAGCTGGCGGTGAGAAGTATGCAGCGAGGCGCCACCATCGACACACATGGCCTCCGTAGCCTTCTGGAACTCATGCTCACCGGACTCGTCATCCTTGTCATGATCATCGTCTTCCTGCTTCTTGTCGCGGCCCCGAGCGGGCCTCTCTTGCTGGTTATCCATGCCGCGGCGACCTCCTTGGCCACCATGCTTCTTGCCGGATCCTTCGGCACCATCTTGACCCTTCTCCTTGTCCCGCCTCTCATACTCAACTTTTTGCTTCTCAGCAAGCAACTTGACTTGTCGGCAGTTCTGGAGGTCATGGCCCTTGGTGCGGTGGATCTTGCAGTACTACTTGTCGAAGCCTCCTGGCTTGTCGGCAGCCGCCAAGGCCCGAAAGCGGTGCACCCGGCAATCTCCTTGCCGGGGTCGTCTGCCTTGGCCTTCTTGGCAGCGCCGGTGTCGTCGGATCCCTCGACGGCAAGCACGGCCTTGCCCTTGCGTTTCTTGTTGCGACGCTGACCCTTCTTCATCGGGGCGGCGGTGTCTTCATCCGTAGAGTTGGTTTCCGCGCCGGCGTCCTCGCCGGGGTACTTCCTCCCCTCTTCAGCTCGGGCGCACCTGTCGGCTAGAACATAAAGCTCAGCCACATCCTTAACCTTGTTCATCGCCAGCTCTTCACGCATCTTGCGGTTGCGCACATTCTGATGGAACGCGCTGATCACGGCGGCGGGGTGAACATCGGGATGTTGTATTGCACCCGGCTGAACCTTTGTATGTACTTGCGCAGGTTTTCACCTTCCTTCTGGGGAATGATGTGCAAATCACTCGTCTGGCCATGAGCTTGGTGGCCTCCAGTGAAGGCACCGACGAACTCATGACACAGACCCGACCAAGAAGAAATGGAATCCACCGGCAACTCAACCAAGACATGACATTGGGCTTCAGTGCCAACGGGAAGTAATTGGCAAGCACCTTGTCGTCGCGAGCTCCAGCAGCTTGCATCGCGATGGTGTAGATGCTGAGGAATTCTGACGGATGGGTCTTGCCGTTGTACTTCTCGCCGACGTCAGGCTTGAACGTGCAGTGGGACGGCCACTGGAACTGCCGCAGCTCACGGGTAAAGGCTGGGCAACCCACCTCGTAAGGTAGGCCTCCGGAGCCCCCCTGTGCTGGGTGGTTCATAGCGGGCCCTGCCGGCTTATCCGACTGGTGGCGTGTATCACGCCGGCGCTCGATGGTGGTTCGAGCGTCTTCATGGGCTCACTCCCGAAGAACTTGGCGCTGATCGCGGTGGGTCCGTGGGTCGGGCAACGCTATGGAAATGTTATCACAAGCGTCGTCATGACGGACCGGCACCGGCGGCAACTGGCGCGGGGGAGGAGAGTGCACCGTGGCTACAGCTCCCCCAGTCCTTCCACCGCTGGCATGTGGTGGCTCGACGGAGTGCCGACCCGAGGGCCCCGCCGGTCGCGGATCATCTATGTTGGCGACGGCGACGAGACTCCGGATGGTGGCTCTCCACTCGTCGAGCTTCTCCGCAGCTGGAGGGAAGTCGAGGAGCAGTTGCGCGCGCGCCAAAGCTTCTGCTGGCGTGAGTGGCGGCGAAAGCTGCGTGGACCGTGGCGCGCTTCGACTTCTAACCACATGAGAAGGAGCTCTATCACGGCCCAGCGTCTGCGTGCCATTTTCACCATCACTTCGGCGGGCATGCTGGCCTCCTTCGTCCCGCAGATGATGCACAGGGCTCTTCCCACGGCGGTGCCCAGGGTCACCGGTGTGGTGACGCTGCTCGTCGCGCACACCCTGGGAAGAGCGCGCTGTGGGCGCCGACGTAGGCGCCTTGGAGGTTGCTGCGCCGCCCGTAGGTAGCACAACGACACCCCTGGAGGGCCCCGCGCCGCCTGCGGTGGGCCCAGCCGCGTCTTTGGAATTGGCGGTGTGCGGCCCATCGTCTGGCGCAGGAACGATGCCGCTCGCCAGGCTCTGACTGCCAGAGCGATGCTGGTGCTCGCGGGCCGCGGCTCGGGTTCTGTCCGCGACCGGCCCGCTGCTCGTCCGCACTAGCACGGGCCGTTCGGCTCCCGATGAGCCGATCGCTGTGATCGTCTTCTTCTTGGGAGCCATGGCGATGAAGAACTGCTAGGCTAACTGCTAGACCAGATTCTCACAACTGCGCCCCCTCCCTGGCGCACCAAAGATGTCGGTGGAAACAACACCTATGGGGTCACTGGGATCCCTTCTACGGTCGGCGGGCGCGAGGTTGTGCAAAGAGCAGGTCTGACAGAGAGCACGCGGATCGTTTACCCAGATTCGGGCCGCGAGGATGCGTAAAACCCTAGTCCTGCTTTGGTGGATGTATTTCGGAGTGTTCTTGAGCTCTCGAACTAGCTACGGTGGCTGCGTAGTTCCAAAGAGCAGAATCCCTCTCCAGTATGCCTTGGGCCTCCTTTTATAGTCGAAAAGGGGTTGCCACAGGACAGGAGGTGGAAAGGCGTATAGTGCGCGAGCTTATCGCTCGGCATTACGGGACAAAGCGCATTAAATGCGCTACTTAGGTGTCCATTAGCTTTATCGGCGACGGGAACGAGGCCCGTCCCGTCCGTCGCCACTTCGCCTCGCTCCGACACGCGCCCAGGCCAGCGATGTGCACGGCGCCATGTAGGCAGGCAGGCTGCTGAGGTGGCGCGGTGGTGGAGCCTTCACGAAGGTCTGCATGCCACCACGCAGGTGCTTGCTGAGTTGGCCTGGAAGCCGCATGTTGCCACGCAGGTGCCTGCCCAGCTGGTTGGGCTGGCAGCTGCATGCAAAGGGCGGCGGAGTCTTGGTTGATGCGGGCCTGGCTCTGGCCCCGCTGATGTCTTCGGCAAGGGCCTTTCCGGGGGCCCGACAAGGGTCTTGTCGTGGCGTTACAATCGTCCCCGGCAAGGCGCTTGCCCGGGGTCTTGTGGATTCCCTCGGCTAGGATCCCGCCGAGGGTCGCCGTCTTCTGGTCCTCATCTGATCTCAAATGTTTATGATCTTGAAGAAGATCTGCATGCCACCACAGAGGCGCCTCCCGAGCCTTGGTTCCAATGTAGTTGGTTGTGGCGTTTGGAACCTTTGGGCTCAAGGGTGGCTCGCTCTGCTGGTGTTGGGCAAGTTGCCCCGGCAAGGCTCTTGCCGGGGCTGCGGAGGCCACCCCGGCAAGGGTCTTGCCGGGGGGGAGTCCACCTCCCCCCTTTGCTCTTTGTGTTTCTGGTCTCCGCGTTGCTTTCTTTGCTTTGGCTTCTCTCCGGCTTCCCTCTTCTGCCATGTTGAGTGTGGCCGCGGCGCGCGGCTCTGACTGCCCGTGCACAAGTAAAGGGGTCAAAAGGTGATAGAGGCAAAGGTGTCCCATCTTTCGATGAGATGATGGATATCGCTTTGGTGGAAGTCAACTTTGACGATCCGACTACGAACGTGCGATGACATCGCGCCTTAGCAATCGCTAAACCAACTCCGAGAGGTTATTGACCACGCCGGAGCACGATCAACCTGACCACGAGGGTCTGTTTCCTGCGAGCAAACGAAGAACAAGCAAGAAACTGAGATTGCAATCTGGATATTGCGAATATAAGATGAAAGCTTTATTGATCAAGGTGGGGTTCTGTGACGCCTTTGTCTGGTCGTTGAACACAAACGAAGTACGCGAAGTTGCAGCTATGGCGAACTTTTAATCTAAACAAAACCCAAAGTCTAAACGACGTCCTAAGGGCTGTATATATGGAGGAAGAGGGGGGAATTTCGTGGCCCTTGGGGAAGGGGTCTGAAACCAACCCTATCTCTTGTTTCCCCACACATACGGACTCTAAAAATAGCCTATACTCAAGTATTTCGAAATTACATGGGTCTGGCCCAATAATAAGGTGACGCAGCACCTAGAATAGCCTTTAGACGAAAGTTATGAAGTAGCATCTTGTATATTTCGTCCAAGGCTTCATGCACGCATTATGGTGGCTTCAATGTCCTGAAATCATCACTTGCAACTCCGTTCTTGTCCCCCATGCGCATGCCATCATCTCCATGCTTGTTCTTGCTCCAATGTTCATCCTTCTCAAAGCGAGGCCCTTCATTTGTAAGCAAAACAAATGTATCCAATTTAGGCAGCATCATATTCTCATGAACATTAGAATCATTACCAAGAAACGAAAGTACCTGGTAATTTAATTGGCGTGCGCGAGCTCTAGTAATTGGTCCAGTATGTATAGCAGCAGGTGATGAGGACATGACTACCTTGGATACGACCAAAAATATTGCATACATGCATATTTGTCAGGTGATTTCTAGTGCAAACTATTCAATAATCTATTTATGTTATTCAGAACAAAAATACTTCACACACTTTTGTGTTTTGTCTAATTGCAGGTGTATGGGACATTTGTACAATCCACATATGAAGATAAGGCAAAAGGAGAAGTTTAGGTTCTGTTCAAAAAGTCCTCTCATGTCACTTTTGGGCCAAGAGAAGATAGAGTCCAAGTCTCTCACGTTCTGGATTCAGATTCGGACTGCACAGACATACCTGACTCAAAACGCCAACAACTTTTTCATACGGACTCCGAATTGGGTGATTCTTTTTTTGTTGGAAACTAGATTTCGTGCTCTTTCCAACCCAATTGGATTCACCTTTAAATTCGTCCGGAGCATTGAGTTATGGTCGAAACAATCTGACGTTGCACCAGAATCCGAGTCAAACTACAAGTCCAAAGGTGTTGCATCACCTCCACTTGGGCCCATGAGCCTTGTACGACCTAGGGTTGGTTTTAGGCTGCCTTGGGACGTCCTCCCACCTCCTTGGCCGCCACCCCTTGCTCCTATATAAGTAGATCCATCTAGTAGCTTTTTCCTTGGAATTTGTTTAGTTAAAAGTTAGCCATTGCAACTTCGTGTACTTCGTTTGTGTCCAACGACCAGACCAAGACCGCTTACGGATTCCCACCACTATCAATACTTCATATATATTCGCAATATTCAGGTTGCATTATCATATTCTTGCTTGTTCTTCGATTGCTTGCAGGAATAGACCTTCGTGGTCAGGCTGATCGTGCTTCCGGCATCGTCAGTAACCTCAGGAGATTGGTTTAGCGATTGATAAGGCGCAACATCATGCACGTTTGTAGTCGGATCGTCAAAGTCGTCTCCACCAAATCGATAGTTATCATCTCATCGAAAGATCGGGACACCTTTGCCTCTATCAAGTGGTATCAGTTTTCAGGTTGCTCGGTGAGAATTTCCAGTTTCCCCTAGATTAGATTTATTTTCTTACCTATTGTCCAAGAAAAAGCCACAAAAAAGTTAGATCTATTCATCCTTTTGTCCAAGCCAGTCTGAGCCTTTGCAATTTTCTATTCATTGTTTGCATTATTGAATTATCGGTTGCATCGTCGTGTCGAGTTGCTGGTCTTAGGGTCTAGTTCGTTTAGAGTTTCGAGTTCTGTTCACATTAGTCACGTCGCCGCTGCATCGTTATCCCTTCTGCTGTCCACCACACCATCCATCAAATTCCACCATGTGCTACCCATAGTTCATTGTCACAATCATAGTTGAGGTCGTTCACATCTTCGCTTGATCCAATCTGCATCTTATCTAGTTTGTCTTGGAAAGAGGGAGAGAAAAAAAAAAGACAGAGAAAAAAAAGAGAGAAAAAAAAGAAAAAGAAGTCAGAAAAAAAAGAGAAAGAAAAAAAGTGTGAGGAAAAAAAAGAGAGAAGAAAAAAAACAAAATTCGGATCTATCTAGACTCAATCTCGTAGTTGAATTCGGATTGGAATCTGTTTTGTGCACTGTTTAGTAAAACAGGCATACCTTCCTCATACGAAGTCCGTTTTGACTCCGCGAGTACTCAAATGAAAGCTAGCGACGAGCCGCATCTAAATAGTTACAGAGACTAGTTCAATATTTGACACCTCAAAATCGTCTTCTAAATAGGTCTTTTTGCCCTCCGAAGTTCGCGGACACAGCTTATTCCAGTTTTTCAAGCCAGTTTCAGAATTCTTTCACCATCAACTCGGAATTGAGTGATTCTTTTTGCATTGGAAAGCTTGAGTTAGTAGCATTCTTTGAAAAAAATTATCAGAAAATTGGCACAAACTTTTCAAGAGGAAAGTTGGAGAGAGTTGTTGTATATCCTGCTTGGCAGTTGTTTTTCATCATTATCTTTACTGCCGTTGTGATCTTCACTTATATCTTGCTGTCCAGAGCTACTTAGTATCCTTCATTGATGCTAGTTGTGCTACGCCGTGACCTCATTAGTGTTCTAGGCTCGCGTCTCTAGTCCGGTCTAGCCTAGGACCAGCACAGTACCGTCGTTGAGCGTTTATTCAACATTGCATCTCTGAATTGATTATTGCTAATATTTTGCTACCATATATAGCCAACCCAGCCCCACATATTTCTACACCGTGTATACATACGTTCCCCTGGCAATCGCTTTACTCAATCTTTGGAGTTATTTGACACCACTGGTTGCCTGTCACCACCTGCTGCTTGGTAAGAACTTGTAAGATATTGATATTTGCTTTACTGTGAGCGCTTTACCACCACATCCTAGTAGTTCATAGGAACATTATTCTTGAATTTTGTTTCTTGTTTCTACTAATCATGACAGGATCTAGAGTCAATTCATGGGGTTTGTCGATCGTGGGAGATGTGCCATCACCTATGCAAATACCACAACCGTCACGAGAGGTGCACAAACATCCAAATGCACATGATCAGGTTAATGTTTCTATACCACCATTTAATGGCCGTTTTAGACCTGCTTTATATATTGAATGGGAGTTTGACCTAAATAATATATTTGCTTCCAATAATTTTGATGTACGTAAAAAAGTTAAGGTTGCGGTTGGTTCTTTCACTGGTTATGCTGTAGTTTGGTGGAGTGAATATTGTCGGTTACACCCTAATGATATACCTACTACTTGGGATGATTTGAAACTTGCCATGCGATATACATTCGTTCCCGCTTATTATACTCGTGACATGATTACAAAGTTGCAACATTTAAAACAAGGTAGTGACACCGTAACGAAATATTATGATACTTTACAAACTACCTTGCTGCATTCCTCTTTAGAAGAAAGTGAAGAAGATTTTATGGATAGATTTTGGGGAGGATTAAATCGTGACATTCAGGAGATACTAATACATGAAGAGTGTTATCCTATGGACCATTTGTTTCATCTTGCTTGCAAAGCGGAACAGGAAATAAAACGACGTGTTGCGCACAAGGAGAACAAGCGCGAGATGCACATTCCAAGAGTTGATACGGTTGTCCCTTCAACTACTAAGCATACTATGACAACCACATCCGTTGTTGTGAGGACTACATCACCTCCACCATGTGACACATCATCACCGAGAGTGCCTACCTCATCTGAGTTGATCATAAGAGGTAATGACAAAGGTACTAATCTTCCACTTCCACATGAGTATGATGAATGTCTTGTCAATTTAAGTACACCATGCGGTGAGCTACCCACTACTTTGATCACACCAGCTACCTTAGAGGACTATGTTGATGATTTGACTTTGCCATGTGATCAAACAATTTTGAGTGAGCCCATTGAATTAACTATCGATGCAAAAGAATCAAGTGAATCAGGGAATAAATCAGATTTGGATCAAATATGTTTGAAAATAATTGTGCCAATGTTTAATCATTTTGATATGACCTCTAATCTTGGTGATGGTTCATCAATGTTGGGATGGTTTAATGATGAATATTGTCAATCTTTTCATATGAATAAGAGCTTCACTTATATGTGCAAACTGAGTTGCAATACTTTCATGCCTTCTACTTCTTGTGATAATATTTTGGCTTTATATTTTATTAACTATGAAAGTTACTCATGTATACATGTGTCATATGTGCAAAATCCACGGGAAGTAAAAATGGATGACATATACATATACAACATGTACACCTTGTCTCTTTTGTTAGCCACATTTCAGATTAAGCAACGCCGAGGACGGCTTTGTTTTCAAGAAGGGGAGGATGATGAGGACATGACTACCTTGGATACGACCAAAAATATTGCATACATGCATATTTGTCAGGTGATTTCTAGTGCAAACTATTCAATAATCTATTTATGTTATTCAGAACAAAAATACTTCACACACTTTTGTGTTTTGTTTAATTGCAGGTGTATGGGACATTTGTACAATCCACATATGAAGATAAGGCAAAAGGAGAAGTTTAGGTTCTGTTCAAAAAGTCCTCTCACGTCACTTTTGGGCCAAGAGAAGATAGAGTCCAAGTCTCTCACGTTCTGGATTCAGATTCGGACTGCACAGACATACCTGACTCAAAACGCCAACAACTTTTTCATACGGACTCCGAATTGGGTGATTCTTTTTTTGTTGGAAACTAGATTTCGTGCTCTTTCCAACCCAATTGGATTCACCTTTAAATTCGTCCGGAGCATTGAGTTATGGTCGAAACAATCTGACGTTGCACCAGAATCCGAGTCAAACTACAAGTCCAAAGGTGTTGCATCACCTCCACTTGGGCCCATGAGCCTTGTACGACCTAGGGTTGGTTTTAGGCTGCCTTGGGACGTCCTCCCACCTCCTTGGCCGCCACCCCTTGCTCCTATATAAGTAGATCCATCTAGTAGCTTTTTCCTTGGAATTTGTTTAGTTAAAAGTTAGCCATTGCAACTTCGTGTACTTCGTTTGTGTCCAACGACCAAACCAAGACCGCTTACGGATTCCCACCACTATCAATACTTCATATATATTCGCAATATTCAGATTGCATTATCATATTCTTGCTTGTTCTTCGATTGCTTGCAGGAATAGACCTTCGTGGTCAGGCTGATCGTGCTTCCGGCATCGTCAGTAACCTCAGGAGATTGGTTTAGCGATTGATAGGGCGCAACATCGTGCACGTTTGTAGTCGGATCGTCAAAGTCGTCTCCACCAAATCGATAGTTATCATCTCATCGAAAGATCGGGACACCTTTGCCTCTATCAGCAGGGGTTGTGGGTGTAACAATGGTATTGATGTCCTCATCATCCTCCCCTTCTTGAAATGAAGTCGTCCTCGACGGAAGCTCATCTCCCTCACCCAAATAAGGCTTCAAATCTGCAATGTTAAAAGTGGGACTAACCCCAAAATCTGCAGGCAGCTCAAGTTTATATGCATTATCATTTATTTTCTCTAACACCTTAAAAGGACCATCAGCACGTGGCATTAGCTTTGATTTGCGCAAATCAGGAAATCTATCCTTACGCAAATGTAACCAAACAAGATCTCCAGGTGCAAACACAACATGTTTTCTACCCTTATCTCCAGCAAGTTTATATTTAGCATTCATACGCTCAATGTTTTCCTTAGTTAACTCATGCATTTTTAAGATCAATTCAGCACGTTGTTTAGCATCAAAATTAACCTTCTCCGAAGATGGAAGAGGCAACAAATCAATAGGTGCACGAGGTAGGAAACCATACACAATTTCAAAAGGGCACATCTTAGTAGTAGAATGCAATGAACGATTATAAGAAAACTCAATATGAGGCAAGCATTCTTCCCACATTTTCTTATTATTCTTCAAAACAGCCCTAAGCATAGTAGCCAATGTTCTATTGACTACTTCAGTTTGTCCATCAGTTTGGGGGTGACAAGTAGTACTAAAAAGCAGTTTAGTCCCCAACTTAGCCCATAACATCTCCAAAAGTGGCTAAGAAATTTAGTATCACGATCTGAAACAATAGTATTTGTGATAGAGGCAAAGGTGTCCCGTCTTTCGATGAGATGATGGATATCGCTTTGGTGGAAGTCGACTTTGACGATCCGACTACGAACGTGCGAGGACGTCGCGCCTTAGCAATCGCTAAACCAACTCCGAGAGGTTATCGACCACGCCGGAGCACGATCAACCTGACCACGAGGGTCTGTTTCCTGCGAGCAAACGAAGAACAAGCAAGAAACTGAGATTGCAATCTGGATATTGCGAATATAAGATGAAAGCTTTATTGATCAAGGTGGAGTTCTGTGACGCCTTTGTCTGGTCGCTGAACACAAACGAAGTACGCGAAGTTGCAGCTATGGTGAACTTTTAATCTAAACAAAACCCCCCAAAGTCTAAACGACGCCCTAAGGGCTGTATATATGGAGGAAGAGGGGGGGAATTTCGTGGCCCTTGAGGAAGGGGTCCGAAACCAACCCTATCTCTTGTTTCCCCACACATACGGACTCTAAAAACAGCCTATAATTATGTATTTCGAAATTACATGGACCTGGCCCAATAATAAGGTGACGCAGCACCTAGAATAGCCTCTGGACGAAAGTTATGAAGTAGCATCTTGTATATTTCGTCCAAGGCTTCATGCACGCATTATGGTGGCCTCAACGTCCTGAAATCATCACTTGTAACTCCGTTCTTGTTCCCCATGCGCATGCCATCATCTCCATGCTTGTTCTTGCTCCAATGTTCATCCTTCTCAAAGCTAGGCCCTTCATTTGTAAGCAAAACAAATGTATCCAATTTAGGCAGCATCATATTCTCATGAACATTAGAATCATTACCAAGAAACGAAAGTACCTGGTAATTTAATTGGCGTGCGCGAGCTCTAGTAATTGGTCCAGTATGTATAGCAGCAGGGGCTGTGGGTGTAACAATGGTATTGATGTCCTCATCATCCTCCCCTTCTTGAAATGAAGTCGTCCTCGACGGAAGCTCATCTTCCTCACCCAAATAAGGCTTCAAATCTGCAATGCTAAAAGTGGGACTAACCCCAAAATCTGCAGGCAGCTCAAGTTTATATGCATTATCATTTATTTTTTCTAACACCTTAAAAGGACCATCAGCACGTGGCATTAGCTTTGATTTGCGCAAATCAGGAAATCTATCCTTACGCAAATGTAACCAAACAAGATCTCCAGGTGCAAACACAACATGTTTTCTACCCTTATCTCCAGCAAGTTTATATTTAGCATTCATACGCTCAATGTTTTCCTTAGTTAACTCATGCATTTTTAATATCAATTCAGCACGTTGTTTAGCATCAAAATTAACCTTCTCCGAAGATGGAAGAGGCAACAAATCAATAGGTGCACGAGGTAGGAAACCATACACAATTTCAAAAGGGCACATCTTAGTAGTAGAATGCAATGAACGATTATAAGCAAACTCAATATGAGGCAAGCATTCTTCCCACATTTTCTTATTATTCTTCAAAACTGCCCTAAGCATAGTAGACAATGTTCTATTGACTACTTCAGTTTGTCCATCAATTTGGGGGTGACAAGTAGTACTAAAAAGCAGTTTAGTCCCCAACTTAGCCCATAAACATCTCCAAAAGTGGCTAAGAAATTTAGTATCACGATCGGAAACAATAGTATTTGGCACACCATGCAAGCGAATAATTTCACGGAAGAACAAATCAGCAACATTAACAGCATCATCGCTTTTATGACATGGTATAAAGTGTGCCATTTTCGAGAATCTATCCACGACAACAAATATGCTATCCCTCCCCTTCTTTGTTCGAGGTAAACCTAAAACAAAGTCCATAGATATATCCTCCCAAGGAACACTACGTATAGGCAAAGGCATATATAAACCATGAGGATTGAGTCGTGACTTAGCTTTTTGACATGTAGTGCAGCGAGCAACGAAACGCTCAACATCCCGTCTCATCTTTGGCCAAAAGAAATGTGTAGCAAGTACGTCCTCCGTCTTCTTCACGCCAAAGTGTCCCATTAATCCTCCTCCATGCGCCTCCTACAACAACAAAAGACGAAGAGAGCTAGCTGGAATGCATAGCTTGTTAGCACGGAACACAAATCCATCATTAACGACAAACTTGTTCCAGGTTCTTCCTTCTTTACAATTCTGCAATACATCTTTAAAATCAGCATCATGCACATATTGATCTTTAATGGTCTCCAAACCAAATATTTTGAAGTCAAGTTGTGAAAGCATAGTATAGCGACGAGACAATGCATCAGCAATAACATTTTCTTTACCCTTCTTGTGTTTAATGACATAAGGGAAAGTTTCAATGAATTCAACCCATTTAGCATGTCTACGATTCAGTTTAGCTTGACTTTTAATATGTTTCAAAGATTCATGATCAGAATGTATAACAAATTCTTTGGGCCATAAATAATGTTGCCATGTTTCTAAAGTCCGAAGAAGAGCATATAGTTCTTTATCATAAGTAGAATAATTCAGACTAGGCCCACTCAATTTTTCAGAAAAGTATGCAACAGGTTTGCCATCTTGTAATAACACACCTCCTAATCCAATGCCACTAGCATCACATTCAAGCTCAAAAGTCTTATTAAAATCAGGAAGTTGGAGTAAAGGAGCATGTGTCAACTTATCTTTCAATACCGTGAAGGCTTCTTCCTGTGCGGTACCCCAAACAAAAGGCACATCCTTCTTTGTAAGCTCGTTGAGAGGTGCAGCAATGGTGCTAAAATATCTCACAAAACGCCTATAGAAACCAGCGAGTCCAAGAAAACTCCGCACTTGTGTGACCGTTTTGGGCTGCGGCCAACTCTCAATAGCTTCAATCTTGGCTATATCAACTTCAATTCCCTGTGGAGTAACAACATAGCCAAGAAAAGATACTCGGTCGGTGCAAAAGGTGCACTTCCCAAGGTTACCAAACAAACGTGCATCACGTAGAGCAATCAAAAACAGCACGTAAATGTTCCAAATGTTCTTCCAAAGATTTGCTATAAATCAGTATATCATCAAAATAGACTACCACAAATCGTCCAATGAAAGCACGTAAAACTTCGTTCATTAGTCTCATGAAAGTACTAGGTGCATTAGTTAACCCAAAAGGCATGACTAACCACTCATATAAACCAAACTTAGTTTTAAATGCAGTTTTCCATTCATCTCCCAATTTCATACGAATTTGATGGTATCCACTACGCAAATCAACTTTGGAGAATATTGTAGAGCCACTCAATTCATCAAGCATATCATCTAGCCTAGGAATAGGATGACGATAACGAATAGTAATATTATTAATGCCTCTACAATCAACACACATACGCGACGTACCATCCTTTTTAGGCACTAGTATAATAGGAATAGCACAAGGACTAAGAGATTCGCGTATATAACCTTTGTCGAGCAGCTCCTGTACTTGACGCATAATCTCCTTCGTCTCCTCTGGATTGGTACGGTATGGTGCACGGTTGGGTAGCGATGCACCGGGAATTAAGTCAATTTGATGCTCAATCCCTCGAATAGGTGGTAATCCCGGTGGCACGTCTTGTGGGAAGACGTCAGCGAACTCCTGCAAAATGTTAGTGACAGCAGGGGGCAAAGAGGAAGGCATGTCCTCGAATGAAAATAATGCCTCTTTGCACACAAAAGCATAGCAAACAGATTTGCTGAAATCTAGTTCATCAATATCAGATTTTGTGGCAAGTAAACATGCACTTTTCAATTTAATTTCAGAAACAACACTAGATGGTTTATTATTAGGTTTCATTTGTTGCTCAAATTCCTTTGCCACAATCTGATTTTCACTCTTATTTTTCTCCTGTTTTGCTTTATTAGCTCTATTAATGTCATCTTTCAAAATGGAATCAGGAGTCATAGGAAGCAAAGTAATATTTTTATCCTTATGAACAAGAGTATACTGATTGTTTCTACCATGGTGTACATAATTTTTATCAAATTGCCATGGTCTACCTAGTAATAAGGAACATGCTTGCATGGGTACCACATCACAATCAACATAATCAGCATAGGTAGAGATACTAAAATGCACACGAACAGTACGTGTTACCTTAACCTTGCCGCTGTTGTTGAACCATTGGATGTAGTAAGGATGTGGATGTGGTCTTGTGGTGAGAGATAGCTTCTTCACCATCTCCATGCTAGCCAAGTTGTTACAGCTCCCTCCATCTATGATGACGCGAACAGAACGTTCCTTCACAACTCCCTTTGTATGGAACAAATTATGCCTCTGATTTTGCTCTGCTTGTGTGACCTGCACACTCAAAACACGTTGAGCAACTAAACATTCATACCTGTCAGCGTCTTCAGGAGCCATGTATTGCGTCTCATTTTCAGAATCATCTCCACCATGTTCTTCACGTGTAATAAGAGCCAAAGTCTCCTCATCATAGTCACTAGCGGACTCATACCCACCATCCTCAGTAGCAATCATGACACGCTGAGATTTGCATTCTCTCGCAAAATGTCCTCTTCCCTTACAACGACGACAAATAATATCACTTGTGTGGCCTGTCGATGCCATGGAAGAAGAAGAGCTCTGCGCAGGCCCGACAGGTGTGCTCTTGGCAGAGAGTGGTGGTTGTGCCTGCTTTCTTGTATCACGGCTGGAGGTGGCACCTGATGGAGGAGATGGTGAAGTGGAAGTAGAAGATGCACGCGGTGTCCATGATGAAGGTCGACCTGCAGAAAAGTTAGTTCGCGCCAATGGTTGTCGATCCTGCACTTCACGTTCAGCTTTACAAGCAAGATGGAATAAACGAGTGATATTATTATAATCCTTATACTCTAGAATGGTCTGAATCTCTTTATTTAATCCACCCATAAAACGTGCAAGCATAGCTTCATTCTCCTCAACAATACCACATCTAATCATGCCAGTTTGTAATTCCTGATAATATTCTTCTACAGAATTTTTCCCTTGTCTTAAACGCTGCAATTTTTGAAGTAATTCACGTTGATAATATGGTGGAACCCAACGAGTACGCATAGCAGTTTTCAAAGCAGCCCAAGTAGCTGGAACAGGATATAATCTACAATGTTCAGACCACCAAATACATGCAAAGCTAGTGAAAGCACAAACAGCAGCAGGAACACGTCTCTCCTCAGGATATTGTAAACATGTAAATTGTTGTTCAGTTTCTAACTCCCAAGTAAGATATATATCAGGAACATATCTACCCTCAAATGGTGGAATATTCAATTTCAGTTTAGGGAGATGATCATGATCTCGTACCTGAGGTGGTGGTGCCGGCCTACCGTTGCGAATATATACCTGAGGTCGACCTGCTGGTGGTGGTGCTGGGGCTGCACGTAGTTCTGATTTTGATCAACCTCATCCTCATAATCGCCCGCATAATCGTCATCCTCCTCAGCCGCCGCAGGAGCAGGAGCCAAAGAAGCATCAACAGTAGGTGCAGCAGCACCCGAATTTTGACCAATCTCAATTGGAACGCGCTGTGCCCGTCCCACTTGATTTGGAAGGCGGCGTTGGAGATGTGGTTGTTGTTGTTGTAGAGGGGCGACATGTGCAGCCGGTGGTGGTTGGGGAAGACGCTTGAGTAATTCAGTAAACTTGTTATCCAGCTTTGTCTCGAACGACTTCTCCACGGCATCTATCTTCTCCATAGCCTCTTCAAATCTGTTTAGCACATCTCCCACCTGGCCACTCATCATTTGCTGAAATTTATCATGCAACTCCTTGTTCGTCATGTTCTTCCAATCAGTCTCATCGGCCTGTGAACCTGCCATGGTTAGCAGCAATAGAAACACAAAAGAATATGATCCTGCAGACTACTAGAAGTGGTGGTGATGGTGGTGTGTCACAAAACCTTCAAGCGAATCTCAAATTCTTACCAGTTCTTACCCAGTAGCAGGTGGTGATCGGCAACCGTTGTAGTCAAAAACTCTCAAAGCTTGGATATAGTGATTACCAGGGAGAGTCAAACGCACGATGTAGACTTATGTGGAGCTGGGAAGGCTTATAATATGGTAGCAAAATGGTAAGCAATAAACAATTCAGAGATGCAAAGTTGAATAAACGCTCAACGACGGTACTGTGCTGGTCCTAGGCTAGACCGTGCTAGAGACGCGAGCCTAGAACACTAACAAAATCACGGCGCTGCACGTAAACAAGGGAAAAGCACACTCTGGAAAAAAAATCGCTCTTTTTTTTGCGCTCTCTTTTTTTTGAGCTCCTCTTTTTTTTTGCGAAAAATCACTATAATAGCGAGTGTCTCAAAACTCTTCCCAAGTCAAACTGACAGGATGGGCACAAAATTTTTTGACTATTGTTTTTTCGGAAATCAGGGCAGCGACGACGAAAAAGTGCGACAAAAAATCACTATGATGGCGAGTGTCTCAAAACACTACCCGGGGCCTAAAAATAGGATAGGGAAAAAATATTTTTGGTTGCCGAAATTTTGGCCTAAAAACTGCCCGGGGGTCTCAAATCACTATTTTTTTTCCGAGACCTACTTAGGCAAGGAAACACGAAACGGAAAATATATGGATCTCTAAAACCAACCGAATATGAAAAGAACTCGGATTGGTGGTGGATATATGGCGGTAGGATATGGCAGCGGTGGTGGTATATGGTAGCGGTAGTGGTATATGGATACGGATCGGTGGTGGTATATGGATATGGATTGGTGGTGGTATATGGATACGGATTGGTGGTGGTATATAGATACGGATTAAGAGCGGTGGCGGATGAGCAATGGTGGTAGATGGCAAGGCGATGATGATGGTGCGGCGGCGGCGTGACAACTTATGACCAGAACTCGAAACTCTAAAAGACTAGACTCTAAGACCAGCAACTTGACACGACGATGCAACCGCAAATTCAACAAAGCAAAAACCCTAAAAAGATTATGCAAAGGCTCAGATTGGTTCGGATATGATGAACTAACCCTAATTTTTGTGTGTGGCTTTTTCGTGGACTGTAGGTATGAAGAACAGACTCGATCTACGAAAAACTGTAAAATCTCACCGAGCAACCTGGAAATCTGATACCACTTGATAGAGGCAAAGGTGTCCCGTCTTTCGATGAGATGATGGATATCGCTTTGGTGGAAGTCGACTTTGACGATCCGACTACGAACGTGCGAGGACGTCGCGCCTTAGCAATCGCTAAACCAACTCCGAGAGGTTATCGACCACGCCGGAGCACGATCAAACCTGACCACGAGGGTCTGTTTCCTGCGAGCAAACGAAGAACAAGCAAGAAATTGAGATTGCAATCTGGATATTGCGAATATAAGATGAAAGCTTTATTGATCAAGGTGGAGTTCTGTGACGCCTTTGTCTGGTCGCTGAACACAAACGAAGTACGCGAAGTTGCAGCTATGGCGAACTTTTAATCTAAACAAAACCCCCCAAAGTCTAAACGACGCCCTAAGGGCTGTATATATGGAGGAAGAGGGGGGGAATTTCGTGGCCCTTGAGGAAGGGGTCCGAAACCAACCCTATCTCTTGTTTCCCCACACATACGGACTCTAAAAACAGCCTATACTTATGTATTTCGAAATTACATGGACCTGGCCCAATAATAAGGTGACGCAGCACCTAGAATAGCCTCTGGACGAAAGTTATGAAGTAGCATCTTGTATATTTCGTCCAAGGCTTCATGCACGCATTATGGTGGCCTCAACGTCCTGAAATCATCACATGTAACTCCGTTCTTGTTCCCCATGCGCATGCCATCATCTCCATGCTTGTTCTTGCTCCAATGTTCATCCTTCTCAAAGCTAGGCCCTTCATTTGTAAGCAAAACAAATGTATCCAATTTAGGCAGCATCATATTCTCATGAACATTAGAATCATTACCAAGAAACGAAAGTACCTGGTAATTTAATTGGCGTGCGCGAGCTCTAGTAATTGGTCCAGTATGTATAGCAGCAGGGGTTGTGGGTGTAACAATGGTATTGATGTCCTCATCAATTTGGCACACCACGCAAACGAATAATTTCACGGAAGAACAAATCAGCAACATTAACAGCATCATCGCTTTTATGACATGGTATAAAGTGTGCCATTTTTGAGAATCTATCCACGACAACAAATATGCTATCCCTCCCCTTCTTTGTTTGAGGTAAACCTAAAACAAAGTCCATAGATATATCCTCCCAAGAAACACTAGGTACAGGCAAAGGCATATATAAACCATGAGGATTGAGTCGTGACTTAGCTTTTTGACATGTAGTGCAGCGAGCAACAAAACGCTCAACATCCCGTCTCATCTTTGGCCAAAAGAAATGTGTGGCAAGTACGTCCTCCGTCTTCTTCACGCCAAAGTGTCCCATTAATCCTCCTCCATGCGCCTCCTACAACAACAAAAGACGAAGAGAGCTAGCTGGAATGCATAGCTTGTTAGCACGGAACACAAATCCATCATTAACGACAAACTTGTTCCAGGTTCTTCCTTCTTTACAATTCTGCAAAACATCTTTAAAATCAGCATCATGCACATATTGATCTTTGATGGTCTCCAAACCAAATATTTTGAAGTCAAGTTGTGAAAGCGTAGTATAGCGACGAGACAATGCATCAGCAATAACATTTTCTTTACCCTTCTTGTGTTTAATGACATAAGGGAAAGTTTCAATGAATTCAACCCATTTAGCATGTCTACGATTCAGTTTAGCTTGACTTTTAATATGTTTCAAAGATTCATGATCAGAATGTATAACAAATTCTTTGGGCCATAAATAATGTTGCCATGTTTCTAAAGTCCGAACAAGAGCATATAGTTCTTTATCATAAGTAGAATAATTCAGACTAGGCCCACTCAATTTTTCAGAAAAGTATGCAACAGGTTTACCATCTTGTAATAACACACCTCCTAATCCAATTCCACTAGAATCACATTCAAGCTCAAAAGTCTTATTAAAATCAGGAAGTTGGAGTAAAGGAGCATGTGTCAACTTATCTTTCAATACCGTGAAGGCTTCTTCCTGTGCGGTACCCCAAACAAAAGGCACATCCTTCTTTGTAAGCTCGTTGAGAGGTGCAGCAATGGTGCTAAAATCTCTCACAAAACGCCTATAGAAACCAGCGAGTCCAAGAAAACTCCGCACTTGTGTGACCGTTTTGGGCTGCGGCCAACTCTCAATAGCTTCAATCTTGGCTTTATCAACTTCAATTCCCTGTGGAGTAACAACATAGCCAAGAAAAGATACTCGGTCGGTGCAAAAGGTGCACTTCCCAAGGTTACCAAACAAACGTGCATCACGTAGAGCAATAAAAACAGCACGTAAATGTTCCAAATGTTCTTCCAAAGATTTGCTATAAAACAGTATATCATCAAAATAGACTACCACAAATCGTCCAATGAAAGCACGTAAAACTTCGTTCATTAGTCTCATGAAAGTACTAGGTGCATTAGTTAACCCAAAAGGCATGACTAACCACTTGATAGAGGCAAAGGTGTCCCGTCTTTCGATGAGATGATGGATATCGCTTTGGTGGAAGTCGACTTTGACGATCCGACTACGAACGTGCGAGGACGTCGCGCCTTAGCAATCGCTAAACCAACTCCGAGAGGTTATCGACCACGCCGGAGCACGATCAACCTGACCACGAGGGTCTGTTTCCTGCGAGCAAACGAAGAACAAGGAAGAAACTGAGATTGCAATCTGGATATTGCGAATATAAGATGAAAGCTTTATTGATCAAGGTGGAGTTCTGTGATGCATTTGTCTGGTCGCTGAACACAAACGAAGTACGCGAAGTTGCAGCTATGGCGAACTTTTAATCTAAACAAAAGCCAAAGTCTAAACGACGCCCTAAGGGCTGTATATATGGAGGAAGAGGGGGGGAATTTCGTGGCCCTTGAGGAAGGGGTCCGAAACCAACCCTATCTCTTGTTTCCCCACACATACGGACTCTAAAAACAGCCTATACTGATGTATTTCGAAATTACATGGGCCTGGCCCAATAATAAGGTGACGCAGCACCTAGAATAGCCTCTGGACGAAAGTTATGAAGTAGCATCTTGTATATTTCGTCCAAGGCTTCATGCACGCATTATGGTGGCTTCAACGTCTTGAAATCATCACTTGTAACTCCGTTCTTGTTCCCCATGCGCATGCCATCATCTCCATGCTTGTTCTTGCTCCAATGTTCATCCTTCTCAAAGCTAGGCCCTTCATTTGTAAGCAAAACAAATGTATCCAATTTAGGCAGCATCATATTCTCATGAATATTAGAATCATTACCAAGAAACGAAAGTACCTGGTAATTTAATTGGCGTGCGCGAGCTCTAGTAATTGGTCCAGTATGTATAGCAGCAGGGGCTGTGGGTGTAACAATGGTATTGATGTCCTCATCACCACTCATATAAACCAAACTTAGTTTTAAATGCAGTTTTCCATTCATCTCCCAATTTCATACGAATTTGATGGTAT
Source organism: Aegilops tauschii subsp. strangulata (assembly GCF_002575655.3). Taxonomy (NCBI): domain Eukaryota; kingdom Viridiplantae; phylum Streptophyta; class Magnoliopsida; order Poales; family Poaceae; genus Aegilops; species Aegilops tauschii. The sequence continues at coordinate 347,563,605 of NC_053041.3, forward strand.
CCACTACGCAAATCAACTTTGGAGAATATTGTAGAGCCACTCAATTCATCAAGCATATCATCTAGCCTAGGGATAGGATGACGATAACGAATAGTAATATTATTAATGCCTCTACAATCAACACACATACGCGACGTACCATCCTTTTTAGGCACTAGTATAATAGGAACAGCACAAGGACTAAGAGATTCGCGTATATAACCTTTGTCGAGCAGCTCCTGTACTTGACGCATAATCTCCTTCGTCTCCTCTGGATTGGTACGGTATGGTGCACGGTTGGGTAGCGATGCACCGGGAATTAAATCAATTTTATGCTCAATCCCTCGAATAGGTGGTAATACCGGTGGCATGTCTTGTGGGAAGACGTCAGCGAACTCCTGCAAAATGTTAGTGACAGCAGGGGGCAAAGAGGAAGGCACGTCCTTGAATGAAAATAATGCCTCTTTGCACACAAAAGCATAGCAAACAGATTTGTTGAAATCTAGCTCATCAATATCATATTTTGTGGCAAGTAAGCATGCACTTTTCAATTTAATTTCAGAAACAACACTAGATGGTTTATTATTAGGTTTCATTTGTTGCTCAAATTCTTTTGCCACAATCTGATTTTCACTCTTATTTTTCTCCTGTTTTGCTTTATTAGCTCTATTAATGTCAGCTTTCAAAATGGAATCAGGAGTCATAGGAAGCAAAGTAATATTTTTATCCTTATGAACAAGAGTATACCGATTGTTTCTACCATGGTGTACAGAATTTTTATCAAATTGCCATGGTCTACCAAGTAATAAGGAACATGCTTGCATGGGTACCACATCACAATCAACATAATCAGCATATGTAGAGATACTAAAATGCACACGAACAGTACGTGTTACCTTAACCTTGCCGCTGTTGTTGAACCATTGGATGTAGTAAGGATGTGGATGTGGTCTTGTGGTGAGAGATTGTTTCTCCACCATCTCCATGCTAGCCAAGTTGTTACAGCTCCCTCCATCTATGATGACGCGAACAGAACGTTCCTTCACAACTCCCTTTGTATGGAACAAATTATGCCTCTGATTTTGCTCTGCTTGTGTGACCTGCACACTCAAAACACGTTGAGCAACTAAACATTCATACATGTCAGCGTCTTCAGGAGCCATGTATTGCGTCTCATTTTCAGAATCATCTCCACCATGTTCTTCACGTGCAATAAGAGCCAAAGTCTCCTCATTATAGTCACTAGCGGACTCATACCCACCATCCTCAGTAGCAATCATCACACGCTAAGATTTGCATTCTCTCGCATAATGTCCTCTTCCCTTACAACGACGACAAATAATATCACTTGTGTGCCCTGTTGACGCCACGGAAGAAGAAGAGCTCTGCGCAGGCCCGGCAGGTGTGCTCTTGGCAGAGAGTGGTGGTTGTGCCTGCTTTCTTGTATCACGGCTGGAGGTGGAACCTGATGGAGGTGATGGTGAAGTGGAAGTAGAGGATGCACGTGGTGTCCATGATGAAGGTCGACCTGCAGAAAAGTTAGTTCGCGCCAATGCCTGTCGATCCTGCACTTCACGTTCAGCTTTACAAGCAAGATGGAATAAACGAGTGATATTATTATAATCCTTATACTCTAGAATGGTCTGAATCTCTTTATTTAATCCACCCATAAAACGTGCAAGCATAGCTTCATTCTTCTCAACAATACCACATCTAATCATGCTAGTTTGTAATTCCTGATAATATTCTTCTACAGAATTTTTCCCTTGTCTTAAGCGCTGCAATTTTTGAAGTAATTCACGTTGATAATATGGTGGAACCCAACGAGTACGCATAGCAGTTTCCAAAGCAGCCCAAGTAGCTGGAACAGGATATAATCTACAATGTTCAGACCACCAAACACATGCAAAGCTAGTGAAAGCACAAACAGCAGCAGGAACACGTCTCTCCTCAGGATATTGTAAACATGTAAATCGTTGTTTAGTTTCTAACTCCCAAGTAAGATATATATCAGGAACATATCTACCCTCAAATGGTGGAATATTCAATTCAGTTTAGGGAGATGGTCATGATCCTGTACCTGAGGTGGTGGTGCCGGCCTACCGTTGCGAATATATACCTGAGGTCGACCTGCTGGTGGTGGTGCTGGTGGCTGCACGTAGTTCTGATTTTGATCAACCTCATCCTCATAATCGCCCGCATAATCGTCATCCTCCTCAGCCGCCGCAGTAGCAGGAGCCAAAGAAGCATCAACAGTAGGTGCAGCGGCACCCGAATTTTGACCAGTCTCAATTGGAACGCGCTGTGCTCGTCCCACTTGATTTGGAAGGCGGCGTTGGAGATGTGGTTGTTGTTGTTGTAGAGGTGTGACATAGGCAGCCGGTGGTGGTTGGGGAAGACGCTTGAGTAATTCAGTAAACTTGTTATCCAGCTTTGTCTCGAACGACTTCTCCACGGCATCTATCTTCTACATAGCCTCTTCAAATCTGTTTAGCACATCTCCCACCTGGCCACTCATCATTTGCTGAAATTTATCATGGAACTCCTTGTTCGTCATGTTCTCCCAATCAGTCTCATCGGCTTGTGATCCTGCCATGGTTAGCAGCAATAGAAACACAAAAGAATATGATCCTACAGACTACTAGGAAGTGGTGGTGATGGTGGTGTGTCACAAATCCTTCAAGCGAATCTCAAATTCTTACCAGTTCTTACCCAGCAGCAGGTGGTGATCGGCAACCGTTGTAGTCAAAACTCTCAAAGCTTGGATATAGTGATTACCAGGGAGAGTCAAACGCACGATGTAGATGTATGTGGAGTTGGGAAGGCTTATAATATGGTAGCAAAAAGGGTCATCAATAATCAATTCAGAGATGCAAAGTTGAATAAACGCTCAACGACGGTACTGTGCTGGTCCTAGGCTAGACCGTGCTAGAGACGCGAGCCTAGAACACTAACAAAATCACGGCGCTGCACGTAAACAAGGGAAAAGCACACTCTGGAATTTTTTTTTGCTCTTTTCTTTTCGCGTTCTTTTTTTTTTGCGCTCCTCTTTTTTTTGCGAAAAATCACTATAATGGCGAGTGTCTCAAAACTCTTCCCAGGTCAAACTGACAGGATAGGCACAAAATTTTTTTGACTATTTTTTTTGGAAATCAGGGCAGCGTGATAGAGGCAAAGGTGTCCCGTCTTTCGATGAGATGATGAATATCGCTTTGATGGAAGTCGACTTTGACGATCCGACTACGAACGTGCGAGGACGTCGCGCCTTAGCAATCGCTAAACCAACTCCGAGAGGTTATCGACCACGCCGGAGCACGATCAACCTGACCACGAGGGTCTGTTTCCTGCGAGCAAACGAAGAACAGGCAAGAAACTGAGATTGCAATCTGGATATTGCGAATATAAGATGAAAGCTTTATTGATCAAGGTGGGGATGCGTAAGCGGTCTTGGTCTGGTCGTTGGACACAAACGAAGTACACGAAGTTGCAATGGCTAACTTTTAACTAAACAAATCCCAAAGTCTAAACGACGCCCTAAGGGCTGTATATATGGAGGAAGAGGGGGGGAATTTCGTGGCCCTTGAGGAAGGGGTCCGAAACCAACCCTATCTCTTGTTTCCCCACACATACGGACTCTAAAAACAGCCTATACTTATGTATTTCGAAATTACATGGGCCTGGCCCAATAATAAGGTGACGCAGCACCTAGAATAGCCTCTGGACGAAAGTTATGAAGTAGCATCTTGTATATTTCGTCCAAGGCTTCATGCACGCATTATGGTGGCTTCAACGTCCTGAAATCATCACTTGTAACTCCGTTCTTGTTCCCCATGCGCATGCCATCATCTCCATGCTTGTTCTTGCTCCAATGTTCATCCTTCTCAAAGCTAGGCCCTTCATTTGTAAGCAAAACAAATGTATCCAATTTAGGCAGCATCATATTCTCATGAACATTAGAATCATTAGCAAGAAACGAAAGTACCTGGTAATTTAATTGGCGTGCGCGAGCTCTAGTAATTGGTCCAGTATGTATAGCAGCAGGGACTGTGGGTGTAATAATTGTATTGATGTCCTCATCATCCTCCCCTTCTTGAAATGAAGTCGTCCTCGACGGAAGCTCATCTTCCTCACCCAAATAAGGCTTCAAATCTGCAATATTAAAAGTGGGACTAACCCCAAAATCTGCAGGCAGCTCAAGTTTATATGCATTATCATTTATTTTCTCTAACACCTTAAAAGGACCATCAGCACGTGGCATTAGCTTTGATTTGCGCAAATCAGGAAATCTATCCTTACGCAAATGTAACCAAACAAGATCTCCAGGTGCAAACACAACATGTTTTCTACCCTTATCTCCAGCAAGTTTATATTTAGCATTCATACGCTCAATGTTTTCCTTAGTTAACTCATGCATTTTTAAGATCAATTCAGCACGTTGTTTAGCATCAAAATTAACCTTCTCCGAAGATGGAAGAGGCAACAAATCAATAGGTGCACGAGGTAGGAAACCATACACAATTTCAAAAGGGCACATCTTAGTAGTAGAATGCAATGAACGATTATAAGCAAACTCAATATGAGGCAAGCAGTCTTCCCACATTTTCTTATTATTCTTCAAAACAGCCCTAAGCATAGTAGACAATGTTCTATTGACTACTTCAGTTTGTCCATCAGTTTGGGGGTGACAAGTAGTACTAAAAAGCAGTTTAGTCCCCAACTTAGCCCATAAACATCTCCAAAAGTGGCTAAGAAATTTAGTATCACGATCTGAAACAATAGTATTTGGCACACCATGCAAGCGAATAATTTCACGAAAGAACAAATCAGCAACATTAACAGCATCATCGCTTTTATGACATGGTATAAAGTGCGCCATTTTCGAGAATCTATCCACGACAACAAATATGCTATCCCTCCCCTTCTTTGTTCGAGGTAAACCTAAAACAAAGTCCATAGATATATCCTCCCAAGGAACACTAGGTACAGGCAAAGGCATATATAAACCATGAGGATTGAGTCGTGACTTAGCTTTTTGACATGTAGTGCAGCGAGCAACAAAACGCACAACATCCCGTCTCATCTTTGGCCAAAAGAAATGTGTAGCAAGTACGTCCTCCGTCTTCTTCACGCCAAAGTGTCCCATTAATCCTCCTCCATGCGCCTCCTGCAACAACAAAAGACGAAGAGAGCTAGCTGGAATGCATAGCTTGTTAGCACGGAACACAAATCCATCATTAACGACAAACTTGTTCCAGGTTCTTCCTTCTTTACAATTCTGCAATACATCTTTAAAATCAGCATCATGCACATATTGATCTTTGATGGTCTCCAAACCAAATATTTTGAAGTCAAGTTGTGAAAGCATAGTATAGCGACGAGACAATGCATCAGCAATAACATTTTCTTTACCCTTCTTGTGTTTAATGACATAAGGGAAAGTTTCAATGAATTCAACCCATTTAGCATGTCTACGATTCAGTTTAGCTTGACTTTTAATATGTTTCAAAGATTCATGATCAGAATGTATAACAAATTCTTTGGGCCATAAATAATGTTGCCATGTTTCTAAAGTCCGAACAAGAGCATATAGTTCTTTATCATAAGTAGAATAATTCAGACTAGGCCCACTCAATTTTTCAGAAAAGTATGCAACAGGTTTGCCATCTTGTAATAACACACCTCCTAATCCAATGCCACTAGCATCACATTCAAGCTCAAAGGTCTTATTAAAATCAGGAAGTTGGAGTAAAGGAGCATGTGTCAACTTATCTTTCAATACCGTGAAGGCTTCTTCCTGTGCGGTACCCCAAACAAAAGGCACATCCTTCTTTGTAAGCTCGTTGAGAGGTGCAGCAATGGTGCTAAAATCTCTCACAAAACGCCTATAGAAACCAGCGAGTCCAAGAAAACTCCGCACTTGTGTGACCGTTTTGGGCTGCGGCCAACTCTCAATAGCTTCAATCTTGGCTTTATCAACTTCAATTCCCTGTGGAGTAACAACATAGCCAAGAAAAGATACTCGGTCGGTGCAAAAGGTGCACTTCCCAAGGTTACCAAACAAACGTGCATCACGTAGAGCAATAAAAACAGCACGTAAATGTTCCAAATGTTCTTCCAAAGATTTGCTATAAATCAGTATATCATCAAAATAGACCACCACAAATCGTCCAATGAAAGCACGTAAAACTTCGTTCATTAGTCTCATGAAAGTACTAGGTGCATTAGTTAACCCAAAAGGCATGACTAACCACTCATATAAACCAAACTTAGTTTTAAATGCAGTTTTCCATTCATCTCCCAATTTCATACGAATTTGATGGTATCCACTACGCAAATCAACTTTGGAGAATATTGTAGAGCCACTCAATTCATCAAGCATATCATCGAGCCTAGGAATAGGATGACGATAATGAATAGTAATATTATTAATGCCTCTACAATCAACACACATACGCGACGTACCATCCTTTTTAGGCACGAGTATAATAGGAACAGCACAAGGACTAAGAGATTCGCGTATATAACCTTTGTCGAGCAGCTCCTGTACTTGACGCATAATCTCCTTCGTCTCCTCTGGATTGGTACGGTATGGTGCACGGTTGGGTAGCGATGCACCGGGAATTAAGTCAATTTGATGCTCAATCCCTCGAATAGGTGGTAATCCCGGTGGCACGTCTTGTGGGAAGACGTCAGCGAACTCCTGTAAAATGTGAGTGACAGCAGGGGGCAAAGAGGAAGGCACGTCCTCGAATGAAAATAATGCCTCTTTGCACACAAAAGCATAGCAAACAGATTTGCTGAAATCTAGTTCATCAATATCAGATTTTGTGGCAAGTAAACATGCACTTTTCAATTTAATTTCAGAAACAACACTAGATGGTTTATTATTAGGTTTCATTTGTTGCTCAAATTCCTTTGCCACAATCTGATTTTCACTCTTATTTTTCTCCTGTTTTGCTTTATTAGCTCTATTAATGTCATCTTTCAAAATGGAATCAGGAGTCATAGGAAGCAAAGTAATATTTTTATCCTTATGAACAAGAGTATATTGATTGTTTCTACCATGGTGTACAGAATTTTTATCAAATTGCCATGGTCTACCTAGTAATAAGGAACATGCTTGCATGGGTACCACATCACAATCAACATAATCAGCATATGTAGAGATACTAAAATGCACACGAACAGTACGTGTTACCTTAACCTTGCCGCTGTTGTTGAACCATTGGATGTAGTAAGGATGTGGATGTGGTCTTGTGGTGAGAGATAGCTTCTCCACCATCTCCATGCTAGCCAAGTTGTTACAGCTCCCTCCATCTATGATGACGCGAACAGAACGTTCCTTCACAACTCCCTTTGTATGGAACAAATTATGCCTCTGATTTTGCTCTGCTTGTGTGACCTGCACACTCAAAACACGTTGAGCAACTAAACATTCATACCTGTCAGCGTCTTCAGGAGCCATGTATTGCGTCTCATTTTCAGAATCATCTCCACCATGTTCTTCACGTGTAATAAGAGCCAAAGTCTCCTCATCATAGTCACTAGCGGACTCATACCCACCATCCTCAGTAGCAATCATGACACGCTGAGATTTGCATTCTCTCGCAAAATGTCCTCTTCCCTTACAACGACGACAAATAATATCACTTGTGTGCCCTGTCGATGCCATGGAAGAAGAAGAGCTCTGCACAGGCCCGGCAGGTGTGCTCTTGGCAGAGAGTGGTGGTTGTGCCTGCTTTCTTGTATCACGGCTGGAGGTGGCACCTGATGGAGGTGATGGTGAAGTGGAAGTAGAAGATGCACGCGGTGTCCATGATGAAGGTCGACCTGCAGAAAAGTTAGTGCGCGCCAAGGGCTGTCGATCTTGCACTTCACGTTCAGCTTTACAAGCAAGATGGAATAAACGAGTGATATTATTATAATCCTTATACTCTAGAATGGTCTGAATCTCTTTATTTAATCCACCCATAAAACGTGCAATCATAGCTTCATTCTCCTCAACAATACCACATCTAATCATGCCAGTTTGTAATTCCTGATAATATTCTTCTACAGAATTTTTTCCTTGTCTTAAACGCTGCAATTTTTGAAGTAATTCACGTTGATAATATGGTGGAACCCAACGAGTACGCATAGCAGTTTTCAAAGCAGCCCAAGTAGCTGGAACAGGATATAATCTACAATGTTCAGACCACCAAACACATGCAAAGCTAGTGAAAGCACAAACAGCAGCAGGAACACGTCTCTCCTCAGGATATTGTAAACATGTAAATCGTTGTTCAGTTTCTAACTCCCAAGTAAGATATATATCAGGAACATATCTACCCTCAAATGGTGGAATATTCAATTTCAGTTTAGGGAGATGGTCATGATCTCGTACCTGAGGTGGTGGTGCCGGCCTACCGTTGCGAATATATACCTGAGGTCGACCTGCTGGTGGTGGTGCTGGTGGCTGCACGTAGTTCTGATTTTGATCAACCTCATCCTCATAATCGCCCGCATAATCGTCATCCTCCTCAGCCGCCGCAGGAGCAGGAGCCAAAGAAGCATCAACAGTAGGGACAGCAGCACCCGAATTTTGACCAATCTCAATTGGAACGCGCTGTGCCCGTCCCACTTGATTTGGAAGGCGGCGTTGGAGATGTGGTTGTTGTTGTTGTAGAGGTGCGACATGTGCAGCCGGTGGTGGTTGGGGAAGACGCTTTAGTAATTCAGTAAACTTGTTATCCAGCTTTGTCTCAAACGACTTCTCCACGGCATCTATCTTCTCCATAGCCTCTTCAAATCTGTTTAGCACATCTCCCACCTGGCCACTCATCATTTGCTGAAATTTATCATGCAACTCCTTGTTCGTCATGTTCGCCCAATCAGTCTCATCGGCTTGTGAACCTGCCATGGTTAGCAGCAATAGAAACACAAAAGAATATGATCCTGCAGACTACTAGAAGTGGTGGGATGGTGGTGTGTCACAAAACCTTCAAGCGAATCTCAAATTCTTACCAGTTCTTACCCAGCAGCAGGTGGTGATCGGCAACCGTTGTAGTCAAAAACTCTCAAAGCTTGGATATAGCGATTACCAGGGAGAGTCAAACGCACGATGTAGACTTATGTGGAGCTGGGAAGGCTTATAATATGGTAGCAAAATGGTAAGCAATAATCAATTCAGAGATGCAAAGTTGAATAAACGCTCAACGACGGTACTGTGCTGGTCCTAGGCTAGACCGTGCTAGAGACGCGAGCCTAGAACACTAACAAAATCACGGCGCTGCACGTAAACAAGGGAAAAGCACACTCAGGAATTTTTTTTTTCGCTCTTTTTTTTTTTGCGCTCTTTTTTTTGCGCTCCTCCTTTTTTTTTGCGAAAAAATCACTATAATGGCGAGTGTCTCAAAACTCTTCCCAGGTCAAACTGACAGGATGGGCACAAAATTTTTTGACTATTTTTTTTTCGGAAATCAGGGCAGCGACGACGAAAAAGTGCGACAAAAAATCACTATGATGGCGAGTGTCTCAAAACACTACCCGGGGCCTAAAAATAGGATAGGGAAAAAAATATTTTTGGTTGCCGAAATTTTGGCCTAAAAACTGCCCGGGGGTCTCCAGATTTTTTTTGCCGAATTTTTTTTTTTCCGAGACCTACTCAGGCAAGGAAACACGAAACGGAAAATATATGGATCTCTAAAACAAACCGACTATGAAAAGAACTCGGATTGGTGGTGGATATATGGCGGTGGTATATGGCAGCGGTGGTGGTATATGGATACGGATTCAAAGCGGTGGCGGATAAGCAATGGTGGTAGATGGCAAGGCGATGATGATGGTGCGGCGGCGGCGTGACAACTTATGACCAGAACTCGAAACTCTAAAAGACTAGACTCTAAGACCAGCAACTTGACACGACGATGCAACCGCAAATTCAACAAAGCAAAAACCCTAAAAAGATTATGCAAAGGCTCAGATTGGTTCGGATATGATGAACTAACCCTAATTTTTTTTTGTGGCTTTTTCGTGGACTGTAGGTATGAAGAACAGACTCGATCTAAACTACGAAAAACTGTAAAATCTCACCGAGCAACCTGGAAATCTGATACCACTTGATAGAGGCAAAGGTGTCCCGTCTTTCGATGAGATGATGAATATCGCTTTGATGGAAGTCGACTTTGACGATCCGACTACGAACGTGCGAGGACGTCGCGCCTTAGCAATCGCTAAACCAACTCCGAGAGGTTATCGACCACGCCGGAGCACGATCAACCTGACCACGAGGGTCTGTTTCCTGCGAGCAAACGAAGAACAGGCAAGAAACTGAGATTGCAATCTGGATATTGCGAATATAAGATGAAAGCTTTATTGATCAAGGTGGGGATGCGTAAGCGGTCTTGGTCTGGTCGTTGGACACAAACGAAGTACACGAAGTTGCAATGGCTAACTTTTAACTAAACAAATCCCAAAGTCTAAACGACGCCCTAAGGGCTGTATATATGGAGGAAGAGGGGGGGAATTTCGTGGCCCTTGAGGAAGGGGTCCGAAACCAACCCTATCTCTTGTTTCCCCACACATACGGACTCTAAAAACAGCCTATACTTATGTATTTCGAAATTACATGGGCCTGGCCCAATAATAAGGTGACGCAGCACCTAGAATAGCCTCTGGACGAAAGTTATGAAGTAGCATCTTGTATATTTCGTCCAAGGCTTCATGCACGCATTATGGTGGCTTCAACGTCCTGAAATCATCACTTGTAACTCCGTTCTTGTTCCCCATGCGCATGCCATCATCTCCATGCTTGTTCTTGCTCCAATGTTCATCCTTCTCAAAGCTAGGCCCTTCATTTGTAAGCAAAACAAATGTATCCAATTTAGGCAGCATCATATTCTCATGAACATTAGAATCATTACCAAGAAACGAAAGTACCTGGTAATTTAATTGGCGTGCGCGAGCTCTAGTAATTGGTCCAGTATGTATAGCAGCAGGGACTGTGGGTGTAATAATTGTATTGATGTCCTCATCACAGCGACGACGAAAAAGTGCGACAAAAATCACTATGGTGGCGAGTGTCTCAAAACACTCCCCGAGACCTAAAAATAGGATAGGAAAAAATATTTTTGGTCGCCGAAATTTTGGCCTAAAAACTTCCCGGGGGTCTCCAGACTTTTTTCCGAGACCTACTCAGGCAAGGAAACACGAAACAGAAAATAGATGGATCACTAAAACAAACCGAATATGAAAAGAACTCGGATTGGTGGTGGATATATGGTGGTAGGATATGGCAGCGGTGGTGGTATATGGTAGCGGTGGTGGTATATGGATACGGATCGGTGGTGGTATATGGATACGGATTGGTGGTGGTATATGGATACGGATTCAGAGCGGTGGCGGATAAGCAATAGTGGTAGATGGCAAGGCGATGATGATGGTGCGGCGGCGGCGTGACAACTTATGACCAGAACTCGAAACTCTAAAAGACTGGACTCTAAGACCAACAACTTGACACGACGATGCAACCGCAAATTCAACAAAGCAAAAACCCTAAAAAGATTATGCAAAGGCTCAGATTGGTTCGGTTATACTGAACTAACCCTAATTTTTTGTGTGGCTTTTTCGTGGACTGTAGGTATGAAGAACAGACTCGATCTAAACTACGAAAAACTGTAAAATCTCACCGAGCAACCTGGAAATCTGATACCACTTGATAGAGGCAAAGGTGTCCCGTCTTTCGATGAGATGATGGTTATCGCTTTGGTGGAAGTCGACTTTGACGATCCGACTACGAACGTGCGATGACGTCGCGCCTTAGCAATCGCTAAACCAACTCCGAGAGGTTATTGACCACGCCGGAGCACGATCAACCTGACCACGAGGGTCTGTTTCCTGCGAGCAAACGAAGAACAAGCAAGAAACTGAGATTGCAATCTGGATATTGCGAATATAAGATGAAAGCTTTATTGATCAAGGTGGGGTTCTATGACGCCTTTGTCTGGTCGTTGAACACAAACGAAGTACACGAAGTTGCAGCTATGGCGAACTTTTAATCTAAACATAACCCAAAGTCTAAACGACGTCCTAAGGGCTGTATATATGGAGGAAGAGGGGGGAATTTCGTGGCCCTTGGGGAAGGGGCCCGAAACCAACCCTATCTCTTGTTTCCCCACACATACGGACTCTAAAAATAGCCTATACTCAAGTATTTCGAAATTATATGGGCCTGGCCCAATAATAAGGTGACGCAGCACCTAGAATAGCCTCTGGACGAAAGTTATGAAGTAGCATCTTGTATATTTCGTCCAAGGCTTCATGCACGCATTATGGTGGCTTCAATGTCCTGAAATCATCACTTGTAACTCCGTTCTTGTCCCCCATGCGCATGCCATCATCTCCATGCTTGTTCTTGCTCCAATGTTCATCCTTCTCAAAGCTAGGCCCTTCATTTGTAAGCAAAACAAATGTATCCAATTTAGGCAGCATCATATTCTCATGAACATTAGAATCATTACCAAGAAACGAAAGTACCTGGTAATTTAATTGGCGTGCGCGAGCTCTAGTAATTGGTCCACTATGTATAGCAGCAGGGGCTGTGGGTGTAACAATGGTATTGATGTCCTCATCAAAAGGAGAGCCCCTACTTTTGTACACCGACATGGGATGAGGAATCATCACTTCTCGAGGGTTTTCCTAAGCGACCACGTTCTGAGAACTTCTGAAATTTCTTCACGAGCATTGCTAGCTCCTGGCTCAGTTCTTCAGGATCACCAAGGCTGCTACCAGAAACTTCACTTTCAGATTCAGACACTGCCTTGGCCTTCAGAGCGCGTGATCTGCCATAGCTCAGTCCATAGAGATCTCTCTTCTCAGCAAGCTAGAACTCATGAGTGTTTAGCCTCTCGAGGATATTAGCGGGATCAAGTGACTTATTGTCTCCACGCTCTTGTATCATCAATGCAAGTGTGTCAAATGAGGAATCAAGCGATCTCAGCAATTTCTTCACCACCTCATGGTCGGTATGTCAGTGGCACCAAGTGCTTGAAGCTCATTTGAGATGTCAGTGAGGCGATCGAAGGTTTGCTGAACATTTTCATTGTCGAGTCTTTTGAAGCGGTTGAAGAGATTGCGAAGAACGTCAACTCGAGAGTCACGCTGTGTTGAGACTCCTTCATTGACTTTGGACAGTCTATCCCAGATTAGCTTTGCTGTCTCCAAATCACTCACTCTTCCATACTGCCCTTTACTCAGATGGCCACATATGATGTTCTTCGCTTGAGAGTCGAGTTGCTTGAATCTCTTCACGTCAGCAGTGTTGATGGTAGGAGTGACAGAGGGGACGCCATTGTCCACAACGTACCAGAGATCGTTGTCAATTGCATCAAGATGCTTGCGCATCTTATTCTTCCAGTAGGGGTAGTCCGTCCCATCGAAGGTAGGACACCCACCAAAGACCTTGATCATACCTACGATCAACATAACTAAAACTCCAGGCGGTTAAACCAAATTCATACAGAAAAAGGGAGTACCTTGCTCTGATACCAATTGAAAGTGCGTTAAGTCGACTGGAGGGGGGTGAATAGGCGATTTTTATGAATTCTTCACTAAGGAGTTTCAGGGTGAGGAAATTCCTAAGCGAAGAACTACTTGCAGCAGAGGTGACTTCCAAACCTTAAAACACGATCACTCGGCGATCCACAGTGAAGAATTCATAAAACTCGGTCATCATGATGAATTGAAAACAAACACAGAGTACAGAAAGCGTAAGCACAGGATAAATAGGATGAAGACAATTTCCTCACCCTGAAAGTAGTTCTTCGCTTAGGTAAGCGTAAGCACAAGATCCGACGCTTGTTGCCTTTTAGGAACTCACATGCAGACATAACATAACATAAGCACAATCATCATGATGAAATGAAAACAAACACAGGGTACAGAAAGCGTAAGCATGGGATAAATAGGATGAAGACAAACAGACTGAAGAAATTGAACTGAGGAAATTGAGAAAGTCTTCAGTCAAAGTCTACAAACAGTAACGATCAAGAACACAACACAGTAATGAGGAAATGGAAGGGTTGAGGAAATAGAACCAGTTAGCTCGGTGAAGACAATGATTTGGTAGACCAGTTCCAACTGTTGTGACAGTTGTATGTCTGGTTGGAGCGGCTAGGTATTTAAAGCTGAGGACACACAGTCCTCACCGTATTCTCCTTGAGCTAAGGTCACATAGACCTCGCCCAATCACTCGTGGTAAAGTCTTCAGGTGACTTCCAAACCTTAAAACTCGGTCACTCGGCGATCCACAATTTACTCTTGGATGCTCTAGACCATGACGCCTAACCGTCTGGAAGATGCACAGTCTTCAAAGGCAACAAGCGTCGGATCCACACAGGAATAATTTCTTTGGTGATGCTCAATCACTTTGGGTTTGTAAGTGTTTGGGTTTGGGTTTTCCTCACTAGATGATTTTCGCTCAAAGTCCTCGGAGGATGGGATGCTCTCAATGACAAGTGTCAGTTTCTCTGGGAGCAGCCAACCAGCTAATGGTTGTAGGGGGCAGCTATTTATAGCCTAGGGAGCAGCCCGACATGACAAGACATAAATGCCCTTCAATGATATGACCGTTAGGTGGGTAAATATTTTGGGAGAGCTGGCGCGTAGCACAGCAACGGTCGAAATTTTGAGGCTCAAATTCCTCAGGGCTATCATGTTCCTCACTTGTAGGCGACCCGCACTGGTGAATTCCTAACTCCTCGGTTAGAACAAATTTCTCCGAGACCAGAAGAACTTCGTCTCTGTCACTGAAGAAATTGACTTAACTGTATGAGATTTCCAATGGCTTCACTCGAAGGGATTGGTAGGTGTAGGATTTTGATGAGCATCACTTGGAAACTTCTCCTTAGTTTTTCCTCGACCCCCTTTAACAGTATGGTGTTTCCTATGACTCAAGAAAGAGAAAATGAAACTACGAAAACAAAAGTCTTCACGCTTCATGTTCCTCGCATGAATATCAAGTCTTCACGGTCACACCAATTTCTTCACTTTCAAAGTCTTCAGAAAGTCCTTAGAAATCCAAAGTCTTCAGTTGAAGACATTCATTTTTAGGGGTTGACTTTCTCTATAAATATCAAGCTCCTCATAGACTTATAGACCTGTGTACACTCACAAACGCATCAGTCGCTTAACCTATAAGTCTTCAATACACCAAAATCACTAAGGGGCACTAGATGCACTTACAGTGCATGAAGTCTTGGACTAAATATACAAGATGTCACTTCACAAATTTTGTCTAGAGACTATTATAGGTGTTGCGTCACCTTATTATTGGGCCAGGCCATGTAATTTCAAAATACATAAGTATAGGCTGTTTTTAGAGTCCGTATGTGCGGGGAAACAAGAGATAGGCTTGGTTTCAGACCACTTCCCCAGGGGCCACGAAATTCCACCCTCTTCCTCCATATATACAGCCCTTAGGGCGTCGTTTAGACTTTGGGTTTTTTTAGATTAAAAGTTCGCCATAGCTGCAACTTCGCGTACTTCGTTTGTGTTCAACGACCAGACCAAGACGTCACAGAACCCCACCTTCATTAATAAAGTTTTCCTCTTATATTCGCAATATCCAGATTCTAGTTTCAATTTCTTGTTTGTTCTTTGTTTGCTTGCAGGAAATAGATCTTCGTGGTCAGGTTGATCGTGCTCCGGTGTGGCCAATAACCCCTCGGAGTTGGTTTAGCGATTGCTAAGGCGCGACATCCTCGCACGTTCGTTGTCGGATCGTTAAAGTCTACTCCACCAAAAACGATAGCCATCAGCTCATCGAAAGATCGGGCCTCACCAGGTGGCCCCCCTCCGGTGGTTATTTGCTCCAGTATTTCTTGTTTATTCCATAAAAATCCTCGAGAAGTTTAAGCTCATTTGGAGTTGTGCAGAATAGGTAGCCTGACGTAGCTTTTTCAGGTCCAGATTTCCAACTGCCGAAATTCTCCCTCTGTGTGTGTACCTTGCATATTATGAGAGAAAAGGCATTAGAATTACTCCAAAAAGCATTATTATGCATAAAAACATTATAAATAACAGTCGGTAAACATGATGCAACATGTACTTATCAACTCCCCCAAGCCTAGACCTCGCTTGTCCTCAAGCGAAAACCGAAATCGAAAAACATGTCCACATGCTTAGAGAGAGAGAGAGAGGTGTCAATAAAAACAAAATACGGACATAGAAGCATCATGTGAATTATTATAACAGCAAAAAACTTGAACATAAAACTTTTATCATGGAACTTTTATCATAGACTTCTCATGAATAAGTAACAATTCATCACACTATCAAAGTATAAAGCACAAACTCTATTGGAAACCAACAAACTATGTTCTCAGTCAACTTTGCAACTACAATTCATCATCTTTTCAGGAAGGGTCACGTATCGGAGCCTTTGGGCAAGTCCACATACTCAACCATCATATAGTCTTCTATGATTGCTAACACTCACCGCATACACACGAGGAAAACGTTTCAACCAGACACATAGAAAGATAGGGGCTTATAATTTCGCATCCTCACGTATTCACCTCAAGGGTGATGTCAACAATAATAACTCATGCTACCCATATTCAACTGGATATATGTGCCTAGATCTTTCCTCACCACATGATGTTTGCCAAAGGAGAAAAATAAAATGGAATAGAGAGAAAAACTTTGACTCTTGCATAAAAGTAAATACATAAAAGTAAAAGGTAGGCCCTTCACAGAGGGAAGCACAGGTTGCCATGCGCTTATTTGTTTGTATGCTCAACCCCTTAGCGCAAAAGAACGTCACGTTATATTGCCCCTTATGATAGAAACCTTTATTATGCAGTCTGTCGCTTTTATTCTTTGCTACCACAAGTTTGTACAACGCTCAATTTTCTCTTACACTAAATGATCTCACACTTTTAGAAGCAATTTTTATTGCCTTATTGCACCGATGACAACTTACTTGAGGGATCATGCTCAATCCCTAGGTAGGTATGGTGGACTCTTGAAAATAAGATTTGGGTTTAAGGGTTTCTAGATGCACAAGTAGTATCTCTACTTGGTGCAGAGTTTTTGGCTAGCAAAGACGGGGGGCAAACACCACATGTTGAAGGATCTATGACAATATAACTTCTATGTGAATATGAACAAACATAAATCATTACGTTGTCTTCCTTGTCCAACGTCAACAATTTTGGCATATAATATTTTGATGGGGGCTCACAATCACAAAAGATTTCCAGGATAGTGTATTTGTATGTGAATCTTCTATTCCCTTACTAATTCTTTCATGAGTTGCATCATTGACCAATGCTATGTTTGTCAATCTCTAATAAAATTTTCTACTTATACTTTTCCTTATGTGGTGTCATTACCTACCATAAGATTAGCATATGATCTTTTTCATTTATTTCCTTTTTTATTGGAACATGAAAGTAAAGAAAGCAAAAATTCAAACTAAAAATTTGTTATATATCTCGCACACGATTACAAGGATAGATCACTAAGCAAACTCTCAAAAAGAAATGATCGAACTAAACTTTTATTCATCTAAAGCAAAAGATAACAAAAGATCAAACTAAAATAAATAAAGGCAAAAGATAGTGGGGGTGATACGATACCGGGGCACCTCCCCCAAGCTTGGCGGAAGCCAAGGGGAGTGCCCATACCTGATACTTAGTTTTCTTTTGGTGATGGAGAAGGAGGTAGTGGTGGTGATGCAGTGGTAGCGATCATGTCCTTCATGATCAAGAGATTCTCCAATCTACGGATGACGCTCCGGAGGAAGATGATGTGCTCTTGATGTAGACTATTTTCACGAGTGAGATATTTATTTTGCACACGAACCGTTTCAATGATCCGAAAGGCTTCAATATCAGTAGGGGTAAGATGAGCATAGTAAGGTTTAAGGATATCTTCTTCTTCCTCCTCGGCAGGCCAGGCCTGCTCAACCACCGGCGCTTGATCTTCGGTAGCCTCCTTCCTCTTGTCCCCTTTGACGGCTTCTGTGGGCTCTTCTCTCTTCAGCTCGATCTTCATCAATCAAGCATCCTCTTCCACATTATTGGAGGAAGAAGAAGACATGATGCCTGGCTCAATAGATCTGACTGAAAACAACAAGAAAGGAAAACAGAATATTTCTTCGCGATACGGTGGTCAATAGGTTCGGGGGGTATATAAAGATTTTTTTATATTGGGAAACAAGTAAATGGAAGAAAAACGGAGTCCGAAAGGTACCCGAGGTGGGCACAAACCACCTGGGCGCGCCTGGCAAGCCAGGCACCCCCTGGTGTCTTCTGCCCACCAGGGTGACCTTTCTGGTTGTTTCTTAATTTTCCTAATTTTTGTTATATTCCAAAACTGACAAAAAATATTTTTGCGGATTTTTTCGGAGTCCGTTTACTTACCGTATCACATACCTCCTCTTTTTCACGATTCTGGAGTGTTCCGAAAGGTCTCTTTTATGTGTTTTTCCGGTGTAATAGTTTGGATAATATTACTTTCAACATTAATGGATGTACCTGAGATATAATGTTTTACTCATTGCGCATTAACAACCTTCGGGTTAGTACCTTCGGCATTATTTATTTTGATAGCTCCAGACCGATAAACCTCCTCGATAACATAGGGTCCTTCCCATTTGGAGAGGAGTTTTCCTGCAAAGAATCTGAAACGAGAGTTGTACAAAATAACATATTCTACAACTTTGAAATCACGCTTCTGGATTCTTTTATCATGCCATTTTTTAACTTTTTCTTTAAATAACTTAGCATTTTCATAAGCTTGGGTTCTCCATTCATCTAATGAGATATTATCAAATAACCACTTTTCACCGGCATGTCTAAAATCATAGTTGAGTTCTTTAATTGCCCAATATGCGTTATGTTCAAACTTAAGAGGCAAATGACAAGTTTTTCCATAAACCATTTTATAAGGAGACATACCCATAGGATTTTTATATGCTGTTCTATAGGCCCAAAGTGCATCATCTAATTTCTTAGACCAATTCTTCTGGGACCTATTGACAGTCTTTTGCAAAATTAATTTTATTTCTCCATTGCTAAGTTCAACTTGACCACTAGACTGAGGATGATAGGGTGATGCAATTCTATGGTTAACGTCATACTTGGCAAGCATTTTACAGAAAGCACCATGAATAAAGTGTGAACCACCATGAGTCATTAAATATCTAGGGACTCCAAACCTTGGGAAAATAACTTCCTTAAGCATTTTAATAGAGGTGTTGTGATCAACACTACTAGTTGGAATAGCTTCTACCCACTTAGTAACATAATCAACAGCAACCAAAATATGTGTATACCCATTAGAGGAAGGAAAAGGTCCCATGTAATCAAAACCCCAAACATCAAATGGTTCAACAGCAAGTGAATAATTCATAGGCATTTCTTGACACTTACCAATATTACCTATTCTTTGACATTCATCAAAAGATAAGACGAAATTGCGAGCATCCTTGAAAAGAGTAGGCCAATAAAACCTAGACTGCAATACCTTGTGAGCAGTTCCGTGTCCCGCGTGATGCCCTCCATAAGCTTCGGAGTAACATTTCCATAGGATTTGTCCCTGTTCATGCTCAGGTACACAACATCTAATAATACCATATGCTCCTTCTTTATAAAGGTGTGGGTCATCCCAAAAGTAATGTCTTAAATCATAGAAGAATTTTTTTTTTGTTGGTATGTGAAACTAGGTGGTAAATATTTAGCAACAATGTAATTAGCATAGTCAGCATACAAAGGAGTGTTATGAGAAACATTTATTGCAGCTAACTGCTCATCAGGAAAATTGTCATCAATAGGTAGTGGGTCATCAAGGACATTCTCCAACCTAGACAAGTTATTAGCTATGGGGTTCTCCGCTCCTTTTCTATCAGTGATATGTAGATCAAATTCTTGTAGCAAGAGGAACCCATAGAATAAGCCTAGGTTTAGCATCTTTCTTTTCCATAAGATATTTAATAGCAGCATGGTCAGTGTGAACAATTACTTTTGAATCGACAATGTAAGATCTAAATTTATCACAAGCAAACACCATTGCTAGAAATTCTTTTTCAGTAGTAGCATAATTTCTTTGAGCACTGTCTAGAGTTTTACTAGCATAATGGATAACATTTAGTTTCTTATCAACTCTTTGTCCTAGAACAGCACCAACAACATAATCACTAGCATCACACATAATTTCAAAAGGCAAGTTCTAGTCAGGTGGTTGAACAATAGGTGCAGAAATTAAGGCTTTCTTGAGTGTTTCGAAGGCTTCTAAACAATCGTCATCAAAAACAAAAGGAACACCCTTTTCCAAAACATTTGTAAGGGGCCTAGAAATTTTAGAAAAGTCTTTGATAAATCTCCTATAGAAATCAGCATGACCTAAGAAACTACGAATACCTTTGATATCGTTAGGACATGGCATTTTCTCAATTGCATCAACTTTAGCTTTGTCCACCTCAATACCTCTTTCAGAAATTTTATGGCCCAAAACAATACCTTCATTAACCATAAAATGGCACTTCTCCCAATTCAAGACAAGATTTGTTTGCTCGCATCTCTTCAAAACTCGATCAAGATTGCTTAAACAATCATCAAAAGACATCCCATAAACAGAAAAGTCATCCATGAAAACCTCAACAATCTTTTCACAAAAGTAAGAGAATATAGCAGTCATACATCTTTGAAAGGTAGCAGGTGCATTGCATAAACCAAAAGGCATACGTCTATAAGCATAATTTCCAAAAGGACAAGTAAAAGTGGTCTTTTCTTGATCAGGTTGAGAAATAGGTATTTGTGAAAAACCAGAGTATCCATCAAGGAAGCAAAAATGTGTGTTCTTAGATAATCTTTCTAGCATTTGATCAATAAAAGGCAAAGGGTAATGATCTTTTCTAGTTGCTTTGTTTAATTTTCTAAAATCAATTACCATTCTATAGCCTGTAACAATTCTTTGTGGAATAAGTTCATTCTTATCATTAGGAACAACAGTAATGCCTCCTTTCTTAGGGACACAATGAACAGGACTTACCCATCTACTATCAGCTATAGGATAGATTATACCTGCTTCCAGAAGTTTTAATATTTCCGTTCTTACCACTTCTTTCATCTTCGGATTTAACCGACGTTGGTGATCAAAACGGGTTTAGCATCAGGTTCCATATCGATCTTGTGCTGACATAGAGTGGGACTAATGCCCTTTAAATCATTAAGAGTATATCCAATAGCAGCTTAGTGCTTCCTTAGAACTTTCAATAATCTTTCTTCTTCATGTTCTGAAAGGTTAGCACCAGTAATTAGAGGATATATATTCTTCTCATCAAGATAAGCATATTTCAAGGTGTCTGGCAATTGTTTTAATTCAAACACAGGATCACCTTTAGGTGGAGGAGGACCTCCCAGAGTTTCAATAGGAAAATTGTGTTTAAGCAGAGGACGTTGTTCAAAGAAAACCTTATCTATTTCATTTCTTTCATGCATATGTAAATCATTTTCATGGTCTAGCAGATATTGTTCTAGAGGATCAGTAGGAGGCACAACAATAGAAGCAAGACCAATTATTTCATCCTTACTAGGCAATTCTTTTTTATGAGGTTTTCTACTAAACTTGGAAAAATTAAACTCATGAGACTCATCACCAAAGCTAACACCGATAGTTTGTTTCTCACAATCTATTTTAGCATTAACGGTGTTCAAGAAAGGTCTACCAAAGATAATGGGACAAAAATCATCTTGTGGGGAACCAAGAACAAGAAAATCAGTAGGATATTTTATTTTCGCACACAAGACTTCAACATCTCTAACAATCCCAAGTGGGGTGTTGGTGTCTCTATTAGCAAGTTTAATAGTAGCATCTATTTCTTCTATTTCAGCAAGTGCTATGTCATTCATAATTTCTTGATATAAGGTAAAAGGAATAGCACTCACGCTAGCACCTATGTCACATAAACCATGATAACAGTTCTCTCCTATTTTAACTGAGACAACAGGCATGCCAACAATGGGTCTATGTTTATCCTTTTTATCAGTTTGGCAATTCTAGTAGCTTCATTATAGAAGTAAATAACATGCCCATCTATATTTTCTTCCAGGAGATCCTTAACCATAGAAACGCTAGGTTCTACTTTGATTTGTTCATCAGGTTTAGGTGTTCTAATATAACTTTTGTTGACCACAGTTGAAACTTTAGCATGTTCCTTCATCCTAACAGGGAAAGGTGGTTTCTCAATGTAAGCAGTAGGAAAAACTGGATCAACATTATAAATAATAGTTTCTTCTTTAGCTCGTACCGGTTACTTAATTTATTCTTTAATAGGTGGGTGATATTTAAACCACTTCTCCTTAGGGAGATCAACATGAGTAGCAAATGATTCACAAAAGGAGGCTACTATCTCAGAGTTGAGTCCATATTTAGTGCTAAACTTTTGAAAAGCATCGGTATTCATAAAAGATTTAACACAATCAAACTTGAGCTTAATACCTGACTCTTTACCTTCATCGAGTTTCCAATCTTCAGAGTTGCATCTAATTCTTTCCAAAAGATCCCACCGAAATTCAATAGTCTTGTTCATAAAAGAACAAGCACAAGAAGTAAGCATGGATCGGTCATTATGAGAAAGCCGAGCATAAAAATTCTGGATAATAATTTTTCTTGAGAGCTCATGATTGGGGCATGAATATAACATTGACTTAAGCCTCCCCCAAGCTAGAGCGATACTTTCTCCTTCACGAGGCCAAAAGTTATATATGTAATTTTGATCACGATGAACTAGATGCATAGGACAAACTTTTTGGTGAAACTCCAATTTCAATCGAGTCGAATTCCAAGATCCAATATCATCGCATAGCCTATACCATGCCAATGCTTTTCCATTCAAAGATAAAGGGAAAACCTTCTTATTAACTTCATCTCCGGGTAAACCTGCAAGCTTAAACAATCCACAAATTTCTTCCACATATATCAAGTGCATATCAGGATGTTAGGTTCCATCTCCTGCATAAGGATTAGCTAGTAGTTGTCCTATCATACCCGAAGGAATTTCATATTCAATATTTTCAGTAGGTGCAGTAGGTTGAGGGGTAACTAATTGTGGTTCCGGTTGAGGTGAAGATACCCCGAACAAACCCCTAAAAGGATTGTTTTCCATAGTAACAAGTGACAATAAATTTCAGCACGTAGTAATAATTTTTTCCTTACCAATTTCCACTTACCAAGAGCGCTTCACTACCCAGCAACGGTACCAGAAAAGAGCCTTGATGACCCACAAGTATATGGGATCAATTGTAGCCTTTTCGATAAGTAAGAGTGTCGAACCCAACGAGGAGCAGAAGGAAATGACAAGTGGTTTTCAGCAAGGTAATGTCTGCAAGTGCTGAAATTGTAAGTAACAGAGTAGTTTGATAGCAAGATAATTTGTAACGAGCAAGTAATGATAGTAGTAACAAAAGTGCAGCAAGGTAGCCCAGTCCTTTTGAGGCAAAGAACAGGCCGAAACGGTCTCTTATAATAAGCAAAGCATTCTTGAGGGTACACGGGAATTTCATCTAGTCACTTTCATCATGTTGATTCGATTTGTGTTCGCTACTTTGATAATTTCATATGTGGTTGGACCGATGCTTAGGTTCTTTTATTACTTGAACAAACCTCCTACTTATGATTAACCGCCTCACAAGCATCCGCAACTACGAAAAAGTATTAGGAATAAATTCTAACCATAGCATTAAACTTTTGGATCCAATCGGTCCCATACGGAATAGCGCATAAACTAGGGTTTAAGCTTCGGTCACTCTCGCAACCCTTCATCTAATAACTACTCCACAATGCAATCCCTTAGGCCGAAATATGATGAAGTGTCATGTAGTCGACGTTTACATGACACCACTAAGGGAATCACAACATACATACTATCAAAATATCGAACATATATCAAGTTCACATGATTACTTGCAACAAGATTTCTCCCGTGACCTCAAGAAAAAAAGTAACTACTCATAAACCGTCACTAGAAATCCATCATAGATTAACAGGTTTCTTGTAGTGTGCTCAAGATCAGAGGGGTATTAAATAGCATATTGGATCTGAACATATAATCTTCCACCAAATAAACCATATAGTAATCAACTACAGGATGTAATCAACACTACTAGTAACCCACAAGCACCAATCTATAGTTCCGGTACACAGATTGAACACAAGACATGAACTAGGGTTTGAGCGGAGATGGTGTTGTTGAAGATGTTGATGGAGATTTCCCTCCCCAAGATGGGAGAGTTGTTGGTGATGATGATGATGATGGTTTCCCCCTCCGGGAGGGAAGTTCCCCCGGCAGAATCGCTCTGCCGGAGGGCAAAAGTGCTCCTGCCCAAGTTCTGCCTCGAGAAGGTGGTGCTCCGTCCCGAAAGTCCTCTCCTTATTTTTTTTCTAGGTCAAAATGACTTATATACCAGAAGATGGGCACCGGAGGTGAGCTGGGCTAAGCACAACCCACCAGGGTGCGCCTGGGGGGCCAGGCGTGCCCTGGTGTCTTGTGCTCACCTGGTGGCCCCCATCTTTGCTCCAGTATTTCTTATTTATTCCATAAAAAATCCTTGTGAAGTTTCAGCTCATTTGGAGTTGTGCAGAATAGGTAGCCAGACGTAGCTTTTTGAGGTCCAGATTTCCAGCTGCCGGAATTCTCCCTTTTTGTGTCTACCTTGCATATTATGAGAAAAAAGGCATTAGAATTACTCCAAAAAGCAATATTATGCATAAAACATTATAAATAATAGTAGGTAAACATGATGCAAAATGGACGTATCAGCGCACAAAAAGAAATGGATGTTGTAGTCTGCTACTTAAAAGTTTACCTCATATGATTACATAGCCTCCATTTCATAAATTGCATACCTGTTGAATTCATATATGAATATTATATATATATTATTTCATAATAGAACCTTGAATCATCCCAGACTAATGAATTTGAATGCAAGACTAACAATGGTGCATGTACATGATAGCTACAGTGGTTGCACTACAAAAAAATACACTTCCGTGATGATACGTGTTTGTCACAATAGGTCACGTTTTCTGTCATGCATGTACATCCATGACAATTTTATGACAGAATCAAGATAGTCAAACCTGTGTTGTCGTAGAAGTGTTCCATGACATTACCAAAAATATCATCATGGAAGTGTCCACTTCCATGACAATAAATCCCGCGTCATAGAAGTGCTTTCGTCAAGGGTGACCGACACGTGGCATCCATCGTAATGGCTTGCCGTTATGCTATCGGGTCCGGTTTTGGATCCGATAACCTGTTAACAGCCCGGGCCAATGGGGATTTTCCACGTGTAAAATCATCATTGGCTGGAGGAAACACGTGTCGGCTCACCGTTGGGACAGATGTCATCCACTCATTGGACCGAAGCCGCCTATGATACATAGACACGTGGCAGGGCCCAATAGAGGCCCATTCCTGTGAAAAGGCCGGCCCGTTTGAGTTGGTCAAAAGGTGGCGGGCTGGCCCACGGAAAGCCTGTTAGCGGCCTGTTCGCATATAGCCCATTTACAGCCCGCTAACCCAGGGCCCGTTACGACCTATCCAAATTAGGCCCAGTAGCGTCATCTGGGCCGTCCAATATGATTCCAGCCCGTTTTAACTTTCGGCCCATGTATAGCCCATGAAGTCTTTCGGCCCATATGAGGCCCTTTGTAACTCTTGGCCCATTAACGGCCCGAGGTGAAACTGGCCTATAATGAACAGTGTATCACTTTATACCCATTAACGACCCATTATACTGTTGGGCTGTTTCCAGCCCATGTTATCTTTCGGCCTTCTCAGGGCCCATTTATTCTTGGGCTCATTTCCAGCATTCGGTTACTTACGGCCCGTTACTGTCATTTTCTGCTTGTGAGCCAAATTCAGCCCGTGGTTACAGTCGGCCCGTTTGTCGCCCGTTAATACGTTGGGCCGTTTTCATAGCGTCATCAAATATGGCCGATTAACGAGGGCCCATTTTGGTCGGCCCATGAACGGACGATTCCAACTCAAGCCCGTTTACAACCATAAAGCGGTATGTTATTGGCCCACGTTTGGGCAATCGATCATACGGCCCGTAGAAGGCCCATTGATGATACGGCCCGTAGAAGGCCCATTGATGATACGACCCGTAGAAGGCCCATTGTTTCTACGCCCCGTAGAAGGCCCAATGTTTCTACGGCCCGTAGAAGGCCCAGTGTCACTAAAGTAAATATGGAGCCCATGGTTATTGTGGCCTAGTTTTAAAAAATAGATTATTGCGGCCACTAGCAAACCGCGGAAAAAGAACATCACTGACTACAAGCAAACAAATAAACAAGACAACAAGGAAATAAATAAGCAAGCAACTTACGCTAGGCTATCACGGCTATTACACATATTACATCCACTGGGCATCAAAGTTCGCCACCAGTGCAAATATAAGGAACAAAGCAGCTTATCATATACACAGGTTGTCAAAGCTGGCGACCAGCGCAAAGAAACGCCGCAGCAAAACAAGTCCAGAACTGAAACCACTTCAGATGATCTCAAGAAACAATATCCTGGGTACCCATAATGCTGGCAAGATGCTTAGCAAGCTTATTAACTTTCTCTTGTTTGGCGCTTAAATCCTCCAACGCTTGTTGTTGCACCAGAAAGTATGCATCCGAATTCTGCAGGGACTTCCTCAGTCCTTCAGCTTCCTGTCACAACACATCTGATCGATGTCTTTCAACTTGAAGCTGAGACTCAAGAAGACGAACTGATTCAGGCAGCGCATTCGAAGAGCTTGTGCCAGCAGTAGTGGCCAGTAACTCAAACACTACATCAAGACAAGACTTTTGGGTTCTCTCACGGTCATCAAGGTAGTTTTTATCAGCTTTCTTGGAGACCAACAGGGATGTCTCACTATCTTGAACCTTATCTGCATTACTTCCTTCACCATTGCATAACGGGGTACTGTTCTCCAATATTTTGTCCGCATTCTAAAAGAGAAACAAGCAGACACATCACAGGTTTACCATGTTGTATATAAAACTCATTTTGGTAAATCAGTTCAGTAGTAAAGTGCACAGGATAATAGCATGAAACAAACATATATCTATGTACCATGGTCACTTTATGGTCTATATCATTCTAGTTTTTGTTGCCAAATCAAGATAGAGACACAGTTCAAATAATATTTGTTCAAGACAAAGCATAATAGACAGAATATAAGTGTGGGAAACTATAAAGACACTTGTAATGTGCATGACATGAGAACATAACTATTTATTCAATTGAAACTGAAATCAACATAGAGCAAGTTACAACAGCAAACCAGTTAAAGAAACAAGTTTAAAACATACCTGTTTTGCCATTGGAGTTTCAATTCCATCCTTCAAATTTGAAAATAGTTGGTCTGAGTAAATACAGTGATGCAAGAGCAAAGGAGTATGAACCATAGCTATAGAACCTGACCTGAGAACAATTCTTCTTCTCCTTTAAGCGTTGAGTTGGGATTCGGAGTGGTGGTCCTCGTGGTTTGGGCACTGCAGTTCCCTTACTAACTGCTCGTGTTTGGGTGCTCTGTGGTGGAGACGGTGCTGTGTCAACTGGAACTGGGTTACTATCTGTTGGTGTTGGGGTTAGAAGTGGTGTAGCTGGTTCTCTGTCCAACTGGGTAGGGGTACAATCTGGGAGAGTCTGGGTTATGTGTGGTGGGGCTGGTTCTTGGGCAAGTACAACCGTGGTTCTATCTGCATCAACTGGTAGCACTATATTTTCTGAAGACCGTGTTGTTACTCCCTTAGATACTGCCATCACCCTCTCCAATTCAAATGGTTGATAAACAAGAAAAGTAATTGAATGTACAGACATTGTATAATAGACAGGTGCAATGATAGTGGGGAATAAAAGAGGGCATGAAATAATTCACTTTTATGTTGTCTAACCAAACAGGATAGCATGACACAATTTCACATATATGATGGCTAACTAAACAGGATAGCATGATACAATTTCACATTATGATGGCTAACTAAAAAAGATGGAAAGACATAGTTCAAAATATGATGACTATGTAAACAGGATGACATGATATAACTATATAATGTGTTTATTAAATAGGTTGGCATGCCATAATTCATATACATGCCGCCTATGGAAACATGATAGCATGATATAATTCCCGGATAGAATGACATAATTCAAAATATGATGACTGTAAACACTAAATAGGATGAGATGATATAACTATATGATGTATTTATTAAATGGGTTGCCATGCCATAATTCAGATAGATGTTGTGTATGCAAACATGATGGCATGATATAATTCAAATATATGATTTATATAGTAAGCAAGTAAGCAGATGGCAATCCATATATGATGTAAAAACTAAGCAATGCAAGACAACATGCATGACATGGGTAATATAACCCTGCCAAGTTTGAGTATAGACCTCAGGGGGGAAATAGGACTGGTCATCAGTCTCTGAATCCTCCTCTGAGGAGCTCTCTATATCCAGCAAGATGTCTGCTTCAGCAGGTAGCATTGTCTGCTCTGAATACCTTGTTTTCACTCCAGATACTTCCATCACCGCTTCAAATGGCCGATGCACAGGAAGAGTAGTTGAATATACAAACGTTGTCGACAAATGGAACACGTAATACAAAAAAATGATAGCATGACATAATTCACATACATGATGATTGGCTCAACAACATGGCATTGCATAATTCACATATATAATGCCTTTGCAACAAGATAGCATTGCATAATCACATATATAATGTCTTGCAACAAGATGGCAATGCATAATTCACATATATGGTAATTAGACACTAAACAGGTGGCATTCACACAAAGCATGTCTAAACTAATCAAATGACATCGCAATGCAAGACACCATACACACGATATGAGCAACATAACCCTGCCAAGTTAATTAGCATACACCTCGGGGGGGGGGGATATGACTAGTCATCTGTCTCTGAATCCTCCTCTGAGGAGCTATCCGTAACCAGCGAGATATGCGCTTCGTCAGATAGCATAGTCTGCTCTGAAGACCTTGTTTTCACTCCAGAATTTTCCATCACCGTGTCAAATGGCTGATGCACACGAAGAGTAGTTGAATGTACTAACATTGTTGACAAATGTAATACGTAACGAAAAAAAGGATGGCCTGATATAATTCACATATAAGATGACTGGCTAAGTAGGATGGCATTGCAAAATTCACATATATGATGCCTGGCTAAACAAGATGGCATTGCATAATTCACATAAACGATGAATAAACTAAACAGACGGCATTCACACAAAGCATGTCTAAACTAAGCAGTTGACATATTTGATGTATAAAGTAAGCAATGCAAGGCACCATATGCATGATATAACCAACATCAGCATGCCAAGTTAGAGCGAAGACCTCATGGGGTAAATAGGAGTGGTCTTCTGCTTCTGAATCCCCCTCAGAACAGTTATCTTCCTCTTGAGATTACGATCCGAAATGGGTGGAGGGGGGCTGCCTTTGCGCCCACCATGGAGCGACGTCTGCATGAAATTTTATTGCCACGCAAGGCTCGTCTCTTTTGCTCTATATGTTCAGTTCCATTGTGTACAATAACTGACATGCATAGGAATAAAACATAGTGAGATTATGTAAGGAGTGCATGGACAAATCCAGAGTGATGGTAGCAAACTGTGGATAGACCCAAAACCAACGATAGCAGGCAGATAATAGCTTTAGTTAAAAATACAGATAATGGCTCCTTTAATGTTTGTTTGCACCCAACATGAAACTCATAGTAGAGACCCGAGATTAACCAGATAGTAGACAGATAGTACTGATTGCTGCCCCAATATGTACCCCACAACCATTTAAAAACTCAAGTTTCAGCATAAGTTTGGACCTGACTCGGAGTCTAATAGGTGAACACGATGATAAAGTAGCATGTCATCATATTAAGCGATGCATAACGTAAGCAGACACGGAAGAGTGCGACCTCTCTTGCGGACCCGTGTAGTCCTCAAGGTCATCTGCTCAGTTGATGATGGTAATGCAGTTATCGTGGCTGCCGACGGCGGGGAAGATAATCTAAGGCGGTGAAAGACAGTCTGGAGAGCGGATCCCTACTGTGGTGAACCCTTCCGTCGTTGGAGCAGCTGAGCTGGGGTGGAACACAGCACCGCAGGAGCAGGACAAACCACACAAGGTTTTCTTTAACACATATCTGTAACAGAAGTAATTGTGTAAGGGCTTGTTTGAATTTGAGGATTCTAACAATGCAGGGATAGGAAATAGACAGGAATAGGATAGGAATGCACGTGCAAAACAGAGAATTTAAAAACACAGGATTTCTGCCAATCTGGGTGTTTGGTTCACAAGAATGGGAAGATCACAGGATGCAAAGAAGCATGGTGAGATTAAGTCAAACCACAAGAAAATGTACGGTTATAATGCTATTATGCTACTATCTCTTAGTCTTGTGCTTCATGAATAGGAATTTGAAAAGGTGGACAAGTGGAAATTAAAATTCCTACGGTTTTTCTTTCAAGGAGACACTAAAGGAACAAATCCTACAGTTTTCCTTTGCTCCATTCCTTTGCACCAAATTCATGAAAAGTAGTACCATACGAAACTTTCCAATTCCTATGTTTTTCATTCACTTTTCCTTTCAAGCACTTGCGATTCTAGTAGGCAGGCTTGAGCAAGGAAAAGCCTACACTAAAAAAATGTTTTTGTGCTACTTCTATTACTTTGGACCCAGGCCACTGCCCTGCTAGCTCAACTCCCAGGGCCATCGACAAATGCACAACTCAAACGCGCAGAGATAAATAATGATGGCGTTCAAGAGAGTCCATCACGGATAGCTAAATTGCCTGGTACTTCACTGCTTGTCATATAGTAGGATAAAAGAATCGTATTTCCCGTTACTCCGTGTGCTCAGTGGACAATATATATAACATGTAGAGTAAAAAAGATATGCAACAAGTGTACAACCTCTTTGGCGAAGCCATGTCTATCTCAGCGTGATTGGGTTGGCCGATGAGGATGCTTCGGCTTACTTGGCTGTCGGAGGAGGGGAAGAAGATCTTAGGCGTCTGGAGATGGAGCCCGAGGTACTGCTCCGGTGTGATGGAGGGTTTCGTCGTTGGAGCACCTCCGGTGAGTTGTACGACGCCGAGGCTGAAGCAGGACAAGAGAGACAACGTTAACCTGAGTGGAATTCTAATAGCATCTCCAAAAGATGACGTAAAATACATAACCACAAAGTGCTAGATGTATACATCAGCCACTCATCTCTGAACTTAACTGTGAAAACTGAATTTAACTGTGGAAACTGAACTTAACTGTCGAAACTGAATTTTGTTGTCGAAACTGAATTTTACAGTCGAAACTGAACGCACTAGAGGTGAGGCTACACGTCAGTCGACTGACTTTTTCATCTCTGGTCAGTCGATTTTGCAGCCGTTGGATATGAAATCAAGGGCCTGCAGTTCATCTTCAACCTCCACCCCCCTGAGCCGCCAGCCACCACCGGCAAAACAGCCGCCCCCGCCGCCCGTGGCCGGCGGTGCGCCGCCCCGCCCGCCCCGAAAACACTCCCCACCGCCGGTCCGCCGCCGCCCCGGCCATCCCTCTAGGCCCCCCCGTGCTGAGCTTTTTCCCCGGCGATCCCCACGCCACCGCCCCACCACCGCCGGTGACCACCGCCCCCACCCTGAACCCTAAGATAGATAGTGGGGTACCTCTCCGGCGAGCCCCCCTCCCCGCTGTGGCTGGTTCTTCCTTAACTCCGGCGAGCCCCCCCCCCCCACCCCCTGAAAATCGACTGACCCAAAAGTCGATTCAGTCGACTGAAGTGTAGAGAAATCGGAGCAACATCGCAAGCAAGAGCAAGAGCGAGAGCAGCAGTGCGAGAGAGAGCAAGAGCAGACCAGGCAGGGGACCGAGAGCAAGAGCAGAGCAGCAGCGCGAGCGAGAGCTAAAGCAGGAGCAGCTCCTACTAATGTGCACGTCGCCGCCGAGGGAGCGACGCCGTGGAGGAAGTGGCCGGCGACGCCGCCGTGGATGGAGCCGCGCCATGTCGGCTCGGGACCGAGCGCCGGCAGCACCGTGAGATCGAATCAAGAAGAAGATGCGGCGATTAGTGTACAACCTCTTTGGTGGTGCCGATTAGGCCGCAGCTTCATCCAAGGAAACGGTGATGATGATGCTCTTCCGATGGTGCAGGTGAACACGGCGGGGTGGGAATGGAGGTGGCGCGAAAGACGAGGAGAACGTGAGGGCAGCTCCTTGGAGGTGGAGGACGGCGTGGCTGAACCGGCGGGACGACCAGATCGACAACGGATCCTCATCCGGTACGGTGGATGAGGGATGTCGAGGTGTTGCTGTGGACGACGTCGTCGCGGAAGAGGCTCCGGCTGGGTGGCGGACGGAGGAGGGTGTGGGGCTTCGCGGGTTTTCCCGGCCTCGTTGTACGAATGGGTGGGCGGATGGGATGGGAGTGGGGAACCATGGCTTAGGGACGCGCTTGTCCGAAATGTGGGGTAAGTTACGAAAGTACCCCCACCGATTTGAGGCGGTTCTTTCGGTTCAGGGGTATCATGGGCATTTCGCGTGTCGAGATTTCACAGGAGGTGGGAGTTTTCGCGCACGTTGTAATTTTGGAATAGCAAGGCGCGGGTTGAGATGGAGGGTGTTGTCGGAGCACAACGAGACAAAGATATATCTTAAATATTTCGGGCTAACAAGGCACGGGTTGAAATTTCCGGACAAGCCTAACGTGTACTATACCAAATCAATTCGCACTACAAATGTCATTCAAAACTTTGAATTCATGTTATGTTCAATTAGAATATTTCGCTACGTGTATAATGCATGCAACCTACTACTCAAATGAACGTTTTAGTGCATTCCAAACGTATATACTACCGCTTCAATATGAACTAAATTTGAATTCGTTTCTCTATTTGAATAAGATCTACAATAATGATTGTTGTGAAGTCAAAGCATTTGAATTCGTTTCTCTGTTTTAATAAGATCTACAATCATCATTATTGTCAAGTTAAACCATCGTTTGTGTATTATCTTCACAGCACACCACATGATTAGTCTCGAGTTACATATGAACTATGTGTACTATATGAACTCGAACTCAATTTTTTGAATCCACTTTATGTTGATTTCAAATCACAGTACATTTCAAGCTCTAGCTAGATCTTCATAATCTAAACCATGTCTCATATTTATAATGTGTTTATCACATTATGTATGGTGCCCCGCCCCCTACGCCTACAAGTATTTAGATGTGAGTTGCAAACACCACACATTACCACAAATTCAAATAAAATGTGAGAATGTTCGATATAGTATTGTTTAGATTGTTCGATATTTAGTTGTAAGCTGCAAACACCACACATTATCACAAATTCAAACAAAATGTGAGATTGTTCGATGTATAGTATGGTTTAGATTGTTCGACATTTAGCTGTGAGTTGCAAACGCCATGCATTATCACATTATGGTATAACATGTGCAAAACCACAACACGCGTATCACCGCTATATTCATGCATGCATATGTTTAAAACACTATGATCTCCTATTCAGTTATATGAATCCACTTTCATATCAAATTATGATCTTTGTTTGTCTCTTACACCCACACAATCATCTAACCTTGGTAGCTACCACTAACTTTCTCTCGTGCATGCACACGCCCTCCTCGCCCTCCCCTTCCCTCAGCATTCTATCTATCGCACACATTCATTTGTTTTTCTTTAGGTCGTTCTCCCACAATCTCCACAACTTTTTTCCGACACACACCGATCGATAAACCTCTCCAGCGATGTCTGCCTACAACATACACACGCACCTTCAATCTCCTCCTTTATGTGTCCTTGCCTCGTGTCTCTCATACGGTCCCACACACGTGTAAACTCTCGCCCCTCTTTTCATCGATCTCACAACCGCACACTCCTCCCCCTATCTAGCTAGTAGCTGGGCCTCTCGCACCACCTCCTAGCTCCATTCTCTCTGTCTATCCGTCTCGCCGGGCCTTATTTGCCTCTAACAAATGGACGTACACCGACCAATCTCCCGCTATACATATAGCTAGCTAGGTCCTTATAACTCGTTTTCCCCATGCGTCGATCGATGTACCTCATTAGTTATGTCTCTCCCTTCCTCCGACAAACAACAATCGATCTACCGATCTAGTTAGGTTTGCTTACCAAACACATGGTTCCCCTTCATCATCCATGGATGTGTCCCGACAGATCTATCACGCACAGGCACACACAGAAACACATCCCCACTCTTATTGATAATATTGCAGTTCCACCCTTAGTTTGTCTAGTAGGCCTCTCCCACCATATTCGAGAAGCAACTCCATCACCCATCCAGCACTCTACCCCTCTCCCTCCCTCTCTCCCTCCTCTCTCTCTCTGTCCCATCCTATTTCTCGTCCTTCAGTTATGTATGGATGTCGACCGATCTCCCTCAAGACATAGCTGGGTCTCTCCTTCTCAACACATATACGAGTCATTCTACCTCTATAGTTAGGCCTCTACCTACCCCTCCCCCCACCCCCCTCCCACACACACACACACTGATACATCGAGCGCTCTAGTCATGTCTTCCTGCCACACACAAACTTGACCTGTGCCCTCTGACGTTCCGGTAGGTCAGTCGCCCTATATCTTTGACTTGCACACACACACAATTTTGATGGCTCTCTTCATCGATCTCGCACCCACCCACTTGATCCTCTCTTCGACTCTATCGATATCTATGACCCCTCCCTCTCTTCTCGTGGATCGCCCGGCCCTCTATATATGATATGGATAGGCCTCCATTTCACAGACGACATTGCATGCAAAATTTTGTTTGAGATGTCATCGACACATATTCCCACAAATACATTCACGAAATCACCCCCCCCCCAAAACAAAAAACACTCACGAACGCACAAGCCATTTGTCTAGGTTTGTATCTCTCACACACACCCACGTAGGTGGGGGACATGCACAAAGAGAAGAGGTGCACGCACGACGCACGTACTCCCGTCTCTTTCCCAAACACACCCGCGCGGGTACATGGTGGAGCTCATTTCTGTACGAAAAGGCAGCCCACGTGGTAATTTGACACGTGTACTGGTTGTCCACTTGATGGAGGGAGGATCGTCTACCACGGGTGAACAAACAAATTGCGACTTGACGCGTTATGTTAAAAAAGAGGCAAACCATGTGGGGCCTACCTTAGAGGCAAGGCTCTATACACTGGAGTACTTTTGATGTGTCCCGTCAACTCGCAGAACGAGGAGAAGCTTGCTTAGTACGCCGTCTCCCCCGCCCACGGGCGCAGTGGCTCGCAGGATGAGGTGAAGCTTGCTTACTAGTAGTAGTACTGTACGCCTTACGCCCGCTCCCTTGCCCACGCGCGCGGTGCCTCGCAGGACGAGGAGAAAATTTTACTACTCCCTCTGTTTACTCCTCGTCCCTTCTACCTTGGTTAGAGGGATTATCATATTGTTTGGAATATATATGTCCTTTAGTAGATTTCAATATGAACTACTAGTACATACTCCAAACACTGATGTATATAGACGTATTTTAGAGTGTAGATTCACTCATTTTGCTCCGTATGTAGTCCATATTGCGCATAAAGTTGAGACACTTATTTTGGAACGGAGAGAGTACATATTTGCTATGATCTTTTTGAGGAACCGATATTTGCTATGATCTATCAATCATTGAGATGCAATAGCATGCATGTTAGTCTCCTTTGTATTTGATGAAATGTTGCAACAGGCAACCTTGGACGCAAGATACATGTAACAGAAGCTGGAAGCTTCATAGCATTGTACTATCTCGCTGATAAATTACAGTACGTACTATACAAGTACTTCTTCCGTTCCTAAATATAAGTCTTTGTAGAGATTTCACCATGAACCACATACGGATGTATATAGATGCATTTTAAGTGTAGATTCATTCATTTTGTTCCGTATGTAGTCCACCTAGTGCAATTTCTACAAAGACTTATATTTAGGAACGGAGGGAGTACTATGTAAAAAGTTAGGTGTCGCACGGTGTCCAGAACATATGGTGATAGTGTGAGGTGGGCCATGTAATCACTGAGCCTGCGTGTTTTCACTGCTCTTGCACTCCTCCGCCGTAAGAATGGAGAAAATTGTAATCTAGTAGTAGTACCTCCTTTCGCCGAAAGCGTGGGACATCCACCAGTCCTACCACCTCAGTAATAATGACCAATGAGCCGTCAAATCACATAGACCCAACAGTAAGTTGGACGGACGAAGCAACCATCACTCTTGAATCCGCTTCTCCCTTTAACGCAGGCGCCAGTGAGAGGTCGCGTCCGCTCTGCACGGGCATGCATCACTACAAAAAAAATACACTTCCGTGATGATACGTGTTTGTCACAGTAGGTCGCGGTTTTTGTCATGCATGTGCATCCATGACAAATTTATGACAGAATCAAGATAGTCATACCTGTGCTGTCGTAGAAGTGTTCCATGACATTACCAAAATTATCATCACGGAAGTGTCCACTTCCATGACGATAAATCGTGCGTCACAGAAGTGCTTTCATCAAGGGTGACCAACACGTGGCATCCACCGTAACGGAACGCCGTTAAGCTATCGGGTCGGGTTTTGGATTCGATAACCCATTAACAGCCCCGACCAATGGGTATTTTCCACGTGTAAAATCATCATTGGCTGGAGGAGACACGTGTCAGGTCCGCGTTGACACAGGTGTCACTCATCCAATGGGCGAGACGCGCCTATGATATGTTGACACATGGACCGGCCCATCAAGTTTAAATGGGCCGGCCCAACTGAAAGCCCACAAGATTTTGCGGACCATAATGGGCCGGCCCAGCTAGAGGCCCACGAGATTTTGCGGACCATAATGGGCTGGCCCAGCTAGAGGCCCACAAGATTTTGCGGGCCATAATGGGCCGGCCCAGGTAAAGGCCCACAAGATTTTTGTGTGCCATAATGGGCCGGCCCAGGTAAAGGCCCACAAGATTCTTGCGGATCATAATGGGCCGGCCCAGCTAAAGGCCCACGAGATTTCACCGACATTAATGGGCCGACCCAGCTGTAGGCCCACAAGATTTTGAGGACCCTAGTCGGCCGGCCCATTAACTGGCTGCCATGTTTTGGGCCAAATGCCGGCCCATATTTGATCCGGTCCATTAATGGCCTGCCACGCTCCGGGCCTAATAGTGGCCCATATGAGATCCGGCCCGTTAAAAGCCTACCACGTTCTGGGCCAAATTACGGCCCAGATCAGGTCCGGCCCTTTAAGAGGCTTTGGGCTCAATTATGGCCCATATCAGATTCGGCCCGTCAACTGGACACTATGCTTTTGGGCCCACTTGCTAAAGGCCCACTTAGTAATTCGGCCTGATATTAGTTTTGGCCTGTTAAAGGCCCGTTTAACATTTCAGCCCTATATTAATTTCGGTCTGTTAAAAGCCTATCATATAGTTGGGCCTAACTACGGCCCGGTTTGCATCCGGCCTGCTCGCAGCCGATATCTGATTGGGCCAAACAAGGACCGAGACAATTTTGGCCTGTTAAAAGCCCGTGATTGATTCGCACAATCATGGGCCGGGGTTCATTTCGGGCTGCTGCCGGCCCGTGAGCTGTTCGGCGCGTTTCAGGCCCAACCTACATCGTGATTGCATGACGGCCCGATTATGTACCGTAATTTTACGGTTTGGCCGTTTACTGCGAAGACAGGATATATATATATATATAGTAAAATAACTGCAGCATCGTGAATAAGAAAAAACCTAGGCTATACAATAAAGAAATTACGGCATATTACATCCACTGAGCATCAAAGTTCAGCACTATGATAATAAAGCACAAGCAGACAGCAGATTACATACACCGGGCATCAAAGATCGCCACCAGTGCAAATAAACACGCCGACAAAATAATATACAAAACCGACTGCACTTCAATAGAGTTCAAGAAAGGTTAGCCCTGCTGGGGAGCTGCAGCGCAAGCAGCTGAGCAAGATGATGAGACTGCGCTTGTTCAACACTTATATCTTCCTCACTCTGAAAGATAAACAAGCAGACAGATGACAGGTTTTGCACATAAAAGTATCAGTGCTGACAATTCATCACATTTCTTACTGACGAATAAAGTGACACAGTTTAAAATTGCATTAACCCAATATGGTATTGTTCAGGTCAAGACATGGCAGGAAATGACATTGTGAAGGAGTTGGCAGCTTCACGACACCACTGGATTACAGATCAAGAACTCATAAGTATCAATGGTTAGTGTGCTGTCAATTTATACCATTTCAGATTGGCAAATAAAGAGACGGTTTAAATAATAGTAGAATGATATGACATTGTTCATAGTTAAGACATTGCAGAATATGACATTGTGCTGTAGTGGGTAGGTTCACCACACCACTGGATTACGGATGAAGAACAGAAGCATACATGCAGTGCAAAAGAAGATCACTTGCTCTGTATAGTTTAATTTACATGGTATTGATGAGGACATCAATACAATTATTACACCCACAGGCCCTGCTGCTATACATACTGGACCAATTACTAGAGCTCGCGCACGCCAATTAAATTACCAGGTACTTTCGTTTCTTGCTAATGATTCTAATGTTCATGAGAATATGATGCTGCCTAAATTGGATACATTTGTTTTGCTTACAAATGAAGGGCCTAGCTTTGAGAAGGATGAACATTGGAGCAAGAACAAGCATGGAGATGATGGCATGCGCATGGGGAACAAGAACGGAGTTACAAGTGATGATTTCAGGACGTTGAAGCCACCATAATGCGTGCATGAAGCCTTGGACGAAATATACAAGATGCTACTTCATAACTTTCGTCCAGAGGCTATTCTAGGTGCTGCGTCACCTTATTATTGGGCCAGGCCCATGTAATTTCGAAATACATAAGTATAGGCTGTTTTTAGAGTCCGTATGTGTGGGGAAACAAGAGATAGGGTTGGTTTCGGACCCCTTCCTCAAGGGCCACGAAATTCCCCCCCCCTCTTCCTCCATATATACAGCCCTTAGGGCATCGTTTAGACTTTGGGTTTTGTTTAGATTAAAAGTTCGCCATAGCTGCAACTTCGCGTACTTCGTTTGTGTTCAGCGACCAGACAAAGGCGTCACAGAACCCCACCTTGATCAATAAAGCTTTCATCTTATATTCGCAATATCCAGATTGCAATCTCAGTTTCTTGCCTGTTCTTCGTTTGCTCGCAGGAAACAGACCCTCGTGGTCAGGTTGATCGTGCTCCGGCGTGGTCGATAACCTCTCGGAGTTGGTTTAGCGATTGCTAAGGCGCGACGTCCTCGCACGTTCGTAGTCGGATCGTCAAAGTCGACTTCCATCAAAGCGATATTCATCATCTCATCGAAAGACGGGACACCTTTGCCTCTATCAAGTGGTATCAGATTTCCAGGTTGCTCGGTGAGATTTTACAGTTTTTCGTAGTTTAGATCGAGTCTGTTCTTCATACCTACAGTCCACGAAAAAGCCACAAAAAAAAATTAGGGTTAGTTCATCATATCCGAACCAATCTGAGCCTTTGCATAATCTTTTTAGGGTTTTTGCTTTGTTGAATTTGCGGTTGCATCGTCGTGTCAAGTTGCTGGTCTTAGAGTCTAGTCTTTTAGAGTTTCGAGTTCTGGTCATAAGTTGTCACGCCGCCGCCGCACCATCATCATCGCCTTGCCATCTACCACCATTGCTTATCCGCCACCGCTTTGAATCCGTATCCATATACCACCACCGCTGCCATATACTACCGCCATATATCCACCACCAATCCGAGTTCTTTTCATAGTCGGTTTGTTTTAGAGATCCATATATTTTCCGTTTCGTGTTTCCTTGCCTGAGTAGGTCTCGGAAAAAAAAAAATTCGGCAAAAAAAATCTGGAGACCCCCGGGCAGTTTTGAGGCCAAAATTTCGGCAACCAAAAATATTTTTCCCCTATCCTATTTTTAGGCCCCGGGTAGTGTTTTGAGACACTCGCCATCATAGTGATTTTTTGTCGCACTTTTTCGTCGTCGCTGCCCTGATTTCCGAAAAAAAAAATAGTCAAAAAATTTTGTGCCCATCCTGTCAGTTTGACCTGGGAAGAGTTTTGAGACACTCGCCATTATAGTGATTTTTTCGCAAAAAAAAAAAGGAGGAGCGCAAAAAAAAAAGAGCGCAAAAAAAAAAAAAGAGCGAAAAAAAAAATTCCTGAGTGTGCTTTTCCCTTGTTTACGTGCAGCGCCGTGATTTTGTTAGTGTTCTAGGCTCGCGTCTCTAGCACGGTCTAGCCTAGGACCAGCACAGTACCGTCGTTGAGCGTTTATTCAACTTTGCATCTCTGAATTGATTATTGCTTACCATTTTGCTACCATATTATAAGCCTTCCCAGCTCCACATAAGTCTACATCGTGCGTTTGACTCTCCCTGGTAATCGCTATATCCAAGCTTTGAGAGTTTTTGACTACAACGGTTGCCGATCACCACCTGCTGCTGGGTAAGAACTGGTAAGAATTTGAGATTCGCTTGAAGGTTTTGTGACACACCACCATCCCACCACTTCTAGTAGTCTGCAGGATCATATTCTTTTGTGTTTCTATTGCTGCTAACCATGGCAGGTTCACAAGCCGATGAGACTGATTGGGCGAACATGACGAACAAGGAGTTGCATGATAAATTTCAGCAAATGATGAGTGGCCAGGTGGGAGATGTGCTAAACAGATTTGAAGAGGCTATGGAGAAGATAGATGCCGTGGAGAAGTCGTTTGAGAAAAAGCTGGATGACAAGTTTACTGAATTACTCAAGCGTCTTCCCCAACCACCACCGGCTGCACATGTCGCACCTCTACAACAACAACAACCACATCTCCAACGCCGCCTTCCAAATCAAGTGGGACGGGCACAGCGCGTTCCAATTGAGATTGGTCAAAATTCGGGTGCTGCTGTCCCTACTGTTGATGCTTCTTTGGCTCCTGCTCCTGCGGCGGCTGAGGAGGATGACGATTATGCGGGCGATTATGAGGATGAGGTTGATCAAAATCAGAACTACGTGCAGCCACCAGCACCACCACCAGCAGGTCGACCTCAGGTATATATTCGCAACGGTAGGCCGGCACCACCACCTCAGGTACGAGATCATGACCATCTCCCTAAACTGAAATTGAATATTCCACCATTTGAGGGTAGATATGTTCCTGATATATATCTTACTTGGGAGTTAGAAACTGAACAACGATTTACATGTTTACAATATCCTGAGGAGAGACGTGTTCCTGCTGCTGTTTGTGCTTTCACTAGCTTTGCATGTGTTTGGTGGTCTGAACATTGTAGATTATATCCTGTTCCAGCTACTTGGGCTGCTTTGAAAACTGCTATGCGTACTCGTTGGGTTCCACCATATTATCAACGTGAATTACTTCAAAAATTGCAGCGTTTAAGACAAGGAAAAAATTCTGTAGAAGAATATTATCAGGAATTACAAACTGGCATGATTAGATGTGGTATTGTTGAGGAGAATGAAGCTATGCTTGCACGTTTTATGGGTGGATTAAATAAAGAGATTCAGACCATTCTAGAGTATAAGGATTATAATAATATCACTCGTTTATTCCATCTTGCTTGTAAAGCTGAACGTGAAGTGCAGGATCGACAGCCATTGGCGCGAACTAACTTTTCTGCAGGTCGACCTTCATCATGGACACCGCGTGCATCTTCTACTTCCACTTCACCATCACCTCCATCAGGTGCCACCTCCAGCCGTGATACAAGAAAGC
This sequence comes from Aegilops tauschii subsp. strangulata, assembly GCF_002575655.3. Taxonomy (NCBI): domain Eukaryota; kingdom Viridiplantae; phylum Streptophyta; class Magnoliopsida; order Poales; family Poaceae; genus Aegilops; species Aegilops tauschii. The sequence continues at coordinate 347,605,413 of NC_053041.3, forward strand.
AGGCACAACCACCACTCTCTGCCAAGAGCACTCCTGCCGGGCCTGTGCAGAGCTCTTCTTCTTCCATGGCATCGACAGGGCACACAAGTGATATTATTTGTCGTCGTTGTAAGGGAAGAGGACATTTTGCGAGAGAATGCAAATCTCAGCGTGTCATGATTGCTACTGAGGATGGTGGGTATGAGTCCGCTAGTGACTATGATGAGGAGACTTTGGCTCTTATTACACGTGAAGAACATGGTGGAGATGATTCTGAAAATGAGACGCAATACATGGCTCCTGAAGACGCTGACAGGTATGAATGTTTAGTTGCTCAACGTGTTTTGAGTGTGCAGGTCACACAAGCAGAGCAAAATCAGAGGCATAATTTGTTCCATACAAAGGGAGTTGTGAAGGAACGTTCTGTTCGCGTCATCATAGATGGAGGGAGCTGTAACAACTTGGCTAGCATGGAGATGGTGGAGAAGCTATCTCTCACCACAAGACCACATCCACATCCTTACTACATCCAATGGTTCAACAACAGCGGCAAGGTTAAGGTAACACGTACTGTTCGTGTGCATTTTAGTATCTCTACCTATGCTGATTATGTTGATTGTGATGTGGTACCCATGCAAGCATGTTCCTTATTACTAGGTAGACCATGGCAATTTGATAAAAATTCTGTACACCATGGTAGAAACAATCAGTATACTCTTGTTCATAAGGATAAAAATATTACTTTGCTTCCTATGACTCCTGATTCCATTTTGAAAGATGACATTAATAGAGCTAATAAAGCAAAACAGGAGAAAAATAAGAGTGAAAATCAGATTGTGGCAAAGGAATTTGAGCAACAAATGAAACCTAATAATAAACCATCTAGTGTTGTTTCTGAAATTAAATTGAAAAGTGCATGTTTACTTGCCACAAAATCTGATATTGATGAACTAGATTTCAGCAAATCTGTTTGCTATGCTTTTGTGTGCAAAGAGGCATTATTTTCATTCGAGGACGTGCCTTCCTCTTTGCCCCCTGCTGTCACTCACATTTTGCAGGAGTTCGCTGACGTCTTCCCACAAGACGTGCCACCGGGATTACCACCTATTCGAGGGATTGAGCATCAAATTGACTTAATTCCCGGTGCATCGCTACCCAACCGTGCACCATACCGTACCAATCCAGAGGAGACGAAGGAGATTATGCGTCAAGTACAGGAGCTGCTCGACAAAGGTTATATACGCGAATCTCTTAGTCCTTGTGCTGTTCCTATTATACTCGTGCCTAAAAAGGATGGTACGTCGCGTATGTGTGTTGATTGTAGAGGCATTAATAATATTACTATTCGTTATCGTCATCCTATTCCTAGGCTCGATGATATGCTTGATGAATTGAGTGGCTCTACAATATTCTCCAAAGTTGATTTGCGTAGTGGATACCATCAAATTCGTATGAAATTGGGAGATGAATGGAAAACTGCATTTAAAACTAAGTTTGGTTTATATGAGTGGTTAGTCATGCCTTTTGGGTTAACTAATGCACCTAGTACTTTCATGAGACTAATGAACGAAGTTTTACGTGCTTTCATTGGACGATTTGTGGTGGTCTATTTTGATGATATACTGATTTATAGCAAATCTTTGGAAGAACATTTGGAACATTTACGTGCTGTTTTTATTGCTCTACGTGATGCACGTTTGTTTGGTAACCTTGGGAAGTGCACCTTTTGCACCGACCGAGTATCTTTTCTTGGCTATGTTGTTACTCCACAGGGAATTGAAGTTGATAAAGCCAAGATTGAAGCTATTGAGAGTTGGCCGCAGCCCAAAACGGTCACACAAGTGCGGAGTTTTCTTGGACTCGCTGGTTTCTATAGGCGTTTTGTGAGAGATTTTAGCACCATTGCTGCACCTCTCAACGAGCTTACAAAGAAGGATGTGCCTTTTGTTTGGGGTACCGCACAGGAAGAAGCCTTCACGGTATTGAAAGATAAGTTGACACATGCTCCTTTACTCCAACTTCCTGATTTTAATAAGACTTTTGAGCTTGAATGTGATGCTAGTGGCATTGGATTAGGAGGTGTGTTATTACAAGATGGCAAACCTGTTGCATACTTTTCTGAAAAATTGAGTGGGCCTAGTCTGAATTATTCTACTTATGATAAAGAACTATATGCTCTTGTTCGGACTTTAGAAACATGGCAACATTATTTATGGCCCAAAGAATTTGTTATACATTCTGATCATGAATCTTTGAAACATATTAAAAGTCAAGCTAAACTGAATCGTAGACATGCTAAATGGGTTGAATTCATTGAAACTTTCCCTTATGTCATTAAACACAAGAAGGGTAAAGAAAATGTTATTGCTGATGCATTGTCTCGTCGCTATACTATGCTTTCACAACTTGACTTCAAAATATTTGGTTTGGAGACCATCAAAGATCAATATGTGCATGATGCTGATTTTAAAGATGTATTGCAGAATTGTAAAGAAGGAAGAACCTGGAACAAGTTTGTCGTTAATGATGGATTTGTGTTCCGTGCTAACAAGCTATGCATTCCAGCTAGCTCTCTTCGTCTTTTGTTGTTGCAGGAGGCGCATGGAGGAGGATTAATGGGACACTTTGGCGTGAAGAAGACGGAGGACGTACTTGCTACACATTTCTTTTGGCCAAAGATGAGACGGGATGTTGAGCGTTTTGTTGCTCGCTGCACTACATGTCAAAAAGCTAAGTCACGACTCAATCCTCATGGTTTATATATGCCTTTGCCTGTACCTAGTGTTCCTTGGGAGGATATATCTATGGACTTTGTTTTAGGTTTACCTCGAACAAAGAAGGGGAGGGATAGCATATTTGTTGTCGTGGATAGATTCTCGAAAATGGCGCACTTTATACCATGTCATAAAAGCGATGATGCTGTTAATGTTGCTGATTTGTTCTTTCGTGAAATTATTCGCTTGCATGGTGTGCCAAATACTATTGTTTCAGATCGTGATACTAAATTTCTTAGCCACTTTTGGAGATGTTTATGGGCTAAGTTGGGGACTAAACTGCTTTTTAGTACTACTTGTCACCCCCAAACTGATGGACAAACTGAAGTAGTCAATAGAACATTGTCTACTATGCTTAGGGCTGTTTTGAAGAATAATAAGAAAATGTGGGAAGACTGCTTGCCTCATATTGAGTTTGCTTATAATCGTTCATTGCATTCTACTACTAAGATGTGCCCTTTTGAAATTGTGTATGGTTTCCTACCTCGTGCACCTATTGATTTGTTGCCTCTTCCATCTTCGGAGAAGGTTAATTTTGATGCTAAACAACGTGCTGAATTGATCTTAAAAATGCATGAGTTAACTAAGGAAAACATTGAGCGTATGAATGCTAAATATAAACTTGCTGGAGATAAGGGTAGAAAACATGTTGTGTTTGCACCTGGAGATCTTGTTTGGTTACATTTGCGTAAGGATAGATTTCCTGATTTGCGCAAATCAAAGCTAATGCCACGTGCTGATGGTCCTTTTAAGGTGTTAGAGAAAATAAATGATAATGCATATAAACTTGAGCTGCCTGCAGATTTTGGGGTTAGTCCCACTTTTAATATTGCAGATTTGAAGCCTTATTTGGGTGAGGAAGATGAGCTTCCGTCGAGGACGACTTCATTTCAAGAAGGGGAGGATGATGAGGACATCAATACAATTATTACACCCACAGGCCCTGCTGCTATACATACTGGACCAATTACTAGAGCTCGCGCACGCCAATTAAATTACCAGGTACTTTCGTTTCTTGCTAATGATTCTAATGTTCATGAGAATATGATGCTGCCTAAATTGGATACATTTGTTTTGCTTACAAATGAAGGGCCTAGCTTTGAGAAGGATGAACATTGGAGCAAGAACAAGCATGGAGATGATGGCATGCGCATGGGGAACAAGAACGGAGTTACAAGTGATGATTTCAGGACGTTGAAGCCACCATAATGCGTGCATGAAGCCTTGGACGAAATATACAAGATGCTACTTCATAACTTTCGTCCAGAGGCTATTCTAGGTGCTGCGTCACCTTATTATTGGGCCAGGCCCATGTAATTTCGAAATACATAAGTATAGGCTGTTTTTAGAGTCCGTATGTGTGGGGAAACAAGAGATAGGGTTGGTTTCGGACCCCTTCCTCAAGGGCCACGAAATTCCCCCCCTCTTCCTCCATATATACAGCCCTTAGGGCATCGTTTAGACTTTGGGTTTTGTTTAGATTAAAAGTTCGCCATAGCTGCAACTTCGCGTACTTCGTTTGTGTTCAGCGACCAGACAAAGGCGTCACAGAACCCCACCTTGATCAATAAAGCTTTCATCTTATATTCGCAATATCCAGATTGCAATCTCAGTTTCTTGCCTGTTCTTCGTTTGCTCGCAGGAAACAGACCCTCGTGGTCAGGTTGATCGTGCTCCGGCGTGGTCGATAACCTCTCGGAGTTGGTTTAGCGATTGCTAAGGCGCGACGTCCTCGCACGTTCGTAGTCGGATCGTCAAAGTCGACTTCCATCAAAGCGATATTCATCATCTCATCGAAAGACGGGACACCTTTGCCTCTATCAGGTATGAAGAAGGAACTTGGTTGTACAACTGAAAACTTAAATTGAGAAAGGACAAACTTTTGTTTGTGAACTACATCATAAACTTTAAACAAGCAATTTGATGCAAACACCAAAAATAAACAGCTGTTGCAGTCATGCCTAACCAAATATATACAACAAAGTTTGAGGCTTGAGATGGACAAACTTACATTATTGGTGAAGACATGCTCTATAAAGGCCTTGCCCATGCTGATGGGGGGGGGCAATTCAAGAAGTTTACCACAGAATCTTCTTCAAAAGCATTGCCTTTATTCTACATTTTGTTAAGAGTAAATATAGATGTGATAATATACGAAAATGGAGAATATTTAAGATAAGATGAAGAGTGATGCCACATAACCAAGTAGCTATAAAGGTAAGTGCAGCGATATAGGCAAAAGGTACAGCCAAGAGCAATGCACAACTAAACTTCTTCAGTACCAACCTTATGGTAAGAGTAAATATAGATCTGATGTGTAGAAAATGGAGGGCAAAGGAAAATAAGCTGCAGAGTGATGGTACATGAACAACTACCTGTCATTATAAGTACACTGATAAAGGACAGCATGTACTTACAAGAACAATGCAGAGCTAAAAAAACATTGGCATTGGATATATTCTACACTAATGTAACCATTCATACAGATCAGATAATTTGGAGCGAACAATTGATAAGCAAGCTATCATGCATACTGCTGTCACATAATGAACCAGGTATGTATGCAAGTACAGTGATACAGGACAACAAGTACTAACAAGAGGAAAGCAGCGGGCAGCATATTTGCGATATCCTGTCGTTCTTGTCAAACCGGAATTCTTCTTCGAGCAGATTTCCTGCAAAAAAGATCCGTAAGGCACATGCGGAAAAGTAGAAGTTCAAATTGTCATGTGATTTCATAGACAGTACCTCATCCTGGGAACGAGACCAGTGCATAACAAGGTTTTTCCATTCAATGTCTTCTAAATTTAGCACAGGAGACTTCACCGGAAATTCGTTTATAGACTTGCCATCAAAGTGTGATTTCCTCAGGTAACACCGATACTGCTGCAATGCTTCCTTGAAAAGCACAAGCAAGCTTTGCTCGTCATGACTATCCAGATTGACCCTCGCCTAGTTACAACAATGTAATGTAAATCATTGATGTGTTCAATCAGCAGAAAACAGGAAAATAATAACCATGAATAATAGCACTTACACGTAAGTTGGACAGGAAGATGTGAAAATGGTGTTTGTCTTCACAATAATCTTCCCATGACGGGAATATATGCACGTAGTCCCTAACAACATTGAAAACATTGTCTTTTAAACTGGGAATAAATGGAATGGGGTTCCAATCTGCAGGAATTGGCCGTCTCTGCAGTTGGGATAGGTCTTCGGCCGGTGGACTTGCTGTACTTTTTGCTGGAGTGGGATTTTTCTGTGGTACAGCTGGTGCTATGGCAAATGAAATCGGTATACCTTTTGCTGGAGTGCAGGTCCTATGTGGTGGGGCTAGTGGTGTGGCCAGTGAAGTATGGGTACAGTCTGCTGGAGTCGGTCCTACGTTTTGTATCACTGGTTGTACAGCCAATATAAGTGGGGTGTTGTCTGATTTCTCCGGCACCACCACGTTTTTCAAGGACTTTGCTGGCGCTCCTTCAGGTTTGGCAATCACCCTCTTCCTTTTTTGATAGAGGCAAAGGTGTCCCGTCTTTCGATGAGATGATGAATATCGCTTTGATGGAAGTCGACTTTGACGATCCGACTACGAACGTGCGAGGACGTCGCGCCTTAGCAATCGCTAAACCAACTCCGAGAGGTTATCGACCACGCCGGAGCACGATCAACCTGACCACGAGGGTCTGTTTCCTGCGAGCAAACGAAGAACAGGCAAGAAACTGAGATTGCAATCTGGATATTGCGAATATAAGATGAAAGCTTTATTGATCAAGGTGGGGTTCTGTGACGCCTTTGTCTGGTCGCTGAACACAAACGAAGTACGCGAAGTTGCAGCTATGGCGAACTTTTAATCTAAACAAAACCCAAAGTCTAAACGACGCCCTAAGGGCTGTATATATGGAGGAAGAGGGGGGGAATTTCGTGGCCCTTGAGGAAGGGGTCCGAAACCAACCCTATCTCTTGTTTCCCCACACATACGGACTCTAAAAACAGCCTATACTTATGTATTTCGAAATTACATGGGCCTGGCCCAATAATAAGGTGACGCAGCACCTAGAATAGCCTCTGGACGAAAGTTATGAAGTAGCATCTTGTATATTTCGTCCAAGGCTTCATGCACGCATTATGGTGGCTTCAACGTCCTGAAATCATCACTTGTAACTCCGTTCTTGTTCCCCATGCGCATGCCATCATCTCCATGCTTGTTCTTGCTCCAATGTTCATCCTTCTCAAAGCTAGGCCCTTCATTTGTAAGCAAAACAAATGTATCCAATTTAGGCAGCATCATATTCTCATGAACATTAGAATCATTAGCAAGAAACGAAAGTACCTGGTAATTTAATTGGCGTGCGCGAGCTCTAGTAATTGGTCCAGTATGTATAGCAGCAGGGACTGTGGGTGTAATAATTGTATTGATGTCCTCATCATCCTCCCCTTCTTGAAATGAAGTCGTCCTCGACGGAAGCTCATCTTCCTCACCCAAATAAGGCTTCAAATCTGCAATATTAAAAGTGGGACTAACCCCAAAATCTGCAGGCAGCTCAAGTTTATATGCATTATCATTTATTTTCTCTAACACCTTAAAAGGACCATCAGCACGTGGCATTAGCTTTGATTTGCGCAAATCAGGAAATCTATCCTTACGCAAATGTAACCAAACAAGATCTCCAGGTGCAAACACAACATGTTTTCTACCCTTATCTCCAGCAAGTTTATATTTAGCATTCATACGCTCAATGTTTTCCTTAGTTAACTCATGCATTTTTAAGATCAATTCAGCACGTTGTTTAGCATCAAAATTAACCTTCTCCGAAGATGGAAGAGGCAACAAATCAATAGGTGCACGAGGTAGGAAACCATACACAATTTCAAAAGGGCACATCTTAGTAGTAGAATGCAATGAACGATTATAAGCAAACTCAATATGAGGCAAGCAGTCTTCCCACATTTTCTTATTATTCTTCAAAACAGCCCTAAGCATAGTAGACAATGTTCTATTGACTACTTCAGTTTGTCCATCAGTTTGGGGGTGACAAGTAGTACTAAAAAGCAGTTTAGTCCCCAACTTAGCCCATAAACATCTCCAAAAGTGGCTAAGAAATTTAGTATCACGATCTGAAACAATAGTATTTGGCACACCATGCAAGCGAATAATTTCACGAAAGAACAAATCAGCAACATTAACAGCATCATCGCTTTTATGACATGGTATAAAGTGCGCCATTTTCGAGAATCTATCCACGACAACAAATATGCTATCCCTCCCCTTCTTTGTTCGAGGTAAACCTAAAACAAAGTCCATAGATATATCCTCCCAAGGAACACTAGGTACAGGCAAAGGCATATATAAACCATGAGGATTGAGTCGTGACTTAGCTTTTTGACATGTAGTGCAGCGAGCAACAAAACGCTCAACATCCCGTCTCATCTTTGGCCAAAAGAAATGTGTAGCAAGTACGTCCTCCGTCTTCTTCACGCCAAAGTGTCCCATTAATCCTCCTCCATGCGCCTCCTGCAACAACAAAAGACGAAGAGAGCTAGCTGGAATGCATAGCTTGTTAGCACGGAACACAAATCCATCATTAACGACAAACTTGTTCCAGGTTCTTCCTTCTTTACAATTCTGCAATACATCTTTAAAATCAGCATCATGCACATATTGATCTTTGATGGTCTCCAAACCAAATATTTTGAAGTCAAGTTGTGAAAGCATAGTATAGCGACGAGACAATGCATCAGCAATAACATTTTCTTTACCCTTCTTGTGTTTAATGACATAAGGGAAAGTTTCAATGAATTCAACCCATTTAGCATGTCTACGATTCAGTTTAGCTTGACTTTTAATATGTTTCAAAGATTCATGATCAGAATGTATAACAAATTCTTTGGGCCATAAATAATGTTGCCATGTTTCTAAAGTCCGAACAAGAGCATATAGTTCTTTATCATAAGTAGAATAATTCAGACTAGGCCCACTCAATTTTTCAGAAAAGTATGCAACAGGTTTGCCATCTTGTAATAACACACCTCCTAATCCAATGCCACTAGCATCACATTCAAGCTCAAAAGTCTTATTAAAATCAGGAAGTTGGAGTAAAGGAGCATGTGTCAACTTATCTTTCAATACCGTGAAGGCTTCTTCCTGTGCGGTACCCCAAACAAAAGGCACATCCTTCTTTGTAAGCTCGTTGAGAGGTGCAGCAATGGTGCTAAAATCTCTCACAAAACGCCTATAGAAACCAACGAGTCCAAGAAAACTCCGCACTTGTGTGACCGTTTTGGGCTGCGGCCAACTCTCAATAGCTTCAATCTTGGCTTTATCAACTTCAATTCCCTGTGGAGTAACAACATAGCCAAGAAAAGATACTCGGTCGGTGCAAAAGGTGCACTTCCCAAGGTTACCAAACAAACGTGCATCACGTAGAGCAATAAAAACAGCACGTAAATGTTCCAAATGTTCTTCCAAAGATTTGCTATAAATCAGTATATCATCAAAATAGACCACCACAAATCGTCCAATGAAAGCACGTAAAACTTCGTTCATTAGTCTCATGAAAGTACTAGGTGCATTAGTTAACCCAAAAGGCATGACTAACCACTCATATAAACCAAACTTAGTTTTAAATGCAGTTTTCCATTCATCTCCCAATTTCATACGAATTTGATGGTATCCACTACGCAAATCAACTTTGGAGAATATTGTAGAGCCACTCAATTCATCAAGCATATCATCGAGCCTAGGAATAGGATGACGATAACGAATAGTAATATTATTAATGCCTCTATAATCAACACACATACGTGACGTACCATCCTTTTTAGGCACGAGTATAATAGGAACAGCACAAGGACTAAGAGATTCGCGTATATAACCTTTGTCGAGCAGCTCCTGTACTTGACGCATAATCTCCTTCGTCTCCTCTGGATTGGTACGGTATGGTGCACGGTTGGGTAGCGATGCACCGGGAATTAAGTCAATTTGATGCTCAATCCCTCGAATAGGTGGTAATCCCGGTGGCACGTCTTGTGGGAAGACGTCAGCGAACTCCTGCAAAATGTGAGTGACAGCAGGGGGCAAAGAGGAAGGCACGTCCTCGAATGAAAATAATGCCTCTTTGCACACAAAAGCATAGCAAACAGATTTGCTGAAATCTAGTTCATCAATATCAGATTTTGTGGCAAGTAAACATGCACTTTTCAATTTAATTTCAGAAACAACACTAGATGGTTTATTATTAGGTTTCATTTGTTGCTCAAATTCCTTTGCCACAATCTGATTTTCACTCTTATTTTTCTCCTGTTTTGCTTTATTAGCTCTATTAATGTCATCTTTCAAAATGGAATCAGGAGTCATAGGAAGCAAAGTAATATTTTTATCCTTATGAACAAGAGTATACTGATTGTTTCTACCATGGTGTACAGAATTTTTATCAAATTGCCATGGTCTACCTAGTAATAAGGAACATGCTTGCATGGGTACCACATCACAATCAACATAATCAGCATATGTAGAGATACTAAAATGCACACGAACACTACGTGTTACCTTAACCTTGCCGCTGTTGTTGAACCATTGGATGTAGTAAGGATGTGGATGTGGTCTTGTGGTGAGAGATAGCTTCTCCACCATCTCCATGCTAGCCAAGTTGTTACAGCTCCCTCCATCTATGATGACGCGAACAGAACGTTCCTTCACAACTCCCTTTGTATGGAACAAATTATGCCTCTGATTTTGCTCTGCTTGTGTGACCTGCACACTCAAAACACGTTGAGCAACTAAACATTCATACCTGTCAGCGTCTTCAGGAGCCATGTATTGCGTCTCATTTTCAGAATCATCTCCACCATGTTCTTCACGTGTAATAAGAGCCAAAGTCTCCTCATCATAGTCACTAGCGGACTCATACCCACCATCCTCAGTAGCAATCATGACACGCTGAGATTTGCATTCTCTCGCAAAATGTCCTCTTCCCTTACAACGACGACAAATAATATCACTTGTGTGCCCTGTCGATGCCATGGAAGAAGAAGAGCTCTGCACAGGCCCGGCAGGTGTGCTCTTGGCAGAGAGTGGTGGTTGTGCCTGCTTTCTTGTATCACGGCTGGAGGTGGCACCTGATGGAGGTGATGGTGAAGTGGAAGTAGAAGATGCACGCGGTGTCCATGATGAAGGTCGACCTGCAGAAAAGTTAGTTCGCGCCAATGGCTGTCGATCCTGCACTTCACGTTCAGCTTTACAAGCAAGATGGAATAAACGAGTGATATTATTATAATCCTTATACTCTAGAATGGTCTGAATCTCTTTATTTAATCCACCCATAAAACGTGCAAGCATAGCTTCATTCTCCTCAACAATACCACATCTAATCATGCCAGTTTGTAATTCCTGATAATATTCTTCTACAGAATTTTTTCCTTGTCTTAAACGCTGCAATTTTTGAAGTAATTCACGTTGATAATATGGTGGAACCCAACGAGTACGCATAGCAGTTTTCAAAGCAGCCCAAGTAGCTGGAACAGGATATAATCTACAATGTTCAGACCACCAAACACATGCAAAGCTAGTGAAAGCACAAACAGCAGCAGGAACACGTCTCTCCTCAGGATATTGTAAACATGTAAATCGTTGTTCAGTTTCTAACTCCCAAGTAAGATATATATCAGGAACATATCTACCCTCAAATGGTGGAATATTCAATTTCAGTTTAGGGAGATGGTCATGATCTCGTACCTGAGGTGGTGGTGCCGGCCTACCGTTGCGAATATATACCTGAGGTCGACCTGCTGGTGGTGGTGCTGGTGGCTGCACGTAGTTCTGATTTTGATCAACCTCATCCTCATAATCGCCCGCATAATCGTCATCCTCCTCAGCCGCCGCAGGAGCAGGAGCCAAAGAAGCATCAACAGTAGGGACAGCAGCACCCGAATTTTGACCAATCTCAATTGGAACGCGCTGTGCCCGTCCCACTTGATTTGGAAGGCGGCGTTGGAGATGTGGTTGTTGTTGTTGTAGAGGTGCGACATGTGCAGCCGGTGGTGGTCGGGGAAGACGCTTTAGTAATTCAGTAAACTTGTTATCCAGCTTTGTCTCAAACGACTTCTCCACGGCATCTATCTTCTCCATAGCCTCTTCAAATCTGTTTAGCACATCTCCCACCTGGCCACTCATCATTTGCTGAAATTTATCATGCAACTCCTTGTTCGTCATGTTCGCCCAATCAGTCTCATCGGCTTGTGAACCTGCCATGGTTAGCAGCAATAGAAACACAAAAGAATATGATCCTGCAGACTACTAGAAGTGGTGGGATGGTGGTGTGTCACAAAACCTTCAAGCGAATCTCAAATTCTTACCAGTTCTTACCCAGCAGCAGGTGGTGATCGGCAACCGTTGTAGTCAAAAACTCTCAAAGCTTGGATATAGCGATTATCAGGGAGAGTCAAACGCACGATGTAGACTTATGTGGAGCTGGGAAGGCTTATAATATGGTAGCAAAATGGTAAGCAATAATCAATTCAGAGATGCAAAGTTGAATAAACGCTCAACGACGGTACTGTGCTGGTCCTAGGCTAGACCGTGCTAGAGACGCGAGCCTAGAACACTAACAAAATCACGGCGCTGCACGTAAACAAGGGAAAAGCACACTCAGGAATTTTTTTTTCGCTCTTTTTTTTTTTTTGCGCTCTTTTTTTTTTGCGCTCCTCCTTTTTTTTTTTTTTGCGAAAAAATCACTATAATGGCGAGTGTCTCAAAACTCTTCCCAGGTCAAACTGACAGGATGGGCACAAAATTTTTTGACTATTTTTTTTTCGGAAATCAGGGCAGCGACGACGAAAAAGTGCGACAAAAAATCACTATGATGGCGAGTGTCTCAAAACACTACCCGGGGCCTAAAAATAGGATAGGGAAAAAATATTTTTGGTTGCCGAAATTTTGGCCTAAAAACTGCCCGGGGGTCTCCAGATTATTTTTGCCGAATTTTTTTTTTCCGAGACCTACTCAGGCAAGGAAACACGAAACGGAAAATATATGGATCTCTAAAACAAACCGACTATGAAAAGAACTCGGATTGGTGGTGGATATATGGCGGTAGTATATGGCAGCGGTGGTGGTATATGGATACGGATTCAAAGCGGTGGCGGATAAGCAATGGTGGTAGATGGCAAGGCGATGATGATGGTGCGGCGGCGGCGTGACAACTTATGACCAGAACTCGAAACTCTAAAAGACTAGACTCTAAGACCAGCAACTTGACACGACGATGCAACCGCAAATTCAACAAAGCAAAAACCCTAAAAAGATTATGCAAAGGCTCAGATTGGTTCGGATATGATGAACTAACCCTAAATTTTTTTTGTGGCTTTTTCGTGGACTGTAGGTATGAAGAACAGACTCGATCTAAACTACGAAAAACTGTAAAATCTCACCGAGCAACCTGGAAATCTGATACCACTTGATAGAGGCAAAGGTGTCCCGTCTTTCGATGAGGTGATGAATATCGCTTTGATGGAAGTCGACTTTGACGATCCGACTACGAACGTGCGAGGACGTCGCGCCTTAGCAATCGCTAAACCAACTCCGAGAGGTTATCGACCACGCCGGAGCACGATCAACCTGACCACGAGGGTCTGTTTCCTGCGAGCAAACGAAGAACAGGCAAGAAACTGAGATTGCAATCTGGATATTGCGAATATAAGATGAAAGCTTTATTGATCAAGGTGGGGTTCTGTGACGCCTTTGTCTGGTCGCTGAACACAAACGAAGTACGCGAAGTTGCAGCTATGGCGAACTTTTAATCTAAACAAAACCCAAAGTCTAAACGACGCCCTAAGGGCTGTATATATGGAGGAAGAGGGGGGGAATTTCGTGGCCCTTGAGGAAGGGGTCCGAAACCAACCCTATCTCTTGTTTCCCCACACATACGGACTCTAAAAACAGCCTATACTTATGTATTTCGAAATTACATGGGCCTGGCCCAATAATAAGGTGACGCAGCACCTAGAATAGCCTCTGGACGAAAGTTATGAAGTAGCATCTTGTATATTTCGTCCAAGGCTTCATGCACGCATTATGGTGGCTTCAACGTCCTGAAATCATCACTTGTAACTCCGTTCTTGTTCCCCATGCGCATGCCATCATCTCCATGCTTGTTCTTGCTCCAATGTTCATCCTTCTCAAAGCTAGGCCCTTCATTTGTAAGCAAAACAAATGTATCCAATTTAGGCAGCATCATATTCTCATGAACATTAGAATCATTAGCAAGAAACGAAAGTACCTGGTAATTTAATTGGCGTGCGCGAGCTCTAGTAATTGGTCCAGTATGTATAGCAGCAGGGACTGTGGGTGTAATAATTGTATTGATGTCCTCATCATTTTTGATGTCTGATGCACAAGAACATCATTGAGTGGAAAAACATGGTATGATGACAGATGGAATATGTATTGATAATGGATGGGCATGGCATCTCGACATATATGATGAGTAAACTAAGCAGATGGCGGTGCAACAAAGTAGAAGAAATGCAAGACAACATATGCAAGATACCCGCAATCAATAAAACATTGCCAAATTAGAACAGGCACCTTGATGGGTGAACAGGACAGGCCATCTGCCTTTGACTCCTCGAGGTTAGAATAGTCATTAGGATCATATTCTGAACAAGAATCAACAGGTGGGGAGCGTATGAGTTTCATTGCATCCAGAATGGCACTCAATGCCTTGGTGCCAATTTTGTAAGTCATTGCAGTGTTTAGCTTCAAGAGTGGACTGCTGCTAGTGCGACACAAAGCAGCTACACAGATCATAGTGTAGATATAACGGGAAAACCTTAAGCATCAGAGTAAAATCAGCAAAGTGGAACTTGCTGGAATATATGTGCTAGTATTGCCGGTACGGCTAGAAAGGCTTCGGATACCGGCTCTCTTCAAGTGAAGGTGTGGTACTGTTAATATCAGTGTAACTCTCAAAGGCGACACAGCTCCCTGCATTTCCTTGCTATTCTTATAGGATTCAAGTGGGCAGGCCACTACAAATCCTATTCCTATGTTTAAAGATCCTACGAATCAAAGAGGCTCAAAGTGTCCATCACAACCGACCGTATAGACCTCTACACTGCAAATGTCCCTGCTCATCTTCAGTACAAGGAACATACTGTACTACTATCATACTCCCTCCGTCCCAAAATATAAGTCTTGGTAGAGATTTCCACTATGGATCACATACAGATGTATCCAGATACATTTTAGAGTGTAGATTCACTCATTTTGCTCCATATGTAGTCCATGGTGGAATCTATACAAAGACTTGTATTTAGGAACGGAGAGAGTACATATTAAAGAAGAACGGAAGAGGAACATGGTAAAGAAGAGCAAGCAGATTTTGGATAATAAAATGTTGGTTGCGCAGTGCCCACACATGATGAACCAGAGCGCATTAAGAATGCAACTCCCAGCTGTCTCTCGACCATTTCAGGCGGTTGGATGAAGATCCTACGTCTCCTAACCCTTCTTCTTCCTCGTCTCTGATTCTTCCCATACAGAACACCGCACGGGCCGCCGGCCCCCACCGCCTGTGTTCCTCCGCCACCCCCACCCCCCACCCCCGCCCCAACCCCCACCCGCGTCGAGTTTTCTTCGTTCAGCGAGGCCCCACAACCACCCGAGCCCCTTCGATCGCACCGGCGAACTCCGGCGAGCTCTGAAAAATCGACTGACCCAATTTTGAAATTTAGTCTACTGTGATTTAACTAGTGTGGAATATAAAAGGGGAAAACCATAAGCATTGGGAGTATAGTGTTGAGCGTGCCATGGCGGATCTAAAGATGCAAACCGGACAAAGGCAACTTCGCAACCAAGACAAGAAATCAGAGTAAAGCAGTGGCGATCTATTTTCTTGTTGCGATAAATAAGTTGAGCAGATACGAAAGAGTACCGCCTCTGGTGCGGCGCCGTGTACGCATCTGCTGAGAATTTGACGGTGCTGCGGTAGCGATGGCTGCCGGTGGCGTGGAAGCAGATCTAGGAGGGTAGACGGTGGCGGCGGGGCGCGGTGGACGAGACGATCGTAGGAGCGGCGCCGGCAAGGTGGACGACAACGGGGATGAAGCGAGAGGACGGGATGCAAGGATCCCGGTCCGAAGCCGTGGATGAGAGAGGTCGATCTCTTGTAATGGACGGCGGCGTCGGGGTATCAGCTCCGGCATGGTGGAGGAGGACGGCGGTGGATGGGGTGGCGGACGGAGGAGGGTGGGGTGGAGAGGGTGTTTTGGCGCCCACGGAGTATGAATGGGGAAAAGGGAGGTAGAGAGGAAGGGGGGAACCATGTATTCAGGGCGCGCTTGTCTCAAATGCGAGGAAATTTACAAACTTAGCCCCCGTTTCAAATTTCTACTACATCACAGCAACATTAGTCCGTTGGGGATAGGACGGTAATCTCGCATACACCGAATATTTGCCGACGAGAGTTTGTTTTTGGCGCCCACCGTGTATGAATATGAATCGGGGAGGGAGTCGATTTCGGCCGAGGACACACTGTGTTTTGGCGCCCACCGTGTATGAATCCGGGTGAGAGGCGGTTACGTCACGTTTGGGTGAAATTACAAACCTACCCCTATCGAAACCTATAGAAATCCAGCAGATAGGCTTTGCGTGGCAGGGATAGGCAGTAGTGATTTCCATCTCGCAGATTTTGGTTTCGGGCGGTTACTACGACTTTCCCCGCTTCGTTCAAATTTTTGCAGAGTGCACGTTTACCGTGCCAACTCAATTCGAATCCCGTTTGTATTCTATTTTTTTAGGGCGGGATCCATTTTCAATTGGAATTACATTCTATATACATCATTTTTTATATATACTTTCAAAAGCACAACACCATTTATACATAAATATGGTTTACAAATGGCATGATCTCAGATTCATAAGGTTGTATCCATCAATTTGGATTTTCAAATATTTGAAACCACTTTATGTTGAAATCCAATGTATGCATTCCTCGCTAACTGTCTCCAATTAATGTGTGTTTCATGCGGGTTTTTTTACTTCTCAAACATGTATAATGTGTTTCACACACGCAACATATAGTGTAATCCTGTTTAGACATTAATTGCATATAAACCATGCATTGTTTGTAATTGAAGAATCTATGGATCACCAATATTGATAAACTATATAACATTACACGTGTGCCCAAATTCAAATGAATATGCATGTTTGATACACCAATTTGCGTTATGATATTATCGATGTCGTGATCTCCAGTTTAAATATTTTGAATCCCCTTTAATCCAGATATTCGTCTCATATAGCTACCACTCATGCTTATATAGGACTATCTCTCTGGACCTATACGCATTCATCGTCTCTCAGGTATCTCTCGTGCTACCTGTATGTCGACAATGATCTTTTATCTTCGTAACACACTGACGGTACTCTCTCCCTCGACCTTCATCACTCTATCTCTCTCTAAGTATATCTCGCTCCCTGCCATGTGTCTCTAACTATGATTCTGATGTAGGGTGGAACCCTAGATGGCCGATCTTTAACGAAAGGAGCGGATCCATACGAAGAACGTGATGAACACGAGGGGGAACACGAGGGAAACACGAGAGGAATCACACAACCAACAAGAATAGATCACACATGCGCTAGATCGATGAGCACAAAGGTAAGATACAAGATCCAAAGTCAACAACGGACGATACAAACGGTAACCGGTTCTTCTCCGTGAGGTCTTGAATCCATGAGGGGATCTCCCCGTGAGGGGTCTTGAATCCAAAGTGGATCTTCTCCGTAGAGGGGCCGCAGTCTCTCTCGTGGAGTAGATCCGATATGGATGAGCAAAGCTCTATCTCTAATTGAGCTAATCCTTTGCTAACCCTAGAAAGATGGAGGAGAAAGAGTATATATAGTCTAAGTCATGAAAGGGTAAGTGGGAAAGGGATACATGGGCCTCTGGCCCGTGGCTGCGCGCAGGCAGGCGCCGGATGTCCGGGCTGGGGGCCGGATGTCCGGGCTGAAGTGGCCAAACTTCGGGTGCGTTCTGTCGTCGATGCCGGATTTTCGGGGAGAAGGGCCGGATGTCCGGGCTTTGGCGAGGCGCCGGATGTCCGGCCGCTGATGGTACTTGGCGGCTGGGCGGCTGCTGTGGGTGAGGTTCCAGGGGCCGGATGTCCGGGGTCCTGGCCGGATGTCCGGGGTCCTGGCCGGATGTCCGGGCCCTGGGAGCTGTCTCCGTCTTCTTCTTCTGTCGTCGCTTTCAGGCCTCCCTCGCGGATGGTGTAGTTGTACCTTGGCGCTTGCACTCCTCCTCGTCGTCCGTAGTGTTCCAACAATACCTATGCATGCACACGAGTGGAGTGTCAAGTAGTATACCATCCTCGAAGGGGTCAAGTGAGCACGTGTAAAGGAGATGATTCACCTTTGCGTATGTGAAGTAGATGTCGCACGTGTCACTCGCCGAATGGACTCTTGACATGGTGATGTCCATAGGATGCTCCGCATCATTTCCCCTCCCTTGGGAAAGATCCGACCTCGGATCGAAAATCAAATCACCATGGAAAAGAGATGGCTTCGCCGTGTAGAAGTGGACGTTCACCAAGTACGTGTCATCTTGAAACTCGAAATGGGCACTCTCCAATGTCCGCACCGTCTTGTGATTCCTTTAAAAGGAGTAAGGACAACAAACACTTGGAAAAAACAAATGTGGTTAGCGTTAGTGCAAAACCAAGCATTCAAGAGGTGATTCACCAAACAAGTGTCGTCATCATGCAAAGCATATGGTGTGACAAAGGATTGAGACATGGCATGTAAGTATATCAATCGAGCACAAGCAAAGATATCATGGGGACAAGCATGTAAATTGGAGGTAGAGATGCAAATATGTGTGTTAAGAGAATAAGCATCTACCTCAGGTTCATAGCAAGCATGGGCAAAGAGCTCAATGAAAGGTCTATGGTAGGCATAGGAATCATTCACGACACCTAAGAAGATGAGATGTCTAAACACATGGGTTAAGTGCAAGACAATCCAAGCATAATGTGCATAGGGTGTAGTGAATATAGTGTGGCACTCAACACAATAGAAAGAGCAATTGTTCATCATGTGTGAGGCAATCAAGTCAATCATGCGACAAGCAATGGGACATGGCATATGTGAAGGGATGACATTGTTGCAACCAAACATATGAGAGGAGCAAGTAATCCAAGAATTGGATGCAACACACAAGGCATATATATCATGATGCATAGGACGGTGAAAATGACAAGTCGAAGCAAGATCTCTATCAAGTGTGCAATCAAGTGGTCCAAGATGTTCAATAAGTCTCATGGTGCAAGCAACACAAGTAGTATGATCCGCAATATCCATGCTCAAGAAAGATATCACCTTGATGGCGTGTCCTTGTGCATTCTTCACAATGCCAAAGTGGTAGGAAAGGTGGCGTAGAAACGAGTTATGGTCGAATATATGAGGCTCGCTCTCAAGAGCTCGAATGGTCAACTCACGTGAAGCGGAAGTCGACACAAAGTCCAAGTATCCTACACATGCACACAACAAAACAAAGAACGTATGCGCATGGTAAATGTACACTTCATCCATCATGATGTGTATGTGCAAGTGAGTGTTAGCACAAGATAAGCATCGCTCAAAGAAATTTGATGCATGGTATAAGAACATGTCATCCATCATGAAAGAATAGTTGTTATGTATTACATGATGGGGATGCAAATTGAGCATACTAGTATATGGCACAACAATATCATTATGATTCATGGGGAGCATATTGTGCACATAATTATTGGGATCATGCAATGGATAGGATGGATCAAAATCTCCTAAAATGTATGAGGAAACTATGGGGGTCTCCTCATGAGCAATATTGTAATCACATGGAGAAAATGGATGTAGCGCCCGCGATGCGGCTATATCTCCCACGTGTCGAGGCACGACTTAGAGGCATAACCGCATTGTGATTTTGTTGCAAGAAGGGTCATCTTCACACAATCCCATGTAATGAACAAGAATGGGATAACGAGAGTTGGCTTACAATCGCCACTTCACACAATACATAAATATAATTCAGACATCATCCAAAATCCACACATAGACCGACTACGGTCAAATCCAAAAGAAAATAAGATAACCCCAAATGCTAGATCCCCGATCGTCCCAACTGGGCTCCACTACTGATCATCAGGAAAAGACACATAGTAACGACCACGTTCCTTGTCGAACTCCCACTTGAGGTTGATTTCGTCATCTGCACTGGCATCGTCGGCACCTGCAACTGTTTTGGTAGAATCTGTGAGTCACGAGGACTCAGCAATCTCACACCCGCGAGATCAAGACTATTTAAGCTTATAGGAAAGGATGGTGTAATGAGGTGGAACTGCAGCAGGCACTAAGCATATATGGTGGCTAACATACGCAAATGAGAGCGAGAAGAGAAGCAGCGGAACGGTCGTCAACTAGTAATGACCAAGAAGTGATCCTGAACTCCTACTTACGTCAAACATAACCCAGAAACCGTGTTCACTTCCCGGACTCCGCCGAGAAGAGACCATCACGGCTACACACGCGGTTGATGTATTTTAATTGGGTCAAATGACAAGTTCTCTACAACTGGACATTAACAAATTCCCATCTGCCTCATAACCGCGGGCACGGCTTTCGAAAGATAATACCGTGCAGGGGTGTCCCAACTTAGCCCATCATAAGCTCTCACGGTCAACGAATGATAAACCTTCTCCCGGAAAGACCCGATCAGTCTCGGAATCCCGGTTTACAAGACATTTCGACAATGGTAAAACAAGACCAGCAAAGCCACCCGAATGTGCCGACAAATCCCGATAGGAGCTGCACATATCTCGTTCTCAGGCACACCGGATTGTCCAAGCTTCCGATAGGCGAGCCCAGAGTTGCCCCTGGTGGCCACCGGCGACTGACAGGTTGGACCAATACTCAAAGGAGCACTGGCCCGGGGGTTCAAATAAAGATGACCCTCGGGCTCGCGAAAACCCGAGGGAAAAGGCTTAGGTGGCAAATGGTAAAACCAAGGATGGGCCTTGCTGGAGGAGTTTTATTCAAGGCGAACTGTCAAGGGGGTCCCATAAATCACCCAACCGCGTAAGGAACGCAAACTCAAGGAACATAATCCCGGTATGACGGAAACTAGGGCGGCAAGAGTGGAACAAAACACCAGGCATAAGGCCGAGCCTTCCACCCTTTACCAAATATATAGATGCATTAATTAAATAAGAGATATTGTGATATCCCAACATATCCATGTTCCAACATGGAACCAACTTCAACTTCACCTGCAACTAGCAACGCTATAAGAAGGGCTGAGCAAAAGCGGTAACTTAGCCAAACAACGGTTTGCTAGGAAAGGATGGTTAGGGGCTGACATGGTAATATGGGAGGCATGATATAGCAAGTGGTAGGTAGCGCAGCATGGCAATAGAACGAACAACTAGCAAAGCAAAGATAGAAGTGATTTCGAGGGTATGGTCATCTTGCCTGCAAGGTTCTCAGAGTTGTCGAAAGCTTGATCCTCGTAAGCGTACTCGACAGGTTCCTCGTTCACGAACTCGTCTCCCGGCTCTACCCAAAACAAGAACACAAGCAATGGAACCACAATCAATCACGGGAAATGCACAAGCAACATGATGCAAAACATGAAAGATATGCAAGATATGATGTGCGATGCATATGCGTGCTCCGGTAGAACAAATGATGAACAAGGCAGTAACTTGGCAAACCAAGCATGCCACTAGGAAGATGAGATGATTTCGGTTGAAATCGATATAAAGATCACCGGAAACGGATGCACGGTTTGCAAATGGCAAGCAAAACAAGAATGACACGAATCTGCGATTAACAGCAAGATAGCACTTCAAATGCAACAAGTAACAATGCTACAGCACCCCAACATAGCAACAAAGCATATGGCAGTAATCTACAGGAGATGCTTGACATAAGATGAACACTGAGCTACGGCTAGATCACAACATAACAGGTTCAAACAAGCATGGCAAAAGTGCAAAAGATAACAGGTTTACAGACTTAGTGAAAATTACTGGACATGCCTGAAACAGCATCAGGTAGCAATGTTCAGAGCACGAAAACGACATGCTAAAGGAACTTAACATGGCAAAACAAGGCATGGTAGTATTCTACTAAATGCATATGACAAAAATCCCTTACTGACCATAAGCCAAAAAGGACCAGAAGATATGATGGCAACCATGTAAACATAGCAAGTTTCGTTAACAGGTTTCAGACTTAGCAGAAAACAGAGCATGGCAGAAACAATAATATGAAGGCATCTTAGTGAGCTTGATGCACTCACCACAAAGCAATGCATGACAAAAAAGTCATACCTACAGCAAGATGGCATGTTTATGAAGCTATCCATGGTAAGAGCAAGTACATAGCACGTATGGATCAACTACAACAAGCTTGGCAAAATTGAATAACACGTAAATAATCAGCCAGAAATATTTTATAGCAAAAGTAGAGCAAGATTGAGTCATTCTATGGCACTCCATAATTGCAAACAAGGGCAGGAATGGATCAATTACAACAATATCTACAAAGATTCCTTACTGAACATCTCCAAAAGGAGCATAGATCTCTCTGTAGCCACATGGATACATAGCAACAAAATAACAGCAGTCACAGAATTTGTAAAATTACGAAGTCCCTGAAATCAGAAACATTACGGAGCCTAGTTTGCATGCTTGTGCTAGTCACCACAGAGATCACAAAAATACATGGCATACACCTCTGTAAATATGGCATGGCATACAACAAAACACATGTAGAGCTCATGCCCATAAGATGCACAGATTAAATGCAACAAAAATAACAAATCCTCAAGTTCTGATAAGTAACAGCAGTTAACAGCAACTAGCACTCTTGCACCAGAGATTTGGGCATCAAGATGGACTCAAATGAACATGGTGCAATGGAACAAAATGTAGAGCATCATGAGACGAACATTTAGATATATTACATGCACGAAACGGAGCTATGTCCAGAGAGTTATGATGCGATGAACATGGGCATGTACTGTAAAACTTTAAGACGGTGATTTCGGGGAGAAGAAAAAGTCAACCGAGGGAGTTGACCAGATCGGGATCTGGCCGGGGCGTCGGCGCGAGCTCGCCGGAGCTGGTGCTCGCGGTGAGGAAGGAGGGAGAAGGCGCCGCTCGGGGCCGGCGCCGGCACGGGACGGCGGAGGAGAGGAGGAGGCCGACGGGCGCGGGGGAGGACGGCGAGGCGCGGCGGCACGCCGGCGGGCTCGGGCGGCTCCAGCGCGGTCGGGGCGGAACGGCGGCGGTCGGCGACGGGGACGCCCTGGGCGCGGCGACGGGAGAGAGCCGGGCGGCGGGGAGGCGCGCGGGCCGGGAGGGCCTGACGCGGGCTCTCCGGGCCGGCGGCGCGGGCGGTGAAGTCGGCGCGGGCGGCGGCGAATCCGGTGGCGACACATGGCGGTGGCGGTGGGAGGCGGACACGTCCGTTGGTGGGAGTTTTATCCGGCGGCGCGGAGGGGACGAGGTTAGGGTTTGATCTGCGAAATATTTCGGGAGGGGAGGTGTATATATAGGTAGAGGGAGCTAGGAGACTCCAAATGGAGTGCGGTTTTCGCCCACACGGTCGTGATCGAACGACCTAGAGCATGGAAGAGACTTAGAGGGGTTTTGGGCTGTTTAGAGAGGGGTTTTGCTGCAACACACAAACGGACTTTGCGGTTGCCCGGTTAACCGTTGGAGTACCAAACGACCTCCAATTGGAACGAAACTTGACAGTTGGTCTACCGGTGGTATACCAAGGCCACTTGGCAAGCCTCGGTCCATTCCGAGAACGTTCAACACCCGCTCACGAAAAGAAAACAAGAGGGGTGCGCCGGAGGAGGTGGGAGTGCCGGATTGCAAAACGGACAACGGGGAAAAAGCTCGGATGCAAGAGACGAACACGTATGCAAATGCAATGCACATGATGACATGATATGAGATGCATGACATGAACAAAATGCAAAACGAAAGACAAAACCCGACCACGGAGGGAATATCATAACACATAGCCGAAATGGCAAGAGTTGGAGTTACAAATATGGCAAGTTACATCCAGGGTGTTACAACACTCCACCACTACGAGAGGATCTCGTCCCGAGATCTAGGACTGAAAGAACTCCGGATATTCGGAACGAAGGTGGTCCTCGTGTTCCCAGGTGGCTTCTCGGTCGGAATGGTGCGACCACTTCACTTTCAGGAATTTGATTGACTTGTTGCGAGTCTTGTGCTCAGTTTCTTCAAGAATAGCAACGGGGTGCTCATGATAAGACAGATCTTTTTGAAGGTCAATCTCTTCGAAGTTGATGGTGCGCTCAGGCGTCTTGAAGCACTTGCGAAGCTGTGACACGTGCAACACATCGTGCACGTTCGCGAAGTTGGAAGGAAGCTCAAGTTGATAGGCGAGGTCGCCTCTTTTGTCAAAGATCTTGAAAGGACCCACGTATCTAGGGGCAAGCTTCCCTTTGATACCGAAGCGACGAGTGCCTTTCATTGGAGAGACGCGGAGGTCGACATGGTCTCCGATCTCGAAAGCCACATCACGGTGCTTACTATCGTAGTAACTCTTCTGGCGCGATTGCGCGGCTTTGAGATTTTCGCGGATGACTTTACACATTTCTTCACCCTCTGTGATTAAGTCATTGCCAAGAAGTTGGCGTTCACCAGTCTCTGACCAATTGAGAGGAGTACGGCACTTTCTGCCATAGAGAATCTCGAATGGGGCCTTGCCCGAACTTGCTTGGAAGCTGTTGTTGTAGGAGAATTCGGCATATGGAAGACAATCTTCCCATTTCATGCCAAAGGAAATGACACAAGCCCTGAGCATATCTTCAAGGATTTGATTGACTCACTCGACTTGGCCACTAGTTTGAGGATGGAAAGCTGTGCTGAAGCGAATGTTGGTGGCCATGGCCTTCTGGAAGGAGTCCCAGAACTTAGATGTGAAGATGCTTCCACGATCTGAAGAAATCAATTGTGGAATGCCGTGCAAGGAGACAATCCTGGAGGTGTATAGCTCTGCCAACTGAGCTGCTGTGATGGATTCTTTGATTGGAAGGAAATGAGCCACTTTAGTAAGCTTGTCAATGACAATGAAGATAGCATCATTTCCACGCTTGGACTTTGGAAATCCAGTCACGAAGTCCATTTCGATATGATCAAACTTCCATTCTGGGATAGCAAGAGGTTGGAGGAGACCAGCTGGTCGTTGGTGTTCTGCTTTCACTCTTCGACAGACATCACATTCATTCACGAATTGAGCGATTTCTCGCTTCATTCGAGTCCACCAATACGACTGCTTGAGGTCATGGTACATCTTCGTACTTCCAGGATGAATGGAAAGAAGAGAATTGTGCGCCTCGTTCATAATGACTTTCCTTAGATCACCTTTAGGAACCACAATTCGGTCCTCGAAGAATAAAGTGTCTCTGTCATCAATGCGATAGCACTTGTATTTGGAAAGACCCTTATCGATACCACATTTCACCTTCTTCACCATGGTATCCAGGAGTTGTGCCTCACGAATTTGATCTTCCAAAGTAGGAGAGACTATGAGGTTGGCAAGAAAGCCTTGAGGAACAACTTGGAGATTCAGCTTGCCGAAAGCTTCACAAAGATCCGGTTGGAATGGCTTGAGAATTAAGCTGTTGCAATAAGCCTTCCTGCTCAAAGCATCTGCAATGACATTGGCCTTGCCTGGAGTATATTCAATACTCGGATTGTACTCTTGAATCATTTCGACCCATCGAGTCTGCCTGAGGTTGAGGTTGGGCTGAGTGAAGATGTACTTGAGACTCTTGTGATCGGTGAATATGTCCACTTTTCTTCCCAACAAGAGATGTCTCCACGTTATTAATGCATGGACAACTGCCGCCAACTCAAGATCGTGAGTGGGGTAGTTCTTTTCGTTGGGCTTCAACTGACGAGAGGTATAGGCCACAACTTTCTTCTCTTGCATTAACACAGCACCGAGGCCTTGGAGAGAAGCATCACAGAAAACTTCAAATGGCTTGGATTCGTCAGGAGGAGTTAAGATAGGAGCAGTGACGAGTTTCTCTTTGAGAGTGTTGAAAGCAACGTCACACTCAGGAGACCAGACATACTTCACATGCTTCTGGAGGAGGTTGGAAAGAGGCTTTGCAATCTTAGAGAAATTCTCAACGAATCTTCGGCAATAGCTTGCAAGACCAAGAAAACTGCGGAGCTGCTTGACATTTTGAGGAGGTTCCCAATTCACAATTGCGGACACCTTCTCGGGATTAACAGCGATGCCCTTGGCAGATATGATATGCCCAAGGTAAAGAACTTCATCGAGCCAAAACTCACATTTTGAGAACTTCGCATAGAATTGATACTCTCTGAGCTTGTCGACCACCAATCGCAAACGTTTGGCATGGTCCTTCTTATTCTTGGAGAAGACCAAGATATCATCGAGATACACCAGGACGAATTCATTGGTATAGGGGTTGAAGATGAAGTTCATCATCCGAGAGAATGTTGGAGGAGCATTGACAAGGCCAAAAGACATGACAGTATATTCATAAGAACCAAAGCTTGTTCTCAATGCTGTCTTGGGAATATCTTCTTCACGAATGCGAATCTGATGATAACCCATACGAAGGTCAAGCTTGGAGAATACTTTAGCACCTTTGAGTTGCTCGAATAGCTCATTGATGTTGGGAAGTGGATACTTGTTCTTGATTGTCTTCTTGTTCAATGGACGGTAGTCGACACAAAGTCGGTCCGTGCCATCCTTCTTCTGGACAAAAAGAACACCACAACCCCATGGAGATGAACTCGGTCTGATCAAACCCAGATGCTCTTGTTCATCGAGCTGTTTCTTCAATTCCTTCAGCTCCTTGGGTCCAAGCTTGTATGGACGCTTGCAAACGGGTTCAGTGCCAGGCTCAAGATCGATAACGAACTCAACTGGCCGGTGAGGAGGCATACCCGGAAGCTCTTCTGGAAAGACATCTTGATACTCACAAATGACTGGAATTTGAGAGATGGCATTCAATTCGCCCTTCTCATTGAGAGAAAATAACCGAATGGTTTCATCACGAGCGGCATAGATGATAACATCCTTAGAAGAGTGTGTCAATTGAATTTCCCTGGTAGCACAATCAAGTTGAGCCTCGTGCTTAGAAAGCCAGTCCATCCCGAGAATTAGATCAATATCCGAGTCACCAAGAACAATTGGTTTGGCCAGAAATTTATAGTTCCCCATCTTGATGGAAATATCCGGAACCATGTAGCTTGCATTCATGCATTTGCCCGAAGAGACAACTGCTAACGTTCTAGGCAATTCTTGGAAATGCAACTCATGCTTAGATGCAAATGGTCTTGAGATGAAACTAAGCGATGCACCAATGTCAAAAAGAACTTTTGCAGGAAAATCATTAACTTAGAGATTATCCATTATCACATCAGTAGATTCCTCCGCTTGAGCTGCATTCATCATGTTCACCTTTGCAAACTTGGAATTATGCTTGACCACTGCATTGCTGGAAGATCTCACAGGAGGAGGAGGCGGAAGGCGCCTTTGGTTGAAGCATTTGTTAGCATAGTGACCTTTCTGCTGACACTTGTTGCAAGTCACCTCTGAGAGTGGACGATGATAAGGAGCATTCGACTTTGGAGCTTGATTCTGAGACTTGTTCTGATAGCCAGAGTTGGAAGAGTGGGAAGATCCATGGCCACCTTTGTTCTTCTACTGGT
This sequence comes from Aegilops tauschii subsp. strangulata, assembly GCF_002575655.3. Classification (NCBI taxonomy): domain Eukaryota; kingdom Viridiplantae; phylum Streptophyta; class Magnoliopsida; order Poales; family Poaceae; genus Aegilops; species Aegilops tauschii. The sequence continues at coordinate 347,632,952 of NC_053041.3, forward strand.
AAGGCTGACGAAACGGAGGAGGAGGCAACCAGAACTTCTGTTGCTTAGCAGCCACTAGTGAGGAAGAAGAAGACTGAACTGCGTCCCTGACTCTCTTCTTAGAAGCCTCACACTTGAGCTGAGCAGCCTCTTGCTTCAGTGCCATGTTATAGAATTGATCAAACTGAGTAGGCTCAACAAGAACGAGAGCTAACTGTAGATCCTCTCTAAGGCCACCTCTGAAGTGATAGATCATGCTCTTTTCATCAGGAACGTCTTTCTTAGCGAAGCGAGCAAGTTTCTGAAACTGAATGTTGAATTGATACACAGACATGTTGCCTTGCTTGCGATTGCGGAACTCCTCACGCTTGCTCTCAACAACTCTTTGTGGAATGTGGTGCGCTTTGAAGTCCCGACAGAAGTCAGTCCAAGTGATCATACGACCTCCTCTGGAATCTTTGTATTGTTGATACCAATCAGCAGCTTGGTCCTTGACTGAAAAGAAGCGAACTTGACATAGTCCTCAGGCCTGACATTGCTACATTCAAAATGCTTGTTGATGTCCACGAGCCAATCATCGGCATCTGTGGCCTCGGCACAGTAGCTGAAAGACTTGGGCTGATTTGCGAGGAACTGGTTGAGGGTAGCGAAGTGAGGCTGATTGTTGCCTTGGCCTTGATTTCCTTGATTGCCTTGCCCTTGGGTGCGTTCTTGCAAGAGTTGCAGAATCATCTGAGCATTGGCGTTGGTGGCTGCCATGATAGCTTGCCATGGCTCCGGAGGCGGAGGTGGTGGCGGAGGGTTCGCCTGACTCCCTTCATTGCGTTCCGGATTCTGACGCGTTGGCGGAGCCATCCTGAAGAGGGTGACATCCGTTAGCATCTTGATTGACAAATAGTCAAGTTGAATCAACGAATAGAAATTGCAACATATAGTCTTCACAATAAACATTCGAACGAGGATGAACGAATGACTTCCATAGTAAATCATCACACTTCCATTAGTTGAGAAGCCACTTAGAAAAAAGGTATGGAATCAACATTTAACTTCGAAGCAACTCGAATACCACAATTCAAAACAAAACAAAGTATTGGCTTGCAAAATAAGCCGGAACAAACATATGATAGAGATTTCGTCTGAAATTTTCGTGGTGGGGCCTACACGGGCTCGATCGCACAGCACCATCATGTATAAGGCAGTGCACATGACATACGAAGCGTCCCCGAGTCGGCATAGCCAAGGACTCTTTAAGACACTACGAGACCACTGTAAAACCAACCGTGGAAAGGCGGACCACTAGACGTCGAACCCCAATCTCATATCATGCGTCTGTCGGAAAGATATCCTAGGAGCTACTTGAATTCCCACTTATAAACTCCCGAAACTTTCTGGTTATGCAATCTGGTGTTGGGGATACAGGGGACACAAAATATATCACCCAAACTAGCAATCCCTACATCCAGCTGTATCCATCCGTCAACACATAACCAAGAAACCTTCAGAAATCGTGTACCTCAACCTTCGAAAAGCATCCGTTATACGAGTTATGGCAATACTCCCGAACTCCCGCCCCAGTACTGGGTGGCGTCGAGGTGATCTCACCAACAACTGCATAAAAGAGATTTCGATGTCGGCGAAACTCAGGTATTCCAGAACTGCAACGATAAAATTGTGACGACAACACCTCGGAGCTCAACTCCCCAGGACACTGCCACAACCCCTAAATGTCAGGAGGCACCACGAACAATGTTCTCGTCACAAAACCATCGGAACGATTCTAAGATACCCGCGTGATCCTAAATTTTTTTTAGTGAAATTTGAGGATAGAAGAGTCAAAACTTCTACGTCAGGAGGCCTCACCAGAGCGACGAAGGGACTGAGGAGTAAAAAGAATCCTACTCTCCGATATATATAATCCTAAGACTCAAAACATTTTTGTTCTAGACGCAACAACGCCAGCGATTCGATCAAGCAGGGGGCTCCTAAGTCGGCGATGGCTCTGATACCAACTTGTAACGCCCACGATGCGGCTATATCTCCCACGTGTCGAGGCACGACTTAGAGGCATAACCGCATTGTGGTTTTGTCGCAAGAAGGGTCATCTTCACACAATCCCATGTAATGAACAAGAATGGGATAACGAGAGTTGGCTTACAATCGCCACTTCACACAATACATAAATATAATTCAGACATCATCCAAAATCCACACATAGACCGACTACGGTCAAATTCAAAAGAAAATAAGATAACCCCAAATGCTAGATCCCCGATCGTCCCAACTGGGCTCCACTACTGATCATCAGGAAAAGACACATAGTAACAACCACGTTCCTCGTCGAACTCCCACTTGAGGTTGATTTCGTCATCTGCACTGGCATCGTCGGCACCTGCAACTGTTTTGGTAGAATCTGTGAGTCACGAGGACTCAGCAATCTCACACCCGCGAGATCAAGACTATTTAAGCTTATAGGAAAGGATGGTGTAATGAGGTGGAACTGCAGCAGGCACTAAGCATATATGGTGCTAACATACGCAAATGAGAGCGAGAAGAGAAGCAGCGGAACGGTCGTCAACTAGTAATGACCAAGAAGTGATCCTAAACTCCTACTTACGTCAAACATAACCCAGAAACCGTGTTCACTTCCCGGACTCCGCCGAGAAGAGACCATCACGGCTACACACGCGGTTGATGTATTTTTAATTGGGTCAAATGACAAGTTCTCTACAACCGGACATTAACAAATTCCCATCTGCCTCATAACCACGGGCATGGCTTTCGAAAGATAATACCCTGCAGGGGTGTCCCAACTTAGCCCATCATAAGCTCTCACGGTCAACGAAGGATAAACCTTCTCCCGGAAAGACCCAATCAGTCTCGGAATCCCGGTTTACAAGACATTTCGACAATGGTAAAACAAGACCAGCAAAGCCACCCGAATGTGCCGACAAATCCCGATAGGAGCTGCACATATCTTGTTCTCAGGGCACACCGGATTGTCCAAGCTTCCGATAGGCGAGCCCAGAGTTGCCCCTGGTGGCCGCCGGCGACTGACAGGTTGGACCAATACTCAGAGGAGCACTGGCCCGGGGGTTCAAATAAAGATGACCCTCGGGCTCGCGAAAACCCAAGGGAAAAGGCTTAGGTGGCAAATGGTAAAACCAAGGTTGGGCCTTGCTGGAGGAGTTTTATTCAAGGCGAACTGTCAAGGGGGTCCCATAAATCACCCAACCGCGTAAGGAACGCAAACTCAAGGAACATAATCCCGGTATGACGGAAACTAGGGCGGCAAGAGTGGAACAAAACACCAGGCATAAGGCCGAGCCTTCCACCCTTTACCAAATATATAGATGCATTAATTAAATAAGAGATATTGTGATATCCCAACATATCCATGTTCCAACATGGAACCAACTTCAACTTCACCTGCAACTAGCAACGCTATAAGAAGGGCTGAGCAAAAGCGGTAACTTAGCCAAACAACGGTTTGCTAGGAAAGGATGGTTAGGGGCTGACATGGTAATATGGGAGGCATGATATAGCAAGTGGTAGGTAGCACAGCATGGCAATAGAACGAACAACTAGCAAAGCAATGATAGAAGTGATTTCGAGGGTATGGTCATCTTGCCTGCAAGGTTCTCAGAGTTGTCGAAAGCTTGATCCTCGTAAGCGTACTCCACAGGTTCCTCGTTCACAAACTTGTCTCCCGGCTCTACCCAAGACAAGAAGACAAGCAATGGAACCACAATCAATCACGGGAAATGCACAAGCAACATGATGCAAAACATGAAAGATATGCAAGATATGATGTGCGATGCATATGCGTGCTCCGGTAGAAAAAATGATGAACAAGGCAGTAACTTGGCAAACCAAGCATGCCACTGGGAAGATGAGATGATTTCGGTTGAAATCGGTATAAAGATCACCGGAAACGGATGCACGGTTTGCAAATGGCAAGCAAAACAAGAATGACACGAATCTGCGATTAACAGCAAGATAGCACTTCAAATGCAACAAGTAACAATGCTACAGCACCCTAACATAGCAACAAAGCATATGGCAGTAATCTACAGGAGATGCTTGACAAAAGATGAACACTGAGCTACGGCTAGATCACAACATAACAGGTTCAACCAAGCATGGCAAAAGTGCAAAAGATAACAGGTTTACAGACTTAGTGAAAATTACTGGACATGCCTGAAACAGCATCAGGTAGCAATGTTCAGAGCACGAAAACAACATGCTACCTGAACTTAACTTGGCAAAACAAGGCATGGCAGTATTCTACTAAATGCATATGACACAAATCCCTTACTGACCATAAGCCAAAAAGGACAGAAGATTTGATGGCAACCATGTAAACATAGCAAGTTTCGTTAACAGGTTTCAGACTTAGCAGAAAACAGAGCATGGCAGAAACAATAATATGAAGGCATCTTAGTGAGCTTGATGCACTCATCACAAAGCAATGCATGACAAAACAGGCATACCTACAGCAAGATGGCATGTTAATGAAGCTATCCATGGCAAGAGCAAGTACATAGCATGTATGGATCAACTACAACAAGCTTTTAAAAATTGAATAACACGTAAACAATCTGCCAGAAATATTTTATAGCAAAAGTAGAGCAAGATTGAGTCATGCTATGGCACTCCATAATTGCGAACAAGGGCAGGAATGGATCAATTACAACAATATCTACAAAACATCCTTACTGAACATCTCCAAAAGGAGCATAGATCTCTCTGTAGCCACATGGATACATAGCAACAAAATAACAGCAGTCACAAACTTTGTAATTACCAAGTCTCTGAAATCAGAAACATTACGGAGCCTAGTTTGCATGCTTGTGCTAGTCACCACGGAGATCACAAAAATACGTGGCATACACCTCTGTAAAGATGGCATGGCATACAACAAAACACATGTAGAGCTCATGCCCATAAGATGTACAGATTAAATGCAACAAAAATAACAAATCCTCAAGTTCTGATGAGTAACAGCAGTTAACAACAACTAGCACTCTTGCACCAGAGATTTGGGCATCAAGATGGACTCAAATGATCATGGTGCAATGGAACAAAATGTAGAGCATTATGAGGTGAACATTTCGATATATTGCACGCACAAAACAGAGCTATGTGCAGAGAGTTATGATGCGATGAACATGGGCATGTACTGGAAAACTTTAAGACTTAGTGATTTCGGGGAGGAGAAAAGTCAACCGAGGGAGTTGACCAGATCGGGATCTGGCCGGGCGTCGGCGCGAGCTCGCCGGAGCTGGTGCTCGCGGTGAGGGAGGAGGGAGAGGGCGGCGCTCGGGGCCGGCGCCGACGCGGGACGGCGGAGGAGAGGAGGAGGCCGACGGGCGCGAGGGAGGACGGCGAGGCGCGGCGGCACGGCGGCGGGCTCGGGCGGCTCGGGCGCGGTCGGGGCGGAACGGCGGCGGGGACGCCCTGGGCGCGGCGACGGGAGAGAGCCGGGCGGCGGGGAGGCGCGCGGGCCGGGAGGGCCTGACGCGGGCTCTCCGTGCCGGCGGCGCGGGCGGCGAAGTGGGCGCGGGCGGCGGCGAAGTGGGCGCGGGCGGCGGCGAATCCGGAGGCGACATGTGGCGGCGGCGGTGGGAGGCGGACACGTCCGTCGGTGGGAGTTTTGTCCGGCGGCGCGGAGGGGACGAGGTTAGGGTTTGATCTGCGAAATATTTCGGGAGGGGAGGTGTATATATAGGTAGAGCTAGGAGACTCCAAATGGAGTGCGGTTTTCACCCACACGATCGTGATCGAATGACCTAGAGCATGGAAGAGACTTAGAGTGGTTTTGGGCTGTTTAGAGAGGGGTTTTGCTGCAACACACAAACGGACTTTGCGGTTGCCCGGTTAACCGTTGGAGTACCAAACGACCTCCAATTGGAACGAAACTTGACAGGTGGTCTACCGGTGGTATACCAAGGCCACTTGGCAAGCCTCGGTCCATTCCGAGAACGTTCAACACCCGCTCACGAAAAGAAAACAAGAGGGGTGCGCCGGAGGAGGTGGGAGTGCCGGATTGCAAAACGGACAACGGGGAAAAAGCTCGGATGCAAGAGACCTCTGGCCGCATGCCCCGGCCCTGGCCCATCCCCACGCGCGGCCGCCCTCCCTGGCACATGCCCTCTCCATCCCCTTCTTGGCCCCGGGCGGCCTACCGTGAGTACCTCATTCTCCTCTCAATTCACCCAAAATCTAGGTATCTCTGAATGTGTTGGACGAATTAGCAAATGCAATATGTTCAGATTTTTTAATAATTTGTTCAAATATATATGAACCCTAGGTGTTCATACATATGAGCCCATTTCATCATTATAGCACTAAATAGGTTCCTTGGGTACAATAGAATGTAGATATATGTAACCCTAGGTGTTCATATATATGAACCCACTACTAGGAGAAAGTTTATACATAAATGGGTGGATGAAATTAGTTTTTTTATGCTTGGATAGATAGATGGATAGCCAGATGGATTAAAGTAGGGTTTTTTTATTAATGCTTTGGATAGATAGATGGATGGATAGCCGTTAGGGTTAGAACTAGGGTGTTTTTGGTAATACAAAGTTTAGTAAAAAAACTAGTAATACAAAGTTTTAGTAAATGTAGGTCTTTTGAATCGGCATAATAATGTTTAGTTGATAGCTTATAGGGTTTCACTAAGTCCTAAAATCAGGATAACAATGTTTTTGTTTTTATTTTGTGTTGTAGAAATCGAGGAGCCCCTACATCATCCACGTCGTTGTCCCCGTCACCGACCCCCTCCAACCTCGAGGTGAGACCAGCCAAATCCCCATGTCATTGATGTCGATGATGATGTAGCTAGATGTTTTCATAGATGTATAGAATAGTAGATGAGTAGTTGTGACAATGTGATGAAGCTACTTTTTAAAGAAAGTATCCGTGAGGCTACTCCCTGTTATATGCACTTTTGTTTCATTATTGGTTTTGAAACATGCCGACAAAATGGATGCATAGGTGCATTTTGGAGGGAACACCTCCGAGTGGCCTATGTTTTGCCGGAGTGTTGATTAATTTCCGTTCCTGCAAATTTTAGGTGCTCGATATGTCCTTTTTAGCAAAGTTCATGCCGGATTTTTCCGTCAGTTTTAGCATGGATTGTGCTACAATGTATGAAATATCGAGTGCCTTGGTGTCGTGGGAATCCACGGCCACCTATGGGGCTATGAGCCCCTTGTGGTTCGGGGGGATGAGCACGTTGCACAAAGAGCGGAGGAGTGTAGCACAGCACGACAGAGATCACATGGGCAGTTTTACCCAGGTTCGGGCCGCCGTGAGGCGTAAAACCCTACTCCTTCTTTGGTGGATTGATGGTGGATTGTGGTGGAAAAAATGCAGCGCCCTTGGCCGGCAGGGTTGCCTCAGGGCTAGAGCAGCTACGCGCGTACGAGTGTACAAAGGTCTGAATCCTTTCTATGGTTGCCATGGGCCTCCTTTTATAGATCAATGGGTCACCACAGTGGCAAACCAGTCATTGTGTACTAATTAGATAGCAAACAGTGCTATCAGACCTAACTCTACAGGTGGGACTGAGCGCATTAAATGCGCCGCTTAGTGTCACATCACGGTGCCCTCGGCAACTGTTTTGCCAGCTTTGCGCTTGCCTGTTTGACACGTCTCTGGACGGGTGTCATTTGGAGATGATTCCCGTAGGAAGTGGCTGCAATGTGGCAAGAAACAGCCACTTAGTCACTTGGGGGCTTGACACCGCATCGATCGGTGACTTGCGTTGCTGTGCGGTGGAGCGGTGAAGCCTTGGCAGGGTAGTTCGCCCTTGCTGTGCCCGGCAGGCCTACCGGGGCGGTCTGGAGGCTTGTCTTTGGGGCAACCTCGACCTCGCCAGGCTCGCCTGCCCGGTAAGGGAGGTTTTCTCTTAGTGACATCTTACTCCTCTTGGCTCGACTTGGTCTTCTTGATCTGCACTCTGACTCCTCAAAGAGTTGATCTCCATGCTTGGTTTGGTCTTGGACATGGCAATCTTGATCTTAGGCCTATGGTTTGTTGTCTGTGCATAAGTCAGGGTGTTGAGGATATAACCGTTGGAGTCACCCGCCCCGGAGGGGCCGGGTTACCCATGATAGTTACTACGCGAAGCCCGGTACCAAAGATGAAGACGGCGTGTCAGTAACGGGCCCAAGACCCGGCGATGGCTTAAGGCCCGTAGCATTAGCCGCCGTTAGGATTAAACTTGTAGTGTAAGGCAAGAATAGATAAGAGTCTGAGCCGGACACTGTTATGAGCCGTCCGGGACTCTGAGAGCCGCTGGGCGTCAACCTCTCTATATAACGGGACGACCCGGCGGCGGTCCAGGACAAGAAAGATCTCATCGAGAGCCAGGCATAGCAATCAAGCACCCTGCTCATCGAAACCCTAATCAATACCACCTCAACTGGACGTAGGATTTTACCTTCACCGTAAGGGGCCGAACCAGTATAACCCTCGTGTTCCTTGTCCCGCTTAACCCCTTTAAGCTTCCTAGTTGCGATGGCTCCACGACTAAGTCCTAGCTCGAGGACATCTGCCGTGACAATTCCACGACAGTTGGCGCCCACCGTGGGGCTCGCGCACGGTGGATTTGAGTTCTTGAAGGGCAGCTTCGAAGGGCTCAAGGGATACGCTGTGGGCCGGATGACCAAGAGTCGTCGCGGCAAGCTCTACATCGACGATGCAAACTGGGGCCCCGACGCCGGCTCAATTGAGTACGGGTACCGGGTCCCCTTCGGCGGAATTCATGTCTTCATTGGCAAGATTGGTGAGCCGGGCCCTGAGCCGGATCTCTGCGTTGATCTCATCGAGACGGCTCAGCGTGCACGACCTGCCCGGGCTCTACCTGCCTTGAGGCATGAATTTGTGGGATGTGTTCATGGAGGACTCTCTGTAGGGTCTGGATCTGGTGATGAGACGGCTGCCGGCTCTGACGGCGAGTCGTCCACAGATGAGTCAAACTCGTTGTATCAACTTCAAGATGGCAGGCTCAGGGGTTGTTCCGATGGTGGCAGTATTCCGGATCCTTTTGAGCCGCCGAGCCGGGTTGGGATCTTCATGGCCGATGCGCAACCTGTTCAAAACCCTGCCGCTGGGTCAGGAAACCCGGTACCCTCGCCGGCTCAGGTGCTGATGGATCTCACGGACAAGATGACGGCCCTGTTGACCGCCACGGTTGACCCGGCGGATCAAGCTCAGCATGACGCGGAGGTGGCGCAGTTAAAGTTAGATCTAGTGTGATGAGGACATCAATACCATTGTTACACCCACAGGCCCTGCTGCTATACATACTGGACCAATTACTAGAGCTCGCGCACGCCAATTAAATTACCAGGTACTTTAGTTTCTTGGTAATGATTCTAATGTTCATGAGAATATGATGCTGCCTAAATTGGATACATTTGTTTTGCTTACAAATGAAGTGCCTAGCTTGGAGAAGGATGAACATTGGAGCAAGAACAAGCATGGAGATGATGGCATGCGCATGGGGAACAAGAACGGAGTTACAAGTGATGATTTCAGGACGTTGAAGCCACCATAATGCGTGCATGAAGCCTTGGACGAAATATACAAGATGCTACTTCATAACTTTCGTCCAGAGGCTATTCTAGGTGCTGCGTCACCTTATTATTGGGCCAGGCCCATGTAATTTCGAAATACATAAGTATAGGCTGTTTTTAGAGTCCGTATGTGTGGGGAAACAAGAGATAGGGTTGGTTTCGGACCCCTTCCTCAAGGGCCACGAAATTCCCACCTCTTCCTCCATATATACAACCCTTAGGGCGTCGTTTAGACTTTGGGTTTTGTTTAGATTAAAAGTTCGCCATAGCTGCAACTTCGCGTACTTCGTTTGTGTTCAGCGACCAGACAAAGGCGTCACAGAACTCCACCTTGATCAATAAAGCTTTCATCTTATATTCGCAATATCCAGATTGCAATCTCAGTTTCTTGCTTGTTCTTCGTTTGCTCGCAGGAAACAGACCCTCGTGGTCAGGTTGATCGTGCTCCGGCGTGGTCGATAACCTCTCGGAGTTGGTTTAGCGATTGCTAAGGCGCGACGAACTCGCACGTTCGTAGTCGGATCGTCAAAGTTGACTTCCATCAAAGCGATATTCATCATCTCATCGAAAGACGGGACACCTTTGCCTCTATCAAGTGGTATCAGATTTCCAGGTTGCTCGGTGAGATTTTACAGTTTTTCGTAGTTTAGATCGAGTCTGTTCTTCATACCTACAGTCCACGAAAAAGCCACAAAAAAATTAGGGTTAGTTCATCATATCTGAACCAATCTAAGCCTTTGCATAATCTTTTTAGGGTTTTTGCTTTGTTGAATTTGCGGTTGCATCGTCGTGTCAAGTTGCTGGTCTTAGCGTCTAGTCTTTTAGAGTTTCGAGTTCTGGTCATAAGTTGTCACGCCGCCACTGCACCATCATCATCGCCTTGCCATCTACCACCATTGCTTATCCGCCACCGCTCTGAATCCGTATCTATATACCACCACCAATCCGTATCCATATACCACCGATCCGTACCATATACCACCACCGCTGCCATATCCTACCGCCATATATCCACCACCAATCCGAGTTCTTTTCATATTCGGTTGGTTTTAGAGATCCATATATTTTCCGTTTCGTGTTTCCTTGCCTGAGTAGGTCTCGAAAAAAAAAACAATAGTCTGGAGACCCCCGGGCAGTTTTTAGGCCAAAATTTCGGCAACCAAAAATATTTTTTCCCTATCCTATTTTTAGGCCACGGGTAGTGTTTTGAGACACTCGCCATCATAGTGATTTTTTGTCGCATTTTTTCGTCGTCGCTGCCCTGATTTCCGAAAAAAAATAGTCAAAAAAATTTTGTGCCCATCCTGTCAGTTTGACCTGGGAAGAGTTTTGAGACACTCGCCATTATAGTGATTTTTCGCAAAAAAAAAAGGAGCGCAAAAAAAGCGAAAAACAAATTTCCAGAGTGTGCTTTTCCCTTGTTTATGTGCAGCGCCGTGATTTTGTTAGTGTTCTAGGCTCGCGTCTCTAGCACGGTCTAGCCTAGGACCAGCACAGTACCGTCGTTGAGCGTTTATTCAACTTTGCATCTCTGATTTGATTATTGCTTACCATTTTGCTACCATATTATAAGCCTTCCCAGCTCCACATAAGTCTACATCGTGCGTTTGACTCTCCCTGGTAATCGCTATATCCAAGCTTTGAGAGTTTTTGACTACAACGGTTGCCGATCACCACTTGCTGCTGGGTAAGAACTGGTAAGAATTTGAGATTCGCTTGAAGGTTTTGTGACACACCACCATCACCACCACTTCTAGTAGTCCGCAGGATCATATTCTTTTGTGTTTCTATTGCTGCTAACCATGGCAGGTTCACAAGCCGATGAGACTGATTGGGAGAACATGACGAACAAGGAGTTGCATGATAAATTTCAGCAAATGATGAGTGGCCAGGTGGGAGATGTGCTAAACAGATTTGAAGAGGCTATGGAGAAGATAGATGCCGTGGAGAAGTCGTTCGAGACAAAGCTGGATAACAAGTTTACTGAATTACTCAAGCGTCTTCCCCAACCACCACCGGCTGCACATGTCGCACCTCTACAACAACAACAACCACATCTCCAACGCCGCCTTCCAAATCAAGTGGGACGGGCACAGCGCGTTCCAATTGAGACTGGTCAAAATTCGGGTGCTGCTGCACCTACTGTTGATGCTTCTTTGGCTCCTGCTCCTGCGGCGGCTGAGGAGGATGACGATTATGCGGGCGATTATGAGGATGAGGTTGATCAAAATCAGAACTACATGCAGCCACCAGCACCACCACCAGCAGGTCGACCTCAGGTATATATTCGCAACGGTAGGCCGGCACCACCACCTCAGGTACGAGATCATGACCATCTCCCTAAACTGAAATTGAATATTCCACCATTTGAGGGTAGATATGTTCCTGATATATATCTTACTTGGGAGTTAGAAACTGAACAACGATTTACATGTTTACAATATCCTGAGGAGAGACGTGTTCCTGCTGCTGTTTGTGCTTTCACTAGCTTTGCATGTGTTTGGTGGTCTGAACATTGTAGATTATATCCTGTTCCAGCTACTTGGGCTGCTTTGAAAACTGCTATGCGTACTCGTTGGGTTCCACCATATTATCAACGTGAATTACTTCAAAAATTGCAGCGTTTAAGACAAGGGAAAAATTCTGTAGAAGAATATTATCAGGAATTACAAACTGGCATGATTAGATGTGGTATTGTTGAGGAGAATGAAGCTATGCTTGCACGTTTTATGGGTGGATTAAATAAAGAGATTCAGACCATTCTAGAGTATAAGGATTATAATAATATCACTCGTTTATTCCATCTTGCTTGTAAAGCTGAACGTGAAGTGCAGGATCGACAGCCATTGGCGCGAACTAACTTTTCTGCAGGTCGACCTTCATCATGGACACCACGTGCATCTTCTACTTCCACTTCACCATCACCTCCATCAGGTGCCACCTCCAGCCGTGATACAAGAAAGCAGGCACAACCACCACTCTCTGCCAAGAGCACACCTGCTGGGCCTGCGCAGAGCTCTTCTTCTTCCATGGCATCGCCAGGGCACACAAGTGATATTATTTGTCGTTGTAAGGGAAGAGGACATTTTGCGAGAGAATGCAAATCTCAGCGTGTTATGATTGCTACTGAGGATGGTGGGTATGAGTCCGCTAGTGACTATGATGAGGAGACTTTGGCTCTTATTACCCGTGAAGAACATGGTGGAGATGATTCTGAAAATGAGACGCAATACATGGCTCCTGAAGACGCTGACAGGTATGAATGTTTAGTTGCTCAACGTGTTTTGAGTGTGCAGGTCACACAAGCAGAGCAAAATCAGAGGCATAATTTGTTCCATACAAAGGGAGTTGTGAAGGAACGTTCTGTTCGCGTCATCATAGATGGAGGGAGCTGTAACAACTTGGCTAGCATGGAGATGGTGGAGAAGCTATCTCTCACCACAAGACCACATCCACATCCTTACTACATCCAATGGTTCAACAACAGCGGCAAGGTTAAGGTAACACGTACTGTTCGTGTGCATTTTAGTATCTCTACATATGCTGATTATGTTGATTGTGATGTGGTACCCATGCAAGCATGTTCCTTATTACTAGGTAGACCATGGCAATTTGATAAAAATTCTGTACACCATGGTAGAAACAATCAGTATACTCTTGTTCATAAGGATAAAAATATTACTTTGCTTCCTATGACTCCTGATTCCATTTTGAAAGATGACATTAATAGAGATAATAAAGCAAAACAGGAGAAAAATAAGAGTGAAAATCAGATTGTGGCAAATGAATTTGAGCAACAAATGAAACCTAATAATAAACCATCTAGTGTTGTTTCTGAAATTAAATTGAAAAGTGCATGTTTACTTGCCACAAAATCTGATATTGATGAGCTAGATTTCAGCAAATCTGTTTGCTATGCTTTTGTGTGCAAAGAGGCATTATTTTCATTCGAGGACGTGCCTTCCTCTTTGCCCCCTGCTGTCACTAACATTTTGCAGGAGTTCGCTGACGTCTTTCCACAAGACGTGCCACCTGGATTACCACCTATTCGAGGGATTGAGCATCAAATTGACTTAATTCCCGGTGCATCGCTACCCAACCGTGCACCATACCGTACCAATCCGGAGGAGACGAAGGAGATTATGCGTCAAGTACAGGAGCTGCTCGACAAAGGTTATATACGCGAATCTCTTAGTCCTTGTGCTGTTCCTATTATACTAGTGCCTAAAAAGGATGGTACGTCGCGTATGTGTGTTGATTGTCGAGGCATTAATAATATTACTATTCGTTATCGTCATCCTATTCCTAGGCTAGATGATATGCTTGATGAATTGAGTGGCTCTACAATATTCTCCAAAGTTGATTTGCATAGTGGGTACCATCAAATTCGTATGAAATTGGGAGATGAATGGAAAACTGCATTTAAAACTAAGTGTTGTTTATATGAGTGGTTAGTCATGCCTTTTGGGTTAACTAATGCACCTAGTACTTTCATGAGACTAATGAACGAAGTTTTACGTGCTTTCATTGGACGATTTGTGGTAGTCTATTTTGATGATATACTGATTTATAGCAAATCTTTGGAAGAACATTTGGAACATTTACGTGTTGTTTTTATTGCTCTACGTGATGCACGTTTGTTTGGTAACCTTGGGAAGTGCACCTTTTGCACCGACCGAGTATCTTTTCTTGGCTATGTTATTACTCCACAGGGAATTGAAGTTGATAAAGCCAAGATTGAAGCTATTGAGAGTTGGCCGCAGCCCAAAACGGTCACACAAGTGCGGAGTTTTCTTGGACTCGCTGGTTTCTATAGGCGTTTTGTGAGAGATTTTAGCACCATTGCTGCACCTCTCAACGAGCTTACAAAGAAGGATGTGCCTTTTGTTTGGGGTACCGCACAGGAAGAAGCCTTCACGGTATTGAAAGATAAGTTGACACATGCTCCTTTACTCCAACTTCCTGATTTTAATAAGACTTTTGAGCTTGAATGTGATGCTAGTGGAATTGGATTAGGAGGTGTGTTATTACAAGATGGCAAACCTGTTGCAAACTTTTCTGAAAAATTGAGTGGGCCTAGTCTGAATTATTCTACTTATGATAAAGAACTATATGCTCTTGTTCGGACTTTAGAAACATGGCAACATTATTTATGGCCCAAAGAATTTGTTATACATTCTGATCATGAATCTTTGAAACATATTAAAAGTCAAGCTAAACTGAATCGTAGACATGCTAAATGGGTTGAATTCATTGAAACTTTCCCTTATGTCATTAAACACAAGAAGGGTAAAGAAAATGTTATTGCTGATGCATTGTCTCGTCGCTATACTATGCTTTCACAACTTGACTTCAAAATATTTGGTTTGGAGACCATCAAAGATCAATATGTGCATGATGCTGATTTTAAAGATGTATTGCAGAATTGTAAAGAAGGAAGAACCTGGAACAAGTTTGTCGTTAATGATGGATTTGTGTTCCGTGCTAACAAGCTATGCATTCCAGCTAGCTCTCTTCGTCTTTTGTTGTTGCAGGAGGCGCATGGAGGAGGATTAACGGGACACTTTGGCGTGAAGAAGACGGAGGACGTACTTGCTACACATTTCTTTTGGCCAAAGATGAGACGGGATGTTGAGCGTTTTGTTGCTCGCTGCACTACATGTCAAAAAGCTAAGTCACGACTCAATCCTCATGGTTTATATATGCCTTTGCCTGTACCTAGTGTTCCTTGGGAGGATATATCTATGGACTTTGTTTTAGGTTTACCTCGAACAAAGAAGGGGAGGGATAGCATATTTGTTGTCGTGGATAGATTCTCGAAAATGGCACACTTTATACCATGTCATAAAAGCGATGATGCTGTTAATGTTGCTGATTTGTTCTTTCGTGAAATTATTCGCTTGCATGGTGTGCCAACTACTATTGTTTCAGATCGTGATACTAAATTTCTTAGCCACTTTTGGAGATGTTTATGGGCTAAGTTGGGGACTAAACTGCTTTTTAGTACTACTTGTCACCCCCAAACTGATGGACAAACCGAAGTAGTCAATAGAACATTGTCTACTATGCTTAGGGCTGTTTTGAAGAATAATAAGAAAATGTGGGAAGAATGCTTGCCTCATATTGAGTTTGCTTATAATCGTTCATTGCATTCTACTACTAAGATGTGCCCTTTTGAAATTGTGTATGGTTTCCTACCTCGTGCACCTATTGATTTGTTGCCTCTTCCATCTTCGGAGAAGGTTAATTTTGATGCTAAACAACGTGCTGAATTGATCTTAAAAATGCATGAGTTAACTAAGGAAAACATTGAGCGTATGAATGCTAAATATAAACTTGCTGGAGATAAGGGTAGAAAACATGTTGTGTTTGCACCTGGAGATCTTGTTTGGTTACATTTGCGTAAGGATAGATTTCCTGATTTGCGCAAATCAAAGCTAATGCCACGTGCTGATGGTCCTTTTAAGGTGTTAGAGAAAATAAATGATAATGCATATAAACTTGAGCTGCCTGCAGATTTTGGGGTTAGTCCCACTTTTAACATTGCAGATTTGAAGCCTTATTTGGGTGAGGAAGATGAGCTTCCGTCGAGGACGACTTCATTTCAAGAAGGGGAGGATGATGAGGACATCAATACCATTGTTACACCCACAGGCCCTGCTGCTATACATACTGGACCAATTACTAGAGCTCGCGCACGCCAATTAAATTACCAGGTACTTTCGTTTCTTGGTAATGATTCTAATGTTCATGAGAATATGATGCTGCCTAAATTGGATACATTTGTTTTGCTTACAAATGAAGGGCCTAGCTTGGAGAAGGATGAACATTGGAGCAAGAACAAGCATGGAGATGATGGCATGCGCATGGGGAACAAGAACGGAGTTACAAGTGATGATTTCAGGACGTTGAAGCCACCATAATGCGTGCATGAAGCCTTGGACGAAATATACAAGATGCTACTTCATAACTTTCGTCCAGAGGCTATTCTAGGTGCTGCGTCACCTTATTATTGGGCTAGGCCCATGTAATTTCGAAATACATAAGTATAGGCTGTTTTTAGAGTCCGTATGTGTGGGGAAACAAGAGATAGGGTTGGTTTCGGACCCCTTCCTCAAGGGCCACGAAATTCCCACCTCTTCCTCCATATATACAGCCCTTAGGGCGTCGTTTAGACTTTGGGTTTTGTTTAGATTAAAAGTTCGCCATAGCTGCAACTTCGCGTACTTCGTTTGTGTTCAGCGACCAGAAAAAGGCGTCATAGAACTCCACCTTGATCAATAAAGCTTTCATCTTATATTCGCAATATCCAGATTGCAATCTCAGTTTCTTGCTTGTTCTTCGTTTGCTCGCAGGAAACAGACCCTCGTGGTCAGGTTGATCGTGCTCCGGCGTGGTCGATAACCTCTCGGAGTTGGTTTAGCGATTGCTAAGGCGCGACGTCCTCGCACGTTCGTAGTCGGATCGTCAAAGTTGACTTCCATCAAAGCGATATTCATCATCTCATCGAAAGACGGGACACCTTTGCCTCTATCATAGTGAAAGCCAAGGAGGATCTGGCGGCGGAAGGGATCAGGATGGATGCGGAGAGGGCGGCTCTCGACGCCCAGACTCAGTTGATTCAGGCGCAGTCCTTCCGGCTCATGATGGATCAGAACGCGTCCAATGAGGTCATGAGAAGGAGGCATCAAAAGGCCCAATCTCGACTCCCTCCGGTCTACGATCCTCGAAATCTCTTCAACACACCAGGTGCAGGGTCTAGTAACCCGCCGGAGATCATAGTGCCCGGGGCTGGGACACCTATTCAGCCACAAGTGATGGGTCCTCCCCGGGTGAACCCTGCCCCGCCTCAGTATGTGCCAATACCACCGGGTCATTATGCTAACCCGCTGGAAAACATGGTCGCCGCGGCAGCACGGCTGGCGGCTCTCCCGATTGACGGCGACTCTCCAACGGCTGTTGAAACCCGCCGGGTCAGAGAGCTCCTGCAGACAGCACTGGCGCAGCAAGAGGCGTACTCTTACAGTCGGGACAGGATCCACTCAACCCCTCGTCCAGGCCGGAGCCCGAGTTATAGCAGACACATGGTCTCAGCGACCGGTTCAAGTAATGTCCGACGCCAAGACTTGCCCCCTGGCCATGGCCCGGCTCATAACGGAGCCTTTCACGCAAGAGACCAAGACAGAGTGCGGCAAGAGGCGAAGCAGGTGCCTCAGTTGACGGCTTACCAGACACCCCCGGCTTATCCGACGACTTCCGTCGACGTGGGTATCCCTACGAGGACTGGAGGTGTCCCTTGCTTAGTGCCGGCTCTCCGCAATGAACGTCTACCCAAGGACTTCAAAGGGCCTAGGAAGGTGCCTAATTACACGGCTGATTTGCAACCCGGAGCCTGGATCGAGAGTTACGAGATGGCCATGGAATTGCTGGAGGTCAGTGAAGCGGCGATGGCCAAGTACTTCACCATGATGTTAGATGGGACTGCCCGCACTTGGTTGAAAGGGCTGCCACCGAATTCCATCGGGTCTTGGGCTGAGCTGAAAGCCCGATTCATCCAAAACTTCAAAGATGCCTGTAGACAGTCTATGTCAATTGTGGATTTGACTAACTGTAAGCAGCAGGAGGGTGAATCTACGACACATTGGGTTCGCCGGGTCAAAGAGATAATACATTCATCTGATAAGATGGATGCCGGCTCTGCAGTCTTAATGTTGGAGCAGAATTGTCGCTTCCTGCCCCTGAAGATGAAACTCGGGTGGCTTAAGCGCGACTGCAATGATATGGGTACGCTGATGGCGGCTCTGGTCAAGTACGCCGACTCTGATAGTACCAAGGACCCCGCTTCAGATGATGAAAGGACAGGGAAGGGAAAGAAGAATGGCAATGGCAAGGGTCCTCAGCATAACCCGGGGAACCAAGGAGGTGGCAAGCGTAAGGCCGACGGCAGCCTAGAGTTCGTGGCCAACGCCAGCTCACAGGGTAATAACCAGCGACGCAAGGGGAGGCCACCTCCCCGAGCCGGCGGGTCAGGCCCGACGCTGGAGCAGCTGTTGAATGAGCCTTGTCCAAGGCATGGCTCTAGGGAGAAGCCAGCTACTCATCTATGGAAGGATTGCGCAATCATTGAAGGCCTTTAAGAATTCCAATGCCTTTAATGGCAACAATGGCCCGGGCGGCGGCTCAGGCGCTGGCGGTTTCCATGGCCCGGGCGGCGGCTCAAATTCTAATCCACAGAACGGTCAAGGGGGCTTTAATCAGCAGTCTGGCCAGGGTCATCAATAGCAGCAGGGGAGTTATCAGACCAATCCAAAGCAGCTTAACAGTGGACAGTATCACGTATTTACCACCAGTCTGTGTAAGCGAGATCAGAAGCTTCATAAGAGGGATGTGAATGCTGTTGAGCCGGCGGTTCCACGCTATTTAAGATGGTCTGAGCAGCCTATTGTGTGGAGTAGGGAGGATCACCCTCCCCGGGTTGATAATCCGGGTCATTTGGCCCTGGTGGTGGCTCCGCAGGTGGGAGGATATAAGTTCACCAAGGTGCTCATGGATGGAGGCAGCAGCATCAACATCCTCTATTATGAGACTTTCCGACGTATGGGGTTGATTGATAAGAACCTCAGCCAGTCCAACACTATTTTCCATGGTGTGGTGCCTGGTAAGTCGGCTTATCCAGTTGGCAAGATCGAGTTGGAAGTAGCCTTTGGAGACGAGTACAACTACAGGGTGGAAAAATTGACCTTTGAGGTGGTCAAGATAAGGAGTCCGTATCATGCCATATTTGGGCGGCCGGCTTACGCCAAGTTCATGGCACGGCCATGTTACGTGTATTTACAGCTCAAGATGCCGGGTCACAATGGGACCATTACGGTTCATGGCAGCCGGAAGGTGGCCTTGGAGTGTGAGGAAGGCGATGCAGCTTATGCAGAATCTGTTTGTGCAACAGAGGAGTTGAAATTTTACAAGGACAATGTTGACCCAACAGATATGACCTCTCTGAAAAAGCCGACTACGGAGCATGAGCCGGCAATGAAATTTAAGTCGGCTGATGAGACTAAACTTGTTGATTTCGTTCCAGGTGATTCATCTCAGCAGTTTAGTATCAGTGCCAATCTGGATCCAAAATAGGAAAGCGCGCTCATCGAGTTCATCCGTGAGAATAGGGACATTTTTGCATGGAAACCTTCTGACATGCCAGGTGTACCTAGAGAACTCGCTGAGCACACTCTCAATGTCGATCCGAAATTTAAGCCGGTCAGGCAATTCCTTCGGCGGTTTAATGAAGAGAGGCGGAAAGCCATTGGCGAAGAGGTGGCCCGGCTCTTGGCGGTCGGGTTTATTGTTGAAGTCTTTCACCCAGAGTGGTTAGCTAATCCGGTGCTCGTGCTTAAGAAGAATGGCACCTGGCGGATGTGTGTGGACTACACGGACTTAAACAAGGCATGTCCGGCTGATCCTTTTGCCCTTCCCCGTATTGATCAAATCATTGATGCTACGGCGGGTTGCGAGCGCTTAAGTTTCTTGGATGCTTATTCTGGATACCATCAGATTAAAATGGCAGTTAAGGACCAGGAGAAGACGGCGTTTATCACTCCCTTTGGAGCCTTCTGTTATGTGTCTATGCCTTTTGGACTCAAGAGTGCACAGGCGACTTATCAGCGTTGCGTACAGAACTGTCTTCATAACCAGATTGGGCGCAATGTTCATGCCTATGTGGATGATATTGTGGTTAAGTCCAGGGAGACGGAAACCTTGATAGATGATCTGAGGGAAACCTTTGATAATCTCCGGGTCTACAAGATGATGCTTAACCCGGCCAAGTGTGTTTTTGGTGTTCCTGCAGGCAAGCTCTTGGGTTTCTTGGTTTCTAACAGAGGCATCGAAGCTAACCCGGAGAAGATCAAGGCAATCACTTCTCTGGCTAAGCCGGCGTGTATAAACGACGTCCAGCGCCTAGCGGGTCGTATCGCTGCGTTAAGCCGGTTTATAAGCCGTTTGGGTGAGAAGGCCATGCCATTGTACCAGTTGATGAAGAAAACTGATGATTTTGTCTGGAATGATGCTGCTAATACTGCTTTTGAGGATTTGAAGAGACAGCTCGCAGAGCCCCCAGTCCTTGCTGCTCCGGTTGACAAGGAGCCTTTATTACTGTATGTAGCTGCTAACACACGGGCCGTCAGTGTGGCTGTGGTGGTAGAGCGCAAGGAAGAGGGTAAGGAGCATCCGGTTCAGCGGCCGGTTTACTACGTCAGTGAAGTGCTCATCGAGTCCAAACAGCGGTATCCTTATTGGCAGAAGCTTGTTTATGGTGTGTTCATGGCAAGCCGGAAGCTTAAGCATTATTTCCAGGGTCACCCTATCACTGTGGTCAGTTCTGCTCCCCTTGGAGATATCATCCAAAACAGAGAAGCCACGGGAAGAGTGGCTAAGTGGGCTATAGAGCTCGGGCCGCATGGCTTAAAATACGTACCACGCACTGCTGTAAAATCTCAAGCTTTGGTGGATTTCATCAATGATTGGACAGAGCTACAAGTGCCCGAAGAAAAGCCGGATAACACATATTGGACTATTCACTTCGATGGGTCCAGGCAATTGGAGGGCTCGGGGGCTGGAGTTGTATTGGCTTCCCCTAAGGGTGACAAGTTTCATTATGTGCTACGGTTGATGTTTCCTTGCACTAACAATGCGGCTGAGTACGAGGCCTTGCTCCATGGTCTTCGGATGGCTAAGGAGATGAGCTTGAGCCGGGTAAGGTCCTTCGGCGACTCAGACTTAGTGGCTCAACAAGTATCAGGCAAGTGGGATTCCAAGGACCCTCTCATGGCGGCTTATCGCCGTGAGGTTGATGCCATTGCTGGACACTTTCAGAGTTACCAAGTAGAGCACATCGACCGCTGGAAGAACGAGGCGGCTGATGCTTTAAGCCGGCTGGGCTCTCAGCGAAAACCGGTGCCGACTAATACTTTCCTGGACGTCTTGCATAACCCTTCTGTGAAGTTGCCTACAGAGGAAGACTTGGCTGTCCCTGACCCGGAGGCACAATTGGTGGCGGCTCTCCACATCATCCCGGACTGGACAGTGCCCTATCTGGCTTACATGACCCGGGGAGATTTGCCTGAGGATGAAACTTTGGCCAGACAAATAACCCGGCGGTCTAAGTCAATGGTTGTTATCAATGGTGAGCTGCATCGCCGCAGTGTTACGGGAGCGTTCCAGCGCTGTGTCTCCCCTGAGAAAGGTCAAGAAATCTTGCGTGAGATTCACGAAGGGGATTGTGGCCATCATGCCGGCTCAAAATCCCTTGTGGCCAAGGCTTTTCGTCATGGTTTTTATTGGCTGACGGCTCATGCTGATGCAGAGGACTTGGTCAGTAAATGTGATGGTTGCCAGAGGTTCTCGCGACGGGCTCATGTGCCGGCTCAGGAGCTGAGAATGATACCAATCACTTGGCCATTTGCGATCTGGGGGCTTGATATGGTTGGGCCTTTTAAAAGGTCCAAGGACAAGAAGACCCACCTCTTGGTGGCAGTTGACAAGTTCACAAAGTGGGTTGAGGCAGAGCCCGTTAGCAAGTGTGACGCAGCCACGGCGGTTCAGTTCATGAAAAAGGTGATATTTCGCTTTGGCTTTCCACACAGCATTATAACTGACAACGGCACCAATCTATCTAAGGGTGCTATGGAGGAGTTTTGTCAACGAGAGCATATTCGACTTGATGTTTCATCAGTGGCTCATCCTCAATCCAATGGTCAAGCTGAGAGAGCTAATCAGGAGATTCTGAAAGGCATCAAGCCCCGGCTTTTGGTCCCTTTGCAACGGACGCCGGGTTGTTGGGTGGAGGAGTTACCCTCCGTGTTATGGAGCATCAATACTACTCCTAACAGGTCTACGGGTTACACGCCTTTCTTCATGGTTTATGGAGCGGAAGCAGTCCTCCCCAGTGACATCCGTCATGACTCGCCTCGAGTGGCGGCTTATGTTGAGGCGGATAATGAACAGGCGCGCCAAGATGCTCTTGACTTGTTGGACGAACAGCGTGATGTGGCAGCAGCTCGCTCAGCGATTTACCAACAAGACCTGCGCCGTTATCACAGTCGCCGGGTTAAGTCCCGGGTCTTCCAGGAAGGTGATCTGGTGCTCCGGCTCATCCAAGATCAAACAGATGCGCACAAGTTATCCCCGCCTTGGGAAGGGCCCTTTGTGGTCAGCAAGAACTTGCACAACGGGTCATACTACCTTATTGACGTTCGAGAGCATAAAGATTCACGTAAGTCAGAGGAAGAGACCCGTCGGCCGTGGAACATAGCTCAGCTTCGGCCTTATTACACTTGAGCCACCGGCTCTCATAATGTACATATTTCTATAAGCCATGTATATATTATGATAAGCAATAAAGCAGGACCTCTGTCCTTTTTCTCCTCCAAAGGTAAATGTGTTGTTTCCATTACAAGATCACATGGTAACTTAGGAGTGGATCCGGCTTATGATCGTATTCGAATCTAGCCGTACGCAATATAATCACTTGGGGGCTTCCTGTTCAAACATAGGTCGTATTCGAACCAAAGAGAACATAGCTGTCGATACCCATTTGATTGGCAAAGTGCCAAGCTCATTGGGGAGTTTTCTTTGATCATATTTGAATCATAGCTCAACCCCCTTTGGGAACCAACGTGGATCGTATTCGAATCAGCGTCGTTAAACAACTCTTAAGGTCATTTGGGGGCTTCCTATTCAAACATGGGTCGTATTCGAACCAAAGAAAACATAGCTGTCGGTACCCTCTTGATCGGCATCGCCAAACCCACTGGGGGCTATATGATCGCGCTCGAATCTTAGCTTAACCCCTTTGGGACGGGTCTCTGGTCGTATTCGAACCGGAAGCCCCTAAGTTTTGATTTTCTGATTTACAACAAGTTCTTCTGGTTGTATCAACAGTGTACACGGCGGTTCTTATTCTGCCGGCTTAATTTTGATTCACAGTGCTAGTCGCGCACAATCAGCATTGTCAAGACTGGTAAGCCGGAGTTGAGGTACCAACCTTATTATCCGGGTTATATAAACCGGAAGTGTACTTGAAGGCCTGTCAGTGTGTTATTACGGTTATATCAAGGACATAATTGTGGACCAATCTTTCGTGACTTAGATTCATATTCCGGGTTATATATATGAGACTATGATTCTCAGTGCGGTAAGCCGCCTAGAGACTTGTGATTTGTTTTCTATGCAGGATAGTTAAAGACAGCTATTTGAGCTTAAGGAAAATGAATGATCAATTATGACCCGGAAGAATATAAGGATGCAACTTCAATGGACTTAAGCATTCAACATGTGCACGATGGCACGACAAAGTTAAAATGTTGGTCCTATTCTATTACAAGACTCCCCGAGCCCAAAAGGGCGAAGCATTGGTTAACAAGCCGCCTAAAGAGTCAAGATGCTTGCCGGGTCGAAGCTTCCGGCTCATCCCTCTCCGCTCCTCCGGCTGTTCCCAAGACCTGGAAGGTTGACGATTTCCAGTCAATGCCGCTCAAAGCTTCAAATTGAGCTTCCTCGTCAATTAACCCGGCCGGGTCAATTTCCGGGGCAAAGGTGTGCTTACGAGTCGGCGGGACTAAGCTGATGGCTTCATAACGCGGAGTGGGGATCCTCTGATTCTCTGCATCGTAGCCCGGCTGATACTTGGTCAGATCGGTGTCATTCCCAATCAGGGTGGCCACCGGGCGCACGATCTTCACGCAGGCAGCAAAGTCCTTTTGGTCGAAGGGGGTGCCGTCTTCCTTCAAGCTGGGGTAACCAAGTGCAATGTCAGCCGGGTCTAGCTCTGGAAGGAAAGCCTTGGCCCGGCTCAGAGCAGCTATGGCTCCGGCTCTTGCAGAGGCCCGTCGCAGCTCTTGGACACGCTGAGGAAGAACGGCAAGCCGGCGAAGTACTTCCGCCAGGTGAGTCGGAACCTCATTGGATAGGGCCACCTCGGCCAAAGCGCGTTGTGACCCGGTGTAGAGTTGCTCCACCAGGGTGTACACGGCCTTCAGCTTGGTCAGCACGTTCTGATTGAGGTTGGCGCTTCTGGGACCTGTTTAACAAAGTAAGATAAGCCGTTCTCAATGATGGGAGTTATGAGACATAAAGACTGTAAACTTGTTCAAAGCCTGCAGAAGGACTTACCGAAGATTGCGGCGACCATTTGTGACACATGGCGTTTTAAGCCGGAGAGTTCGGCGGTTCTCTCCGTCAGAGCCTTCTCCGCCTGTTCGGCCCGACTTACCAGAGCAGCCTTCTCTTCGGCCCAAGTCTTCCTCTCAGCTTCAAACTTCTTCTTCAGCTTCTCTTGAGCAGCAATGCTGGATTCAAATTTGGCGTTGGGCTTCCGGGTCTCAGTTTCCTGAGTCTTCAGGCGGTTCTTAAGCTCCGAGATGTCAGCCTCGAATTTCTTGCAAGCAGCCTGCACAATTTCCGGGTTATAGTATGAACAATTATTATGCAACTTTAAAGTCCCAAGCACTTTCCAAGCAAAGACACTTGGCACTTGGGGGCTAATGCATGTCGAAAGTTTCTATCTACAAATTACCGGTTCATGGAAGTAAGCCGGAAATTAAGTCTACAACATATTCTATCATAAGTCGTAGACTTGGGGGCTAGTATGGTAAAGATGATTATGCAGTAAGCAATAGAGTGGTACCTCAGACTTCTGCTGTATCTGCTTCACCATGTCAATCTCCAAGTCCCGGCTGCTGTGCACTTGATTGACATAGCCGGAGATGATCTCTCCAATGCTCAGGTTGGCGTAGTTGGTGATGTCCAGCTTGGCCCGGTGGCGCTCTAGCAATTCTTCCTTCGCAGAGCACTTAGCCACCGCGGTGGGTCTCCCCGGCTCGACAAACTCCGTCCGGGTGATTACCACGTCCGGGTCATCGGCCGGCTGAGCCGGGCTGGAGATATCCGGGTTGGTGGAAGTCTCCATGGCTGGCTCATCAGTTGGAGTGGTGGCTTCAGGAGCAGAGGCAGCTGGCGGCTCTTGAGCTGAAACCTCCGGATCAGGCAAGACCGGCTCTTCGACCGGCTTATTCTTCTTTGCTCTTTTACTGAGCTTTGCTTGAGCACTGAAAGGACACAAGGTTAGTACAAAAGTATGAGTAAAGATAAGCACGACAAGAGATGATCATCATTACCCGCGTACGGTCTTGAAAGCCGGCAGGTTCGATTGCATAGAGTCGCCAGAGGAGGGTGAAGTTTCCTGATAATTCGAATCAGAAGAATTGAGCGGTTGACGTATAACACCCGCCAAAGGATGAAAAGGATATAAGTTGGAGATAACCTCGGTCCGGCGCTTCCTTGACGCCTCAGGTAAACCGGAGGAGAGGTCAGCATCCTTGTTGGTCCGGGTGTGCCGCCGGCTCTCATGAATCTGTTGCTTCAAAAGAAATTGAGGATCTTGATAAGGTAAAGGATGTGAAATTCTTACTTTCCGGGTTACTCTTCGGACTTTCAGCCTTGGCAAGGGCTCCGAGTCGGAGGAAAGTGTCATTACCTCTTCAGTCACCGGGTTACTTGCTCCGGTGTCATCCTGCTGATGATCAGTATCAATAAGGTGGACAGGAATAAACAAGAAATACAACAAGAGCGTACAGGTTCAGGGGTTACCTCTGACTCGGAGCTGTCACTTAGTTGAAGCAGCTCTGAAGCAGTAGGCCTGCTTCCCTTCTTGCGAGGAGCGGTTCTCCTGGCGGCTTTCTTAGCCTTCCTGGCCTTCTTGGCCGCCTCATGGTCATACTTGACCTTCCAGAATTTATCATCAGCCTGAAAAATACAATGAAGATTTCTTAAGGTTCAGACGAAAACTATTTAAAGGAGAAAATAAGATGTTCAGATCAGCGGCTTACCACTGGGCCGGGTTGGTCTTGCAGAAGGGGCTTAAGCCGGTCCTCCCGCAGTCTGCCAAGCTCTCATTCAAGAGGGCCTTGGTCATATCTTCAACAACGTCTTCAGGAAGATCGTTGCGGCTATGTCGCAGGGGGTCATCTTTCCGGCCCGTGTAATCACACATTAAGCCGGGGCGGCGGCTCAAGGGGATCACCCGCCAGGAGATCCAAACCCGGACCAGATCAATGCCGTTGAGGCCGTTGCCCAGGAGAGCCTTGATCTTGTTGATGGTGGGGATCAGAGGTTGACGCTCCGCCTGAGATAGTTTGTCGGGCAGAGGGTGGTTTGGTTCCAGACGCACGGCACGAAAGCCGGGCAGAGGGCTCTCGTCAGCCGGAGACGTGTCCTGGCAGTAAAACCACGTCTGGTTCCAGTCCTTTGGATGGCTGGGCGGCTCAGCGTAAGGAAAGAGGCAGTCTCTCCGGCGTTGAATGGAGATTCCACCAAGTTCCAGGCTCGGTTCGTTGGCGCACTCATTCTGGCGGTTCAAATAGAATAGCTCTCTAAAGAGCAGAAGGCTGGGCTCTTCTCCAAGGTAGACTTCGCAGAACACTTGGAAGTTGCATATATTTGACACAGAGTTGGGTCCTATGTCTTGTGGCCGCAGATCAAAGAAACTCAGCACGTCTCTAAAGAATTTTGAGCCGGGCGGTGCGAAGCCCCGGCTCATGTGATCAGCAAAAATCACTACCTCACCCTCCTTTGGTTGCGGTCTCTCCTCTGACGGGTCAGGGGCATGGTAAGACATGACATCCTTTTTGGGCAGGTAGCCCGTCTTCACAAAGTCCGCTAAGGTTTCATCAGTGATGTTGGACCTCAGCCAGTTGCACGTGATGGGTGCTTTGGGAGCTTTGGGAGGCATGGTGAAAGTCGGAAGCCTATGATAAAAGGAAATGTCCGGTTCAATTATAAGCCGGAGGAAGTTTACAGTTCAATGTTTCAAATGGCGGCTTATGAAGGGGCCTAATGACATATGGCTAAGTGCATCGGGTTATCTAAGCCGCTGAAGGTAGCGAGAGTAATTCAAATTGTCTACAGCTTTATCATAAATGAGCCGGAAAGTTTTACGGCGCGTGGCTTCTTTGAGCCGGAAATGTAAGCCGCCATAGCTCAGCAGATGCAGTTTTTTTACTAAGTGTGGTGAAACAAGTTTCACAGATCGCAGTGAATATTTTGGATCAAAATGGTTGACTAAAAGGAAAAGTTTCTAGACCTAAAACAGACGCAGAAGAAGTTCATAAGTTCGAACGGAGCCTTTATACAATGAGAAGGGATCTATGTACATTGGAAACGGGCGTGAAACAACTACTGCAACAGTTCTATACAGTCCAAAGATCAAGAAAGGTGGTAAAAATGAAATCTACCGAGAACTCGCGAGGAACGGCGAAGAACACGGGAAGAACAGCAAAGAACCTAATGTGGATCTACTCTATGGAGTGGCGAGGGCTTACGGGTGCTGGTGAGTCGCGGAGGTCGCCGCCGTTTTCTCTGGACACGACAGGTTGATGCAGCGGCCGGAGTTGGTGAGGACGAGGAGATCCGCGGCGGCGGCGGCGGAGCTCGGGCGACAGCACAGTAGGCGAGAGGAGGAAGAAGATAGAGGCGACAAGTGACCAGAGGCTCATGGGCCGGGCTATTTATAAGGTGAGGCTCATAAGTGGGCGCGAGAAACGAGGAGGCCACGGCGTGGTTATCTCGCCATATAAACGCCTCGATTTTCGGGGCGGCAGTTAAAGATAAGATCCATTGCGGATATGGTGGAGTAAAAAATGGACTTAATGGAAGATGAATTCACGGCGGGTTACCCGGAATCCAGAAGATGACGTCACGACGGGTTATAGCCTTCACACAATTATAAGCCGGAGATTTTCTGTCGAAAGGATTGAAGATTGACATGAGCCGGCTCAAATCAATTTGGGGCCTAATGTTGAGGATATAACCGTTGGAGTCACCCGCCCAGGAGGGGCCGGGTTACCCATGATAGTTACTACGCGAAGCCCGGTACCAAAGATGAAGACGGCGTGTCAGTAACGGGCCCAAGACCCAGCGATGGCTTAAGGCCCGTAGCATTAGCCGCCGTTAGGATTAAACTTGTAGTGTAAGGCAAGAATAGATAAGAGTCCGAGCCGGACACTGTTATGAGCCGGCCGGGACTCTGAGAGCCGCTGGGCGTCAACCTCTCTATATAAAGGGACGACCCGGCGGCGGTTCAGGACAAGAAAGATCTCATCAAGAGCCAGGCATAGCAATCAAGCTCCCTGCTCATCGAAACCCTAATCAATACCACCTCAACTGGACGTAGGCTTTTACCTTCACCGTAAGGGGCCGAACCAGTATAACCCTCGTGTTCCTTGTCCCGCTTAACCCCTTTAAGCTTCCTAGTTGCGATGGCTCCACGACTAAGTCCTAGCTCAAAGACATCTACCGTGACAATTCCACGACACAGGGGGAAACACACACCCCTGTTTGTGTACCCCGACACTTGGATTTCCTGGAAAGAGCATTTAACGACATTTTGGTTTGACTTCAAGTCTATCGGGGCTCCTTGGATGATTGTCAAAAAAACAGTGAGGGAGAGTGTCCACCATATATGACAGAAGAATAATGCCGACTATTGTCGTGGGGGTCGCTCTTCCTCTGCCGGGTGGCCTCAACACGCTACTACTATGTAGGCTTTTTCATAGTAGTGGGATCTCAACTATGCTATTCTAGTGGATGTGTGATTGGTTTTGTTTGAGTGAATTTCCTTTCGATGTTATTGTGTTCATCCTTTTCTCCCTCCAAGTGTGAAAAGAACTCCACTCAGGGTTCCACCCTACAACAGGTTATTTCCTCCAGTTCGCAGAAGCCCCTGAGCCCAAAGCTAGTATTAAGAAACTGGCTTTGGGGTCGAAGTGGAGCCACATGATTTGTTTAGTAAGTAGCCCCGAAGACTCTAGCTGACCTTCAAAAGGGTTTTACCAGAGGATTGACATCCCAAACGGGAACTAAGGAAGGTGTTTGTAGGTATTGACCTCGGCTCCAGACTCCGCCTCCGTGGAGATTACGGAGATGAACCGGAAGCTCAAGAGGTCCGAGGAGGACCACGATCTGATGTAGAAGTAAATCGAGCTGTCTCAAGGTGAGACCAAGCGGTTTCCATGTTTGTCAGATTTACTCTGGAAATGCGAATAAATTTGTAATATTGACGCCGAGTTGTTTCTCTTAACAGTTGTACAGCTGTTATCACAGAGCTGGAGGCGCTCAAAAGGCTGAGCTAGCGAAAGGTCAGTAGGAGGCCAAGCAGCAGAAAGGTACGGCCGCTAAGGCTGAGAAGGACCTAGCTGCCGAAAAGGTGGCTAGGGGTAAGGACCAGGCGTGGGTCCTGGAGGTAGAGGAGGCGCTGAAGGGCGTGTACTAGGAACGCGACGCCTTTCAAAACAAGGAGAAAGGGGCGAGTGTAGAACTCGAGAAGCTACACCCGGTGCATGCCAAGGTCCAGACATAGGCCCAGGCCGAACGCGAAGTGCTCCAGCAAGTGGGACAGATCACTATGGGTAAGCCATTTTTACTTCAGTGTGTTTTTGGCAGCAACGGGTTCATCGAGCTCACCCAAATCTGGCGTTCCACAGAGGCCTTCGTGGATCTCCCGAAGAGCGTGTTGGACGTCGGCCGCCAATTCGTCGACCTGGAGGGCCACAATGAAAAGAAGGCATTCTGGTAGCAATTCCAGGCGCCATCGTGTCTGGAGCTGTTGAATCATGAGATGAAGCAGCCGATGGAGGTCCTCCGCATGGCAAAGCCAGCGCTTCAGGACCACTGTGTCAAGCTATGGCCCACGGAGGAGATACCGACCAGCTTCTTCGGGCTCCTGGCTCGGCTACAATAGGTCATCCCCCAAGTGGCTCATTGGAAGCGTTCCACGTGATTGGAGGGTGCGTAGCGGGCGTATGCCTGCATGAAGATGAACTATCGGCGCGTCGAAGCACCGGTCGTAGCCCCCCCCCCAAGGGAAAGACCATACCGCAGAGCAGTTCCTTGCTGAGGTGGTATAAGGGGCCCGGATGACCATGGCCAAGTGTCCCAAGGACACTTTGTATTTTTAAGTAGTACTTCGGAATGCCGAAGTGTAGTTGGATGTAAAAAACTTCCTTTGTTTTAAATGAATGCGGCTTTATATTCCATCATATGATTGTGTTGTTTTCTTAATTCCTGTGTTGCCGTGTTAAACTGAAAGTGGCCAGTCATCGGTTCCGACCCCTTTGTACACTATATAGAGGATGTTCCTTAGGCAATCATTACGTTTAGCCAACGTCTCGGTTCCCAAAGGCGGTCCATGCACATAGAAATGAGGCAATCAGGCTATAATGGCTTTATAACTTACACTTAGTTGTAGGATTGACTTGAGGGATGATGACGAGCCCCCAGTGTTCGAACTGGTCGGCTGCATCCGGGGTTTAGGCTACTAACCACTTCGGCTGATGTGATAAAGAGCCCGGACAAAAAATAAATAAACAAGAGGCCAAAAAATGAGAGAAGGCCCAAATAAAAAAAAATGAGAGAAAAGAAAGAAGGGACAATGTTACTATCCTTTTTTGCCACACTTTTGCTTCAAAGTAGCACCATGATCTTCATGATAGAGAGTCTCCTATGATATCACTTTCATATACTAGTCGGAATTTTTCATTATAGAACTTGGCTTGTATATTCCAATGATGGGCTTCCTCAAATTGCCCTAGGTCTTCGTGAGCAAGCGAGTTGGATGCACACCCACTTAGTTTCTTTTTGAGCTTTCATAAACTTATAGCTCTAGTGCATCCGTTGCATGGAAATGCCTACTCACTCACATTGATATCTATTAATGGGCATATCCATAGCCCGTTGATACGCCTAGTTGATGTGAGACTGTATCCTTCTTTTTGTCTTCTCCACAACCACCGTCTATTCCACCTATAGTGCTATGTCCATGGCTCACGCTCATGTATTGCGTGAAAGTTGAAAAAGTTTGAGAACATCAAAAGTATGAAACAATTGCTTAGCTTGTCATCGAGGTTGTGCATGATTTAAATATTTTGTGTGATGAAGATGGAGCATAGCCAGACTATACGATTTTGTAGGGATAAGCTTTCTTTGGCCATGTTATTTTGAGAAGACATAATTATTTTGTTAGTATGCTTGAAGTATTATTGTTTTTATGTCAATATAAACTTTTGTTTTGAATCTTACGGATCTGAACATCCATGCCACAATAAAGAGAATTACATGGATAAATATGTTGGGTAGCATTCCACATCAAAAATTCCGTTTTTATCATTTACCTACTCGAGGACGAGCAGGAATTAAGCTTGGGGATGCTTGATACGTCTCCAACGTATCTATAATTTTTGATTGTTCCATGCACTGGTACGTGTGAGTGCTATACAAACGGTTTTTAACCCCTTTCCGTGACGACATTTGGAACCATCGCCAAGTGAGTGTGGGAGATAGGGGGGTCCTTCCCGCATGATCCAGAAACCGTCGGGGATATGCCCTCTTGGCACACACGCTCGGCAAAATGAGGTCGTGTGCGACCGGCGAGCGTTCAAATACGGTAATACGTACAATAGAGCTAAAAAATACAACTATACAGGCAAAATTGTTTCCGGTCGCAAGTACATCCCACACAGTCAGTCCCCGCTAAACGTTTCCATTCGTATGTACATCCCACACAGTCGCTCCAAGGAAAACGTTTCCGTTCAGAGGTACATCACACACAATTTACCCTGTTAAATCGTTTGTGATAGCGTTGCCATTGCACACGATATTAACAATTTTATAGTTTGCGTTATTGAATGCATCACACACGGTGCGTAGAAGAAACTGTGTGGCAAAGGCTGTCCATCACACACAGTTTTTATGTGGTAAACGTTTGCGCAAGGTGGCCTAATGCAAACAGTTTTCAAGAGAAGGTCGTGTGTGCAGTGGAGATTGATGGCACACGTAGTGGAACCTACAAATATAGGTTCAACCACAAATGCATAATTCGATGCACAGGTACATATACTGAAGAACTACAGAAGCACCAAGTAAAGAATGATGAACCACAGTTGTACTAAAGACTATAAATAGAGAGGCGAAAGACATTCTGGTTGCTGGAGAAGGTGAAGCGGAATGCCCATATTGTGCCCTCCTCCATACGTAATGCGTGCAGGACTCTAGGCCAACCCCTTGTGATGGCTGCCCGTCCATCCTTCAATGTCTTCATTACAACTTCTCGATGCTCGTTGTAGTCTAGATGAAATACTTTAACCTTCATTGCATGTCCACTAATCATGAACTTTGCGAGGTAATCCTGACTGAACTGCTTCGGGAACCACTGCGAAGGAAAAAGATTCAGACATTGTTGTCTAACTACTCATTATGGGCAGTAAAAAGAGAAGGCTGCAGAGTTTGTAGTTACCATCCTACAGCTCACTGTTGTGTTGGATAGAGAATAAACAAATAATTTGCTTGCCACCATTCGTATATTTTGGCTAATAATCCTTATCAGTTTCCTCACTTGATGCTTGTTCATGAATATCTCATTGCCCCATACGCAAAAAGGGTCGATGCGTGGATCCTTGCCAAGGGCATATGTACCTAGAAGCAACAAGTCAATATTAGAAGCTAACAAGTGTCCAGGCCTGGATCTATATTGATAGAGGCAAAGGTGTCCCGTCTTTCGATGAGATGATGGATATCGCTTTGGTGGAAGTCGACTTTGACGATCCGACTATGAACGTGCGATGACGTCGCGCCTTAGCAATCGCTAAACCAACTCCGAGAGGTTATTGACCATGCCGGAGCACGATCAACCTGACCACGAGGGTCTGTTTCCTGCGAGCAAACGAAGAACAAGCGAGAAACTGAAATTGCAATCTGGATATTGCGAATATAAGATGAAAGCTTTATTGATCAAGGTGGGGTTCTGTGACGCCTTTGTCTGGTCGTTGAACACAAACGAAGTACGCGAAGTTGCAGCTATGGCGAACTTTTAATCTAAACAAAACTCAAAGTCTAAACGACGCCCTAAGGGCTGTATATATGGAGGAAGAGGGGGGGATTTCGTGGCCCTTGGGGAAGGGGTCCGAAACCAACCCTATCTCTTGTTTCCCCACACATACGTACTCTAAAAACAGCCTATACTCAAGTATTTCGAAATTACATGGGCCTAGCCCAATAATAAGGTGACGCAGCACCTAGAATAGCCTCTGGACGAAAGTTATGAAGTAGCATCTTGTATATTTCGTCCAAGGCTTCATGCACGCATTATGGTGGCTTCAACGTCCTGAAATCATCACTTGTAACTCCGTTCTTGTTCCCCATGCGCATGCCATCATCTCCATGCTTGTTCTTGCTCCAATGTTCATCCTTCTCAAAGCTAGGCCCTTCATTTGTAAGCAAAACAAATGTATCCAATTTAGGCAGCATCATATTCTCATGAACATTAGAATCATTACCAAGAAACGAAAGTACCTGGTAATTTAATTGGCGTGCGCGAGCTCTAGTAATTGGTCCAGTATGTATAGCAGCAGGGGCTGTGGGTGTAACAATGGTATTGATGACCTCATCATATATGCACTACATTATGGAACGACGGGGGGAGTACAAGCTGAGGGATGAAGCTAACCTCGGCGGAAAATGGTGGCCACTCCCGTTGTTGTCCTGCATAAGTAGTGGAAAGGCATGATAAGTACAACAACCTTAACATCAGACAAATATAGCAAAGGTTAACAACATCATCTCCAAATGATCGCTTGAATGTGTTGGTTTCAGCATACTGTTAAAGCAGATATAAAATGGAAGGCAATGTTACCGACAGCACATCAAATATTGCAATTCAAACTAGTATTGTTGAAAATGAATAGAACATAGGTAATGCTTAAACATCACACTGAATAAATGTGTAAAACTGAAATAAAGGGCATGTGTTAACTACACCAGGAATAACTAGAACCAAATATAGCCGTTCAAACTGGTATTGATGTAGTTGAGCGGCACAGTTTCGACTTGCACATAATGAAGAACACATTTTGAATGACTGAAATAAACAAGACATAAATGACCAATATAACAACCAAATATAGCCATTGAAAACTGGACAGAGTCTCACTGCAACCAACCTAACAAGCAAATATAGATAAATAGGGCATATGCTTGAAAGCTGGACAAATGCTCACAGCAACCAACCTAACAAGCAGATATAAATAAACAAGGCATCTGCTTGATAACTGGACAAATGCTAAAAAAAGCAACCTAACGACCAAATACAGATAAACAAGGCATCTGCTTGATAACTGGACAAATGCTCACTGTAAGCAAACTAAGAACCAAATACATATAAACAAGGCATCTGCTCGATAACTGAAAAAATGCTCACTCCAACCAACCTAACAACCAAATACAGATAAACAAGGCATCTACTGACTATAAACAACCAAATATAGCCATTCGTGAAACTGAAGTGGAAAATTCATACTTAAACATCACATAGCCCTATTGAATAATTCATTTTTGCATAACTAAAATAATTAAACACGGCATAGTTAAAGCACCGCATGACAAATGCTAGTACAACAAAGGGTACGGGTTGGCAAGCTAGAAAAGGTAAGATTTGCTGATAGAATGTTGCCTCGTATTTCATGGACGGGATCCTTCCAGTTGGAAGAGCACAGACCCATGGTGCGCTCTCTGATGTCACAGATGGGTTGTTTCACCTTGGAAGAACCTTTGTGGGTGCCCTCCTCATGCTCGTGGTCATGGTCGATGAGATCTGACTTGGCAATTGAAGATCCCAAGCCGCCGCCGTAGAACGTGTCCTTCAGAAATGACAAAATGGGCTCGATGGCGTATAAATATAGCAAATCCTTGACCGCTTGGCGGAGGAGATCAGCGGCAGGGCCGTCGAAGAGATCGATGGTGGTTGAACCAGAGGGGTTGGCGATCGACCACTTAACCTGTGACATGGCCCGCGTGAAGCCGTCGCTGTGGTCGAGCTTGATGTCGTAGTCAGCTTTCCCGAGATACAGTAATACGCTAGCCTGCTGACATGAAGCCTTCGGCATGGCAACGTAGTCAACGTCTTCAGCGGCTTCCTCGGCGACGTGTTGCTCCGGGATCGACAGGTCGGGGTGAACGGCGGCCACCTCGCCAACATCCGCCGGAGAGGCCACGATAAACCTCTTCTTGGCCGAACGCTCGTCGGGCTCCCCGGGATACGTGATCAAGCTTAGGATGCGACATTCTAGAGCAGGGGATATGGATCTGGCGGGGAGGGACACCGCAGGCCTCATCTAAGAACTCAGGGGAGTGGGGCGACAGTATGGGAATCGCTGGGTAACCTGAACTTTATTATCTAAGCTAGGAGGAATGGGCAGACCGGCAGGGGTTGCCGGCGGCGGCCGCGATCTAGGGTTCGAGGGGCGAAGGGGGCGGGTGGGGGACTGTGGAGGGGGGTGTTTGAGGATAAGCCGCGGCTACCGAAATTTTTAGTAATGGTGGGAGGAGATGGTGGTGGACGAGGGAGGGCGACGGTTCAAATGCCTCGGCTACTACAATTTTACTATAAGGTCGATGCTGGAGGAGTGTGGGCGACTGTTGAAGTACGAGGCTACTAAAATTTGGGTAAAGGAATTGATGCGGGGCGGGAGTGCCCAAGATCGCGCACGGTCCAATAACAATATGCGTGTATGATAATAAGGAAAAGTGGCGGAACCGCCGATTTTTGCAACGCTCAAGGTGGGTAGTTTGTTTTGATATTTCTAGCTAGTTGGTCTATCGCACACGGTTCGTCCTAATTTCCAAACAAACTTACCCGCCTTTATCTTGCACAGGTGGTGATTTTACAGCGCACTTGCATCGTACACAGTTAAGCCAGTACCTCCACCAACTTTGCTCGCGCTTGCGCGGTCGTGGTGATTTTA
This sequence comes from Aegilops tauschii subsp. strangulata, assembly GCF_002575655.3. Classification (NCBI taxonomy): domain Eukaryota; kingdom Viridiplantae; phylum Streptophyta; class Magnoliopsida; order Poales; family Poaceae; genus Aegilops; species Aegilops tauschii. The sequence goes on from NC_053041.3 coordinate 347,669,361, forward strand.
CTGCGCAGTTGCATCGCACAAGGTTGAGCCAGTACCTCCACCTTTGCTCGCGCTTGCGCAGGCATGGTGATTCACAACGCACTTGTATTGCACATGGTGAAGATATTATACCCGTGTCCGTTGAGCGTCATCAGAGTCTTTGCAGCAAAAAAAGTTAGAGAGGGTCACAAGACAGCCACACCAACATGTGGCCCAAATATATATGAGTGAAAAGGGTGGTCTGTGATGTTCAAAATTCCAATGCACAACTTTGACCACACGGGCCCATGGTTGGGCGCGTCGTCGAAGATCGATGAGAGGGGCCGGAAGTCAAGAACCACCTAGAAGTGGCCAAATATAAGTAGGAATATTGAGGATGTTTAAAACTTTAAATACACAATGCATATGTTTGGTGGCACCTGCCTCGCAAACCCGAAATCACCCTTGGATATATATCTATAATGACATAATGTCGTACCTAGCTAGGATGCTTGGCCCACCACCTCCCACTTCGTGTTAGCAGGGCGGATGCACGTAATGATCGATACTTTGGTCATACATGCATGTGGCCATGACCTACCATAAGACGAACCAATGAATCTATCATTTGGTCAAACGACAGCTGTTGTGTCGATAAACCGCTTGGGCCAATAGATTGAACCATCATAAAAATCGCACGAGAGGGACCACAAAACCAGCACCTCTTGCATGCGGCCCAAAATAATGTACGTTGGGAAGGGGTGATATGTGTTTTCAATATAGAATAATGTACAATTTAGATGTGGTGCCTACCTCTCAATACAGACAACAACCATGAAGGCAAGGTAGTTAAGGACGAGATACACAGGGTATGATGTAGGTCGAACCCAGCAATCCGAGCATGTGGGAGGGAATCCTGACAACGCATTAGCTCGAGCTTTGGTTGAGCAACATGTGACGGTGACCAGCCCTAACACGAACTAGGAGGAATCCATTCATGGCCAACACATGCCCCTCATTATGGTCAAAGGGATGATATATATACACTTGGGGAGCCCACAGATATGCGTGTCGTCACAAAAAACCGCACAAGGGAGACATGGTCGATCAGAAGACCCCATATACACTGCATGCGGCCCAAAATATGTATGGGTACGGTGGTGTGTGATGTGTTTAAATCCCGAATGCACAACTTCGATGGGCCACCAACTACATTACAAACCAAACACCGTACCCGACTCCAAGCCTGGTTCAATACGTACAATGTCGGTTTCCCAACTTCGAGGCGGCGGCGTTGGGGGGGGGTCGTCCCACGCATGCGCTCAAACTTTATTTGGTCTAGCATGGGACACATCCATATCTATACCCCTATATAGTGTGCGAATAACTTTGAAAGTTGGTCATTGGATGAAGCCAATCCGACAGTACAGAGATGGCAAATCCGAGCACTACTGGCCGTTGGATATCATCTACATTCCACCAGATTCTGCCACATGTACAATCTAGAAGACTCCATGGTTGAACTTAAGCATAATGCACAAACCTCAAAACACAAGAACTTCTCCTTTGTTCTCTAGAATCTTCAATATCTTAATTGCCCAAACTTTTTTTTCTAAATGAATTGTCACTTTTTGTTTTTACTTTATGCTTTACAATGCACAATTCCATGAATCTTAAAATAGATTTTTTTATAAAACTAATTGATTTTGAATGAGATGAACTATAAGAATTAAACGAACATCTACATCATGCATATATGACTCAAAGCTTACATGCTATAGTGTGGTATTTATTCATAATTTGGTTACCAAATCTCATGCGTGCAATGCACGTGTACCTTAATAGTATCAATAGGAAACCATCATGGTCAAACCCTTCTCGTTGTTGGGTCAAAGGGATAGATTGTGTGGGGCCCCCTAATTGTTGGTAAAGGATAGTATATATGCCTCAGGGAGCCCACAGATATGTGCCGCTTCTATAAGCCGCACAAGGGTGACATGCTCGAGAAGAACACCCTGCCCCCTATACCCTGCATGCAACCAGAAAAAGGTTTATATAATCGCCATGACAGGTCAAGTCAATCATTCTTTAATTTTTTAGAGCAAAAATAACCCATAAAAACATAGTCTACAAATTAGCAAAACAAGGATCCCAAGGTTTATATAATTGCCATGATAGGTCACTATAGAGATATAATATATCTCTATAATGACCGTGTCATGGCATTTAAATGAAGCTTGAGATATGCAACTTCCCATCGGGTCACCCATCCTTGGACTACTCCAGCCCGAGCATGCTTAACTTCTGCGTTCTATTCGACTAGGCTAGTGGATGGGAAGCCGCCCCTTGCTGATAAGAATTGCCTCCGTGCCATTAAGGCGTTTCACGCTGGTCACCCTATGTGACCTACTACCTCCTATCACACACATTTGTGCTTTAGATATTTACATGGCCGGTGTGTCACCGCTAGCCTTCAATGAGCACTAACACTGGTAGCGGGAAAACGATGGGAGAAGAGGCGGGAAACCGATAAGAGGAGTGGCGAGAAACCGATATGCGTGAGCTAGCACGACGCATGCGCACAGTGTTTACCCATGTACTGCATGTGCTGTCGAAAGGGCTTAGGGTTGCCGTTTGATCTGGGAGCATCCAACGGTGCACACGTACGATCCATGGGGTTTGGGTTCTGGCCAATCAGAACGCACGACTCAGACACGCGCGCAGCAGGGGGGCATCGGCCATGGTTTGGTAGGCACACTGCTTTCGTGAGTGAACCGTGTGTTATTTGAAAACATTTCGTGAGAAGAATCTCGGTTTTTAAATCCTCGTAAATCCAAAACTCACCCAAAAATTGTGAAACCTGGCATGGTGTCACGACATGGCACATATATGTCGAGGAATGTTTTTCGTCCATTTTGGCGCAAGTTTTATTATAAGCCTCTTACAAACCGGAGCTTCTCTCAAAGAAGCCTCGTCATTCCGATAGGGAAATGTGCCCCCCTTGTGGGCGAAACATAATCACTGCCACTTTTCGCCTTGTATTTTCTTCTATGGGCAACATGGAACGACAAGATATCCGTGCTGAAATTTAAACTTATTCAGGGTTCGTTTGGCCTTTATATACCCTAATTGAGTTTCCTAGGCATTTAATGTCCATAATTCAAATCTAAACTTCAAATACATGCTCCAGTTCGCCAAAATGGCTAGAAAATTTAGACATGTGTCCTTGGGTACATGTTTAGGTCCCATGCCAGGAATGAGAAAGAATTACAACCATACCCACGTCCTGGCTTGTCCGCAAACATTTCGAATCTTGGTTTTTAAATCCCCGTAAATCCTGAACTCACCAGAAAGTCATCAAAGGTGGCATGGTGTCACGTCATGGCACATATATGTCATGGTAAAAACATTGTCCAATTTGGGCCAAGATTTATTACAAACCGGAGCTTCTCTCAAAGAAGCCTCGTGGTTTCGATAGGGAAACGTGTTCCCCTTCTGGGCGAAACGTAATCACTGCCTCTTTTTGCCTTGTATTTTCTTCCACGGGCAACATGGAATGACATGATATCCATGCTGAAATTTAAACTTATTCAGGGTTCGTTTGGCCTTTTTATACACTAGTTGAGTTTCCTAGGCATTTCATGTCCATAATTCAAATCTGAACTACAAATACATGCTCCAGTTCACCAAAATGGCTAGAAAAATTATACATGTGTCCTTGGGTGCATGTTTAGGTCCCATGCCAGTAATGGGAACGAATTACAACCATACCGGTGTCCTGGCTCGTCCTCAAACATTTCGAATCTCGGTTTTTAAATCCCCATAAATCCAAAACTCACCAGAGAGTCATCAAAGGTGGCATGGTGTCACGTCATGGCACACATATGTCGTGGTAAAAACATTGCCAATTTGGGCCAAGCTTTATTACAAACCTCTTACAAACCGGAGCCTGTCGAAAGAACCCTCGTGGTTTCGATAGGGAAACATGTCCCCTTGTGGGCCAAACGATAATCGCTCCCTCTTGTAGCCTCGTATTTTCTTCTACATGCAACATGGAACAACAGGAGATTCGCGCTGAACTTTGAAATTATTCAGGGTTCGTTTGACCTTTTTTATTCATTAATTGAGTTTTCTAGGCATTTAATGTCTATAATTCAAATCCGAACTACAAATACATGCTCCAGTGCACCAAAATGGCTAGAAAAAATGTACATGTTTCCTTGGGGTGCATGTTTAGGTCCCATGGAATGAATGGGAACAAATTCAACAGTCTCGACGTCCTGGCTTGGCCACAAACATTGCGAATCTCGGTTTTTAAATCTCAGTAATTCCAAAACTCACCAGGAAATCATGAAACTTGCCATGGTGTCACTACATGGTATTTATAATTGTCCAATTTGGGCAAAGCTATATTACAAGCCTCTTACAAACCGAAGCCGATCGCAACCCTCGTGGTTCCGTTAGGGAAACATGCCCCTCTTGTGGGCGAAACAATAATCGCTGCCTCTTCTCGCCTTGAACTTTGCTTTCTACAGGCAACATAGAATAACAGGAGTGTCATGCTGAAATTTGAAACTGTTCAGGGTTCGTTTGTACATTGTATATATATTACTAATTACTAAGTTTTCTACGCATTTAATGTAGTCCATAATTTAAATTTGAACTACAAGCACATGCTCCAGTGAAGCAAAATGGGTGGGAAATCGTACATGTGTCATTGGGTGCATGTTTAGGTCTCATTTATGGAATGGGAATGAATTACAAACTTGTCGTCGTCCTAAAACATTGAGAATCTCGGTTTTTAAATCCCAGTAAATCAAAAACTCACCCAAAAACATGAAACTTGGCATGGTTTCATGACATGGCACATATATGCCATGGTAAAAAGTCGTCCAGTTTGAGAAGAGGCGCACACATTAGTAGCCAACGAAGTCCTTTTTGAAACAAAAAGCTGACACGTTAATATCGCAAACGGTTGTATTATATTAACCATGTCAAAATTTAACCATACTCGGTGGCATGCGTGCAGCTGTTTGATTAGACGGGACGAGCGCGAGATGTCCGCCATGCAGGCTCGACGGGACGCGTGCGAGCAGTCCGCCGCGCAGGCTCGGTGGGATGCGTGCATCCTGTCCACCTCGCAGGCTCGATGGGACACGTGCGAGCAGCAAGGCTGCCCATGCTCACCGGGAAGTGAGCTCTTTGACCTCCATGCACCAGCCGCCGCCCGCCTCACTCACAACTTCTCCATTAATGGGTTAATTAAAGCACCTGAACGGATGGTGTTTGCTTGTGATCCCATGGCATCATTTGCATTGTTCGTGTTTTCAACTCGTATTCCGCCCTAATCTAAATTGCCACATAGGGCAACGGATAATACGACCACAAATAAAATGGCAACGGATAATACGACCACGAATTTACAATGGCGTAGATAATAATTGTCTTACATATTTCGGATAATTTAAAATGCCACATGCGTCAAAGCTCGAAAGAAACGGGGGCAAGAGAAGAAGGAAATTGCAGACAACGATCTGGGTCGCTACTGTCTCTACTCATCGATGGATCACCGGGCGACGACATCCTCCAGCTCCTTCTGCAATTCCTCACGACTTTGCTTGAAAGCAGCCACGGATTCCTCCACCTCCTACTCGTGCTCGATTCGAAGCTTCCTCAAGTCACCCATCAGTTCCTCGACGACCGCTGTTAGCGTCATCCCCGAGGCACTACTCTGCTCATGCAGCATCTTCCAGCCGGCGGCCTCCTCCTCCTTATTGGCGAGCGCCTTGAGGAGCTTCGCATTGTCACCCATGAGTTGCTCGACAAGGTCGGTCGCCTTGTCAACCGAGGCATCGCTGATGATGAGGACATGACTACCTTGGATACGACCAAAAATATTGCATACATGCATATTTGTCAGGTGATTTCTAGTGCAAACTATTCAATAATCTATTTATGTTATCCAGAACAAAAATACTTCACACACTTTTGTGTTTTGTCTAATTGCAGGTGTATGGGACATTTGTACAATCCACATATGAAGATAAGGCAAAAGGAGAAGTTTAGGTTCTGTTCAAAAAGTCCTCTCACGTCACTTTTGGGCCAAGAGAAAATAGAGTCAAAGTCTCTCACGTTCTGGATTCAGATTCGGACTGCACAGACATACCTGACTCAAAACGCCAATAACTTTTTCATACGGACTCCGAATTGGGTGATTCTTTTTTTGTTGGAAAGTAGATTTCGTCCTCTTTCCAACCCAATTGGATTCACCTTTAAATTCGTCCGGAGAATTGAGATATGGACGAAACAATCTGACGCTGCAGCAGAATCTGAGTCAAACAACAAGTCCAAAGGTGTTGCATCACCTCCACTTGGGCCCATGAGCCTTGTACGACCTAGGGTTGGTTTTAGGCTGCCTTGGGACGTCCTCCCACCTCCTTGGCCTCCACCCCTTGCTCCTATATAAGTAGATCCATCTAGTAGCTTTTTCCTTGGGATTTGTTTAGTTAAAAGTTAGCCATTGCAACTTCGTGTACTTCGTTTGTGTCCAATGACCAGACCAAGACCGCTTACGGATCCCCACCTTTATCAATACTTCATATATATTCGCAATATTTAGATTGCATTATCATATTCTTGCTTGTTCTTCGATTGCGTGCAGGAATAGACCTTCGTGGTCAGGCTGATTGTGCTTCCAGCATCGTCAGTAACCTCGGGAGATTGGTTTAGCGATTGCTAAGGCGCAACGTCGTGCACGTTTGTAGTCGGATCGTCAAAGTCGGCTCCACCAAATCGATAGTTATCATCTCATCGACAGATCGGGACACCCTCGCCTCTATCAAGTGGTATCAGTTTTCAGGTTGCTCGGTGAGAATTTCCAGTTATCCCTAGATTAGATTTACTTTCTTACCTATTGTCCAAGAAAAAGCCACAAAAAAGTTAGATCTATTCATCCTTTTGTCCAAGCCAGTCTGAGCCTTTGCAATTTTCTATTCATTGTTTGCATTTTTGAATTATTGGTTGCATCGTAGTGTCGAGTTGCTGGTCTTAGTGTCTAGTTCGTTTACAGTTTCGAGTTCTGTTCACATAAGTCACGTCGCCGCTGCATCGTTATCCCTTCCGCTGTCCACCATCCAACCATCAATTTCCACCACGTGCTACCCATCGTTCATTGTCATAATCATAGTTCAGATCGTTCACATCTTTGCTTGATCCAATCTGCATCTTATCTAGTTTGTTTTGGAAAGAGACAGAGAAAAAAAGTAAAAAAAAGAGTCAGAGAAAAAAAAAGTGTGAGGAAAAAAAAGAGAAGAAAAAAAAGAAAATTCGGATCTATCTAGACTCAATCTCGTAGTTGAATTTGGATTGGAATCTGTATTGTGCACTGTTCAGTAAAACAGGCATAACTTCCTCATACGAAGTCCGTTTTGGCTCCGCGAGTACTCAAATGAAAGCTAGCGACGAGCCGCATCTAAATAGTTGCAGAGGCTAGTTCAATATTTGACACCTCAAAATCGGCTTCTAAATAGGTCTTTTTGCCCTCCGAAGTTCGCGGACACAGCTTATTCCAGTTTTTCAGGCCAGTTTTATAATTCTTTGACTCCTCATATCAATTCGGAATTGAGTGATTCTTTTTGCATTGGAAAGCTTGAGTTAGTAGCATTCTTTGGAAAAGTTATCAAAAAATTGGCTCAAACTTTTCAAGAGGAAAGTTGGAGAGAGAGTTGTTGTATATCCTGCTTGGCAGTTGTTTTCCATCATTATCTTTACTGCCGTTGTGATCTTCACTTATATCTTGCTGTCCCGAGCTACTTAGTATCCTTCATTGATGCTAGTTGTGCTACGCCGTGACCTCATTAGTGTTCTAGGCTCGCGTCTCTAGTCCGGTCTAGCCTAGGACCAGCACAGTACTGTCGTTGAGCGTTTATTCAACATTGCATCTTTGAATTGATTATTGCTAATCTTTTGCTACCATATATAGCCAACCCAGCTCCACATATTTCTACACCGTGTATACGTACGTTCCCCTGGCAATCGCTTTACACAATCTTTGGAGTTATTTGACACCGCTGATTGCCTGTCACCACCTGCCGCATGGTAAGAACTTGTAAGATATTGATATTTGCTTTACTGTGAGCACTTTACAACCACATCCTAGTAGTTCATAGGAACATTATTCTCGAATTTTGTTTCTTGTTTCTACTAATCATGACAGGTTCCGGAGATAGAAGTTCTTGGACGACGGACACATCATCACCATCACGAGAGTTGGGACAACACACACAAGCACATGGTCAGGTTATCTCTTTACCGTCATTTGAGGGTAGATTTAATCCTGCTATTTATCTAGCTTGGGAGCTTGAAGTAGAACAAGTTTTTAGTCACCATGAATTTTCTGAACTTGAGCGAGTATGAGCTGCCACTAGAGCATTTACTGGTTTTGCTTCTGTTTGGTGGAGTGTGCATTGTAAGAAAAACATTGATAACCAACCCACAACTTGGAAAGATTTGAAAGATGTAATGAGACCACAATTTTTCCCTCCTTACTATCGCCGTGAATTGCTTCACAAATTTGAACAATTTAAACAAGGCAACAACACTGTTCATGCTTACTACCAAGAGTTCAAATTTATATGCATCATTGTGACATAGAAGAATCTGAGGATGATACAATGAATAGATTTTTTGGTGGTTTGAACCATGATATTCAGGCATGATTTCAGTATATTCCTCGTTGCATTACTGGTATGTATGTTCGTGCTTGTACCTTTGAGAGACAGTTACAGGAGGATGCATTGGATGACTACAACAACTACTATTCTAGTTCATGCTCACCACCACCGCTTGGTTCCTCCACCGTTGCACCTACTAGAGCAGCCACACTTCAGATTGTGAGCGCGACATCATCTCAAGAGTATGGTACATTGCCATCATCCGTACCTACATCAGCTACATCTTTGCGACAAGGTAACTGTAAAGGTATTGATGATATAACTTCACATGAGAATGATGCATGCCTAGTTAACTTGAATACATCATGTGTTGAGTTACCTATTGATTGAGCGCATCACCTATTTTAGAGAATCATGTTACTGTCATGAATGCGTCATGTGATCAAACAACTGAAATACCAATAATTTTGAGTGCACCCAATGAATTAACTGTTGATGCAAAAGAACCAGTGTTTAATCATTTTGATATGACCTCTAATCCTGGTGATGATTCTGTGTCAAATGACTTATTGCATGTTTGCTTATTTAAGCATGTTATAGCATGTAAATTTGATGCAAGTAAGGTTTACTCACCAATGTTGGGATGGTTTAATGATGAATATTGGCAATCTTTTCATATCAATAAGAGCTTCACTTATATGTGCAAACTGAGTAGCAATACTTTCATGCCTTCTACTTCTTGTGATAATATTTTGGCTTTATATTTTATTAACTGTGAAAGTTACTCATGTATACATGTGTCATATGTGCAAAATTCACGGGAAGTAAAAATGGATGACATATACATATACAACATGTACACCTTGTCTCTTTTGTTAGCCACATTCAGATTGAGCAATGCCGATGATGGCTTTATTTTCAAGAAGTGGAGGATGATGAGGACATGACTACCTTGGATACGACCAAAAATATTGCATACATGCATATTTTTCAGGTGATCTCTAGTGCAAACTATTCAATAATCTATTTATGTTATCCAGAACAAAAATACTTCACACACTTTTGTGTTTTGTCTAATTGCAGGTGTATGGGACATTTGTACAATCCACATATGAAGATAAGGCAAAAGGAGAAGTTTAGGTTCTGTTCAAAAAGTCCTCTCACGTCACTTTTGGGCCAAGAGAAGATAGAGTCCAAGTCTCTCACGTTCTGGATTCAGATACGGATTGCAGAGACATGCCTGACTCAAAACGCCAACAACTTTTTCATACGGACTCCGAATTGGGTGATTCTTTTTTTGTTGGAAAGTAGATTTCGTCCTCTTCCCAACCCAACTGGATTCACCTTTAAATTCGTCCGGAGCATTGAGATATGGACGAAACAATCTGATGCTGCAGCAGAATCCGAGTCAAACAACAAGTCCAAAGGTGTTGCATCACCTCCACTTGGGCCCATGAGCCTTGTACGACCTAGGGTTGGTTTTAGGCTACCTTGGGACGTCCTCCCACCTCCTTGGCCTCCACCCCTTGCTCCTATATAAGTAGATCCATCTAGTAGCTTTTTCCTTGGGATTTGTTTAGTTAAAAGTTAGCCATTGCAACTTCGTGTACTTCGTTTGTGTCCAACGACCAGACCAAGACCGCTTACGGATCCCCACCTTTATCAATACTTCATCTATATTCGCAATATTCAGATTGCATTATCATATTCTTGCTTGTTCTTCGATTGCGTGCAGGAATAGACCTTCGTGGTCAGGCTGATTGTGCTTCCAGCATCGTCAGTAACCTTGGGAGATTGGTTTAGCGATTGCTAAGGCGCAACGTCGTGCACGTTTGTAGTCGGATCGTCAAAGTCGGCTCCACCAAATCGATAGTTATCATCTCATCGAAAGATCGGGACACCCTCGCCTCTATCAGCTGATCTTGAGCAGCTTCATCAAGCCGTCGACCAGCTCCTGCTACTTAGTGACGCCATCGAGAATGTCGTCGTCGCCGGCGAAGGACTTCAGGAACCACTGCAAAAAAATACACTTCAGTGATGATACGTGTTTGTCACAGTAGGTCACTTTTTCTGTCATGCATGTAAATCCATGACGATTTTATGACAGAATCAAGATAGTCATACCTGTGCTGTCATAGAAGTGTTCCATGACACTACCAAAATTATCATCATGGAAGTGTCCACTTCCATGATGATAAATCGCGTGTCATAGAAGTGCTTTCGTCAAGGGTGACCGACACATGGCATCCACCGTAACGGGCACCGTTAAGCTATCGGGTCCGATTTTGGATCCGATAACCCGCTAACAGCCACGACCAATGCCGATTTTCCACGTGTAAAATTCTCATTGGCCGATGGAACCACGTGTCAGCTATGCGTTGGCACAGGTGTCACTCATCCAATGGGCGAGATGCGCCTATGATATGTTGACACATGGACCGGCCCAAAAGTGGCCCATAAAGATTAAATGGGCCGGCCCAACTAAAGGCCCACAAGATTTTGCGGACCATAATGGGCCGGCCCAGCTAAAGGCCCACAAGATTTCGCCGATCATAATGGGCCGGCCCAGCTAATGACCCACAAGATTTTGAGGACACTAGTGGGCCGGCCCGTTAACAGGCTGCCATGTTTTGGGCCAAATGCCGGCCCATATTTGATCCGGTCCATTAATAGCCTGCCACGTTCCGGGCCTAATAAAGGCCCATATGAGATCCGGCCTGTTAAAAGCCTACCATGTTCTCAGCCAAATTATGGCCCAGATCAGATCCGGCCCTTTAAGAGGCTTTGGGCTAAATTATGGCCCATATCAGATTCGGCCCATTTAGTAATTTGGCCTGATATTAGTTTTGGCCTGTTAAAGGCCCGTTTAACATTTCGGCCCTATATTTATTTCGGCCTGTTAAAAGCCCGTCATATAGTTGGGCCTAACTACAGCCTGGTTTGCATCCAGCCTGCTCACAGCCGATAATCTGATTGGGCCAAATAAGGACCGAGACAATTTTGGCCTGTTAACGACCTGTGACGTGATTGGCACAATCATGGGCCGGGGTCTATTTCGGCCTGCTGCCGGCCCGTGAGCTGTTCGCCACGTTTCAGGCCCAACCTACTTTTCAGCCTCCTAAAAGCCCATTGAGTTTTCTTGTGAAAATAGGGCCGGCGGTTTACTCGGCCTATTAAAGACTCGAATCTACTAGTGGGCCAGTTTACATTTAGGCCTGTTAACGGACCAAGATGACTGGGCCCATGATGCGGATCATACATAGTGATTTGCATGACGGCCCGATTATGTACCGTAATTTTACGGTTTGGCCGGTTTACTGCGAAGACAGGATATATATACAGTAAAATAACTGCAGCATCGTGAATAAGAAAAAACCTAGACTGTATAATAAAGAAATTATGGCATATTACATCCACTGGGCATCAAAGTTCGCCACTATGATAATAAAGCACAAGCAGACAGTAGATTACATACACTGGGCATCAAAGATCGCCACCAGTGCAAATAAACATGGCGAAAAAATAATATACAAAACCGACAGCACTTCAATAGAGTTCAAGAAAGGTTAGCACTTCTCGGGAGCTGCAGCACACGCATCTGAGCAAGCTGATGAGACTGCACTTGTTTGACACTTATATCCTCCTCACTCTGAAAGATAAACAAGCAGACAGATGACAGGTTTTGCACATATAAGTATCAGTGCTGACAATTCATCACATTTCTTACTGAGGAATAAAGTGATAGTTTAATATAGCATTAACACAATATGGTATTGTTCAGGTTAAGACATGGCAAGAAATGACATTGTGAAGGAGTTGGCAGCTTCACGACACCACTGGATTACAGATCAAGAACTCATAAGTATCAATGGTTAGTGTGCTGTCAATTTATCCCATTTCAGATTGGCAAATAAAGAGGCGGTTTAAATAATAGTAGAATGATATGACATTGTTCATAGTTAAGACATTGCAGAATATGACATTGTGTTGTAGTGGGTAGGTTCACCACACCACTGGATTACAGATCAAGAACAGAAGCATACATGCAGTGCAAAAGAAGATCACTTGCTCTGTATAGTTTAATTTACATGGTATGAAGAAGGAACTTGGTTGTACAACTGAAAACTTAAATTGAGAAGGACAAACTTTTGTTTATGAACTACATAATAAACTTTAAACATGCTATTTGATGCAAACACCAAAAATAAACAGCTGTTGCAGTCATGCCTCACCAAATATACACAACAAAGTTTGAAGACTTGAGAAGGAAAAACTTACATTATTGGTGAAGACAGGCTTTATAAAGCCCTTGTCCATGCTGATGGGGGTGAGGGAGTCCTGGACTAAGGGGTCCTCGGGCGTCCGGCCTGTTATCCATGGGCCGGACTGATGGGCTGTGAAGACATGAAGGCCGAAGACTGTACCCGTGTCCGGATAGGACTCTCCTTGGCGTGGAAGGCAAGCTTGGCGAACCAGCTATGAAGATTCCTTCTTATGTAACCGACTCTATGTAACCCTAGATCCCCCCGGTGTCTATATAAACCGGAGGGTGTAGTCCGGAAAGCATATACTCATTACCATAGTCATACAGGCTAGACTTCTAGGGTTTAGCCATTACGATCTCGTGGTAGATCAACTCTTGTAACACTCATATTCATCAAGATCAATCAAGCAGGAAGTAGGGTATTACCTCCATAGAGAGGGCTCGAACCTGGGTAAACATCGTGTCCCCTGTCTCCTGTAACCATCGACCTTAGACACACAGTTCGGGACCCCCTACCCGAGATCCGCCGGTTTTGACACCGACATTGGTGCTTTCGTTGAGAGTTCCACTGTGCCGTCGACGAAAGGTTCGATGGCTCGCCTTGTCCTTAAAGACAACATCACCTCCGAGGGAGTCCTGGCCCCAGGCCAAACCCTCCGGCTGGGCGGCTTTACCATGATCGCCCGTTCGGTGATAACCCACAAGTATAGGGGATCAATTGTAGCCTCTTTCGATAAGTAAGAGTGTCGAACCCAACGAGGAGCTAAAGGTAGAAAAAGTATTCCCTCAAGTTCTATCGACCACCGATACAACTCTACGCACGCTTGATGTTCGCTTTACCGGAAACAAGTATGAAACTAGAAGTACTTTGTAGGTGTTTTTGGATAGGCTTGCAAGAAAATAAAGAGCGTGTAAATAAAAGCTAGGGGCTGTTTAGATGAAGACACAACTAAATTAGTTTTATAAAGAGCTTTTTGTTACGAGAAAGTTATTTGTCCCTAGGAAATCGATAACTAGACCGGTAATCATTATTGCAATTTTATTTGAGGGAGAGGCATAAGCTAACATACTTTCTCTACTTGGATCGTATGCACTTATGATTGGAACTCTAGCAAGAATCCGCAACTACTAAAGATCATTAAGGTAAAACCCAACCATAGCATTAAAGTATCAAGTCCTCTTTATCCCATACGCAAACAACCTACTTACTCGGGTCTGTGCTTCTGTCACTCACGCCACCCACCATAAGCAAATCATGAACATATTGCAAACCCTACAGCGGGGATCCCTCACCCTTGCGCGACACGGAGATCACCATAGGACAGCACCCATAACAAAACATGCAACTCAAACCAATCTTGATCATCAAATAGCCCATAGGACAAAACGGATCTACTCAAACATCATAGGATAGCCATACATCATTGGGAAATAATATATAGCGTTGAGCACCATGTTTAAGTAGAGATTACAGCGGGTAAGAGAGAGGTTACACCGCTGCATAGAGGGGGGAAGAGTTGGTGATGATGGCGGGGAAGTTGTTGGTGAAGATTGCGATGATGATGATGGCCACGGCGGCGTTCCGGCGCCATCGGAAGAGAAGGGGAAAGGGGGCCCCTTCGTATTCTTCTTCCTTGACCTCCTCCCTAGATGGGAGAAGGGTTTCCCCTCTGGTCCTTGGCCTCCATGGCGTGGGAGGGGCGAGAGCCCCTCCGAGATTGGATCTGTCTCTCTGTCTCTCTCTATTTCTGCGCTCTCCTCTGCTGCCCTTTGACCGTTTCGTGTATATATGGAGATCCGTAACTCCAATTGGATTGAAACCTTCGCCCAGATCTTTTTCCAAAAATTAGCTTTCTTGCGGCCGAAGAAGGGCATCAACCGCCTTACGGGTGGCCCACGAGGGTCAGGGGCGCGCCTGCATGGATTGGGCGTGGGCCCCACCCTCGTGGCCACCTCGGGCACCGTCTCGCGTTGATTTTACTTCCCAAAAATCACAAATATTCCAAAATAATTCTCCGTACGTTTTTATCCCGTTTGGATTCCGTTTGATATGGGGTTTCTGCGAAACATAAAACATGCAACAGACAGGAACTAGCACTGGGCACTGGATCAATATGTTAGTCCCAAAAATAATATAAAAAGTTGCCAAAAGTATATGAAAGTTGTAGAATATTGGCATGGAACAATCAAAAATTATAGATACGACGGAGACATATCAGCATCCCCAAGCTTAATTCCTGCTCGTCCTCGAGTAGGTAAATGATAAAAAAGATAATTTTTTATGTGGAATGCAACCTAGCATAATCTTGATCATGTATCTAATCATGGCATGAATATTAAGACACGAGTGTTTCAAAGCAATAGTCTATCATTTGACATAAAAATAATAATACTTCAAGCCTACTAATAAAGCAATCATGTCTTTTCAAAATAACATGGCCATAGAAAGTTATCCCTACAAAATCATATAGTCTGGCTATGCTCCATCTTATTCACACAAAATATTCACATCATGCACAACCCCGATGACAAGCCAAGCAATTGTTTCATACTTTTGACGTTCTCAAACCTTTTCAACTTTCACGCAATACATGAGCGTGAGCCATGGACATAGCACTATAGGTGGAATAGAATATGATGGTGGAGGTTGTGTGGAGAAGACAAAAAGGAGAAAGTCTCACATCAACGCGGCTAATCAATGGGCTATGGAGATGCCCATCAATTGATGTCAATGTGAGGAGTAGGGATTGCCATGCAACGGATGAACTAGAGCTATAAGTGTATGAAAGCTCAAACTGAAAACTAAGTGGGTGTGCATCCAACTTGCTTGCTCATGAAGACCTCGGGCATTTGAGGAAGCCCATCATCGGAATATACAAGCCAAGTTCTATAATGAAAATTCCCACTAGTATATGAAAGTGATAACTGAAGAGGCTCTCTATATGAAGAACATGGTGCTACTTTGAAGCACAAGTGTGGTAAAAGGATAGTAACATTGCCCCTTCTCTCTTTTTCTCTCAATTTTTTCTTTTTTTTTCTTTTTTTTGGCCTTCTCTTTTTTTTGGCCTTTCTCTTTTTTTATTTTTTTATTTATTCATCCAGAGTCTCATCCCGACTTGTGGGGGAATCATAGTCTCCATCATCCTTTCCTCACTGGGGCAATCCTCTAATAATGATGATCATCGCACTTTTATTTACTTACAACTCAATATTACAACTCGATACTAGAACAGAGATATGACTCTATATGAATACCTCTCGCAGTGTACCAGGATGTGCAATGATCTAGCGTAGCAATGACATCAAAAAACGGACAAGCCATGAAAACATCATGCTAGCTATCTTACGATCATGCAAAGCAATATGACAATAAATGCTCAAGTCATGTATATGATGATGATGGAAGTTGCATGGCAATATATCTCGGAATGGCTATGGAAATGCCATGATAGGTAGGTATGGTGGCTGTTTTGAGGAAGACATAATGAGGCTTGTGTGATAGAGCGTATCGTATCACGGGGTTTGGATGCACCGGCGAAGTTTGCACCAACTCTCGAGGTGAGAAAGGGCAATGCACGGTACCGAAGAGGCTAGCAATGATGGAAGGGTGAGAGTGCGTATAATCCATGGACTCAACATTAGTCATAAGGAACTCACATACTTATTGCAAAAATCTATTAGTCATCGAAACAAATTACTACGCGCATGCTCCTAGGGGGATAGATTGGTAGGAAAAGACCATCGCTCGTCCCCGACCGCCACTCATAAGGAAGACAATCAATAAATAAATCATGCTCCGACTTCGTTACATAACGGTTCACCATACGTGCATGCTACAGGAATCACAAACCTCAACACAAGTATTTCTACTAATCCACAATTACCCACTAGCATGACTCTAATATCACCATCTTTATATCGCAAAACTATTCCAAGGAATCAAACATATCATATTCAGTGATCTACAAGTTTTATGTAGGATTTTATGACTAACCATGTGAATGACCAGTTCATGTCATCTCTCTAAATAGATATAAGTGAAGCAAGAGAGTTTAATTCTTTCTACAAAAGATATGCCCACGCTCTAACAAATATAAGTGAAGCAAAAGAGCATTCTACAAATGGCGGTTGTCTAAGTGAAGAGAAACAGGCAATCCAAACTTCAAATGATATAAGTGAAGCACATGAAGCATTCTATAAATCCATACTCAAAAGATATAAGTGAAGTGCAAAGAGTATTCTATAAATCAACCAAGGACTATCTCATACCATCATGGTGCATAAAAGAAAAATGAAAAATAAATGCAAAAGACGCTCCAAGATTTGCACATATCACATGAATGAAATGAATCCGAAAACATACCGATACTTGTTGAAGAAAGAGGGGATGCCTTCCGGGGCATCCCCAAGCTTAGATGCTTGAGTCTCCTTGAATATTTACTTGGGGTGCCTTGGGCATCCCCAAGCTTGAGCTCTTGCCTCTCTTCCTTCTTCTCACATCGAGACCTTCTCGATCATCGAACACTTCATCCACACAAAACTTCAACAGGAAACTCGGTAAGATCCATTAGTATAATAAAGCAAATCACTACTCTAAGTACTGTTGCAAACCAATTCATATTTGTTTTTGCATTGTGTCTACTGTAGTATAACTTTTTCATGGCTTAATCCACTGATATAAATCGATAGTTTCATCAAAACAAGCAAACTATGGATCAAAACAGAATCTGTCTAAAACAGAACAGTCTGTAATAATCTGAACATTCACCATAGTTATGATACTTGAACAATTCTGCCAAAACTAGGAAAAATAAAAAATTTGTATAGAAAGACATTGCAAAAAGAATCGGAACCATTTGACGTTCCAGTAAAAAATTAAAAATCGCGCACTACAGCCAAAGTTTCTGTCCTGCACCATACAAACCAACAAGCATTGTAAACATCCTAAAGGCAAACCTTGGCACATTATTTTTATAATACAATGCAATTGTACAAGGGGATAATTATTTTTGTTGAAAAGTTTCTGTAATCAAGATTCACAAAGTTTCCGTGAGCATGAACAAAGTTCAAGGCTAGCTCCCACTTCAACAATGCTCGTCTTTCTCACTTTCGCTTTTCTTTTTGAAAAAGTTTTGGGTTCCCCTCTTTATTTTTGTTGTTTTTAAACTATATGAAAGCACTCAATAGAAATAAATGACTCTCTAAAACTTCCGGGTTGTCTCCCTGGCAGCGCTTTCTTTAAAGCCATTAAGCTAGGCATATAGTGCTCAAGTAGTGAATCCACCCGAATCCCAAGGTATATCAAAGCCAATTTTAATTAGCAATGATTTGGCATTTTAGTAATGAGCACAAAGTAACATATATCATGCAACAACGAAGTCTAACTCTCTTCCTATGCATCGGCATGTCATAAAAGAACAATTCATGCACACATAGTAAAGGCCAATGCATAGTATAAACAGTTTCTTGCAATTTTATCATGTTGGAAACATAGAGAGGTGGAGATATAGTTCCTCTCTCATAATAATTGCAAGTAGGAGCAGCAAACACATGCATATTATATCTATCAAAATCATCATGTGCAACGGTAAAAGGCAACCCATCAATATAATCCTTAATAAGCACAAACTTCTCCGATATAGTGTAGTTTGGAGAATTCAAAAAGATAATAGGACTATCATGTGTGGGTGCAATAGCAACAATTTCATGTTTAACATAAGGAACTATAGCAAGTTCATCTCCATAAGCATAATTCATATTGGCATCTTGGCCACAAGCATAGCAGGCATCATCAAAAAGGGATATTTCAAAAGAATCAACGGGATCATAGTAGTCATCATAGCAATCATCCTTCGATAAGCACAAAGGGACATTAAACAATGTATGAGTTGAAGAGTTACTCTCATTAGAAGGTGGGCACGGGTAGCTAATGCGCTCTTCCTCCTTTTGTTCTTCGCTCTCCTCATCATCTTTTTCATCCAATGGGCTCACAGTTTCAGTAATTTCTTCTTCCATAAACTCCTGCAAAATATTAATCTCTTCTTGGACAGCGGAGACTTTCTCAATAAGTGCATTAATATCGTAATTGTATTCATAATTCTCATAACAATATTTAAGGATAGCTTAATTTTCAGGTCTATAAACCGAATCATCAAAATCTTCAAACTCTTTAAACATAGATTCAATTTCATAAGCACCCATAAAAGCAACAAATTCTTCTATTTGTTCCACATCATAGTAATCATAGATACCACTAGCATAAGAAGCTAAGGTTTTATTATCATTAAATTTGCATGAAAAGAGAAGGTGTGGAGCCTTCATCCTAGAGCAACAAGTATAATCATATCTCAAGCATAGTTGCCTAGCAAACAAGCAAATAAAAATTACTTAGTGATAAAGCAAACAAGCACACACGAGAATATTCACCCCACGCTATTGCTCCCCGGCAACGGTGCCAGAAAAAGGTCTTGATAACCCACAAGTATAGGGGATCCATTGTAGCCTCTTTCGATAAGTAAGAGTGTCGAACCCAACGAGGAGCTAAAGGTAGAACAAATATTCCCTCAAGTTCTATCGACCACCGATACAACTCTAGGCACGCTTGACATTCGCTTTACCGGAAACAAGTATGAAACTAGAAGTACTTTGTAGGTGTTTTTGGATAGGCTTGCAAGAAAATAAAGAGCGCGTAAATAAAAGCTAGGGGCTGTTTAGATGAAGACACAACTAAATTAGTTTTAGTAAAGAGCTTTTTGTTACGAGAAAGTTATTTGTCCCTAGGCAATCGATAACTAGACCGGTAATCATTATTGCAATTTTATTTGAGGGAGAGGCATAAGCTAACATACTTTCTCTACTTGGATGATATGCACTTATGATTGGAACTCTAGCAAGCATCCGCAACTACTAAAGATCATTAAGGTAAAACCCAAACATAGCATTAAAGTATCAAGTCCTCTTTATCCCATACGCAAACAACCTACTTACTCGGGTCTGTGCTTCTGTCACTCACGCCACCCACCATAAGCAAATCATGAACATATTGCAAACCCTACAGCGGGGATCCCTCACGCTTGCGCGACACGGAGAGCACCATAGGACAGCACCAATAATAAAACATGCAACTCAAACCAATCTTGATCATCAAATAGCCCATAGGACAAAACGGATCTACTCAAACATCATAGGATAGCCATACATCATTGGGAAATAATATATAGCGTTGAGCACCATGTTTAAGTAGAGATTACAGCGGGTAAGAGAGAGGTTACACCGCTGCATAGAGGGGGAAGAGTTGGTGATGATGGCGGTGAAGTTGTTGGTGAAGATTGCGGTGATGATGATGGCCACGGCGGCGTTCCGGCGCCACCGGAAGAGAAGGGGAAAGGGGGCCCCTTCGTCTTCTTATTCCTTGACCTCCTCCCTAGATGGGAGAAGGGTTTCCCCTCTGGTCCTTGGCCTCCATGGCGTGGGAGGGGCGAGAGCCCTCCGAGATTGGATCTGTCTCTCTGTCTCTCTCTGTTTCTGCGCTCTCCTCTGCTGCCCTTTCACCGTTTCGTGTATATATGGAGATCCGTAACTCCGATTGGATTGAAACCTTCGCCCAGATCTTTTTTTCCAAAAATTAGCTTTCTTGCGACCATAGAAGGGCATCAACCGCCTTACGAGTGGCCCACGAGGGTCAGGGGCGCGCCTGCCTAGAGTGGGCGTGGGCCCCACCCTCGTGGCCACCTCGGGAACCGTCTCGCATTGATTTTACTTCCCAAAAATCACAAATATTCCAAAATAATTCTCCGTCCGTTTTTATCCCGTTTGGATTCCGTTTGATATGGGGTTTCTGCGAAACATAAAACATGCAACAGACAGGAACTGGCACTGGGCACTGGATCAGTATGTTAGTCCCAAAAATAATATAAAAAGTTGCCAAAAGTATATGAAAGTTGTAGAATATTGGCATGGAACAATCAAAAAGTCTCCGTCGTATCTATAATTTTTGATTGTTCCATGCTATTATATTATCTGTTTTGGATGTTTATGGGCTTTATTAAACACTTTTATATTATTTTTGGGACTAACCTATTAACCCAGAGCCCAGTGCCAGTTCCTGTTTTTTCCCTTGTTTCAGTGTTTCGAAGAAAAGGAATATCAAATGGAGTCGAAACGGAATGAAATCTTCTGGAGAAGTTATTTTTGGAAAGAAAGCAATCCGGGGGACTTGGAATCCACGTCAAGAAAACAACGAGGAAGGCACGAGGCAGGGGGGCGCGCCCACCCCCCTGGGCGCGCCCTCCACCCTCGTGGGGCCCTCGTGGCTCCCCTGACGTATTTCTTCCGCCTATATATATCCATATACCCTAAAACCTTCGGGGAACAGAAGGGATCGGGAGTTCCGCCGCCGCAAGCCTCTGTAGCCACCAAAAACCAATCGGGACCCTGTTCCGGCACCATGCCGGAGGGGGGATCCCTCACCGGTGGCCATCTTCATCATCCCGGCGCTCTCCATGACGAGGAGGGAGTAGTTCACCCTCGGGGCTGAAGGTATGTACCAGTAGCTATGTGTTTGATCTCTCTTTCTCGTGTTCTTGATTTGGCACGATCTTGATGTATCGCGAGCTTTGCTATTATAGTTGGATCTTATGATGTTTCTCCCCCCTCTACCCTCTTGTAATGGATTGAGTTTTCCCTTTGAAGTAATCTTATCGGATTGAGTCTTTAAGGATTTGAGAACACTTGATGTATGTCTTGCGTGGGATAACCGTGGTGACAATGGGTTATTCTACTGATTCACTTGATGTATGTTTTGGTGACCAACTTGCGGGTTCCGCCCATGAACCTATGCATAGGGGTTGGCACAAGTTTTCATCTTGACTCTCCGGTAGAAACTTTGGGGCACTCTTTGAGGTTCTATGTGTTGGTTGAATAGATGAATCTGATATTGTGTGATGCATATCGTATAATCATACCCACCGATACTTGAGGCGACATTGGAGTATCTAGGTGACATTAGGGTTTTGGTTGATGTGTGTCTTAAGGTGTTATTTTACTATGAAATCTAGGGCTGTTTGTGACACTTATAGGAATAGCCCAATGGATTGATCGGAAAGAATAACTTTGAGGTGGTTTCGTACCCTACCATAATCTCTTCGTTTGTTCTCCGCTATTAGTGACTTTGGAGTGACTCTTTGTTGCATGTTGAGGGATAGTTATATGATCCAATTATGTTATTATTGTTGAGAGAACTTGCACTAGTGAAAGTATGAACCCTAGGCCTTGTTTCCTAGCATTGCAATACCGTTTGTGCTCACTTTTATCATTATTTACCTTGCTGTTTTTATATTTTCAGATTACAAAAACCTATATCTACTATCCATATTGCACTTGTATCACCATCTCTTCACCGAACTAGTGCACCTATACAATTTATCATTGTATTGGGTGTGTTGGGGACACAAGAGACTCTTTGTTATTTGGTTGCAGGGTTGCTTGAGAGAGACCATCTTCATCCTACGCCTCCCACGGATTGATAAACCTTAGGTCATCCACTTGAGGGAAATTTGCTACTGTCCTACAAACCTCTGCACTTGGAGGCCCAACAACGTCTACAAGAAGAAGGTTGTGTAGTAGACATCAAGCTCTTTTCTGGCGCCGTTGCCGGGGAGGCTAGGTAAGCGGCACTCACACCCCGTCAACTAAGCTCTTTTCTCGCGCCGTTGCCGGGGAGGTGAGTGCTTGAAGGTATATCTTTAGATCTTGCAATCGAATCTTTTTGTTTCTTGTTTTATCACTAGTTTAGTTTATAAAGGAAAACTACAAAAAATGGAATTAAGGGTGCCTCATATGCTTCATCTTTTTAATGTCTTTCGTGAAAATGATGGGAAGGAAAATTGTGCTCAAGTACTAGAAGAAGAATTACATAGAATGCTTGGCATAAAATATGTGAATGATGAGCATGATTGCAATGTTGTTAGTATGAATTCCTTGAATATCCATGATGCTAATGATATGCAAAGCCACAAGCTTGGGGAAGCTATGTCTGATGAAGATGATATTTTTTGTCCCCCAAGCTTTGATGAGCAAATTTACTATGATGAAAGCATGCCTCCTATCTATGATGATTATTGTGATGACACGTATGCTATAAAGAATAATGATAACCATGAAACTTGTCATCTCGATCTTAATTTTCAATCATATGATAGTTATTTTGTTGAGTTTGCTCCCACTACTATTGATGAGAATAAATTTGCTTATGTGGAGAGTAATAAAATTTCTATGCAAGTAGATCATGAAAAGAATGCTTTAGGTGCTGGTTATATTCTTGAATTCATTCATGATGCTACTGAAAGTTATTATGTGGAATGTATGCTTGTAGTAATTGCAATAATATCAAGTTTCCTGTCTATGTGCTTAAAATCTTGAAGTTATGCTTGTTTTACCTTCCTATGCTAGTTGATTATTGTTCCCATAAGTTGTTTGCTCACAAAATCCCTATGCATAGGAAGTGGGTTAGACTTAAATGTGCTAGTCATATTCTTCATGATGCTCTCTTTATGTTTCAATTCTTATCTTTTATGTGAGCATCATTGAAATCATCATGCCTAGCTAGGGGCGTTAAACGTTAGCGCTTGTTGGGAGGCAACCCAATTTTATTTTAGTTTCTTTATTTTTGGTTCTGTTTAGTTATAAATAATCCATTCAGCCTCTGGTTAGATGTGGTTTTATGTTTTAATTAGTGTTTGTGCCAAGTAGAACCTTTGGGAAGACTTGGGTGAAGTCTTTATGATCATGCTGTAAAAAATAGAAACTTTAGCGCTCACGAGATTAGCTTCAACTTTTTACTTGAGGGTGCTATTTCGTTGATTCTTTTTGCATATGATTACTAGACAAATTCCTCGGGTCCACCAATTTATTTTAGAATTTTTGGAGTTCCAGAAGTATACATTTGATACAGATTACTACAGACTGTTCTGTTTTTGACAGATTCTGTTTTTCGTGTGTTGTTTGCTTATTTTGATGACTCTATGGCTAGTAAAATAGTTTATAAACCATAGAGAAGTTGGAATACAGTAGGTTTAACACCAGTATAAATAAAGAATGAGTTCATTACAGTACCTTGAAGTGGTGTTTTGCTTTTCTTTTGCTAACGGAGCTTACGAGTTTTCTGTTGAGTTTTGTGTTGTGAAGTTTTCAAGTTTTGGGTAAGGATTCGATGGACTATGGAATAAGGAGTGGCAAGAGCCTAAGCTTGGGGATGCCCAAGGCATCCCAAGGTAATATTCAAGGATAACCAAGAGCCTAAGCTTGGGTATGCCCCGGATGGCATCCCCCCTTTCGTCTTCGTTCATCGGTAACTTTACTTGGAGCTATATTTTTATTCACCACATGATATGTGTTTTGCTTGGAGCGTCATGTCATTTTATTTTCTTTAGCTTTGCTTGCTGTTTGAATAAAATACCAAGATCTGAAATTCTTAAATGTTAGAGAGTCTTCACATAGTTGCATAATTATTCGACTACTCATTGATCTTAACTTATATCTTTCGGAGTAGTTTGTCATTTGCTCTAGTGCTTCACTTATATCCTTTTAGAGCACAATGGTGGTTTTATTTTGAAGAAATAGATGAACTATCATGCTTCACTTATATTATTTTGAGAGTCTTAAATAGCATGGTAATTTGCTTAATCCTAATATGTTAGGTATTCAAGACTAGTAAAAACTTTCTTATGAGTGTGTTGAATACTAAGAGAAGTTTGATGCTTGATGATTGTTTTGAGATATGGAGGTAGTGATATTAAAGTTGTGCTAGTTGAGTAGTTGTGAATTTGAGAAATACTTGTGTTGAAGTTTGCAAGTCCCGTAGCATGCACGTATCGTAAACGTTATGTAACAAATTTGAAACATGAGGTGTTCTTTGATTGTCCTCCTTATGAGTGCCGGTCGGGGACGAGCGATGGTCTTTTCCTACCAATCTATCCCCCTAGGAGCATGCGCGTAGTGCTTGGTTTTTGATGACTTATAGATTTTTGCAATAAGTATGTGAGTTCTTTATGACTAATGTTGAGTCCATGGATTATACGCACTCTTACCCTTCCATCATTGCTAGCCTCTTCGGTACCGTGCATTGCCCTTTCTCACATTGAGAGTTGGTGCAAACTTCGCCGGTGCATCCAAACCCCGTGATATGATACGCTCTTTCACACATAAACCTCCTTATATCTTCCTCAAAACAGCCACCATACCTACCTATTATGGCATTTCCATAGCCATTCCGAGATATATTGCCATGCAACTTTCCACCGTTCCGTTTATCATGACACGTTCATCATTGGCATATTGCTTTGCATGATCATGTAGTTGACATAGTATTTGTGGCAAAGCCACCGTTCATAATTCTTTCATACATGTCACTCTTGGTTCATTGCATATCCCGGTACACCGCCGGAGGCATTCATATAGAGTCATACTTTGTTCCAGTATCGAGTTGTAATCATTGAGTTGTAAATAAATAGAAGTGTGATGATCATCATTTTCTAGAGCATTGTCCCAAGTGAGGTAAAAAAATAAAATAAAAAAGAGAAAGGCCATAAAAAAGAGAAGGCCCAAAAAAATGAGAGAAAAAGAGAGAAGGGACAATGTTACTATCCTTTTACCATGCTTGTGCTTCAAAGTAGCACCATAATCTTCATGATAGAGAGTCTCTTGTTTTGTCACTTTCATATACTAGTGGGAATTTTTCATTATAGAACTTGGCTTGTATATTCCAACAATGGGCCTCCTCAAGTGCCCTAGGTCTTCGTGA